>NC_060138.1:15939871-17269133 GCF_021461385.2 Schistocerca piceifrons
ATGAAAGTCCTCGGTACAGAACTGTGGACCTTTATCAGTTACGAGCACTTCTGGCAGGCCTTCAATCGTAAATTTTTTTTCTTAGGCTGTGAAGGCGTTGGTTGTTGACGCGGTGTTGCATTGGACAATGTACAGAAATCTGGAGTAAGCATCAACCACTCTCAAGGACATGGTGTTAAACACTGGCCCGGAAAAAACAATATGCAACTGCTCCCAAGGGCGAGCAAATGGTGCCCCAGACGCAAATGAATGTTGTGAGGCTCCTGCAGGCTTTGGCAGGATGGATATGTTTGGATAAGCCATACAGTCTTCTGGTTCGTGCCCGGCCAGTAAGTGAAACTGCGAGCCAGAAGTTTAGTTTGGGATAAACCAGTGAGCTTGGTGCAGTAGTTGAAGGACGTGCTGACGTAAAGACTAAGGAGTGACTACTCGTGCGTATCCCACGTTGGAAACGAGTAGAATTAATCCAGAATGAGTTTTAATCTGCCAGGAAGTTACATATCGGCGCGCACTCCGCTGCAGAGTGAAAACATCTCATTCTGGGACCATCCCCCAGGCTGTGGCTATGCCGTGTCTCCGCAATATCCTTTCTTTCAGGAGTGCTAGTTCTGCTAGGTTCACAGGAGAGTTTCTGTAAAGTTTGGATGATAGGAGACGATGTACTGGCAGAAGTAAAGCTGTGAGGACGGGGCGTGAGTCGAGCTTGGGTAGCTCAGTTGGTAGATCACTTGCCCGCGAAAGGCAAAGGTCCCGAGTTCGAGTCTCCTTCCGGCACACGGTTTTAATCTGCCAGGAAGTTTCATTTTAGAATTAATCCGTTCATCAACATTACCTGATGGCGGGAATTAAAGAACTGACGGAATGCCGCGGAACCTTGGGAGGTTGTTGTTCAGGCCATCCATGAACTATGTGCCTCAGGACTTGTTGGAGTACCTCGACGTTGCCGGTTTCGTCTGCGATCCAGGAGCTGGTATTGGGATAAGAATCTACAGCATCTTCTGCTTCTCCATCGACGTGAAAACACAGAATTTCTTCTTTATCGAACTCTGGATCACGTCCCCATGACAACCTGGAGAGGGTATCGGCGTTGGCATGCTCAGTCGGGTTGCGGAAGTGAATCTCATACTGGCAGCCAGCAAGAAATAAAGTCCAGCGCTGGAGGCGGTGAGCAGTCCTGCCTCGAATTTTTGCTGCTGGATTGAATAAGTGATCAGCGGTTTACGGTGTGTGATGAAGTGAAACTTTCCGCCATAAATAAAAACATGGAATACCTTTAATGTGAAGATGATGGACAGTGTTTCTTTTTCTATTTGGGAGTGCCTGCGTTGGGTGTCGGTCAATGTTTCCGATGCATAGGCTACAGGGTGCTCAGAGCCATCCTTGGCAGGACCACTCAGACGCCAGTATCAGATGCGTCTGTTGCAGGAACTATCTGCTTTGTTGGAGCCGTCAACGACTGAGAAAGCGCGCTCGCAGACTGGCGTCCACTGGGAAGGTACCCTTTTCTGCATAACTGGGACACATGGTCGGTTTCTGTTGCTGCTGCGGGTAAGAACTTTCGGTAATACGATATCTTTCCCAGAAAATAAAGAAGTTCGATAAGAGTTGGAGGTGGAGGACGTTGTTGGTTAATGGTAAGGCGTCCTGTCTGTACAGTTGCTACGTTCAAATCGCCACTACCGTGTCCATTGGCTGCTGGCTCGGATGTGATTACATTAAAGGCTGCTATTTCGATCTACGACTCCTGTTGCTCGGGTCATCTCGAAGCTTTGTGCTAAGTCGAAAACTTTGCCTAATGATGGGTCTTCCAGATGAAGTACCTCGTGCTAACTTCAATAGTACACGAGTTATTGCAGGTCAAATTAGCCGATTATTATTGATCGCATCAGGCCACAAGTACTCCACAGTGACACGAAAAACGGTAGCAGCATGCTTATAAATACTATTATTCGTCTATCTCTTTGTTTATAGCCGATATATACTATTCATGGCCGGCCGAAGTGGCCGTGCGGTTAAAGGCGCTGCAGTCTGGAACCGCAAGACCGCTACGGTCGCAGGTTCGAATCCTGCCTCGGGCATGGATGTTTGTGATGTCCTTAGGTTAGTTAGGTTTAATTAGTTCTAAGTTCTAGGGGACTAATGACCTCAGAAGTTGAGTCCCATAGTGCTCAGAGCCATTTGAACCAATTTTACAATTCATGAAGAAATTGGTCAAATATTTACTGGATTTTAGAAAGCACAGAGACATTCCTTTGATATATGTTTATTTGATTTGTTTATGGATTTAATAATGTGTTTTAGAGCGTGTTTATGGTCCAGCAGTAGAAATATTTATTTAATTTCGAGTTATTTAAATGTATATCCCGTATTTCGTATGTGTTTCAATGTTTGTGAGCGTGCATTGGCTTGGAGAAATGGCGGGAGTGCTCTAGCCAATCAAAGTACTCGTTAATGGGGAGACTGGATGGAAGTGGGGGAGGAGTTGAGCCCATGAGCGGGTGCTGGACAGGAAGCAGCGACGGTCGGTCGCAGGAACTACTTGGACAGTGGAGCAGTTTGCGCCTGGTCGCGCGAGGTAGAAATATTTCGTGGTGCCGATTGTGCACTTGTGAGATTCCGTGACTTCTGCAGTGAAGGCGTAGTGTGCGTTTAGAAGTGAATATCTCGTGAGCTGTGTTGTTGTTCCTAACTAATTACGTGATGTAGGACTCTATTGTTTCCCTGTTATTGAACTCATATTTTATTAGTTGCTTGCCCATCGACACCAATAAGTGCTCGCGGTAACAAACAACATTCTTAAAGGTATTTCTGCTATCGTACTCATCATGTAAGGTCGTCAAAAATAGTACATGCAGATTTTATTTAATTGAAATCTTTCATTTATGAATTTCTACGTTACATTCAAAATTCGCAATTGCCGAGTGATCGGAACCTTCGACCATTCGATTCATGTGTATATTCCTTTTTTATACTGTTGACTCAGCAGTATTTGGCTTCTAATGAGGCAATTACGTATCCTAGCCCCTAGACAATGAAACCAGCCAAAACCTTTAATATTTAAGTTGAAAGTCCACAATTTCTAAAATTAGACAATACAAGATTACAGTGAAAGCAAGCCACACTTTATCCACAACTGCATATTGACGACAAAGAGACTTTCAGATATATCAAATTGACAATTGACGAAGCCTACAGAATTATGCACAGACTAGGAAGACTCAACGCAACTCACGACCAATTTCTTATTAAGACGATTAGGATCCACCATATTGCGATACGTGAACCCATCGCATGCTTCGCCGCAAGTGCTTGCTTGGCCTCTCAGACGAGGTCAACATAGTGCACTCCTGAGAGTGGGCGGAGTCTTCACATCACTACAGGCACATTGCGTTGTCATGGATACCTTAACAATACGTTATAGAGCTGCACTTTACTGGATTAAAAGGGACAGGCTCGGTAAAGTCACCGAAATTGCAGGAACCAGCATTCTACACAAAACACAAATGAAAGAATGGCCGATTGAAAGACGGCAGAGAGTGTGAGACGCATCCGACAAGGCTCACCGAGTACTCCTCTTTCTTTCCTCACGTAAGCGAAGTATTACAACTGAAACATGTCGACCCAAGCCGTGGGATGCTCCATTTTCTGAAATTCTGTGCGCCATACCCAGTACCCTTAAAACTCATGTCTCTAACTAACGATGAAATATGCATTATCGGAGAAACTGGGACACCAGAAAATGTCACACTGCTATGCAACTCAATAGTAGAAGTGAGTCCTATACAGATCGAGAGTTACATCAGCAGGATGAAATATAATCCCGATGATTGGAACACAATAAATAGCATAGCTGATATTGTACCGAACACACCGCACGAAGAACACAAGCGCCAAAACCCATATGGAAGGAGGCATAGACAAGCACAAACGACACAACTACTGCCTGGGAGGTCATAAACACGACCATAGTTTCCAAAACTGAGTAAGGAACCAACACACTAAGTGAATGTGACTCAGAAGGGATCAACACATAAGGAACCCAAGCCAACAACACATGGCACTGCATGCCATAACACAGTCACAAAGAACACAACAGGCAGTAACAATCATAAACAAACAAACACCGACACCACATACTAAGGCTCTAGCAATAAGTTAACGTCGCTTGGGAGAAGAACGATCGAAGAACTTTAATTTCGAGGCTTCTCCTCCCCAATGACACACTACATATTGCTTTAAGTATACTGCATATAAGGCCGAGACAGAAGCATATTCTCTTCTCTATTTCAAGCTACAATCAATTAATTTTATGTATCAAATGTATTTTCTGTATAAAATACGTACAAAACTAAAAATGTATGTATTAAATTATTGAAGGAATAATGAATTCAAGTGTCAATGAACGATATTCTATTTCTATTAAAAAATTTACAACCATAAGTGTATTCCTCATACAAAGCTGAAATTAATATATTCCATGTATCAAATGCTCAGTCAGTATTTAATCTGTATAATATCCAGTGTATGTATCTAAGATATTACATGGAGTATACCACATCTACCAACAATTGGCCAAACAAAGAGCTACTGAATATCATGTAGTGTCATGACTTGCAACACTCCCAGTAAGCACACAAACACAATAAACATTCATGAGCAAAACCATTTCAATTGAGAATAACTCGAGGTTCTCTCATCTGGAGTAGGTAGAAATAGGCTATCAACCAACAAGCTACTTATACTATATTACACATCCAAATATAGAACATGACTTGCAACTTAAATTCACCCCATTCATTGTGTTATACACACATCGAAAAAAGTTTTGCATCAGCCTGGTTCCCAGAACTCCTGAAAATAAACGTTCACTGTGGATATTGTATCACAGACACGGTCCCATTGACTGCTCAGAGATGTTAGTAAACCCGCCCAAAGATGTAAACAACCACGCATGAGCAACGCCTATTAGACAGAGGGTGTCCGACAGCCGATCAGTTCCAGGCATTCCACCATGCACCATGAAGGAGGTACACGGCATGTGTTTTCTGTAGTTCAACCATGTCTAGACGGTCAATACCGCGGTTCAATCGCGTACGCTTTGTTACTTTGTGCCAGGAAGGGCTCTCAACAAGGGAAGAGTCCAGGCATCTCAGAGTGAACCGAAGCAATGTTGTTAGAAAATGGAGGAGATAAAGAGAGACAGGAACTGTCGATGGCATGCCTCGCTCAGGCCGCCTAAGGGCTACTACTGCAGTGGATGACGGCTACCTACGGATTATGGCTCGGAGGAACCCTGACAGCAACGCCACCATGTTGATTGAATAATGCTCTTCATGCAGCCACAGGACGCCATGTTACGACTCAAACTGTGCGCAATAGGCTGCATGATGCGCAACTTCACTCCCGACGTCCACGGCGAGGTCCATCTTTGCGACCACGACACCATGCAGCGCGGTAGTCATGAGCCCATCAACATGCCGAATGGACCGCTCAGGATTGGCATCATGTTCTCTTCACCGACGAGTATCGCATATGCCATCAACCAGACAATCATTGGA
Organism: Schistocerca piceifrons; assembly: GCF_021461385.2. Classification (NCBI taxonomy): domain Eukaryota; kingdom Metazoa; phylum Arthropoda; class Insecta; order Orthoptera; family Acrididae; genus Schistocerca; species Schistocerca piceifrons. Next base: position 15,945,430 of record NC_060138.1, read on the forward strand.
GACGTGTCTGGAGGCAACCTGGTCAATCTGAACGCCTTAGACACACTGTCCGGCGGGTGCAGCAAGGTAGAGGTTCCCTGCTGTTTTTGGGTGGCATTATGTGGGGCAGAAGTACGCCGCTGGTGGTCCTGGAAAGCGCCGTAATGGTTGTTCGATACGTGAATGCCACCCTCCGACCGACAGTAAACCCATAACGGCAGCATACTGGCGAAGCTTTCGTCTTCATGAACGACAATTCGCGCCTCCATCGTGCACATCTTGTGAATGACTTGCTTCAGGATAACGACATCGCTCGTCTAGAGTTGCCAGCAAGTCCTCCAGACATTAACCCTATCTAACATGTTTATGGACGACGTGACCCACCAACCATTCTGAGGGATTTACATCGAGTCCAATCGGGACCAACAGTGCCTTTATGAACTTGTGGATAGTATGCCACGATGAATACAGGCATGCATCAATGCAAAAGGACGTGCTACAGGGTATTAGCGGTACCGGTGTGTACAGCAATCTGGACCACCACCACTGAAGGTCTCGCTGTATGGTGGTACAACATGCAATGTGTGGATTTCATGAGTAATTAACAGGGCAGAAAGGATGTTTATGTTGATCTCTATTCCAATTTTCTGTACAGGTCCTGGAACTCTCGGAACCAGGGTGATTCAAAACTTTTTCTGATGTGTATATATTTTTTATTTTCCTTTGGTATTTGCATTATATAAATTATATTCTCGTCAACTAGGGACAAAGGAATTATATACGCAGAAGTGCCAAAGAAACTGGTTTAGCAATGCGTATTCAAACACAGAGATATTTATACAGGCAGAATACGACGCTGCGGACGGCGATACCTATATAAGACAACAAGTGTCTGGCGCAGCTGTCAGATTGGTTACTGCTGCTACAATGGCAGGCTATCAACATTTAAGTGAGTTTGACCATGGTGTTATAATCGTCGCACGTGCTACGGGACACAGCATCTCCGAGGTAGCGATGAAGTGGGGATTTTCCATGTATGACCAATTCACGAGTCTACCGTGAATATCAGCAATCCAGCAACACATCGCTGTGGCCGGAAAATGATCCAGCAGGAAAGGGTCCAACGACGACTGAAGAGAATCGTCCAACGTGACAGAAGTGCAACGCTTCCCCAAATTGGTGCAAATTTCAATGCTGGGCGATCAAGAAGTGTCAGCATGCGAACCATTCAAGGAATCATCATCGATATGGGCTCAGTGCCAAAACTCCACTCGTGTACCCTGGATGACTGCACGACACAAGGCTTTACGCCTCGCCTGGGCCCGTCAGCACCAACATTGGACTGTTGACTGGAAACATGTTGCCTGGTCGGACGAGTATCGTTTGAAATTGTATAGAGCACGTAGACATGTACGGGTATGGAGACAACCTCATGAATCCATGGACCCAGCATGTGAGCAGGGGACTGTTCAAGCTGTTGGGGACTCTACAGTGTGGGGCGTGTGCAGCTGGACTGATATGGGACCCCTGAAACGATTAGATCCGACACCGAGAGGTGACACATACGTAAACATCCTGTCTGATCACCTTCATCCATTCGTGTCCAATGTGCATTCCGACGTGAAACACCCTGCTTAACTCCGCAGGACAGAACAGGTAGTTGAAATTGTAGAAAGGTGCCAAAAGGGGGCTGTCAGTTACACTCAAACACATATAACTTGTCCAAACAATACAGCAAAAATGTTTGAACTTAGTTATCGGCTGAATAGTGCACACTGTCTTATGCCTTAAGGGCACAACCACTTAAATTTAAAAATGGCTGAAAGCCATTAACTTAAAATTCAGACTCAAAACAGAATATTTAGAAGGCAGAAGGCCTTACGTAAGTAAGTTCTATAATTTGACTGAAGGCCCAACAAGTCTAACACTTGGAAAGCAAACAAGTTTAATTTAAAGACGGCTGAAGGCCAATGATTCAAGATCGCAGGTAAAATTAATTAAAAAAAGAAAAAGACACAAGGCAGAAGGCCTTATCTTAAGCTGAAGGCGCACACAGTCTGATACTTGAAAGACAAGAACATTAATTTAAAAACGGCTGAAGGCCGATTACTTAAAAAACTAAAATAATTTTTAGTTGCCAGAAGGCCAAAAGCTTTATCCAAAAAAATATTGTAAGTGAGGCTGAAGGCCCAAACAACGCAAGACTTGAGAAGTACGGAACTTTCAATTTTAAAGCGGCTGAAGGCGCATTATTTAAAACACCAACTAAAAGCATTCAAATTCAAACCATCGGCTGTAAGCCATTAAAATACACAATCAAACACCAATCGCAGTACAGCCAGCAGCGCTCAGAAGTTTCCGGGGGTGGCTCTGCACTTCAATTATTAACGTTCACTTAGGCGAAACAGGTAGTCGTCCCAACTGTATCTGATCCGCCGGCAACCCAACCAAGAGACAGTCAATGGACCGACCGGCAAGACGACCTGATTTCCACCCTACCAATGCACAAGTAACTCCAAAGCCGAAACGTAAAAGGCGTAGCCGCCCACAAACAAGTATGCATAAGCTGTCAAAACTACACACACGTGTTGGACAGCGACAATACGGTAAGGGAGAACACTGCCTGAGTTGTATGTCAGCGGCCAGGGCAGGTAACCGGAATGCCATAAGGCAGAAAATTCCGCTGGTACACTTGGACTTCAAATATCCAAAATACAGTTAAACTCCACCGGATGGTGGCCAAACTTTCGCCGACTCGAACACTCGCTGTTACTCACGGGAATATCCCCAAAAGCCAACCATGAAAACCAGCGGCACAACGTGAACAGTCTGGCTTCAGTAATTAAAATAACCACTCAGCTTTGATGTCCTGGGTCGGTGAACCACGAACCCCGTAGCAATCGCAACAGCTCCCACACACTCCGACACTGCGTAGAGACAGCCAGCGGGCCTGGCCCAATGCACCATGCGGAGATTTCCTAGCTAATCCACACCAACCGACCGAGTGCCACACACCCAGTACGCCAACAATATTTAAAATAACTTGTCAATCAAATACACACAAACTACACAGTTTCACGAACACTTGCACGAAGAACTAGACAATGCCAACAGCAGTGACTGTACAGTAACAGGGACGAACAACGAGTCGGCACACACACAGCCACCCAGACGCGATCGCTGGCCAAATACACGTCGTCCGGCAAGATGACCGACCGACGACCCACCAAAGCCGTCGCTACTCCAATCATGTGTCTCGGCAACCGTGGGGCGAGTCATGGCAGTCCGGACCTCACCGCTGCAGCACACCGACTGAACTTGTTCGACGTGCCAACTCAAACACTGTCAGGTCCGAACTAACTGCTGGCACGTTCCAACTGACTGGTCGACACACGACGATCAGGAAGTAATAGCAGTCCAGCAAAGATAATACGGCAGGGCTTATATCAATAAGCGCTACTGCTGCCATTCACAGGCAGGCAGAGCAGCAACTCAGTGACACAAGTAATTGAAACTGACATAACGAGGTGGCAGTACGGCAAAAACAGGAGGTTAAATAAGAGAAGGCACGAACGGGGGCCACGCACGGCTCGCGAGGGACTCGGGCAATTCCAGCAGAACAATGCAACACCCCACACGTCAAAAATTGCTTCAGAGCGTCTTCAGGAACACTCTTCTGAGCTTAAACCCTCCGCTGCGCACCAAACTCCCCAGACATGTACATTATTGAGCATAGCTGGGACGTCTTGCAAAGTGCTGTTCAGAAGTGATCTCCACCCCCTCGTACTCGGACAGCCCGGTAGGAGTCACGGTGCCGGTTCCCTCCAGCACTACTGCAGACATTAGTCGAGTCCATGCCACGTCGTGTTGCAGCGATTTTGCGTGCTCGCAGGGGCCCTACACGATATTAGGCAGCGTTGCAGTTTCTTTTGCTCTAACTGTAGAACCGCTTCACCAATGTTAAGCATTAAAGTCGGTGTAACCTTAAAGAATTTTTTACATATTATGTTCTTTATATTATTCAAAAAAAGCATTAACAACTGCATACCAAAAAGTCTGTAATAATGAGAAGTCTTTGCTGTTAGATTTAGAAGCATCAAATCCACCTTACATTTTAAGGCGGTGGGTTACTCTGTACTGTTAATGAAATAAATACATACATACATGCATAAATGTCAGGAATACACATGTGAAATCTCATTGAAGATACCTTTATTTGTGTAGGAGTTATGACCTGCAGTATGACCTCCATTGCGCTGGACACACCATCGGAGTCTTTTTTGCCAGTCCTCTTGCTCACTTTGAAGGTGCTGTGGGTCAACAGAGGAGCAGACCTCCTCAATAACCCGCCAAAGGTGAGCTACAGTGTTGCTTTTTACCTCATACACAACTGATTTCAAATGAAACCACAGATAAATGTCAAGAGGTGTAAGATCAGAAGACATGGTGGCCTTCCGATGGCCCCCAACTACTTGTCTCGTGACCACCCAACTATTCATCCAGAAACTGTCTGACTTGAATAACACAGAGCGGAGGCGCACCGTCTTGTTAGAAAAAGATTTGGCTAATCACCCTGCGGATTCAACAGCGTTGGAATCACATAATCTCGGAGCATGTTAACATGCATGTACTTCTCCCATGCAAGATTCCATTAATAAACACCACACTCAACGATTCTTGTGTCCCAAATCGCACACCAGACTATCACTTTCACCACCAGAACATTTACAGTGATCCTTCCGTGAGGGGTTTGCATCTGACCAGTAACGATAATTCTTATTGTTTACTTCTCCTTGCACTTAAAAATTAGCTTCTTCGCTGTACACCACCTGCACTATTAAGTTTAGATCGCCATCTGCAAATTGCACCTGTCGATCAGGGTCTTCTTGTGAGAGATGATGTTGCAACTTGAACTTGCACAGGTGCCAACACACGCAGGATTGAACACTAACTGACACCAGATATGGTTGACAACCAGCCTGTAGTGTACTTCGCCTCCAGCTTTAATTGTTTTCAGCGCCTCTCCTGTCCTCATACCTCGAATCGTTTTATACCTCTCATGTGCTGTTATTTCTAGAATGTTATTGTTTTCATTATTCTCTTATATCACCAATGTAGGCTTTCATGGCTGGTATTTTCACTTAAAACTTCCGGGCTGATAGGGTGCTGTCGATAGTGTTGGAACAAGGCGGATTCTACACCAAAGTACCTTTATCCAAGATGGTGGCGATGACTTCATCCAAGATGGCGGCGTTGACGTCATCTAAGATGCAGGATTTTGGCGGGATGTTTGAACGTTGGCGGAAACTGCCACGCTCGTCCCTACCAGAAAAATGGCGCGAATTTCATATTCCAACAGAATAATGCGTCACACCAAGAAAAATGGCGGGAAAAATGGACTTGTCTTTATTATTTAACCAGTTTCAAGCATGTGTGTTCGCCACTGAGTATGGACTGCAACTGGCTTAGTTCATATCATCACCACCATAGAGTGCCACCGTGGTGTCAGATCATGACACAAGTACCGTTATTCAAGATGGCTGCACCCAGTGTATTCACCACCTGGCTTGGTACACAGTGGACGTTGCTCTGACATCAGCTGATGACGCGAGTACCGTTATCCAAGATGGCGACAATTTTTTTTCTCCACTCAGATGACATGAATTGGTGGTGCACATTCAGTCTTTGCTGAGCTGTTGTTGTCAAACCATCGTCATGTGTTCGATCATCAAGATGAATGTGAATGATAGAGCAGCTTTCAGTAGCTGCATTACATGTAGACATTCGAGGGAGGACTGTAGCCGCAGTTCACTACATCACATCTGGAAGAGTATGACAATGGAGGAGTGTAGGAGGAATAAGTAGAAGAGTTCTGTTCAGCAGATTTCGGCAATACAGAGAGATGCAGCCAGGATGCATATCGTAACCAGCACATGCTCATGCGCATGCGCAAACTGCTGAGATATTCATCATGAAGCATTCACTCTCCCAAAACGGAAGAGACGTCCAGTTGATGTCAATTCGCTTCAGTCTAAGCATATTCGTATACTCCGTATATATCATCGAAGATTAGCTGCTCACCCCTCCCCCCTTCCTCGTTGTCATGCCGAATGTGTTCTATCGATGAGTTATTGGTGTTTGAGCGGGATGAGTTTAACAGCTATGATGTTTGTAAGCATGCAGTCGAGGACTGCCCCCATAGCCTCCTACATGCAGAATGGAAGCGCGCATTAATGGTCGAAGAAATGAAGAGGAAGAATACGGTCCTGCAAATAAATGTGTTGCAGTGAGATGCGTTAAAGATGCATTACCCATATTATGGAAACATCTGCTATTGTTAGAACTGTCTGCCTTTTCTAACAGTACGATATAAACTCCCAGCCCACAAGAGACAACTGCCTCCGATCCAGCAGACCGAAGAACTGATCTACTTCACGAGCTCATCACTAGAAGGCGCTTCGATATGTCATGTGATCACATGATTCAGCCAATATGAACATGTCATCATAATGACGTAGATGGATGGTATGCTGGATAGCGAGGTGCTAATGTCAGTGCCAGAGACTGCGTTTGAGGCAGCTTCACAGTACTGGACTCCTTTGTACGTGTCGTCCATTGATCATCGCACAAGAGACGTACAATCACCAGTGCACGAACAGCAGGCTAACTGCCCTGCTGTGGATGATAGGATACCGACCTCCAGTGTTCGCCTCATGCTATGTGTTAACAGTTAGTGGTTCAAAACGTCTTCATGCAGGACTTGAAGTCTTGTGCTATTCCTCGAATAGGTGTTGAAAATGTTGAACTCAAATTTACTGATGGAATACCAGACTATTACAATGCGCCTATAACATTATGAGATACACATGCTGAATTTGAGGGATACAAGAATATACTGTAGTTCTGCCGCCCGTTTAAAAAAGAATGAACTTATTGTTTTCCATGCTGATTGAAATTGTATATCGTGAATAAACAAATATGTTTATAATCTTAAATTTCTGTTTGTCTTTTTTATTTCTCTAGACAAAAGTGTCACATACGTTAATGCATGTTAGTATACATTTATATACGGTAATGTATGTGACACTCTTCCCTTGAAATATACCACTTGGAGTTCTTTCTATCGTGTAGCCGTTGTAGCTCAGTTGGTAAGGTGACTGCGCTATAGTGGCTACACACACATATTATTTATCATATAAAAGTATATTGCACACCAGTACCTAGTACAGTAGGTATCATGGCAGATTGGGTGAAGCACCTCGGCCGCAAGGACTTTGTTGTAGGTGACTGGTCCTGTGATGATGACCAAGACCAGATGACCAATGAGAAGAAGAAAAATGGAGAACTCCTTCCTGACAGCATACGAGCGAAGATTGTAGGTCCTCCCAACTGTGGTAAGACAAATGTCCTCATGGTTCTGTTAGCGCACATAGACCGTGTCCGATTTGAGCACCTTTTCGTCTTCTCCAAAAAACTCTTTCAACCCAAGTAACAGTTATTGCAGAAAATATTAGATGGGGTGGATGGTGTAACGTGAAATCGACGACATTCCCCCACCTAAAGAGGTAAAGCCTAACACTGTCTTCATATTTGATGATGCGGCTGCTGAAAAGCAGGATCAAATCCGTAGATATATCTGCTTTGGTCGTCATATGCGTGTTGATGTATTTTATCTGAGTCAGACATATTCCAGAATCCCAAAACAGTTGCCGAGGGATAACTCCAACCTCATTATAGCCTTCAAACAATACAGTCTCAATTTAAAACACATTTACCAGGCTCATGTAGGGACCGACATGTCATACAATGAATTTGTAAAGATATGTGCTGATTGTTGGAACCACTCACAATACGGGTTTCTCGTTATAGATAAAAGTCGGGAACTGAATGACGGTAGGTATAGCCAGAACTTCCAGGAGTTTCTCGATATATAAACGTACAAAACAGCTGAGTGCGTCAGTTAACACTACACCATGAACAAATTCGCACGTATGGCGGACGCTCAGTCTGAGAGGTTAGGTGTGCATAGACAGAATGCTCGCATGTACACCGATATGAAATTTAAGAATCTTGAGGGAAGACTCGATAAGGTTGTAAAGGAATTAAAGGATAGTCAGAAACTTCTTGCACTTAACCAAAATTGGCTAGAGAATAGAATTAGCGCAATTGAGGGAAATATAGAAGCTGAGGTTGTTATTATTGAAGAAGGAGGTGTAGGAAACAAGAAGAAGAACAACAACAACAAAGCATATATAAAAACCACGTGATACGCAGAGCTCTGATTAGTATGCTCCGAGATGTCGACAAAGCATAAAGTCATTCAGGTGAGCAAAGCAGTTTGAGAGAAATTACGTTTGCTGAGGTTGGGACATATGGATCACTAGCAAACACTAAGAGGAACTTTTAAACCTGTTACCGAATCTATCGGTAAGATGGCTTCACATGATAATGGTCCAATCGCAGAATGCACCAACCAGTATGAGGCGGGTAAGATATATTGAACATTTGGTGTCAGCAGGGAGAGACCGTACAAGGTAGGCTCTCAAACTATAAAAACTTAAAATACTCTACCAATTATCGCAAAGTGTATGGTGAAATACTACAATTGACTGAGCTGTATAAAAATTCTGATGGAACACTGAGAAACCCGCAAAACTCTAAATACACAACCATTATACAACCTTTACTGAATGAGCAACCTAACAGCATTGGTGAGGGTGTAGACTTTCAGCGTAAAGGTATGAGCAATCAACTCCTGCAGCATATACATTACGATGAGCCGGATGAACTAATAGACAGACTTCGACTGTTGATGGCTTTGGCTGCCATGGGCAAAACAGCTCATTCGAATGAGGTTGTTTCTATAATACTAAAATGTAGACTTTCACGCACGGAAATGTCATGTCCATTATAATTATCCGGGCTGTTATGCTGTGGTCGGTTGATGAATTCTGTGTCAATTCCCAACGTTTCGTCCCCGTCTGCGGAGGACATCTTCAAGGGGGTCTGTAGCTCGATGGAAGGTCCAACACACCCACTGGCTCGCTACTGACTGCCGCTAAATTCCGTGTCCACGCGCTCCCGCGCCGAGGCGTGACGTCACGTGTTTTGAAAACGTCAGTGCAATTGGCCGCTGTCCGCTGCCGTCGATCGCCATTGCCATCACCCAGTGGTGGATGGGTGGTACACATCTTCAACACCGGCATCCATATACTGTTTAATTTCCCGTCCTCCTCATTCCGATTGAAATTATTAGGATGTTTGGCGATTTCAATTGCCTCCCTGTAGAGCCTTTCGTAATATCCGCTTATGGCCGCTAGCACTTGCGTCTCCTCGAAACGAATATGGTGGTTACCTGGCTGGAAATCACGCTCCGCAACAGCTGATCGTTCTGTTTCTCCTCTTCTACAAGTGCCCTTGTGCCCTACCAAACGTTTTGAAATAGTTCTTTTAGTGGTTACCCACATAAACATCTCCACAGCTGCACGGGATCCTATACACTCCAGCTTTTTCCAATGGTTTGCAAGCATTCTTGGCAGGCTTAAGGGTTCCCTGTATCTTCCTGGTGGGCTTGTAAATTACGGTAATACTCCGCTTCGTCAAGATCCTCCCTATTCTTTCCGTTACATTTTTAACAAACGGCATGAAAACCTTAGATTTTGCAGTAGCCTGTACGTCACTATGGTTTCTGCGTGGCTGTCTCAACGCACGTTTTATTTCGGCGACGAATATCTGTTCTTCATTAGTGCATTGTGGAGATGTTCCATCTCAGCGTCAAGCAACTCAGGTTCACAAATATTTCATCAGCAGGGATAGTGGTCCAGCCAGAGGACATATTGGTCAGCTTCGATGGGGTATCGCTGTTTACCATGGTTCCACTTAATGATGTATTGGAACAGCTGGAACGAATTTTTCCTGCCGATATTTCAGAACTGTTTAGGTGTTGTTTGACGACCACATACTTCAACTGGAATGAACAGTTTTATGAACAAACGTATGGCGTGGCTATCGGAAGCCCCCTAAGTCCTGTAATTGCAAACTTCTTTATAGAGAAATTCGAAGAACAGGCCTTAGGTACTGCCAGTAAGAAACCAAATGTATGGTTCCAATACGTGGATGACACGTTTGTGCTGTGGAGACAGTAGACACGGAGTTTAGCGGCAGTCAATAGCCAGTCAGTGGGTGTGTTGGACCTTCCATCGAGCTACAGACCCCTTTGAAGATGTCCTCCGCAGACGGGGACGAAACGTTGGGAATTGGCACAGAATTCATCAACCGACCACGGCATTGGAAGGAGATGCTACTAATACAACCTGGTGCCTACTACATTGATGATTTAAACGAAGACTTAAAACAGTCAGGAAAAGGTATTGAACTACAGGCAAACATTAATACCGTTAAATCTACAATATGGACAGAGAGCGCTACGATCGACTTTAGACAGAGAGATTCAATAGGTCCACTGCTAGGTTCTGCAAAGGATTGTGTTTTGGTGAAGGACGCCAGTAAATATTACGCATCGGATCAAGCCGTAGATATACTTCCTGAAGTGTTGGCAGAAGAGCCAACACCGTGATGCTAGAGGAGGCCGAAATGCACGCTTTTAAGCTCACGCAGATTGGCTTGAGGTCTGGAACAAGGTAAAGTAATTATCCTATAAAGAAAAGAACGTAGTTCTTGGAATACTTAACTTTAATCCACAACTGGAGAACATCGCTCTTGTTTAGACAGTATTACAATCTCAATATAAACTGGTAATGGCGCCTTGCTAGGTCGTAGCAAATGACGTAGCTGAAGGCTTATGCTAACTATCGTCTCGGCAAATGAGAGCGTATTTGTCAGTGAACCTTTCCTAGCAAAGTCGGCTGTACAACTGGGGCGAGTGCTAGGAAGTCTCTCTAGACCTGCCGTGTGGCGCCGCTCGGTCTGCAATCACTGACAGTGGCGACACGCGGGTCCGACGTATACTACCTGACCGCTGCCGATTTGAAGGCTACCACCTAGCAAGTGTGGTGTCTGGCGGTGACACCACACTTCCAGTCAGCACAATCCACATTGAGTGCAATATTGCCACAAACTCATACTTCAAAGATAAGTTGATTCACTCAATTTACGGATTCTTCCCTACAGTCGGTACTGGGTATAAAATGGTTCAAGCCCCCACAGTTCAGACATTGAATTACCTAGAACTGTGTATTGTAGACCAGAATAATCAGCTTGTTAAGTTTTGAGGAGAAGAGATCATTGCACACACGCATCTAACGCGAGATGGGAGTAAGGCGTAAAGGTGACCCACCGAGCTCACAACCTGTCTGTGTATCGCGGCAGCGCAAGGTGATAACATGTCTTAATTACGAATTCCTTATTTCAGCAGGTTTCAAACCGCAAAATGACGTCGCTCAATGTAACTCAGTTAGTAGAGTATGATGGTTGAATTATACGTCATGAATACCACTCACACAAACCCTACACTTCAAGCACATTTAAGAAAAATGATGAAATTAGGATTATTATCCAGCTCCAGGACGCCGTAACACTGCCTTGCCAGAGCTTCCTGTACCTGGAGTGTACATTTAAGAAAGCTGCTCTCGTGGAATGCTCTATCATTCCTGATTCAAGAGATACGTTATGAACTTAACGGTATCGAAATCGACTGCACACGCAATGTCAGCATAACGTCAACCCTTAAGACATATGTTTCAGCCTCCGCCTCTGATTCAAACAGCTTGGAAAATGCGGGATGGTTCATCGATGCGCCGGATGGTAAGGGGGGATACAGTCGATTTACCGCATGTGTGGCACGAAAAATGCTTATGGGTTATTTTTAGGACATACAGCAAATTATTATGAACGCTAAACAGGAGTTTATTTTGGTGCGGAGTGCAAGTGACACGAATTCATTCTTTCAAACAGCTACAGTGACTGTTCCAATCAAGATTAATATTATAATATGGCAAATGCCTCACGTCACTGTTGCTGACGAGGAACGCTTGAAGCTCTTAAAAGTTCTGAATGCCGGCACCTGTCTACCACTAACCTTCCGATCACGGGAACTTTTTGAATAACCAGTCCTACCTACAGCATCAACACATTCTTTGGCTATTAAAACATCAGTGCAGTTGGAAGCCCCTCGATTCATCATAATCGCATTTCAAACTCAAAGGCGTAGGAATGTATCAAAGGACTCTACAGAATTTGACCACTGCAAGTTAACTAACGTCAGAGTCTACCTGAATTCCGAATACTACCCATACGAGAATCTACATCTACAGTGCGACAGGAATGTATACAGTCTGGCATTTGACATGTATGCGAGATTCCAAGCATCTTACTACGAAGGCATTGAAAATGGGGGATGCCTACTCAGTCCACAGAGTTTCCTGAGGCTAGCACCAAGAATCATGACTGAAACAGAATGAGATAATTAAACCAGGGCCTGCAGATGTACAGATTGAATTTGAATCTTCAACAAACTTAGCAGATCACACTGCAGCTTATACTCTAGTTCTGCATGATCGTGTTGTTAACTACTGCCCACTCACTGGTGTAGTGCAACGAGTTGTATAAATTAAAGGCGCTCTGCTAGCTCTAAGGCAGATCACGATGTTACCCCACGGTGTGATGATTGTGGCTGACGTTCAAGGATTTTACTATGATGAACACAGGCGGTTCATAATTAAGGACTGTGCATTAATAGCATTCACACAAAGTGGTGGAATAATAGGAACATTTGCATCAAGAGTTGCATCGCCGAAATCATTCAAGGAAGTGAAGTGCATTGAAACATGTAGAAGTGCAATGTGGTTAACACACTTCTATCATGAAATTCACTGGGATGACCCTGGCATGTCTTATAAAGATTTGGTGCAAATGCTCCGAGTATTTGATCAGAAGGAGACAATCATCTACATTAAAGGCGATTCGAAGATTACCTGGCTGCGTGTTATATTTAAATTTAATTCTATTCAAGACCTGGAATTGTACGGATGTCCATCTATCCATTAACTGAAGAACATTTACCAAAAAAGTGCTTTTGTATCTGCTTATGAGAATGTAAAATTACTTTTAAGTTGGATTACAAATAAATAATCATTTATAGAATTTGCTCTTTTTCTTTCTTTCTATAGCACCCAGCGTCTGTAGAATAAAAGTTTACTGAGGGATATTGTATATCAAGTGAATTCCAATGGAACTGTCTGAGGCGCATTATTGAGGAGTGAAATAACAACAAAATTAGACAGTTTTACTATAAAATAATAAGTGAATTTATTATTGAATTCAGAATTCTTTTTAACAATGTTTGCAAAATATCAGTTTACAGTAACATGATTCAGTTTTCACATTTATATATGAGTTTACAGATACATCATTGGTTTTCGACTACAACCTAATGACACTATCTTATAAGGTAAATACTATCGCTAGTGAAGCTCCAGCCAAAAAAAAGGAATACACTTTTAACTAAAGGCGAACATAGTTACTTCAAGTGGGTGGCTCTAAAACATTTTCCACTACCACAAGCAAATGAAAATATATTTCTCTGAAGTAAGTGGCTCTAAACATTTTCCACTACAAGAACAAGGTGAACATATATATATATATATATATATATATATATATATATATATATATATCATTGAAGTCGATGGATCTAAACATTTTTCCACTACAACAAGCAAGTGCACATATATAAAAAATTTAATTAGTGGAACTCACATACTTACAACTAGTTCTGACTGGATGTCTAGCGGTAGGTGAAACTTACAACCTAAAATCTAATCTCTATAACCACTCACACGGAACCACATATGAAGTGCAAAAAGTTCATTTTTTTTCCTCATATAGAAGGTACAAATAAAGTGAGAAAATTTATATTTTGTTCATATATTACGTACTAATACTGGTCAAAAAATATTTACATAAATACACTTTTTTGAGTTTTTAAATTACTTGCGACCGCCCTCTTTTCAGTATTTAGTTCAATACACTCCTTCAACCATGGGGATTGCTTGAAGGAGATTGCCCAGGTGACTCCAACAAGCTTCATCCCTAATCTGAGGCACTGCTGGAGGTTACGGTAATGAATGATATAAATGATATACCTCTGCTTATTCCCAACAGTAGCCAACAGTTTAGTGATGGTGCTTCCTCACGGAATTTGTTGCTCCGGACGTAATGGCAAGTCGCTTGTCTCTCCATGCAAATTATTTGGGTATGCGATGTCTGCCTCACGCACATACCCTACATCAGAATCAGCCACAAGACCCATTATTTGTCTACCCAATCCCTTCAATTCGTTTTCAGGCAGCCACCTAAAACCACAAACCGACAGCGGTTGCATCATGGCGTGCCCGTATAAGTTGTTAACATCTAAGTACAAAATGTAACTAGAATCAAGGGATGCATTGAACTCGACGCCCATCTGCGGGTTATTTGCCTTGGCGTGTCTGTGAACACATTGACAAAGTCCCTCACGGGTCCCTCGCTCAAAAAATAGAAGCATTGCAGGATCAGTCAAAAGTTCAATGCTGCGGCCCATTTTTTGGAGCGTAGAGTCCCAGGACAACCCAGGTGCCGTGTAATAAAAGGCGGAGTCCAGAGAGTACGTGGTCATACATACACTCCAGAACTTAACGAAAACATCTGCAAGCAAACACACGTCCGTGCCCATGTACCTTGCATATTCTCCCAAGTTGGGGACGTTGAATTCCCGCCAGAGATTCACGGCATGCTCATAGTCTGCGGTGGTTATGGCATCGCCTGTAAGAGTCCTGGTAAAAGCAGACACGTCTGGAAGCTTGGTTTCGTTGAGTTTTTCCATGCCATCAAAATACTCTTATGGGAAAACTTCTTTCCTAGTCGCAAGTTGGAACATTTCCTCATCGGGAAATGGAGATGGAGTGATATGCATATCATTCCTAGGTAAAGTCTCAGCCAGTTCCTGGAGTGATGTCTGCATAAGGCGTAAAGAGACAAGGAAGCGGAGTGTAATTTTTGGCGTCATTCGTTTTGAAAAAGAAATGTACTTCTCAACACTTTCAGGGAGGACACTGACCTGATCATTCTTCTTACCGAATTTAGCCAAGTGCTCAACGAGAAAATGAGCGTCATACCCGCTCAAATTATGAAAAAAGGCGGGTATGTGTCTAGGTAACTGACACTGCAAGTTGCATGCGTTGTGGGCTGCACCGCGGAACTTACCCGTCAGATGACAGTCGTCTCTACGGGGGGTTTCTGCTTTTCTATCTAAGGCGAACCCACAAATATGACAATTAACCGCCTTTTCATACAATTCATCATTTTCCTTTAACTTGGTCGTGGGAATGTTGATGCTGTTGAGCCTGCCAACTTCCCTTGAAAGTTTTTCAAGCTCAGTGAGAAGCCAAACCGCTGGATCGTTCTCTACATAAGACTGATAGCGGTTAAGTTTAGAATCATATGCACATACAACTTGGAACGCTGCCACATAAGGTACGTGTTTTTGTGTGAAATTTGTGTGTGAGGCTAGGGGATTCCCTTCACAACGTTTAATAGGAGCCAGCAAGCATTCAAAACCGGCGAACACAACAAAAGGACAATGCTGCTGGTGGTGAGCAGTTTGAAATTTGATGAAGTTATTTTCCTCAGTGGGCATAACCACACGTACTGGGTCCTTGGAAGCATAATCTAATAGATGTGTCGCTAATAACTCTTCATAAGAAAAATAAATCAAACATCTTAAACAAATATGCTTTTTATCTCTATTTTTTGATAGTTGGGAGGAAAGGAGTTCGGAAATGTCTTTGATCCAGACGTAGTGGTAATTATCACCTTCAGAAAAGAGTAGCAAGTTTACATGTAACTCTCGCACACCTGTAAATTTTGAGAAATGGAAGGGGCCTACAACTGTACGCTTGTCCTGCTCATCTGACTTGCTTTTCTTCTCCAGGCCATAAACGTGAACCGATATTCCGGTATTCTGGGCCTCGGACTTATGTCCTGGATCTTTACAGGGAACTCTATTCCATCAAAGCTATACTTGTCTCTTAACATCTTTGACTTTGTAACGGCCCGGACAGTGGGGATGATCTCTATAATGATACTTTCTCTCGCAAGCCAGGACTCACCATGCAAAACAAGCATTATCATACTGATTTTGGAACATTAATGCATGCCTTTTTCTGCTTAATATCCTCAGGGAGTTTAATGTAACTGGACCCTCCATTTATTGGATCATACACATGTATATGGATGTTGAGGCGTGGTATACTGCTGAGCACTTTGGCGGACCCACGTACTTCCATCTCGGGAAATCGGGCCACAACAGCACTCAAGGTGGATTGTCGGTACCACTCAGCAATCGATGTGCTCCGGGAAATAACGACATTATCACCCCATATACACTGCAGAGTCGTTGTCTCCGCCTCACCTTGATGTTTACGTGGGTGACTCAATTCGCAGCAATTAATGGCGTTAAATCCCGGATCTTGTAGGACTTTGAGGAGCTGGGTCTCCAAGACAGAGAGGCACGCTTGTAAAAACCCGACAGGGTCGCGATACCTCCTGCCCGGATTCTCAATTCTAGTGAATGAGATTCGCCCCTAGCTACTGCTGATTATTCTAAGAGGGGCGTTACGCAATTCTGATCCAAATCATTATCGATAGAATGGGGGAGAGAACTACCACTAGCTACAGGATAATTTCTATTACTGCTACCACTAGTACTACAGGTAGGGGTCCACCCGGTAGATGGTGCGTCGTCATCATTTGCAGGAACGTGTACCTTGCGCGGACGATGGCGGCGGGCTCGTTCTGGGGAGGAGGCGGTGACAGCCGACTTGAAGGGCCGACCTGCTGCGACGGCCCACGGGGTGCATTGCTGCAGCTCTACCTGCCTGTGGCGAGGGGGGCCAATGTTCTTCTTCTTCTTCTTCTTGGTCGAGTCCAACCGGTTGAGTTGTCCACAGACGCGGCGGTGCTGGGGGTGGAGCTTGCACGCCTGCAGCTGCTTCTCGCGCAGCCCTGATTGGGGCTATATGAGGCTCCGCATGTCTTTACGGCTGTGCGCCCTGGATTCGCACCCCCGCAATCGCCGCTCTAGGTACACGGACTACACTGTATGATATACCTGTAACATAAATAAGAAAAAAATAGTTTAATGATATAGATTTAAAAGAGCAATAAATAATAATAAAAGTAAATAATGGTAATTATTTGCGGTAATGTTAATGTTGAAAACTATTCACCTGCTCCGCTCTGGCTCCACGGTTTGAGCAACTCATTGCCACATTCAACTAGGCCCCCAAACCAGTCAGGCAGGTCGAGCTCTTCCTCCTCCTCCTCCTCTAAGAACTGGGTGCCCCCTGGAGCGGACGTCGTTTGACCGCCGTCGCCTTGTTCGCTTTGGTCGGTACACCCCCTCCCTGTGCGCCGAACTAGAAACATCTACAAAGAAAAGACAAGAATATGAAGACTGAATGTATACAAACGGAAAACGGGTATATATGTTATGCGATTATTTTGACCTAAGAACTACGATTTTATTAGAAATGTACTTACATTCGAGCTGCACTTGCGCCCTCTTCATCTCGAGCTGCTAGTCTAGAGCAGCCAACATTTGAGGGATGAAATCTAGACAGATGGAAAAGACTGAGTATAATATCGAGTATGGAAAGGAAAATGTGCAGTGACTTACATGATACAGAAACCAGCAGACCAGAACATATAGACAAAAAACGAAAGAAGTGAAACGTTTATGGAGAGCACTAGAAAACAAATACAACACGTAAGAAAAAATCTGTTAAATGTCACACCAATCTGGGTAGAATGCGCTACAAAGTAGATATAAGATAGAGACACACAAACAAAGAATCTGTTAAATGACTCAGCATTCGGTATAAAATGTGGTCCAAAACATATATAACACGTACCACAAACATACAATCTGTTAAATGACACAGCGGTCCAAAACAGATATGACACGTACCACAAACATAGAATCTGTTAAATGACACAACATTCTGTATAGAATGCGGTCCAAAACAGACACAACACGAGTAAGCTCAATCTTTATAGAGAGCACTCGAATACGGATATAACACAGAACACACACACTCCGTTAAAATACACAGCAATATTCAGAGAGAGCGGTCAAAAACGGATATATAACACGTAACACAGAACATATAGACACAGAATACACACACAATCCGTTAAAATACACAGCAATCTTTATAGAGAGCGGTCAGAAACGGATATATAAGAGGTAACACTGAACACATAGACACAAAAATATAGAATCCGTTAAAATACGCAGCAATCTTTATAGAGAGTGGTCAGAAACGGATGTAGCACTCATACACAGAGTTAAAGAGTACAGATATCGGAACACTGAAAATGTGCTTACCAGGTAATGGAACTTCCTCTAAGCGGGACCGTTTGCTGCTTCCACTGGCACTATCGGTGCTGCTGGCAGATCCTGATCGCTTCATATCGAAAGTTTGCTAATGACGATAAACGCAGTGGGCCAAGTATAGGAGCAGAGTGAGGGCGAGTTCGGTTCTGGTCTGGTTTATATAGGTTCTATGATGTAGAGTCAAGTGACTAGTGCAGTAGCGAGTAGGAGAGTAGCATTCTAAGGCTTGGGGGTGGTACGTCACGAAGGACCACAGCGCCCCTAGTGGGAAAATGTGAAACTTGTCAGTTGTATCGAAGTGGTATATTAAAATCGAAATGGAATTAAGTGCTAGGGTAATTCATACGTTAGATGCACGATGTCACTGTTAGAATATTTAAGAAATACTATGTCCAAAGCGTGTATGGAGGGAGCGCTAGGCCGCTCGCGGGCCTGTGACGTCAGGAGACGACTCAAGATTGTCAGCTTTCTCTCTCTCGCGCCGCATCACGGTGGCGACCTCTGATGGTACGGATATGAACTAAGTCAGTTGCAGTTCAGACTCAGTGGCGAACACACATGCTTGAAACTGATTAAATAATAAAGACCGAACACACATGCGTGAAACTGATTAAATAATAAAGGCAAGTCCATTTTTCCCGCCATCTTCCCAGGTGTGATGCATTATCATGTTGGAATTTGAACTTCCCGCCTTTTACTGGTTGGGGAGAGGGGGGGTTAGGTTAGAGGTAGCCCAATCCACCATCTTGTATGATGTCATCGCCTCCATATTGGATAACGGTACTTTGATGTAGATTCCGCCTTGTTCCAATACTGTCGATGTATAAAACTCTTTCCTGATGTTTCGTCTCTGGCTGCGGGAGACATCCTCCGAGGTAAAGCGGTGAACAGTTCGGAGGATGTCTCCAGCCGTCGGAGACAAAACGTCAGGGATGAGTTTTATACATCGACCACTGCCTATCAGCAAGGAAGTTGTAATTGAGTCTTTATTTTTCATTCATTTCTAAAACTATACAAACATTTAAAGAATTATTATTTTTTTTTTTTTTTGGGTTGCGCACTTCACTCCTATAGGGTTACTTTGTTGTCCATATGTCTTCCCGTCCACTGTTAAGATCGCTTTTTCTCATGAACGAGTAAAGGTATCAAGTTGAAATTTATGTCGCATTGTAAGGTCTACGTTCCAAAGCGGTGTCCAAGTCAATGCAATCAATAGATACAGTCACATATTTAAAATATTTTGATATTTGCAAGTTCTCTTTTCAGAAGTGATAGATCATTTATCTCGGACGTGCTGGTCTAGCGGTGCTGGCAGTTCCACCTTTCGCATCGAGTGAACAGGCTGCCCTGCCGCACTGTGTGTGACGGACTCGTGTGCACGCAGTCCTGTCCTGTCCTGTCCGTGCACTGGTCACTCGTCACTGTCGCACTGCTTTTGTCTAGCGGAGTTCTTTGTCGGCTTGTTCTCTTGATTTCTGTTGAGTCTCCCACAAATCTTCACCTTTTTTTGTCATCAGTCTACTGACTGGTTTGATGCGGCTCGCCACGAATTCCTTTCCTGTGCTAACCTCTTCATCTCAGAGTAGCACTTGCAACCTACGTCCTCAATTATTTGCTTGACGTATTCCAATCTCTGTCTTCCTCTACAGTTTTTGCCCTCTACAGCTCCCTCTAGTACCATGGAAGTCATTCCCTCATGCCTTAGCAGATGTCATATCATCCTGTCCCTTCTCCTTATCAGTGTTTTCCACATATTCCTTTCCCCTCCGATTCTCCGTAGAAACTGTAACACCTCCGATTTATGTATCCCGCTCGATCGGGATCTGATAGCAGCCCAAATAAATATTAATTAATGTGACCGTGTACCTAATGGGGCTGGCAATCGGATTTGACTGCTACGGAGTTGTTACATTCCATTTTGTCCTTCTCAATGCTGTAATAATGAAATGTCGGGTACCAAGAAGAACAACAACACAGCTTCACTAATCAAGAACCTATATTCGTCTCAAAAACACACAAAAAAGAAGGAGACAGTCACTGCCTTCGTTATACATATTTAATTACGGCTAATCTCAGCACAGGCTTCTTCGTTATTCATAATCGTCACACGCTAATACAATCACTGCAATCCAACACTGCAATCCAACCCTGCAATCCAAATGATGCCGGCGCGGTAGACGCGAAACCACAAATATCGGCACAGAAATATCACTGATCACTATCGTAATTATACTTCTTCACTTTCCCGTATTATTCTAACACAAAGGGGTTAAACCGCGGCGATGGCCACTCCCTTTGTCGGTAAACCTTGCATTACAGCAACAGGCCTCCACACGGCTCGGCCCGCAACCTGGGAAACACTGACTCAACTCTACACTCGCTCTCGCAACACGACACACTATCGATTGTTTGCCCTATCGACCTGTGCCGAGTGCAAACTTATAGCAAGGGCCTACGGACCCCTTACAAACCTCATCATTCCTTACCTTATCAGTCCACCTAATTTACAACATTCGTCTATAGCACCACATCTCAAATGCTTCGATTCTCTTCTGTTCCGGTTTTCCTACATTCCATGTTTCACTACCATACAACGCTGTACTCCAGATGTACATCCTCAGAAATTTCTTCCTCAAATTAAGGCCGGTATTTGATATTAGTAGACTTCTCTTGGCCAGAAATGCCTTTTTTGCCATAGCGAGTCTGCTTTTGATGTCCTCCTTGGTCCGTCCGTCGTTGGTTATTTTACTGCCTAGGTAGCAGAATTCCTTAACTTCATTGACTTCGAGACCATCAATCCTGATGTTAAGTTTCTCGCTGTTCTCATTTCTACTACTTCTCACTACCTTCGTCTTTCTCCGATTTACTCTCAAACCATACTGTGTACTCATTAGACTGTCCATTCCGTTCAGCAGATCATTTAATACTTCTTCACTTTCACTCAGGATAGCAATGTCATCAACGAATCGTATCGTTGATACCCTTTCACCTTGTATTTTAATTCCACTCCTGAACCTTTCTTTTATTCCATCATTGCTTCCTCGATGTACAGATTGAAGAGTAGGGGCGAAAGGCTACAGCCTTGTCTTACAGGTTCAATCCCGTCTCCAGCCATCCTGATTTAGGTTTTCCGTGATTTCCCTAAATCGTTTCAGGCAAATGCCGGGATGGTTCCTTTGAAAGGGCACGGCCGATTTCCTTCCCAATCCTTCCCTAACCCGAGCTTGCGCTCCGTCTCTAATGACCTCGTTGTCGACGGGACGTTAAACACTAACCACCACCACCACCTTGTCTTACACCCTTCTTAATACGAGCACTTCGTTCTTGATCGTCCACTCTTATTATTCCCTCTTGGTTGTTGTACATATTGTATATGACCCGTCTCTCCCTATAGCTTACCCCTACTTTTTTCAGAATCTCTTGCACCATTTTATATTGTCGAACGCTTTTTCCAGGTCGACAAATCCTACGAAAGTGTCTTGATTTTTCTTTAGCCTTGCTTCCATTATTAGCCGTAACGTCAGAATTGCCTCTCTCGTCCCTTTACTTTTCCTAAAGCCAAACTGATCGTTGCCTAGCGCATTCTCAATTTTCTTTTCCATTCTTCTGTACATTATTCTTGTAAGCAGCTTCGATGCATGAGCCGTTAAGCTGATTGTGCGATAATTCTCGCACTTGTCAGCTCTTGCCGTCTTCGGAATTGTGTGGATGATGCTTTTCCGAAAGTCAGATGGTATATCGCCAGACTCATATATTCTACACACCAACGTGAATAGTCGTTTTGTTGCCACTTCCCCCAATGATTTTAGAAATTCTGATGGAATGTTATCTATCCCTTCTGCCTTATTTGACCGTAAGTCCTCCAAAGCTCTTTTAAATTCCGATTCTAATACTGGATCCCCAATCTCTTCTAAATCGACTCCTGGTTCTTCTTCTATCACATCAGACAAATCTTCACCCTCATAGAGGCTTTCAATGTATTCTTTACACCTATCTGCTCTCTCCTCTGCATTTAACAGTGGAATTCCCGTTGCACTCTTAATGTTGCCACTGTTGCTTTTATTGTCACCAAAGGTTGTTTTGACTTTCCTGTATGCTGAGTCTGTCCTTCCGACAATCATATCTTTTTCGATGTCTTCACATTTTTCCTGCAGCCATTTCGTCTTAGCTTCCCTGCACTTCCTATTTATTTCATTCCTCAGTGACTTGTATTTCTGTATCCCTGATTTTTCCGGAACCTGTTTGTACTTCCTCCTTTCATCAATCAACTGAAGCATTTCTTCTGTTACCCATGGTTTCTTCGCAGCTACCTTCTTTGTACGTATGTTTTCCTTCCCAACTTCTGTGATGGCCCTTTTTAGAGATGTCCATTCCTCTTCAACTGTACTGCCTACTGCGCTATTCCTTATTGCTGTATCTATAGCGTTAGAGAACTCCAAACGTATCTCGTCATTCCTTAGTACTTCCGTATCCCACTTCTTTGCGTATTGATTCTTCCTGACTAATGTCTTGAACTTCAGCCTACTCTTCATCACAACTATATTGTGATCTGAGTCTATATCTGCTCCTGGGTACGCCTTACAATCCAGTATCTGATTTCGGAATCTCTGTCTGACCATGATGTAATCTAATTGAAATCTTCCCGTATCTCCCGGCCTTTTCCAAGTATACCTCCTCCTCTTGTGATTCTTGAACAGGGTATTCGCTATTACTAGCTGAAACTTGTTACGGAACTCAATTAGTCTTTCTCCTCTTTCATTCCTTGTCCCAAGCCCATATTCTCCTGTAACCTTTTATTCTACTCCTTCCCCTACAACTGCATTCCAGTCGCCCATGACTATTAGATTTTCGTCCCCCTTTACATACTGCATTACCCTTTCAATATCCTCATACACTTTCTCTATCTGTTCATCTTCAACTTGCGACGTCGGCATGTATACCTGAACTATCGTTGTCGGTCTGCTGTCGATTCTGATTAGAACAATCCTGTCACTGAACTGTTCACAGTAACACACCCTCTGCCCTACCTTCCTATTCATAACGAATCCTACACCTGTTATACCATTTTCTGCTGCTGTTGATATTACCCGATACTCATCTGACCAGAAATCCTTCTCTTCCTTCCACTTCACTTCACTTCACTGACCCCTACTATATCTAGATTGAGCCTTTGCATTTCCCTTTTCAGATTTTCTAGTTTCCCTACCACGTTCAAGCTTCTGACATTCCACGCCCCGACTCGTAGAACGTTATCCTTTCGTAGATTATTCAATCTTTTTCTCATGGTAACCTCCCCCTTGGCAGTCCCCTCCCGGAGATCCGAATGGGGGACTATTCCGGAATCTTTTGCCAATGGAGAGATCACCATGAGACTTCTTCAATTACAGGCCAGATGTCCTGTGGATACACGTTACGTGTCTTTAATGCAGTGGTTTCCATTGCCTTCTGCATCCTCATGTCCTTGATCATTGCTGATTCTTCCGCCTTTAGGGGCAATTTCCCACCCCTAGGACAAGAGAGTGCCCTGAACCTCTACCTGCTCCTCCGCCCTCTTTGACAAGGCCGTTGGCAGAATGAGGCTGACTTCTTATGCCGAAAGTCTTCGGCCGCCAATGCTGATTATTTATCAAAATTTAGGTGGTGGCGGGGATCTAACCCGGGACCGAAGACGTCTTGATTATGAATCAAAGACGCTACCCCTAGACCACGGGTATCAATATTCACCATCAGAGTACTATTCGTTCAGTTTAGACAAGAGTATGCGTCATGTTCAATTAGGCTCTTTAGAAATTCATGATTGATTGGTTGATGCGATTCCAATTGCATCTGGTCAAGTGGAGCCTGATAATTTTGATTCTGATTTGTATGCATGTTTGGTACAGTTTCAAGATCCCTCACAAGGACACCGGCTTATGTCTCACGCTGGTTCTCACATGGTGAATACAGGTCGTGATGGTTGCGCTAGTCCAGTCCTCCTTGCAAATGCGGCGATAGAAAATATTCCAATTAAGGTTATTTATTTATTTATTGGCCACAATTATCCCACTATCTACGGAACAGTTGGTGGGCAGTATCATAACTAATGCAATTCTACTAATACAATTACTACTGTGACAGTGTAGTAACAATTAGGATTTGCTACTGCACTGCGATGCGTTTCCAAACTACATACTGGCGCAGTGGTCAGCACGCTGAACTCGTATTCTGGAGGACGACGGTTCAATTCAGAGTCCGGCCATCCTGCTTTACGTTTTCTGTGATTTCCCTAAATCGCTTCAGGCCAATGCCGGGGTGGTTCCTTTGAATGGGCACGGCCGACTTCCTTCCCCATCCTTCCCTAATCCGATGAGACCGATGACCTCTCAGTTTTGTCTCCTCCCACAGATCAAACCCCACAACCTCAAACTACATACAGGTTCTACTGTCGAAAGGAGATATGCGTCCCTCAGGATGCATTCACGTCCGTCACCCAGACATTCTACCATCGTTATTTTGTACCATCCAGCAGAGAAAAACTTTCCTTTTTTTTTTTGGTCATCAGTCTTCTGACTGGTTTGATGCAGCCCGCCACGAATTCCTCTCCTGTGCTAGCCTCTTCATCTCATGGTAGGACTCGCAACATACTTCTTCAATTATTTGCTGGATGTATTTCTGTCTTCCTCTACAGTTTTCGCCCTCTACAGCTCCCTCTAGTACCATGGAAGTCATTCAATCATGTCTTAACAGATGTCCTATCATCCTGTCCCTTCTCCTTATCAGTGTTTTCCACATTTTCCTTTCCTCTCCGATTCTGCGTAGAACCTCCTCATTCCTTACCTTATCAGTCCACCTAACTTTCAACTTCCGTCTGTAGCACCACATCTCAAATGCTTCGACTCTCTTCTCTTCTGGTTTTCTCACAGTCCATGATTCACTACCATACAATGGTGTACTCAAAACGTAAATTCTCAGAAATTTATTTCTCAAATTAAGTCGATATTTGATATTAGTAGACCTCTCTTGGCCAGGAATGCCCTTTTTGTCATTGCTAGTCTGCTTTTGATGTCGTTCTTACTTCGTCCGTCACTGGTTATTTTACTGCCTAGGTAGCAGAATTCCTTAACTTCATCTACTTCGTGACCATCAACCCTAATGTTAAGTTTCTCGCTGTACTCATTTCTACTACTTCTCATTACCTTCGTCTTTCTTCGATTTACTCTCAGTCCATACTGTGTACTCATTAGACTGTTCACTCCCTTCAGCAGATCATGTAATTCTTCTTCACTTTCACTCGGGATAGCAATGTCATCATCGAATTCTATCACTGATAACTTTTCACTTTGAATTTTAATTCCACTCCTGGACCTTTCTTTCTTTTTCACATTGCTTCCTCTCTGTACAGATTGAACAGCAGGGGCTACAGGCTACATCCTTGTCTTACACCCTTTTTAATACGAGCACTTCGTTCTTGGTCGTCCACTCTTATTGTTTCCTCTTGGCTGTTGTACATATTGAATATGACCTGTCTTTCCCCATAGCTTACGCCAACTTTTCTCAGAATTTCGAACATCTTGCACCACTTTACATTGTCGAACGCTTTTTCCCGGTGGAAAAATCGTATGAACGTGTCTTGATTTTTCTTTAGTCTTGCTTCCATTACTAACCGCAACGTCAGAATTGCCTCTTTTGCGCCTTTACTTTCCCTAAAGCAAAACTGATCGTCATCTAGCACATCCTCAATTTTCTTTTCCATTCTTCTGTATATTATTCTTGTAAGCATCATGGATACATGAGCTGTTAAGCTGATTGTGCGGTAATTCTCACACTTTTCAGCTTTTGCCATCTTGCTGCTTTTCCGAAAGTCAGATGGTATGTCACCAGACTCATTACATTCTACACACCAACGTGAATAGTCGTTTTGTTGCCACTTCCCCCAATGAGTTTAGAAATTCTGATGGAATCTCATCTATCTCTTCTGCCTTATTTTATCTTAAGTCTGCTAAAGCTCTCTTAAATTCTCATTCTAATACTGGATCTCCTATCTCTTCTAAATCGACTCCTGTTTCTTCTTGCATTACCTCAGACAATTCTTCCCCCTCATAGAGGCTTTCAGTGTATTCTTTCCACCTATCGCCGGCCGAAGTGGCCGTGTGGTTAAAGGCGCTGCAGTCTGGAACCGCAAGACCGCTACGGTCGCAGGTTCGAATCCTGCCTCGGGCATGGATGTTTGTGATGTCCTTAGGTTCGTTAGGTTTAACTAGTTCTAAGTTCTAGGGGACTAATGACCTCAGCAGTTGAGTCCCATAGCGCTCAGAGCCATTTGAACCATTTTTCCACCTATCGACTCTCTCTTCTGCATTTAACATTGGACTTCCCGTTGCACTTTTAATGTCATCACCCATGCTTTTAATGTCACCGAAGGTTGTTTTGACTTTCCTGTATGCTGAGTCTATCCTTCCAACAATCATTTCTTTTTCGACGTCTTCACATTTTTCCTGCAGCCATTTCGCCTTGGCTTCACTTCCTTTCCTATTTATTTCATTCCTCAGCGACTTGTATTTCTCTGTTTCTGAGTTTCCCGGAACATTTTTGTACTTCCTCCTTTCCTCCATTAATTGAAGTATTTCTTTTCTCACCCATTGTTTCTACGCAGTTACCTTCTTTGTTCCTATGTTTTCCTTCCCAACTTCTGTGATGGCCCGTTTTAGAGATGTCCATTCCTCTTCAACTGTACTGCCTACTGAGCTATCACTTATTGCTGTATCTATAGCCTTTGAGAACTTCAACCTCATCTCGTCATTGCTTAGTACTTCTGTTTCCTATGTAAGGTATGTTGTTCGTGTATCACGAAGAATCGATGTTTTAAGGAAGTAGTTTTTTTCATTTTACAGATAGTCACCATAGTTTATAGTAGGGAAACCTCGAACTAGACTGTATGTCACGCCTTGGAAATATACAGGGTGTTACAAAAAGATACGGCCAAACTTTCAGGAAACATTCCTCACACACAAATAAAGAAAAGATGTTATGTGGACATGTGTCCGGAAACGCTTAATTTCCATGTTAGAGCTCATTATAGTTTCGTCAGTATGTACTGTGCTTCCTCGATTCACCGCCAGTTGGCCCAGTTGAAGGAAGGTAATGTTGACTTCGGTGCTTGTGTTGACATGCGACTCATTGCTCTACAGTACTAGCATCAAGCACATCAGTACGTAGCATCAACAGGTAAGTGTTCATCACGAACGTGGTTTAGCAGTCAGTGCAATGTTTACAAATGCGGAGTTGGCAGATGCCCATTTAATGTATGGATTAGCACGGGGCAATAGCCGTGGCGCGGTACGTTTGTATCGAGACAGATTTCCAGAACGAAGGTGTACCGACGGAAAGACGTTCGAAGCAATTGATAGGCGTCTTAGGGAGCACGGAACATTCCAGCCTATGACTCGCGACTGGGGAAGACCTAGAACGACGAGGACACCTGCAATGGACGAGGCAATTCTTCGTGCAGTTGACGATAACCCTAATGTCAGCGTCAGAGAAGTTGCTGCTGTACAAGGTAACGTTGACCACGTCAGTGTATGGAGAGTGCTACGGGAGAACCAGTTGTTTCCGTACCGTGTACAGCGTGTGCAGGCACTATCAGCAGCTGATTGGCCTCCACGGGTACACTTCTGCGAATGGTTCATCCAACAATGTGTCAATCCTCATTTCAGAGCAAATGTTCTCTTTACGGATGACGCTTCGTTCCAACGTGATCAAATTGTAAATTTTCACAATCAACATGTGTCGGCTGACGAGAATCCGCACGCAATTGTGCAATCACGTCATCAACACAGATTTTCTGTGAACGTTTGGACAGGCATTGTTGGTGATGTCTTGATTGGGCCCCATGTTCTTCCACCTACGCTCAATGGAGCACGGTATCATGATTTCATACGGGATACTCTACCTGTGCTGCTAGAACATGTGCCTTTACAAGTACGACACAACATGCGGTTCATGCACGATGAAGCTCGTGCACATTTCAGTCGAAGTGTTCGTACGCTTCTCAACAACAGATTCGGTGACCGATGGATTGGTAGAGGCCGACCAATTCCATGGCCTCCACGCTCTCCTGACCTCAACCCTCTTGACTTTCATTTATGGGGGCATTTGAAAGCTCTTGTCTACGCAACCCCGGTACCAAATGTAGAGACTCTTTGTGCTCGTATTGTGGACGGCTGTGATACAATACGCCATTCTCCAGGGCTGCACCAGCGCATCAGGGATCCATGCGACCGAGGGTGGATGCATGTATCCTCGTTAATGGAAGACATTTTGAACATTTCCTGTAACAAAGTGTTTGAAGTCACGCTGGTACGTTCTGTTGCTGTGTGTTTCCATTCCATGATTAATGTGATTTGAAGAGAACTAATAAAATGAGCTCTAACATGGAAAGTAAGCGTTTCCGGACACATGTCCACATAACACCTTTTCTTTCTTTGTGTGTGAGGAATGTTTCCTGAACGTTTGGCCGTACCTTTTTGTAACACCCTGTATGTCTTACTTTGGGAAAATAACAGGGTTGCAAAAACGGGTAAAATGGCTCAGAGCACTATGGGACTTAACATCTGTGGTCATCAGTCCCGTAGAACTTAGAACTACTTAAACCTAACTAACCTAAGGACATCACACACATCCATGCCCGAGGCAGGATTCGAACCTGCGACCGTAGCGGTCACGCGGTTCCAGACTGAAGCGCCTAGAACCGCACGGCCACACCGGCCGGCAACAGGGTTGCATTCCACACGACTAATAGGTCGGATACCGCAGTGATATAACATTAGTTATATAGTGTTTGAAGTGCAGAACCGTGTAGCGTTAGCACTGTATGTGTTTACGTCCCCTCTTGTCAACACCTTCTTGGTACTGACCCTAGACACTAGAACAATGCTTTAGAATTTTTAACATGTTGCAGCCCGAAAAGAAAGGAAGTGGGTTACAGTACACTTGTTCGCCCACTGCTCGAATACTGCTCACCGGTGTGGGATCCGTACCAGATACGGTTGATAGAAGAGATACAGAAGATCCAACGCAGAGCAGCGCGCTTCGTTACAGTATCATTTAGCAATCGCGAAAGCGTTACGGAGATGATAAATAAACTCCAGTGGAAGACTCTGCAAGAGAGACGCTCACTAGCTCGGTACGGGCTTTTGTGGAAGTTTCGAGAACATACCTTCACCGAGGGGATAAGCATTATATTGCTCCCTCCTACGTATATCTCGCGAAGAGACCACGAGGATAAAATCAGAGAGATTAGAGCCCACACAGAGGCATACCGACAATCTTTCTTTCCACGAAAAATACGAGACTGTAATAGAAGGGAAAACCGATAGAAGTACAAAAGGTACCCTCTGCCACACACCGTCAAGTGGCTTGCGGAGTATGAATGTAGATGTAGATGTAGATACTGTACACGTCCAAGCTGCAGCTGCTTGTTTCGCAGTGCACCGCCGCTCGCTGCAGCAGCGGTCACGAGGAGTCAGCAACTGGAGGTACGGTATTAGCTCGGCCTTTGACGTGTACCAAGGGTGCGCCTACCTGCCTCATCTTGCCCGCAGCACCAGTGTGCTCGGTGAGTACGGCAGAAGCGGAAGTGTGTGTGTGTTGCGTGAGTGAAGATTTAAAATGATGGACGTTTGCGCTGGACGTATTAATGACATCCGAATTCCCGCCACCCCCACCAACCCCTTATGTCCGTGGCCGGAGGTGATGCACCCTGGAAAACACGCGACTGCGGCCACAGCGGAGGTTTCCACCTACTTCTTCATGCCGGCGCTGGCGGTGTACGTGTGGGCGGCCGCGCTGCGAGCGGACCTCGGCACAGGAGTATAGCGTGTGCGAGTGTTTTCAGCTTTCTCCGACATCTCATCGTGGCAGCTTATTGCTACGGATTGGATCGCGGTTTAAGTATGACGTGTTTAGTGCTTTGATTTCTTTGCAGCGAATTGTGTCTTGCGTGGTGTTTGTCGTTGCCTCTATTCTATGACGCAGCAGAACCTTCCTCCGTCCTTCTGAATGTAGAGGACAGAATCAATTCAGGAAGTGTATAGTACATTTAAAAACAGAATAGCGATGTCAGATTCTCTGTTGATCAGTCGTATTACACGCACGCATGGGTTCGGTGCGGGCAAGCACGGCCGGTGCCTCATGATCGCGAGCTTGTATGATCGTCAGGATTTCTCTTCACCAGAGATGTTTAGTCGAAACGTTGTGTTGGAGGAGTGCGTGTACAAGCCCTCGGATGTTTTAGCGCTACGCTCTATTTGTGACGGAAATTTCATTACCTGATTTCCCTAATATTTGCGTGTGACACTCAAACGTTGTAAGACGGAAGTGAGTGTTTTAAGCGCTCTACTTGACTCCTGTAAATTGTTAAACAATTAATGTGATACGGTAGTGCTACTGTATTATTCCACTCTGTTTTTTATTCCTAAATTGCGTCGGGGCGCCCTTTGTCTCCAGCATTAACCAATAAGAATACAGTATTCTGAGGAGAGACGAAAATCTCCATCTTTCTGTTTGCAGACGCTGGTTCACACAGAAAGGTACAGAGTCAGGAAGCCGATCAACAGAACGCTGCCACTTGATGCTTTGTTTGGGGGCCGCGAGGTCAAAGGAGGCCAGCATCCTGTCCACGGTCGGTGGTATTTAGTAAGGTGATCTGTAGTTCAGACACTGGCCAGTTTAGGCCTTCGCGGCGGAGCCCTGACAATAGACACACTTGTGGGAGGCCCAAAACAGTGGCTACTACATCGCACTTCATTCCATTCCCTTATGATTACAGTTATTATGTCGTGGGGAGCAAGGATGACGGGGTGCAGTCATGATGTCTGCCCAAGTGGGCGAACCCTGTCTCCTGCAAAGTGACTGAATACAGAATATTTATCAATATATTATTGACTCTCATTTGAATTTCATGTCGTATTATCTTTCTTCTCCAGCGCAGAGTGTTTCTTTTTTTGCTACCAACTGTTTCTAGGAGTGGTGGGGAGGGAGGGGCCAGGGGATAGGGGGTGGAAAATCCTCTGGTGGTGGCACTGTGCACCATTTCAGTCGATCTCTGCATGTCAAGCTGAGTGCACAGAGAAAAAGTTTCCAATAAGATGACAACATCAATCTGCAACACTGTAATTATGTAATTAGGACATGTATTTGCTGGACCTTTTCCCACCAAATAAAAGTGATATCCAGTCCCTGCAAACTGGATTTTATACGAGGGCTATCCGCAAAGTACATTACGTTTTGGAATTAAAAATAAATAAAGTATTGGAAATTTTTTTATTATATACAGATGAAAGCCACACATCAATACTACTTTTCTACATAGTTACCATTTAAATTAAGGCCCTTATCGTAGCGATGGACAAGCTTGGAAATTCCGTCGTCGTAAAATTCGGCCGCCTGCGCCTTCAACCACGTGGTTACCTCTTCTTGAAGCTGTGCGTCGTCATCAAATCGCTGCATAGCCAACCACTTCTTCATTGCTGGGAATAAGTGGAAGTCGCTCGGTGCCAGGTCGGGACTGTACGGCGGATGAGGAAACAACTCCCACTTAAAAGATTCGAGAACTTCACGAGTGGCATTTGCCGTGTGGGCCCGGGCGTTGTCGTGAATCAGCAAGATCTTTGAGCCCAACTTTCCCCTGCGCTTGTTTTGTATTGCTCTTCTGAGGTTGTGCAGAGTTTGGCAATACCTTTGAGAGTTTATTGTAGTGCCCCTTTCCAGGAAACCCACAAAAATCGTATTTCTACCGGGTTACTGATTAACCACATGGTTGAAGGCGCAGGCGGCCGAATTTTACGACGACGGAATTTCCAAGCTCGTCCATCGCTACGATAAGTGCCTTAATTTAAATGGCAACTATGTAGAAAAGTAGTATTTAAGTGTGGCTTTCATCTGTATATAATAAAAAAGTTTCCAATACTTTATTTATTTTTAGTTCCAAAACGTAATGTACTTTGTGGATAGCCCTCGTAAATAAACAGTATTGCCTTCGTTATATAATTGAATTTCTCGTCATGAGATCCTTTCTCTCCACCACATGTGGTAGCACAGAGCCCATGGCGGAATCCATTCTCAGTCAGGAATTTGCCTCGGAAAGAGTTCTCGCACGTGTCGGTATTCCACAGGGGCGCTTGCTTTTACGTGAATTTCTTTGGTGTTTTTGTTGTGGGATTAGCGTGACATGTGGCCTGTCAGCCGCCGGGCCCGAGCGGGCACTCTCGTTATATAGGTGCGTGGCGCGGTCGCGCTTGGCAAGGCCCCGAGCGGGCAGCGTCCGTGGTGCCGCAAGCCCGCATCGGGTGCGGGGCAGAGGAGAAATAAAGAAAAGCAGACCTGCACCTTCCCAAACAGCAGAGAATGATGACCAAATGTACCATCTGCTATGGAGATGAACTTGCTGTGCACAAATGTGATGCATGGGGAGCTGGCGTCCCGTGCTCGAATGGGGCAGTGTCACGGACAGAAGGGTAGCAGGCGACGCGGAGGAGAGCGTTCAGTCTACGGACAAACCGGACACTGTGGGAGGAGGAGTGGGAGCAAGCAGCTTGTGTTACAACGGGATAGAAAGGCAGCCAAGAGGGAGTGGCCTGTTTGTGGTTGAACATGGCGTTCTGGGGGAGGGGGGGAGGGGGAATAGGCATACTGTGCTGATAAGGGGATCTGAAGGGGGAAGACATCCTTTGTATGAACTGGGTGCTGTGGGGGAAGACAGAGCAGTGAACCTGCTGCTGAATGGGGTGCAGTGCCGGGAGGAGTTGGCAGGCTGTACTCGAATGGAGAATAGTGGGGTGGGTGGTAGAGGGAAAGCAGGTAGCCTTAGCTCAAACAGCGTGCTTTGAGGTGTTGGGAGGGGAAGCAGGAGACATGGTCAGGGGCACTCGCCTGTCCCTGGTGATGCGTTCCCTCCAGATGATGGGAAAACATTTTCATGAATTTAGTTCTGCTGTATACGTGTATATCCGCATAGCAAACATTCTTAGGAAACAAGTAAAGCTCTGAGTTGCTCTGTAAGAACGTCATGTCAGTTCATTGTCGCATTTGGTTGTTGCCAACAAAAACTCCAACCATGTGAAAATTTTTGAATGTGTTCATTAAAATCGAGGGATGGAGCTATTTATTCACAACCGATGCAAAAGAGTTACGTGTTTTCACCTTTTACTATCCTTCAAATTGGTCACCGGCGTTGTGTCGAACCCGTCGCCAGTGATGTGGAAGGTGTAGTAGGTGTAACAGAGCCTGTTCTGTTGACGGTGCGAATGGATCGGCCTGAAGTTACGGTGATCCTCGTGTACGACTGTGATGGTGTTATCCTAACGCATTACGTTCCCCCACGGCAGACCGTCAGTACACAGTATTACTGTTCGTTTTTGGAGCATCGCCTGCGACCAGCTTTGCGAAAGAAGCGGCCACACTTTCTGCGCGACCCACACATCATTTTGCACGACAATGCACTGGCGCATACAGAGCAAGCTGTAGCTCCTCTGTTCGGTCGATGGGACTAGGAAATACTGTACCATCCACCAAACTCCCCGGACTTAAGTCGTTGACACTTCGATTTGATTCCGAAGATGAAGGAACCACTTCGTGGCATTCGCTTCAGAACTGTTCCAGAGATTCGACAGGCAGTAGACCACTCCATTCGCACCATCAACAGAACAGGCTCTGCTAACGGTACACTACGCCTCCCACATCTCTGGTAACGGGTTTCACACAACGCTGGTGATTACTTTGAAGGACAGGAAGGACAGTAACGGGTGCAAACATGTAATTCTTTTGTATCGGTTGTGAATAAATAGTTGCCACTATTTAAGTTACAACCCTCGTATTTCTCTGCACAAGTGATGAGTTCATTAGTTGTGTTCAGTTTAATCTTAGCTTTTACAACTAACTTTAATAGATACTATTGTTGATAGTTTTGTAATCAACTTAAAAATTATGTTAAAGTAATTGTCGAAATCTGGTCTGTTACAATGTTCTTAATTTATTCTATAGCCAAATTTTGGGCCACTTTGTCAGTATCATTATCCTGTGTTATTTTCATTCTAGACTGCAGAGGACAAAGCCAATATATATCCAGGAGGAAAAGAGGAAAAAATGTAACAACACAAATATAACCAAGCTATTCGTGCAGTGATAATTACAACTATATGGACACTGTAGTCTGCTAAAATAGTTAATCTGTCACAACAGACGATACAAGCATTTGGAGCTTTTCAAGTTTCCCCTCCAAAAAAGAATTTCATGAAATATTTGAAGAAACCTTGTATTAAGTGAAAAATTAGAAAAGGAACAAGTGACTTATCAAATTCACTCGGAAAAGAAATGATAGAGCTTTCGGTGAGGTGACCTATGTTGGATTCCACATCAGTCATTTACAAGGATTTGTGTACGACACACATATGTGAAAGGAGAGGCAGGAAGACTTTGGGTGGATCTCTTTTCGCAACATCAATAGCGATGGACAAAAATTAATTCCTCTCAAGATATAATGCGTGGACTAATATAAGACAACAGGAGATAATTCTCCAATGAATACACCGTGCTCAAATCAGGCACTATGAGGGGAGGAGTGTGGGCATCCTGTGCTCAAATGGGGCACTCTGGGGAAGAAGGGGAAACAGCCACCCTGTGCATGAATGGAGTGATGCGGAGGGTACGAGGAATGGGTAGCATGTGTTCGCGTGGTATACTGTAAAGGGAGGAGAGGGGAAGTGAGCAGCCTCTGCTCAAATGGGGCTCTATGGGTGGAGGAAACTTTTGCACCTAAGCGTTAATTATTTTGTCGTAGAAGTTCGGAGTTTACAAATACCTCCCTAGTATATTGTGTTAAGCCTTACGGGCTTAACCTCCACCTACTGGTAAGCGGGGTATTGCTAAATTTATAGGTATGTCAAATTATTTCAGGCGTTTCGTTCCCAAGTTGGCAGCACCCTTCAATCAGTTACGCCTGGAGGGCGCCCGTTTTCAATGGGGACCCGGACAGGAGGCTGCCTTTGAGCATATTAAGGCAGCGATAGCCAATCCTCCGGTCCTTGGGGCACCCGATTTTAATGAAAGGTTTATTGTTCAAACTCACGCTTCTAATGCTGGGGTTTCAATTGTTCTCCAGGAGTTTGAGGGGCAGAGACAGCCATTAGCTTACGCGTCTAGGGGGTTAACTGATGCCGAACTCAAATATTCAGTCTACGAGTGCGAGGCTTTGGCCGTTTTGTTTGCATTAGAGAAGTACCGCTTCTACCTTGAACATCGAGTTTTCCAATTAGAAACCGACAATCAGGCTTTGAGCTGGGTGTTGACTAGGCCGCGTAAAACTGGCCGTATTGCCAGGTGGGCAGTACGCATTTCGGCATTTCAGTTTGAAGTTATACATGTGAAGGGCTCTGAAATTATCCTTGCGGATGTCCTCAGCCGGATGTTCACCGAAACTACACTTAGTGAGAAAAACCAGCAAGTAGAAGGAGATGGTCTTAATTGTATGGTGTTGGGTGAAATTCCTTTCTTGTTTGAAGATGTGGATCAGCATCAGCATCAGGACCCTGCTTGGGCCCCCATTAAGCAATTTGTGTTGGCAGGAGAGCTGTCTAATATGTTGTTAAGAGTGGTATTCTCTGTAAGAGGGTAGGCGAGGCTAAACAGTGCAAGAGCTGTTTGCCTGTAACTTCGTTATTTTCATGATTAGTTGGTCGGTGGCTATTTGGGTACTTATAACACTCTCCAAAAGATCAAGGAGCATTTAACTTGGCCCTCCATGGACCGGGATGTGAGAGAAATGATATCCCAATGCCGTTTGTGTAATGTAGTCAAACCCAAGAAACTTCTTCAACAGGGTTTGTTGAGTTCTGAATGAGAGTCGTGTCTTTTACACGAGCTCTATATTGATTATTTAGGACCTCTACTTCGTACTAAGAATGCCCGTCGATATGTACTAGTTATTACGGATGCGTTCTCCAGATTTACTTGGCTCCTCCCGACCCGTAACGTTACCGCTGCCACCACCATTTATCATTTAACTATTATTTACAGTATTTCTGGCCCACCCAAGCAGCTTGTTAGCGATCATGCTTCTGCTTTTCTTTCGGCTCCTGCCAAGGCCCTCTGTTTTCATAGCGGTGTCAGGCATGTCACTGCCACCCCGTATTATCCCCAGGGATCACTACCGAAATCTTAAGTCCGCGTTGATTATTGATCATCAGAAAACTACTAGTAAATGGGACTCCAGTCTTCCCTGGCTTAGTTTTGCCTTTCATACCGCCAGTCATGAAGCCTTGCGAGCTACGCCCACCTCCTTGATTTTTTCCTATCCGGTTAACTCCCCTCTTTCAAACTTGAGGGGAATTTAAGATCTTATTTCAGCCGATATTAGTCCTCGTGTTATCAAGGAAAACTGGAACTGGGGCAGGCGTAGTATACTCAGAGCCCATACTAAACAAGCTGAGCGATATAATCGCAGTCCAGAAACCTTTAAGGGCCGGCCAGGGGATCAAGTTTATGTCCGCAATTTCGCAGGGAGGCAGGTGCGTGGAGGGAATCTTAGTAAATTTACTCCTCGAATTCTGGGCCCTTGCATTATCAAGCGTATTTCAGGGCCTACCAACATGAACCATGGACCCTGCCGTTGGTGGGGAGGCTTGCGTGCCTCAGCGATACAGATGGCCGTACCGTAGGTGCAACCACAACGGAGGGATATCTGTTGAGAGGCCAGACAAACGTGTGGTTCCTGAAGAGGGGCAGCAGCCTTTTCAGTAGTTGCAGGGGCAACAGTCTGGATGACTGACTGATCTGGCCTTGCAACACTAACCAAAACGGCCTTGCTGTGCTGGTACTGCGAACGGCTGAAAGCAAGGGGAAACTACAGCCGTAATTTTTCCCGAGGGCATGCAGCTTTACTGTATGGTTAAATGATGATGGCGTCCTCTTGGGTAAAATATTCCGGAGGTAAAATAGTCCCGCATTAGGATCTCCGGGCGGGGACTACTCAAGAGAACGTCGTTATCAAGAGAAAGAAAACTGGCATTCTACGGATCGGAGCGTGGAATGTCAGATCCCTTAATCGGGCAGGTAGGTTAGAAAATTTAAAAAGGGAAATGGATAGGTTAAAGTTAGATATAGTGGGAATTAGTGAAGTTCAATGGCAGGCGGAACAAGACTTCTGGTCAGGCGATTACAGGTTTATAAATACAAAATCAAATAGGGGTAATGCAGGAGTAGGTTTAATAATGAATAAAAAATAGGAGTGCGGGTACGCTACTACAAACAGCATAGTGAACGCATTATTGTGGCCGCGATAGACAAGAAACCCATGCCTACTACAGTAGTACAAGTTTATATGCCAACTAGCTCTGCAGATGATGAAGAAATTGATGAAATGTATGATGAGATAAAAGAAATTATTCAGGTAGTGAAGGGAGACGAAAATTTAATAGACATGGGTGACTGGAATTCGAGAGTAGGAAAAGGGAGAGAAGGAAATATAGTGGGTGAATATGGATTGGGGGAGAGAAATGAAAGAGGAAGCCTGGAGATATTAGAAGGTTTCAGGTAGATTATATAGTGGTAAGACAGAGATTTAGGAACCAGTTTTTAAATTGTAAGACATTTCCAGGGGCAGATGTGGACTCTGACCACAATCTATTAGTTATGAACTGTAGTTAAAACTGAAGAAACTGCAAAAAGGTGGGAATTTAAGGAGATGGGACCTGGATAAACTGACTAAACCAGAGGTTGCACAGAGTTTCAGGGGGAGCATAAGGGAACAATTGACTGGAATGGTTGGTTCAAATGGCTCTGAGCACTATGGGACTCAACTGCTGAGGTCATTAGTCCCCTAGAACTTAGAACTAGTTAAACTTAACTAACCTAAGGACATCACAAACATCCATGCCGAAGGCAGGATTCGAACCTGCGACCGTAGCGGTCTTGCGGTTCCAGACTGCAGCGCCTTTAACCGCACGGCCACTTCGGCCGGCGACTGGAATGGGGGAAAGAAATACAGTAGAAGAAGAATGGGTAGTTGTGACGGATGAAGTAGTGAAGGCAACAGAGGATCAAGTAGGTAAAAAGACGAGGGCTAGTAGAAATCCTTGGGTAACAGAAGAAATATTGAATTTAATTGATGAAACGAGAAAATATAGAAACGCACTAAATGAAGCAGGCAAAAGGGAAAACAAAAATGAGATGGCTAAGCAGGGATGGCTAGAGGACAAATGTAAGGATGTAGAGGTTTATATCACTAGGGGTAAGATAGATACTGCCTACAGGAAAATTAAAGAGACTTTTGGAGAAAAGAGAGCCACTTGTATGAATATCAAGAGCTCAGATGGCAACTCAGTTCTAAGCAAAGAAGGGAAAGCAGAAAGGTGGAAGGAATATATAGAGGGTCTATACAAGGGCGATGTACTTGAGGACAATATTATGGAAATGGAAGAGGATGTAGATGAAGATGAAATGGGAGACGCGATATTGCGTGAAGAGTTTGACAGAGCACTGAAAGACCTGAGTCGAAACAAGGCCCCGGGAGTAGACAACATTCCATTGGAACTACTGACGGCCTAGGGAGAGCCAGTCCTGACAAAACTCTACCATCTGGCAAGCAAGATGTATGAGACAGGTGAAATACCCTCAGACTTCAAGAAGAATATAATAATTCCAATCCCAAAGAAAGCACGTGTTGACAGATGTGAAAATTACCGAACTATAAGTTTAATAAGTCACATCTGCAAAATACTAACGCGAATTATTTACAGACGAATGGAAAAACTTGTAGAAGCCGACCTCGGCGAAGATCAGTTTGGATTCCGCAGAAATGTTGGAACACGTGAGGCAATACTGACCCTACGACTTATCTTAGAAAATAGATTAAGGAAAGACAAATCTACATTTCTAGCATTTGTAGACCTAGAGAAAGTTTTTGACAATGTTGACTGGAATACTCTCTTTCAAATTCTAAAGGTGGCAGGGGTAAAATACAAGGAGCGAAAGGCTATTTACAATTTATACAGAAACCAGATGGCAGTTATAAGAGTCGAGGGACATGAAAGGGAAGCAGCGGTTGGGAAGGGAGTGAGACAGGGTTGTAGCCTATCCCCGATGTTATTCAATCTGTATATTGAGCAAGCAGCAAA
The DNA here is from genome assembly GCF_021461385.2 of Schistocerca piceifrons. Classification (NCBI taxonomy): domain Eukaryota; kingdom Metazoa; phylum Arthropoda; class Insecta; order Orthoptera; family Acrididae; genus Schistocerca; species Schistocerca piceifrons. Next base: position 15,984,949 of record NC_060138.1, read on the forward strand.
GGAAACGAAAGAAAAATTCGGAGTAGGTATTAAAGTCCATGGAGAAGAAATAAAAACGTTGAGGTTCGCCGATGACATTGTAATTCTGTCAGAGACAGCAAAGGACTTGGAAGAGTAGTTGAACGGAATGGACAGTGTCTTGAAAGGAGGATATAAGATGAACATCAACAAAAGCAAAACGAGGATAGTGGAATGTAGTCGAATTAAGTCGGGTGATGCTGAGGGAATTAGATTAGGAAATGAGACACTTAAAGTAGTAAAGGAGTTTTGCTATTTGGGGAGCAAAATAACTGATGATGGTCGAAGTAGAGAGGATATAAAATGTAGACTGGCAATGGCAAGGAAAGCGTTTCTGAAGAAGAGAAATTTGTTAACATCGAGTACAGATTTAAGTGTCAGGAAGTCGTTTCTGAAAGTATTTGTACGGAGTGTAGCCATGTATGGAAGTGAAACATGGACGATAAATGGTTTGGACCAGAAGAGAATAGAAGCTTTCGAAATATGGTGCTACAGAAGAATGCTGAAGATTAGATGGGTAGATCACGTAACTAATGAGGAGGTATTGAATAGAATTGGGGAGAAGAGGAGTTTGTGGCACAACTTGACAAGAAGAAGTTACCGGTTGGTAGGACATGTTCTGAGGCATCAAGGGATCACAAATTTAGCATTGGAGGGCAGAGTGGAGGGGACAAATCGTTGAAGGAGACCAAGAGATGAATACACTAAACAAATTCAGAAGGATGTAGGTTGCAGTAGGTACTGGGAGATGAAGCAGCTTGCACAGGATAGAGTAGCATGGAGAGCTGCATCAAACCAGTCTCAGGACTGGTCAAGGAGAACAGTTCAGGTAAACAGTATCGGGTTCACCTTAGAGCCAAATTAAGTTCAGGTAGCTCAGGGGTTGAATTAACCCTTTCCTGTGTTAAGTTTCAGGGGGGGGGGGGGGTGGGTGGAGATTGAGCTGTGGTTGGCTCATGCTACGAGCTGGATTAAACCTTCGTTGCAATTCTGTGTTTAGTCTCTCGCGGTTTTCGCGATTATGCTGTTGTCTCCTTCCGCGGGTGGCAGCAGCAGTGTTTATCGATGTTCGCACCTTGGACTATCTTTGACCTGGCGCTTATTGCTTCCAACTGGGCGGTGTGCGACCAGTCGGTCGGCAGGCGTGGAGCAGCGAGGAATTCTCCGAGGAGCATAGTTTGGCCGGGGCCGGTGGAGGGCTCTACGCAGTGTTGGAGTGTGTGTGGGCTGTTCCCATTGCCACGAGGTGCGTGGCTCACGGACCCCGGACAAGAAAGTTGACTTTTGATTTAATCTACCAGCAAGTCAAGACTGTTGACATCGTGTCATTTGGAATTCGTTGTCGGCTGTTGGGTTATTCTCGCAAGCAACAACGTGGTTTTCAAATTGGAAAATTCTAGCCACCCTCTGATGGAGTTTCACAGTATTTGGTTATTTGAATTGAAGTGCACCAGCGGAATCTTCTGCCTTGTGGCCGTTAACGTTCTGGTTATCTGCCCTGGCTGTTGACACAAATTTCAGGCAATGTAGTTTCCTCATCGTGTTGTTGCTATCCAGCACGGTGTGTAGTTTGACGGCTCCATGTATGATTTGTTGTGGGCGCCAATACCTTCTACGTTGTTCCGTTGAACTCCCTGTTGTGCCCTGGTCGGATGAAGTGGAAGTAATCTTGTCAGTGGGTCCGCTGACTGTCTGTTGGTTGGCTTGTCGTCGGATCATGAATGGCTGGCCCGACTGTCTATCTCACCTAAGTGAGCGTTAGTGTTTGAATTCCAGGCCGACCCTCGAACATCTCAGAGCCCTAGGGTGTACTACCTTTTTTATTTGTTTTTGTTGTTTGTACTTGTATGGCTTTTAGCCGATTTTTTTAAAATGAAGGTTGTTTTGTCCTTAAGGCGTAAGATTTTTTAGGCTTTCAGCCTAATTTAAAGAACTGTTTAATGGAAGACCTTGGCATTTTGAAGGTTTTAATGTTGTTGAATTTTAAGTGTTGGACTTTCAGCCGATTTTGAGTTTGAATTGTTTTGCTCTTAAGGCCTCCAACTAGTTCAAAGAACTGTTCCGCGTTAGACCTTTGGCATTTTAAAAATTTTAATGTTGTTGAAATTTAAGTGTTGGGCCTTCAGCTGATTTGAGTTTGAGTTGTTTTGTTCTTGAGGCCTTCAGCCTAAATTAAAGAACTGTTGCACGTAAGGCCTTTGGTATTTGAAAAAATTAATGTTATGGAATTTTAAGTCTTAGGCCTTCAGCAGATTTGAATTTAACTTGCTTGCTCTTGAAGTGTCTTATTCTTTGGGCCTTCAGCCTAACTAAATAACTGTTTTAAGATAAGGATTTGCCTTTTAAATTGTTGTTTTGGTGGAGTTTTGCCTCATTAAGAACTGTTTTACGTAAGGCCTTTGTTTTTTTTCTTTTTTTCTTTTTTTTTGCATTAAGTGTTGGGCTCTCAGCCGATTTTGAATTAAAAATTGTTTCCTCTGAAAATCTCAGATTCTTTGCGCCTTCAGCCTAAATAAAGAACTGCTGTAAGATAAGGCTTGCCTTTTAAATTTCTGATTATGCTTGCGTTTTAACCTATTGGCCTTCAGCCGTTTTTAAATTAAAGTGGCTTTCAGCCGATAATTAAGTCCCAAAGATTAAAGCTATGTGTTAAAAAAATTTTTTTGGGCTCTTGTAATGTTTGGTCAAATAATAAAGTTGAATGTACGAGTGTAACTGACAGTTCCTTATTTTGGCCCCTTTCCACAATTTAAACTACCTGTCCTGTCGTGTCCCGCGGGTTAAGCTGGGCGTCTCACTGGTCGCACAGCGTGGTTGGGGACCCGCCCAGTGCTGATAAGGGGATTAACCTGCTTGACGAGGCGTGTTTAGAACACGACATTGTATACGCAAAACGTAAAGATCTTCCAGGATGTCATGCCACATATCGAATTTTAGCTGATAAAACAAAGGCAATACGCAGAAGAAAGGGTATTGGTACGGGACAGGCAGTTGCTGCATTTATAGTGGATAAAACAATGCGTGGTAAAATTAAGTTGGGCTTAGGTATGTTGAATTTCAAGCAAGCAATGAATGCTGCACATCGTGCACTGAAGAAGAAGAAGAAGGCAACAATGAAGAAGAAGAAGAAGGAGTGTTTAAAAGACTGGGTCGTTACAGCGATGTATGCAGATAAACGTGCCCTGAAGTGTAAAGGACCGGTTAATGCATCCAGGGTTCTGCCGACGTCCAAGACTTCTGGTGGAATCATGACCTTCCTCATTCCTGCCCTCGTAGGTCTCTCAGCGGTGGGTTCGCTGGCTGATGGTGTCGCGGCTATTGCCAGAACAGTGAAGAACGCATAGAATTCCCAGGAACAGCTATAGGAAGCAAGAAGACATAACCTCAAGACGGAAGCAATAGCCATCGGAAGAGGATTATACTTGAAACCATACAGGAAAGGACTAGATCTCTTCGTAAATAAAAAGTAATTTGCGTTAGCTTTTCCACCGGACAAACCTGTTAGATCTGCTCAAGACAGGAAAAAAATTCAGCATTACAACATTCTGTGAAGTGTTACATTACCAAAGACTATGTAGACATCTAGAGAATTTCGAATGGTGAATTTAGATGTTGCTGGGGGACCATGAATTCACTGGGTGGCATACGTTAAGAAAAACATAAATAACGTCTACTAGTTCGACTCATTTGGAGACTTGCAACCGCCAGAAGAGGTACAACGATACTTGAACGACAGAAAACGTGTGTTCTACAATTTTCATCCCTTTCAAGACTTTAATATCTTCTTATGCGGGCATCTGTGCATCTTGTTCCTCGTAACGTTTACGAAGCAGCATATATATGAGGATATGCATTTAGCGTCCACCCGTCAGTCGAGATTCAGGTGCAATGGCTTATACTCTGACTTGAAAATAACTATCGTCAGTAATACATGCGAATTACTGCCCACGGATTGATGTATGCAACGGGCAGTGGAGTATTGTGTTGATTGAACTGGAGACTTACATCAGAATTCCGAATATGGCGCAGGCTAACATTACAGTTCATCTGGAAATTAATGGTGAAAAAGAAAATGTGGAAATGAAATCTGGTGCACGCGATATTGACGATTTAAACGAAGTGTTAAAACGCTCTGGAAAATGGATTGCACTACGTGCAAACATCAATACACTTAAATCCGAAATAAAGACGACTAGTGCAAAGATTTACTTTAACGAGAAAGGATCAATAGGCGGGCTGCTGGGTTTCACAAAAGGACAAGTTTTGGAGAAGGATCCTAATAAATTCTACGAGTCAGTGGATATATATCCTGTCAGTACACTCCGCGTCGAGTGCAACGAACTCCTAGCTCAACAACAGATTGATTCATACAATTTACGGACTCTTCCCATCAGAGGGAATGGGGTATAAGATCGTTGAGACCCCTACCAACACTTATTTACCTACCGGTAAGAGTTCAGGCTCTGAACGATCTGGAACAGCTGTTACGTCTAAAGCGGAACCAGCACCGACCTCGAACCCGCAGAGACCCGTAAACGGTCACAGGATCGCAGCAGCCCCGTGTTGTCAGCGAAAACAGGATGGGCGTAAGGTATAAAAGTAAAGTGCACAACACGCAGCACGCCACTTCACAACAGAACAGCAACGTGATAACGTACACAAACCGCATATTTCTTAAATCAGTGGGTCTGAAGCCGTGCTATGCCGTCGTTCGGTAGAAGTAACCTGGTAGATATGACGAGTTTATTATTATAAGGCAGGAATACTTCTCGCATAAACCTTACGCATCAACCACATTTAACAAGAACGATGATATTATAATTTTTATCCAGCACCTGGACGCTTCATCCCTCCCATCCAAAAGTTTCATATATCTTGATGTTTCATTTACAAAAAGGTATGGTACTGCTACAACGGAATGGAACCTCACACTAGCGTTCCTGTTACATGATATACGATATGGACTTAAACAGGATTCGAGATTGACCGTACACGCAATGTAGGCACAACATCAACTCTTAAAACGTATGTCTCTGCTTCTCCCTCGGAGTTGAACGATTTTAAAATTCTGGATTATTCATCGACGAACCAGCAGATAGAACAGTGGAAGAGTACAAGAGATTTACTGCGCGTATACCTTACGGAATACTTTGATGACAAGTGGCGCATTGTTCTGAACGCTAAACGGGAACTTATTCTGGTACGGAGTGCAGCGGATAACAATTCTTACATTCAAGAAGCTCAAGAGGAGAACGAGATCACCATCAACAAAATAACGTGGAAAATGTCACACTTGACAGTATCGGATGAGCAGCTTTTCACACGTATAGCAAGTGACTTGAGTTTATTCGACAACTGCCAAGTTAACTACTGCCGGAGTCTACCTCAGCTCTTAATTCCACTCGTATGATAATGTACACCCGCAGCGCACTGAAACTGTACACAGTGTAACATATGACACGTATGCGAGCTTCTGTGCTTCGTACTATGAAGAGGAGGGATGTCTACTCAGTCCACGGAAATTTAAGGAGCTGACGCCAATCATCGTAATAGACTGCTCAAAACATAACGAGATAATTAAATCTGGACCTTATGATGCACTAACTGAATTTCAATCTTCGACCAATTTCCCGCAACGCACTGAAGTGCATGCTCTAGTTCTACATGTCCCTGTGATCAACTACTGCCTGCTCACCAGTGTTGTGTAACGAGCTGTATAAATGAACAGGTGTTGCGCCATACCCAGAGCATTCACAAACGAGTCTCAATGTGTGGACGTCATTGCAGACACTCAGGATTTCTATGACGATGAGCGTAGACGTTTCATATTCAAAGACGTTGCATTCGTAGCGTACACATAGGTGCCAGAATAATACAGACATTCTCAGAACATATTGCATCACCGATCTCGTTCGAGGTTGTGAAGTGCGCTAAAAGATGGAAGAGTGCAAAGTAGTTAACACATTTCTACCATGGAATTTCTAGGATGATCTTGGCATACACTACAAAGATCTTTGGTGTGACGTCATAAGAGAGTGACTGCGTTTGAGATCGCTCTCTAAGTTTTCATATATTTTTAGGTTTCAGATACATATTTTAACGGTTTTTGTGATAATATTTACTATATAAGTGACGTATTAGTGGTTTCTTCATTCACCTCTGCCTTTCTTGTGTTGTGACCTGATATTTGTGAGTGTTTCGTATCGAGCAACTTAACCTCTTGCCTGTGTTTACATTCCGCGCTGACCAGTTGCAGCTGTAGCGGCGCATCGAAAGCTAAGTACTAATTAATTGTTTCTGTATAGTGGTTTATTTAGGAACTTTAGTAGTCTTCAACCGGTGTTCTTGGTGTTTTCTTGTGAAATAATTTCAGAAGAACCTTTTGGGAACTGTTTTCAGCTTCGTTACTGTGTCATTAGACGTTTGAGTCTCTTTCTGTATTAGTCTTTTGTTATATTTACATTTGTTGTTTATTAATACTGTTAATAATAGTAGTTACTTCCCTTGTAGAGTAAGTTTGTGATTATTGTAGTCAGGTTTTTAACATCTTCTTATTGTAGTAGCGGAACTTAGAAAAAGTAAAATTTTACCATGAGTGAGAAGTGTGGGCTTTGCCGTAGGTTCGTGAGTAGTGGATTGCGGTGTTAGACTTGTTCGAAGTATTTTCACTGGGGGGAATGCAGTGGGGAAGACAGTGGGCATTCTGGTGAGATCCTCTCATGAGTGAGAAGTGTGGGCTTTGCCGTAGGTTCGTGAGTAGTGGATTGCGGTGTTAGACTTGTTCGAAGTATTTTCACTGGGGGGAATGCAGTGGGGAAGACAGTGGGCATTCTGGTGAGATCCTCTCCTGGAACTGCAGGTTATGTTGCAAGAGTAAGTTGATAGAGGAGCAGGAGCGTAAGATCTGTGCCCTTCAGGTGCAGTTGAAAAACGCACGGGAGGAGCTAGATAGGATGAGGAGGGAGAAGGGGGTTAGGGAATGGGAGCTGGCTGTTGGCAAGAGATCTGCGAGGAGAAGAAGATTTTCAGATAGTTTTACTATTGGTGTTTACAATAGGTATGACCAACTGTCAGAGTCTAGTGGAGAGGAATCTCTAGTAGCTGTAGATGTAGGAAGTATGCAGCAGACCTCAGTAGTTACTGTGCCTAGAACAGTTGCAAAGTCGAAGAGGAAGAAGAAGGTTCTGCTGTTAGGTAGTTCTCATGGCAGAGGTGTAGGCCAGCAGTTGCAGGAAGTGCTGGGGAGTGAGTACCAGGTCACCAGCATTGTGAAGCATAATGCAGGGTTGGCTCAGGTGACTGTTAACATAGGGGGGTTATGTAGGGATTTTACTAAAGAGGATCAGGTAGTGATTGTGGGTGGGGCTGGTAATAGTATTGATAGGGATGGGGAGTATAACATAGATGGTGACCTGGAAAAGATAGCCACTCAGACTGGCAACACGAATGTGCATTTCGTGGAACTGTTTCAGCGTCACGATCGGCCTCATCTGAGGCTTCCTTTACCAGGATACAGGTTGGCTGGCAGCTTTTCGAGGAGCTCTTTGTGGTGTGGGGGAGTAGCCATGTATGAGAGAAACGGCATCCCATTTGAGTCAATTGATGTTTCAAAGTACTGCTCTGAAAAGGTGTTTGAATGTTTGTGCAGGTGTGGTTAAATTTAACGGAGCTAAACTTCTAACTGTTGTTATTTATAGATCCCCAGACTCCGATTTCACAACATTTTTGCTAAAGTTAGAGGAGGTTCTTGGTTCACTTTATAGGAAATACAAAAAGTTAGTTATATGTGGTGACTTCAATATTAATTGTATAAGTGATTGTGCAAGGAAGAGGATGCTGGTAGACCTCTTTAATTCATATAATCTTATGCAAAACCCGTATTCTTTCCAACGAGAGTGCAAGGTAACAGTAGAACAACCATGGACAACATTTTTGTTCATTCCTCATTACTAGAAGGGCATTCTGTTAGCAAAAACGTGAATGGCCTTTCAGATCATGATGCACAAATTTTAACTTTAAAAGATTTTTGTGCTGCAACACGTGTTAAATATAGTCATCAGCTGTTCAGGAAAGCTGATCCAGTTGCTGTAGAGACCTTCGTAAACCTTATGAACGAACAAGAGTGGCAAGATGTTTATAGCGCTGATACAGTAGACGATAAATATAATGCTTTTCTCAAGACTTTTCTCATGCTCTTTGAAAGTTGCTTTCCGTTAGAACGTTCAAAACAGGGTACTAGCACAAACAGGCAGCCTGGGTGGCTGACTAGAGGGATAAGAATATCTTGTAGAACAAAGTGGCAATTATATCAAAACGTTAGAAACAGTCAAAATCTAAATGCAGCAGCCCATTACAAACAGTATTGTAAGGTGCTTAAAAATGTTATTAAGAAGGCAAAAAGTATGTGGTATGCAGATAGAATAGCTAAGTCTCAGGATAAAATTAAAACCATATAGTCAGTCGTAAAGGAAGTTGCTGGTCTGCAGAGACAGGTCGAGGATATAGAATCAGTGCGTAGTGGGAATGTCCGTGTTACTGATAAGTCACGTATATATACAGTATTTAATAATCACTTTCTGAATATAGCAGGTGAACTAAATAGAAACCTAGTCCCGACAGGGAATCATATAGCGCTCTTAGAAAAAAGTGTTCCGAGACTGTTACCTGAAATGCTCCTCCATGATACTGACGAGAGGGAGATTGAGTTAATAATTAAATCACTAAAGACCAAGAACTCTTATGGATATGACGGGGTATCTAGCAGAATACTGAAGTATTGTTCTATGTATGTTAGCCCAGTTCTCAGTAACTTTTCTTTTGGAGTGGTCGGTTTCCTGACCGATTAAAGTACTCGGTAGTGAAGCCACTTTATAAAAAGGGAGACATTGATAATGTTGACAATTTTAGACCTATTTCTATGCCATCGGTGTTTGCTAAAGTTATCGAGAAGTTTGTATATACAAGGTTACTGGAGCATTTAAATTCACATAATTTGCTGTCAAATGTTCAGTTTGGTTTTAGAAATGGTTTAACATTTGAAAATGCTATATTCTCTTTTCTCTGTGAGGTTTTGGACGGATTAAATAAAAGGTTGCGAACGCTAGGTGTTTTCTTTGATTTAACGAAGGCTTTTGACTGTGTTGACCACAAAATATTACTGCAGAAGTTGGACCATTATGGAGTAAGGGGAGTAGCTTACAATTGGTTCGCCTCTTACTTTAAGAACAGAAAGCAGAGGGTAATTCTCCGCAATATTGAGAGTGGTAGTGATGTTCAGTCCCAATGGGGCTCAGTTAAGTGGGGCGTTCCCCAAGGGTCGGTGCTGGGGCTGATGCTGTTTCTTATTTATATAAATGATATGCCTTCTAGTATTACAGGTGATTCAAAAATATTTCTGTTTGCTGATGACACCAGCTTGATAGTGAAGGATCTTGTGTGTAATATTGAAGCAGTAACAAATAATGTAGTTCATGAAATAAGTTCGTGGCTTGTGGAAAATAATTTGATGCTAAATCACGGTAAGACTCAGTTTTTACAGTTTCTAGCTCACAATTCAACAAGAACCGATATTTTGATCAGACAGAATAGGCATATTATAAGCGAGACGGAACAGTTCAAGTTCCTAGGCGTTCGGATAGATAGTAAGCTGTTGTGGAAAGCCCATGTCCAGGATCTTGTTCAGAAGCTAAATGCTGCTTTATTTACCATTACAACAGTATCTATAATAAGTGACACTTCAATACGAAAAGTAGTCTACTGCGCATATTTTCATACCCTTATGTCGTATGGTATTATGTTTTGGGGTAATTCTTCTGATTCAAAAAGGGTATTTTTGGCTCAAAAACGGGCTGTTCGAGCTATATGTGGTGTAAGTTCGAGAACCTCTTGTCGACCCCTATTCAAAAATCTGGGAATTCTGACATTGCCCTCACAGTATATATTTTCTTTAATGTCATTTGTTGTTAGCAATATTAGCCTATTCCAAGAGTTAGCAGCTTTCACTCAGTTAATACTAGGCAGAAATCAAATCTGCGTGTAGAATGCACTTCCTTGACTCTTGTGCAGAAAGGAGTGCAGTATTCTGCTGCATCCATTTTCAATAAGCTACCGCAAGAACTAAAAAATCTTAGCAGTAGCCCAAACTCTTTTAAGTCTAAACTGAAGAGTTTCCTCATGGCTCACTCCTTCTATTCTGTCGAGGAGCTCCTGGAAGAGCTAAAAAATTAAGCAAATTCCAGTGTTACATTGTTGATTTTCTTCATTTAAACTTACGACTTGTCACCTGAATATGTTTTTTTATATTTCATTTTATCTGTTTCTAATATCGTGTTATAATTTCATGTATTGACTCGTTCCATGACCATGGAGACTTCTCCTTAATTTGGTCCCACGGAACAATAAATAAATAAATAAATGGTGACCTTGCTTCGGTTATTTGAGCACACGGATATGTGAAGGGGAAGAAGAAGACCTCATGGATGCATCGAATCTTCAATTTTGCTCCTATTCAAGATCGGGAATTCTACAGGTGTCCTGCTCTCCATAGACTTAGGAAGAAGATGTGTGAAAATAGTCATATTGTATCTTGTTATGAAAATGTAAAATTACATTTAAGTTGAACGAGAAATATATGCATTTTTACCTCACAATTTCTGTGTACTTTTTTTCCCACCCTGCTCCCCCTTATATAGTATACAGTTTAATCCAGATACTATGTCTGTGGTTTTCTTCATATAGGTAAGAAAATGGGATTACTATACTTTCAACTACCAATTACTTTTCACGGTCACCTTACTACGCACTTTCCCCATCCGAAATACATGCACATGGATCAATGAAATAGGAAATACCTTAGGAGTTTTGGCAAGCTAGCGAATAAGACAAGTATATTCTAGTAAAAAATCTTTATTAGCTTTTGCGTATACATTTACATACAGGAAACAACTCCTTCCTTATTTTTTTAGTGTAGTTTTAATATCGTCCAATTTAATTTTTAAGCCCACATCTGAATCACTTATTTCTTTCTGCAGCCAGTAATTTGATCAATATGGAGAAAGTATTTTCTCGAATCGCAGAGTGTATCTGTTTTTTTTCCTGTAAGCTCTCTCTCTTATGGCTTTAACAATTAGTTCTATTCCGTTTGGCAGATCTACATGAGAGCTTTCGGGGATTGAAATTTTTCCTCTTGTTTCCTGTTTTTATAGCACTCCACATCTTCCTGGGTGTAGGCTGCCAGTTCTTCTGTTGTTGTTAAGTGTATGACATCAAGCTCACCACCTTTACATATAATGTAACCATCCTTTTTAAGCAGATCCAAGGAGGAATGGAGCTTGATAAATCCGCCGATTTCGAACAGTACTCCAACATATGGCCACTTATCAGCGCTCTTTACATTAAATGCTATTTTCCTGTATTCTCCAGTCGTAGCTAGATTTCTCCATACAGTGTGTTTAAAGGCATATGTAAACTTGGACTGCACATCCGCAATAGCTTCATCCTTTTCATTTGCATCTTATATTCTTGCTTTATGATAGTTGTCTTCTCCATATGCTCCAGTTTCTTTTCTTTATTTCGATGTCCTCAATTTCCAGAGTTCTTTCCCATGCACTGAAACATATTAAATGTATTTACAGGTGCAATTTCTTTAATGGGGAATTGTTTAAGTCTGTTTGATACATTGGTTCTTTTTCTTGGGACTTGTGATATAACATTGTCTGTGTCAATCAATCCTATTTGTGAGATATATATATCGGACGGTATTGTGGAGAACAATAGTGTAGACTCAGAAAAATAAGTTGCTCACGCTTCAGCATAACACTTCTGTGGTGGGTTTGATGTCACACACTTAGGAACAGAAAAACCGTTTACAGAGCTTAAAACCGACGGAATAGCAATCTTTAATGGCAATAAGTTTGCAAAAGTTGTACACTCAAAATTCTATGGCGAAATGCCACAAGAATGTGCAGCAGAAGAACTGGCGCAGGAAGATATGGAATTTTATAACAACAGTGATAAGCAAAAAGAAAATCCCCGAACGCTCTTGTCTAGAAGAAATGCCAAAAGGAACAGAACTAATTGTTAAAGCCATAAAAGAGAGAGCTTAGAGGAAAAATTAGATACATATTGGAATGCGTCTCTGTATACATCAAATTACTGGCTGGAGGAAGAAATAGATGATTCAGATGCGTGATTTAAGTTATAAGTAAAAATTGAAGTGGACATTATTAAAACTGAACCTAAAAAAATTAGAAAAATGTTGTTTACTGTATGTAATTGTATATGCAAATGATAATAAAGATTTTTTAATGAAATATATACTTGTCTTATTCGCTACCTTACCAAAAATCGTAAGATATTTCCTATATTCATTGATACATGTGTATGTATTTTGGATGGGGAAAGTGTCTAGTCGGGTGACCTTGAAAAGTAGTTGAAACTAGATAGTTGAAAATGTAGTAACCCCCTTTTTTCTTACCCATACAAGTGTAATCCGAGTGGTGAAAGAGATAAATTACTCGTCATGCAAACTGACTCCCATGAGCAATTTACTTAATTAGCCTATCAATTTGATATCAGTGACATGCTGCCTGCCAGTGAAAGCGATAGCTAGGGCACCACGAAAATGATTCCTGCCCTGGAACAGTAACAGGGTGTTATCTTTTTTTCTGTGCGGTGATATCTTTTAATGTTACATCAATCTTCCTCCTGCACAGTGAGAGACAACCACCGTAGTAAAATAAGTTGTATTACCGAATTTATAAAGTGATATGTAGTATAAACCTTATATTTACAACTTCTCTGTGCCGTTACCTTAATAGACTTCGTATGTCACGAGACATTAGGTTACCTAAAGAGAAAGTTCGAAACTGAGGAGGCGTCCTGCGACAATGACAGATCTTAGAACTCCGTCATGAGCCAAAAATGAATTTAATATTCTAGGCCTGTGATGCACAACGTAACAGACGAGAAGCGATTCTTTCCTACCTGATGAGAAAATACTTAGAGGAAAAGTAGCCTATCCCATACTGTTACAAGATTTTCACAACAAGTAACGACACTTCATCGTTGTGACAAAGCATGTATGCCTCGATTTCTTCAGTGTTAGAAAATAAATTGCATAAAAGGGGGAAATTTACATCTCACAGGAGACATTTGAGGTGTGTGGTCGACTACATCGCTGCTTCGGATTGGGTAAAGTGATTTTTTTAACTGGTGGGCCTGTTTCGGTGTGGAATTGTTTAGAACTATTGTGTACGCTGAAGCTGCAGCTGTGTTTTTCGTAGTTGCAGCGCGGCTGGCTGGAACAGTGGTAACGAGAAGTCGGCAATCGGAAGTAATGGATTTGCTCAGCCTGTGACGGGTACAAAGACGGGTACAAGGCAGCGAGGGCTGGCGAAGTAACCAGTGTGCTGGGGGAGCGCGACAGAAGCAGATGTGTATGTGTTGTGTGTATGGAGATTCAAAATGACGGCTGTTGGGACTAGAAGTACCTATAACATCCGAATTCCTACGACTCCAATCATCCCCAGATGTCGTCCACGACAGCGGGTGATGCATTCTGCCACACACGCGTGTCCACGACTGCGGCTGTGGTCGCGGCGGTAGTGGTCACCGACCTCTGAACACTGGCGCTGGTAGCTCGTGAGGAGTCATACAGGTGCGCCACCTGTGGACCTCGGGAATTGACCGCGCGGGATGTGTGAGTGTTCCAGCAATCTCCCGACATCTACCTACACTATGTGATCAAAAGTACCCGGATGCCCCCAAAAACATATTAGGTACACTGCCAGGAGCTCCAATCAGCGACCTCAGTAATCATTAAACATCGCGAGAGAGCAGAATGGGGCGCTCCGCGTAAGTCACGGACTTGGAACGTGGTCAGGTGACTGGGTGTGTCACACGTCTGTACGTGAGATTTACACACTCCTAAACATCCGTAAGTTTCCGATGTGATAGTAAAATGGAAACGTGAAGGCACACGTACAGCACAAAAGCGTATAGGCCGACCTCGTCTGTTGACTGACAGAGACCGCCGACAGTTGAAGAGGGTCGTAATGTGTAATAGGCAGACATGTATCCAGACCATCACACAGGAATTCCAAACTGCATCACGATCCACTACAATTACTGTGACAGGCGGGAGGTGAGAAAACTTGGATCCCATGGTCGAGTGACTGGTCGTAAGCCACACACCTCGGCGGTAATTGCCAAACGACGCCTCACTTCATGTAAGGAGCCTAAACATTGGTTGACTGAACAGTGGAAAAACGTTGTGTGGAGTGACGAATCACGGTACACAATGTGGCGATCCGATAGCAGGGTATGGGTATGGCGAATGCCCGGTGAACGCCATCTGCCAGCGCGTGTAGTACCAACAGTAAAATTCGGAGACAGTGATGTTATAGTGTGGTCGTGTTTCTCTTGGAGGGGGCTTGCGCCCCTTGTCGTTTTGCGTGGCACTACCACAGCACAGGCCCACGTTGATGTTTTATGCACCTTCTTGCTTCCCACCGTTGAAGAACAGTTCGGGGATGGCGATTGCATCTTTCAACACGACCGAGCACCTGTTCATAAAGCACAGCCTGTGATGGAGTGGTTACAGGACAATAACATTCCTGTAATGGACTGGCCTGCACCGAGTCCTGACCTGTTTGGGATGTTTTGGAACGCCGACTTCGTGTCAGGCCTCACCGGCCGACATCGATACCTCCCCTCAGAGCAGTGAAGAATGGGCTGCCATTCCGCGAGAAACCTTCCAGCATCTGACTAAAGAGTGTGGAAGGCGTCATCAAGGCTATGGGTGTGTCAACACCACACTGAATTACAGCATTACCGATGGAAGGCGCCACGAACTTGTAAGACATTTTCAGCCGGGTGTCCGAACACTTTTGATCACATAGTGTAAGTCAGCTATTGCAAAGGTGTGGATTGTGGTTTAAGTATGTCGTGTTTAGTGCTTCTCAATTCGTACCAGAGAAGTCTGTCTTTAAATGGTATTTGCTGTTGTCTCTATTCTATCACACAGTATAAACTTCCTCCTCCTACCCCTCCTTCCGACTTCAGCCTAGAGAACCAATTTAGGAATCCTACAGTACTTTTAAAAACCCAATCGTGCCGTCAAATTCCCGATTAATCAATTTATTTTTTTCCAATAGTTGAATTGCGTGCATGCATGCGTTCGGTACGGGCAGGCATGGTCTGTGTGCCTCTTCCTGAGCAGTGTGGACTGGGCATACCCTGTAGACGGCGAGCGGTGACGCCTCGCGAACGCTACTTTGTTTGATACGTAGGTTTTTTTTCATTAGATATTAGTGGAACGTTGTGGTGAAGGAGGGTGTTTGTGCTGTCAGACATTGGTGCACAGAAGACCTGGGATGCATTTAGTGTACGATATATTTGTGGTGCAAATTACATTACTTGATTTGTATAATGTTTGTGTGTGCTACCCAAACGCTGAAAAAAAATCTTTAATTACGAAGAAGGATCATCGTAAGGCGGAGGTTAGTGTTTTAAGCGATCAATTTGACTGTTGTAAATTGTTAGTTTGCTAGGGGAGTGCAAATGGCTTATTTCACTCTATTTTTGATTCGAAATTGCGTAAGCTCCCGCTTTGTCTCCAACACTAACCAGTAGGAACACTGTATTCTGAGGAGAGATGACAGCTTCCTGTCGCATGTTTTGGGATGTTGATCCACACACAAAAACAGGGAGTGACCTCTCGAAAAACACAGAAACAGAAAGCGAGTATGGAATTTCCCAATCACCAGAATGCCGCCAATTGCTGCTTTGTTCGGGGATCGCAAGATCAAAGGAGGCAAATAGGTGGTCTGTGGTCGGTGGTATTTAGTAACGTGATCTCTGATTAGGACACTGACGATAGTGGTGGTGACCTGACGATAGACACACACACGGGAGACCCCAAACGGTGGTTACTGTATTGCGCTTCGTTCCCTTCATGATCTGTAACTCCTTTTGCAGGGTTTAACTGCCAGTGCATTATGACTACTGTATGTTTCTCGAGCTGTAGATAATAGTTTGCCACTGAGATTCCATTAATTCTTCTGTCTACAGAAAATGGCGGTGGGTTTCGAAATACGTCAAGAACTTTTAAATATTGTTTCGATTTTCCCATCTGTGCTTAGACACGAGTGTGCTTCGAAAAGTGAGGAAAATAAAAAATAAGGGCCTCAACATCCCCGGCTCCAGGAGTAAATATAAACTACGTCTAATCAGATTTCCGAGCGCAATCAGAATAAGAAACTGCCGCAATTGTTTAAATATTCCATACTGCAATCGATTTCGTGACAAATTATTTAAAGAAACTATATTCCATAGACCGCCTTGTGTCCCACTAATCGTGTAAATAAACAATATTCCACACATTGTCTAAATTGTTTAAACAATGTTCCATACACTGTAACCGATTTCCCGCCAAACAGCCGAACATCGGAGACTCTTTCCCGCCAATTTTGATGTGGGGGAGGGAAGGGGAAGGCTGGAGTGCTTCCCAGAGAGGGAAGGGTTAATTAATCGATTTATTTAAATAATCAGTCATCAAATTGATGTCAAAAACTTGCTTGTATCGGCGAGGAGAGTTCCAGAGAAGTGGGGGAGGGGGAGGGGAAACCACGTAACTAAGCAGTAGGTTAAGGACCTGTCAATCAAAAGGATGGATTATCCCCAGTGCGTCATAATCCTCTTAGCAGAACAATAGCTTAAGTACCTGTGAGCCAAATGAAGAGGAATAGGTTTGCCCCTGATGTATACTCGCCACTGATGTAGGTAATTCGCACTAAAAACAGTCCACAGTGTCCGCCATCCCCACCGATCCGACGCTAAGCACTTTCTGTCAGCGCAACGTGACACTATAGGCTCGTGTCACCGGCTCCGGTAAACATGTTGTGCCGTATCAATGCAACGGCCTAGAGGTACACGAATAGAATGGCAACTCGATTTCAGAACCTTTTCCACGTACTCCGTCCCGACTGAGCTCCAAACGCACGCCGTCTACCCTCTTGTTTTCAGTGTTCCACCGACATCCCCGCTCCCGCTGCCTACACCGATCAACTACTTGTCTTCTGTGCACCACATAACTACTGTGTGTCTATGGTCCGACGCACGGAACCCTGGGAGTCTGGTTCTCCGGTCTCATCATCCTTCACGGGATTTTGTCCAGCTTGATGTACTGCCACAGGGCATCGCTTGTCAGGTACTATAGTCCTTCAGCGTCACATTTACCGCAGTACTAACAAATATCTTGGAAGGAAAAGCTTACTAAACTTTTCCTACATGCTCTGTATGCTCATACCACACTGTGTGTGTTTCATATATATCGTGCCGTTAGTCTTCGTGTGTCGTTTAGACTTGTATTGAATTTTTTGGCACGTGCGGACCTGGATGGGGTATTCATATTCCACTACGGAAAAGCAATGTATTTGGACATTCATTCTTAATACAGTTGCTCTGGTTCCACATTAACTGTTGCTAGTATCCTTAAGATATTGTTACTGGCGGGTCTTCTCGCAGTGACATTTGTGCGTCGGTGATCGGTCCAGTGCGACATCTGGATACGTCGGTCTGTCTGTACGACTACAGGTTGGTGACACTTAAGCGACGTTCCGCTTATTGTTTAGCTGTTTTGAGAGGAGGTGCAGAGCGCTAACTTTTATCTCCAGAGGGTTTGTTTTGGGGGAGTGCTCTTAGTAACATTCAAACATGATGTTTCACGAGTTTTCCAGTTTCCCTTCAAAAAAATGGTTCAAATGGCTCTGAGCACTATGGGACTCAACTTCTGAGGTCATTAGTCCCCTAAAACTTAGAACTAGTTAAACCTAACTAATCTAAGGACATCACAAACATCCATGCCCGAGGCAGGATTCGAACCTGCGACCGTAGCGGTCTTGCGGTTCCAGACTGCAGCGCCTTTAACCGCACGGCCACTTCGGCCGGCTGTTTCCCTTCCACTCCCTCAAATTTACTTTACTTTCCTTGGTAATCGGCATACAAGAAATACGGAGTATGGCTTGTTGTTGGTAGACCAGTTGCGTGTGGGTTACGTAGAAGAGGGCCAGGGCACTACACGGAGGAAAACCGTCCTCCTGTCAACGCCATAGACTTTTCCTGCCCTCCAGCGTCACATAAAACCGCCTTTTCTGTAACAGACACTCAATAATTTTTTTTTTTTTTTTTGAGCTGAAGTGTTGAGTTTTTTTCATGAGTATTTCATGGGTGCAAGGTGGGGAATTTAAGACTACCAGACTACACGTATTATATGTTTGTTTTAAAATCCTTCCTCTATGTGTTCTGTAGGGACAGGTTTGCCTGTGTGAAACGCGAGTGTTGGGAACAAGCTTTCCGTCTGCGACATTTGCGATGCGGTTTCAAGTCAGACCACATTATGCAGGTGGCACGGCAGCGCTGTGGGCCGGTAGTTCTTCAGTTGTGCTGCGTCTTTCCCAGGTCTCAATAGCGCTATTATCTTCCATTCCCTCCACATCTCTGGGATCTTGCACGTTTTTAGAGTGCGGTTTAAGATTGTAAGATCCATTTTTTTGTCCTAGGAGGAGGTGGTTCACGTATTTCTTGTCGACTCCAGCTTTTTCCCCCATTTTTCATTGCATTCTGTCCATGAGTAATTTGTTTTACAATAAAGGGTATTTCGAAAATGTTTTATTCTTGCCACTATTTTCTGATATTTGTTGTTATATTTGTTGTTATATTTTGCAATTAGCGGCATTTAGTGGGCTATTTAATTAGGTACTAGTGTAGGGAGTCGTTTCGCTGTCCCAGGGGGAGAGTTAAGTTTTCTGACAAGTTCCAGGCCACTCTGATGCTGTGGATATACCCAACGTTTCCAGGGTTTCGACGCACTTACTTTGCCTCAATTCACTAATTATTTGCTGTCATGCTCCTCAGCACAGAACAATTTCTTGACCGAGAGAGTCCGTTCGTAAAGTGTTTTGTATTTAGTCAAGATGTTCTTTGATTCATCTGAGATGCCTGGGATAAAATGCTGTCTGCAGACTTGTGAAATATGTCTACTAGAAGTCTTTTGAAGAGTCTCTACGAATGTTTAGTAATTTTGCTGGATTTTTTATTTGTGCGTTCAGTTCCTCAGCATACTGTGCCCACTTCGCTGTTTTAAAGGTTCCACATTATGTAGGATAGTACTTTTGTTGTTCTCACAGCAATATTTACTTGTATTTCGATATGCTAGTACTACCTGGAATCGCAGACCAGTCGAGACTTTCTATTGACTCACTCGTCGACAAATCGTGTATGGATATACAGGAAAGAGAAATGAAATCTCGACTCTTAAATCTCGCATCCAAAATTATGAATTATAGAGAAATATCTTTCGAAATGAGCATCGTTCGACCGCTGCACAAACTCCAATGCCGATGACACAGAAGTGTCCATCCCCGGTGCGGACCTTCATTTCACTCCCCTGCGCCAAGGAGGAAGCGACTGGAGTTAACATACACAAGAAAGGGGCAGTTGGATGACGCACATTTACACAAGGTCCACATACAGTTAAAATGGCACACGAAGATGTAGCATAATTAACAGCATAATTAAAAACTGTGTACACAGTATGGGACAACGACACCGAACACAGACTGCAATGATGTTACACACGCGTTGAACAGCAAAACACGACAAAGTAACTGCAGTAAAATTTTGGAGGAGCTGCCAAGGGAGGGGAGGTCGGATAGGAGTGAGAGATGAAAGAGGGATGGCGGTTGACGGAGGAGGGCGGGGGGGGGGGGGCAGGAAGGGGGCAAGGGGTGAAGTCGGTGGCACACGGAGGGGCAGGAGAATGGGAGCGAGCGCAAGTACTGGAAAAGAAGTGAGAAGGAGAGAGAGCCTAAAGGAGGAGGGGAGAGGTGGTGAAAGTTCCTTTGAGAGAGGAGGTGGAGGGTGTGACGGGGGGACACATCGGTAAAAGCGCGGCAGCAGGAGGGGAGAGGAGAGGAATGGAGAAAGCAGGAGGTGAGAGGGATCGAGGCGGCGGTTGGTGTAGAGGATACAGATGAGTTCAAGGAAAAAGAGGAGATGTGGGGTGGAGGTCATAGAGGATCCTCGTGGGGGACGGGAGACGGATATGGAAAGGGAGGTGGAGCGCATGGCGTTCGAGGGCTTTATAGAATTTAGGAGGTGCGGAGATCCAGGCAACACTGCTGTAACAAAAGATGGGGTGGGCAAAGATGGATGTCGGAAGGGTGCAAATCACGTGTCTGGCCAGACACAAGTTTCAGGAGGGGAGTCTGTTGTGGGCTTTGCGTCGGATGGTACGGAGATGGGGAGTCCACGTGAGGTGACACTCCAGGGAAGTTGGATGCCCTGTCCACTGTAGGCGTGTTTCTGCGTCTGAAAGACGCACCACTCGAATTTCGGTAGTTGTGTCACTATAAGGATGAAAATCAGGTTCGCTTGAAACACACGCTATTGCAGTCGTAAGCGTCTGAGATTGGACGTGGTGAGTTGACGTTAGTCTAGTATGCTTTTCAGGCGGCGAAGACGCCGTTATCAACGTATCACTGAGTTGGAACGATGTCGTGTAATAGGGCTACGAGAGGCTGGATGTTGCTTTCCGAGACTGCAGGAAGATTGAATTTTCTCATTTTGAGAGGCTGAAGGGCGATCTGTTTAGTTGTTAAAAACCATTCAACAACCTAGACTGAAAAAAAAACGAGACAACCGGTCTCAACAGACTATGCTGTCGTCTTAATGTCTTCAAATGTTTTGTTGTAAAACATTTTATGCTGATCTCACGCACAAGATGTCAAGTGGATAAAAATAGCATATTTAAATATTTTTGCGATTACAAACCTTTTACAATATGCTATTTTATCTACTTTACATCTTGTGCGTGAGGTCAGCATAAAATAAACATATTCTGCTGTTCTGCAACAAAAGATTTTAACACCTGAAGATGACAGTGTAGTCTGTCGAAACCGGTTGTCTTTAACAAAAAACAATTAAGAGATCTTGGCTGTTGAATGGTTTTCAACAATTGCAGAAAGACTTAAAGGAATGAAGCTGCTGTACGTGACTGCTGGCAGCGGTGGCCACGAGTACGCAGGGTCACAACAAGACCGGGCTCCGGACGACAAGGTGGCGCTGCCGAGAGGGGAGGCTGCCGGGTTCGGCGTGCGGCTCTGGCGCGTCGTACTGGGTCTGCACCGGCAGTTGGCACCACAGTGGCACAACCAGCTGTTACTTTAGGGACAGCTCCGAGCCAGACGACCTACAGCGAGCATTCCACTGACCCCAGACCACCGCCATTTGCGACTTGAGTGGTGTCAAGCGAGAGCTGATTAGAGGCCAGGGTGGAGGTCTGCTGTAAGCTGGTTGTGCCTCAGTACCGGTGGAGGCCACGCTTTGGTTACAAGTAGGCCAGTTGAGGGCGTGCGACCAATTCTCCTGCGTGCTGCACACATTGGACCTACACCTGGAGTTACGGTCTGTGGATCGATTTCGTATGACAATGCGAGCATTGACGCTGTTATCTCACGTACCCTGACCGCAAATTTGTCGTCAGTCTTTTGAGTGAACCTTTTGGGCTGCCATTCGTAAACGCCATTCCAAAGTGTTTGCCAACGGTATAACGCTCGCCCACATACAGCTGTCGTAACCCAACGTTCACTGCAGAGTGTCTGTATGTTGTCTCGGTCCGCTCGATCACCAGGTGTGACTCCAATCGAGCACATACGAGACATCGTCGGACAACAACTCGTGCGCCGTCCCTGTGTTGACAGACCGAGTGCGACAGGCACGGAACACCATTCCACAAAATGACATCCGTCACCTCTACAACACAATGCACGAACGTTTGCGTGCTCGCATTCAACTTTCTGGCGGTTACACTGGTTACCAATGTACCAGAATTTCGTATCTGAAATGGTTTATATCGCGCTTGTTGAAATGTTAATCGCTTAAATATGCACCTGGACAAATGTATTCCCGAAATTTTGTTACTCTGTATTAACTGTGTTTCGGTGTTGAGATTTCTTTCCGTCGTCAGTGTTGCTTTAAACGAGACTGCAGGCGCCAGCACTGCACACGTGGCCGGCCTCGCGCACAGGCCGAGAAATAGGCCGCTGGCCGCGATCCACAGCCGCCGTGTAAGACTGCTGGCTGGCGTGGGGCCGACACGGCCGGCGTGAACGGAGAAGAAGAGAACCACAGGGAGCCAGCTCACCGCTCACCGCTGGCGACGCTGCCAGCACCTCCAGCGCTTTGGCAGATATATGTACTGCCAGAGCCCCACGGGACTGAGTCATTACACACACAGTCAGAGAGAGAGAGAGAGAGAGAGGGGGGGGGGGCAGATAGCGATTATGATTTCAAGGCTGAAAATATTAAGGGGCAATTGTATTAACGGTCAAAAGTTCGAATTCTCCTATACTTATATGTGTGGTGTCTGCTGCTTCGTACATGTCCAACAAAATAGACACCATGAGTTCACTGCGGCCGTTGCAGAATTTTTATTTCGTCACCGAATTCGTATTTTCGGTGCGAAATTAAAATTTGGATTCTGCTCTGTAGTCGTCTTTAAGCCCATTAGCTTCGGTAGGCTGCAGCTGACTTCAATTAACTTTTAAATAATACGCTGGGCAGTGTTTCTTTCTCTGCAAAAACACATTCGCTCAATTAAAACTTTCCACATCCGATACGGCACAACGTTGATGACTTTGAGGTAGCAAGCAGTTTACGTGCAACAGTTGGCAACATTTCTGGTCGCATCTCTTTTTTGTTGACACGACTTTTGACCGAAACAATGTGATTTTTCAGTGAACAGTCATTGCGACAGAACACTGTAGACGCGCATTCATAAAATATGAAAACAATTTCTACGTTCATTGCATGTTATTTGATAACCTGTTCCAGAAGAGTATGTCTTGCATATCGAGCACGTTAATTGAAATAAAGGGAGAATAAAAGTTCCGGAAGGACTAAAGGGACAGGTAGAATCGAATACAGCAACACTTTTTGAGCATTTGAACAGTCAGCAGACAGCGAGACACAGTGACAAGGCAAAGACACGATCCAGCAGGCAAGGTCCCCGAACAGGAGCAGAACAGTCATCGTGGACACTGCAGAAGATGTGACTACAGTGCTGGAGCACGTTACCCTCCTGCTACTTCACTTTCTGGTGACATTTTCATTTGTTGCTAATCGTGACGATTATCGGTTTGAAAAGACTAATCATCAGTGGGCACTAGTCTCTTATTCACCCCTCCAGCAAGGAACCACTGTTCCCGATCTGTCTGTGTCTCGAGTCACGGTATTAAAGCGGCGCGGAGTAGCCGCGTGGTCTGAGGCGCCTTGGCACGCTTCGTGCGGCTGCCACCGCGCTCGGGCATTGGCGTGTGCAAGTGTGAGGCGATCACACTGAATGCTGCCCCGCCTTATCGTGTCTCTGAGGCGCGGCGTGGTTCCCAGTCCGGTATTCACGCAGCGGATGTTGGAAACCGCCTGAGAACTACATACAGGCCGGCGGGCTCGTGATGTTCATCCGCCGGTCGGATTCAATCCGGGTCTGGCTAGCCTTCCCGCGTCCTGGGGGCAGCGGATAACTCACTGGGTTCAATTGTTGCTCCTAGAAAGTTTTTCTTCCCGACATATTTTATAGGTTTATCACCTGTCTTCTGGTTTCTTCTATGTTACTAGCGAGTAACGCTAAGTCGTCTGCTAATCCTAAGCAATTTAAGTTTATTTTATCCTCCTTGGTTCCAGTTTGCATTGTATTAAGATAACCTATGTACGATGCTCTCATCGAGCATTCCAGAGCACAGCCAGGAATTAGTACTGTTAGTCCATCTGACGTCTGCTCTGTTCTAATCGTAATCGGTTAAGATAATTGTTTTCTGAATTTTACTTTGGAGAGGGTGTTTGTGAGGGTTAATTCTATCGTTTCGTCTGAGACGCCTTACCATGGTTCGCTCGATTTCCCCTCCCCCCCCTCCCAAGGCGTGGGTGTGTGTTCTTGTCCTTAGCGTAAGTTAGATTAAGTACTGTGTAAGCCTAGGGAGCGACGACTTCGGCAGTTTTGTCCCACAGGAACGTGCCACTTGATTTTCTTTACCATATGCTCATAATACTAACAAACTGTGAACCTAGAATGATAAGTATACAAAGTGTATCATAATTTATGGCGTAAACGCATACACTCGAAACTAAACGATATTAGACGCAAAAATGTCTAGTAGATGTGGGCATGTAAAATGCATACGTTAGGAGCTATAAACACTTCTTCATCTTCGATGCTGTAAACACATCTCTTCTACTGTAGTGCAATAGAGGACGAAAGATTTTAAGAAAATAATTCGTTGCATTAAAAAAATTTTAAAGCTAGATTTATGAAACTTGGTATTTTACTTCTGGGTTAGATATAAAGAAAGAATTGTTGGGAAATGAAAGTTGCTATGTAAATGCGAAGTTGCTATGGAAATAACTCCACAAAGACGCAAAAGGCGGGATTAACAAAAACCTTGGACTCCAGCTACCGGAATCGCTTTTCAGTTAGAAGTACGTTATGAGAAGAACACGCTTATATGGCCTTAATTAGCATGGAAAACTTAGAATGTGTCACAATCTGTGAACAGCATAAGAATTGAAATAAAAGCTAAACTGTCGCTGCAGGCCTTACAGTCCACGCGAGCAAAGCATCGAGCGCTAATCTAGTAAATAAGTAAATTCACTATTGCTTTAAAAACTGAGATCTCATATTGTACAACGTACTTTCAGAGAATATTACATCAGTAGCAATAATAAACTTGGCTGTGCATTACATAGTCATTTCAGACCTCCAGCTTCAGCGTTAAAGTAATAATTTGGCAACAGTGTTTTTTTTTTTTTTTTTTTTTTTTTTTTTTTTTTTTTTTTTTTTTTTTTTTGGCACTGTCTACATAGGGTGTTCGCACTGATATTGTATACACACCCATTGAGTTTCGCAGAAAGTGATGTTGTGCTGGTTGAGGCTTCCAGAAGTAATAACTGCTGGAAAGGATCTCGGACGTAGCGTCGGGTGCTACTGTCTAAGCTGCGATGGCAGTCCTCGCCGCGCCCAGGTGCTCCAGCTGGCACGCTGGTTGGCCAGGGCCAGGGCTGAGCACGGTGGCGGCCGCGCGCCCCTGCTGGCTCCCGAGGCTCGCCGCTCACCGACCGGTCCCATCACGCTGCCCGCGGCCGGCGGCTCCTCTGTGCCACCAGTACCTCTCCCCTCACGCTCCGCTGAGATGAAGACCTGCGCCTCTGTTACTGAGCCGTAACTTCCACGCGTTCCTGGTGTCGGAGCGCCAGTTCGTTTAGGCGGACGTGACAGTCGCCGCCATGGCGCAGCTCACGCCGAGTCCCGGGCTGATCCAGTCTCGTGTGGCGGCTGCGCTGCTCGCATCTGTCATTAACAATGCGACACGTCTGGCCAACGTACGAGTTTCCTCACTTACACGGTATCTCATACATTCGTCCCTTACGGAACCCAGTATCATTTGCACTCGCGCCCAAGGAAGTGCTTTCCGAATCTGCTTTTCGGAATACCCGTTCTGAAGAAACATAAAACGGTGAAGCCAGACCTCTGCTGACGATCTCTCTGGATCTGACGTATCTCTCTGGACCTATTAACGAGTGTCCCTAATACGTCGCTTCGTTGAAACGGGCTATGACACCTCTCAGATGGTTGACACGTGTCACAGTGTGTCAATTTACTAAGCACACTGTGACCCAAGCAGCCACATTCTTTTCTACTAACGGCGACGGGAGATATCCTTTTTTGTCCACGTCCATTGTGAAACAAACGCTCAAATGCGATGTTCTAAAAATGAAGGAAGCATTACTGGCACCACGCGACCATACCAGAAAGGTCTTGTGTACAAATTGCCATATCTTCCTATCTGGATGACGTCAGCTGCGATGACGTCACGGCCCCGTCTCTCGGCGCCTGCGTTTTACAGCGAACCAGCCTGTAAATCGTCGAGCCACAACAGCTAAACACAGTCGCACCAGCCTCTTGGAAATACTGTGCAGTTCAGACCACACCATCCGACACAACGTCCGAAAACCTTTTGGAGAAAGAATTAAGGACAAGAGATTTTGCATTGACCTCTGGATCTGTGTTTCATTTTTACGAGTGCTAAATTTCACATTTATAATCACTTATCAACGCGTTACAATGCTGTATTTGCGTCTTTAATATCGTAGGTAGTATGTGGTAAGTTCCTACGAGACCAAATTCCTAAGGTCATCGATCCCTAGGCTACACACTACTTAACATAACTTAAACTAACTTATGGTAATGGCAACACACACACACACACACACACCAATGCCTGAGGGCGGTGGAAGCCGCACGAAGCGTGCCAAGGCACCCTAGACCACGCGGCTACTCCGCGCGGCTTTAATATCGTGTGAGACATGTAAAACTGTGTCGTTCATTCACTAATGGATGACAAACTGAAGCAAATTTAACGTCCAAAATGGACTTGTATCTAAAATTTTGTAATACTAATACGTCATCTATTTCCATCTTTTGTGTGAAGTCTATAATTGGCATAAAATGTTTCATATGAGGACATCGACGACTTACTGTGCCAATGATAATTAATTCGTTATTACTTCAGACACAGCTTTTACTTTGTTTCCATTTCCTGCACAAAGTCAGTTTCACACAACAGTAAAGGCTCTCGTACGTGACGTAAGTAATGCGACACGGACTCCGCAGTCATGGCACGCCGCGTGCGGTGGATCACTGAGGCGGCTCACGGCCCTGCAAAGGACTTGTAGCTCCGAAACGCGACGACCTTCTGCAGATAAACAAATTATGGTGGCCGAACACAGCATATCACTGTAGTAGAACAGAACCCTGAGCACTGGGGCTACAGTTAGTAACCTACGTACGCTACCACCAAGTTGTCGGAGGGAGAAACTGCTCGGAACAGATGTCTAGGCGCAAACAACATGTAACTTTTGGGGACCTGAAGAAAGCCCACTACCGTTTCGACAGATCCTCGGTGCTGTATATTAAGGAATTTCGGACTTGATTCCACATTAATAAAAACGATAGAAACTATAGAATTAACCCGCACAAGCACCCTGTCCAAAGTAAAATTCAGAGAACAATTATCTTAACCGATTACGATTAGAACAGAGCAGACGTCAGATGGCCTATCAGTACTAGTTCCTGGCTGTGCTCTGGAATACTCGATGAGAGCGTGGTACATAGGTTATCTTAAGAAAATACAAACTGGAACCAAGGAGGATAAAATAAACTTAAATTGCTTAGGATTAGCAGACGACTTAGCGTTACTCGCTAATAATACACAAGAAACCAGAACATGAGTGATAAACCTATAAAATGTAGCACAAAAATAATTCAAAAACAGTGAGATAACGCTAGCAGATCCACTACTAACAAATCACGCAACAGTAAACAAGAGAGAAGTAAGAACTGACACAGATGAAACACCTACAAGAAATTTTAACATATAACTTGACGGAAAGACCTTACACAATGGAAAGGCTCAAAAATTAACATGGTTGCATGCAACAAATCAATCGAAACAAAATCAGAACACTGGAAGACGGTGGCTCAGCCAGAAGTAGCATAACCACGAGTGAGACTCCTTTTAAAGTCAGTCACAGAAACAGAATCGAGAAAACACTAAAAGTAGAGAGAGATGACTAGTTAGGACATATAAAAACAAAAAATATCAAGAGTAAGGCCAATAGAGGACAATGCCAAATTAATTGGTGTTCAGGGATTGGAGCCCTTACAGATATTATAAGTGACAAGAGGATTTCTTTTTATGTTCACATCTTGAGGGCACCAGAAACCATATTATCAAGAAGAACTGTAGAGAAACTCTGAAATTTGAAAGAGAAAGTGCGATCGATCGAGGAAATTAGAGACGAAATGTAATAACTGTAAGTAAGCCTGTTTGATCCTCAAAATAAAACAAAAAATCTCAGGAAACTTAAAAACAAGAAAATAACATTTAAGCCGAAAACTAGAGAAAAATCATACAGTGAAAATGATAACTACAGGTGACGAAAGATGGAAAACATCCGAACGAATGGACAGCTATTGGGCAATCTGGAAGATACTTATCGAAGAACATTGCCAGCAAATGGTTGACTAAAGTGTTCCAATGAGACCATAAAAGTTATCCAACGGAATGTATGTCAGCAGTGCTATCTTAAACACAGGTGGCAGTTGTTGCTGAGCTCTCATAAGAAGCAAATCATTGTCTTCAGTCCCCAAGTGTTTCCTTCTTATGCTGATACTTTTAGGTCGACATCATGGCAGTAATTTCGGCTCGTGCCGGAAGGGCAGAGCTAAAGGAACGCGTACGAAACTGCCAGTGTTTCTTTACACTGATGATATAACATGCAATAGGTGAGTAATTTTCGAGACAGAGAACCGCAGAACACTGGACCACTGAGAACAGTACGAATGTTCCGCCAGACGAGGTCTGCCGGCGGCAGCAGCGATTGCCGGGGTCAGCGGCGCGTTGACTCGGCCGTGGCGGCGCTACTCAAAAGCGGCCCCCGGCGCAGCCCCTGCCCTCCCAACCCGCTCACTGATTCGTGGGGCACCGCCTCCCTGACACGTGTCCACTGGCGTACCAGCTAGCAGCCTGCGGACGCTGGCGTCTGGTACTTCTGCGCACAGCAGCCGCTTCATTTTGCTAGTTGGAAACGGGAGCAAATCCTACCATTCTCCAGTCGGGAATAGCGGATTTCTTTCTGTACAGTGTATAGTGGTGATTCGATGGTGACAACCGCAGATAGGTGGGTGGACTTGGAACCCACGGTGGGAATGGAGTTACCTCACGAGGTGAGCGTTCTCGGACGGTAGCTTAAGCTGCATCGGCAGTGCCGAGCGTCACTGTTATGCCTCGATGGGGGTGTGTGTGCTGGAGGCCTTTGCTGGCAATAGCTGGTGATAGAAGCGATGACGTCCGTGGGGCAAACTGCAGACCCTGATGTCTGGCCAGTGCCAGCCGGTGACAGTTTGTCGTTAAGTGGGTCAGTGGCTAGATGCATCTCGGCTCGACTCCCACTCAGTCGGAGTTAATATTGGGCAATGCAGCAGGGCAGGCAGGACACACAGTGATAGCCCATTCCACGACGTCCACCGACTCGATGCCTTGTGCCATCTGGGCAGCCAGTAAGTGTAGACTCCGAGGATAGGTGTGTCTACCTGCAGACCTACATCTACACACGAACAGCGTTACCCACCGCATGGTGCTCGGCTTGTACCACTTCTAATTGTGTCCCGGATTTCGGTGACGTCACTGACGCTGGCCACGATGGCGAAACGCTGGGACAGCAGCTTGCTGCAGTCGGCGTGGTTATGTCAACAACGGCTTGTATTGGCCAGTCTCATTACATTCCCTCCTCTTTTGAAGAATTTGGCCTCCACATTCCGTTCTGCTGTTGAACGTGTAATTTTCTTTGTTTCAGTCACGGTTTATACTGTAGACATTTTCACTTTTCATCTTGCTTACAGGTAGCACAACTTCATTTGACATTATAGTCTCTACAGGCAGGCAAGTCTCCTTGGGTGAGTACTGGTGAATCTGTTATTATACACACACTGGTAAAACTACTAAATATCTACGGAGACTCTTTTGGCTTCCCTCTTCCTAAGATCGCACTCCTTTTTGTGCCATTTATCCATGAGTGACAACAAAACTGATACGGGTCAGTACGTGTAAAGGTAGTGAGGAACGTATATTTGATACTTGTGGTAGCAATAGATGGTGCCTGTCACGACCCAGACCAAAGACAGGTCTGAAACACAAGTTCGTTAAGTCGCCTAGCAGACGCTGGAACTTCGCCAACACATTCATCAATCCAATGGCATCTGGCAGTATCGATAATGCCCAGATAGGATTGGACTGAACCTCTGGTAATCCCTTTAATTGGTGGCACCTGCTTCACTGATCCAATGCTCTGATTTAATGCCGTTTCCCTATGTTATCCAGTATTTCAGTGACAGCATTGCACACGTGTCTGTAACTGAGGGCTGATGTAGCTAATGCTGACCACAACACACCCGATAAACCTTACTCCCTCCTGCACTTCGTTGTGAACAGTTACCACGGGTGCTGCCAAGGGTTGCTGTTGTATTCTATTATTCCATCACGCAGCTGCCGATTTACGATTTCCTGCGTTACAGGTTGGAGGTGAGATGGAACTCGCTACGGTTTCTTGCACGTCACGAGACCATTCCCAGTGGGGACCGTACCCTCGGCTACCAGAGTTGCTGTCAATGGTTTTTCCCTATATGCTCCTGCACTTTATCCTGTAGCGCTGCTATACCAGAAGAATTTCCTTGCTTTGAATGTTACATACTAAACACTCTACTCAAATCCTCTTTCGTAATGTACGGGGTGGTCCACCTGAAGTTTCGGATGAGATTATCTCGAAAACTATACATCGGGTAAAAATAAAGGGTAAGACAAGTTCTTAACCTCAAAAGGGGACATCAAATGATACTACACGTGACCCCCAGCCCCTGCCGTCTTGGGTGGGGCGGGGGGCAACTTTTATAAAATGGAAACCCCATTTTTATTGCAGATTCGGATTATCCATAAAAATGTAATCAAGTTTTGTCTGAAACATTTTTAAACCATTGACAGATGGCGCTGAAATCGAGGAAAATTAATATTGGGGAAGAACTCCGATTTATTTACAATTATCCGAGAAGGACGCATCAAATCGATTCAAAATGTGCACCAGTTCTTTCATTACGCCAAATTAAGCTATTTTTTTACAAAATTTATCATACCCGCCACAGTTTTTGATGGAAGGAGGCGGAATGGTATTAAAATCTCGTTAGGGAACTCTTCACAATTGTATTACTCATCCGATTGTGGCGCTAGCGTGGCCAAACTGCGAACTATGGCTCAGTATAAAGGTCGGTGCAATGCGATAAGACGTCTCTTCACTTTCAGATTGTGAACCGTAAACATGAACTGACGAAAGCAAATTATTCTTTAGCGAAACATGGCTCACTATCCTCCTACAGAGATTGTTGATATGATGTTAATTTTAGGTGAATGCCGTAACAATTACGCTGCAGCTGCGCAATTGTATGCGGATCGTTTCCCAAACAGACGACACCCAAGCGAAAACATTGTTCGAAATTGCACTCAACGAGCTCGAAATGGATACATGCACCGTCCACCTCGTCATCGCGAATCCAATGGAAATGACGCTCTGTACCCTCACCGTTCTCGCCTGTGTTCAACTGGATCCCGAAGTGAGTAGTCGTGCGATTCAGAGACAAACTGGAATACCGAAATCCACTGTTTTGAGGATTCTGAAGGCACATAAATATCATATGTACCATATCACACTGACACAGGCATTAACACCGAATGACATGTAAATACGGGTTCATTTCTGTTAATGGGCCTTGGAAATGATGAGAGGTGACAATGATTATTTTAGATACGTTATGTTCACCAATGAAGCCACATTCAAAAACAATGACGAATTAAATCATCATGATTGTCATTATTGGTCCCCTGTCAATCCACACTGCACAGACCCGTTGACAATCAACACAAATGGTCGTTAATAGTCTGGTGTGGGATTTTGAACGGTCTCTTGATAAGACCGTATTTCTCTCTCTCTCTCTTTTTTTTTTTTTTTTTTTTTTTTGACATAAATGTTACTGGGGAATCTTATTTACATCTTCTCCGCGCTGATTTGTTGGAGCTAATGGAAGATGTTGATTTAGAAACTAGGCAACGAATGTGGTTCCAACAGGACGGAGCAGCTCTCCATAACGCTAAAAATGTGCGGAACGTTTTAAATTTACGGTACCCTGGTCAGTGGATAGAACGCGGCGGACCAATCCAGTGGCCTCTACGTTCACCACACCTAACTGAACCGTGAAATTTATTTTCAAAGAATATTCTTAAAAATTTATTTTATTTACTAGCGATTCATCAAGAACATTAACACATTTAATCACACTATGTGAGCGTGGAAGTAGTTGCCAGGGAGTAACTGATGAAATCATAATCAAATTGCTTTTAACAAATTGGAATTTTATTCCGAAAAGCGTTTTCTTTTTTAAGAACAGATCTAAAATTATAATCAGAAAGCACACTCTAAATATCAAGTTACAATTTATTCAGAGGCAGAAAGAACAAATTTTTGACTGTGTGAGCTTTCGGGCTGAGAACCTTGCCGCTCCCTTTTGACACGGCCGTAGTCACAACAGCTCCCAACAACCTCTGAAAGACTACACTGGTGCAAATCTGCAACACACCATATTACTTTAAACAAAAAATTTTAACAATTTACACAAGCACATCACTATGCACCCCGTAGGAGGGATGGAAAAGGTACAAAACACTAAAATTAAAATATGAACTTGGCACCGAAGGTGCAACTTGATTTTAACTTCTACGAAAAGTCTTACGGTGGAAGGGCGGTAACTTATATATACTAAAATGACCATTTAAATAAAAGTCCATGAAATGCAATCTTATATAAAATTATACAAGGTTGACCAAACGAGTTAACATGCTCTACAACACACATATACCGCCTCTCAAGATGACAGGCAAGATCAAAACATATTTCAGGAATTAGGCCGTTACACTCCAAGCAATAAATTCATTACCACACCGAATCCGACAGACATGACAGAGGCAGCTACTAACGTACGGCAGATTGATAGGGATATTACCGAACAACCCGCCCCTACTCCACAAGGAAAGAAACGGACCACCCTATTCATAAATAACCACCTCCCTGCGGGTGGGCAAACGGAGAAGAATGGTGGGACGACCCCAAAACAAAGCGGATGGTGACCTAAAAAAAAAAAAAAAAAAAAAAAAAAAAAAAAAAAAAAAAAAAAAAAAAAAAAAAAGTAGAATTTAACAAGTAAATGAAACAAAATATCACCAATCACTTGACTTCTACGAAACTGCGATTTCTGGAGAAGACCTGGCGCAGCACCCCCAAATCGCTCTCCCGAACCGTCCGCTGCCAGCCGCTTCAACGGACGCAGGAAGGCGCGCCGATCTCCCTTCTCACGGCGTCGCAGCTCGCACCGGCCAGACTGATGTCGTGGGTTGACTCCTGTTGCTCTCGTGTCGACCGCGAAGCCACTACCCCTCGCTACACGGCGCGGCCCACTGGACTCACGTGGCGACCTCACATGCGCCGACGCTCAAGGCGGACAAGTCATCTTGTGTCTCAGTGCGCGACCCACCAACCGATCGATCCAACCGCCAGTGACCATTGCCTGAGCAACTCGAGCAGACTGGCGGCCTAACGCGCAGACTCAGATGCACGAACTAAGCCCCGACCGAGCGACCACTCGCTGAGTTCTCTTATGCCTCACAAATTCGGACGAGAGACAGACTAGCAAGCTGGGGACGAGAGACTGACCCCAGACTGACTCCAGACTCACCCAGACTGACCAACTGGCGAGCTCATAGCACCCCTGAAATGCACGTGAACAGACAACCTTTCCCACCAGAGGGAGACACCAAAGCGGCGCCACCGCCAGAAACGGAGGACGACTGCTTCACACTACGCGCTGCGGCGCGCTCTTTAAAACAGCAATTTTTAACCACGGCTCACTAACATCTCCTGAGTGTTTCTTGTGAGGTTATTAAAAAAATATTGGTTATGAAAGAGAGACCACAACCCGAAACTATACTGAGCAACGCGTTCGAAGAGCGAGTTCAGCCATACCACGGGATGTGCTGCTCAAAACTGTGGACAACTTTCGCAGGCGATTGACTTCATGCATTGAAGCAAATGGGGATATTTTTGAACATTTTCTTCGTGGCTAATTTCATTAATTTAGCACCGCAAATTGTGAGAGGCAAGGGGACCCACACTAATGAACCATCCTATGGGAACATCATTCGACTACGTCCATGTCGTTGTTCCTAGGTAAGGCGAAAAGTAGGATACAGCGCATTTTGTACAAAAATAGCTTAATTTGGCGTAACGAAAGAATTGGTGCACATTTTTTATCGATTTGATTCGTCTTTCTCGGATAATTCTAAATAACTCTGAGTTCTCCCCCAATTTTACTTTTTTCTCGATTTCAGTGCCATCTGTCAATGGTTTAAAAAAATGTTTTTATTGAGAATCCGAATCTGCAATAAAAATGGGGGTTTCCATTTTTTTAAAATTGCCCCCCCCCCCTCCCCACCTAAGGGGGCGGGGGCTGGAGGTCACGTGTCCCCCTTTGAGCTTACGAACTTGTCTTACCCACTATTTTTACCCTATGTATAGTTTTCGAGATAATCTCATCCCAAACTTCAGATGGACCACCCTGTATATATAAACTGGCCGTCCATCCCTGGATAGCAGTACAGCGTCTTGCCAAAAATTGCCCATGTTGATAGGTACTGCACGACTCCCGTCGACATCTTGTACACGAGATATACCACAGTGAAAAAGATGTTGCACTCTATCCAGTTTCACTTTTTCATCTGATGGCACAGGCTACTGATAGGCACGTCTGAAACTACATTCACCCAAACTAGTTGCCGAACGAGGTGGCCGAGGGGTTCTAGGCCCTCCAGTCTGGAACCGCGCTGCTGCTACGGTCCCAGGTTCGAATCCTGCCTCGGGCATGGATGTGGTGATGTCCTTGGGTCAGTTAGGTTTAAGTAGTTCTAAGTTCTAGGGGACTGATGACCTCAGAATTGAAGTCCCATAGTGCTAGAACCATTTGAAGCAACCAAACTAGTTTCCCTGCACATTGTGATATTTTACCCCCCCGAGTCGATGCTAAGGTACTCACACGGAGCTCGGATGGCTTCTTGTGGCGTGCGTTGCTGCAGTCCGTTACCAGCTGACTTGCCCGCTGGTCACAGGTGGGCAGCTGACGCCGCCAGCGTGCGCGGCGCGGCGCGGCGCGGTGGCTGTGTGCGGCCGCCGGCGCCGGCGGAACGCGAGCGGCCGCCGTCCACCCTGTGGCTGTCTCGCTCTCCAAGTCTTTCCCTCCGACTCACAAGTTAATCAATGTCGAGCGGCCTACCCCTGACTCGCCACGAATACATCCCTATGCATTAAAAACCAGCACATTCCAGCCCTTACTCAGTCAAACGGTAATATGCCATGCATTCCGAACAAGGATTTTCTGTGCTTATATTTACTGGCAACGCCGATACACAGCAGACATAAACGTTTCCACTTCACTCTAACGCAAGTGTGCGAATTCCAGCCTTCATTCGTCAAACCTGCGCGTGTGAAAACATTCGTTGACCCCGTGCAGCAAATGAGCAAGGCTACACGGAATGTGTAATTGGAAAATTTGTGGGTGGTGAAACCTGTAAATGTGACGTACTCTCAGCCGGAAACTTGTACTGTCTGCATCCGCCGTCTGGAGATGAAGCGATGGCTACATGACGTGAAAAGAAAATGAAAAGCAAAACCACTAGTGGTGGCAACTATGAACAGGCGAAACATATTTGGTCGGAAATATTCACTTGCAAAAGGTGGAGTTGTTCATAAAAATATGACAAACATAAGTAAATGAGTAATATACTAACAGTACTGTTTAATGATTCTAAAAATCGTGGTAGGGTGAACCTGGGATAGATGGCCGTAAGGGAGAGATGGCCGCGCCTGCCGTTTTTCCACCATCCTCTATGCAGCCCTGCCCGTCAGTTGGTAGTTAGCTACGTGAGGAATTGTCACTGCTCCGGATGATACTTTACCTCAACTAAAATAAAGTCATTTCCATGGTTCAAATGGCTCTGACCATTATGGGCCTTAACATCTGAGGTCATCAGTCCCCTAAAACCTAGATCTACTCAAACCTAAGTAACCTAAGTACATCACACACAGCCATGCCGCGGTTCCAGACTAAAGCGCGTAGAACCGCTCAGCCACTCCGGCCTGCAGTAATTTCCATGATTTTAGGTTTCAGTATACCACGTAATTATGTAGTATATCATAATCTTTCGATTTTAACGTAACGTAGGCTGTGAGTAGCGCGGGAAACTTTAGAGTTTTTAGGTCTAACTGCAAACCGCTTCGTAGGTTTTGTTTGAGTTAGCGTCCACCATGTTCGATGAGGCGCTATGGCCGTCCATCCCGGATGATCGGGAGAGGCGGTCACACCATCATCGGGATACATGGCTATTTCATAAACTTGATGTATATTCAATTTTGGTGTCATCGTTATTTTTTTACAGATGATAAATAAGCACATTCGGAAGGCCGGCTCTTCTAGAGGCTCATTAAAAGAAGAAGACCTCAGAAACGCTATTAACAAAGTAGAATACGGTCGCTATACCATGAGAATGGTTTTAACACCCCCCAGGAATCCTCTTGAGATAAAATTAACACCGGCTGTGATTTCAAAATTCCAATGGATCGTAGCTGTGCCACCAGTGGCGGCCGCTGCCGTCGCGTACAGGGAGGGGACATTGCGCAGCCGGCGGCCAGCTCTGCACCACGTCACCGCGAATGCAAAGCAGTGCTTCTGCTGTCTTGTCGTGAAAACCATTCACACTCTGCTGCCACAGTCACGCATACTAAAGTCTGGGTTAGGGCTGGAACTTGTTGAACAGTGCTGTATCTCGTGGAACGGTATTTTTTGTGGAACACGGCGAAGCCACTGCTAGGCCTGCAACTTGCAGACCACTGCCTTGCCTCGTGTCTTACGTCGTGTTGCCGTCTTACTGCACAATCTGTCTCGTCTGTCTGACTTATGTCTTTTGTGTTTGCTTAAGGTATCTGACTCGGTTGAGCGTATTTTATGGTTAGGCTTTGGAAAAAGTCCTCGGTTGTGTGTTCTCACATGTGGTGTTATTTTAGCACTCGATTTGTGCCCTTTATTATCACGTTGTGATCTCAGAGAGGCGACGTATTGTTATTTGGCGCTGTGTTTTAGGTAAAGTCCTTCTCACGATGTAGGTTTGTTTCCGCCCTCTTTGTAAAGCTAATTAATCCCGTGAGACAAGAATTTTATAGTGCATTCTTTTGTTTCATCCTATATCGAGGTCATCTGACACAAAGAGCGCAAGCTCCTGAGTATGCTTCCTCATCCGTGCATTTTGACTTATTTTATTGTTCACATTGTTTAATAAAGATGATTTGCAGATGGTTAAGAGCCTAAAAACTCACACAATCACCAGACACTTCCCAACTGCACCACCATCCAGCGCCACACTAGCAAAGGAGATTTATTTTTCTTTCGTGTTGAACGAAATCCATCGGAGGAACGATCAGATCTTGAGCTGGTTAAAATGTCTGCTCACACTTTATCCGTGTTTCTTTTTTCCCACGTCCAGTAACATTCTCTCTGCAGTCCTCGACGCCAGCTACATTATACACGTGATGTTTCAAAGTAGGAACTCCTGGTGGAACGATCGGTCCACAGCAACCTGAGTTTCGATACCGATTTTAATAATTTTTTGCCCCTAGGGAACATACGACTTCATCGCTCGTACTTTCCACGTTCACACAACGGCTGCAGCTGGATCGTGCGAACGAGTCTCCCTCGTCGTTTTCTGTGACGTTTAGAGCCACAGTCTCGCAGTCAGCGTCTTGCAAACTGATGCGTGTCGCAAAGAACACAAGCGAGCAGTAGGTAGATGGTGGCAGAACCTCAATTTTGACATGAAATTGATATGCAAATTAATTAAATTGATCAGTTAATTGTCCTTCAAGCACGTAAACCCCCAACCCACCTCGGACGACGGCATGTGTTTTGCTCAGCCGTCATGTGGGTCCGCGAAACCCTCCCCTCCCCTCCCCACCCCAGCCCTTCCCCTAACCCTTCCCCACATGGCCCATTAGGGGGAATTTCCAAGTTTGGCAGCAGCTGCGTATTCTGGTGGGAATTTCTTTGTCCCAGAGCTGTGCTGACGGCACATCCCACCCTCCACCCTGCAGTTGTGGGGAAATTAAAAATGACAGAGCCCTTTCTGGGAATCGAACCCTGGTCCTTCTCTATGAAACTCCAGGTGCACCCACCCAAGACATGGAAAGTCTCCAGATGCAGGAGAGGAAGCTCAGGTTAGTGCACTTTAGTTACTTTCGTTGGGAAACTGAAGTACAGATCGGCCCTAACTACGTAATTAGTCATAAGGATTGGGCTTAATTATACAACCATACGGATAGCGCTACACAATGACTGCCTAAAATCGCAATGAAGCTCAAACAACAGTTGTTATTCTGCTGGGAAAAAATTTCACAGTGCCATTCGAAACTAGTGGCAGGTGTACTCCAACTCCACCCCACACCCACAACGTGCCACGGAAAGGCCGCGGTGTTATGTACTATCTTCACCTTTTCTTTAACTGACGAGACGCAGGTGTTGGACGGAGAGGAGTTACCTCTAAGCATACAGCTGAGGACCGTATTTATCGCTGATTGACGTCAGCGTTTGCTACAGACGCCAGCCCCACAATCACGTTGCTGCCCAGGTAATCGAAGCCGACACACACTGCAGCAGCTGATGGAGAATGCGTCGCTGTCCTAATTACACACACAAACTGTTGTGAAACAAACCAGCACTCGTAATGAACGGATTGTAATCCAACACATGTACTGGGGAAAACCGTTGTACCAAAAGACTGCAGAGGAGGCGGTAGTTGAACGTGCGTTCTCATCGATATGCGACCCTCTTTCCACGAAAATAGGCGCAGTCCATTTTCTTTTAGTTTCATGAGCAAAATCGGTATAGTTTTACATTCGACTGCAGGATACAATTCGCATCTTATTACTTTGCGACATCCAATAACGTGCACCGCCAAAGATCACAAACGATCAGACTGCAGAGGCATATACATGTCCACCCTGCGTTAAACTGAAAAAAAAGAGACTTCCACAATGTTGCCGCGAAAATTACCGATCACCGTAGAACATCCCCGTTATTTCGAAGCCCTCAACGGCGTAAAGAAAGAACGAGAATATAAACTCTGAAGAAGAACATCTATGTCAGTTTCTTTCATCTTCATAGACAAATTACACGACATGAAAGCATTTCTTGCGTTCAAATCAGTGTATCTAAATAAACTGTCATGCACGTGTGTATTACGAACATTTCAGACACCTGAAATAACATTAGAGAATATGATCTTTCACACCATTTGGTGACATGTCGGATAAAACACAACCATTTTACGTTCGACAACAACCTATAACTCACGAGGACATTTGTACACTATGGCAGGTTACGTTTTACCAATGCCATGCTATATCGCACTGGCGCTTAGCAAATAAATTGTGAGAGCCTGTTTGTAATAGAACTCCCTTTAATGTATTTGCGTCTTCCTCTCTTCCAATACGTCGATCCATAACTCACCTCTACTGACGTGTCTATAAAGTTTCTCTCATATAGCAGATTCTTGCGTTCTAGTTTTGAAGCATTTTGATCATTACAGCCTGTTTCACGCAATCTCATCACATGTCGGGAAAAACACTATCATTTCTTGGTTCCATGATGAGTTATAATACAATAGATATCTGCTTTATAATTAGAGATTGTGAAGTGGGATACAACATAGGACTCGTAGTAACACCTGTGTTAAAAATGCAATTGTGACGATATTAATGCAAACAACCATGATCCCATGAGAACAGATACGGCCGATTTCCATTAGTTTCATGAGCAAAATCAGTGCAGTTTTGAGAGAACTATCTGCATCCAAAATTTAACCAGTTATACCACTCCTTGTAATAGAACCTCCCATAAGATTTTACCACATCTCTCTCTTCCGATATACCGAAAAACAAATGAAGTCTGCGTGTTGACATGTAGCATATTACATATACACATAGCGCTGCACTGGAGTTGGTTGCCAGTGGTCAAACTCACTTGCACAAACCTGCATGCAGTTTTATCGACTGCACTGGAGGAAGATCACGTCCAACCGAATACCACTCGTAAGAGAGGGCTCCTGTGCTGTTTCTTCACAAGCAGTTAAATACATTGTTTTTTCAGCAGTGTATGGCTACAACTTTGTACATCGATATGCACTTTGTTTTTCTACCATGACTTCGAGGTCTGTGTCAGGTGGTAAACTCATATTAACACGCTTCATTCCAATGGCGCTCACAGAAAGCTGCAAATGCATCATGTAAACTGTGAAGCTCCCACAACACACAGGTTAGCAGAAATAAAACACAGTGGAAAAAATGTGGAAGGCATCACAACATATAGAAACTGGAAGAGTTTGCGGCATTGTAGAGTCTCTCCAACACTTATCTGAAGGTGATGACCTATACAGTTAATTTCATCTTCCACAGCGACAGGTGTTACATTTGAAAGAGCATTGTTTCCTCATTTTGCAGTCATGTACATGATTACTGTTCCAGTGTTGACCATTGCCGAAAGGTGCTGTTCACAACACGTGTGAGGTAGTCGAAATATAAAGACGTACTGTTATCTTATTGGTGAAAAGAAAAAACATGTGCAGGGTATCACAGCATATGGAAATAGTACGAGTCTGCAGCACTGAGGAACACTTCCACACAACTGTGTGAAAGTAATGCTCCACAGTGACAAGTAGCAGCTACCTAGTGTTCCACCAAGGCTCTCTCCATCTCGACCACGTTGTGTCAGTCAATCATTATGTGGTAATCAACAGCATACCAGTGAACAGTTGGGATGGGAAAGACACCACTAATATGGGACGACGTACGGTAATATGCACCGCAGTTGACAACACGGTGAACTTTAGCAATTGTACCAATTGGTCTGTAATTTCAACATCAGCCAATGACACAAAGAATGTATCACCAGTAAATCACCCCTTCACTACTTTGCAGGTACGGTACACTAGATTGTGAATGCATTCTAACATATACACCAAAGTACACCAGACAGCGTCCTATACCAATGCAATCTTGATATCTATATATTTCCAGCGCATTGACTGCAGTGCAGAATTTACGATTCCTTATGTGAATGGGCATCACAGAGTATGATCGTATTCATAGGATATAGTCGGAGACTGACAGATCCCTCCCACATTGTCCCAGACCAGTCCTCCCTGCAACACCAACTTTCCCCACAGCACCAATCCACACGCACATAGCAACATATGGTTAAGAAGAAAGTGTGGTTTATACATGATGGCGTACCAGACACATGGATTTTGAAATATTTCACGTAAGTCAAATGTGCTATCAATTCTGAAGCATTATTCTGGTGTCTGGAGTCACTACCAGGAAGGTTCCAGCGTGAGAGAAAAGATCATACAGCATGAACACACACTCTGATGGTTACATGGTTCTATGCTATGTCGTTAAAGCCACATGGTTTCTTAAGTATTACTCGCATGGAATGCAACGCTCTTAATACTCTAATGTAGGATATATTTGTCCAACATCAGACATACAACCACCCTGTAAGTTTCCTATCCCAATCAGTACACTAACACACTTTAAAATGATAAAACTAATTTCTTCTACACTATTCTGGCATCCTGGGGAGGCATCGTCAGTGTATATCCAACGTTCGTGCTGCTTATAAACCAACTAGAAGAAAGTCTGGAGACAGCTGTTCTGTCACTTAGAGAATTAATGGATTTTAT
Organism: Schistocerca piceifrons; assembly: GCF_021461385.2. NCBI lineage: Eukaryota > Metazoa > Arthropoda > Insecta > Orthoptera > Acrididae > Schistocerca > Schistocerca piceifrons. Next base: position 16,026,516 of record NC_060138.1, read on the forward strand.
ACGTATTTTATAGTTGGGAATGTACATACCCTCAATTACACCTCCCACATCAGCCATCATTATCATTAGTAGTGGTAGTATCGGTTTTGATGGATGTGGCTATGTCGCACCAGAAAATAGAGCGAAGAGAAATTGAGATGAATACTTTCGATACCTGATACATTGAGGTACCACCCACTCCCTATTCCACGAAAATGCACAAGAAGAAGCAGCAACGCCTTACGAGGGAGTAAGCACCACGTTCGGTAACCAAAGTTGATGTAACAGTCTTAATGTTGTTTACAGTAGCATCACCTCAGCATCACCTCAGCGTCACCTCAGCCTTTTGTACAAAGAAGCCCTCGTGTGATGTTAGGTAGTTTTGCTCATGTGTGCGATAATACAGCAACTTCATTCTAACACCACATCTCTCGAGTAAACCTCTTTACACTATTAAAAGTGATATATGTGACATCAGTCCACTCTCCTACAGAGTACTATAGGGAATTTATAAAATCTGATGCATGCATTGATTCATCTCCTTAATACTTACGGACTAACATTGTTTATGAGAATAAATCGTAATTCGGTATTATCTATGTTCGACTGCATCTGTGTGAATACAGTTATGAGTACGGATATAAATGTTTTGCATGCTTTTATCTGGTGCGTCTGTATAATACTTACGTCACTTTAATTGGACAATGTGTTATGAAAACCCAGGGGGAGGTTGAGGGTTGAAAGTGAATGCAGTCAGAGTATAATTTTTAAGCTTTTCTCGGACTTGAGTGTCTGGGTACTGCTATCCACATCAATTCCCCCCATTTTATTGTACTTTTCCTCTAATTTTATGTATTCTCAGTCGATGTAAGTAATTTTGCAACTTTTTGTCACGACTTCACATATTTCGTCGTATTTCCCTCAATCTTACGCATTTCTCCTCAATTTGTCATAATTGTATGAGGTTTCCTTCGTTTTTTTATCGTTATTACGTCATTTTTTCATGATTTTACGATAGTGTTTCGTATGTGTATGGTCATACAGCCGGCATACCCATGCGTTGTTTGATTTTATATCAGGATATTTGCGTGTCCTATACACCAGCCTACTAAAAGAATCCTAAGGATTCCCCACTTCCCGATTATCTACATGCATTCATTTTTTATGGTTCAAATGGCTCTGACCACTATTGCACTTAACATCTGAGGTCATCAGTCCCCTAAAACTTAGAACTACTTCAACCTAACTAACCTAAGGACATCACACACGTCCAGGATTCGAACCTGCGACCGTAGCGGTCGAGCGGTTCCAGACCGAAGCGCCCAGAACCGCTCGGCCACACTGGCCGGCCTCATTTTGGATGGGAGGATCATGAAAAGTATAGTAAACTCTCCTCGTACCTAGATGAGACTCAGCGAGTGGTGCAGGTTGGAAACTCTTAGTCACATCATAGAGCTTTTCTGCAGCCTAATGTAGTGATTCATTTGATGGAAACTAAAAGTCTGGCACAGTTCTACACATTCATCAGACTTCCACCCTACCGTGTAGACATCTGCAACAGGGAGCTGACATGCGTACAGAATTGATTTCTGCTGATGGTCTCGCATTTTTTCCCATAAATATATGCTCTGATTACCAGATGAGCTTCGTTACTTCTGTTTACACCTTCCTTCCAACTCTGATACATCCCCACAACCGTGTCAGGGCATCTACAAACTGTAGATTTCGGGTATTCTTTTATCCTAGCAGTTGGTTATTCGTTAGTTGTCAGTGCATCGATTGCACTTAGCATCCCAGAATGTAAGAGATCCCCTCGCCGTACCTACAGAGTGTGCACCCCACGCCACGTAATATGCAGACTGTTGCGAACTGCTGACAGCTCTACATACGTACAGATACAAACTAAGCGTACATATTACTATGCGCTAAGTCTTGATTTCAACCGCTTTCGCGTTATTTTTGACAGCGCTACAACGCCACAAATAGTGAAAAATTCTTCGCAAAACGATTCTGAAGGGGATGGAAGCACTTTTAAATTCATATTACTGATATTTCATATTACTGATATTTCATAACAATATTGTTCAGGTTCTCCAGTGATAACAGCGAACCAAGACGTCCTGCTGCGCCTGTCGCACCTCTTTTTATACCCTCAAAGATCCACGAAGGCGGCGCATAATTCTCTCAGTTACGCTATTTCGTGTGTTAGATGTCCACTAGAAGGATGGAGACGGTCCTTCGTGAGTTTTATTCTTTTATACGTACGCAACAGCCATTAGTCAGATGGTATAGCATTGTACTCGAATGTACTCAGTCACTCACAAATATATATTCTACAGATTCAGTGCATTTGCTCTATTTTTCTGTGTGTCTATGTCTATGTGAGTGTCATGGATGGCTGCCATAAACCTCACCCAATCCTCTCAATGGGGCATCCACCTTTGAACCCTAACCTGAAGGTACTACATTGTGGATCATCCTCTAGACACCGTTCTGGATATAATAAGCAGTGGGTCCATCAGCGGGAAGACTGGATTGGGTTTATTGGAGCCATTCGCAATATACATATGGACACAGACATACAAAAAATAGAGCAAATGCATTACCTCTGTAGAATATTTTGTGACTGGGCGCACAGGAGTTCAATTGTATACTATCTGACTAATGTGCTGTTCTCTACCGTACATAAGAATAATACAGTCTCCATCCTTCTGACGGACATCTAACCGACAAAATAGCGGAATTGGGATGATTATGTGCCGTTATCATGAATCTTTAAGCGTATAAAAGGAGGTGCGACAGGCGCATCAGGATGCCTAGGTTTGTTATTATTACTAGAGTATCTAGACAACATTGTTACGAAACATCGGTAATATAACTTGCATCGAAATTTTATGTTCTTTAGCAGGATATTATCATATAGCAAGGAGAACGCATGTTCAACTACCATCCCATCTGCAGTCTTTTGAAACAACTATTTTCCCCAATACATGTACTGCGTTATGACCCCTTTGCAACGCCCAGCTTAACCCGCAGGACACGACAGGACAGGTAGTTTAAATTGTGGAAAGGGGCCAAAATAAGGCGCTTTCAGTTACACTCGAACAGACAACTTTATTATTTGATCATACATTACAGGAGTCCAAAAAAATTTTTAACTCACAGCTTTAATATTTGGGACTTAATTACCGGCTGAAAGCCACTTTAATTTAAAAACGGCTGAAGGACAATAACTTAAAACGCAAGCATAATCAGAAATTTAAAAGGCAAGCCTCATCTTACAACAGTTCTTTATTTAGGCTGAAGGCCCAAAGAATCGGACGCTTCAAAAGCAAACAAGTTAAATTCAAATCGGCTGAAGGCTTAACACTTAAAACTCCACAACATTCATTTCTTATAAAATACCAAAGGCCTTACATGAGTCAAGGCCTTAAGAGCAAAACAACTCAAACGCAAAATCGGCTGAAGGCCCAACACTTAAAATTCAACAACATTAAAACCTTTAAAATGCCAAAAGTCTTACGTGAAACAGTTCTTTAAATTAGGCTGAAGGCCTAGAGAATCTTACGCCTTAAGGGCAACACTAATTTAAAAAAAAAAAAAATCGGCTAGAAGCCATACAAGTAGAAACAACAAGAACAAATAAAACAGGGCAGTACAGCCAAGGGCGCTCAGATGTCCGAGGGTCGGCCTGGAATTCAAACACTAACGCTCGCTTATGTGAGACAGGCAGTCGGGCCAACCATTCACGATCCGACGACAACCCAACTGGCTGACAGTCAACGGACTCACCGACAAGATAACTTCCACTACACCCGGCCAGGGCACAACAGGCAGTTCAACGGAACAACTTGGGAGATATTGGCGACCACAACTAATCATACACGGAGCTGTCAAACTACACACCGTGCTGGACAGCGACAACAACGATGAGGAAAGTACACTGCCTGCAATTTACGTCAACGGCCAGGGGAGGCAACCGGAACGTTAACGGCCACAAGGCAGAAGATTCCGCTGGTGCACTTCAATTGAAATAACCAAATACAGTGGAACTCCACCGGAGGGTGGCTAGAGTTTTCCAACCTGAAAACCACGTTGTTGCTCGCGTGAACATCCCAACAGCCGATAACGAACTCCAAACGACGCAATGTGAACAGTCTTGACTTGCTGGTAGATTAAATCAAAACACAACTTTCGTGTCCATGGTCGGTGAACCAGCACAGCCGTGGTACAAAGAAATTTCACCAAAATTCGAAATTTCCGCCAAAATTCAGAATTCCTGCCAATATAATATGTGGGGAAGGGTTAGGGGAAGGGGTGGGAAGGGGGAAGGGTGCATGGACCCATCTGAGGAAAACACATGACGTCATCCGGTGGTGGGGGATTGGAGTGGCCATGGTTGGAGGTAATTAATTGATCAATTTAATTAATTTGCATATCAATATTACATCAATTTCATATTAAAATTGGGGTCATGCCTCCATTCCCCTATTACTCAAGTGGTCTCTACTCTGCTGTGCTCGAAACAGGTAACAGGCAGCAGTATGGTACTGACACACTGAGCCACACAAGCATTTTTAATTTCTAAAATAACTGTTCAGAGTATATAAACTATAAGGTGAAGTCCTGTTTCTTGGTGTGCAAAGTTAGGGAGCATGCTGCACGACTGCAACAAACAGCTGGCAGCTGTCCTGACCTGGTGGAACTAGGCGCGCCACGTTACGCCGTAGTCTGACTAAAGCCAGCTGCACTGATGGCCACTGGGCAGCAGCTGCTCTGTAGCCGGTGGGCTCTTCCGCCCAGCGCTGCAGAAGCGGCCTCTCACCTCTCCTCACACTTACCTGAAACAAACGAGACGACACATGTCACAGGGATGACGGACACCGATTTCCGGCTATATCGTTTTTTTTTTTTCATGACAGTTTTGACTGGTAAAACCGCTCAGAATAAATGGTTTCTGAAATAAACCATTTCAGTTGGTGAAAACCACAAAACATCACCAATATTCCCCTATTCATTCTCTCTTTTTCAAATTGAGGTAAAAATATCATTTAGTATTTAGGGATAATATCATTATTTGGGCATTAAGAATAGCCAGTGTTTAAGGATAAAAACTGAGTTTAAGGAACTCTGTTTTTCATGTTAACTTCCCTGTTTTCAAGGGCTACAAGCAGGTAAAGGAATGTTATGCAGACACAGGCAGCGGATCAACTGTTTTCCATTTTTATCATACTTTGCTTCCTCTTTCATTGTCTCATATAAATGGCAGACAAATACTTAATCTTTGAAAGCAAACGAAGCACTATATTTCATTGCTGTGTCATGAGTAGTAGAGAAAAGAAAGCATCACTCAACATATTTAGTGTGGGTTGCATACATTCAGGGGCACCCCCCCCCCCTACCCCTAGGCAGCACGAGTGTCCCTTTCCCCGCTGCTCCTTCTCTGCCTCCTCTACCCCCTCGACCCCAGCCCCACTCCCTGAAATTGTTGGAAATACAAATTTACTGGCAGAACTTCCAGGTTCAGACGCTATCTGACCTAACTCATAATATCGCCACCAGAGACCGCTGTTATCACTCCTCCCACACTATCACACCTCCCCCCCCCCCCCCCCCCCTGCTATCACACTTCCAAATCCCATCCCTCCTCCACTTGTGAACGAGCTTCAGTCGGTGCACAGCTTCCCAAGAGAATGGATAGAAGTGTTTACTGTATACTACGGTTCAAGGGATGAGATACCTGTGCTGGACAAGGAGTTTAACGGTATATTAACTACATTAATGCACCTGAGGACTGTCTCCATGGCCGCTTGCACAGTGCTTGGAAAGCGGTGATACTGAATGAGCATAATGAAGATCACGAATTCACATCACGAATTCACATCATCAAATAATTGAGATGCGGCATGATGGGGCTAAGTTATACTTCGTAACTCGTGCTGATAAATGCATGTGTTGGGCAGTAGATCATTCGATAAAAGTCGACCGGTATTCTGAACCACAAGAGGTGAGACGTTCATCCACTGCAATACAAGCATCCGTGTGTACAAATGAGGAAATGCTGGTGATGAGGAGGGATGAAGGGATTAATTTCATAAGAACTTTCAGCATTGCAGCGCGTCAGCAATCGTATCAAAATAATTATGAAAAATCCGCCTCGGTTGCGCAAACTACCTGGTGTTTACCTAGGTTTCAGCGTGGGTAACCACGCCTTCTTCAGAACAAATATAAAACAGCTTGCCTAAATAGGCACAGTCAAAGGTTAAAATCAACACCTACAGCGGCAAGACCCCATAAAAATTTTTACAAGTACACGGTGCATATGTACCAAGTCAATAATATTACTTATCTCAACCCTGTGCGTGCTGCCTCGCCCCAGCCAACGTACGATGGTCACAGGCTCTCCACCCAACTGGGGCACCGCAGGCTGCTCACATGCGCGGCTATCGCAATCACTGTGCATGCACACGGCCAGAAAACGCTCATCTTATGCATGGGAGCGGGATTACAAAGTTAACACGGATCGGGACCTAACTAATTGCCAAAAGTTGTCGCACAAACAGCAAATGATAAAAGCGATGATGCGGGAATTAAGACATATTTAATAGCAACGCACGACAAACTTTGTGCACGGATGGTAAATCAGCCCCAAGCTAATATAGAGGCCCTAGAATTGGGTGGAAATTACAACTAAACTAAAAAGATAGCTATGCTGAGGACGTTATTGTTAACAGATAAAACCGCACTAATAATATCTGCAGCAGAAACAGCCATAGTCGCTATATCACCATAATACTAAACGGCCGACCAGGCCGTAATCAGAAGTTAAAGATTTACAACATATCTTGGCTCTATGATCTTATAATTACATAGTAGCCAACGAAGATACACAAAATACCTCCTAAAAGGGCGCAGCAATAAGAAAATACAAATGGTGTTTTTCTTGGCTAACCAAACCCTCGACACAGGAGGAGGGAAAACGTACCAAAATGGGGGGGGGGGGGGGCGTCGTTACCATCTGTGAACAATCAACATTGTGCGCGAGCATCTTCGTTCATCTAGAGCAGGATATCGAAACAGGTTTTCCATCGATGAACATGTTTCATCACACATGAGTTGGAAGTCCTCTGATGATTGTGGTATGGAGAGATTTGCTGATAATTTGTGGTATGGAGAGATTCGCTGCTCACAATCGCAGGCAGATAGTGCTCTAAGTCATACACAGAACACGCATGTGTATATGAGTGGAACGCAGGTTATACCACATAACTGATACACTCTGAAAGATCAATGGAAAAGTGGTTAAATACATGATACATGGTCTGCAGCAATTTCTCCCTCGTTCTAGAATGCTTCATCATTCTACCATTAAATCATACCTCTTTATAATCCCATTGCAACCAATCACTCCATCCATTTTCTACCACCCTTTAACACAGATGTGAGTCAATTTAGAGGTATACGGTTCTCTTTTCCAGGAAAGCATCAAGGATAGCAGGCAACTTGCATGTATCATTATTATCTCTTAGATTGTTAGAAAAAAAAAAAGCAAGTCTTTGTGAGGTATCTGTTACCTGGCACCGCAAGGCTGTGATTGGGGATAATACAGAGAAGCTATTTCTAACATTCCTCTTGCTGTTCAAATGGTTCAAATGGCTCTAAGCACTATGGGACTTAACATCTGAGGTCATCAGTCCCCTAGACTTACAACTATTTAAACCTAACTAACCTAAGGACATCACACACATCCATGCCCGAGGCAGGATTCGAACCTGCGACCGTAGCAGCCGCGTTGTTCCGGACTGAAGCGCCTGCAACCACTCGGCCACAGCGGCCGGCTCCTCTTGCTATCACACACTCATCCCTATGTACAAGAATTTTCCTGTACCAAGCAGACAAAGTATTCCCTCAGTCTCAGTTTCCCCACATTTTGGCCTTTTTTTCTCTCGATTTATACATTTTTCCGTCAGGCTTCGTAATTTTACTGATTTATGTCGCTTCTGCTCATGTGTTCGTGACATTTTTTCTAGCCACAATCTTAAATTTCTTGTAAGTGTAGTACAGTTGTCAAACCTACCACAGTTGTGCCATTTCTCTCAAGGTCTGTAGGAATGTGTGCATGCAACGTACGTTTCACATAGCCCCCCCCCCTCCCCCCCAAGGCGCAGGGTAGGTCCAGTACAGCATCAGTTTAAAGCTCGTAGGTGGATGATCCATGCGTTGTCAGGGATAGGGGGCCACACATTATGATCGGGATAGGGTTTGAAGGTGGATTCACGATGTGTTACGGCTGGTATAGAGTGTAAAGGCTGGGATAGGACTCTAAAGCGGATCCGTCACGCCTCATGGCCTGCAAAGAGTTTGGAGGTGAGGTGGGTCCACCATGCGTTGTTGTGGCTGGGTGGGGCAAGGTCTGAAGGTGTAGTCACAGGCAGTAGGCAGTAGGGGTAGTATGGTCTGGGGACCCCCCTGCCCCCTCTCTCACGACGAAAGTGATACATGGACACACACACACAAACAGACAAATGAGAAAAATGGCCCCGTTATGCTAGGTGTTGACAACTGTACTACACTTGCAAATAATTTTGGAATATGTGGCCAGAAGTGATATCGTGATCATACGAGGAGAAATCACGTAAAATCAGAAATATTACAAAAGTTGCTGGAAAGTACGTATAAATTGAGATAAAATACGCCAAAATGTGTGGAAATTGAGGGAAAATGAGGGAGTATTTATATGTCCGCCTGTTACACGAAAAGTCTTGTACGTGGGAACGAGTGTGTGATAGCAAGAGGAATACTAGAAATGGTTGACATGGAAGCTCTGGTACCGTGTGAAAATGTTAGTTTTCTCTGACAGCGATAAGACGACTGGCATAGATTGTTTAACCTGGTCGACCACCATCTTACTCTACAATTTATATATGTTTGATCACAAGCCCAGTTGTGACCCCAAAGTTATCGACAACCATGTTATAAATTTTTATAAGTGTTCATAGCTAAAGGGCACTGTATTGTCATCTCGGGGGCTGCAATATACCACTACAGAATTGATTGCATTTTTTACCCTGTGCAAGACTGTTTACTTGTTTTTTTCCACTGTTGTCCCGAACTATGTCAGTTGTGTGGTATAACCTGCTTTCGACTTGTAAACAATTTTGTGTCCTGTGTGTGGCTTAGAGTGCTATCTATCTGCAGTCGTTAACTTCTCCACAGCACAGTCAGCAGAGGATTTCCAATGCATGTGTTATGAATCATGTTTATTAAACCGATAAAACACGTACTATGCACACTCGTCTAGACAGATGATGATGTATGCAAAGATGCATTTCCCCACCACATCTTGGACATAAATAGAGTCTTCACTTTCGTAACTGCAGTAAGTTAGTGGCAAGGTACTGCAATCCCTGCGTATGCATTTAATTTTCAGATGTTGAGTGTGGATGAGACTATGTCCTGATCACAGAGTAAGTGCAGCACATCAAACACCACTGCTATATATTTGTCTATTTCCTCAAAAGATGTCGTTGTTTCATGCACTTCTGTTACTGAGAATCACATAAGAGAATGATGCGCGCAAAGCACAACTTCCGAACTGTAATCGTATGTGAACAATGGGCGCTATACACCTCTGGCAAGCTATACACCTACATAGCCTATGGATCAAATGAATCTACGTTGTTTTTCCTTTGCTGTAGAAAGTAGCAGTTTTATCATCTTACAGTTTATCGCCATAGTGTGTGTGACAGAAAACGTGCAGGTAAATCTATTTCATGTATTGGAAATATATGTCCTGCATTGGAGTATTAACGCCATTTCATTACATGCGACTAATATATTGGAAACCACTCTGAATTAACCTTATAGAAAGCTTAAGTGCAGACCCATGTGGCGTTATGAGTTTGTGTTTATGTTCTACAGTCATTTCTCCCTTCCCAGTACCTTGTTGGTATGGAATCCAGACACTGTAACAATACTACAGAATTGATAGCACAAGTGGTTTATGTAAAATATTTCAAACTCCTCCCATCTGGATCTCCATCTTGCGTAAATCATACGTTTCTTCTTTTTCTTAATCATCTCTGTTATATCACGAAAACACTCTCAAATGTATCAGGTTCGTATCCACTACACCCCAACAAGGAGTGCTAACCCTCACAGCATCGATATACGAATCTAGAGAGATCGAGTATGATGGAGCACCATGGTGAAATCTCGAGGCGGAATGGGTCGCTTGTTTTAGAACTGGGGGCAGAGCGCTAGATCTCTGAGTCTACGAATTTATCCTAGGAATGCATGAATACTCTGTGACACCCATCCACATAAATGAAGGTGGCAAGTCGTAATAAGATGTTACCGAATTTATAAAGTGTTTCGGCTATGGAATTTAATTTTTGCACCTCCTCTATGCAAATGCCTACTTCCTACACTCTATACTGATGCCTATTTCCTACACTAAGAAACAATATTCGTGTCATGTGATGCTGGTAGCACCATGTGATGTAGGCCGTGTAACAGTGTTTGTGATATGTCCACATGTATATGACACTCGCAAGGTATTTGAGGTGGTGGCTTAGCAATGATACATAAATTGAGAAACATGCTGCAGTGTCATTAACTGATAGCACCATGAGATCCTCGTGATGAGACGTAATGTTGACGTTACAACTCATCGACAGTGGTGGTTTGCAGCTCGAGTAATTGGGTAAAATGCATTGAAATTATGGAACACCTGGTAAAATTACGATAATTTATGGAAAATACGTAAGACCAATAAAAATGAGACAAAAATGTGGAGGGATGATGGTATTTACAAGTTCGCTTAAGTGTTTGAATATCATTCAATTTCTCCAATGGTGGAATTGGCAACTGCTGCTACATACTGTTCATGCTCTATAGATTAAAGTCCTCTACAGATTACATATGCGGTTATGCATGTAAAGCATAAAAATGAAAGATACAGTGTCCAAAGATTTAGAAGTCAAGATGACTATCACATAGCACACCGAAACAGCTATTCATATCTGGATTCGATACGCACCACCAATACGAAGAATCAGTGCTCTGGATCTCTTTGAAAACCGAACACGAGACATCTGCTGCGCTGTCACTGTGGAAGATGAGATTAAATTTAGAGGATTTCACCTCTGGAGAGCTGTTTGGAAGCACAGCACAATGTTGTAAACATTTCCAGCTACCGTAAGTTACAAAACTTGCAAATATTTGTCAATTTTATATTAAGCATCCTGAGTGTTGTGGGAGCAGCTTTATTTACACTACTCAATGTTGAGCTTAATGCTGATTCAATGGTTCGAAAAGTGTTAACGCCGGTGTAGTACCTTACACAGACCTCAAAGTCGTGGTAGAAAAACAAAGTGTATGGCTGTGTACACAGCTGTAGTCCTACACTGCTTCAATGTGTTACAGTCAAAACACTGTAACAAACTGTTTATGAAACAACAACATAAGAACCCTAAATTGTGACTGATAGTCTATAGGACATGGTCTTCCTCCAGTACAGGCAACAAAACCTTACAAAGATCCATCGAAGTGACTTCATTCACTGGCCGCCTGCTCCAGTAGACCAATATTTAATGGGATCACTACATATGGCCAATGTTAGCAGACAGATGGTATTTGTTTCAAAGAGAGAGTTGCGCTAAAATCTTATCGAGTTCTCTACCAGGTTACATTCGTGAAGCTTTTATAGATCGTAGTTTTACTCCATTGAATGTTACAAAAATAACGAGGAGAGAGAGAGACTGTGTTGTCGATGAAGAGTCTGACACCATTAGACTGTCGTATTTCTAGCGTGGTAATCATAGCAGTATGACAGAGGAGATTATTAACAACTCATTTAGTTTGAACGAGGTCGCGTAATAGATTTATGAGAAGTTTGAGGTTCCTTCTGTGACACTGAAGAAAGACTTGGCAGGAATGTAGCCGCCACACATGATTGCTGGAAGCGATGGTCACGCGTACGTGTGGCCGCAAGATGACTGGGCTCTGGACAACAACGTGGCACTACGGAGAGGTAAGGCCGTCACATTTTGGGTACGCCTCTGGTGCATCGCACTGGATCTGCAGCAGTAGCCTGAGCAGCACTGGCCGCCACAGTGACACAACGGACTGTTACAAGCAGGTACTGCGAGGACAGCTCCGAGGCAGAAGCCCTGACCCCACACCGCCGCCATCTGAGACTCCAGTGGTGTCGAGCGAGAGCTCTCTGGAGTTCAGGGTGGAGATCCGCTGCGTTTTCCGGTGACATTTCCATCCGCTTCAATCGCAGCGATGGCCGTGTGTTGTTTAATGGAAGCCCGCTGAGGGTCTGCAAACAGTTTGTCTGCTTGCTTGCTGAACACACTGCACCTAGATTTCAAGTTACTGTCTGTGGTGCGATTTCGTATGACAGCAGGAGCAATCTCGTCACTATCTCACTGCAAATTTGTATTTCACTCGTGATTCGACCTGTTGCGCTGCCATTCCTGAACAGTAACGCTCGCCCACGTACTGCTGTTCTAACCCAACGTGCTCTACAGACTGTCGACATGTTGCCTTACCATACTCGACCATCAGATGTGTCTCTAATCTGACACATGCGGACATACTGTGAACTGACATCTCGCACCTATACAACACATTACGTGCTCGTTTGCAAGCTTGCATTCAACACCGGTTATTAATGTACCAGCATTTCACATTTGCAATGGCTTATCTCGCACTTACCTAACCTGTGATCTTGCAATTTTAATCACTTAAATACGTTATCTCGTCCAACGATTTCCCGAAAGTTCGTTACTCTACACTAATTATATTTTGTGTTGCGATTGTTTTCCCTCAGCTTACCTATAAATTTCAATACGCTGATTTCAGCGTGATTGCCATCTTTAGATTATCCCTGAAAAGTACATAGTTTCGTAAAATGTAATAAATATTTAAGCAGATAATTTAACCTGTTATAGAATTATGGTATGCTACATACCTCTGATGGTCTTCATATTCGTATGACATCTATGTCCGTATGGCATTGTCTCAGGTGGTGTCATACTATTTTACAAATCTGTTCCTTTGATGCTGTTGGAGACATAGTATGTTAAATTTTTGTTCGAATAGTTATTTATATAACTGTCGAATTATGAAAGTTTATTTTATAACGATATTTTGTGACAGCTACATTGACAGCTGAGTAATCGATACTACTTGGTTGCAAGCGCTTTGCTTCTTTGGTATTATCTAGGGCATATCTTTTTTTCTGATCAGCTGTATTATGTTTCTTGTAAGATTCGTGTTTATTTGGATCTATCATCACATGAAATTTAATTCTATTCTCTTTTGTGGAATTTTTTATGCCGTATAGAGTTTTGGAGTGTGAGGTTTGTAAGAATATCCCGATCTTTTTGTAAATGCATCTTTCCAGTGCACTTTTAATTTCGTGGTAATGTGATCTCTTACTCGTTTGTAGATTTGGTTTTTCTCGTCATCACTAGTTTGGAACGACGGTTTCAATAAAATGATCTGTTTAATGTTTTTGTGTCAATTGCATAACTTTATTTAGAATTACCTGGGGGTAATTTCGGACATCGCAGTGTTACCAGATTCGCAATACGACACCTTTCCTCGACATCGTTAAGAGCTGAAGATGTCTGGCATCCGAGCAAGCAGGTGTATCCTCCGCAGGGACCCGGCAGACACGCGGGAGATGACGTGCTACGCAAGCGGGTGGTTGAACGGCAAGAGTCGTGGGAAACAAACGTGTCTCAGTTCGTCCTCCAGACACACGAGGAATGGCAACTCAAAACCATATGCCAGCTACGTGAGCCATTACCGGCTCTTATGGGCCAAAACATGATGCACTGTTGGTAGATTCCTACTTGAGACGAACGAGTAGTGCCCACAAGAGCGCCCATGGGACGCTCCGGGAGAACGAGGGCGTTCGTCACATGATTCAGACTGGAGCGTCCTTGTGATCAGTCCACACCGACTTCTCACGAGAGGTGGCGAAGATCCTTCGGCAAACAAACAACTCGGCGCCTGGAATAAACTGAATAACCAACGCCGGCCTACATCACTTTCCAAGGAAGACACTGCTCCTGCTCACATGGATCATTAATTGATGTCTAGTCAACACCCACTTCCCATCAGCATGGAAGATGGGCAACGTCATCCCAATTTTAAAGCCAGGACGCCTTTCCTTACAAATTTTACCGGCTTCCGTTCCCTCTAGCGTCATGAAAGTAGTTCCCTGATGCTTCAACACGTATCCCTTCCTCTTATATCTCGTTCCAGTCATTGTTTGCCACACATTCCTTTCCTCATTGATTCTGAGGAAATGCTCTTCCAGAGCCGTTATTCACTTTTACAGCTTTCTGCGCTTCGGACGTAAATATTGAAAAGTTTCGTTTTAAAATTTAGGCCAAAGTTTGATGCTAACAGATTTATTTTGAGGGTATAGAAGCGAGTACACATTATTCTAGGTAAAAGCCCTTAATAATATACGCATTCGGGAGGAGGACGGTTCAATCCCGTCTCCAGCCACCCTGATTTAGGTTTTCCGTGATTTCCCTAAATCGTTTCAGGCAAATGCCGGGATGGTTCCTTTGAAAGGGCACGGCCGCTTTCCTTCCCAATCCGTCCCTAACCCGAGCTTGCGCTCCGTCTCTAATGACCTCGTTGTCGACGGGACGTTAAACACTAACCACCAACCAACCTTAATAATACATATTAAATTCGCCAGTACGAAAGCAGATTTTCCTCTGTGTGGGATGCCTCATCATCAAGAATTGCCGATGCCCTGTTAATATCAAACCAACATAAAAGTGAATAGAAGAAGTGATCAGACAAAGAATGTAACTGAAAATTAGCTATCAAGCACGGGAATTTTTTTGTATGGTCCAGAGGCGACTAAGAGCTGACGAAACACAACGACGTCCCTTACATACAGCGGTATCCCCGCCCCCTCCACATCCCAATCAGCTGCTCACTTAGTATGACAATTAATAAGTTATAAATTATCACTAAGATCGGGATTTAAGTTTGAAACGGTGTCTTTGTGAACAAGAACCCACCTTCACTCGCGGGCACACTCCTGTAACCTAAAATTGTCAGTAAAATCTCGCCACAGAATGGAAAATTAATGCCACAGTGTGTTTCGTTTAGAAAGCCCCTGTCACTCTGACCAAAAAAAGTAGCTACAATCTGGGCAGTCTGATGTGTTTTCCCTCGAAATGAGTTGTCAAATAGGAATCAGAGAGGAAAGCACCTCCACTTTGGAAGACAATAAGCAGTTATCACGATTAGTAAAGCCAGGACACACACAGCTGAGACTTAGGCGTCATGATGCTATGAGTTTTCACTGAGTGCCGAAGTCTCAGAAAAATAGGGAAAGCAACTACTGCGACGCGCATTCATCCTTTTCGCCCTTTGTGAACCACGTGAAGTGAACTTCCTCACCATATTGTGTCCTTTCCTCATTTTCAGTCTTTCCGGTATTTGTTCAGTGTATTATTGTGGTCTTTCCTTCTTTCACCTGTCCACACATTTATGTGCTTTCCGTTATTTTTCTGAAAACCCCTGCATTTAGTAACCGTGCTTCGAAAAGTTTACCTGTTTATAATTTGTGCTTTCGTAACGTTGATTTCTGCTAAGTCCTTTTCCATTTCCCTCAATCAATTAATTGGCGATTTTGGGTTTTTTCGCCCGAATGGTCAAATATTTTGTTCGTCAGTCTTTCGGGATTCTTTCGAATCAAGTGACCATAAAACAAAATTTTCGTTTTCCTGACAGCTTTCATTTCTCCTTCTCATCCACATACTCCCATCTTTTCTCGGACCGACAACCTTCTTGTAGTACCTACCTTTCCTCTTCCTCCCTCTTCAGCTTCTTCTTTTTTGTTGAGGTCGAAACATTCCGCTGCATAAAGGCACTTTAATTTCATGACAATATTGTAGTGTCGGCTTTTTGGTTTTAGAAAGAGTAATTTTTTACTGCAAATGTCCTTTCTTAGTTAATAAGCGATGTCCATATCCTGGATTCTATTTTTACTTACTTCTTTATCCATCCGTTTAACTGTATCTTTTTCCTAACACTTCAACTTATTCACTCTGTTGATTCTATCCTAACTTGTGATTAAGAATTTAGAAGCAGTTTTAATTATCGTTATGAAGTTTGAATTGTCGAAAGAAATTTTTAATTCAGTGTTTTCCGTCGTCTCTTTCAACAGGTCGATTTGCACAGTTGTATCGATGTTTTCGGTAAATATTGCTATGTCATCTGCAAAAGCTAGACAGCTGACTCTGACGTTCGAGGTTTTATTGCTCAATGTGACTCCTCGTACTCCTTTTCCTTCAAGTCTAAGATTCCATTCGAGTATTGACTTTTCCAAAACAGAGTTGAAGAGCAATGAGGAGATGCCATCATCTTGGCTTATAACAGTTTTTATTTCAAATGGTTCCGGAATTTCTCCACGAATTTTTTATTTTCGACACCTTGCTCTGATCAATTATTTCAAAAGCTTTATTGTCTGTGCCGCGTTCTTCTTGCGCATTCGAGAGCGTTTGTCTGACTATAGAGTTGTAGATTTTCTAGAATTTTACAAAGGTTACCACGAGAAATTTGATTCTTAGACAATTGTTCCTTACAGTAAGTTTCGTATTCATAATCTGTTCTACGAACCACTTTGTGGTTTTGAATTTACTAAAACATATGCAGGGATCTACTTTGTCAAAAATATTGATGGTTTCTCATAATTGAGGAGTTTCTTAAAGTATTCTGCTAAAAGCCACAGTTCTCTTTATTATTAATGGCTAGTTCCCATGGTATTACTGACGCTTTTTCGGTCACTAGTTTCTATGTAGTTTAACTGCTGGAAGATTTCCTCGTTTCTTCGTAATTCCGTTACGTTACTCTTAAATGGCTCCTGTTATAGTGTTGTGGAGTAAATTTTACCTTAACCGTTGTGAAGTAATGGCCCGTCTCAGTATGCAGTCCTTTATTCACCGCGACGTTCATTATTTCTGAATTACTTATAAGGCTTCTAACTAACTTTGAATTCCAGAATGAGATTTTCATAGTTTGGAAGGTAGGAGACGAGATACTGGCGGAAGTAAAGCTGTGAGTACCGGGCGTGAGTCGTGCTTCGGTAGCTCAGATGGTAGAGCACTTGCCCGCGAAAGGCAAAGGTCCCGAGTTCGGGTCTCGGTCGGGCACACAGTTTTAATCTGACAGGAAGTTTCGTAACTGTGAATTCATTTTTCTGTTCAATTATTCGAATAATTTTTCGGCGGATTTCTTCTTATTTTCTTGTACGTGACCTTTGCAAATTATGTGACCCATTTTTGAAATTTTAAGTAGGTACTGGCCGATATGTAATCTCGTTGAGGGACAGCGTGAAAGGTGGCTACACTGTGCCACTGCGCCAGAGAGTGCGCCAAAGAGTACTATTAAGCCGCCTCCACAGTGCGTGTTAAGAGTTCGTGGCAGTCAGTGCTACCAGAGAGCTCGTAGAGGACAGTGTGTGTTAAGAGTTCGTACTGAGATGTACTAGTGGGCACTGCTTGTCGTGAAGTCGGAGTAAGATGTTGTAGTAAAGAGTGTTGTTCCTTGTCTTATGCAGTGATTTGATGGGAGAGATAGCAGATGTTATTGTAATGAGTGCATTTCGTCAAAATATATGAAGGTAAAATTTATAATGTTCCTTTACTAGTTGTGTATCTGAAATAATGTGTCACTACAGGTTCAGTCAACAAAGCATCTGGCTCGTGTTCTTGTATTAGAGTGAATTTTGGTTTTCTTACGCAATTACAGTTTTTCTAAATTTCTTTTGTCACGTCAGCATAGTTGGTATTTGAAAAAATTCTTGTCTTGTTGAAAAAGAACCGTGCCAGATGCGTACGTTGAGTCACACTCCCACATACAGAACAGTTACATTTGTGCTTATTGGTTTTGTTGGTTTTTTTTTTTTAGTTGCTGGGGACTTAATTAATTAACTGTGTTTACGAAAATTTTCTTATATTGTTTGTTGCAGTCAGATAGCGTAACAATTCTAGTCAGGGCCAACCGTTTACGAGACTTACGTAATCGGACATACTAAAATAAAAAGTATTTTCAATCATATATTTAATTAAGCCCCCATGCACGTGGCGACCCTGCCAGGATCGTCCCTTGGAATTTTTCTGATTGTGAAAATTGTAGACTGTAGTATTGTTGTAGTAATTTTGAGTTTAGTGATTGTAGTCTGTATTGAGTGTGTAGATTTGGTAATTGGCATTCTTCTAATGGTATTTTTCAAAATTTAATTTTTATTGCCTTGTACACGCGTTTGACAAATTAGTGCAATTATTTCAATTGTTCGATTGATCGTGTCTGAGGGAGACATTTCATGTGAATGGTATTGTTGAGATAAGAGTCACGGTGTGTGATTTTCGTACAGTGACGAATCTTTCGTATATTTTGTAAATGATTACGCGATCAATGAAAAAGGCAAAAATGATGAATAGTGAGAATGACGAAATTGTTCACATGGCGAACTCGCCAACAGAGGAAAACAGTATGGTGGATAATGAGGTGGAAAACAATGTAATAAGTCGGGAAAATAGTCCGGAACCATTTCAAAATTTTTCTCAATCAGAAAATTCACAGAATACGAGATCAACGATAGAAGATTTTGAAGTAGTATCGAACACAGATAGCCCTACAGCTATGACGAAGGAAACTGGTTTTGCGGGAAATGTTAGGCGCGAAAAGAATTGCGAACCGGTTACTATGGAGCAGTTGATGAGTGCAATATTAAATTTGGGATCACAAATAGAAAGATTTGGAACTGAGATGGAAGCAATGACAACATGGTTACGCTCACAAAGAGGGACAGCTTTCAAAAATACGAATGATGAATCAAAGAAAGAAATTAGAGAAGAAGTACAACCGATTTTAGATTCTCACAATAATAGCGTAATTTCAACAGAAGTCAGACAAGAGGAACAGGACAGAGAACAGGAAGAAAAAGATCGCGTGATAGTACAGAAATTTTCAGAGTTAAATTTACAACGTGCAAACGATAAGAAAGAAATATTTGAAAGAATCGAGGAATCCGTACCAAACGACAGAATAAATAATCTAACACGACAATATGAACAGTTATCTACCAAATGTGTCAATACTGAAACCCGAGTCGCGACATTTACAGAAGACGTAAATAAAGTGAAAGAACAATTAAGTGACTCATCGGAAAGAGTTGAGGAGATCTCAGATAAATTGACAAGTCTTAGTTTAGCAGAGGGGTTTGAAGAAAGCAATTTATTTCATTTACGGGATGCAGTAAGAGAGCGCCAGGCGCGCGAACTTTACAATAATCGACATTCGGACTGGGACAGACGCGATAGGTCTTTGTCGCCACGAGGCGAAAACTTTGACTATAAACACTTTTTGACTGTCCGGAAATTTAAGATCTTCCGCAATTCTAAGAATGGCATACATCCATGTGCATGGTTAGATCAATTTACGTACGCACTTCCGCCAGATGTGCCACAAAGTCACAAACTGGAAATTATGTGCAGCTGTTAATGTCCTCAGGGGATTCACTACTCTAAGTGAATATGTGCCGTAGCGAGCATAGGGCCCCGAGCTGTAGTGGTGCTATTTCCCTTTTAGTTTTCTGTACCGCTGCCTACTCTTTTACTATTCTTTGTATCTGTCAAAACAACTCTTCGACTATCAATCTATCTAGACAGTAAGTAAACAATAACCGGATTTGACTATTTACCTAAATGAGATTTCGAAAATTACTGTTCTAACCTATTAATGTCCTCAGGGGATTCACTACTCTAAGTGAATATGTGCCGTAGCGAGCATAGGGCCCCGAGCTGTAGTGGTGCTATTTCTCTTTTAGTTTTCTGGACCGCTGCCTACTCTTTTACTATTCTTTGCACCTGTCAAACCAGCTCTTCGACTATCAATCTATCTAGTGAGTAACTAAACAATAACCGGATTTGACTAATTTACCCAAAAGTGACTTTGGAAATTACCATGTGGAGTTACTGTACCTTCAGCAGCATTCATTCCTAGTTTAAACGAAATTTTACCTGTTTATCTTCGTGACAATATTACTTCTTATGTTGACGACATTCTTATTGCTAAACGTTCTTGGAGTGAGCACAGCAAAATTTTGGATTCATTGTTACGCATCTTTGCAAAAGTTGGCATGACAGTGAACTTGGAAAAATCTGAATTTGGTCGTTCTCAGGTGAAATTTCTCGGTCACATTATTGCTACAGAAGATATTCTTCCTGATCCAGAGAAACTAGATGCTATTCAGTTCGCATTGACATTCTTTGTAAACGAAAATCGGTCGACAACTCCGTTTGGTTAGTTTGTATTCCTGATGAGTGGGTCAATAAATTGATTTGGTATACGCATTTCAGTTATGCACACTTTGGTCCCAGAAAATGCTTTCATAAATTACGAGAAAATTGTTACTTCAGTAATATGGAAAAACGTATTCGATCTGTTCTTGCCAAATGCAAATTATGTCAAATGGCTAAGCCTCCAACGATTTCTCACAGAGCACCGTTGTTTCCCATCATTCCAGCGAAATTAAAGGAGATGGCTGCAGTCGATTTGTTTGGTCCAATGGTTCGATCTACTAATGGTTTTGCGTACATTTTCGTAGCAGTGGAGTTGACATCAAAATATGTATGTTTTACACCGTTACGCAAAGCAACAGCTCGTTCAGTATCTAACGCTTTCATCAAACATTTTCTTAAAGAAGTTGGTCATGTTGATAAGGTTATATCAGATAATGGATCACAGTTTCGTTCTAAAATTTGGCTTCGTACTCTACAGCGTCGTAAAATTAAACCAATTTTCATTTCACTTTTTCACCCTCAATCTAACGCTTCAGAAAGATGGATGAAGGAAATCAATAAATTGTGCCGTCTTTATTGTCATCAGAATCACAGAACTTGGGATCAGTATCTTCATATTTTTCAAAACATTCTGAATGAACTCCCTAATGATTCAACTTCTTTACCGCCTATAATGATACTAAAAAACAAAGCACCGACAAATCGCATTTCTGAAATCGTTCCTTTTCCGCCTTCACGGAAACTACGGCATTCTGAAGTTGTCAACCTGGCTCTACGAAATATTGCATCTGCGGCTGCTAGAAGAGAGAAATCAGCTAAGCGTCCTGGTCGTTCAAAATTCTTGTCAGTTGGTCAGAAGGTGTTAATTAAGTCCCACCGTTTGTCTCATAAAGGAAAAGGCTTGTGTCGCAAATTTTTTCTGCTTTATAACGGTCCATATAGAATTCGCAAAATTATACATGATAACACTGTTGAAGTAGAAACTCTTAAATCTCGACGCTCTAAAGGAATACATCATATATCTAACGTAAAAATTTTTGTGGAATGACATACTTGTGAAAAACTAACAGCTAGATGTAAACACGCAGAGAGTACAAGGATACCGCGCTGTGTTTTGGCGGCGGCACATACTCAAAGCAACAGTCAAGTCTGCGCGCCGCACAAGGCAGTCGTTGACCGCGAACAATTGCTTCCTACGTCACGCGCCCACAGCTGATCGAGCGCTCAGTGCGAATACACTGACAGACGTAAACAAATACACAGTCTAATTTCTCCGACTAAATTCTGTATAAAGCTATAAGGACTTGTTGAATTGTGTTATTAACATTCAGTATTTTGCAGGATACGGTTGTATAAAGTATTTAAGAACTTCAGGTAAATTCTGTGCGTGTCCGACGTTAAGACGACCTGCTATCGAGAAAATTTCAGGAAGAATGTAATTTCGAAGAAGAAACTAATAAACTAAAAAGGGTAACTATTAATTGAGTTTATTTTCCAGGTAACATAAATTCAATTAGGTACGTACTTTAGACGTAATTTGCTGCTCGCGATTACGTGATTCATACTTTGTGCTAATTTCATGTTCTATGAATTTACGTGTGAAGCGACGCGCTTGCGTACGTTAACTGAATTTGACAATGATTATTAATGAACTGGGTTGTAACTTGCGTATATTATGCATCGCTTGGCTGCACTGCTTTCTCACTGATGTCATATTTTTCTATTATGTGCCTGCTGTGCTTATTTATTTAAATTATAATTGTAACCTGATTTATTGTGCTGACTGTGATTATGTATGTAAGTTATACTTTGTGATTTATCTGCTTGCGCCTTCATGTTTACTTATTAAGATGACATATGAACATTTATTTGCTTAGGCTGATATGATGATAATGACTTGTTTATTACGTAAGATATATGTTTGCTGCTTTTTGTATGGATTACATATTTACACATTTCTGTTTTGTTGCCATAACTGCTCTTTAATTTGGCGTATAGCAATGCTGATGTACAGTGTATAAACATAGAGTTTAGGTCACACTATTGGATTAATTATAGATTGTTCGCTTGGCAGAGCCTCGTTGTAGGGATTGTGCTGCATCCACTTGTTGACATTCTGTTCTCCGCTGGTATATTTACTCGCTATTGCTTGTTTTGCTTACGCTCAGTGCCTTACATTTTAAGATAAGAAAATGAACTGCTATAATTCGACGAACGACATTAGTACAAGAAAGTCATTGAAGTCACATGAGCTGAGGTTTTATGGAAGCTGTATAGATTTATGCTAATAGGAAGGAAGCTAACGACATGACATACCAATACTAGGTTTAGACCATTGACAATTATTACACTGCATTTTTCGTGAGCAATTGAAATAGGAAGTGACACTTGACACAAAAAATACTCCACATGTTTGCTTCTGCTATGATTCTTGAAGTGGTGTACACACTGTGAAACATTATGATTATTCACACTCTGTAATCGTACGTAATTACTGAGAGTTATTCGAACTAAGTCTGTTAGAGGTCATGTATGCATTTCTTTGTTTATAATTTACAATGAGTAGAAAATTTGGGTCAGATGGATTACACAGAGGTTGTGTGTTGACAATGTGTCTTCGGATTGTATGAGATGATGAGGTTTGCATTAGGATTTTATCTGTACTGGTTCAAGGAGACTGACTAGAGGAAAGAGTTGTTATGGAAGTGAAATGATATTGGTGCTGAGGTTTATATGTAGCGACGTATTATTGAGGTATTGAGAGTATATTAAGTTGTTGATTATTGGAGTTTTTGTGGACAAGAGGTAAGGTAAATGATATTGATGATAAGACGTATTGAAGAGGTATTATTGAGGTATTATTGAGATTATGTGATGCTAATGATTATTGGAGTTTTGGTGTATAAGAGGTAAAGTAAGTGAGGAGCATATTTTTTTTTTTTTTTTGTTGGTCTTATGGAACAAAGAGGATGAAGAGAGCAGACTAAAACACTAAAGTAGAAAGAAGACAGTCTATACACACACTTTGTTAAATCACTAAGCAGTATATACTTTTTTTTGGAGAGAGGAAGTAATTGCATATCGTGGCTCACTGACAGTTGTTCAGCAACAGTACATTTGATCTGGCTTGGCAAACATTGGTCTTGACATGATGACTATGACGTTGACTAACTATTATTGACTGTTATACATTGCTGCCAGTACTACTTGATACACATGATGAACATCAGATTTTAACAGAATTACATTTACACAGTTAACACTATTCAATTACACAGTAGTACTTAATGTGAATGAAAGATGAGTGAGTGTGTTCTGTGTGTTTTCCTTTCCTAATCCTAACCACCTATCTCCTAAATATTATTTTATTTGTTGGTAGTGGCTTGCACTGACACCCATAAATATTATAGGTTTTCTGATATTTGAGTATTTGTAATAGTTAATATGAAAATTATCTGATATCATTTGTGTGTTTGTTATGATTTGTATGTTACTGTAAAAGCATTTGTATGTGCATTCAAACTATTGTTCATGCCTGAACTGTCTGATTAGTGAAGATAAATATTCTGAACTGTTACCTGCACTTTTCAACATGATGTGTGACATTAGGACATGTTTAATTTCTGCTCATAAACTCTGATGAACAGTGTGATCAGTGTTAGTGAATTTTGTGGAACTGCTTCTGCTGAGAAATGTGACTTTTTGGTGTCTGCACCTGCACTCAACATTGCTGGGTGCAACTGATGAACTGTTTTTACTGAAATGAAGTCACTAGTTGCTGTGTGCACCTGATCAACATTGCTGATGCCACTAATGGACTGCTTCTACTGAAATGGTATCACTTGTTGGTGTCTGCAACTGCGCTCAACATTGCTGGGTGCAACTGATGAACTGCTTCTGCTGAAATTATGTCACCTGTTGCTGTCTGCACCTGCTCAACATTGCTGGGTGCAACTGATGGACTACTCCTACTGAAATGATGTTACTTTTTGCTGTCTGCACCTGCACTCAACATTGCTGGGTGCAACTGATGAACTGTTTTTACTGAAATAAAGTCACTGGTTGCTGTCTGCACCAACTCAACATTGCTGGGTGCAACTGATGAACTGCTTCTACTGAAAAGATGTCCCCTGTTGCTGTGTGCACCTGATCAACATTGCTGATGCCACTAATGGACTGCTTCTACTGAAATGGTGTCACTTGTTGGTGTCTGCACCTGCACTCAACATTGCTGGGTGCAACTGATGAACTGTTTTTACTGAAATTAAGTCACTGGTTGCTGTCTGCACCAACTCAACATTGCTGGGTGCCACTGATGAACTGCTTCTACTGAATTAATATGACTTGTTGCTGGGTGTACCTGCTAAACTTTACTGGGTGCAACTGATGGACTGCTTTTACTGAAAAGATGTTACCTGTTGGTGTTCTTTTTTGTATAAACTAATCATTGCAAGCATTTTATGTGAACATTTGTATAAACTGATTTTTTGTATATTGTGTAAACTATTATGTAAAGTCACATGTATGAAAAGAAGTTGTATTGCTTACTGTATTTCATATGTTAGGTTAGTGAAAGGTCAGTGCAAAGCCAAAAATTTTAACTAATTATGTTATATTTAGGTATTAATATTATCTTTTATTTTTGTTTGTATTTTTCTGGACGAATTTGGTGGTATTTTCACCACCAATGCTGGCAAAAATACCATCAAATTCTGGCCTGTGGAGGAAGGGCATATGAAAGGTGGCTACACTGTGCCACTGCGCCAGAGTGTGCGCCAAAGAGTACTATTAAGCCGCCTCCACAGTGCGTGTTAAGAGTTCGTGGCAGTCAGTGCTACCAGAGAGCTCGTAGAGGACAGTGTGTGTTAAGAGTTCGTACTGAGATGTACTAGTGGGCACTGCTTGTCGTGAAGTCGGAGTAAGATGTTGTAGTAAAGAGTGTTGTTCCTTGTCTTATGCAGTGATTTGATGGGAGAGATAGCAGATGTTATTGTAATGAGTGCATTTCGTCAAAATATATGAAGGTAAAATTTATAATGTTCCTTTACTAGTTGTGTATCTGAAATAATGTGTCACTACAGGTTCAGTCAACAAAGCATCTGGCTCGTGTTCTTGTATTAGAGTGAATTTTGGTTTTCTTACGCAATTACAGTTTTTCTAAATTTCTTTTGTCACGTCAGCATAGTTGGTATTTGAAAAAATTCTTGTCTTGTTGAAAAAGAACCGTGCCAGATGCGTACGTTGAGTCACACTCCCACATACAGAACAGTTACATTTGTGCTTATTGGTTTTGTTGGTTTTTTTTTTTTTTAGTTGCTGGGGACTTAATTAATTAACTGTGTTTACGAAAATTTTCTTATATTGTTTGTTGCAGTCAGATAGCGTAACAATTCTAGTCAGGGCCAACCGTTTACGAGACTTACGTAATCGGACATACTAAAATAAAAAGTATTTTCAATCATATATTTAATTAAGCCCCCATGCAAGCGTCTCTGAAAGGGTAGGGAGCTACTGGTGTTCTGGAGGCTTTCATTTTCCCGAGGACGATTGACGTGGGCCGGCAGGTGGTGTACCGACGCAAGATAAGCGTAGCAGCAGCCACAGCGTTACTGCCTCAACCTTCTCTATCTGTCTCTTTTTCGTGTCTGTGTGAACTGATATGCTGCAGTAATATGCGTCACAGGATGAACATGCACTGGAATTATACGAATTGACCGATGCGAAAGGTGAAGATGCAAAGGCACGATGTGATATCACTGT
The DNA here is from genome assembly GCF_021461385.2 of Schistocerca piceifrons. Taxonomy (NCBI): domain Eukaryota; kingdom Metazoa; phylum Arthropoda; class Insecta; order Orthoptera; family Acrididae; genus Schistocerca; species Schistocerca piceifrons. The sequence goes on from NC_060138.1 coordinate 16,052,612, forward strand.
AAGCCGGTCAGAAGTACTGAACCTGTATGCCAGTGAATTTATAGGAGGATTGGAACTTTAGAAGTGGCAACTATTTATTTACAGCTCGTATAAAATAGATACGTGTTTCAAAGTTTTACTGGCCTTCTAAGCAGTCACCAGCATTGTGTATAACCCGTTGCCGGTGGTGTGGAAGTCGTAGGATACTCTTAGCAGTTCCAGTTGTGTTGACAGTTGGAGCGGCGCGCAGTGTAGTAGTCCTGTCACATGCATTGCACTGCTGTCAGAAACGGGCAGCCATGGCGGCGGGAAGTTGGCGGCGGCGGGAACGGGCTCCCGGCGCACCCTGCCCTTACTCATGCCACTCCCCCCCCCCCCCCCCCCAACCCGTCTCTGTGCGTATAGAGTAAATGTTATATTCAAGTGTGAGAACGTCTTTTGAATGTATGCCTACTGTATATTTGAGACGGGACGTGCATGGCGCCCAATATTTACCTCGTGGGATGAGCGAAAAGATTCTGAAAACCTGATACGGGCTCGAAGGCTAACCAGCCCTCCAGCCCTCCAGCCCTCCTAGTGAATCAGCGCCGTATGCTCAGTCAGGAACCGGCCGGCGCGCCGCGCCGTTCCGAGTCCTGAAAGCGCCGCACAAATAGTCTCGCCTGTCCGGGCGTGTTCCCGCCAATCACACCAGTCCTGAAGAAATTCCAGACACACCGGAGTGGTCGGGTCGCGTCATTAACGCTTACCCGATTGTTGCACTACGAGCATTGCGGAAGTTGGGATGGCACGCACGAATCAATACTTACCAAAGATACATACAAGAATTATTAGCACAGTGATGCATGTATCAACAAAATCAAACTAGATCTCATACGAAAGCTAAAGTAGTCGGTTGTCACCGCTGTCATCTTGTACTGTGGTCTCGAGTACAGTCAGTATTAGGTTTACTTCAATTACATGTGATTACCGCGAACGCCTGTCACACACACACACACACACACACACACACACACACACACACACACACACACAACACAAAAACCATTCAATGGCTGTAGAGTACTGAATCGATACGCCATTCACGCGAAATCACCGCGAGGGTTGGGGCAATCGTCCCACCAACGCACTGGCTGAAGAAACGTGTCTGGTAAAACGTGACGCCCTGCCGCGCACTGTACGCCCTCGTCCGGCAGGAATCGTCGGCTTTTCGAGGCGTGTATGAAGGAGGTGGAAGCCGTGAAATAGAACGGAGAGGGGTTAGGACTGGGGAGCAGGTGGTCGAGTGTCTCCTCCTGGTGTTGGCACAACATCTTTGTTACGACATTTGCGACACGGGGATGTGTCAAACTGTGGCCAGCACAGAACTTGGAGCACTATTCCACAGTGGCTTTCGACAGACGTCCTGCCCCACAGTCTTTATTCTCCGATACATGTCTGTCGGTGTTCATCCATCAGCAGCTTACAAATGAATAACAGTACTTTGGTCCCGTTTGGATGCATTCGGTAATAACGCAATCATAGTTCACGTTCCCCCATTTGTCGGAAAGACACAAATGCCGCGCCAATCCCTACTTATAGAGCCATGCAGAGTCGCACTATGCATGTACCTTGCAGCAACTTTTTGATCGCCCCTTGTATATCCTGACCAGCGACTTTCTTCCAATGCACCGTACGTGTAGAGGTACGTATTTAGTAGGTAATGGTGCTGCGGCATAGTTTCGGCGTCGCCCTTAACAGTGCGGCGTCGCAGGAGTACGAGACGCAGCGCGTGGACCCGGCCGGAGCGTCGCATCGCCGAGGCGCCGCCCCCCCTGCAGCGACTGCGCGGCCGTCGCAGCCGCCGCTGCAGCAGCTGCCCGGCCGGCGCCGAGCCGCGGGGGCCGTGGCCAGCAAGGCTCAGCCGCCGCCACACTTCGCCTAAACTGGACATCGACGCCTCACTGCACCGACGTGATTCATTCGGCAGTTCCGTGTTACATAAACAATATTTCTAAGCTGACGGCATCTCGCTGTCCGTTGGGAGAGCAGTTGGAGGTGTGAAAACTCGACGTTACACTACCCCTCCAGGGGGCTGACATGCCTTCTGCAAGTAAGTGCCTGCCAACCACGGAGACCCAGCTGCAAGTCTCTCTTTCTGCTACCCTTTTTTCCTTTCTCCCTTTCCTCTGGATGGTCTCCTTAGTGCCGATTGTGCTTGGAACTGGTTTATGTTTTGGACTCTCGGTTTCTTACCTTCTGCCCTTCCAAACATTATCATTACATAGTACTCCTTGTTGAGTTTCACTCGATACTGCATTCCTAAATTTACAGACGTGCGGATCGTGGAAGTAAGGTTGCCTAGTGCAGCGCATATTCCACGTTCGTGGCTTTCTCTTTTTGTACCCTTCTTTCTTGCAATGGAACTACGCCAAAAACCCAGAACGGTAGCCATTCCGCCGTAGGTGGTTCGTCAAGTGCCTGCACCACGCGGGGGTCGCACTGTCGGTGCCAGAGTAGAACGGTCGCAGATTCGAATCCTGCCTCGGGCACGGATGTGTGTGATGTCCTTAGGTTAGTTAGGTTTAAGTAGTTTTAACTTCTAGGGGACTGATGACCTCAGAAGTTAAGTCCCATAGTGGTCAGAGCCATTTGAACGTGAGTAGAAACTCACCAGGCGATCTGAAGTGCACGTCGCGGCTAGCGCGCAGGGTTTCCGAGCGACGGTAACCATCGTTGTGGCCGGGTGGCGTCCAAGGAAAGAGGAAGATTCGCACGTAAAGCGAGTTAAACTTCCTTCCACTAGTGTCTGCATGGCACAAGCAGTCTCTTCTGATACTAAGACGAAGGAACACAGGGCAGTTTCGTAGGGCTACCGACGTACCCCCTTCCTCGTTTAAGTTCTCACACCATCTCTGTTACACATTCATACGGATGTATTGGCCTGTGATGTTCCTATGTGAGGAGTCAGTTAAAATGCAGTGCTACTAGCTTGGATATTAAATGGCTCTGAGCACTATGGGACTCAACTGTTGAGGTCATTAGTCCCCTAGAACTTAGAACTAGTTAAACCTACCTAACCTAAGGACATCACAAACATCCATGCCCGAGGCAGGATTCGAACCTGCGACCGTAGCGGTCTTTCGGTTCCAGACTGCAGCGCCTTTAACCGCACGGCCACTTCGGGCGGCCTTGGATATTAGATTCGCGTCTTGTGTAATGGTAGATTACATGTACAAAACCCTACGACTGATTTACCAATACCAGGGATTTTCTTTCCAGCAAAATTTTGTCTCATGGTGCTGTCTGCACGCTGGAATCAAATGTTTCCCAGTGGTTTGGCAGACGTAATTAATTCGAGCACACACTTTCACCGGACCCTACTGGAGACCTCTGATGCAACGTGGGTGCAAGCACGCCAGCTGTAGGTGGGGACGTTCCCATGTTGGTTAGACGGCTGTGTACGGCAGTGCGCGACAGCTCTGGTTGGCTTGCTATGGCACATTGCAGTCCTGGCCGTGTGTGAATCACGACATCTCTATGCAAGAGTGTCGTTTCCCATTAGATGCTTTCAGGCAGCCCACGAGTACGTAGTATCTCTCCCAGATGGCACTGTGTGGCAGCAGTTCTGCTACGATATATTCTTGAAGGTCAGTATAAGCCTGGACACCGAGGTATTGCGACTGCAGTCTAGAGCAGAACATGGATGACTGTGTGGCAGGGACCACTGGCAATGCTTCTACAGGACGGTATCGTAGGGAAAAGGCAGCTCCATAGGCTCAGGCACGTTTGCGATCGGGTGGTCCCCAGACAGGGACTTTGCTGTAGCTCACATGGAAAGAGCATCCTTCGGCCTCTCCAGACATGTCTCAAAACCACATCTTTAGGACCACTTGCAGAACTTTTCGTTCTAAGGAATACGTTTAACGATTTGTAGGTGGGAAGATGAGAAGTATATTATTCGCTGTCAGAGAAATGTCCTGTTATTTTCCTAGATCTGGAAGTCAGTGTCATTTAAACACCCGAGAGTTCACCAGTCCGTCTGATAAGAAAGTGATAGCTCTGCGAGTGGACAAGCTGAGGAATGTCTCTGAACCACTTTCGAAGCAACCACTTGCGCGTCAAGAAAGAAAGCGCTACTGCTGCAAGGCCATCAACAGCCAGAACACTTCGCTCTCGGAACTACACTAACGATTCTCAGGTGGTCTTTGTATGAAGATGGGAGGAACTTCTTACTTTATCTGTATTTCGTGTGGTTGGAACCACTTAAGAGTGCAATTGTCCTTCCAGGAAGCACTTCTTTCATAGTTGGCGATATGTGGAATTTTAGGTGGCAGGCGACGAATGTGGCACGGGCAGTATGAGCTACCTCCACAGATGAACAAAGCAGTGGCGAGTGCGGCACAAAGCGTGCAGCCGCAGCGTGCAGCCCCGGAGGATCACGGCTGGCCCTGAGTGCGCCCCGCACAGCACTGCCGTCGCGGCTCGCGGGGACGAAGCCGCCCACGCCGCAGATCCCCAAGTCGACCTGACCTGTTGCACACAGCCGTCAGCTGGGCAGGGGGCGGTGTGGTGTGAGGCACAGCCGGCCACCGACTGACGGCTCTAGCATGTAGTGTCACACACAGAGATGGGTCGAACTCGGCCATTCCCGTGAACTACTTCATTCATTTCACTCTTTGCCGTGAAGCGTTCAAATGAAGTAGTTCATTCATGAAGTACGGAAGCCTGGCGAAGTTGCCCAGTTCGCCGCTCAGCCGCGGCTACGCTCGCTTCGTCTCTCTCGTACAATAAAGCTTCGTAATACTTCATAATTTTACCAACAGATGGCCGAACTATGCAGTAACGTGCACGCAACGTTTTACGCTCTTACAGTGTCTGAGAGTTAAATAAATAGAGCATGGTCGAAGGGGACAAAGGAAAGATAAACAGAGAAACTTGTCACATATAAAAAAGGTATTACATTTAATCTTGCTCCACATTTTCTCATAAAGTGCCCAAAAAAGTCTTTATCTGCCAAGTGAAACCTTATTTGTTGTATTCCACGAAAACGAAATGTAGTCCAATTTTATGTTTCTTTTAAAAATTTAATGCAAAATAGAATGAGTATGTTTACCACTGTTACAAAGTCTATATACCTACGTTAAGTAATTATTCAGAAGTTTTCCTGTAGATTTTTTTTTTTGTTGAGAATAATAACCCTCCAAATTCAAAACGTAAACTGTCACCTGTAGTCATTGGTACGATTTCAGGTAAAACCCCTCTTTATTTTCTTTGGAAAGCAGTTTTTGTGACTTTTCACTCTTATACAATGGCTAGCAACTCGCGATCGCGTAAAAGTAGTGAAATCTGGGGTTTCTTCGCCGATTTAGGTGTTGGGAAAGCAAAGTGCAATTGTTGTTCTAAGTGTATTTCATATAAAGGAGGAAATACATTTAATCTAGCGCGTCATGTTCGAGTGCTGCATCCAACAGTGTCATTGTCAGTCAGGCGCTTAGCGCCCCCTTCCCCCTGCTCCTGCATCTTCCGATATTTCTTGGACAAAAAACCCGGACAATCCGGAACCAACATCAGCAAATGCCAGAAGCGAACAGCAGTTGGTGCTAGAAGATACCAGTATCACTTCATTATCAGACAGCAGACATCAATATCACCGAACATTACCTATGTATTTTCCGAAACCTCTTTCTAACAAAAGAAATCAGGAGATAGATTTCACACTTCTGCAGACTGTTGTAAAGGATTATTTGCCCTTCAACATTGTGGAAAGCAAACAATTCCAAAGTTTTGTAGGCAAACTGAATGGTGCTTACAGAATGCCATCTCGGAAGACCATTTCCAATACACTGCTGCTCAACTACAAATGAGAGTTATTTGTCGGTGACAGCACACTACGTTAAAGACCTCGAGCTGGCGTCTTCCCTCCCTCCTAGAGTGCTTTAAATACGACGAAAGGCACACGTCAGAAAAACTCTCGCAAGAACTGCTACGTGTCACAAGGGAATGGGGCATTCAAGAAAAAGTCGTGTGTGCTGTCAGCGACAATGCTGCTAATATTGTGGCAGCTATAAGACTCACAGTCTGGAAACACATCCCCTGCTTTGCGCACACATTCAATTTAATTGTTCAGAATGGGTTTCCGCACATTCAACACATTCTGAATAAAGTAAAAAAAAATTGTTGAATTTTTTAAAAGAAGTTCGCAGGCCTGCACGAAACTGAAAAAGATGCAGGAACAGTTAAAAGAGCCAGTTCTGACACTAAAACAGGACACTATTACAAGATGGAATTCAACCTATGATATGCTGCGGAGAATAATCGAGGTTAAAAATTCCCTAACGTCAGTTATCACCCTGAATTGTCCGGATCTTCCAAATCTGACTGCAGAGAACACTGCAAGTGTAACACAAGCCTGTGACCTGTTGAAAGTTTTCGAAGACTGCACTGAGGAAATGTCAAGTGAAAATGTTGTCACTGCTTCTAAAGTTATACTCCTTAGTCGCTCGTTGAAAAAATGGTATTGCAGGTTTGTTAATAACACTGAAATTCATGTAGACGTGCGACAGATGGCCGAAAAGTTAGCTGAAGACCTAAAACGACGATTTAGAAATATAGAGGAAAATTCCCTTTTCGCGGAAGCAACTGCATTGAATCCCCGGTTCAAATTACATGGTTTTTCTGATAAAAATTCTGCTGAGAAGGTGAAATTAAACCTGATCAGGCACTGTGAGAAATTTGTGACGAACACATCCACTGCTACTGCAACAATCTCAGTTCCAACCACTGAATCTACTTCCAGTCTCTGGCTCGAATTTGACGAAGTGTTTTCCTGGCTGCAGAGTAATCCACACCCGAGAGCTGCTGCAATAGTGGAAGTGGACAAATATTTACAAGAGCCTCTGCTACAGAGACAAGGCAGTCCACTTCAGTGGTGGTCTGAACGGCTGTCAGTATACCCCTCGCTCTTTGAACTTGCAAAAATACGACTGTGTATTGTCGCAACCTCCACGCCGTGTGAAAGAGTGTTCTCGAAGGCAGGACACCTTATAACTGACAGAAGAAATCGCCTGACAGGAAAAAAAGTGGAACAAATCATGTTTTTAAACGGAAATCTCTGAACATTCGCCAAATCCGTTGATGTTTATTCATAAATATATATGTGTATTTTTTTTAAATTTAATTAGGACAATCCTCAAATTGACATTTAGTGTAATTATTTCAATAATGTGTACGAGATAAACATTCCTACATGAACGATTATCTTTGAAGCGTGCTTCAGTTCCAGACTTACAAGGTAAGCATTTTATTTTCATGTTGGCTGTGCGTGCTCACACAACCAGCCTCTTCGTTTGTATTTTATTTTAATATTCATTTGTCTGCAAGCGCTGCCAATGGTAGCTTACCCGTAGACGCGAAGTATAACTGCACAAGTAGTACCGTGTAATGATGTCAGCACTGCAGGAAGCAGCTGACGCTGCCTTCCCCTCGCCCCTCACCACGCGAACCTGTCCTAACCCTATCGTTCCCCACAAACACCGCGCGATTCGTCGACAGGCAGTAGAGGGAGGACTGAAGTGAAGGGAGAATGAGTGACGTAGCGCCGATGTACTGGGGGAGGGAGAGGGGAAGAGAGTGAGTGAACTAGAAAAAAGTGTGGAGTGCGCTATCTGTGAAGAGTTTGAAGTACCAGTTCATTGAAATTGAGTGGTTAGTTCACACTTCACTGGAGTGAAGCGTTCATTTGAACGACTCAGTCACGAGCTCCCCATCACTTGTCACACAGTACACCTAATGTAGTAGCTTGCCCGGCTGGTGCGTGGCGCAAATGCGAGGCACCCGCGACTTCAGGCTGCCGACCCTGGCAGTGAGTGAACGAGCAAGCTGTTCACTCCACTCTGCTGTCTCCCACAGAATGTACGATTGTTACGTGATCTATCTGCGTTTGCTTTAAGTAGCGACATTATTTTTTAGTAAGTTTGTCTTAATGTTGTAGGTCGATATTTTTAGAGAGAATTTTTCGAAATTTTGACACAGTATTCACTGCCAAATTTTCAAACACTTGCACTACGGTGTGTATTGGATGTTTGTACGGTCTGCAGGCGAAGTTCGGGAGTGTGTAGGCGAAGCATTTTATGATCCATACCTGAGTTGAGGTATCGTTCCTTTCAGTAATTCACGATCTTTCTAATATATTTAGCTTTGTGTATTGGATTTTTATATTATCTATAGCTGTGCATATATATGTTTCTGATTTTTAACATCTATATTGATGATCTATATCAGTGTGAATGCGTAATTTGGCCATTCAGTTGTCGGATACCGTCCAACAGAGTAATACCTTTCGTAGTATCATAAAAGATAAAAAAGCCTTTTCGCACAACTACAAGTAACGTGTAAAGTGCTATGGCAGTAAACCAGAGATTAGTAGTTGTCCAACCACGCACATATTTCATTCCATTGAAGTCACTGCTTTTCCTGATACATCTGCTGATGGAATGAGTATTGCGAAATCGGTCACACAGGCGGCATGAATAGTCACCATAATAACCTGCAACCATACGAATTCTGTAATTCGATTAGATGGTGAAATGAAAAAGAAAATTTTAAAAAGCCGGAAACTCAAATTGCGTTGATATCGAAGAAAGTGTTTGATCTCCTAGATGGAAAGAACTAGTGGAAGATATAGTGGAAAATAGGATATCCAAGAAACTTGATCCAAGTGATTTTGAGCATTTGTATGATGCTAGAATCATCAGAACTAATGCGAAGCAGTCATCATCAGAGATACACATCAAGGGGCCAAAACACGCACATCAAAAAAAGTTCTGCATCATCTCAGTTCCGAGAGTTCCGGAACCTGTACAGAAAATTGGAATAGAGATTAATATAAACATCATTTCCGCCCCCTTTTTATTATTCATGAAAACCACACATTGCATGTTGCACCACCATACAGCGAGACCCTCAGAGGTGATGGTCCACAATGCTATACACACCAGTACCTCTAATACCCTGTAGCATATCGTCTTACATGCATACACTCGTCGTAGCATACAATCCACAAGTCCATCAAGGCACTGTTGGTACAGATTGCCCCACTCCTCAACGGCGATTCGGCGTAGATCCCTCAGAGTGTTTGGTGGGTCTCGTCGTCCATAAACAGTCCTTTTCAATCCATCCCAGGCATATTCCATAACATTCATGTTTGGGGAACATGCTGGCCACTCTAGTCAAGCGATGTCGTTATCCTGAAGGAAGTCATTCACAAGATGTGTGCGGTGGTTGACGTGAATTCGTGAAGACGAATGTGTCGCCAATGTGCTGCCGATATGGTTGCACTATCGGTCGGAGGATGGCATTCACTTGTCGTACAGCCATTACGGCGCCTCCATGACCACCAGCGGCGTACGTCGGCCCCACATAACGCCACCCTACATAGTGCCTCCACCTTGCTGCACCCGCTGGGCAGTGTGCCTAAGGCGTTCAGCCTCGCCGTGTTGCCCCAAACACGCCTCCAACGATTGTCTGGTTGAAGGCATATGCGACACTCATCGGTGAAGAGAACGTGATGCCAATCCTGAGCAGTCCATTCGGCATGATGTTGGGCCCATGTCTATCGCGCTGCTGGTGACGTGGTTGCAAAGATGGAACTCGTCATGGACATCGGGAGTCAAGTTGTGCATCATGCACCCTAGTGCGCACAGTTTGAATCCTAACACGACATCCTGTCGCTGCACAAAAAGCATTATTCAACATGGTGACGTTGCTGTCAGGGTTCCTCCGAGCCATAATCCTTAGGTATCGGTCATCCACTGCAGTAGTAGCCATTGGGCGGCCTGAGCGAGGCATGTCATCGACATTTCCTGTCGCTCTGTATCTCCTCCATGTCCGAACAATATGGCTTTGGTTCACTCCGAGACGCCTGGACACTTCCCTTGCTGAGAGCCCTTCCTGGCACAAACTAAGCGGACACGATCGAACCGCGGTATTGACAGTCTAGGCATGGTTGAGCTATAGACAACACGAGCTGTGTACCTCCATCCTGGTGGAATGACTGAAGTGATCGACTGTCAGACCCCCTCCGTCTAATAGACGCTGCTGGTGCATGGTTCTTTACATCTTTGGGCGCGTTTAGTGGCATCCCTGAACAGTCAAACGGACTGTGTGATACAATATCCACAGTCAACGTCTATATTCAGGGGTTCTGGGAACCGGGGCGATGCAAAACTTTTTTTCATGTGTGTGTTATGACAATGTTTTTAACTGTCCATCGCTGGGCGCAACACGGCTGAAATTGTTTGTAAGGTGGATTTCACAAACCCTTACTTACGTTTTCAGAAATGTTTCTCATACGTCACGCAGTTCCCCTAAATTATGAGCTGGTGTTTTGTGGGCGCTCAGCTGCCGCCCCACTGGGTTCAAACGTGAATTTGGCTGGCAGATATCAGTGTGAATTCACTTTAGAATGATTCTGACCACTTGACGTTATTCAGCTGGAATAAATAATCGCTCTCTGGAAGACTTGAAGCGTGCAGGGATCAGCTAGAGCATTTGATTACTACCACGGGTCCTACGTGAGTCCATTGCAATTTACGCCTCCGCCATTGACGAGCCTGCGTCTGTGGCCCACTGTACGGTTGGAACAGTCGTTTGCCTGAATGATGCCGTATCCAGACACATTGACCGACCTGATGTAACTAGAAACGTGATTCATCTGACCAGGTGACACGTTTCCGTTGGTCACAACCTGGTTTTGGTGATCCCATCCCCGCTGCACTCCTCAGTGATGACGTCGTTGTGTCAATGTGGACGCACGTGCAGTGGTAGGCTGCTGGCAGTGCACGCACTGTGCCCCTCCCTAACGCCACCTCTCAGCTAGAACGTTCTTTGTATATCTAACTATTACAGCGGTATTATGAAGACGAGACTATCACCTTAGATGATACGTGTATTTTACGTAAGTGCGTATTAATGTAATACTATGGAGCAGCCAACAAGCATCTATCTGCATGTTTGAGAAAATTATTATTCTGTGTTACTTATTTTAGTGTGTATTATCGGTGCATTTGTTTGAAAATATCGCACTACGCTACTTGTCAGTCATTTAAAATATCGTGTTTGTTCATAAACCTTAAAATGGAGACGTGGGGGTATCTGGAGAAAGAAATCACTAAACGTTACACCAAATAGCAGGGGGAGGTGAGCGTGCATACTGAAAAATGTCACGATGTCCTTATGATATATATCACTTTAATATGCATTGCGCCATTTGTTTAGCTTTTATAGCAATGGAAGGTGGTCATACAGCGGTGTACCTACAGAGAGTGTCTCGCGCCAGGCATTAGACGTGAAGCAACAAGCCAGGCTCCAGGCGTCACACGTATAAGGCTGCAGGCGTCACGTGTGATGTGCTGTCTGGCGCCGCACGGTCGGCAGTGGTCTGAGAATGCACTAGCTTCCTTATGAAAGATACCATCACGTAGCTGGCCTCTGTGGCCTAGCGATTCTAGGCGCTTGAGCCCGGAACCGCGCGACTGCTACGGTCGCAGGTTCGAATCCTGCCTCGGGCATGGATGTGAGTGATGTCCTGAGGTTAGTTAGGTTTAAGTAGTTCTAAGTTCTAGGGGACTGATGACCTCAGACGTTTAGTCCCATAGGGCTTAGAGCCATTTGAACCATCACCTGTTTCATAAATAAATTGGTGTTTCTTCTTTTAGCAGACCTTCGTATTTATTTATTCACTCCCTATTTTTCACCTCCTTATTCACCAGCTTCATGTGTCGTCTGCACTCCCCTTGAAGGGCAGGAGAAATAATAGTGTAGACACCATCAACACAATGACGAAAGCGCTAGCAGTCGACTGCTGGTCGCATCTACGGCTCCCTGCGAGCCTCTCTCTATACTCAAAGGCTCCAATCGTTTAGTACGTAAACTGATGTGACCTGGAAACTAAACTCGCTCCCTGGCGTTCATGTCTCCATTGAAAGTGCCACAGCTGCGAACCGCAGGACTCGTCCGTTCTTTGGATGCACCAGTCAGTCGTAGCAGGCGTGACGTCTCTCAGGTTGTTGGACACGGCTCGTACCGAGAGGAGTCTTGCAGACCTCGCCTGCCTCTCTGATCGCACCGGCAACTCCCAGCAGGCATGGTGCTGTTGCCCCGAGTCGTCGCTTCACCACTTCCACACCAGCTGCACGTGCTGCGGCAGCGTGCGTTGCATTCCAGTTCACGACAGTTGCAGAACAATGGATGCCAGATTCGTGGTCTTAGGAACGAGTGATGGCTCCTGATCACGCCACAGGATCGATTTCCACAGAAATACATCACGAATGTCTGCCTGACAAGATTTTTTTTTAATTTTTCCTTGACTGTTTTCGGTCACATCAGGATCAGCAGTTTCACTAAGCGTGTCAGTATGCGTTCTGTAGGAAAAATAACAGTAGTGCTCTTGCCAGCCAGCTAGCTGGTGTTCCGACGAATGCGTCCTATAAACAGTACTCAATACAACAGTGTGATTATCGTACGAGTCTATGCCTATAGAAGTATGTCGACATTAATGGATCGTTTCTGGAGCTGACTTTCTGAACCTCCTGCACGCGTACGACGTTACCGGAAAACGTTACGGCTTACGGGGGAGGTCGTTATTGTGGAACCGGTCAAAAAAAAAAAAAAAAAAAATTCTTCCTCCTAAGTAGTTCTCTACGGAAATCAAAAACCTACAACCGCAGATGCTTATCATCTGTTATCAGTAACGGTCATGTAACGATCATGGCTATGGATAGCGATATGCACCTGCACAGTGGCGGAAGTATCCTGTACAGAAGATATAAATCGGCAGAGCGTTGGCGGAACTGCCATCTGAACTCAGGTAATTCATGTGAGAAGTTTTCCGACGTTATTGCGACCACACAATGAGAATCAACGGACTTTGAACGTGGAATGGTAGCTGGGGCTAGACGCATGAGACATTCTATTTCGCAAATAGTTAGCGAGTTCAGTATTCCGATACCTTGATTATTGTGACACCACATAGAGCTTCTAATGTATCAATTACCTAAGTACTTAATTCCAATTCAATTTTAATTATATTCCATACATGAATCTACGATTTCGATATTCAATTATGAAATGAGAATTTTCACATTTTCCCACTAGGAGCGCAATGTTCATTCATTCATGATGTAGCAACCCCTCCCTGCCCATCGCTAGAATACTGCATTAGTCACGTGACCCCAGATGTAGATCTATAGGGGGAAAATGGCACGAAAATAACTCAGGTTGCGCTGGGCTGCTGGGGAGATTAAAGAAGGAGTGCACTCTATTTACTTTTCAACATTTTATTCATCACACTGATACAAAAGACATCCTTGGGGCCATTTCACACAACATACAGACCTGTAAACTACTTCTAAATAACAATCTCCAGACATCCAAACCACTACTAATTTTCCAAAGTAATTTCATTACACATATGCAAACTCTTCCTACGAAATTCAGCACAGGGATGTGTAGACACGCTCAGTACTTGTGAACTGTACAAATAACGCATAGCACAGCCTACAGACGTGCTCGCAAATAATGCAATCAACACGCACAAGCACAATCTGACAACCCGTGTCCAATAGGGCGCACCGGCTACCCCAAAGAAGTGGCGTGGCCGTCAGCTGTCAAAATGCACACAGGTGCTCTCAGACATGAGGCGGCCACGTATGTTTTCATACTTGACACCAGAGAAATTCGTGGTCACCTAGACGCCAACGATGACGCAATCGGACAGAAGGACTTATTTACAGAGCTCCGACGCTCCAAGCTGAGCTGCATCTGTGAGTGGTCGACGCGACCAACGTGAATGGGCGGGAGTGCAGACACATGCCGCCACTGGACGCAGGTGAAAGCTGCTTCTATTTTCGAGAATACATTTACTGTTATGTACCAACGTCACAGGCGCAGACCGTATACGCGAGACACCTCGGGGCAGCATTTGTCTTTACCGCTGACGATAGAATAGCACAGCCTTCTCTCCCCCTAACGGAACATATGAGATGCAAACTCGCCATCTGAAACGTTCCCAAAATCATTCTTACCTCACACTGCTTTTTTCCCCCAAGTCGACCAATTGGGAATCGTATAGTGTCCCAGAAATAGTTAACTTTCACTTTCAAAATGTCTCAGCTTGCATGCACCAAAATTCTTATCCTAACAGAACCTGTTTACGAAAATAGCATCGAATGCAGTCTTCTTCACGGGCCTAATGTGGTACCCAGTCCATCATGTGCTACCATTCATGCTTCCAACAGACGCAAATGTTCCCTCCGCTATATAGAGCCTCCTATATCCCAGCACAAACGATGTGAATGAATCGAACATTCTGATTGGCTGTTATCGAATTTACCCATCGAATTACTGATACCACCGATATTGACGCACTGTCCTCCTTTATCTTTTCCTTCTACAGACGAGACTTTCAGCCATTATTGTACACAGATCGTCATATTGCACTGACAACTAAATCATGCAAACTACCATACATATCGACCAAGACCGGAAGGCTCTTATCATAGGACACACTCATCCTCTATAGTGATGCCATAACATGAACCATTCTAACTTTGCACTCCAATACATACACATGATACACAATGTAAGCCACAGTAACTTTACAATTCAATATATACACATTTTACACAAACACTTCAGTTATCTTTTATATTTGTACAGCACCCGAACCTCCTTTTCTTCATATTGACGACCGCGTATTATCTTGCAGTTTATCATCCTTGCAAAATCCGTACTTCTTCGAGCAATTCTTCAAACATAATGTGTGCTCCGAGATGATGTACCACACATGCGTGCGTTTTGACAAGTATCTCTATAAAATGATGACGTCTGTCCAACATAACTGGCTGCTTCACCAAGTTTGACAGTGGAGTGCATTGTAACCTATCACCGCGTCCAATAATGTCATCTGACAGGAAATGATTGTATGGAACTATTTTTGATGATTTTGATGACTGTTCTCCCTCACACAAAGCAGACAGTTCGGTAGTGTTTTGTAAGGAGTGAGGATGTGCTTCTGCAGTATTGCAGTTGTTGGAGAGAAGTACATCTTTCTTCCGAGCCAGGTATACAACTCTGCGGCCATTCTCCATGCAATATCACTCGCGAAACTCTTACCAGACAAATTAGTGCATGGGTGTCAATGCTCGCTCTTGATGCTCTGTGATGGCAATTGTCTCCAAGTTCCAAAGCACTGCCTCGTCAGTCACCTCACCGAAGCTACCCTGAATGTTGTAATTGATACGCAGGCGTTGACTGGGTATCCTATCTATCAAAATGAGTCTTTCTTTGTGAGAGGTATGAAGCACAGGACAACTCTTCAGACGTCATTGTCTCTGTAGTTCTGGTCCAGTGACTCTGAGTCGGAGAGCTTCGATCTGTGAATGATGGATAACAGGCGACCGATTCCGTGTGTATAGGACACCTGATATGAGTTTACCCCGTCCAATTGGTCCCACGACAGTCACGCGAGCAGATGTAAATATCTGAGACTGCTAGTCCTCGTTTCAGTCGTGTTCACTGTCGTGAGGTGGCTGTTGCAAATGGAAATGTGGTGCTCATCCTTACATTTTGCACAGGATTCTTTCCCAGTTTCAGACCCTGATTTTTATCACGGCCACGTCTGAGGTACAACGAGCAGCGGTTCATTTTCTCCCGGGTACCTGCTGCACTCTGTCAGCTGCCGACCTCTCGACAGTCTCGGCCCCAGTGCTCCGTTTCTTCGCAGTACACACAGAAAGGTTGTGAATTTTGTTATTTCTTGTTCTCTTAGCCCTTTAACTTTCACAAGAACGACAGATGCGGAAAGTTATCTCGACGTATCTTGCGTGGTAATGTGTCAACTGCACAATATTCCTCGGCCAGCAACAAGTACGCAGCAAGCAGCGGCATATACAAACAGAATCAATCAGTAACGTCCGTGAGTGGAGTACAGCAAATGCCGCGACTTATCTGCGTGAGCTGAACGTTGCAAAGGGTTGGCTCGATCGTATGTCGAGATTCAAGTAGCTCAAAATCTTCTCCCTCGACGTCGAATCCTCTAGAACGTAATATAGCGCTTAACCTCTTCATTTAGTCCTGCAGTTCGACACCAAAATGCTTCTACTTCCAGTATTTCAAAGAAATTCGACACAGCTGTTTGAGCACACATGTTTACTCGCAGCTTCCATTACAGTTTCAGCCACAATTACAAACACGTGCTGTAGAGGACAGTATAGTCTACAGTCTTTTGTACAACACCAACAGGTGCTATTCCCCAACAGATGGATAGCCATGCTGATTCTGTGATAACTCTCCAGGTGTGAACGTAATTTAAGGATGTCAATAACTAAACTATGACTTTCCTAGGAGTATGATCAAAAATCTGTTTCGATGGTAAAACGTGGGAGCAAGTGTAAGATCAGAAATAAAGATCCACAGATATGTAGAAGGTGTCAGCGACAACCATAATAGGATGAATTTACTGTAATAGAGCTGCACAGAAGTAAATCAAAGGAAAGAGGGATACCAAAGTAAACTTTACTATATAATCCTGTGTGCAGGGGGTCAGAGGGCAGACCGTGGACGAGGTGGTGAAACCAGACTATCCTTGGAAGATGAGGACGGAAAAAAAATTAGGAAATTTCCCGTGGCGAGTGTTACTGTCTGAAATTTCCTTACAGTACTCAGCACATTGCTTACTCTTAGAGATCCCGGGCAGGCAACAGAGCAGGACGGCCACCTCGCCGCTGAAACAATGCAGACGTGTGAGGCCGGGCCGGCGGATGTGTGAGAGCGGGGCCGACGCGTTTCAAAATAAGCGCGGGCCGCCACTTGCGCAGGAGCGGCTAAAATAAGCGCCGTGCGCGCCCGCGGCAACACCTCGCCGCCTCTGCGCCGCGGACTCCGGCGAAACGTGCGTGCAGACAGCGGCCAGTTTGCGAATTGTATGTCCGCGGCCGTTCTTGTAGGCTAAATTTTTACAGAAGCTGATGTGCCGATTGTAGCTAATATCACCGACGTAATATAGACTAAAATCGGGAGTTGTGCCGACGTTCTTCCAGCGTTCACAATAAAAGTTGGTGTTTATAGCGAATAAAAACACGCAAGTGGACGATGTCAGTTAAAAATAGTAAAGCTGTATTGTACAAACCTGAAAATACGTTTCTTGAGCCGTGTTGTGGTACTAGTAATGTCCAGTGAGTAATATTTCGAGAACTCTTAGTGTCGCAATCATAATTTTTATGTTCAAATAAGAGATCAAATGGCTCTGAGCACTATGGGACTTAACATCTATGGTCATCAGTTCCCCAGAACTTAGAACTACTTAAACCTAACTAACCTAAGGACATCACACAACACCCAGTCATCACGAGGCAAATTAGAGATCAAAAAAACTATATTATTATAGTTACACCCTCATAAACTGTCATACACCTATAAATGCTGAAAGCAGAAGAAATCTCGAGAAAATAAATCAATTCGATTATCTTTTGGAATCTGAAACTTCGTTAAAACACTTCTTGGTGACTCCAATGCGCAAATTGGTAGGGAAAAGAAATTTAGGACTATTGTAGGTGAATATCCAGCACACTTTAGAACACACAGAAATGGTGAAAGACTGATCAATATGTGTAAAATATTCCAGTTAAAACTCTTGTCCACACATTTCCGCAAACTACCAAGAAAGGCCAAAACTTGGAGACATCCGAATCCGAACCTAGGAGAATTACAACTGGATCACGTAGACATATCTAAAAAGTATATCAAGGAAATTATGAATGTAAAAATAGTCATAAATGTGGAAAACGATTCAGATTATCTCTCTAAGATTAAAATAAAATTTCTCCCATCCAAAACAAAAGAGGCGACCAAGAAAGTGATCAGATACAACACCACTACAGCTAATATTACAAAAGAAAATATAGAAAAATTTAGAGAAGAAATTGAGACAAGTAAAGAAGGTGATTAGCTTGAACTCCTAATGCAAATAACTGAAGCAGCAGAGAAAACTTCAGCATTGGCCGAGAATAAAAAGGAGGCTAGGTGGAATGACGAGTGTGAAGAAGCACTAATACAAAGAGATCAAAAATACAGAAAATAGAGATGTTCGAAAGAAATGCATAAAAATAATCCATAAAGTCAAAGGAAACTTCGAAAATTCTCAGCTTATTGAAATAGAAGAAAATTTCACCAAAAATAAAACTAGAAATTTTTACCAAACTTTTAAACACATACTTAAAGTATATCAGGCACCAAGTATTTGTTTCAAAGATGAAAATGGCAAAATCAGGTTAAATAACAAAGAAAATTGTGTAATTTTAGCAATATTTTTTGGAAAGCTGTTAAACTATCCAGATCCAACAGATTAATTAAAATTTCTAGTGACACTTCAAAATCTAGAGGAAGATTTCCCCACCAAGAGAGTTAAAAAGTTCACGAAGCCACCAAAAAACGCAAAAACAATAAAGCAAGTGGTGAAGACTTCACTTCAGAAGAATTATTGAAGTGGTCAGAACCGACTATCATAAAGCACCTACAGCTGCATTTTGAGAACATGTGGAAAACTGAAAAGATTCCAGTCGAATAGAAAACAGCATTAATCGACCTGTTACATAAAAAGGGACACAAACATTATGTCAATAGCTACAGAGGAGTGCCACTTCTGCCAGTGGTATACAAAATATTATCAAAAATTCTCCTGAACAGAGTGGTAAACACTTTAGACAAACAAATGGGAGAATATCAGGGTGGTTTTGGAAAGGGAAGATCCTGTGCAGAACGAATTTTTAACTTAAGGTCAAAAATTCGCCATCGAATGTTAACCAGCAAACCAATAATAGTGTCATTTATTGATTTCAAGAATGCATTTGATTTTATAGGCAGAGAAACAATAGATAAGGTCATTAGAGAATTTGGTGTTGAACAAAATTAGCAAATATAATTCGTGAAACACTAACAGGTACAATATCTAAAGTCAAATCTGAAATAAAAACTGGTGTTTGACAAGGTGATGGTTAACACCCTTACTGTTCAATTGTGTTCTAGGAAAAATTGTAAGGATATGGAATTCAGAGCTAAAAAATGACAAAATTGAACCAATAACTCTGTGAAGGAAAACAAATGGAATTAAGGTAAACTGCTTGGCTTTTGCGGATGATTTTGCAATATTTTCAGAAAACCTGAGAGAAGAGGTTATTCAAATAAACCTTCCGGAAGAAAAGCAAACAGAACTGGTCTCAAAAATTTAAGCTGAAAAAACAAAACTCATGACAATTATAAAAAATGCGCAAAAATTCATAGAAACACAAATGGGTAAAATAGGGAGAGTAAATCAATTTATATATCTTGGAGAAACTATACAACAGAATGGACTAGAAAAATCTGCAATAGATGTAAGAATTAACAAAATGGAAAGAGCATGCGGTTTGACCAAAAATATTTACAACAAGAAATGTATATCTAGAAAAACAAAGCAAAAACACTACAGCACAGTGGTACGACCAGAATGTTTATATGGATGTGAAGGCCTAGCGATGAACTATAAGATGATCAGAGTAGAGGTACTGGAAAGATGGATTATTAGATAAGTAATGCGTGCAATAAAAACTGCAGATGGTTGGAAAATGAGAAGTAATGAGGAGATCTACAGAAATATAGAGAAAATATCTGAAGTAATGGCCAAACTATGATTAAACTTTTTCGGACACTACCGAATGGATGGAACAAATACTCCTACATTTAGAAGAAATCGGCAATAGCGTGGATTACAGAAGTAAGGAAAGACCTAGAAAGAGAGAGCATCCAAGAATCAGAAATAGGGGAAAGAAACCGTTTTAAAAATATAATACTACATTTGGAAGGCTTTCAAAGCAGAAGAAATAAAAAACCAGGAACAACATGGACAGAAGAAAGGAAGAGATTTAATGGGGTGAAAATGAGGGACTACTGGTAAAATAGGAATCAACAAGAAAGGAAGAAGAGAAAGTGAAGTAGTTAACGTGATCCTCGTTGGTCAATACGACTGTCCGCCGCGACACGCACAGTGCCGCCGTGCTTCTCCTTACCGGACGACGTCCGCTGGCTACCGTTGCGAGCAGCGTCAAGACTGGGTAGCTCGCAATCACTGTTGCTGCTTATTCTTATTATTTCAGTGTCACTCTCGTCTCAGCCCTACCTTCCTGGACCTCATCCTGGAACTTTTCCTGATGCGTCGCCACATGTGAAACCCGATACAAGTGTCCCCTTTTCTCCCGGTTCCTTCTCCTATCAGTTTGTGAATCTTAAATGCTGAAAACGTTCCCATTAGCGAGTCAGATTGGGTCTCGTCCCCCTGTTACAATTGTGGTGCGGCTCATCCCATCCATCCACGTTCAGACTGACCGCTCGACTGACTACGCGGCGCCGCCTCCTCTCACTTGCCGCCCCCGCGCACTCCGCCGCCGCAGCCGCTCGCCTCGAGTCGACCTCCGCCAAGAGCGGAGCTGTGTGTTTTCCCCCTCACGCCGATGGAAACGCGTTACACTCACTCGTCACCAGCGCCCGGCGACCGCAGTTGACGGTACGCGGCCTCCGTAATTAATGCAGGATTCGCCGAGACAACTTTCGCGAACTTTGCAGAGGCCTCGCGAGCTCCGTGAAATGCTCGCGGTGATGAGCGGGCTCCAGCTCCAGCTCCAGCTGCTGCACCGTTCGGACTGGCGAATCGTGACTGCCTACGCTACATGTACATCACTGTCGAGTGCGTGGCAGAGGGCAGTTTCTTCTCGTTTATTTCAGAGACGAAGCGTGGGAAAAATGATTCCTTCTGTGTCGCCGTTCAACTTTTTAACTGCCTGATATCATCTCCACGATCTGTAGGAGATTCACACACCGTCCGTTCAAAAACTTCTGAGAACGATTTTACTTCTGGCGTAGAAGTGACGCCAGTGCAAAAGTATGGTGGTACCTTGGACGATGAACTGTAAGCAACTGATGTGCATTCGACCAGATGTAACAGGGAGACTTTTCTGAGACGTATAAAGTACGAGCAAAAGCTTCAGCAGCTGGCCACTCCAGTCCTCTTACAAAGAAAGAGAGCTGAATTGCGTTGTTCAGTAATAGAACTACAAAGAATTCCCCAATTTTCAATAATGAAACTGCACACGAACCGTCTGAAAAAATTAAGTGTGTGACGCGACCTTCTTGCCATGCCCACTTTTTGAAGCAACATTTCAAAACTAGCTCGGTGAACAATGATTCGGGGGACTACTTTCGAACAAACTTGTACGGCATGCATCTAGAAGACTGTGATATGACTCGCATGCTTTACGATCATCGGTGACTCTGTTCCGTAATTTAGAAACAATAACAAATCAGCTACTTTGTTTATGAAGAAGCAATGCTTATTTTGCTTTGTGGTACTGACGGGGACTAACGCAGGTGTTCGATTCTTTCAGCATTCAATAATACCACAGTCACAAAGAGTGCATAGAAAAATGCATAAACTGCGCTTGCAGACGTTAGTGAATCCGACACGTGAGAGAATGGACTTTAAGACAGCAAATTTTACTCAAGACCTATTGCAAAAATATATTTACAGCGCCTCTCTCAAGCTGAAACGTCAGTTGAATACCTGCTAAAGGAAAGAAGGCAGAAAACAAGAAACGAGAAGTACGTAGCTTCAACAGGTTACTGTTCATCACGAACGTAGTTTTGCAGTCAGTGCAATGTTTACAAATGCTGAGTAGCAGATGCCTATTTGATGTATGGATTAGTACGGGGCAATAGCCGTGGCGCGGTACGTTTGTATCGAGACAGATTTCCAGAACGAAGCTGTCCCGACAGGAAGACGTTCGAAGCAATTGATCGGCGTCTTAGGGAGCACGGAAAATTCCAGCCTATGACTCGCGACTGGGGAAGACCTAGAACGACGAGGACACCTGCAACGGACGAGGCAATTCTTCGTGCAGTTGACGATAACCCTAATGTCAGCGTCAGAGAAGTTGCTGCTGTACAAGGTAACGTTGACCACGTCACTGTATGGAGAGTGCTACGGGAGAACCAGTTGTTTCCGTACCGTGTACAGCGTGTGCAGGCACTATCAGCAGCTGATTGGCCTCCACGGGTACACTTCTGCGAATGGTTCATCCAACAATGTGTCAATCCTCATTTCAGTGCAAATGTTCTCTTTACGGATGAGGCTACATTCCAACGTGATCAAATCGTAAATTTTCACAATCAACATGTGTGGGCTGACGAGAATCCGCACGCAATTGTGCAATCACGTCATCAACACAGACCTTCTGTGAACATTTGGGCAGGCATTGTTGGTGATGTCTCGATTGGGCCCCATGTTCTTCCACCTACGCTAGATGGATCACGTTATCATGATTTCATACGGGATACTCTACCTGTGCTGCTAGAACATGTGCCTTTACAAGTACGACACAACATGTGGTTCATGCACGATGGAGCTTCTGCGCATTTCAGTGGAAGTGTTCGTACGCTTCTCAAGAACAGATTCGGTGACCGATGGATTGGTAGAGGCGGACCAATTCCATAGCCTTCACGCTCTCCTGACCTCAACCCTCTTGACTTTCATTTATGGGGGCATTTGAAAGCTCTTGTCTACGCAACCCCGGTACCAAATGTAGAGACTCTTCGTGTTCGTATTGTGGACGGCTGTGATACAATACGCCATTCTCCAGGGCTGCATCAGCGCATCAGGGATTCCATGCGACGGAGGGTGGATGCACGTATCCTCGCTAACGGAAGACATTTTGAACATTTCCTGTAACAAAGTGTTTGAAGTCACGCTGGTACGTTGTGTTGCTGTGTGTTTCCATTCCATGATTAATGTGATTTGAAGAGAAGTAATAAAATGAGCTCTAACAAGGAAAGTAAGCGTTTCCGGACACATGTCCACATAACACATTTTCTTTCTTTGTGTGTGAGGATTTTTCCTGAAAGTTTGGCCGTACCTTTTTGTAACACCCTGTATAAGCAGAGAATGTTGGTAGAAATCTCTCGATTATTAAAATTTTCCTGTTCGATGTATTCAAAAAAATCTTAAGAGAAAAGTTTACCATATGCAATTGGTAGAAATCTCTTGAATAATTTCTGAGAAAACATACCGTATGTTTTTTTTTTTTTTTTGTTGTAAAATTTTTATATTCCATAAACAAGTTAAATATATATTGAGCCGGTACGGCTCGCTATTTAGAATTTTTGTTTGTTTTTTGAAACTACTCGCCTTCTCGGTACTCGATATGGGAATGGAGTCTCTGGTCGCCGCGAGTTGGCTTCCCGCGCGCCGCCAGGCTGCAGAACGAGGAAGAAGGAAGGAGGACAGAAGGGTGTTGCTGTAGGTGAGCTCTGGACTGCGCGTGAGGAGCGGCGTCGGAGCCGGAGGGCCCCGCAGAAGCAGAAGCAGAAGCAGTCGGCCGGGGCGCAACGCCGTGGGCTCCGAGACCCCAGTGTGGAGGGCCCGTGTTGTGCCGGTGGCGATCAACGCGAGCTCATTCAACGGCTCAGTAGCGATTTCTTGGTTCTGCCCTTGGATTCCGACGAAGAGTTACGGCACGTCTGGTGTGTGAGGTGAACATAAGAATTCTAAAGACGTGCACGTTGGGGGCGCTGATATCTGCACTGTCATCTGTTTAGCTGCTTTAGAGTAAATGTCTGTTTTGGATCGAAGGCGGACCCAAGTGAGGCACCGAGTCATTGCTTGTCTTATTAGGAAACCTAAGTCGGCCCCCACAGTGATAAACCCTGTTATCCACAGTTAGAACGAGTGATTGACGCTCTGGTAGTGTCCAACAATGAACTTTGGCGGTACTGTTAACCGTTTGTAGTAAGGGAAAAATTGATTGTGCAGCTTTTCAGTCGGACGCTTATCAATCGTATTAATTGCAGTTCACTTCTTATGGTCTTTTACGGTGTTACTTGTCGTGGCGAAATTACCGCTAGTATTTTCGTAATTTAGCTTGGGGCATCATTCTGTGGCTTAGTGTGGCCATCCCAAGAGATTAAAGCCCCAGATATTTTCTTACTGCTTTGCTGAGGTTGCCTTGCAACAACTGATTATTAGTCTCTTGTCTGCCCCACCGTACTGCTGTTTGGTGCGGTGCGGTGTAGTCGAAGTGTACAGTAGTACCGCATCTACTCCGTCGTCCGTTTTAAGATTTGTGAGCCGCATCCATATCCGACGCATAATCCCAGTACCGGTATGCAATTTATGTAAGTTGGTTACGCCGTGTCAACGTGTTGTACGTTGTGGAAGATCTTCCCCGTGCCGCGAGTGGTGGTCAAGGACAGCAACGTGCACGACAACGCATGACCACGACGAAATCGTAACATATGTGTTGTATATTATTTTTTTAACTAATGTAACCACTGAGCTTAACAGTCCATTTGTGTGTTTTTTATGTATTTTGAAAGGAACAGATTTACATAACTGGTTAATTATAACATTTACGCTTAATTATTTCTCATAATTCGTTAGGTGTCGTATGTATCGCTTGTAGGGAGGTTTATGGTGTAAAGTGTTTAAAAGGAAGGAAAATATTTTGTGATACTGCGTGCATTTTAGAGGCTACGGAGTTTGAGTGTACATTGATAGTAATCGTATTCTATTGCATTTAATGCCGTTGTTTTAATTAAAATTATCTCATCAATATTTTATTGCCTGTAGAGATCACAGATGATGTCTAGGAAAATTTTGGTATTGCCATGTGGTATTAGAATCTTTTATTTAACCTTGCATTATGGATTTTGTATTTTTTTCCTTTTCTTAAAAAGGGATTTTGAGTTTTAAGCGTAGTAAATTGATTATGAGAGCTGTTCTCTGATCTGTTATTATTCAGGAGATTAAAGAGATCAAGAGATTCAGGAACTTGCGTTAAGAAACTATATTGAGGACATTGCTGTTCATGATAACCAATATTCACTTACTATTTAAAAATCAAGTTCATAAAGTTGTAAAATGTTAAAGGTAAAAAAAAAAGCTTATTAGAGAAACGGTGCCCGCCCGCACTCCCCCACAGCTTCCACGTCTTCAAGGTACTGGCCGCCGGCGTTGTCTGATGTTTTCCCCCGCCTCTTTCCCACCTAATAACGCCTGTGGGGCCATGTTTTCTATGTATTCATTTCATGTAAAAAACTTCATTTTCGTATCTTCAAAATACTGGAATTACTGCATCTTTTAAATAGTGTGTGTTTTTCGCGGGCGTCCCACATTAATATCAGTTTCTTCCCGCCCAACTAAAACCACCGACGTCTCGTCTGATTACAGGACCATCGAATGCCGGACACAGAGAAATTTTCTGTACACCAGTCAATTAATTCAGGAAATTCGCAAGACTGCGGAAATGTACGTAAGTTGAGGGCTGTTGCTTTCAAAGTGAATGTGCAGCGCGGCCGGAAGCTGCGCCGCCAGCGCGGGGCCCTGCTGTGCTGGAGGACGGCCTCCCAGCCCCCTGTCGCTCCCTGAACATCTCGGCGGGCCAGTAGTGCGCCAGCTGCGGCGCTCGTCCGCGTTCTGCCCCTCGCTGTGGCTGCCTGGCACGTCCCTCCCAGCAGCCGCGGCTCACGGCTCGCTCCGACGCCTACTGCGCCTGCAGCGTGGAGGACTGCACTGAGGAACCGTGCTCACTCCGAACTACGCGTTCTCTTCAACTTGGCTGTCTATCTGCGTTTGGTTTCCCGCTGCTGTTGCGGTTATACTGTGGATCTTCCTCCTTGTACGTGTGGCAGCAGCGACGTGTATCGATATCTGCACCGTGTACCAACTTTGGTCTTGTGCATATTGTTTCCGGCTAGGGTGAGTGCGCGCAGTCGGTCGGTTGGTGCGCACCGGGCAGGATGTCTCCGTGCGGCGCAGTCGGCTGGGTCCGCTGCCGGTCGCTGCGCAGTGTCGGAGCGTGTGTGCAGCTGGCCGATCGCTACGAGCTTCGTGCTTCACCGACCCAGGACGTCAAAGTTGAGTGGTGTCTGAAGTACCCAAGTCAGGTCCGTTCGTGCTGTGTCGTTCGTTTAGTTAGGTGGCTCGCTGTTGGGGAGCTTTTCTTGTGTGCAACACCGAGTGGTGTAGTGGTGAAATCGAGCTGCCGTGCGGTGGAATTAACTATATTGGTTCACTACAATTCGAGTGCACCAGTGGAATTTTGTACCTTGTGACCGTTAGTGTTCTGGTTACCTGCCCTGGCCACTGACGTAAATTCAGGCAGTGTTCTTTTTGGTGGAGTTAACTATATTACCTTATATCAAATTCGAGTGTACCAGCGAAATTTTCTGCAAATGGTTCAAATGGCTCTGAGCACTATGGGACTTAACATCTATGGTCAGCAGTCCCCTAGAACTTAGAACTACTTAAACCTAACTAACCTAAGGACAGCACACAACACCCAGCCATCACGAGGCAGAGAAAATCCCTGACCCCGCCGGGAATCGAACTCGGGAACCCGGGCGTGGGAAGCGAGAACGCTACCGCACGACCACGAGATCCGGGCCGAAATTTTCTGCCTTGTCGCCGTTAGTGTTCCGGTTACCTGCCCTGTCCACTAAAGTAATTTCAGGCAGTGTCCTTTCCACACCTGCTGTCGCTGTCCAACACAGTGTGTAGTTCTGACAGCTTAATACATATTTCATTGTGGATAATCACGTCTGTAACAGTCCGGTCTTTGAATTTTCATATACTGATTGGCGGCTGGCAAGTCGTTTGGTCGGTCATTCCGTGACTGTCTCTTGGTTGGGTTTCCGACGGATCAAGTGTAGTTGCGCCCCACCACCTGTCTCTCAACTAAGTGAACGTTAATGTTTCGAGGGCGCCCCCCCCCCCCTCCCTCCCAAGGCGTCAGAGTACCACTGTCTATACTGTCCTTTTCATGGGTGTTTAATGATCTGTTGGTAATCTCTTATAGCCGATGCCTTAAAAGAAAAATTTCTTATTCTGTTTTATGTAAATCAAGGGCCTTCAGCCCGTGTAAGTAAGTTTGAACTCTGGCAAGTGGATATTTTGCTGAAAGTTAATGTTGTTGTGCTATCTTTCATTTAGTGCGCTGTCAGACACTTAAAACTTGTTTAAGGTATTTTGAATTTTTGGGAAATCAATCGTGGGCCTTCAGCCTCTTAAAGCCTTATACTCAAAAATTTCCCCTTAATCGAAAACATTGTGGCCTTCTGCCTTAAAAGATTATGGTAATATATTTTAAAGTTTGGAAATTTAATTGTGACCTTCAGCAGTTTGTATTGCACCTTGTATATGTTTGTTTCTTCTATCCACTTTTGTCTTGAGGCGTCAATATATATATATATATATATTGACGCCTCAAGACAAAAGTGGATAGAAGAAACAAACAAACATATACAAGGTGCAATCCAATTCTTTCACGGCTGAAGGCCTCCAAACAAGAAATCTTAAAAATTTACAAGATAAATTTCAGGTGACTGAAGATACGCAGTTAAAATTGCAAATGAAATAATTATATATATATATATATATATATATATATATATATATATATATATATATATATATAAGATAAATTTATATATAAGATAAATATATAAATTTATATATAAGATAAATTTTTATATATAATTATTTCATTTGCAATTTTAACTGCGTATCTTCAGTCACCTGAAATTTATCTTGTAAATTTTTAAGATTTCTTGTTTGGAGGCCTTCAGCCGTGAAAGAATTGGATTTTGAAACTCGTAGTTGTAAAGGTTCGGCTATGTGCCGTTCTTGTTTAAAGGTGTTATTAAATTACAATAAATTACAATTTTGAAGTGAAACTGACCGCCACCTTATTTGGCCCTTTGCACAATCCTAATCACCCGTTCTGCCCAGTGGGTTTAGCGGGCGTATCGTATTACACCCGAGTACCGTGCTGCTGCTAAGTGTTATTAATATTCAGAAACTTATATACCTCAATCAGCATTAAAGACTATTTTGTTTCTCCCGCGAACAGTACTCTTAGGAGGCGTCCTACGTGAGCGGACTGTTGCGACCGCTCTGCGGTGCGGCGACCGCGCGGATATGTCAAACAATGGCCGACGGTCAAATTGTCCCACGTGAGCGCGCACGTGGCGGGCGGGCGCGGCGATCAAGTGGACGCCGTCTGCAGAGTTTTTCTGACCTTAAAATGGCTGACATTTTGATCAGTGCTGTTCAAGAACGGCGTGTCTTGTGGGACAAGAGAAATAAAAATTATCATATCCGTTTAATATTATACCGTGAATGGGAGGAAGTTGCGAAAATAATTGCTACTACAAGTAAGTACATGTGTAACATACATTTATTAAGCGGTGTTGTTTACGTTCTGTGCGCAGGATTTTGTTCAACATACAATTTAAAATTTTTCTTCATTGCCAATATAAATTATACAACAAGTAAGAGCACATAAGACTTTTTAAGCCGTGTACTCTGCATTCTTTGTACAGGATTTTGTTCAAAATACAATTTAAAATTATCCCTCACTTGCACAGCTGCTCGTGACGATGCATTGTATCTCTTTTGTAAATTGTCTTGTGCTGCATTTGGTATATTTCGGCGCGGATGATGTTGTGGAAAAAAGTTACAGCTTTAGCAATATGTACTGCATTTTCCACACTAGTTTCGATAGGTTTGTGAAAATTCTAAATTTAGATGTTATAGAACCAAATGAACATTCCACCACCATTCTTGCCCGAGATAACCGATCGTTGTACATCTCTTTACCGTCACCTGCAGTCGTCGTTCTTTCCGGGAAAGGCCTCATTAAATACTCCTTTAGTGGGAATGCTGCATCACCTAGAAAAGCGTAGTCACTTGATACTGTATCCTGGCAAAAATTCTTCTTCAGGTGGTTTTAGTCTCCCTTTTCTATTGCATGTCAGAAGGGGCATTCATCAAACACTCCTGCGCCATTGTCTTTGCCGTAGGAGCCTACATTCACCATGACAAACTTATAATTTGCGTCGGTGACGGCTAGTAATCCAATGGAAAAGAAGTATTTGTAGCAGTAATACATGGAACCAGACTTACTGGTTTTTTTAATGCGAATGTGTTTTGCATCTATACTTCCAAGACAGTTAGGGAATTGCCATTTGTCCCAAAAACATTGTGCCACTTTTTTAAAGTCATCTTCTGTTGGCTCAGTCATGTGCTTCATTAAGAGTGTTGTCCAGATAGCTTTACAAACCTGTGCAACGGTTGTGGAAACAGCCATTTTAGAAATTCTGAATGAAAAAGCGAGTTGGCGCAACGGTATGTCCGTGGCTAAGTACCTGGAATGATGAAAATCTGTGTTAATTTCTTGAATTTTTTTAAATTGTTTAAAAATAGGGTGTGTTCTAAATTGGACAATAGTATTTTTTTTTTCCTTTTTACGCATGTAATGCAATATAACCAACTTAACAAATACATCGAAGATATATCCAACTTAACAAGTTACCCGTGCTTTCTGCCCTGGGAGACGGTTTTCGAAGTTTCCTCACAGGCTGTCGCGAGCTGACTTGTGCCTGTCGGTTAAGACTTGTGCCTCACACCATCTCGCGAGGCCGACATCACTGACACGATCCGCACTTTCTTTCTCTCTATCCGCTCCGTGTCTGCTGGCAGTCCGACGTGCTACGCTTCCATACACGCGAGCCAGTGCTCAGCTATGTCCCGTGCATAGCCGGCCGCTGTGACCGAGCGGTTCTAGGCACTTCAGTCTGGAACCGCGCGACCGCTACGGTAGCAGGTTCGAATCGTGCCTCCGGCATGGATGCTGTGCTGTCCTTAGGTTAGTTGGGTTTAAGTAGTTCTAAGTTCTAGGGGACTGATGACCTCCGATGATAAGTCCCATAGTGCTCAGAGCCATTTGAACCATTTTTTTGTACCGTGCAAGTGTCTTGTGTGTCATTACTTCTGTACACAAACTTGTCTCTGCCAGTATCCTAGCAACCCACACGTGACGATATGTCGTCGTTTAGCCTACACTTCACACCTCTTTACTCCCATATATTGACGTAACTGACGCTAGCTGTGCCGAAGTGAAAAGGTAGCAACACGTCTTTGCATTTGCCTAACTTTGTATCTCTCTCCATTAAGTTGCCAGGCTTCGTACCTTCATTACAGATCTAACTGGATACCACTGCAACTGCTAGAGCATGCAATTTCAGTTATTTGTCAAGATCCTGACACCGCCGTCAATACATTCTGAAAGTAAGATCCATTCGGTCGCGAAATGCAAGCCACAGTGAAAAACTGTTCAGCCTTTGCACAGACGTGTTGGGCAGTGTCTCTAGTAAGCCCGTCGATCGCTTCACGTCGCTCTTTTCATTTATTTCTGAGGGCACAGTGAGCATATAAAAATACGTAGAAAATCTTTTCCTGCTTCAGGACGATTCTCGGCCGCACACCGCTCCTACAGGGTCTTCGGTTGGCAGTCTTTGATCACCCACCAGACTTGGCTCCCTCTGATTCTCTCCTCTGCCCACTTGAACCGCTAGCTATGAAGATAACATTTTCGCACACAGCGAGCAGCAGACCGGCTAGAGAATTATCGGAACGCAAAGGCAAATACCTGCAGTGACGAAGTTATTGCCAGGTTGGTACAGGAAGGGACGATTATGTTCAGATCGCCCAAGGTAGCGTACTGCCAGAAACACCGCGAACTTGGTTACCATATCCCACGAGGTCACGTTTTCATTAGGAGGCATCCGTGTGCTACTGAACAGAAAACTTTCCGATAGTCTAGAAACCCCAGTTTAGACTGAATTCCGCTATCCGCAGTGCAGAAGTTATCACGCACCAACAGCACTACTTGGGGTTTGCATGATGGATGTCTTCGTAACCCAAGCTGATTTATATGGAGAAGATTATATTGTCTTTGGTAGGTCGTAATGTTTAAAATCGGATCTCGTTTAACCGCGACGAGACGGCGAAAGCAAGTGGAACGAGTCTAGTTTCTCTAAGAGAAAGACATAAAACCTGACACTGGCGTCCACATTATATTATATTTTTTGCCACTAATGTACGGTAAGGTTTCCACAGGCGTAAAACAACGTTTTAAGTGATGGAACCCTTCAGCCGTTTCTTCTGGTGCTAACTTTGTTTCACGTGGCAAGGTTCTACACGCAATGAAAGCTACGACACGCTGCCCAAACTCTTTCGCATGTCTCACAAACAACCGCGTGAGCTTACCTCCGCGTGCCATGCGAGGCAGGAGAGAACCCTAAAGGAACGACCGCGGTAAAATTGTCCCGCAGACCAAAGCGTCAGATTTCGATAACGCAGGGGGCGACTTTCAGCCAGCATATCACACGTTCAAGTCCTGCGCCTTGCCGATCACATTCGTCAGACTGCTTGTGTCTGGTCTGCAGTGCAAGCAAATTTAATTTTATTAAATATATCGCTGGGCCACAACGGGGAGAAATAAATGCGAAAGTAAAGACTTTCCTACTTGAGCCAGTTGTCCGAAACGCTAATCACGACCTACTCAGATCAACAGCACTGTCTCCCTGGTAATATATTCAGAACTTAAGTTCTATCGTACACAGACTACAGTCTGAGCGTACGCTGCGTAATATACTCTCTTATTCTACAAGTAAATGCTCTCGCCCGTATACAGCTGCAGAAGCACCTCCATTAGATAGCACTATGGGAACGATCGCGCAGACAATTTACGACGTGCGAACTAAGCTAATTCAAATGTTAAAAGGTTGGAGTAAACAGTCGGAACAACGTGATTATAAGTTTTTAACTTTGCTATTTTATTAATATGGTGCTGAATAAATCACAAAACAAGAGTAATTACGACACATCAGTCAAAGCGTGAGTCAAGTGTCCGTCGAGTGAACCCCTCCCGTGATATCTGAACGAACAGAGGGCCGGAATGGTGCTAGACATCTCAGTTCCTATTCCTTACACTTAGTTTCATACAGCAACGATTCTAAGATGTTTGAAATCTTTGCCCAACTATCTACTTTCCAAAATAAAATTTACGCTTACATTACAGGACTCAAATGTTTGATCTTTTTCAACGTCTGCAAAATGAGTCTACAAATCGAAGGGTTCTTAAAGAAATCCACCTCTCTTCACCATTTGTGTTTATATACAGTGTGTAAAAATACTATGCGTGTGAAAGTATAGAGTGTCCGGAGGAGATGAAAGGAAGTCTGCGACGCTGGGGTTCCGTTTAGGTTGTGGCGTGGCGCTAGTGATGTTCAGAGACTGTATACATACTGTCGCGTGTTGAATGTTGCCTCAGAGATGCTGCCGAGAGCGTAGTCCATTTACAATAACCCACTACTGGCATCTGTGCGCTACCGATTGTCCAGCATGTTCACAGAAATTAGTTGTTTCACGAGTAATGGCTGCTGCTGCAGTCAAATGGGCGATCAGCTCTTCTCGAGTGTCTAACGGCATCTCGTGCACATAACACTGTGTAAGTGTTCCCCGCCGGCAACGGCGAAGTTGGCAAGTCACCATCAAGCTGCTAGCGGGACATTCTCCTGCATTCCCGACAGTTCTTCACGAAGAAGTACACGGTATCTTCTTCCACCGAGTGTGTTTAGCAGAAGATGCGTCCGAGTTAGATGATCGTCAGCAACACCAGCTTGTACATTACGGTAAGTCTCTGCTGACGGTGGAATTCACAAATTGGCTATTGTGTTTGAACGTTGGCCTGAGCCAAGTCCGGCGCCAGACCCTTCGAGGACCCTTGGCGCGGAAACGTGCGGTACACCTGTGACTTTTTACTATATCATATAAGAAAAAGCTTCCTGTTATTTCCTCTAAACTAAATAACATTTTGCATAAGCAGCTTTTGTACTCCATGTATTGTCGCGTAAGATGTAGCACCTGCTTTATCGGCCGAGATGTTGTCCTCTCATGCCGCACTATAACGTACGGTACGAAATATCGATTCTTCAGACTAGTGCGACGAGCGACAAGAAATCAACGGCCACGGCGGTCGTGCCTCACTAGGACACTGCGTGCGCGGTGAATACAGACGGGCCGACGTCGAGTCCTGTGCTGTTGGTGATTAGAAGTGAATCGCACACAGGATGTTATGGAACATTCAATCTGTAAATGAATATAGTCGATAAATATATGTTACGGTGTACTACGTGTCTGTACACGTATAATACCCAATACGTTTATTAGCCAAAGTTGTTTTCTCATCTTCTGTCTAGATGGTACTTAGATACTTGCACAAATACTCAGTTCTGTATCCGAACCCTTTTAAACAATTCTTACATGATATACAAAAGAAAATTGTATTATTACTTTAGATACAAGCATACATATGGGGTGAATGAGGGTATACGAACCGTGTACAAACGGCGTTTTACCAATTCTTACTGGGTTACATGTAGGACTTCTGTAGCACAGTACCTGTGTGTGTCCTCTGTTACTCGCTGCAGTGTAGTGTGCATGGGACGATTGTTTTATGTCGGCATCTCTGTTTCGTTGAAGCTGTAACTTCGTACGAATTAAACTAATGGTACGGCCTGCGTTGTCAGAATCAAAGTGGAATATAACATTTGAGGTGTTGAGGTGGCTGTATTTTCACGCTCTAAAAGTAGTTTAAGAAAAACGAGATATTCAAAGCACGAGTTTTTGTTTAAATGGCACGATATACATACTAATTGCATCGGAGGCCCTAAAAATAGGACTCGTTATCGGCGTTGAAACTTTTCGTAAAAGTATCCGAGAAAAGTGTCGAAGTAGGAATGGGCCCCTCTTTGCTGCTTTTCCCTTAGACCCGGCGCTGTGTGCGTGTCGAAGGCTACTCGGTACAGTCGCAGCAACGCCTTTCTCCTCTGCTATACCACTCTCGCGACTACCTGTGGCCCTGTGTACCCGTCCTTACGTCACGACGGCTGCGCGAGACATACGACGACGGGAGCAGAACTGTCGCAAGCGTAGCACTTCGCTACGTTTACCCACCAAAGTTTCGCGATACCGAGGTCGCAGTTCATTGAGAGACTCCCGTTACAGTTTCCCGAACACCGCTGTTATACTTGTACGGGTGACTCGTTACGATCTCAGGAGTGCTTCTCTTAATCCGGTGGACGTCTGTTCCCGAGTCTACTCGTCTACTCGACAGAGACTCCAAACGCTGCAGCTAGTTGCAGTGGCGTCTAGTACGCCATTTGTTTTACAGCTGCACTCGGCTTTCCCAGAAGCGTTGGAATAAATTACGCGTTACATTCGCTCGCCACGTTAAACGTCTACTGGTTGACTGCATTTTGTGTTGCTCCTTACGTATGTAATCGACGTTACGTGCTACATAGGTCGGTTATTAATCGTGTAGCGGTACGGTATTGGGTTCCTTCTCTCGCTTAGAGGTATGCCGTTGCACTCATTCGCTGCCTAAAGGAGCCTCGAGTTCGAAACCTGCTGGCGGAGGAAACTACGGCCCGGACGGCAGCGTCGCGTCCAGAGGCGAGCGCTGTCGCAGAGCGGCGCCGCCCTCCGCTCGTGGCGCTGTCGCAGCGGAACAGCTCGCACTCCGCTTCCCACTGCAAAGTAGTACCCCGTGGTGTGGGGTAAAGCTGCTGGCGTTGTTGTTGACGAATCGTGCCACTCGGTACGTGCATTTCCCGCGGACTGAAGTCGTGTCAGGTGCTTCGGCGGCAGTCGGTAACACAGAGAGAGTGTGGTCCTTACCGTGAAGCGGGGAGGCGGCACCCGGAAGGACTCATCGGAGACGGTGAGGCTGCGCCGGAACTGCTTGGCGTGCCCGTGCCGCTGCGGCACGCCGTGCATCGTGTCACTGCACTGCACCGCACTGCACTCGCGCGCTCGCTCGCTCCGCCACTGTGGCCGCTGCGGCCTCCGGCTGGCGCTGGCGGCCGACTGGCGGGCGGGCGCGGCCGCCGCACACAGCACGCGCTGCCAACCGCGGCCCGACAAACTCACCGCGCCGCCGCGGCCGGCCGGCTGCCTCCAGCTGTGCACTGCGGTTTGCCTCGCGTCGGCTGGGTCGCGAGGTCAGTGCTCGCCCGAAGCCCGCAACTCTGAGACTTCATTTCGAGTCGCTCCCGTGCCTCTTTCGCCGGACGAATCTCGGGGTTTCTCCAGAGTTGTACGTCTACCGCAGCCGAGAATTTATTACTGAGACAGCGACCGAAAATGGTGAAGACGTATCCGCGTGACGGGCGAGCGCACCGACGGGAGCAGCTGTGTGTGAGCTGCTAATCTCGCTCGCCGCGGACGCGGAGATTGGGAAGGAGGAAGTGGACAGAGAGAGCAAGGAGAAGGTCGCGAACGGAGGAGGGGCAGCAGGTGGCGGACAGGGAAAAGAGGTCAGGACATTTACTCCTGTACGATTCACACGCATATTCGGCAACTGCAAAGCACTGGGACGTTACAGCGCGTTTAATACGAGTCGTACATAGCTTACTCTTCCGGGA
Source organism: Schistocerca piceifrons (assembly GCF_021461385.2). Taxonomy (NCBI): domain Eukaryota; kingdom Metazoa; phylum Arthropoda; class Insecta; order Orthoptera; family Acrididae; genus Schistocerca; species Schistocerca piceifrons. The sequence goes on from NC_060138.1 coordinate 16,087,979, forward strand.
TCATCGCTTAATCGTTAAATCCTTTATACAAGGATCGACTGAAATGAGTGACAGAAATGCAATTGAAGATGGATGAATAGTTTTGAGAGACAAAATACTGAATGTAGCAAAAGACCTTTCGAGGAAATGTCCAGGCCTAGCACAAGTCATTCCAAAATATATGAGACAGTAAATATGAATAATGAGGAAAGGAAAAATGGAGACATAGCAAATGAAGCGAGCAAAAGGAAACATAGTTGTCTAAATATGAAACTCACAGAGAGTGGAAAATTGAACAGTAGGATCGGATAGAGCAGATATACAATGAACATAGAAATGTAGAAGCCGACTACAGGAAAATTAAAGTAAACTTTGAAGAAAAGAGGTGTCTTTCAATTTCTAGAGGTCAGACTGCAGACTGCGAACCGGTAGTAAGCGAAAAAGCGAAGGGTGACAGATGGAAGGACTATACGTAAACGGTTCTGACAGCAGTCGTCTCCTCAGTCTAAATGTCGACCTTCAGTTGCTTCGAGTGTTCCGCCAAAGAGATCCCTGCATTCGGTGTATGCCATGTGGTAGGGAAGAAACGAAGTGTCGTTAACGGGAAAGATACGAGTCTACGCCTACAAGAAACTACGTCATCGGAAGTACGTGGAAATTCGTCAAATCGAAGGTCCTAATCGGGGGACAAACCTTCTGAACACAAGTGACGCCGTGTACTCGTTTTGTTTGAGTAATTAGTAGTTAGTCGTGCAGTCATCAACACACGTATAAATAATGCAAATCACACACACACACACACACACACACACACACACACACACACACACACAGGTATGCACACAAATTTTATAACATGTTTATGAACGCTGGCGTAAAAAGTACAAAAAGTTGCTGCGCATTAAAAGGTGATGCGCGCTTGAATTGAAACGGCTAATGAGTTGCCTTACTCCAAAGCATTTAAGCATCGAATTTGGCAGACGGTATCGAATGTTGACAATGTTTTCGTAGTTGGCCTGCCGAGGAGGATGTTACGCGCAACCACTTCTCTCCCGCAGTCGCGTAACAGCGGCGACAGCGAGCCACTGTGAAGCAGCAGCCGTGCTTGGACGTGAGTCGTGTTGCAGTGCTCTGGTATCTTCTGATAGAACTTAGTCACCAGTGCCAGGTTAATTACGGCATAACTTCTACCTTTGTAGCCGGTTGTCTATTACCGGTCAGCGCCCCACATCTCCGTGACGACGACTCAGATGCCCTCAGCTGGTATCACTATAGACACCAGCTGAGGGCTACTCATTCGTCGTCACGGAGATGTGGGGCGCTGACTGGTTATCCGTGCAGTTTCATTTGAAGAAATGCAGCAGAGCGCTTTCAGCCAGTACATCTTTACAAGTTGCCAGCTTCAGTACATTAATGAGCGCGGACGTTGTGAGCACTGCCCATCATCAAACTGAAAGTCACTTGTCGCCACTGCCACAAGACACTGCAAGGAAAGCTTAGAGGAATAGAGACGAATTCCTCTAGTGAAGATATGGGTCGCATGTAGGGAGATCCCCTGAGATGGGGATTTTAACAAAATGCAGATTCGTCTCGGCGGACCCCTGTGTCTCGGAACGGCCAAGCTGGTCCGCTGCTGGCGTGTTGCTGTCTGGGAGGACCACGAAACCACGGCTGGGAGACAACACCACATCAGATGGAGAAATCGAAGGCCTGTCCACTCTTAGAAGTAGGGCATGCGGAAATATGTGGTAGATGCGACGACAGGGAGCACTGTCGGTGCAGGCGCAGGTGTTTCTGGCCACAACGTTCAGCGCACGTTGTCGGACGCGGGGTTTCACAGTCCAGCCACGTCCAGACACCGGCATCGTAAGTGACGACTGAAGTGGGCGCAGGATCGCTGCCATTGGATTACGGACCGTGGGAAACGTGTTACCCAGTCGGATGAATCACCTTTCTCGTTACACCAGGCCGACGGTTCGCAAGTAGCGTGTTTATATGTTGGCAGCGCTGTAGACGCTGGCAGCGCTCTGCGCCCTCGGTAAGAGACTCTGTGGTTGGACGGAGTAGCAGGTAGCTATCAGCCAGCGGGCGGCGACAGCTTGGACAGGTGTCCTTCGTCTTGGTAGGACATGCGTTGGAAAATGATGATGGATGTAGATGGTGATGTATGGGTAGTGGAATTTTTGACGACTATATCACTCCTGGAACTGGATGTCACATGAGCAAGGTAAAATACATTGTTTGCTCTTCAACAATTCTCTTTTTTTTGCATCCCAGTAGTTATAGCCTATAGTAATTAGAATCCTTTTATCTAGCTGGGTGTAGTTGCTGCTTGCTGACATTGCTGTAGTTCGTGTTATGAAGACTTTCTGTGAGGTAAGTGGCTTATGAAAACTATGGGTTATTGTTAGGATTTCTTCCAATTTAGGGCCATTCTTTTGTATTAATTATTTGAAGTTATGTTGTCATTTTAGAGCAGTCAGATTGGGTTGCGTTTATGTATTCTTAGTAACACATGAATAGGTCAATTTTGAGTTGTCTTTGTCAGGGAAAATTCTGTAGGTCAGTGATAAAATGATAAAAATAAGTAACGAGACAGTAGGTTCATTTTCACTCAGCAGTTTAAGTAAACGATAAGAAGTTTCACGTACTCAGTTATTTCAGTGGACATAAACAAAGAAGTTTCAGGTCATGTCTGAATTTGCTGTCACGCAGCCGAACGGCCGCTCGGAACACGCACTGCGCCACGGACGGAGGCCGATGACGACCGCACTATGTTACGGGGGACATTCACGTGGCCTTCCACAGGACCTTCGGTACTAACCGAATGCACCGTGACCGCTGCCTGTTGCTACTAACAAACTGAAAGTAGTGTAAATTAAAATGTCAGTGGTGTTAAAATTTTCCACACCGACACTTGTTTGTCCCAGTCAAGCTGCGTAGCTGCTACGTACGATGCTGTTATGTTTGCTTACAGTGTGCTTGTGTGTTCCTCGAGTGCGGTGCGACTCGATAGTCAATTAACGTATGACAGTCTAATCACAAGGTCGTCAGTGGGTGAGTAGACCATAGAAGTTACCAATGCAGAACAAGCCGACACGCTCACGGTGTACGGTAGGTGCAGGGAGACTGCAGTTCGTTCTTGTATGGTGTATGCCGCAACATATCCTATCAGACGTCAACCATCTCGGCAATTATTTATCAACCTCTTGAACCAGTTACGTGAAAGTATAACACCTACACAACCTAACAGAAGGAATCCAGCGACAGCAAAAGAGCGCGAAATTTTTATTCTTGTTGCTGTTGCAGTTGATCCGCACATTAGCTCCCGCGCAATCACATGAGAAAGTGGCGTCAGTCGTGCATCGCCATAGTTTCCATCTCATTCCATCTCTCTCCATCAACAGCTGCATCGAAACGATTGTGATGGTTCAAATGGCTCCGAGCACTATGGGACTTAATTTCTGTGGTCGTCAGTCCCCTAGAACTTAGAACTACTTAAACCTAACTAACCTAAGGACATCACACACATCCACGCCCGAGGCAGGATTCGAACCTGCGACCGTAGCGGTCGCGCGGTTCCAGACTGTAGCGCCTATAACCGCTCGGCCACTCCGGCCGGCAAACGATTATGATGATCATGTTAACTCCTATACTGGCGTTAGACAGGATGGTCTAGATGTATCGTGTATCTTTTTTAATTACAGAGCCACATTTACCGATCGTGGCCAGGTAAACCCCCGAAATACGCACTACTAGTCTGTTGATAATGCCCGTTGGCTTCGTCACGCCAAATGTCAGAATCCGTGAAGTGTAAACGTGTCGGATAGTGAACCATCACCTCATAGACCCAGCCACAAGTTTAGCACCCTACTAACAGACGATCTTCCACTGCAAACCAGTAGCAACTGTAGTATCAACTTGATGGCTGTCCAGCCCGTAGTGACCTAAGTACTACGGCATCTCTTTCCGAATCGCTGGATCGTACGCAGAGGACCTGCACCTCGGCTGACCTCTTCTCCCGATTTGACGGCAGGTGACTCAAGTTCCTCTCTGTCCATCTGTGCCCAAGAAACTGTGACATCCTCTAGCTGCTGACTTAACGGGTCCTCTACTGTCAACATGGCACAGTTTTCGTTACGTTCTGGTAGTAGTAGAACTCATGTCAAAGCTACTGTGTGGTGAAGACCATATCCATGGCAACGAGCAAAGATTTCATCATGCAAGTCGGCTGCATTGATAAAATCATCACCAATGACCGCCCGCGATTAAAATCTGAATGTTGAAGAGCAAAGGATACAGTCTGTATGTCCAATTGCACCACCTGAGTTGGTAGCCTGCAGAACACATAGGCCCATTTAACTGCCTGAAAAATCGTATGCCACTGGAGAAATTGAGGGAAGTAGTCGATTATCCGCTAAGGACAAGAGTACAGCGCGTCATTTGGTCGATCTGTCGTTGTAAAGAACACGAGAAGCAGAGAGAAGAGAAAGGAAGGAACTGATAAGAAGGTGAGGCTGAGAGACTTCCAAGTCCATAAATGTTTCCAACTTTCTAATAAGCAACAGAAACTGTAATACAAATACTTTTCTGTGTACAAGAGGCGGCTAAGAATAATTAAAATTTGCTCATGCAAAGGCATTTAAGTTGGAGAACATCTGGCTGAAGAAATCTGCTGATGGGCACCACGTTAGTCATCTTAGATTAAAAAAGCTATGAAAGCATGTGGAGCACCAAGTGCAGAGGAAGGTTTCTTTTTTTTTTTTTAAGAGTATACGATTTTTCTATATGGCCGCTCTAGCAGAAATGTACATAAAACTAATCCGTGGCGCATGTCTATGATACGTCTCTGTGCGAAATACTGGCGTCTTGCCTGAAACCACAAGAAAATAGGGCAGTGGGAATGTTTGTCCTCCATCAGTATGTCGTTGTTTTTAAGAAGAAAGCGTTAATTGTGCCTGAGAAAGAAACACGCTCGCTTGACGAGATGCACCAACATGTGGCATGAATATGTAGGTATGGATACTTCAGAAATGCGATTTCTTGCAAATAGCAATGTTAGCAGTACATTACGAATTGGATTTGTTCCTCGTATTGTGTTGACTGTCGAATTGGAGACTCTACAGTGGTCCTTAATAAGCAGGTATCATATTTCTGAGATAGTTATGATTGTCCTCTAGTTGGTGGGCAGTGTTTGGTTAGGTGTACGTGTATATCGTCTGCACTGACGCAACCTTTGGAGTCAACTACTTGAAGTAAGTGCATTTAGCTCCTCGCCCGATATGTGGTTAGACATTTATCTCGGTGGAATGTTGTGAAATTATAATTATTCAGTGTCAGAAAATGTTTTAACGAAATGGTTGTTGAAGGATAAAAGATGTTTATTTTATATTGGAGCACAAAAGGTGCGAGCTCAGTGAGGCAAACGGGAAATGACAAGGGCGATGTACAGTACTGGCATACTTGCTGCACAGCACTGGCGTACTTGCTACACTGCAGTACATTCAGACGTAAATCAGTCTGCAACAATCGCACTACTATTCAATAAAGATTTATGTTTTACAATTTAACGGCATTCAGCAGAATAAGGAGGTAAATTATGTGAGACACAGGATGACGAACTTGGGCGGTTGAGCACATTGGATTATCAAATACAATAAGGAAATCGTAAGTAAAGAAGTGAGTAGGGTCATATAAACACACGTAATGCGATAATGAATAACTCAGAAGGCAGTTCATGTGAAATGGAATGGACATCACTAAAAGGGGCAATCAGAGAAATTGGAAAGATAAACGTAGGTATAAGGATGGTAATCGCAAAGAAACAAGAGGGTAACAGAAGAAATACGTCAGTTGATGGATGAAAGAAGGAAGTATAAAGATGTCAGGGGAATTCAGACATACAAAAATACACGTCAGTTAGGAGTGAAGCAAGTAGGAAGTGCTAAGGCGAAATGGCTGCATGAAAAATGTAAAGAAATCTAAAAATAAATGGTTGTTGGAAGGAATGACTCACATAAAGAAAAGTCAAAACAACCTTCAGTGAAATTAAAATCAACGGGTGTAATATTAAAAGTGCAATGGGAATTCCTCTAGGAGAGAGCAGGTAGGTGGAGGCCTCTCCGAGGGGGAAGACTCGCCTGACGTGATAGAAGAAGAAACAGGAGTTGGCAGGGAAGAGACAGAGGATCCAGTACTAGCATCAGAATTTCAAAGAGGTTTGAAAGACTCATGATCAAATAATACGGAAGGGAAAGATCATATTGAGCCGTGTGTGGCGCGCGCTTGTGTGTGTGTGTGTGTGTGTGTGTGTGTGTGTGTGTGTGTGTGTGTGTGTGTGCATCGACTCCCGATTTGTCTTTGTACGTGCTTAGTGACTGTTGGGTATCGTTCAGGTCTTTGTGCAAGTGTTTGTCAGGTTGTGTGTGTGGTTGGCGTTATTTCCACTGACGACTATTTTAGATGTTGTCGGCATTCTGCGGAGTCGGTCAGTTGTTGCGGACCAGGGAAGTTATCTCCGCGTGGTGCAGTCGACTAGGGTCCGCTGGTGGTCCCTGCGCAGTGTCGGAGCGTGTGTGGAGCTGTCCGATCGCTACGAGCTTCGTGGTTCACCGACCCAGGACGTCAAAGTTGAGTAGTGGTTTCAACTATCCGAGCCACGTCCATTCATGTTGTGTGGTTCGTTTCGATGGTTCGCTGTTGGGGAGGTTTTCCTGTGAGCAACACCGAGTGTTTCTGTTGCTGAAATTTAGCCGCCATGCGTTTCAATTAACTATACTGGTTGACTACAATTCGAGTGCACCAGTGAAATTTTCTGCCTTGCGGCCGTTAGTGTTCCGGTTACCTGCCCTGGCCACTGACGTATATTCAGGCAGTGTTCCTTTTGGGTGAAATTAACTATATTACTGTATTTCAGATTCAAGTGTTCTGGTTACCTGCCCTGGCCACTAACGTAATTTCATGCAGCGTCCTTTCCTCACCTGTTGTCGCTGTCCAACATGATGTGTAGTTTTGACAGCTGGTACATACTTCATTGTGGCTTATCACGTTCGTAACCTTTTGTGTTTGAGTTCTCATGTACTGATTGGTGGCAAGCAAGTCGTTGTGTCGGTCGGTCCGTGGCTGTCCCCTGGTTGGGTTCCGACGGATCAAGTGTAGCTGGGCTCACCACCTGTCACACCTAGGTGAACGAGGGCAGACCGACCTCCCTAGAGGCTTCTGAGTGCCGTTTTCTTTATTGCCCTGCTCACCGGTGTTTAATTGTCTGTTTATAATCTATCACAGCCAATGATTTAAAGATTCTTGTTTTTACTGGACTTCACGTATTTTTTAAATTTTGGAAAATGAATTGTGCGCCTTAAGCCGCTTAAAACCTTATCCTTGAAATTACCCCTTAAGCAAAAACATTGCGGCCTTCTGCCTTAAAAGATTATGGTAATATATTTTAAAATTTTCAACTTTAATTGTGGCCCTCAGCCGCTTGTATTGCACCTTGCATATGTTTGTTCTATCTACTTTTCCCTTAAGGCTTTCCAGCCTTGCTGTGATACCATATATATTTTAATTATTTTATTTGCTATTTTAACTGCATTTTGTTTGATCGACTTTTAAGACTTCTTGTTTGGAGACCCTGAGCCCTGAAATAATCACCTTTTGAAACTCGTTTTGGTTTAAAGGTGTTATTAAATTATAATAAATTACAATTTTGAGTGAACCTGACTGACACTTTATTTGGCCCTTTCCACAATCCTAATCACCTGTTCTGCCCTGCGGGCTTAGCGGGCGTATCACACATTCCATCTGAGTTTCTAAAAATCATTTGGGTAAGTAGTAACAAAACTGTTGACGTTGGTATATAGTATGTATGAGACTGGTGATATACCATCAGACTCTCGGAGAAACATCATCGACACAATTCCGTAAACTACAAGAGCCAACAAGTGGGATAATTATAGCACGATCAGCTTAACTGCTAATGCATCCAAGTTGCTCACAAGAATAATATATAGAAGTGGCTTTAGAAGGGTAAAGGCATCAGAGAGATGGTTGTTGCAGCTGATAGTAGAAGCAAGACTGGAAAAAAAGCCGGCCGGTGTGACCGTGTGGTTCTAGACGCTTCAGTCTGGAATCGCGTGACCGCTACGGTCGCAGATTCGAATCCTGCTTCGGGCATGGACGTGTGTAATGTCCTTAGGTTAGTTAGGTTTAGTTAATTCTAAGTTCTAGGCGACTGATGACATCAGAAGTTAAGTCGCATAGTGCTGAGAGGCATTTGAATCTGGAAAAAAAAAAGAAAACTTCAGAGTATTTGTTGAACTGAAAAATTCATTCGACAGTGTCAAATGATGAAAGGTTTTCTAAATACTGGTGAGAGTAAGACTCAGCTATAGAGAAAGACGGGTAACACGCAATAAATGTAACTAAGAGGGAAGACCGCGCACAAAGTGCTCAGAGTGAAAAGGGTGTTAGACAGGGGTGTAGTCGTTCTCCCCTACTGTTTTGTCTATACATCGGAGAAGCAATGACACCACTAAAAGAAACGTTTAAGAATGGGATTAAAATTGAAGGTAAAAGGATACCAGTGATAAGATCCGCTGATGACTTTACAATCCGCAGTGAGTGTGAAGAAGAATGTTGTATGGAATGAGCAGTCTAAAATATGGGCTGAGAGTAAGTAGAAGAAAGAAGAAAATAATGGTAAGCAGCAGAAATGAGAAAAGCGAGAAATTTAATATCTAAATTGGAGATTACGAAGTAGATGAAGATAAGGAACTCAGCTAACTAGGCAGCAAAATTACCAATGAAGGACGGAGCAAAGAGAGCATAAAAAGCAGATTTGCACTGGCAAGAAGGGCGTTCCTGGCCAAGAGAAGTCTACTAGTAACAAAGATAGGCCTAACTTGAGGAAAAAATTTCTAGAATGAACGTTTGGTGCCCAGCATTGTGCGATAGTGAAGCATGGACTGTGGGAACACCGGAACAGAAAAGAATCGAGACATTTCAGATGTGGTAGTACAGACGAATGTAGAAAATTAGGTGGACTGATAAGATAACGAATGAGGAGGTTCTATGCAGAATCGAAGATGACGGGAATACATGGAAAACATTGACAAGAAGAAGGGCCGGGATGGTAGGAATCAGTTAAGACATCAGGGAATAACTTTCATGGTACTAGCGGGAGCTGTAGAGGGTGAAAACTACAGAAGAAGATTGGAATACATTCAGCAAATATTTGAAAACATAGGTTGCAAATGTGACTCTAAGAAGAAAGGTTGGCACAGGAGAGAAATTCATTATAGGCTGCATCAAGTCAGAGACTCAAAATAAATAAATAAAATAAAAATAAAAAACATAGAAACAAACTTAATGTTATACAAAGAATAACATCGTGAGGAACTCTGCTCGACTTCACCTGCGATTGTTAGAGCGAGAGTGATTGATAGACATAACGTGCGTTGTGAAAAAGTTTTATTTTTATGTTGCGAGATTTTTGTTCACAGACATAGTACACAGCATTGGAAGCAGTTTACAGAGACGAATAGAGTGGGAAGAAGAAATACACAGTGATATCGCTCAGATACAAATTATGGTACCACTAACTGCTCAAACCTCAGATCGTTTCAATAATCATGGGTGTTGACAAAACTATGCAATATTTGTGGTTTACTATCATGATATATGTAACTAACTGGACTTGGCGAGCTTGAAGCTAATTAAGGTTAGCTGGTGTTAAGACATGGCATGATGTACGTTAATACTAATCATCTAACGAATATCACTGACCTTGTTCTAATATTAGCATTTTTAGAATAAACATTCATACTGCCAAGGTAAATAATGACTGTGTTCCTACAAAAGGCACTTCCGATCATCTGCACCAGACCTACACTACGTAAGGTTATGTGCGACAACGCTAGCAACAAGAAGACGAACGTTTTACTATTCTATGTCATCCGATTACTTCTTATGTAAATCTGTAAGATGTAATGCTATCGTCGAGAGATATTTATATCTTGTGTTGAAATGTTGTTGTTGTTGTGGGCCGGCCGCTGTCGCCGAGCGGTTCTAAGTGCTTCAGTTCGGAACCGCGTTGCTGCTACGGTCGCAGGTTCTAATCCTGCCTCGGGCATGGATGTGTGTGATGCCCTTAGTCTGTTTAAGTAGTTCTACGTCTAGGGAACTGATGATCTCAGATGTTAAGTCCCATAGTGCCTAGAGCCATTTGTTGTTGTGTTCTTCAGTCCAGAGACTGGTTTGATGCAGCTCTCCATGCTACTCTATCCTGTGCAAGCTACTTCATCTCCAAGTAACTACTGCAACCTACATCCTTCCGCATCTGTTTAATGTGTTCATCTCTTGGTCTCCCTCTACGATTTTTACTTTCCACGCTACCCTCCAATACTAAAATGGTGATTCTTTGGTGCCTCAGAACATATCCTACCAAGCCCATCCCTTCTAGTCGAGTTGTGCCACATATTCCTCGTCTTCCCAATTCTGTTCAACACCTCCTTATTACTTACGTGACCTACCCATCTGATCTTCAGCATTCTTCTCTAGCACCACATTTCGAAAGCTTCTATTCTCTTCTTGTATAAACTATTTATCGTCCATGTTTCACTTCCACACATGGCTACACTCCATACATTTACTTTCAGAAAAGATTTCCTGACACTTCAATTTGTACTCGATATTAACAAATTTCTAGTCTAGCTTTCCTTGCCATTCCCAATCTTCGTTTTATATCCTCTCTACTTCGACCAGCATCAGCTGCCCTCAGCATCACCTCATTTAATTTGACTGCATTCCACTATTCTCGTTTTGCTTTTGTTGATGTTCAGCTTATATCCTCCTTTCAAGACACTATCTATTCCGTTCAACTGCTCTTCCAGGTCCTTTGCTGTCTCCGACAGAATTACAATGTCATCAAACTTTTTATTTCTTCTCCATGGATCTTTATTCCTAGTCTAAATTTTTCTTTTGTTTCCTTTACTGCTTGCTCAATATGCAGGTTGAATAACGTCGGGCATAGGCTACAACCCTGTCTCTCTCACTTCCCAACCACTGCTTCCCTTTCGTACCCCTCGACTCTTCTAGCTGCCATCTCGTTTCTGCACAAAATGTAAATAGTCTTTCGCTCCCTGTAATTTACCCCTGCCACCTTCAGAATTTGAAAGAGAGTATTCCAGTCAACATTGCAAAAAGCTTTCTCTAAGTCTACAAATGCCAGCAACGTAGATTTGAATTTCCATAATCTATCTTCTAATATAAGTCGTAGGGGCAGTATTGCCTCGTAAGTTCCAACATTTCTACGGAATCGAAACTGATCTTCCCCGAGGTCGCCTTCTATCAGTTTTCCCATTCGTCTGTAAATAATTCGTGTTAGAATTTCGCAGCTGTGACTTATTTAATTGATAATTCGGTAATTTTCACATCTGCCAACACCTGCTTTCTTTGCGATTGGAATTATTATATTCTTCTTGAAATGTGAAGGTATTTCGCCTGTCTCATACATCTTGCTCACCAGAAGGTAGAGTTTTGCCAGATCTGGCTCTCTCAAGGCTAACAGTAGTTCTAATGGAAGGTTGTCTACTCCCAGGGCCTTGTTTCTACTTAGGTCTTTTAGTGTTCTGTCAAACTCTTCACGCAGTATCATACCTCCAATTTCATCTTCATCTACATCCTCTTCCATTTCAATAATATTGCCCTCAAAGTACATTGTCCTCGTATACACCCTCTTTATACTCCTTCCTCCTTTCTGCTTTCCCTTCCTTGCTTAGAACTAGTTTTCGATCTAAGCTCTTGATATTCATCCAAGTGGTTCTCTTTTCTCCAAACGTCTCTTTAATTTTCCTATAGGCAGTATCTATGTTATCCCTAGTGATATAAGCCTCTACATCCTTACAGTTTTCATCTAGCCGTCCCTGCTTAGCCATTTTGCACTTTCTGTCGATCTCATTTTTGAGACGTTTGTATTCCCTTTTGCATGCCTCATTTACTGCATCTTTATATATTCTTCTTTCATCAATTAAATTCAATATCTCTTATGTTACACAAGGATTTCTACTAGTCATCGTCCTTTTAGTTACTTGATCCCCTGTTTCCTTCACTATTTCAGCTCTTCATGCTCTCCATTTTTCTTCTACTGTATTTCTTCCTCTGTTCTTGTCAGTCGTTCCCTAATGCTCTCTCAGAAACTCTGTACAACCTCTGGTTCTTTCAGTTTATCCATGTCCCATCTCCTCAAATTCCCACCTTTTTGCAGTTTCTTCAGTTTTAGTCTACAGTTCATAACCAATAGATTATGGTCAGAGTCCACATCTGGCCCTGGAAATGTAATACAGTTTAAAACCTAAATCACTGTCTTACCATTATATAATGTGACACCTCTGTCTCCCGGTCCCTTCCATGTATACAACCTCCTTTCATGATTCTTAAACCAAGTGTTAGCTATGATTAAGTTATTCTATGTTCAAAATTGTACCAGGCGGATTCGTCTTTCATTCCTTGCCCCCAATCCATATTCACCTACTACTTTCTCTTCCTGTTCCTACTATCGAATTCCAGTCCCCCATGACTATTAAATTTTCGTCTCCGTTCACTATCTGAATAATTTATTTTATCTCACCATTAATTTCTTCAATCTCTTCGTCATCTGCAGAGCTAGTTTGCATATAAACTTTTACTACTGTGTTAGGCGTGGGATTCGTGTCTATCTTGGCTACAATAATGCTTTCACTATACTGTTCGTAGTGCTCCAATTTTTTATTCATTATTAAACCTGCTCCTGCATTATCCTTATTTGATTTTGTGTTTATAACCCTGTATTCACCTGAGCATAACTCTTGTTCGCCCTGCCAGCGAACTTCACTGATTCCAAGTGTATCTAACGTTAATCTGTCAATTGCCCTTTTTGAATTTTCTAACCTACCTACTCGATTAAGGGATCTGATATTCCACACTCTGACCCGCAGAACGCCAATTTTGTTAAATTTTTCAGTAGGATAAGTTTACGTGAACCATGGACCTTGCCGTTGGTGGGGAGCCTTGCGTGCCTCAGCGATACAGATGGCCGTACCGTAGGTGCAACCACAACGGAGGGGTATCTGTTGAGAGGCCAGACGAACGTGTGGTTCCTGAAGAGGGGCAGCAGCCTTTTCAGTAGTTGCAGGGACAACAGTCTGGATGATTGACTGATCTGGCCTTGTAACAGTAACCAAACGGCCTTGCTATGCTTGTACTGTGAACGGCTGAAAGCAAGGGGAAACTACAGCCGTAATTTTTCCCGAGGGCATGCAGCTTAACTGTATGGTTAAATGATGATGGCGTCCTCTTGGGTAAAATATTCCGGAGATAAAATAGTCCCCCATTCGGATCTCCGGGCGGGGACTACTCAGGAGGACGTCGTTATCAGGAGAAAGAAAACCGGCGTTCTAGGAATCTGAGCGTGGAATGTCAGATCCCTTAATCGGGCAGGTAGGTTAGAAAATTTAAAAAGGGAAATGGATAGGTTAAAGTTAGATATAGTGGGAATTAGTGAAGTGCGGTGGCAGGAGGAACAAGACTTTTGGTCACGCGAATACAGGATTATAAATACAAGATCAAATAGGGGTATTGCAGGAGTAGGTTTAATAATGAATAAAAAATAGGAGTGCGGGTAAGCTACTACAAACGGCATAGTGAACGCATTATTGTGGCCACGATGGACACGAAGCCCACGCCTACTACAGTAGTACAAGTTTATATGCCAACTAGCTCTGCAGATGACGAAGAAATTGAAGAAATGTATGATGAAATCAAAGAAATGATTCAGGTAGTGAAGGGAGACGAAAAATTAATAGTCATGGGTGACTGAAATTCGGTAGTAGGAAAAGAGAGAGAAGGAAACATAGTAGGTGAATATGGATTGGCGCAAAGAAATGAAAGAGGAAGCCGCTTGGTAGAATTTTGCACAGAGCACAACTTAATCATAGCAAACACTTGGTTCAAGAATCATAAAAGAAGGCTGTATACATGGAAGAAGCCTGGAGATACTGACAGATTTCAGATAGATTATATAATGGTAAGAGATTTAGGAACCAGGTTTTAAATTGTAAGACATTTCCAGAGGCAGATGTGGGCTCTGACCACAATCTATTGGTTATGAACTGTAGATTAAAACTGAAGAAACTGTAAAAAGATGGGAATTTAAGGAGATGGGACCTGGATAAACCGACTAAACCAGAGGTTGTAGACCCCAGAAGGTAGGTCCCATAGTGCTCAGAGAGCCAGAGGTTGTACAGAGTTTCAGGGAGAGCATAAGGGAACAATTGACAGAAATGGGGGCAAGAAATACAGTAGAAGAAGAATGGGTAGCTTTGAGGGCTGAAGTAGTGAAGGCAGCAGAGGATCACTTAGGTAAGAAGACTAGGGCTAGTAGAACTCCTTCGGTACAGAAGAAACATTGAATTTAATTTACGAAAGGAGAAAATATAAAAATGCAGTAAATGAAGCAGGCAAAAAGGAATGCAAACGTCTCAAAAATGAGATCGATAGGAAGTACAAAATGGCTAAGCAGGGATGGCTAGAGGCAAAAAAATGGCTCTGAGCACTATGGGACTCAACTGCTGAGGTCATTAGTCCCCTAGAACTTAGAACTAGTTAAACCTAACTAACCTAAGGACATCACAAACATCCATGCCCGAGGCAGGATTCGAACCTGCGACCGTAGGGGTTTTGCGGTTCCAGACTGCAGCGCCTTTAACCGCACGCCCACTTCGGCCGGCTAGAGGACAAATGTAAAGATGTAGAGGCTTGTCTCACTAGGGGTAAGACAGGTACTGCCTACAGGAAAATAAAATAGACCTTTGGAGAAAAGAGAACCACTTGTATCAATATCAAGAGCTCAGATGGAAACCCAGTTCGAAGCAAAGAAGGGAAAGCAGAAAGGGGAAGGAGTATGTAGAGTGTCTATACAAGGGAGATGTACTTGAGGACAATATTATGGAAATGGAAGAGAATGAAGATGAAGATGAAATGGGAGGTACGATACTGCGTGAAGAGTTTGATAGAGCGTTGAAAGACCTGAGTCAAAACAAGGCTCCGGGAGTAGACAAGATTCCAATAGAACTACTGACAGCCTTGGGAGAGCCAGTCCTGACAAAACTCTGCCATCTGGTGAGCAAGATGTATGAGACAGGCGAAATACCCTCAGACTTCAGGAAGAATATAATAATTGTAATCCCAAAGAAAGCAAGTGTTGACAAATGTGAAAATTACCGAACAATCAGTTTAATAAGCCATAGCTGCAAAATACTAATGGGAATTCTTTACAGACGAATATAAAGACTAGTAGTAGCCGACGTCGGGGAAGATGAGTTTCGATTCCGTAGAAATGTTGGAACATGCGAGGGAATACTGACCCCACGAGTTATCTTAGAAGCTAGATTAAGGAAAGGCAAACCTACGATTCTAGCATTTGTAGACTTAGAGAAAGCTTTTGACAATGTTGACTGGAATACTCTCTTTCAAATTCTGAAGGTGGCAGGGGTAAAATACAGGGAGCAAAAGGCTATTTACAACTTGTACAGAAACCAGATGGCAGTTATAAGAGTCGAGGGGCATGAAAGCGAAGCAGTGGTAGGGAAGGGAGTGAGACAGGGTTGTAGCGTTTCCCCGATGTTATTCAACCTGTATATTGAGCAAGCAGTGAAGTAAAAAAAAAAAAAAAAATTCGGAGTAGGTATTAAAATCCATGGAGAAGAAATAAAAGCTTTGAGGTTTGCCGATGACATTGTAATTCTGTCAGAGACAGCAAAGGAGTTGGAAGAGCAGTTGAACGGAATAGGTAATGTCTTGAAAGGAGGATCAAGAAAAGCAAAACAAGGATAATGGGATGTAGTCGAATTAAGTCGGGTGATGCTGAGGGAATTAGATTAGGAAATGAGAGAATTAAAGGAGTAAAGGAGTTTTCTATTTGGGGAGGAAAATAACTGATGGTGGTCGAAGTAGAGAGGATATAAAATGTAGACTGGCAATGGGTAGGAAAGCGCTTCTGAAGGAGAGAAATTTGTTAACATCGAGTATAGATTTAAGTGTCAGGAAGTCATTTCTGGAAGTATTTGTATGGAGTGTAGCCATGTATGGAAGTGAAACATGGACGTTAGATAGTTTGGACAAGAAGAGAATATAGGTTTTCGAAATGTGGTGCTACAGAAGAATGCTGAAGATTAGATGGGTGGATCACATAACTAATGAGGAGGTATTGAAGAGGATTGGGAAGAAGAGAAATTTGTGGCACAACTTGACTAGAAGAAGGGATCGTTTGGTAGGACATGTTCTGAGGCATCAAGCGATCACCAGTTTAGTATTGGAGGGCAGCGTGGAGGGTAAAAATCGTAGAGCAAGACCAAGAGATGAAAACACCAAGCAGATTCAAAAGGATGTAGGTTGCAGTAGGTACTGGGAGATGAAGAAGCTTGCACAGGATAGAGTAGCATGGAGAGCTGCATCAAACCAGTCTCAGGACTGAAGACCACCACAACACAACAACAAATTTACGTATTGAATCTGGCCTCCAGGACAGTGCAGAATCACGTCAGGAATGGGCGTGCAACAGCGGCACGCTCCGGCTATGAGGCAGGTCAAGGTGGCGAGCAGCGAGCGGGCACCCCAGCTGGTGGCGACAGCGGCCGAGGCGAGGCCCCAGCTACAGCGGGCAGATTGGAGGACTGGTGGGCGTACAGAGGGTTAGCTGGGAAGAGCGGCAAAAGCCGGCATTGGCACGGCTTCCCTGTCAAAACAAGGTTGTTCCGCGACGCGCGGCCACAGGGCTGCCGATGTCTACGAGGGAACCTCGCGATAACACCACTCAGGGCACTCACCCCTGGGCATGTTGCTGTGTATCACACGAAGTGAGCATCTTAACCTACAGCAAATTTCACTTAAAGAACCTGCATTCCACTTATGCACACTGACCCTTCTTCCTTACGGAAGATCAGACGTTAGCTAGCATGTAACACGATGTAGTACTACGCTAAATTGTCACTACCCATTACAAAATTTCTGTTCTCCTAGTGAGAATTCACTAAATGCTATCTACCAACACACCGTATCACTCAGCACATGCCATTCAATTTAAACTCTTCGATAGCGAAGACGTACCTGTTCACACTACTCCACGATTAGTCACTGTACCAGTGAGCAACACACTATCATATACAGTTGACAATATGAACAACCGACGCTGTCGACAGAACACTGACCATGAGGAACAACGATAGACTGTTTGCTCGTGGCCACATAGTCATTTTGGCATGAAGTTGGTACTACGGGAAAACAAAGGCACGAACCAGTTGTCGTTGGACAAGTGACACCTCACCGTGCCTGCGCGGACTTGGAGATGATCGACTTGCCGATGCTGGAGCTGCCAGGTGAGTGACGCCCACACTGTGAGCCACCACCAGGTGGAGGTCCTATCCCTGTACATTATGCATCGATGGAACACCCCACGACACCTGTCAGACACAGTGGTCGCTCCACACTTCGCGTATTTTCTTGTATCTCTGACTGTTTTCCGGCTTGGCGTGTGGCTGGGGTCTTTCTCCGGTCGGCGTTCAACGAGGCCACATGTTTTGAAGGCGGGCCCTCGCCTCCGTCCGCTGTGCCTGGGCCTCACCGTCCTCGCCGTTTTGCCGCGCGCCGCGTGTACGTTGCTGATTAGTCAAAAAAGTGGTTCGAATGGCTCTGAGCACTATGTGACTTAACTTCTGAGATCATCAGTCGCCAAGAACTTAGAACTAATTAAACCTAACTAACCTAAGGACATCACACACATCCATGCCCGAGGCAGGATTCGAACCTGCGACCGTAGCGGTCGCGCGATTCCAGACTGTAGCGCCTAGAACCGCACGGCCACTCCGGCCGGCGCTGATTAGTCGACGCGTTTGCGTGCGAAACGGTGGCGGGTTTGACATCTCATGCTGGACATCTTCTCATCGCGTAACTGGAAGCATGAAGTTACGTGTAATTCATATTGTGCTGTTAACCTGTGAAGATTTGTGAAACTTATGGTGCCATATTGTCTACCGGAAATCGGTTAAGGATGGTTTTGAATAAGAGTGTTATACGGGACTTACTAAGTCAAAGGCTTGGAAGTGTTTTCTAATTAGTTCGGCAAATGGAAAAGGGAATTGTTCTACAGCTTGTTTTAAAGGTTCCTTGCAGTGTTAATTTGATGTAATATGTTAGTTAGTGTGCTCTTCGACCAGTTTTGGTTTTAGACTTTCTTTTAATATGAGGGGCAGAGATTTCGTTAAGTCAGTGTAATTTTAATTGTTCTTTTATTCGGTGAATGTCTCAGTTTGGTTTTCAGTTATGTGACAGATAGTCATGCAGTCAATAAGCCTTCCATAGTCTTGAAAAAGCTGAATCACGAGTTGAAATTGTCTGCCGCGTGAATTATTTGCTGTTGCAGAAATGATCTGGTATGTGGGGCAGATGGGGTTTGTCGCGTTGGCGGGCAGGCTGAGATCGTGTGTCTGTGTGTGTGTGTGTGTGTGTGTGTGTGTGTATGTGTTTTCTGCCGTGGCATGCAGCCTGATCTTCGAAATTGGCTGGCGGTTGCTTTCTACTCGTTTGTCCCGGGTACCACCGTGTATAAGCCGCGCTCCCATCCTTTAGTTAAATATCCGGCCTGTCCGCCGGGACGGAAGAGATCTTTTCACAAGTGTCTCGAGGCGAATGTTGTGTAAATTGTAAATTTTGGTTACGTAAGCAATGAACTTGATAGGGTGCTTATGGTGGCGACTGTCCGTGATCCTTTTGCAACCAGATCTAGTTATTATCTTTAAAATACGGTTTGTTATATTAATTCATGATCTAATCACATAGTTTTTCTCAGTTTGGTAAAGGACAAGCGTCTGAAATTTGGATACTTGATCTTTGGTAATTCCATTTGTATCTTTGAAAAAAACGACGGTGGGGGGGGGGGGGGGCAGACGGTTAAAGCCAGTTGTATATTTTCTTAAGAGGACAAAGGTCGGAATTAAATTTTTATATTGTTATTCTGATTCTGTAATTCTGTAATAACGAAATTTGTTCCTTAGTTGCAATTCAAATTATTTACCAACCACAAGTTTGTCCACCAGCAAAGATCCCTAGCTTCCTATCTCCTTTGAGTAGCTGCGGTTAAACTGCAACTTTGATTTCTGTAGCACGTACTTGAGCGGTAACACAGCTCAGAATCGTGTTATGAGGAAGAAAGATCTATACATAAAAATAGAATGACATAGACCCTAAAAATATATTCATTGACAAGTCCAATAACAGGTACATATAAAAATTGTGTGTGTGTGTTTGTGTATGTGTGTTCTGTGATTTGTATCTGTTTTAAATGTTACCCTTCATGCTCTTACGTATAGTTCTATAAAACCCTGCAACATTTTCATGTGTATCTGCTGTCGGACTTGCCAATGAATATATTTTTAGGATACCTCTGTGTTATTCTAACAAGGGAACCTCCCCATCGCACCCCCCTCACATTTAGTTATAAGTTGGCACAGTGGATGGGCCTTGAAAAACTGAAAACAGATCAATCGAGAAAACAGGAAGAAGTTATGTGGAACTATGAAAAAATAAACAAAATATACAAAGTGAGTAGTCCATGCCGCAGACAGGCAACATCAAGGAGAGTTGGAGCTGAGGAGCGCTGTGGTCCCGTGGCTAGCGTGAGCAGCAGCGGAACGAGAGGTCCTTGGTTCAAGTCTTCCCTCGAGGGAAAATTTACATTTTTTATTTTTAGACAATTATTATCTGTCAGTCCGTCCGATGCAAGGTAACTTCGCCGTAGTATGGGGACGCTACACCTAAACAAACATCGAAACACACGACGTCAGTCGACTGCAGCGCACGGGAGAGAGAGTATTCCTGCTAACGAGGCTCCCTGGCTGGCGGTTGACTGTTCGCTACTTTGAACGAGAGTGCATTAAATACGTGAGATGTATTCCGTGGGCAATATGGATCCAGCAAATATAGCTCGCGACTTCAATAACAAGGTCAATGAATATTTTCCTGTGGAGGAATCGGTTGACCTATGACCTTGCGATCAAATATTTTCGGTTCCCATTGGAGAGGCACGCCCTTTCGTCTACTAATCGCACGGTTTTGCGTTGCGCTCGTAAAACACATACACTAAACTTATTACAGTGAACAGAGACATTAATGAACGAACGGACAGATCACAACTTTGCAAAAATAAAGAAAGTAAACTTTTCACTCGAGGCAAGACTTGAACCAAGGACCTCTCGTTCCGCAGCTGCTCACGCTAACCACGGGACCACGGCGCTCCGCAGCTTGCACTCTCCTTGATGTTGCCTATCTTGCACATGGACTACTCAGTTTGTATATTTTGCTTATTTTTTCATAGTTCCACACAACTTCTTCCTGTTTTCTCAATTGATCTGTGTTCAGTTTTTCAAGGCCTATCCGCTGTGCCAACTTATAACTAAATCTGAGGGGGGTGCGATGGGGAGGTTCCCTTGTAAGGAAGAATTGTATCGAGACAAGAACTAAAATGCGCCGTGTGTTACATGTACTCCTGTGTACTCTTTGACTTATCTGAACTGCACAACACAATTAAAGGATCACTTATTAGAAAACCCGTAACTGTCTCCCATTACGACACACAAGTTTGTAATTCTGTTCAAAGGTGCCTCCAATCTTGCTCTGTAGCGGTGCAAAAGTGTGGTTTCCGGCGCCGTAACCTTTGCTCTCGATGACACTTCAAACGTCGAGCTGTCGGCACACACGGAAAGAAAGCCAGAGCTCACAAGTTCGTGTAACGTGTAAGGCCGCCTAATGACGTCACACTGACACTATATTCTGCCCAACGCCATCGTGGACCTATCACACAGTGACAAGGTCCTCACATCCTCTGTTACCCACATCTCACTGCTTTTGACGCCTCTGCGATGGAGGTCAGAAACACGAGACAAAGATTTGAAATCACGCAGGTTTCTTATCGAAAAGATTTCAGATACACAACCACTCACAATCGACATGAAAAGACCTCACAGGGTGACATAAATGACGTCAATGGAACCACCCCTTTTCTTAGGGCGTTGACACCCACACATTTGGCAGTCGAATTCTGTTCTTATGTTTGATACTGCTGACCACCCTTCTCTAACGACGTTTCGGAGCACACACCCATTGAATGCGATCGTGCCCTTCTGGAGCGCAGAGAGACCGCCACTTTTGCTCTCGTGTACAGGTTGGAACCACTAGAGACATTTCGCAATCACTCGACGAAATATGAACGTGACCCGTGGCAGCAGAGGGTATTTGTGACACGTGTTTCGCGCCCTCCTGTGGCGTTGTCACGGGGGGGGGGGGATTGCGACGTGCGTGAATATAACACACCAGTCTGGCAACTCTCTCGGTTTAGAGAAGAGTGGTGCATTGAGAAGTCAGTGAAACTTTTACGTGATGCGAGTTTATGGCAGGATATTTGAAAAGGACGTAAGCCAACTGGCGACCTGAGATACTTGTAAAATGTTTGTTCATGTTTTCAAAGCGGGAAGAGAACAGTGGACTTTTAGATTGGTCGCGCTTCTTGGCGTTGAGAACATCTCTGCAGGCAGAGGTCTTCACTGGAGAAATGTGTTGGCTCAATGTTCGAGTCTGCTAACGCGCGATCCTAGCATCGTATTTCAGAGATCCAGAGATGGAAGCAACACTCTCCTCGTCTTCCGCTGATAATTTGTGGTGAGCAATAATAGCAGGAGTGGCACGTTAGAAAATTCCTGATCAGAATTCCATCTCAGCATTGCAATCATCTGTTCTACATCTATCAGTGCACTGGCAGAGGCAAGCGTTTTTTGAGTGTAGCAATCAGTCGAGCAGCCGCTGTGATCGACCAGAAGGAAAACTGTGAAGTAGCTCAGAACGTCAGCTGTGTTTACAGGTAGCCATTCCAAGCTTTGGAAGTCACTTTACCAACCGAAAGATTCATTTTGTTTGAAATTCATGGTATGTCTTTCTATTGTTTAATTTTGTTTATTGTCAAGTGGTGAGATGCGTTTCCATATTTGTGCTTATTTGAAAAAATTAATATGTTCATTCGAATCGTGTTGTTCTAAACATCTCGAATATTTTCATTTTTGATATTAGGATATTCCCCCTTTATGATCCACAGCTAGCGCTTTAACATTTTTCTGCATGTATTAATCTACTTGTATACATTAAGATAGCTTGAGTCTCATAACAAATTTGTCTGTCATGTTTTTATGTCGAACAGATGGGGGTCTTTCTGCCATTGACGGACAAGGGACGGCACGTACTACACGCGCTCCCCTCTTGAGAAAACTAAACCATTGCAGATCTAACAGTTCAGCAAGTAACGGACACCGACTTGTAGATCGCATACCCACAGTCACTGCTTATGATATTTAAAACTCAAGGAATGGAGTAATTGCTTGGTGATGTCTCGGGTGGTATGTGACAACTGGACTTACCTGCAAATTGTTGAAGGGAACCTGACTACAAACAGTATATGAGAATAGCGATTAATTCTGTTGCTGTTACCTAAATAATCGGGATACCAAATAGCATATTTTAGCAGGACAATCCACGACCACAGACTGCAGTGTATTGCACACGAGAGTGTCACACTGGTATTCCGGGAAGTTAATTGGGAATTTTTCATGTGTATGATAGATAACGAATATGTGAGGAATAAGCAGGGCAAACTGCGCATATTGCAAACATCAAACCAGAATTTCACGGAATGCAAATGCAACGGTATTTTTTTACATTTTGTGCTAAAGTAGAAACATAAATATTATAAGAGGTTTCGCTATTTTTACAGATCTGTTAGTAATACAAGTGACGAAAAACGTTTAGTTGTACAGATTTAAAACATAACACGAGCAAGGAGGAGCAACTAGTTTACATATGTCAGTACAACAGAAAGACGTGACCTCGGTGCCAGTGTACACTGAAGACAGTAATCCTCCTCTGTGTTTCTCAGTGCTCACTTCTGAAAGGCAGAAAGGCGGCGATGTTGTCGCGGAACCCTGCTGGGTAAATTTAAAAAATACGTACTCGCGGAAGATTATGCGACAGTTCTGTAAATCGAGCTAAATGACACGATGATAAGTCGATAGGTCTCGGAGGCGTGCGAATGTACTGGGACAGAAAACTCGCTGGTACTGAAACACAGCACTCCGTGGCCCGCACTGTACCGTAGCTTTCAGACTATACATATGTGGCAGGGGTAGTCATCGAGTTTTAAACGTCACCTCCACAAAAATTAAGCTGCACAGTAACGTTTGCTTTGGTCGGAATCACAGGTCTGCACTCCTGTTTCAAGCTGAAATCCGTGCTCTACAGTAGCGCAAGCAGCACGCCGCTACGTAATGCGCCAGAAACGTTAAGCGTCTCTGTTTTGTCTCGGCTCCCCAGTGGCGTGCTGGCTACGTGGTGGACCCGAGACGCTGGGCGTCTTTGTTTTGTCTCGGCTCCTCTAGCGGCGTGCCGGTTCGGTAGTGTGGCGCACGGATGTCAGCTCGCAGAAAGAGTGTGACCCGACCGAACGAGACATTATTACGCGGCTTCATTTCTTTGGACGGGTGACGTTTAAAAGTGGACGAGCACCCCTCGGGTGCGGGCCAGACGACAGTCGCCAGGGACCTGCACTGCGTCGCTGGCGGACACGTGGCCGCGCCCTCTGCGAGGCACTCTGCCCACCGGCCGAGTTGCAGCAACACCGACTCAAAGGAAGGCCTCGGCGCTTGTTCGTGACGTCACGTCAGCTAGGCTTTTCTTTTTTTTTAATATAGTGTGTAGTGTGGACTGAAGAGATCATCCTTGATGACTTATTCTTCAAGGATGGGATGTAAGGATAAAAGGAAAACACTTTGTTTATTACACATTCAGTTAGGCTTGGGCACGCAATGGGTCCTTTAGCCTGCTGTCTTTAGTGATGTGTATCTCCTGTGGAGGGTGAAATGCGTCAAGGCTGCTATGTGTGACTGCTTCCTCGTGTTATGACATATTGCCTATGTAGGGTGAAACGTTATTAACTTCGGTACTGCCATCTTGCAGGGTTTACCGTTCCTACCGATTCTAATTGTCGAACTACGTCCCTAAGGGCATCGATTTTGTCAAAAACTCGTAGAGCCTTGTCATGGACCTTCTCTTGTATAGTGGTCTCGTGGAGTGCGGTGCGGGTGTCGACGTTTCTTGTCCACCGTGGAGCTCCTGTGATCCATCGATAGCAAATGTTTTGCAGCGCTTGGAGTTTGTTGTAGTTGGAGACGCACGTAGTTCCCCACGAGGTGGAGCCATACAACATTGTGGGTTCCACCGTTGCCTTATACAACTGGAGTTTAGTCTTAGGGTTGAGATCCTTACTCTTCAGGAACGGAATCAACGACCTGGCCATCTTCTGGGCTGCCGTCTTCTTGTCGTCAATATGCTGCGTAAAGAGTAATTTTTTGTCAAGGTAGACACCGAGATACGTCACTCCCGGCGACCGTGGGATAAATTGGTCAGCTATTTGGAGTCTGTCGTTCAGAACTGGTTTCCTCCGTGTGAACAGAACGGCTGCCGTCTGCGTCGGGTTGATCGTTATCTTATTTTGCAGCGCCCAGCGTTCCATTACAGCAAGTTGCCGTTGCATCCTAGCGATTAGCTGGTCCAAGTGTCGTCCAGTTGTCAGAAAGGCCGTATCGTCCGCATAAAAACTCGCCGTAACAAGGGGGACTGTTGGGATGTCATTTATATATAAGTTGAAAAGCAGAGGCGAAATGACAGAGCCCTGCGGAATCCCTGCGGAGATCAGTTTCATTTCGGAGTTTTTGTCGTCGACTCGGACATACAGTTTCCTGTCCTGCAGAAAGCTGTCTATGAGTCTAATGTAACAATCCGCAACAGGGGTAGTGCGATGCATTTTGACGATAAGGTTGGGTCGCCACACCTTATCGTAAGCTTTTTCGATGTCAAGGAAGACACCAATCGTGAAGTGCTGCTTGTTGTATCCTTCTTGTATCCGTTCGGTGATCCGTAGAAGTTGAAGTTCGGCAGATAACTTGTCCTTGAATCCGAATTGTTCGGGTCGTATAACATCATGCGCTGTAAGCGTGTCATGGAGCCTCTTCAACAGCACTCTCTCGAGCACCTTGCCAAGGGTTGGCAAGAGGTTAATTGGCCGGTAACTGTTGGGTCTTTACCTGGCTTGGGTATTGGAACTACTCGAGCCGTCTTCCATGCCGTAGGAAAATATCCCTGCAGAGGGCAGCTGTTGAGAATTCGGGTAAGGAGCACAGTTGGCTTCCTGGGCAACTGTTTCAAATCGGTGTAGCTTACGGAGTCGTTGCCCGGCATATTATTCCGAGTCTTCCGGATAATTTTACGGATCTCTGCTGGTGTGGTGAGTTGTGGGCGGCTCTGCACAGGTGCAGCACGAAAAGCAGTCCATTCTGCTGTAACGACCGCTTCCTGTTCTTGCAGGCGGATGTCGTTCACGGGGGTCGCTGGTGTAGACATCTGTTCTTGGTAAGTCGTAGCATACAGCTCCGCCTGGGCGAGTTCGTCATAGAGGAGGCCATCTGGTCCTCCGATGGCTCGTTTAGGTGGCCGCTGGTGTCGTATGTTCTTGACTACCTGCCATTCGTTCTTGGTTCGAAGTAAGAACTCATCCGCCTTATCTTCCCAGACCTGCTGTCGCCACTCGGCCACTGTCCTGTGCAGTTCTCGTGTTAAGACGTGTGTTTCTCGTCGATCGATCGGGTTTCTATAGCGGAGCCAACGTCGCCTACTCCTGTTTCTCTGTGTCTTCAGTTCTTGGAGTAGAGGCGGGAACTCATCGAAAGCTACTACAGGGTAGACCGTGTGAGTAGTTGCCCTCCGTTTGGCTGCCTTTATCTTCTGCGTCAAAGTTTGTACCGCGATGTCGATGGCTTCCGGTGTTGAAACGTCCTGCGTCGGGCAGACATTGTTGTCAAGATATGTCCGAAATTGACCCCAGCAGAGTTTGTGAGGTTGGGGGCGGAAGGTTGGCCGTTGCGTGTTCCACTATGCTGATGACAGGTCGGTGGTCAGACGAAAGATCGTCGACGGTGCGGAGCTGGAGGTTCGTCTCAATATTTTTGATGATAGCAATATCTAGGACGTCTGCTTCTTGCCGATCGACGTAAGGAATCCGTGTCGGCTCTCGTGGGCCATGGACTGTGATGCCCAGTTCTTCTTCCATGGCAATCAAAGTTCGTCCACGAGGGTTCGTACGCCGGGAATTCCACGCGACGGGCTTGCTGTTAAGGTCACCTCCTAGGAATATTTTGTCAAAATTGGTGAAGACACTCCGTTGGTCGTCTGGCACCAGTTTTTTACCGGGGCTGTTGTACGCCGCAATGAAAGTGATGTTGCCTGCCGCCGATCGAACCGTTACTGCTGTTGCCTCCAGATGTTGGAGGTGTGGTAGTGTTTCATGATGGTGCCGCAGTTCCCTTTTAAGCAGAACTGCGGTCCCTCCACCTCGTTGGCCTTGTTTGTCCGTTCTATAGACGTACATGTTACGAAATCTGAGCTCAGTTGTTGGACGAAGGTGCGTCTCCGATACAAGTGCGATATCGATTTTGTGACGTAAAAATTCAGTGAATTCTGTTTTCTTGTGTTTCATTCCGTTGGCGTTCCATATATAGATTTTCAGGTTTCTCGTGGTCCCAGGGCGATCCATCTTAAGGTGTTCCAAAGGCCTTCAATACCCTTTCGATTAAAGAAAGTATCCCCACTAGTTGTTGCTGCACGGCAGTGAGAAGTTTCGCGACATCAGAGAGCGCTGGAGCTATAGATTCCATCAAATGAGCTGGTGAGACGTAGGTTTCCGGTTCCGGTCGGCGTGGTGATGCTGCGTGGGCGTATGAATAATGCTGGCGGTGCTGTCGAGGTGCGCGTGCTTCAGGAGGAGGCTGTGTTACTGGCTGCCGTGTCGCCGCGGCTGTTCTTGTGGCGGTTGCTGACGGTGGGGCGGAGGGTGTGGCGTCAGGTTGGAGTTACGTGTTACACGAGTCCTCCGTTGAGAGGGCTGCGAGGAAGACGTCTGTATTTCCTGAGAAGTTCCTGGTACTTCTGGCAGCCACGCCGATGTGGCAGGATGGCCCTTTTCATAGTTAGCACATTTCGGCGGAGCCCCTCGGGGATGAGTACATGCTGAAGATCGGTGTTGCCCTCCACATCGAACGCAGCGAGCAGGCAAGCTGCAATAATTAGCCTATGTTCGAATCGCTGGCAGTGGCGACATTGAACAGGTCCTTCTTGTCTGTTGTAGGTTTCAATAACGACTTTAGTATATAGAAGGTATTTGATGTCGTAAATCTTGTAGTTTTCCTTTTGGGCTGGCAACGTGACACAGTAAGCATCTTGAGGTCGTAATTCCTTCGTGTTGTCGTCTCGATTTTTAAACTGGTGGACGTTGATGACAGGAAAACCCTTGTCTTTCAGTGCGCCTATCAGTTCTACCTCCGTAACTTCGGCAGGTAGACGTTTGACAACCACTTTGAGGTCCTTGTCCTCTGCGGCCGGATGTGTAAAAAAGTGGATGTCATTCGACACAAAGAAATTGATGGCCCGCCGTTGATCTTCATAGGAGTCAAAGTGATATTTGATCCTGTCTCGTTGGTAGATGGCCGTAAGACTGCCGTCAGTATTCGCTTTCAGCGCCTTGTTGAGTTCCATGTAGTTCTTGGTATGGTAAATAGTAACGGGCGGGACTTTGCGTAGTAAGTTACGGCCAGAGCCATCTGTCCCCTCTGCTTCGAGATTGACGTCACTCATCTGGTCCATACGTTCTGGACCATCCGTAGTATCTTCCGTCGCAATAGCCGCATAACGGTTGGAAGTTTTCAGTTCTTCTGGACGTTGTCGCTTCCGAGAGTTGTTCTGCTTAGGAGAAGCGTTGAGTGTTTTCTTTGGCGAACTAGTGTAAAATCGCCCTCTCCGTCGGTGGGCTGCATGGACTTCTGGAGGAGAAAATTGTTCCACGTCGTCTGCTTGTTCTTCAGGCTGTGAAGTAGGAACTGTACTAGTGCGGTTGTCGTACGCTTCCTGACTTTGCAGAATCATGTGCTGTAGTTCACGTCTTAGTTCCCGTTGTTGCCGATCGTTGTGTGTTAGCTGATGTCTCTCGTCACAGGGGTTTGACGTACGGTGTCCTCCGCTCTGCATTCGCGTAGCGCTCGTCGTGGTCCTGTCCTCATTATGTTGCCTGTGAGAATCCGTTGTCGTTGCAGGGGTCGTCGCCGCTGTATGCGTCCTGTGGGGAGCGGGGCAGGCCCCACGCCGGCTGGCTGGGACGCGCGCGCTACCTTGTCCGCACTCACCGGCATCGCGCGCTCAGCTGTCAGCTAGGCACGGCCAACGCCACGTCTGT
This sequence comes from Schistocerca piceifrons, assembly GCF_021461385.2. Classification (NCBI taxonomy): domain Eukaryota; kingdom Metazoa; phylum Arthropoda; class Insecta; order Orthoptera; family Acrididae; genus Schistocerca; species Schistocerca piceifrons. The sequence continues at coordinate 16,116,363 of NC_060138.1, forward strand.
TGCAGGCAGAAACGCCTGGGCGTGCTTATCACTATAAATCTCTTATTTTTGGACAAAATGTTTGGTATCGTTTTGGATTCTGCAGTTTTATTTAGATGAAAGATTTTCTTACTATCGTAAAGCTACAAATGCAGATCATAGTTCTGTATTGCTGAATCCTGTCGAAAAAAAACGTAGATCTATATGAGAAGATGCTTTGCCCCATTACGAGCTTCGGAAATTTTACATTCAAATAACTATATTTACTTGATCCATTATGTTATCGAAACTTACCCCAACCCCCTTACGATGAACTCGTTTCTTTTATCTATTTTCGTTTGACGTCGTCACTGGAAATGTGAACTAATTTACATGTGTAAATGTCTGACTGTTGCCAGTCATTAGATTACTGTCGTTTCCAACGAAAGGAATTCTAAACAGGAAACAAAATAGCTTCATACATAGAAAATACTGCTGAGCTTAAACTATTTTAAACATGAACATTAGAAAAGATAAATATTCCCCTCTTGGTACTGAAAAGAGAGACTTTATAAGATTTTATTTGATAAAATAAGTATCTCGGTTTTGCCTCTTCTTCTGTCCCCCACCCTCACCCCCCAATGTGTACAATCACAAGACATTTCATTAACATTCAGTGCTCCTCACCCCATAGTCAACCAAGATACCTAAAGAAGAGCAACAATATGTTCACAGTTTCTTGTAAAAGCAACCCAGTACAAACGTAACTTCCTCAGATTTCCAAATAAGGTAAAGAAGCACGAATTCTGTTGCTGCTGCACTGTGAAGTTGTTTTTGTATGTCAATCCATAAAACAGGTGGAAATTTAAGTTCAGGAGTACATTCTTTGTTAATTGATTGCAGAAATCTCTCAGAACAATGTGTGTTGGCCAACTACCGCCAATAGTTTCACATTTTCGTGTGTCAGAGAGGGGGACACCACTATTATGAGTATGCCTGCAACAGACCTGGCGTTGGCCGTGCCTAGCTGACGTGACGTCACGAGCAAGCGCCGAGGCCTTCCTTTGAGTCGGTGTTGGCCGCTGAGTGCAGAGTGCGCGCCACCGTGCAATATGGTCTGCTGCGAGTCCCGGGGACGACTGTTTCTAGAACACCTTTAACTGGACGCAGTCGATTCTGCCTCTAGCGACACTTCTGTGCTGTCTGTAAACTATTGAAAGAACGTCGATAGCATTCTTTCTTCGTTTTGTTTGTTTTTGTTTTTACCTTAGTTCTCAACGAAGCTTCACGCCCTTATATATAAAATCCAGTCCGAGTTTGAAAACAATAAGTAAAACGCATTTTTTTCCCTTGCTGATAGAGATATGTGCAAGTGAACCTGCTTATGCAGTCAATGTTATCTCCCATTGCTGTGAAGTTCAGATTACATCTATTTGTGTGAATTTCGTGTTAACGTATTCTAAATGTTTTGTGTGTGCGGCTACAGTGAAATACCGATTAACCGTAGCAAAACATTCGTTTTCTGAGCGGGCAATTATATTTTTTACTTAATTTTTTAATGATATTCGTAAAATGGTGTGAGACTGTACAGCTGTGTCAAATGCGTCTTCTTTCCGTAAAGAACACAGGCGAAATATGTAACCTGCGCAGCAGTATTCACTTCAGTAGCACTACGTATTTATTACGGGGTGGCTCGAGGGAGATCACGATTCTCTCCTCCAGCTGCACTGGCAGGAGGTGAGAGAAAGACAGCGTGAAGGCAAAATCACCTGGCAGACCGTGTATTCGTCTCATCTTGAACGAGCCTTTGCCTGCACATTATCGACCAATTTTTCAAAGGCGAATTGATGCAGGAAGTGTAAGTATGTTGTTATTAACTCCTATCTGTTATTTACAGGAGCTGCAGTGATTGGGCCGGTCGGGGTGGTCGAGCGGTTCTAGGCGCTACAGTCTGGAACCGCGAAAACCGCTACGGTCGCAGGTTCGAATCCTGTCTCGGGCACGGGTGTGTGTGATGTCCTTAGGTTTGTTAAGTTCCAGTAGTTCTAAGTTCTAGGGGACTGATGACCTCAGAAGCTAAGTCCCATAGTGCTCAGAGCCACTTGAACCATTTTTTTTTGCAGTGATTGGATTTGATGGAACAGCAAATTCTCAAAGTCAGCACTTGTGGGCAGCAGTTTCCGACTCACGCAGAAGGAGCGGAACTATACTTTAACGTCACGTCCACAGCGAGGTCATTAGAGACGGAGCAGGAAGATGGGGAAGGAAATCCGCCGCGTCCTCCTCAAAGGAACCGCCCCGGCATCTGTCAGGAATGATTTAGGGAAGTGACGGAGAACCTAAACGTGGACGGCAGGACACAGTTGAACCGCCTTGCTCCAGCCAGACTGTGCGAACAGTGTGCGGACAACGGCCGCTGCCGCCTCTCGCGGAAACACTGACCGAACTGCGGGGGGGCCGACTGCGCGGTCTGTACGTGCATCCGCCCCCCCCTCCCCCCCCCCCCCCCCCGCCCCAGGAGAAGAGAGAACGAGGCACAATTGGGCAGCCTATATAAATAACATTTTCTTCTTTTCCTTGTGTCTTATTTCATCACGTTTATCGTATCAGCAAATGCATCTGTAACGTCCCGCGACAAAAGATCGGAAAGCACCTTGGAAGTGCACAGAGGTCGCCTAGGAGCGCCGCAGATCCTGTGGGGCTGTCGTCATCAGGCCTCCGCCGCTGGCGTGACTGAAGCGTGCGCGCGCGTGGGGCGCGTCGACGTCCCGACGTGACGGAAGCGCTCAGAGGAAACGTCGTGTCTCACTGTGCCCGCCACCACACCCTCAAACAAGTTCCCGACTCCGTTGGTGTACCGGTGCAGACCGTCCAACGTTTGTACGTGGAATGGTGTACCACTCGCAAACGTGTAAAGCGACCTCGGAACAGCGGTCGGGAAAGGATCGCAGCCGACGGAGACAGGAGGATCACGTCGTCAAACGTGACCGGGACTGCGCTGTCAGTGATCGCAGCTCCCTCTCAGCCACTTTGCCAAGTGAACTGCGTGGCACGGACGGGACGGCTGGGTCGCGTTCCTCCGAGAACGGAGCTGCTGGCGGCGGCGCGTACGCCGGCACCTCTTTGACGGGCCAGACCTGTTCATCCCTTCTGAGTCAACTTCATTTAGTCTCTTGCTTCCTACCTCGGTTTCGGAATCCGTGGTTCTCCCACATCGTCTGTTGTGTTGTTTGTGCTTCTCTACGCCTCCAGGTAACGTGTATCCACAGGACATGTGGCCTCTAATTGAAGAAGTACCATGATCATCTCTCCATTGGCAAAAGATTCCGGAATAGTCCCCCATTCGGATCTCCGGGAGGGGACTGCCAAGGGGGATGTTACCAAGAGAAAAAGACTGAATAATCTGCGAAAGGATAACGTTCTACGAGTCGGGGCGTGGAATGTCAGAAGCTTGAACGTGGTAGGGAAACTAGAAAATCTGAAAAGGGAAATGCAAAGGCTCAATCTAGATATAGTAGGGGTCAGTGAAGTGAAGTGGAAGGAAGACAAGGATTTCTTGTCAGATTAGTATAGGGTAATATCAACAGCAGCAGAAAATGGTATAACAGGTGTAGGATTCGTTATGAATAGGAAGGTAGGGCAGAGGGTGTGTTACTGTGAACAGTTCAGTGGCCGGGTTGTTCTAATCAGAATCGAAACCAGACCAACACCGACAACAATAGTTCAGGTATACATGCCGACGTCGCAAGCTGAAGATGAACAGATAGACAAAGTGTATGAGGATATTGAAAGGGTAATGCAGTATGTAAAGGGGGACGAAAATCTAATAGTCATGGGCGACTGGAATGCAGTTGTACGGGAAGGAGTAGATGAAAAAGTTACAGGAGAATATGGGCTTGGGATAAGGAATGAAAGAGGAGAAAGACCAATTGAGTTCTGTAACAAGTTTCAGCTAGTAATAGCGAATACCCTGTTCAAGAATCACAAGAGGAGGAGGTATACTTGGAAAAGGCCGGGAGATACGGGAAGATTTCAATTAGATTACATCATGGTCAGACAGAGATTCCGAAATCAGATACTGGAGGAGGAGATTAGTGTTTAACGTCCCATCGACAACGAGGTCATTAGAGACGGAGCACAAGCTCGAGTTAGGGAAGGATGGGGAAGGAAATCGGCCGTGCCCTTGCAAAGGAACCATCCCGGCATTTGCTTGAAGTGATATAGGGAAATCACGGAAAACTTAAATCAAGATGGCCGGACGCGGGATTGAACCGTCGTCCTTCCGAATGCGAGTCCAGTGTGCTAACCACTGCGCCACCTCGCTCGGTTCAGATACTGGATTGTAAGGCGTACCCAGGAGCAGATATAGACTCAGATCACAATATAGTAGTGATGAACAGTAGGCTGAAGACATTAGTCAGGAAGAATCAATACGCAAAGAAGTGGGATACGGAAGTACTAAGGAATGACGAGATACGTTTGAAGTTCTCTAACGCTACAGATACAGCAATAAGGAATAGCGCAGTAGGCAGTACAGTTGAAGAGGAATGGACATCTCTAAAAAGGGCCATCACAGAAGTTGGGAAGGAAAACATAGGCACAAAGAAGGTAGCTGCGAAGAAACCATGGGTAACAGATGAAATACTTCAGTTGATTGATGAAAGGAGGAAGTACAAACATGTTCCGGGAAAATCAGGAATACAGAAGTACAAGTCGCTGAGGAATGAAATAAATAGGAAGTGCAGGGAAGCTAAGACGAAATGGCTGCAGGAAAAATGTGAAGACATCGAAAAAGATATGATTGTCGGAAGAACAGACTCAGCATACAGGAAAGTCAAAACAACCTTTGGTGACATTAAAGCAACGGTGGTAACATTAAGAGTGATACGGGAATTCCACTGTTAAATGCAGAGGAGAGAGCAGATAGGTGGAAAGAATACATTGAAAGCCTCTATGAAGGTGAAGATTTGTCTGATGTGATAGAAGAAGAAACAGGAGTCGATTTAGAAGAGATAGGGGATCCAGTATTAGATTCGGAATGTAAAAGAGCTTCGGAGGACTTACGGTCAAATAAGGCAGAAGGGATAGATAACATTCCACTAGAATTTCTAAAATCATTGGCGGAAGTGGTAACAAAACGACTATTCACGCTGGTGTGTAGAATATATGAGTCTGGCGACATACCATCTGACTTTCGGAAAAGCATCATCCACACAATTCCGAAGACGGCAAGAGCTGAGAAGTGCGAGAATTATCGCACAATCAGCTTAACAGCTCATGCAACGAAGCTGCTTACAAGAATAATATACAGAAGAATGGAAAAGAAAATTGAGAATGCGCTAGGTGACGATCAGTTTGGCTTTAGGAAAAGTAAAGGGACGAGAGAGGCAATTTTGATGTTACGGCTAATAATGGAAGCAAGGCTAAAGAAAAATCAAGACATTTTCATAGGATTTGTCGACCTGGTAAAAGCGTTCGACAATATAAAATGGTGCAAGCTGTTCGAGATTCTGAATAAGTAGGTGTAAGCTATAGGGAGAGACGGGTCATATACAATACGTACAACAACCAAGAGGGAATAATAAGAGTGGACGATCAAGAACGAAGTGCTCGTATTAAGAAGGGTGTAAGACAAGGCTGTAGCCTTTCGCCCCTACTCTTCAATCTGTACATCGAGGAAGCAATGATGGAAATAAAAGAAAGTTTCAGGAGTGGAATTAAAATACAAGGTGAAAGGATATCAATGATACGATTCGCTGATGACATTGCTATCCTGAGTGAAAGTGAAGAAGAATTAAATGATATGCTGAACGGAATGAACAGTCTAATGAGTACACAGTATGGTTTGAGAGTAAATCGGAGAAAGACGAAGGTAATGAGAAGTAGTAGAAACGAGAACAGCGAGAAACTTAACATCAGGATTGATGGTCACGAAGTCAATGAAGTTAAGGAAATCTGGTACCTAGGCAGTAAAATAACCAATGACGGACGGAGCAAGGAGGACATCAAAAGCAGACTCGCTATGGCAAAAAAGGCATTTCTGGCCAAGAGAAGTCTACTAATATCAAATACCGGCCTTAATTTGAGGAAGAAATTTCTGAGGATGTACGTCTGGAGTACAGCATTGTATGGTAGTGAAACATGGAATGTAGGAAAACCGGAACAGAAGAGAATCGAAGCATTTGAGATGTGGTGCTATAGACGAATGTTGTAAATTAGGTGGACTGATAAGGTAAGGAATGATGAGGTTCTACGGAGAATCGGAGGGGAAAGGAATATGTGGAAAACACTGATAAGGAGAAGGGACAGGATGATAGGACATCTGCTAAGAAATGAGGGAATGACTTCCATGGTACTAGAGGGAGCTGTAGAGGGCAAAAATTGTAGAGGAAGACAGAGATTGGAATACGTCAAGCAAATAATTGAGGACGTAGGTTGCAAGTGCTACTCTGAGATGAAGAGATTAGCACAGGAAAGGAATTCGTGGTGGGCCGCATCAAACCAGTCAGTAGACTGATGACCAAAAAAAAAAAAAAAAAAAAAACGCCTCCTTCCATATGGGTTTTGGCGGTTGTATTCTTCGTGCAGTGTGTGCGATACTAAATCGGCTACGCTACTTATTTTGCTGCAGTCGTCGGGATTACGTATTATTGTGGCGATGTCAGCGTCGTCCTGTACAGGCGTCACGTGTGCTGGCGTGTTGCACAGCAGTGTGACGTGTGTTCTGGTCCACCACTTTCTCCGCAAACGCACATTTCATTGTTAGTCCCATTCGGTTTGAGTGTACCGGGTACACCCCACGGCTTATCAGCAAATGGACCATCCCACGGCTTGGGTCGACACGTTTATCGATCCCGTTCCTCTTAAGCCAGTAATGTGCAGCTCTATAACTCATTGTTTCGTCTACAGGGCAAGTTCGCATCACGACGCAGAGTGCCTCTGGGATGTGGTGTCGACGAGTCCCCTCATTCTCAGGAGCACACTACGTTGACCTCTTGTTGCAGTTGTCTTGTTAGTCTGTATGGTCAGTCTGTGAGCCCAAGCACTTGCGGCGAAGCATGCGATCGATTCAAGTAGCGAAATGTGATAGGTCCTTATCGTCTTAATAGGTCATTTGTACTGAGTTGTGTCGAATCTTGCTAGTTTGTGCATAATTTTGGAGGCTTTGTCAGTTGCTAGTTTGATATGATAGTTGAAAGTCTGTTTTTGGTCAACATGCAGTCCTACATAACGTGTGGCGTGCATCTTCTGTACGTTTTTATTATCTAATTTTAGAAATGGATTCCTCTTTAGTGTCACTCTGAGCAGTAAATATACAGTTTTGTTTCCTTTCCACCAATTGTTAATTTTGTGCAGCAGTTGCGTGCCTTTTGTGTCTAGTGCTGGCTGACATCACTACGAGCAGCTCACCTGCGTACGGTACGCCGCCACACCTCTTAACCCGTCGTCAGCGTCCAGGGTGTTCAGCAAGGGCTCGATTGCGATATCCCACTATATTGGTCCGCATTGCGTGTACCAGCCAGCCATTCTGCTTCTGCAGCAGTCGAGGAGGCTATTGTAGAGGGAAGCTGATTGCGTTATTTCCCTTAATTTCCCTCAACCTGGAGAAGAGGGACGGCCACCACATGTTGTCAAAAGGCCCAGCTATGTCGATTAGTAGGACGGTCAGGTATTTGTCGCTGGTGCTATTTGTTACTACTAATGCTTTGTTGATGGCGTCTTCTATAATTTTAAGCGGTCACACAGGAGCCTTTCCTGTTCCTTGCAGAGGTTGAGAGGCAGATCTGTCGGTACATTCTGGGGCATGTTTGCTCTTTGTCTTTTGATTTCCTGATTATTACTTAATTAGCAGTTTTCCAGAGGTATGCATCTCTGCCTGTGAGTAGTGCCTCGTTGAACACGTTAGCAACAAAAGGTCTGATTTGTGTTACTGTTTGTTTTCATGTTTCTGAAGAGCAGCCGTGGTATCTTGCCGCCTCGCAGAAATGTTCCCTGAACGCAGGCAATTTCTGCTTTTGTTTCATCTTAGAGCTTACTTAGTTCGGTGTTTACTAGGGAACTAAACTAAACTCCTCCCGAACAGGCCATGAAGGTTCAACGCTACCGACCGGCCGCCATGTCCTCAGGTCATAGGCGTCACTGGATGCGGATATGGAGCGCCACGTGTTGAGCACACCGCTCTCCCGGCCGTAGTCAGTTTCCGAGACCGGAGCCGCTACTTCTCAGTCGAGTAGCTCCGCAGTTTGCCTCACAAGGGCTGGATGCACCCCGCTTGCCAACAGCGCTCGGCGTACCTGACGGTCACCCATCCAAGTGTTAGGCCAGCCCGATCACGCTTGACTACGGTCGCCTTCACAAGGGGTGTCTAGTGAAGGAAAAACACTTGGCTGTGTTTTCTTTACAATCCAAAAACACACATCCATGTGGCTTCACGAAGTCCTTGTATCCTTTCCCTAGGTTTAGCCCCCCCCCCCCCCTTACTTTGAGGTTCGTTGGGAGATTTTCAACTCTTAGGATCATACTGTCACCTTGATCTATTTGGTTCGGAAGCAGATTTTATCCCCGTTTTCACGCTTAGTTCGTATTACATAGCGAAGAGCTGTTTGAAATATATCCTTGTTTTCTAGTCTGCTACGCCGCAGGTTAGTTTCTAAATTTCCGTAGTTTACGTAATTAACGGTATTCAACATGTCCTTGGTTGCGTCTGTTTGGTGTTCTTGACTGTTCCTTTGTTGCTCCGATTTCGAGTAATTTTGTAGTGTAGCATGTTTTCCCTGCTTTTTGGTTTCAGGCAGTGTGGCATTTGATGAGTTTTCGCTGAGGATTTCCCCTGATAGTGACTGGTTGTTTTTTTATCTCTGCCATGGACTTGTTCGTGAAAGCTAACTACTGTACCTCCGTTTCTGAGGCGCTTGTGTCTTGTATAGTGCCGGTACAGGATGTGTCTTTCTCCTCAGCTATTTTACTGTTTTGTTTTTCATAGAGACTGTGTAGACAAACCGAACTGGTGTAATATAGTGTCTACATTTGGTTGTATCATATTCTACTTGTGCGGGAAGCGTGCAATTGTCTTTGTTTATATTTGCCTCTGGTGTATTTCTTGTGAACTCTGTTACATCTTCAGTCTCAGGATGTTCAAGAATGTCGTTAAATTTCTCCGTACTATCTCGTAGTATTATGTCTTCCACTTCGCAAACTCCTAAAAGGAGACTAGGCGGAAAGATGATATTTGAGGTGCCTGGCCACTTCACATTCAATTGCTGCCTGGATGCACATATCGTGTATGTAGTCGGTAATGCTGAAGTACCTATACTGTATTGGCTCCCACAACTGAGCATTACATCAGTACTAATACCTGCATTTGGGGGCTGTAATATCCCCATGCGTTGCCACCAGGCAACGGCTCGCTGCCGGCCCATCTTAGTCGCCGGAGATTTGTACCTTTGCCCGTCTCCTTTTTTATTACGTCTGTTACTGTGTGTGTTAGGAGGGTGGGTTTCTGACAGTTACGGTAGCACTCCTCATTAATGGACGTCGTCTACTACATCGTATTCGGTACGCTCTATTTGTCTTTCGTAGAGCAGTTTATATGTAGGACAGTCTGGCCCCCTGCTTTATCGCATGTTCTAGTTCCGCGTTTGCGTGGTATACAGCCAACAGGATTTTCCCCCCTGCATCTTGACTTTTTGTGCCCCGATTTTGCACATCTCCATCACGATGGGTCCTTATCGCAACGCTTCTATTGGTGACCGAAGCCACAACAGTTAAAACCTTCTTGTGCAGCAACATAGTCGTTGATATACGAAGATTGGAATCGAATAAAAACTCTTTATTTTTGAAGCAACAGTAATCGTACTCTTGGCGACACTACTAAAACATTTTACTGTCATTTTGAACTTTGTTCCTGTTTTAAATTTCATTTCAAGCTCGCTATCGAACTCTTCTTTAGTAATGTGTTCACTCAGATTTATTTCGTATAGCTCTACTAAGAATTGCTGCTCAGTTAAATATGTTGAGTCGTGGTGCACCGCAAGCGGGGGTCTAAACTTCTTGTGCTACTCGCACCTAATGTCCTTAAGCTGTGCTGTTTTTTCTATTATCTTTTTCTTGTCTACTTGTTATTCTGTTTCAATTATTACAGAGTGCAAGGTAAGTCTTCCCTAGCTTCCATCCGGTTGAGTGGCGTTCAAAGTCCGCTACGTGTCGATGAGTGTCATCCTCGGCGTCTTCAGTCATGGCCAGACTGGCGAACGTGACAGAGAACTCTGGATGTGTGCTTGAACCACCTGAACAGCATCCATCAAAACATACTGATGATGATGGAAGCAGGACACAATGAACGTCTTTCATTTTTGAATGTTCTTATAAAAAGAAAATCGTACGGTACACTGGGACATGCCGACAATAGAAAGAAGACCCACACCTGCATATATCGAGCTGTCGTCATTCAGCGTAGCAGCACACCGCTCCAACGGCGCTAGTACACGGGGCACGCACTGCGCGCGGCAAAGGCTGAGCTGCAACAGCTTAGGGAAGTGTTTCGCCGAAATGGTTACAGCGAATCGCAGACTAGACATGCATTGAGCAAATCGACTGATACTGTCATCGGCAAGTACAGGGTGGCGCACGAAATGTGTTACTTATTGTTTCTTTCACAATTTACGACGTAGATTAGATTCCCGCTGGGATCTCTACAGCAGTACCAGCAGAGCTTGGAAAAACAAATGAGTTACGAAATGAGGTGTAATTCACGATACTGCCGCCAGGAGACTAGTAAGCAGCAATGGCTGACAATGGAAGACTGAGGACACAGCAACGATGTTACTTTTTCATGAAACTAAAAGCCTTGTTCTGACTCAGAGGCGTTTTCGATAACAGTTTAACACACGATGGGTACCTTTCAAGAAGACCATCCACAGGTTGTACGATAAATTTGTACAGAAAGGAACAGTACTGGAAACGAAGCGACCTCGGCCTAAGCCTGTTTGTTCGCAGGAGAATATTGAAGCGGTACGAGTTGCTGTACAGAGAAGTCCCGGCAAATCGTGTAGAAAGGCAGCAGTGCAACTGGGAATATCCAGACGCTCCGTTCAACGCATTCTTAAAAGTGACCTCCATATGTACCCATACAAGATGACCTGTGCACAGAAGCTCACTCAAGAACACAAGCAGTAGAGACTACTGTTTGCTCAGTGGGCGGAGGATAGGGAAGAAACTCTCAACAACGTTTGGTTTTCAGACGAGGCGCATTTTCATTTAGACGGAGTGGTTAACAAACAAAATTTACGCTTCTGGGCCACTGAAAACCCACAAGTACTTCATGAACAACAGCATTATGCTCCGAGGATTACAGCGTGGGCAGCAATTACCAGTCACGGACTTATTGCAGCCTTTTTCTTTGAAGAAACTGTGACCAGCGTGCGTTATTTGAGCATGCTTCGCAATAGCTTCATTCCACAGATTCTTGCTACTGCCTTCCCCTTGAACACGCAGTGGTTGATGCATGATGGAGCAAGGCCACATACTGCAAACACTGTGTTGGAGTTTTTACACGAGCATTTCGACATGCGGATCATTTCACTCAGGTTTCCAGGTCGCTTCGATGACGGACAAAATTGGCCCCCCAATAGTCCAGACCTCAAACCATGTGACTTTTTACTTTGGGGGTACCTCAGAAGACTTATTCTTCAAGCTTGCAGTGAAATTACGGAAGACATGTGCCGTAGGGTAATCACTAACTTCAGTGTTCGTTTGAAGGAAGTTAGGAAACGAAGTGGTGGACATATTGAGCATGTGCTGAGTTAGAACAAATCTCCATGGACAGCTCTTCATTGTAGTATATGTTCCTTTCAGATAGTGTTGACAATACAGTTTATATTGAAAAACAAAATGGTAACACATTTCGTGCGCCACCGTATAAGAGGAACAGAAACTCGCTCGATTCCCTATGCCAGGTTTCCCTCGGCCAAAATTGCGAGTATTCTGGAATAAACATCATCAAGCCCATCTTCCGGCCGGCACAAAAAAGATTTCTCAGCTCCTTGAAGAACAGATTCCAACTGCAAATAGTTGGTGTAAATCGCAGCGATGCCGGGAACACATGAGAGGCGTACGTCTTGGGCGTAAAGACAAATCAGAAATGTCAAAACACAGCCTCAACGTGGAACAAACGTTCGAATTCGAAAAGAAGAAAAAAAGTTTCGTGCCGAGCTAGTGGCTTTTGGGAGAGCGTCGCCAAAGAATCAATTCAGATACGACTGCGTGCCATTGCTTCTACACGGCGAGAGCTTCGCGCATCTGGGCAAGACTGGAGGCGGCGCCGAGGCGGCGGTGGAGGGAGGCGGCCGCGCCTCACATCACACACACACACACACCCACAACACAAGCACGACACTCGTCGAAACGTCGCCGACTTTGAACGCGGCCACTCGCAGGGAAGCCTCAGATTCTATCTGTAATATTTGCTGTTGTGTCAGGACTCTGATTGTTCGATTTAATGAACTTACTGCCTTATTACACGTTTACGGACATTGAAGGTCTTTTTTGTATCTACCACAGACAGCACTGCTTGCACACGGACAAAGAAGGAAATGAGCGTTTCAGTAGAGAAAACGTACTAATTCTACTTTCGTGAATTAAATGTGTGGCGTGCGAGCCAAATAAAGCCGACAACTGTCGCTGGAGAGCTCCGAGAGAGCAAACTCGGTGTAAGCAGCTCGTTCCGTGAGCCGGGGCGCCGTGGCTCGTCGCACTGGATACCCCACCCCGTCTGGAGGCACGTAGGCGCGCGAGGCAGGTCAGCAGGTTTTGGCGGAAACGCTTTTCGGCAGACCTGGATTAAGTGTGCACGATGCTGCACGTACACCGTCGGTGTAAGCTAGGGTCGGCATCGGCCGCCCCACCGTGTCCCACAGTACAGAATTAGAAAAACTTCAAATGTGTGTGAAATCTTATGGGACTTAACTGCTAAGGTCATCAGTCCCTAAGCTTACACACTATTTAAACTAAAGTAACCTAAGGACAAACACACACACCCATGCCCGAGGGAGCCAGAGCGAGAGCACCAGCAGCAGCGAGTACTGTTTGTATAAAGCGTTTATTTTGCATTTTGTTTACGACCTTCCACTAAGGAAGGGATTCTATTTGTGTTTATCTGCTCTGCATAGTAACTAACAGTTCTTGATAAAACTTTACGTAGTTTTCGTGTTAGATTTCTTAGTGTTTTCTTGATCGTTTAGAACAGAAAGCGCCCTAAAACCGTCTTTTGTTTGTTTCGCGGCCGTTAGCCACTAGTCACTTGAATCAGCAGTTGTCTTGTGACAGCCAGAGCGAGAGCACCAGCAGCAGCGAGTACTGTTTGTATAAAGCGTTTTTGTACTTATTTGCTGCGCTTAGCTTTTAAATAGTTTTTCTGGGAAAACCTAGCGTAGTTTTCGCGTCTCGTATTTCAGTGAGTGTTTCTTGATTATCAGAGTAGCTCATCAGAAGATTATCTTGGGAATTTGTCACCGTATAGAGTAGGGTAAACATAGTCATGTGTAGGGACTGTGGTTGTTGTGAGCGGACGCAAGGAGAATTGGCCACTCTTCGGGGGCAGGTGGAGGCTTTGTCTGTTAGGCTCATCGAGCTCGAGGCGCAGGCGTCGGCTCGTAGTGGCGTTGGGGCAACTGTGGTGAGACCTATGCCTACTTCGGTGGCCTTGGAATCACATGGAACCCCTGATGTCGCTGCGTCTTCCGGCAGTGAGCATCTTACCGGTCAGCCATCACTCCAGCGTGAATGGCGGACAGTGGTGGGCTCGTGCGTGCCTGGCCGAAAGGCGAAGGTGGGATCTGGCCGCGTGGCAGCTGCCTTACCCCTTTCCAACAGGTACGGGGTGCTTCCTAGTGGTGATGACATCGTTTCCGAGCCACCACAGGATGCCTCGCCTGTTGGGCCAGTGGCCGATTCTCCGGCAAGGTCCCGACAGTCACAGAGGGCGGGCCTATTAGTTATAGGGAGCTCCAACGTTAGGCGGGTTATGGAGCCCCTCAGGAAAATAGCGGGTAGGTCGGGGAAGAATGCCAGTGTGCACTCGGTGTGCTTGCCGGGGGGTCTCGTCCGTAATGTGGAGGAGGCCCTTCCGGCAGCTATTGAACGCACTGGGTGTGACCGGCTGCAGATAGTAGCACATGTCGGAACGAATGACGCCTGCCGCTTGGGTTCTGAGGCCTCCTTGGTTCCTTCCGGCGGCTGGCTGATTTGGTGAAGACAACCAGCATCGCACGCGGAGTGCAAGCTGAGCTTAATATCTGCAGCATAGTGCCCAGAGTCGATCGCGGTCCTCTGGTTTGGAGCCGTGTGGAGGGTCTAAACCAGAGGCTCAGACGACTCTGCGACTATAATGGTTGCAAATTCATCGACCTCCGTTATTGGGTGGAGAACTGTAGGGCCCCCCTAGACAGGTCAGGCGTGCACTACACACCGGAAGCAGCTACTAGGGTAGCAGAGTACGTGTGGCGTGCACACGGGGGTTTTTTAGGTTAGAGGGACCCCCCCTTGGGCGAAACGATAAAATACCTGACGGCTTACCAGAGAGGACATTATCATCGTTGATAAAGAACGTCCGTCCTCAGAGACCAAAAACAGGAAAAGTTAACGTAATATTGGTAAACTGCAGGAGTATCCAGGGCAAGGTTCCTGAATTAGTATCTCTTATTGAAGGAAATAGTGCGCATATAGTATTAGGAACGGAAAGTTGGTTAAAACCGGAAGTGAACAGTAACGAAATCCTAGACACAGAATGGAATATATACCGCAAGGATAGGATAAACGCCAATGGTGGAGGAGTATTTATAGCAGTAAAGAATTCAGTAATATCCAGTGAAGTTATTAGCGAATGCGAATGTGAAATAATCTGGGTTAAGTTAAGTATCAAAGGTGGGTCAGATATGATAGTCGGATGCTTCTATAGACCACCTGCATCAGCAACCGTAGTAGTTGAGCGCCTCAGAGAGAACCTGCAGAACGTCGTGAAGAAGTTTCGTGATCATACTATTGTAATAGGGGGAGACTTCAATCTACCAGGTATAGAATGGGATAGTCACACAATCAGAACTGGAGCCAGGGACAGAGACTCTTGTGACATTATCCTGACTGCCTTGTCCGAGAATTACTTCGAGCAGATAGTTAGAGAACCAACTCGTGAAGCTAACGTTTTAGACCTCATAGCAACAAATAGACCGGAACTTTTCGACTCCGTGAATGTAGAAGAGGGTATCAGTGATCATAAGTCAGTGGTTGCATCAATGACTACAAGTGTAATAAGAAATGCCAAGAAAGGAAGGAAAATATATTTGCTTAATAAGAGTGATAGGGCACAAATCGCAGAATATCTGAGTGACCACCATCAAACGTTCATTTCTGAGGAAGAGGATGTGGAACAAAAATGGAAAAAATTCAGAAACATCGTCCAGTACGCCTTAGATAAGTTCGTACCGACTAAGGTCCAAAGCGAGGGGAAAGATCCACCGTGGTATAACAATCATGTACGAAAGGTACTACGGAAACAAAGAAAGCTTCATCATAGGTTTAAGAGTAGTCGAATCATAGCTGATAAGGAAAAGCTGAACGAAGCGAAAAAGAGCGTAAAGAGAGCAATGAGAGAGGCATTCAACGAATTCGAACATAAAACATTGGCAAACAATCTAAACAAGAACCCTAAAAAGTTTTGGTCATATGTAAAATCGGTAAGCGGATCTAAATCCCCTATTCAGTCACTCGTTGACCACGATGGCACCGAAACAGAGGACGACCGAAGAAAGGCAGAAATACTGAATTCAGTGTTCCGAAACTGTTTCACTGCGGAAAATCGTAGCACGGTCCCTGACTTCAGCCGTCGCACGGACGCCAAAATGGAAAATATTGAAATAAACGATATCGGAATTGAAAAACAACTGCTATCACTTAGCAGCGGAAAAGCATCCGGACCAGACGAGATACCCTTAAGATTCTACAGTGATTATGCTAAAGAACTTGCCCCCTTTCTATCAGCAATTTATCGTAGATCGCTGGAAGAACGTAAAGTACCTAGCGACTGGAAGAAAGCGCAGGTCGTTCCCATTTTCAAGAAGGGTCATAAATCAGATGCGAATAATTATAGGCCTATTTCGCTTACGTCAATCTGTTGTAGAATAATGGAACATGTTTTGTGTTCTCGTATTATGACGTTCTTAGATAATACAAATCTCCTTCATCATAACCAACATGGATTCCGCAAACAGAGATCATGTGAAACTCAGCTCGCCCTATTTGCCCAAGAAATTCACAGTGCCGTAGACACTGGCGAGCAGATTGATGCCGTATTCCTGGACTTCAGGAAGGCATTTGATACGGTTCCGCACTTACGTTTAGTGAAAAAAAATACGAGCTTACGGAATATCGGACCAGGTTTGTGATTGGATTCAGGATTTCCTAGAAGAAAGAACACAACATGTCATTCTTAACGATTCAAAATCTGCTGATGTAGAGGTAATTTCGGGAGTACCGCAGGGAAGCGTGATAGGACCTTTATTGTTTACAATATACATAAATGACTTAGTTGACAACATCGGTAGCTCCGTGAGGCTATTTGCAGATGACACGGTTGTCTACAAGAAAGTAGCAACATCAGAAGACTCGTACGTACTCCAGGAGGACCTGCAGAGGGTTAATGCATGGTGCGACAGCTGGCAGCTTTCCCTAAACGTAGAGAAATGTAATATAATGCGCATACATAGGGGCAGAAATCCATTCCAGTACGATTATGCCATAGGTGGTAAATCATTGGAAGCGGTAACGACCGTAAAATACTTAGGAGTTACTATCCGGAGCGATCTGAAGTGGAATGATCACATAAAACAAATAGTGGGAAAAGCAGGCGCCAGGTTGAGATTCATAGGAAGAATTCTAAGAAAATGTGACTCATCGACGAAAGAAGTAGCTTACAAAACGCTTGTTCGTCCGATTCTTGAGTATTGCTCATCAGTGTGGGACCCTTACCAGGTTGGATTAATAGAAGAGATAGACATGATCCAGCGAAAAGCAGCGCGATTCGTCATGGGGACATTTAGTCAGCGCGAGAGCGTTACGGAGATGCTGAACAAGCTCCAGTGGCGGACACTTCAAGAAAGGCGTTACGCAATACGGAGAGGTTTATTATCGAAAGTACGAGAGAGCACATTCCGGGAAGAGATGGGCAACATATTACTACCGCCCACATATATCTCGCGTAATGATCACAACGAAAAGATCCGAGAAATTAGAGCAAATACGGAGACTTACAAGCAGTCGTTCTTCCCACGCACAATTCGTGAATGGAACAGGGAAGGGGGGATCAGATAGTGGTACAATAAGTACCCTCCGCCACACACCGTAAGGTGGCTCGCGGAGTATAGATGTAGATGTAGATGTAGATGAACCTCCGCCGGGACCAGCCGCACAGTCTATGACTGCAGCGCCATAGACCGCTCCGCTAATCCCACGCGGCACAGAATTAGAAACGTCAGTCCACTTAATCACTATTCTGTAGCAGTCTACGTACATTCAAAAGAACAATTCGATCACTGGGCTGGAGTACGTGCGCCACAGACACTCGCCGTAACATCGCCTCAGACTGGTTTCCCCCGCCGACAGTCTCCTCCACGAACAAAACACTCAAAAGGGATAAGACAGCCACAAAAATACCACACCTGAAGTTCCCTCTACAACAAATAGGACTCACTGTCTGTGTGATACCTCGACAAGAGCGCCGCTGTGGGGCCTCTGGCCACAGTCTGCTCGCTCATTACATCACACCGTTGTTCACAGGAACCAGAAACTGCCTCTGCTGCGGCTCACAGCTCGCACCGCGCGACCGCCGCGTCCCCTCCTACAATCGCGACCTCGCCCGACCAGTCTCCTGAGTAGAATGTACACACTGCTAGCTACCGCGTATATTACCTGCATTAGGTCCTACTTGCTGCCAAGACTTTGCAAGTCTCCCCGGCATCAGGTGATACGGACAGCGGCACTGGTATTCGAAAACAGCACGGTCGCGCTAGACCGCCCGCCGTTCACCTGGACAGAGGGAAGACCGAGCCGCTGGCGGGACAGTGGGCCCCGTCCCACGGAAACCAGAAAGCGGGCCATACAAAACGGGCGCTGGCACGCGCAACAATGACCAGCAAACTATACGTTACACTGCCGACTCCCCCACATCCCAGCCAACCTGCGGCAATTTTTGTCGCCAAATAAAATTACTCCTTACAAGTGCAGTTAAAATCTTGGAGCCGATATCTTCGCGTAACGTGCAAGAGCGTGCTGTTCAAAGAGAGCACATAAACATCCATCAGCTGTTCTTCGAGATAGCAGACTTGGCACACAGTTCTACTTTACAGACAGAATGTGTAAATGAAAGGAAACAGAGACAACATTCTTAGAATATCAAAAGTTACACTAGCCTATTTCATGAGAAGAATCGTCAGTCACGCAACGAAAAGAAACAATACAAAGATCCAATATTTTCTCTTTCCTGTCGGCCTCTTCGACTATCGAATCATTACTAATAGAAAGTAAATAAGCTAAACACTCTACACCTAACATGAAATGCGTCTGAACTCTCGGCAGTTTACACCATTTCGACTGTTGTTGTTGTGGTCTTCAGTCCAGAGACTGGTTTGATGCAGCTCTCCATGCTACTCTATCCTCTGCAAGCTTCTTCATCTCCCAGTACCTACTGCAACCTACATCCTTCTGAATTTGTTTAGTGTATTCATCTCTTGATCTCCCTCTGCAATTTTTCCCTTCACGCTGCCCTCCAATACTAAATTGGTGATCCCTTGATGCCTCAGAATATGCCCTACCAACCGATCCCTTCTTCTAGTTGTGCCACAAATTTTTCTCTCCAATTCTATTCAATACCTCCTCATTAGTTATATTATCTACCCATCTAATCTTCAGCATTCTTCTGTAGCACCACATTTCGAAAGCTTCTATTCTCCTCTTGTCTAAACTATTTATCGTCCATGTTTCACTTCCATACATGGCTACACTCCATAAAAATACTTTCAGAAACGACTTAGTGACACTTAAATCTATACTCCATGTTAACAAATTTATCTCCTTCAGAAATGCTTTCCTTGTCATTGCCAGTCTACATTTCACATCCTCTCTACTTCGACCATCATGAGTTATTTTGCTCCCCAAATAGCAATACTCATTTACTACTTTAAGCGTCTCATTTCCTAATCTAATTCCCTCAGCATCACCCGATTTAATTCGACTACATTCCATTATTCTCGCGTTGTTTTTGTTGATGTTCATCTTATATCCTCCTTTCAAGATCATGTCCATTCCGTTCAGCTGCTCTTCCAGGTCCTTTGCTGTCTCTTACAGAATTACAATGTCATCGGCGAACCTCAAAGTTTTTATTTCTTCTCCATGTATTTTAATTACTACTCCGAATTCTTCTTTTGTTTCCTTTACCGCTTGCTCAATATGCAGGTTGAATAACATTGGGCATATGCTACAACCCTCTCTCACTCCCTTCCCAACCACTGCTTCCCTCTCATGCCACCGACAGCTATAAAGCTGCCATCTGGTTTCTGCACAAATTGTAACTAGCCTTTCGCTCTCTGTATTTTACCACTGCCACCTTCAGAATTTGAAAGAGAGTATTCCAGTCAACATTGTCAAAAGCTTTCTCTAAGTCTACAAATGCTAGAAACGTAAATTTGCTGTTCCCTAATCTATCTTCTAATATAAGTCGCAGGGTCAGTATTGCCTCGCATGTTCCAACATTTCTACGGAATCGAAACTGATCTTCCCCGACGTCGGCTTCCATCAGCTTTCCCATTTATCTATAAAGAATTCGCGTTAGTATTTTGCAGCCGTGACTTATTCTGACAGTTCGAAAATTTCACATCTGTCAACAACTGCTTTCTTTGGGATTGGAATTATTATATTCTTCTTGACGTCTGTGGGTATTTCCCCAGTTTCATGCATTTTGCTCACCACATGGTAGAGTTTTGTCAGGGCCGGCTCTCTCAAGGCTCAGTTCTAATGGAAGGTTATCTACTCCCAGGGTCTTGTTTCGACTTAAGTCTTTCAGCGCTCTGTAAAATTCTTCACGCAGTATCGTATCTCCCATTTCATCTTCATCCCTTGTATAGGCCCTCTATATACTCCTTCCACCTTCCTGCTTTCCCTTCTTTGCTCAGAACTAGTTTTCGATAAAGTTCTTGATATTCATGCAAGTGGTTCTCTTCTCTCCAAATGTCTCTTTAATTTTCCTCTACGCAGCATCCATCTTACCCCTAGTGAGATAAGATTCTACATCCTTACATTTGTCGTCTAGCCATCCCTGCTTAGCCATTTTGCACTTCCTGTCGATCTCATTTTTGAGACGTTTGTATTCCTTTTTGCCTGCTTCATTTACTTCATTTTTATATTTTATCATTTCATCAATTAAATTTAGTATATCTTCTGTTACCCAAGGATTTCTACTAGCCCTCGTCTTTTTACCTACTTGATCCTCTGCTACGTTCACTATTTCGTCTCTGAAAGCTACCCACTCTTCTTCTACTGTATTTCTTTCCCCCATTCCTGTCAATTGTTCCCTTACGCTCTCCCTGAAACTCTGTACAACCTCTGGTTCATTCAGTCTATCCATGTCCCATGTCCTTAAATTCCCACACTTTTGCAGTTTCTTCAGTTTGAATCTACAGCTCATAACCAATGGATTGTGGTGAGAACGCACATCTGCCCCTGGAAAAGTCTTACAATTTAAAACCTCGTTCCTGAATCTTTGTCTTACGATTATCTAATCTATCTGAAACCTGTCAGTATCTCCAGGCTTCTTCCATGTATAAAACCTTCTTTTATGATTCTTGAACCAAGTGTTAGTTATGATTAAATTATGCTCTGTGCAAAATTCTACCAGCCGGCTTGCTCTTTCATTTCTTCCCCCCAATCCATATTCACCTACAACGTTCCCTTCTCTCCTTTTTCCTGCTATCGAATTCCAGTCACCCATGACTATTAAATTTTCGTCTCCCTTCACTATCTGAATAATTTCTTTTATCTCATCACACATTTCATCAATCTTTTCGTGATCTGCGGAGGTAGTTGGCATATAAACTTGTGCTACTGTGGAGGCGTGGGCTTCGTATCTATCTTGGCCACAATAATGCGTTCACTATGCTGTTTGTAGTAGCTTACCTGCACTCTTATTTTTTATTCAGTGTTAAACCTATTCCTGCATTACCTCTATTTGATTTTGTACTTATAACCCTGTGTTCACCTGACCAGAAGTCTTGTTCCTCCTGCCACTATATCTAACTCTAACCTATCCATTTCCCTTTTTAAATTTTCTAACCTATCTGCCCGATTAAATGATAACTTAATTAAATACAACAATATTTATCAGCGAATCAATCCAAAGGAGAATAATATAACGACGCATCAAACTACAAGTGTCAAAAATTGAAATGTAAGCCACTTAAATTTGTACTACGTCTTAAAATCTGGAGAGCAGTAAGTGGATTTGACATTGGATGAGACTGAAAAGAAGCGCTACTAAGGAAACAATAAATAACTTTAACCTAAACTTTTACGATCTGCCTCTGATGGCATTATCAGCCTGTATATAAAAATTCATAAAAAATACGGTGTCTAATCTGAACAAGACTGAAATCAAGCCTACATATTCCTCCAAGAAAGACTGTGTAGCCAGGCAGCTATCGGCCTGGATGCGAAACCTCGCCCCACGAGGTGGCGGTAGATACCCAGCAGTCACACAGCAGCAAGAATACGACAGGTGGTCTGTGTTCAGTCTTCCTGGAGCTTCTGCAGCCAAAGCCCGAAGCAGTGTCGACGGATTGCGTATCTGATTGGCAGGTGCAGCTGAGCGTCACGTACACGCCTCGACCCTGAGACAGCGACTGTGATTCCAGTACTGCTCCGGCTGGCGGCCAGTGCTCGCCTCTCACCGCCGGCGCTTCAGCTCGCGAACCGAAACGAGCCACCGCGCCTGTTCGCCAGCGTGAAGCAACAGCGGCGGTACCTGGCACGATCTTCTCGTCTGGCCAGCTTTCCTGGACAACCTGTCGCAACAGAGGTATCTCAGCTTAGCTTCTGAGAAGCGGTGGTGGGCATATTTTTGGCAGCATCGGCATCTGGGTAAGTACCGTTGCGGCCACATGTAGTGAGTGTTGCTTCACGCAGTGGAGAATGGCGAAACAGAGGCACGCCGGCGACCGAGGCGTTGCGAAGTAGGCAGGCACAGACAGCCCTGCTGACAGCAGCAGTCTACCAGCAGGCTGACGCAAGGACGCACGCAGACCGAGCGCCGAGCGAAGCCTGGAGAGTGCTGAGTAGGGGGAAATGAGGCCAGCACGCTAAGTTACGCTGCAATATACTGCGGAAGTAATAACAAAAAGCTACCACCGAGGGTAAAAAACGTCCTCCTGCCGGATATAAAGAGTGGAGCGCAGGCAGCAACAGACAGAAGTCATTAGGAAGCGGTTCGGATCTGAGAACGGACGTGGTCCGTGTCCGAATGTTCGATCTTCGTAGGTGACGATTCCGGAAGTCCGTACCAGCTCGCAGGAGTCATCCGTTCGCCGCCAGATGTCAACTTCAGCTCTGGAGGTCGGCCCGAGTTCGGTCGGCACCACGGCTGACTGACTACAGCGAGGACTTCCAGCAGGACCGGCCGCAGCGCGGTCTCGGTCACAGGCGCCGCCGGGGACTGACGCCCGGACTCCGCGGCAACCCGGCCCCACGGCGCGTGGTCCGCCCGTGACGGGACCTCGCGGACATCGCGACTGACGGCTTCGCAGTCGCCGCGCCGGTGCAGCGGGCGTCGGCAGCTGACCTCACGGCAACGAGTTCGTCTCAACCACGGGGCATCCTGGCTTCAGCGGAGCACTGGTGGCCTGAGGCTCTGAGTGCGATCAGCGGCGCGTGTTGCGCGCATTGTCGGAGAATCTACACAGCAGCAGCCAGGCGGAGGGATCCGCAGGGCTGGGCAGCGACGACGAGGGAGAAATTGTGAAGAAAGTTCAATAAATAACTGTAAAACTCCACGCCGTCTCAGTCTTTGGCGCAGCCACTGTGTCTGCAGCTAACAAGTGGTGCAGAAGTCGTAACAGTACTCTTGCCTTCTGAACATGTTTTCTTGCTTCGCAGTACGTGGTCACCACACTGACCTCATTTTGATGCCAGGGCGCGCGGCAGTCGAGTGCTCGTGGCTAGCGCGTGCCGCAACAAAGCTAAATGGTACACGGTTTCTCTTGCCCCGAATCATCGATGAAACCATTAGTTTGCCTCGCTGCGTAAGGGTATATCGAACTTATTCAAAATAACTGTTAATTCCTGATAAACGCAAAACAGCGATATTTCCCTGCGGGCGCCTTCAGCGCTCTGACATGCTAATAAATACTCTCCGAATATAGCGGATAATTCACACTGTCTTGTAAACTAATCTTAAGGAGGAAGTGATTGTAGTGCAGTACAAATGGACGGCCATCATTAGACGAAATCTTAAGTTGAGGAAATTGAAGCTAGATTACTCACCAGATAATTAATAACTTCTAACAGCGTGTAATAGGATTGTACTGTGTGGACAATACAGAAGACGTTTGTGAAGACAAATTTACATTTGTTTACCATTTTCAACAGTTCTCTGTCCGCCCCCCGTCATTTTTTTTTCAACAGTTCTCTGAATCTCACACGAGCAGGAATAAGCCATCGCTTATTTAGGCAGAGTGATGTGATGTGGTCAATGAGGAAATTTGCTCTCTCGTTTGAAATTATGACATATGTGTGACCACCAATAACTTTTCGTTAATGTACTGTCACTATGCAACCATCGACTCAGCAGTCGTCAGACTGTTTGCCAGCAACTCAGCGTTCTGCTCGTCAGTCGGCCTTTCGTTTCGGCTCACGATGCGAAGAACAATTAAAGTCCTACATCATCTGTTTAAAGTACTCCAGTTGAGTCTTCCTCTATAATTTCGCCGATCTAGTACCACCTCAATTGCTCCTTTCAACAGACCGTCGTGTTGGCGAGTACAGGCTATCAGCTGAGCCCGTGTTTCCTGAAGCACCTTTTCTCACTCGCTCTACTGAAAACTTTCTCGTTCGTCATTACTTGTCTCCAGCTGATTTATACCACTCTTCTGCAGCACCGTGTTCCGAACGCAGCGAGTCTTCCGCCTCACTGTCCAAGCTCCGCTGCCGTGCGTCGCAATGCTCCACACATTAGGTCTTCAGCATTTGTTTCCTCACGTCTTCGTAGTGAATATGTTTTTCCTCTTATTAAAGGCATTCTCGGACTTGACAGTTCCGCATAATATCTCCTTGTAGGTTCTTCCACCACTCGTGATTTTACTTCCCAGGAAGTCAAACTCGTTTACTTCCTCAAACGTTTCATTTTCTAACTATACTGCTGTCTTACTTTCTTTGTTTCTACTGCAGACTAGAACTTTTTTGTTCTCTCACCCCGTCTATTGCCTTCTGTATGTACAAATTAAGTACGTATGAACATAGGGAGCAACCTTGTCGTCCCCTCCTTTCGAATACTAGCTGATACTTCTTCATTGCCACGCCAAACAACTCAAGTCTTATTTATAAAGCTGATTCCTGATTAGCGGAGTATTCTGAGTAATACATTCCAGTTGACGTGAGAGTAAAGACGATTTAAGCTTGCACGTCGCCGAGACATTTCCAGCATCTTCACCGGCGCACCGAACATGGACTAAATGAATTTTACTGTTCTTCCGAAAAAGTAGCTACGTAGTTATTAGTATTTCGTTACGCGTTGACAAGATATTATGCGTTCTTAAGGATTATTAACTTCAGGCTATCGTTTTACTAAAGAGAATTTCTTCGACTTTTTTTTTATTTGGAAGCAGAGATATTCAGTTTGCTTTCAAGTCAGATTAGTTTCCTGCGAGTAACTTAAATTAAATTAAGAAATTTTCAAGATTGAATGATCACACAATTGCGATGGTAAAGAGAAAAATATCGAGTTCGTGTCTCATTAACGGTACTCATATAATTACACTAAATATTTGTCTGCTATTCATCCGAGGCTCATTTGGTTGTTGAATGAAAACGGGTTGTCCACTACTGGCTTGCTGGTCCAATTGTACCTTCAACGGAGCGCTACTGGTAAGTGAAGAACAACAAGGATTTCGCCATGGAAGATCAACTGCAAATGCCATGTTTACGGCCAGACTGGTTATAGAAAAGAATTAGGAATTTGCAAACGACAGTGTAGTCACATTCATAGATATGAAAAAGGCGTATAACACTGATAGAAGGGACGGGATATGACAAGGTCTGACCAGACTGAAACTGCCAAAATGAATGCAACAGAGAATCAGAAACACGAACAAAATGCTGGAATTATTTTATAGCAGCCTGAAAAAACAAAATCGTTTATAACGAACAGAGGGACTCAGCAAGGGAGTGTAAACGCAGCAATTCTTTTTAATACAGTCACGGACAACATTTTAACGAATGTTCACCAAAAAAGGTCAACAGCAGGTGATACGAAATTTGTAGTATATGGAGATGACTTACAATTTGGAAAGAAAATGAGCAGAAATTGCGAGAACAACTCCTAAATACCTGGCAGAGTAATTGCAGAAGCAGGCACGGAAATAAGCTTAATAAAAGCGAAATAATGAAATTTGAAGGAAAAATTGAAAAAAATGAAGGATGAAACTTGCGATGGAAAAGTCATTTAAGAAATGAATGCTTTCTAGTATCTAGGAAGTAAATTTAACAAGAATGGGCCGCGCCGCGTTAGCCGAGCTGTCTAGGGTGCTGCATTCATGGACAGTGCGGCTGGTCCCGGTGGAGGTTCGAATCCTCGGGCACGGGTGTGTGTGTTTGTCCTAGGGGATAATTTAGGTTAAGTAGTGTGTAAGCTTAGGGACTGATGACCTTAGCAGCGAAGTCCCATAAGATCTCACACACATTTTTTTTTATCAAGAATGGAAACATCTGGGATGAAATTTCGGAGCCTAATTTCAGTTTTGCGTATCGAACGTGATTAGAAATTATAAAAAAACGTGGCACACGTGTACAAGCCACATTATTTGCCAGTTTTGACCTACGGATAAGATGTTGGTCACGGACAAAGAAAGACGTGAGAAGAATACGAGTGAGATGCGGTTTCCACGGGGGATGTTGGGTAAAACGAGAAGAAACAACATAAGGAACGAAGCAATAGGAAACGTCATGCAAATCGAGCCCCTAGAAGAAACTATTGGAGAGTAATAGGCTTACAGGGTTTGCCCACATTAAAAGAATGGAACCTGAAGGATTTCCGAGAAGAGCCGTAGAATGGAAAAAATCTGGACGAAGACCAGTTGGAGACCACGGACAAGATGGTGAGATTAGGCGAAGGATGAAGTGAACCGAAGAGAACTACAACGGGAAGAAACCACGAATAACAGACTGTGGCGGAAAGAGAAGCTCGGAAGAGGGTTTGTGAACGACCTGCATAAGCAGAAACGTTTCAGGAAACAGAAGAAGAAAATTTGTGTCTGCTGCTTTACTCGCGCAAAAAATAGGTGGTCAGGGATTTCCTTCGCGTCGAGAGGCTGCGGGATCGTTCGCAAAGCACAGTGGTGGCAGAGTTTGAAAGGCGGCCGCGGCCGCGGCATCGGCGGGGAGGCGCGCACCAGGGCTCCGCCCCCGCTGTACGGCTGGCGCGACGCGGCCGCCGGGCCACGGCTGCCGACGACGCCACTTACACATCGAGTTTTTATTCAAATTTTAGGATTGTTCACACTGACGTGAAGCGGTAGATCTTACACGATTCTGACAATATTAACCGTTGTAAGAGGATATGTAAGCCAGACTGGAGCGCAAAAAGCGAACAGTACCTCAAAATAAACACAAGTTATTCGAGAAAGGACAGAAAATAAAAGAATCGAGCCGACAAGTCGTAATTGGTGTTATTTACTGCTTCCCGCGGAAACGAGCCCGCTATTTGTAGGATGAGAGGTCCGCCTCGAGCAGGTGCTGCACTATACCGCGCGTAACGAGCAGTTTCCGGTGCCGTATTCTCAGTGAGGCGAGACGTCACAGAAGCAACGCGCGTACTAAAATAGTTAAGGGGGATAGGACGTCAAACGGGACGACTTGGAGCAGGAGAGACACCACAGGAATTTTTAATTTCCACTGCCTATACTTTTAAAAATAAATTCATAAAACTTTGTCAGAATGACCAGAAATGATTCAGGATTTACACTTATAGTGGTGGAAGTTCAAAAATGTAAGAAAATAATTTATTTTTTTACATCTGTATTTCACCTTTTTTTCACTCACCATTGGCTGCATTTGTTGCTATAGGTACACTTTTCTTCATAAGTAAGGGAGATTCTTCGATTAATTTTGCACAGCATACAAACCGTACTTACAGGTGTATGAAGCTCTAGAATTCTCCAAATCTGTTAAAAACTGTGGTAAAAATTGAAATAATTAGCTATAAAATTTGAGTTTTTTCTAAACATGAAGTTTAAAATGTAACAGCACATTCATTTTTTCATAAATTAAATAATTTCTAGAGTTTCATACACCTGTAAGTATGGTTTGTATGCTGTGCAAAATTCATCGAAGAATCTCTCTTACTTATGAAGAAAAGTGTACCTATAGCCACAAACGCAGCCAACAGAAGTGAAAAAATGATGAACTTTCACATGTAAAAAAAAAATTATTTTGTTATTTTTTTGTACTTCCACTGCTATGATTGTGAATCCTGAATCCATCCTGATCATGCTAACAAAGTTTTATGAGTTTATTCGTAAAAGTATAGAGAGTGGAAATTAGAATGTACGTTCTTAGAGCGACTTCACTGGCAGGACAGCGCAGCGCCGCGACGCCGACGCCGACGCTTACCTCTGCCGTACCGCCCCCGCGACGCTGGCTGCTGCAGGCGCACTCACAACTGCACCGTAAGGTACGAATTTCGAACCATTGGAACTGCCCCGAAAATGTTGTTTTATGTAAAAGAAACAAAGCTGCAACCGTCTCTTTAGTTAACGGTTTTAAGATTCGCAGGTGTTCTCCGCTACGCACGCTTTCTTATTCGATTGCCGGCCGGAGTGGCCGAGTGGCTCTAGGCGCTTCAGTCTGGAACAGCGCGACCGCTACGGTCGCAGGTTCGAGTTCTGCCTCGGGCATGGATGTGTGTGATGTCCTTAGGTTAGTTAGGTTTCAGTAGTTGTAAGTTCTAGGGGACTGATGACCTCCGATGTTAAGTCCCATAGTGCTCAGAGCCATTTGAACCAATTTCTTATTCGATTCAAAGGAAATTAATGGGTAAAAAGACTTGATTTTTCAGATCTTATAGTCCCACGTCACAATCTGATAATGAACTATGTGACGTTTACGTGTTAATAAATATGCAATCAGTCGCTTTTTTACGATTTGTTCAATCGTAAACATGTTTTCGAGCCACTGCTGGCTCATGATCAGATGGAGGTGTGTTTGTGTACAAAGTCTAATAATGTACGTTATAACAAGCAATCCGATTTGGATCCACAAGGCAGTGTACTCACCTGCACTGCATCTACCTACATTCGGTCCACAACATAATGTTGTTGTAACGCCTTCATCTGACGATGACCCTCCAGTGGCTGGAAAACATGTTCACGGTTGAACAAATCATAAAAAAGCGACTGGTTGCATATTTATTAACACGTAAACGTAAATTTAAATCACAGTCGCAGTTTGTCATCCACAATGGATATACTGAAGTGATCTGTTTTTCTTTTCGTTCTTGCCCATAGTTATTGCGATATTTCGGAAATAATTAAATTGCCGGGCATATTGTGAAGAGTTTGCAGTCAGTCACTCAGCCATTCAGCCAGTCAGCCATTCAACCAGTCATCGAGTCAGTCAGTCCGAATGTAGTCGCTGACCACATTTTGTGGATTTTAAGTCATACGTTACTGCATAACATACTGAAATTGTGTTTAACGGTGGAAGGAGTGCGAAAACTTTTCCATTCTCGGGAAAGTGAGGTATTTTCGAGGCTGCTCAAAATGTTCAATTGTGTGTGAAGTCTTATGGGACTTACCTGCTCAACGTCATCAGTCCCTAAGTTTACACACTACTTGACCTAATTTATCCTAAGGACAAACACACACACAGCCATGCCCGAGGCTGCTCGCGACGAGGTCGGCAGCGTTGCGCCAAACGCGAAAGCTGTCGCCGCCTCCTGTGCAGAGTGCGGAGACGGCTCGCACCAAGTCGAAACCGGAAATGAGAAACGCAGATGAAAAGGCACTGCGAGTCATCAACTGACCCTGCTGACCGGAACTTTTTCCAGTCTCCGCTCCCGCAGTTCAGGAAATTTCGTGACAGGTGTAGAAGAGATCTGGAAGCCAAGTCCCTGGTACGTCTGAGTAGCTGACGAAGCCGAGAAGGACGCGTCGGGATTATTTTTATTATGATGTCCTCCTTCTACTTCTTGGAACAAATTTTTGTCCCCACACAGAGTTCACCATCTACTGCTACACCATCGATTCTCAGCAGTGGAAATACTAATTCGAAAATGTTTGCCAAAGTAGCTGATCCTAATTGCTCTAAAAAAAATGAAAGCTGTCAGGACTCATTCTGTAGAATTCGTCTTCGTTCTGAGACACCGCGCGAGAAAAGACAGCCGAACTGTGTCCGATATTTGTATCATACTACAGGTGCACCCAGTACCTCCTTTTACTTCTCAGTATTTTACAGCTTTAAATAATAATCACTCATAATAACGTCCTCTTCGAAAGTGCATACGATTGCGGGTGAAACTGAAATTCAAATGTGATTCGTGCTGTCTTGTTTGTCGTATCGTAAGTCTCAACGCATATTGTATCGCATCTCGTACCGTCCCAGCGGGAACACACGTGTCGCACTGGTAGGCGTCAAGTCGCGGAACCACCGGTCTTCTGCAACGTGCCGCGGCCCCCGGGACACTGCCGGAGCGTTCCTACGTACTCAGCCACAAACGCTCCTACAACAGCTGTACAGTTGCTAGACGGGCAAACAGCATCTAGTATCCACTTCCGCAAACTCTGCAAGTCTGGTCAAAAATGCAGTTCAGTTTGGAAGCGCGCTTCTGTCTGCTGAGGCCCTTTCACAGCTGGCTACGACGATCGTGCAGATGAAATGAAAGAGACCATGTTTTGAAGCAAACAAATTTCGAGGCCCGTGTCACAGTCTTGGGACTGCTTAAGCACCTTTGTCCACTGTCTCTGTGCGCCTAAAACCGCCGACAGCAGAAGGGCAGTGGGACAGCCGGCCCTAATCGCTGTCAGCAGGTTTCGAGCTGTCGAACTGCTTTGCATGCCATATTGAAGGTCACGGTCAGCACGCGATAAGGTCACCCGTTCCTCCCTCCTCCACTCGCCCCTCTCTCCTCCTCCCCTTCCCCCACTTTGTCCTTTCCCAACAGAGGTCATCTGATGTCTGTACGTCGCGACGAAAGGATCGTCACGGAGCATTGTCAGCAAAAATCGTTCAAAAAGCGAAACGTTGAAAATAAGTATTCGCCCATCAATTGAGAATAATACTGTTGTCAATCATTTATAAAGATATTCATTTCCACTTGACGTTCTGTTACTTTATTCTTTAAGCCAGCAGTGCAGCGCACCGGAGTGATGAATACACTCGAGTGTTCAGTGAGTGTGCTGTCGCCCCCATCCCACGGCAGCAACAGCCTCCAGATGCCTTCCACATTTATTGGACCTGCTGTCATTCAGCTATTCCGTACCTCTACTCCAGCTCCCTCAACATATCGAGCCTTCGCTAAGCCCCACAATGGAACTATTATTCGGCAACACAAGTAGTGATTCTAAACTCGTGAATGTGTGTCTAGCACCGGACAGTGACTTTGCAGTAATTATGTAACTATAGTGGTAGAAAAATTAAACGTATTGGTGCCAATGCTGTCGGTGAGCCTGTCTGTGAAGCATGAGAGAGTATATAGACAAGAAAATGACGATAGATAACTATGTATCGTTTCAACAGTCAATATGCGTGCTGAATCTGTTCTTGAATTAACTTTAAGTTTGACCTTCGTAACTCTTCAACAGTTGGCAGCATTGGTATGCGCCAGGTACTGGTTTGTTTCGTAGCCTCTTCTCTACAGCTCCAGTTGGCGGGAAGCCTTAGCATTGAACGGTTGTGGTGTTACAGGGGAAAGTGTGGAACCCTGCGCAGACGGTGGGTCAGTGCGATTTAAGCAACGAGCAGTCACTGAATTCTTGACAGCAGAAGGTGTCACCCGAAAGGAGATTCATCAGAGAATGAAAGCAGTTTATGGTGATTGTGTTCGTGAGAGTACTTTGCGTCGTTGGGCGAGTATGTTTGAAGATGCTGAGGCGGGAACATCTGATCTGCGTGACAAACAAAGATTGGACGTCCTGTGACAGCAACCACCGAGTTTCACAAGCAAAATGTTGACAGATTGATTCGGGACGATCGTCGTATCACTCAGATAAAAATTGCAAGCACAATCGGCATTTCACAAGAACGTGTGGGTCACACTATCGCTGCAGCATGACAATGCCAAACCACACACTCCACGTGCCACCACAGCAGAACTCCAGAGACTGAACCTCAGCACCGTACTACGGCATCCTCCATACAGTCCAGATTTAGCACCGTCTGACTTCCGTCTGTCCCCCATAATGAAAGACGATCTGCGGGGACATTGCTGTGCTTCCGATGAAGACGTTGAGGGAACTGTGAGTCTGTGGCTGCGGAAACAGTGTCGGCTTCTTCCGTGACGGCTTCAGAAAACTTATTCATCGTTGGCAGAAATGTATCCAATTGGCTGGTGATTATGTGGAAAAGTGAATATCGATAATTAACGATCGGATTAGTTCTGCGTTTGATTTACTAAAATAATCCCATCCAAACGCAATTAACGAAGGTGGAGACATTGCTTGTCATTCAACCTCGGATAATTACCCAACGCATTGAAGTGTTCTGAATTTATATGGTTCATACTGCGCACTAACAACTGGGATGGATAGGCTAACATGATGGCTTGCATATATTGGAGCTGTTTACTATGACTTTGTGGAGTATTTTCGTGTGAATAGTATAAATATAATGCAATCAGAACGGCACGTAACTGCATGTCTTTAAAGAATGTAAGAGAGAAGTCAAAAAGTAAAAGGACTTTTGCCATTTCTCGCTGAAGGGTTTAGTAACAGTGCTAGTATCCATGGCTGAAGATTGGTCATCTGCAACAGTTCTATACAACTTGTCATTCTTACTCCCGCGTTTAGTCGTTGCAT
This sequence comes from Schistocerca piceifrons, assembly GCF_021461385.2. NCBI lineage: Eukaryota > Metazoa > Arthropoda > Insecta > Orthoptera > Acrididae > Schistocerca > Schistocerca piceifrons. The sequence continues at coordinate 16,148,636 of NC_060138.1, forward strand.
TGTAGCAGATTCAATGCAAATATAAGACTTTAAATGTTATAAATTGCCATGCTCCAACAGAGGATAAAGAGGACAATATTAAAGAAGAATTTTACAACAAATTGGAACAGGTATATGATACATTCTCGAAAAATTCAATTAAAATAATTCTAGGAGATTTCAATGCCAAGTTAGGACATGAAAATCATTATAAACCTACAATTGGACCTCATAGTCTACATCAGCAGAGTAATGAAAACGGAACAAAACTTATTAGCTTTGCCACTTCCAAAAACATGTTGATCAAAAGTACATATTTTGCACATAAAGATATACATAAACAAACATGGGCTTCAAGAGATGGCATCACAAAAAATCAAATTGATCATGTATTAATCGAAAAACAACATCATAAATGCATACATGATATCAGAAGTCAAAGGGGAGCAGACTGTGATTCGGATCACTTTCTTGTAAAAGCCAAGTTCAAGATCTCACTCTCAAGACATAAATGGTCTAAATTAAATGGTGTTCCTAGGTTTAATACAATGAAACTGAAAAACCCAAACATTCTCAACCAGTACATTAGAGAATTAGAAACACACAAACCTGAAGTGGAAAGTAAAATTAACAATGATGATACTAATCAAGCCTGGAACGCTCTGAAAGAAAATATCACACGAGCAACTACCTCAGTTTTGGGACATCTTACTACAACTAAGAACCCCTGGTTTGATGCCGAGTGCTCGAACGCTATCGAAGATAGAAAATTAGCAAGGGAAAAATTCCTACAAAAACCAATAACACAAAACAAACTTATTTTTGAAGAGAAACAGAAACTTGCCAGGAAACTCATTAGGAAAAAGAAAAGGGATTTTATGAATTACAAATTAAAAAGAGCTGAGAATGACCGTACCACAGACTCCAGAGGATTTTTCAAGAGCATAAATATGTTTAAAAGTGGGAATATAAAAAATTATGGACAGTTCATAACAGACCCAGATGGCTCCTTGCTAACAGAAAGAAGTGACATTGCTAACAGATGGAAGGAATATTTTAATGAGTTACTAAATGCTCCAACTATAAGCGTCTCTCAGGAAGATGACAATGAATATCTTACTGCTGACCCATCGGACGAAGAGCCCAGCTTAGCAGAAATTAAAGAAAGCATCAAGAAGCTGAAGAGACATAAAGCTCCTGGAAGTGATGGTATAGACACAGATATATGGAAGCTCAGTAAATTTCCTTTTGTAAACTGCTTACACAAAATCATCACCAACATCTGGAAGCAGGAACAGGTCCCACATGATTGGAAAGAAGTAGTTGTGTGCCCTATATACAAGAAGGGGGACCCAACAAATTGTTCAAACTACAGAGGAATTGCGTTACTAAACACAACATATAAAATTCTGACAAATATACTGTTAGCAAGGATAAGCCCTTACGTTGAAGACTCCCTAGATGATGCCCAATGTGGATTTAGACCTAACAGATCGACTATTGACAATATATATGTCCTAAGGATGTTGGGTGAAAAGAAATATGAATTCAATCAAAATGTACATATGCTTTTCATTGATTTTAAAAAAGCTTTTGACAGTATCAACAGGGAATATTTATGGAAGTGCATGAGGCAGATTGGCATCCCTAACAAATTGATAAATTTAATAAAATCTTGCACTTTAAACTCAAAATACAAAATAAAAGTAGCTAGCAAACTTTCTGAAGACTTTGAGGTTAAAACTGGAGTCAAACAAGGGGATTCACTCTCACCAGTTCTTTTTAACATAGTAATCAATAGAATAATCCAAAAAGTAAAGCTACTACAAATTGGAGCACAACTGGAAAGCAAAATTAACATTGTAGCATACGCTGATGACATTGCATTATTATCTGACAGTGAGAATGATTTGAAGCTTCTTACAGCACAATTAATTAAAGCCACAAATGGCACAGGCCTCCAGCTGAATACAGACAAAACAATGTACTTTATCTTATCCCGCTATCCATCAAATAATAATGTACTGCAAATTAATAACACAGCTTTCACAAAGACAAATGAATTTAATTACCTTGGTACAATAGTAACCTCTGACAACTCCATAAAAATTGAAATAGAATCACGAATTCAGAAGGCTAACAAATGCTACTATAGTCTCTTGACAGTTTTCAAAAGCAAGTTAATTTCTAGGAACACCAAACTACAAGTATACAAATCATTGATTATACCAGTACTCACCTATGGATCTGAAACCTGGACTCTCACAAAAAAAGAGGAAAACAGATTAAGAGTATTTGAACGAAAAATTTTGAGAAAAATATTTGGACCCATAAGAGATAGGATCAGTGATGAATGGAGATTGCTAAATAACAATGAAATTTACAAATTATATAAAGACTCCGATATAGTGGCCAAAATTAAAGCCAAAAGACTGAAATGGATAGGGCATGTCATCAGAGCACCACCAAACAGGACCATCAAGAAAGTGACTGAAGAGATTCCCACCGGAAGACGACCTCTTGGACGCCCACGCATGAGATACTTGGACAATATTCAAGACGATCTCAGAAAACTAGGACATGACAGACAGTGGCAAATTACTTGTAAAGACAGAGCAAAGTGGTTCAACATTGTCCATTCTGCAGCAAAAAGCCTTCATGGATTGTAATGCTTAATAATAATAATAATAATAATTGTAGCAGACTGTGGCAGGTGTCGATCTGCTCTGAGAAGGAAATGAGGGCAGGCTCTTTGTTTGCGAAAGGTGCTAACTTGCGGAAATCATACGTCGAATGCAAGTGAAGTATGGTGACGGCTGTTTATGGTGTATGGATAGAGCGCCTCAAACAGGGAACAATTTCTCTATGTGACAAGGAGAAATCGGGCAGGCCATCGACGTCAGCCGCTAAGGACAATTTGGTGATTGAGAACAGACGAATCACAGTGGGCGAAATCGCCAGTATTTTACATGGTTCAAGGTACTCCATCTTACACGACTGGCTAAATTTTTGGTAAGTGTGTGCAAAGTAGGTACCAAAAGAATTGTCAGCATAGCACAAGGCGCAAAGGATGGACATCTTTCGTGAACATTTCGCTCGTTATCACAGGGACGTGAATTTCTACAACAAATATAATTGTAGACGAACCGTGGGTGCATCGTCACGAAAGCGAAGAGTAAGGCTGCGATCATGGTTTGAGAACGCCCATCCTCACCGGAAGTTAAGAAATTTAAATATCAGCCATCAGCTGATACGACTATGCTGACACTATTCTGGGACCTGGAAGGTGCGGTAGCCGTTCATTTCATCCCAAGAGGGGAAACTATGACAGTGAGACCTATAGTGATTTGTTGTGTGATTTTACATGTTATATCACACAACCTCAGTTTTATTACTCGTACATGCCTTTTGAGAATTGTGCAAAAGGATAAAATAAAGAAAGTACAAATTCAGGTATACAGTTTCATTTAAACTTCTTGTTAACCTAGATATTGATAATAAAGAAGATAGATAATAGGCTGTGGATGTGTTGTACATTAAAATTAAGTGTACTTCATTGCAGAAACAAGAGATGAGAATTTGACTTACATGTCGTGTGACAGTTCTTCCCTTTATATTTTCTTTGTGTATGGTTACATTTGTTACATATGCTGTCTTGACTGTGGTAATACTTAATATATACTGTATTGATTAATTAGGTTACAATATGTTTCCGATCTTAACGTAACAGTGGAGACAGGGAGTTGGTTTCAAATGTCGTAGTCAGCTGCTAAACAGGTGCGAGGGTTCGGTAAGACTTTGAGCCAGTCACTTCCGATGCAGCAAAAGAAGTTGAAATGTCACATCTCGAAGAAATGTTACATGCTCTGAAGTAGTATAACAATCGACCACATAGAGAGTTACATTTTCAAATTGATTCGATTCAGTATTGGAAACTTCGGCTTACTTTTGCAATATTTGTATGTTTATCTCGTCTTGACTTCCTGTGTGTGATGTCACATCGGATTCAGTGTCTCTGCTTGTGTCGTTTACCATTCATCGCTGATCGTCAGATGCAGAGCGTCTCTGCTGTTTGTACACCACACGTAGTGCTTGGTCTGCGCCGTTGTTTAGAGACTTCCAGTAATCTTGTCTGCGTATTAACTGCCCTGTGTTCTGGTTCCCTAAGGCTCGCTCTTACACGTCCTAGTGCACTGCAGATGAACTCTGTGTGAATCTGTTACTGGCCAAACCTGTGGAGATGCACAGGATATGGGCCGTGGGCCGTCACAATGTGCATTTTGCATTTATGTACTTCAAATACATCCGCTCTCGGATACTGGTGAAGAAAGAGCAGACTCATCTCCCTTAACTGTGTCTCATTCTGTCTGCCACGTATCAGTTCTCCATTTGTTTAATTTCTGTTTGTCGGTTGTATCTTGTACAGTTATTTCTCTTATTTTGTCGTGTCTTCTCCTCTTCAGCCAGTGGACAGTCGCTCTCTGGCGAATTGTAATATCTACAGGAAAAACTCCCAGTACCATACACAATGCCGAAAGCCCCTGAGATTCTGAGTATAACACTCACTCCTCTGGCCGTTCCCGAGCACTAGCCGCGAACAATTTATTGACTTAAAGAGTGCTGTGTAATACGTCCTCATTGTCTGCAGGGGTAGTCTGTATTTGTTCGGTCTTCCAAATTTATGCATGAGTTTCGTCGATTTGTTAGCTGTTAGTCTGGCATGTTCGTTAAATTGTAAATGTTGATCGATATAAATGCCTTGGTATCTTGTCATAGCTTTCCTTTTTTATAGATATTTGTTTAACTTTAAAATCTGATTTCTTTTCAGAGTGCCTCTTAGATGTAGGTAAACATTTTTGTTTGTTGCTATTGAGAGTTTGTTGTTAGTGTACCTTTCGCCAATCAACGCGAGGAGCCGCGTCGCTTTACTCTCTAACTGGGACACGGAGTCTGCAAATACCATGACCATAAGGTCAGCAGGGTACGCAATCACACAGTTTGCCACTTCGCAGTCTTCTAGTGCATTCAGTAGTGGTTCTATGTCTATGACCCAGAAAATTAGTCATATATGGATCCTTGCGGAAAACCTCTTGTTACCCTCTTCATAACTTTTCGGCAACTAGCCTTTCATTCCACTATCCTGTTTTTACAATAAACGGTAAGGCTGCTGTATAGAGCCAGCGGAATATTCCTCTCTACAAGTCTTGCAAACATCGCCGGCTACCAATGGTTGTCGAAAGCACTAGCTAGTAGATTGTGTCGGAAGTCCCATGCGGCTTTTCGCGGATGATGCGGTAGTATACAGAGAAGTTGCAGCATTAGAAAATTGCAGCGAAATGCAGGAAGATCTACAGCGGATAGGCACTTGGCGCAGGGAGTGGCAACTGACCCTTAACATAGACAAATGTAATGTATTGCGAATACATAGAAAGAAGGATCCTTTATTGTATGATTATTTGATAGCGGAACAAACACTGGTAACAGTTACTTCTGTAAAATATCTGGGAGTATGCGTGCAGAACGATTTGAAGTGGAATGTTCATATAAAATTAACTGTTGGTTAGGCGGGTGCCAGGTTGAGATTCATTGTGAGAGTCCTTAGAAAATGTAGTCCATCAACGAAGGAGGTGGCTTACAAAACACTCGTTCGACCTATACTTGAGTATTGCTCATCAGTGTGGGACCCGTACCAGATCGGGTTGACGGAGGAGATAGAGAAGATCCAAAGAAGAGCGGCGCGTTTCGTCACAGGGTTATTTGGTAAGCGTGATAGCGTTACGGAGATGTTTAGCAAACTCAAGTGGCAGACTCTGCAAGAGAGGCGTTCTGCATCGCGGTGTAGCTTGCTGTCCAGGTTTCGAGAGGGTGCGTTTCTGGATGAGGTATCGAATATATTGCTTCCCCGTACTTATACCTCCCGAGGAGATCACGAACGTAAAATTAGAGATATTCGAGCGCGCACGGAGGCTTTCCGGCAGTTGATCTCACCGCGAACCATAGCGACTGGAACAGGAAAACGGGGCAATGACAGGGGCACGTTAAGTGCTCTCCGCTACACACCGTTGGGTGGCTTGCGGATTATAAATGTAGATGCAGATGTAGATCAATTAGGAATGCTACAGGTGGCGTAGCTAGCAAAGCGCTAACCGGGGCAGAGCCCCAGGGTCCCCAAGCTCTAGGCGCCCCTCGGCCTCCATGGACGACCTTCGGAAAAGCTGTATGACACTTTAGCTGAATCAACAATTTGGACCCTGACCAACAAACCTCCAAATCCACGAAATGAAATCACAAAAACTTCTCCTATTTACAGAACATAAACATAAGAGGACGTATCGCTTATGCGGCTGGTCCCGGCGGAGGTTCGAGTTCTCCCTCGGGCGTGTGTGTGTTTGTCCTTAGGATAATTTAGGTTGAGTAGTGTGTAAGCTAAGCAGTTAAGTCCCATAAGATTTGACACACATTTGAACTTTATTTTTCCGTATCGCTTGTCCGCTGAGACGTGGATCCTCACGCCGTTCAAGTGTTGTCGGTTGAAGTCGGAGTTGTCATGGCTGTCAGTCTTTGCGAACTAACAGTGAGTGGCGCTGAATTACTAGCACTGTGTTTGGTAATATAGTGTGTGACGACTTTTGAATATTAAGTCACTACAATGTATTATTACGGAACACTGTTGCTACTGCTCGTAATTTGCAACGCCGAAGACAACGGGTATTGCGGGCGAAATTGCAAGCTCTGCAAGGCAGCGACCTTTCCTCCCCCGCGTCCACCAGGGCCTGTCTGCACACCGTCCCAGAATTCTCCGCGGCAGCGAGGCGCCACGTCGTAGAGGACAAGCAATAACACGACATTAAGCGTGGTAACACAACAGTTTGTGTAAGGAATTACCCCAAGCGAATGAACCTTAATCATTGATCCCGATAGTGTTGTGACCAGCTTGTAACACTTATAACGATTAGAAGTAGGTTTATATTATGTAACTGTGTCTCTGCAATTATGGAGTGTGTGACAGGAAAATTAGAGTTTTGTAGTGTATATACGAAAAAAGCAAAATGATGAATTATTATAATCCGTGTATGTGAATAAAAAGAAAATCTTTATCGAAAGCTGGTTCATTGTTAGGGCACTGGTATTTGTAATAAATAAAAGACGTAAGGACATCCCTCCGCAACGGAAGTGGCATGGCGCGATGTAAAAGGTGGTCTTGGCGGTCGAACCGAGCGGCTCCTTGGTGTGAACGGAACGCCGTTAAGTGGCTAGCCGTAGCACGGTACACTTCGACGGTGCTAAGAGAGGCGATTGGAAGCTACGTTACAATGGATTTGCCTCGGATGCGGATCTGGCTATTATTTGGTATTCTCGGCAAATAGGAATGACCCTAATATGGTGAAAATCCGACGCCAAGAGGAGAGTTTATAGAGCATTCGAACATCAGGAGCCGTGAGTACAGTTAACCGGCATGTCGCTTGCCACCAATCTTCGTCACTGCTTCACTAACTTCGTACATTTAGTAATGCATATGGGCATGGATCAGTTATTTGTGTGTGGTTTGAATAATAATCACAAAAACAAATTTGTATCCAGAACCATATCTTCTAACCTGATCACGAGCCTATGCAGGGTCCTCACCTAAGTGCTACTAAAACAGAGTATCCTGATTTAAATGAACAATTCTCGCATTCAAGTGTTTTAAATTCATTATTTGCCTAATGTAAAAGGAGTAGTAAAAGTTAAAATTAAAACCAAAGTGAAGTTAGAAAGGATTTTGTTAAAGTATTCTTAGTTTATTACAAAGTATAGTTTTATATAGTAGATACAGTGCAAGATTGTGTAGATATTATTGTCTGAAATACCTGCTTCACAGGTGATAAAAAGGCACATAAGTTAAGCTCATTTTCAAAATAGTGTCGTTTTGATTTCTATCATGAATGGTTCCTTTTTTGACGTTAATTAAACTCAGTGTTGTGTTTTATTGTCTTACACAGTAAATTATGAACTACTCCAAGTGAAATAAATGATTATCTTTTTAAATTAGTCTTTTTTTTACTGTAATAATCAGAGAGAGTTGACTAGAGAAACTACACTAGTTTATGGGTCCCCACCATATTCTCCACTTATTAGGAAAAAATTGAACTGTTACTGTTGCGAAGGAACACTGATGTATGTAGAGGATCATAAACAGCGTATTTATGGGTTTATTCGTCTTTATTGATTCTTTTATGTCAGTGAAGATAAAAGCCCCTCATGTCGAAATTTAGTTCTGCACTTCATGCAGTAACATTTCAGTATTTAAGTAATGCTCTTGAGTGCAGCTGTCATTAGTATCAGCTTAGTGCAAAATTACTTCTTATAACTTACTGGTGTGCGCGTTACTGGTAACTGCTGCTACACGCAGTTCAGGGTGCACTGTGTCAGTTTGTATCCTGTTTGCTATTCAAAGGGAGATCTCAACGAAAGTAGCTTCATAACAAATATTCAGTTTTCTTAAACGTATATTTCCAAATTAATGTGCCTGATTGTGCTGGCGACCATTCATTTTTTCATTCGCTTATGATTTTATCACTTCTATTAACTCCCAAGGTTAAAGTCAGTTTGGTTTTTTTTCTGTTAATTTCACCAAATTCAAAACTATAGACCGATATCTTTGTCCGTTAGACACACGCGCGGGCAATCTTAAAAATCCTACCAGAGGATAACATTAGCTTGTTTCATGGCAAGTTAGTGTTATATGTGGCTTGTCCCGTGACACGACTAAAGGTTCGGTTGTTAGCGAAGAGTGAGAAACACGTTAGAGTGTTATAAGCTGCACTCTGAATTTCGTAAAAGAAGAAGAGAAAATGTGGATCTTGGACTTGGATGGTTTTGTGGACTGTGTCAGTTCCTGATCGGCTCGTCATGAGTGTAGTCAGTAACAACTCTAGTGGTGACCTCCGTCACTGTATCCATCGGATCAGATGTCGAGGAACATAAAAGATTGCAGGATGGGTTAATGACGATAAGTAATTCTTTCAGTGGCTTTCCTTTCTTTAACTGCTTTTTTTCTGTACCGACATATTGTTTCCACATGTTTGTTAAAGTGCCTATTTCTGAAGTTTTACCGCATTTTAATTCATTGTCTTAAAATAACTGCTTCGTTGTTTCTCTGGAGGTCGTCGTTTCTACAAATTATCTGCAGACGTTCATGTAAGTAAGAGTATGAGTTACCTGTCACGGCTGACTAGCGAGAAGTGTGCCGGTAATATCTGTGTGATGGTGAGATTTTTACAACATTACAGCACAACTTGTCTTATTACCATCTTACTTGAGCATACTCCAGAGGACGTGCTTTAAGCTCCGCGTAACAGCACATGCGGAAGCATACATAGCCCAAGGCTTACAACAGGTTCATTCTTAACAACGGGTAAAGACAGTGCAATGAGTCTTCGACTCGAGCACATTCGGGTAATTAAGCATTAGGACCGTTTGTGTAGTTTGCAAAGTTTTGTTGAAGTGAACTAAAATCATGAATAAAAAAAATGAAGTATAGTAGTACATTTAAGCGAGAACAACGTCAGGAAAAAAGAGAGAGTACAAAACAATTGGGCAAAATGGACTAATTTTTTAATCAGCCTTCTAGAAGTATTTCCGGCCCAAACATCTGTGTTGATTGTGACTCAGATAAGGTGGTATCTGTTGAGAAGCGCAATGAAGACGATCCGACAATAACTGCAGTTGAAAATACCGCCGGCCACGGCGACGCCACCTATCATGGTGACCACGTCTGTGCGGCACACGTACAGGAAAGAACCGCCGACCTATACACTTTTCAAAAAGGTAAATAAAACTTCCTGTCACTTGAGAAACTTCGCAAACAAGACACTGAGTCTTAAAGAAAAACGTCTAATTCTTGTCGTGGCACCGTTACAGCCTTCAGGACCATTTCCCGACCACAACAGGTGTTTTGCAATATGGTACATGTTTCAGCTTCTAAGTATGGACCAGTTAATCGTTTCTGGTTATGTTATACCAAAATTATAGATGCTGGCTGTTGTCAAACTTGCTGCTTGTTTGCTTCACAGGCCGGCCGGAGTAGCCGAGCGGTTTTAGGCGCTTCAGTCTGGGACCGCGCGACCGCTACGGTCACAGGTTTGATTCCTGCCTCGGGCATGGATGTGTGTGATGTCCGTAGGTTGGTTAGGTTTAAGTAGTTCTAAGTTCTAGGGGACTAATGACCTCCGATGTTAAGTCCCATAGTCCTCAGAGACATTTGTTTGCTTCACAAAGGAATAATGTACGGTGTACGGGGAATCGGGACGGGAAGCACATATCAGAAAAAAATGAGAGAACACAGTTTCTCGAATTGCCGTACGGAATCATATGCTGTGTACCAACGTTGTAAAAAGGATGAAAGTATCGACAAGGAAGTTGAAAATGAAATTCGTTAACAAGCGTCACTTTGGAAAATAGTTCTTACAAGGCTATTCGATATCATACTTACTCTAGGAAAAACTTCATTGACCTTCAGAGGACATCGAGGCAGCTTAAGTCAGGAGGAATGATACCACAGCAATTTTCTGTCTGTCATGTTCACATCTTGGGGCACGTTTTGGATATGCCCAAACGTAATGATTATCACTTCTAATTTTTTTTGTTTTTTTTTCACGTACTTAAATTCGAAAATATTTTTAAAATCACCCCTTTTTGTTTTTAGGATCTACAAGACATTAGAGTGAAACAACTCAAAATGAAATGATTGAGTGTTTAGGGAACTAATTAGAGCATCAACGTTTGTAGCCATCATAATGGACACTACTCAATATGTATCGAAGGTAGATGAGCTAAGCATTGTTCTCAGATATGTAGTAATAACCAGATCGGAAAATGGATAACCAGTGGATACAGAAGTAAAAGAAATATTGCTAGGCTTCTTTCCAGTGCTCAAACATGTCGCAGCAGATTTAGTCAAGCATGGGCCTAAATTATTTTGTATTGTCTAAAGTACTGGTTTAAGAAGTGTGTGGGACAAGGTGATGATGAAGCCAGTGTGATGAGTGGTGTATAAAAACAGATTAAGAATATGGGGAATATGTACGCACATTGCGCCAGCTATAATTCGAATTTAACAATAAATGATTCCATTAGCAGTTGCGTAGAAGTACAGACTTTTTTTCGGAACAACGCAAGACCTACATAATTGTCGACATTCACTGGCGAATCAGAAAGCACTCTAAAAAACATTAAATCCGACTGGATGGTCTGGTGTAGTTAATACGATATCTGCAACAAAACTGTTATATAGTACTGAAGAGTTCCAGTAAAGAGTGTAACGAAGCAGAAAGTAACAAAACAAAAATGCTAAATTTTGTGTTTGTGTTCGTACGCCAAATATGGAATGGCATCACCATCCAAAATTTTACAAAACTGCGATATCGATTTGGACGAGGCAAGCAAAGCTTTAGCAATGTCGTGAGCAGATGTAAAAAAAAGAGAGAGGGAGAGAGAGAGAGACAGAGGGAGAGGAGAGAGAGAGAGAGAGAGAGAGAGAGAGAGAGAGAGAGAAATGATTTCAAATCTTTAAAGTGCAAAGCCAATGAAACTGCAAATATGACATAGATCCCAATTTTCATGGAAAACAGTAAGAGAAAATTAAAAAAAACATTTTGATAACGTAGCTTCTGACTGCCGATTACGAAAGAAGGAGGAAATATTTAAAGTTACTACTTAAAAAATGTACTACAACAACAATAAAGTAGCTGAGTCAAATAGGCGTTTCTCTGTGTGCATTCTATCAAATATTCCGAAAACCATCATTATTGCTCATTGTAAATGAAGCAACGTTTTTACAAAAATGTTATTAGTTCCAAAGTAAATATTTTGTATATTAGGCCCTAATTTTTCGCTTCAATTTATTAATATTTAGCACCTTGTTTTACCTATATCGATTCTGACATGGCCTGTTCACCAATTATGTGAGGAAATTATAACCACATATGCAGTGCAAGAATGCGACATTACTGAAATATTTACCGTAGTTTTATTGTTTCATACAATACTTGTCTGTCACTTCTGCAGAAACCGAAGCACCATTCAGCAAATTAAAAGTAATGAAAACTTATTTAATGGGTCCGACATTTGGCACTCAAAGCAATCGAAAACAAGGTTGGCCGGCCGCTGTGACCGAGCGGTTCTAGTCCGGATCCACGCGACCGCTACGGTCGCAAGTTCGAATCCTGCCTCGGGCATGGATGTGTGTGATGTCCTTAGGTTAGTTAGGTTTAAGTAGTTCTATGTCTAGGGGACTGATGACCTCAGATATTACGTCCCATAGTGCTCAGAGCCATTTGAACCATTTTGAAACAAGGTTGCATCAAGTCTAGATTTAACAGTACTTATCGATGAATTCGCCGAAACTAAATCCAGAAAAAGATTGTAAAATGAACTGTTAACCTAAAATTTTCTACTTCGTTTTATTGTCTACCTATATTATTAAATGTAATGTACTACAGCCACGAAAACATGGCCCCCGCCTCCGACGCTTGCCGACACTTAACGATCGGTGGTCGTAGTTCTAAGCGGAGTCGTGCTGGTCGCCACGCCACACTGAACAGACCGCGCTAGCCCGGAGAGAGTTGCCGGCACCGACAGCAGCCCGCCTCCCCAACCTCTCTGGCACGGCGGTCGTGCAACTCCTGACTTCCCTGCGTGCTACACGGCCAGGCGTCATGTTTTCGTGGCTCAGTGGTACTTTTTCATTGTTTATTATTCACGGAGCAACAATGAAATTTGTCCCACGGGATATGAAAGTATCCGATGTTATAATCAGGTCGAACCATCCATGAGCACAATTTCATTAAAATCCAGCCAATAGTTTTTGCGTGAAAGCGTAACAAATAAACTAACTTTCACATTTATGATATTATTAGGAATAGGGTAAAGTTTCATCTGCTGCGTTACTCATAATAATTTACTAAGTAGTAAGTACGTTTGAGATATTATGCCATGCAGCGAGCGGTAGGGAGCTGATGATGAAGTAGTTTTGTATCTGTAAAGTATCTAGTTACTTTGACCATTTAAGTCCCGGGTGCGGTCTCACAGACAGCTAGCGTTTGTTGTCACTCTGTCGCTAATGCATAATGGTGGGGTAGAGGATCACAGCGATGGCTAGTTGTGCTTTCCCGAAGCTTCCGTGGTTTCCTCTGCCAGCAGCCACTTGAACGTGACGTGGACATATACAGGGTGATTCAAAAAGAATACCACAACTTTAGGAATTTAAAACTCTGCAACGACAAAAGGCAGAGCTAAGCACTATCTGTCGGCGAATTAAGGGAGCTATAAAGTTTCATTTAGTTGTACATTTGTTCGCTTGAGGCGCTGTTGACTAGGCGTCAGCGTCAGTTGATGCTAAGATGGCGACCGCTCAACAGAAAGCTTTTTGTGTTATTGAGTACGGCAGAAGTGAATCGACGACAGTTGTTCAGCGTGCATTTCGAACGAAGTATGGTGTTAAACCTCCTGATAGGTGGCGTATTAAACGTTGGTATAAACAGTTTACGGAGAATGGGTGTTTGTGCAAAGGGAAAAGTTCTGGACGGCCGAGAACGAGTGATGAAAATGTAGCACGCATCCAGCAAGCATTTGTTCGCAGCCCAGGAAAATCGACTCGCAGAGCTAGCAGAGAGCTGCAAATTCCACAATCAACTATATGGAGAGTCCTACGAAAAAGGTTAGTTATGAAACCTGAACGTCAGCTACCCGAGACGATGGATCGGCCGCCAGGCAGCCCGTGACAGAGCAAGCCACCATTGATGATTTGAAACGAGAAATAACAGCAGCTATCCAAACTGTTACGCCTGATATGCTACAGAGAGTGTGGAACGAGTTGGAGTATCGGGTTGATATTGCTCGAGTGTCTGGAGGGGGCCATATTGAACATCTCTGAACTTGTTTTTGAGTGAAAAAAAACCTTTTTAAATACTATTTGCAATGATGTATAACAGAAGGTTATATTATGTTTCTTTCATTAAACACACATTTTTAAAGTTGTGGTATTCTTTTTGAATCACCCTGTATTATTACTGCTTCTTTCGTGCTAGCGGTGTCGGAGACCGCACCTGGGACCTTGCGCTATTGATTCAATGGCCAAGTCTACGTCCAGTCTTCGTGTCAGCGACCCTGATTTTGGGGACACTGTTTCAAAATGGTTTGAGGACAGTTTGGGAAGTGATGTTGGATCAGATAGTGACAACGAAATTGGAAGTGAACATAATACAGTAAGGGAACAGTGCGGAGGTGAACAATAATTTATTTTTCCTTTAACGAAACAAGTGATCAAAGTAATGAAGGCAGAAATTAGAGACTTTAACTTTAGCTAGAGATCCTGCTAGAAACACATTAGATCGAAACAAATATCGTTGCTCATAGAAGCCTCTCCCAACAATGGTCAATGGCATTATTTTTCAGCGTGTTGGACACGGGGAGAATGCGTTTGTGCTTCACAATTCCTAAAAAAAACAATACTCAGGTGAAGTGCTTTAATTTGTGGAAACTCATTCGTGACACCGTAGATAAAAAGTGAGTCAACAAGTATCACACACTCTGTATACTGTGCAGCAGAATCAAGTGTAGAAGTCGTTGTATAACGATTGGAAAAACTCAAAATATGCACCACCTGTGACCCAAAAAAGGAGAGAAAGACACCTTACATTTGCCATTGTTGTAAGAAGCCAAACTGACACGAAATCTCCACAAAAATTTCCAGTGCAAAGAAAACCTTTGAGAAGGAAACTAAACACCTAAAAAGTACAAGTGTAACTTTCATTTTATGAATGTTTTGTGGGCGTTCCTTATGCTTTTATTATTACATGAGTAATAAACAATAAAAATACATCAAAAAGTAAAATATGGAGTGCAGGGCAATTCAGTTTTAATTGCATGAACATTATCATGTAACATTACGTTCATGTTCTGTAGTTCTCTGTTTAAGACATAGCAGCAATCAGTGGTGTAGCTTTGTAGCCAAGGGCCCCGGGTAAAAATGAATTTGGGGCTCTATTTAACTCTTAGCTTCCCACGCCATTTTTGGGTTACACTCTATATCAAATGAGAACTGGGCGTAGATCGACGAGATGATCCGTGTCTCCCTGCCGGAAGTTATTTCGACTGTAACTCCATGTTGTGTGCATAGCTGCATTATTTGTGTTACTGTAATGTTAGTGTTCACTACGATTGTTTGTGCCTGTGGTTTGCACGCACTGCCTCGGAGGGCCTGGAATTCTTCCATCTCGAGTTCACGGTTCTTGTAGACACCGTAAGTCTGCGCATACCTCGTTCACCAGCCTGCCGAGCTCTACAGCCACCGTCGTACTGCGCATACGGTTTACCTGCAACACTTCGATGGTGGAAATTTAGTAAAAACAAATAACTTCGGCCTGCTCTGGTACTCGCGTCCAGGAGCCCTTACCAGGTCCTTGTAGACATTGTGAGGGTTAAAGTCTTCATTTCTTCGTTCACGTGATTTGCGATAAAAATTACAGAGTTACAGTTGGTAGAATCAATGTCTGTCTGATTGTTCAGTTGTACGGTAGCATATAGTTTCGCCCAATGGGTGGTTTAGTGTTGTTACCAGACTCAGTGCAGTAGGAAAACATTCCTCCTTTTCCAGTCGACATATACGAAAATGCTCTTCGATGTCATTACAGTCTGTTTTGTTTCTTACTTCGTGGTTTAGTAACTCTGTTTCATGTACTGTCACGTGGTATTTATCTCTTAATGTACTTTCCGATTTTGAGTGATGTGGTATCTCGTCGATTGAAGATTTTTGTGATTTTTCAGTGTGAGCTTTTTGTGTGTTCATGTCGTTTTTAGTTTATGGTGAGTGATCACTTTTTGTTGTTTGAAGTTTTGTATTTGTTTCTCACAGGTAATTGAAGACTACACTGAAAAAAAATGGTTGAGGTCAGATCTCACGAAAATGAGTTAATGCTATCATTATGAAGCTCATCAGATGTACTTTCAGTTGGGTGAACTTAAATGAATGTGATGGGTACAGTCGCAGAGTTGTAGCCAGATTAAAATACGGTATACACGGAGAAGACGGGTCAAGTCCAGCAGGTGCGGATTTCTGAGCTGTATTGATTCCAACAATTCTTCAACATCGTAGGAGATTACAGTAGTACCCTAGGTCTGACTATTAACATCAAAAGGACTAATTTTATGACTGTCACCCGAGAGTCCGACTCATTTAAAGATGCAAATCTGCGATTTCAAGGGTCTGTAATACAAAGAGTCAACAAGTTTAAATACCTCGGTACCTGGCTTTGTGAAGACTGGTGAACAGATTTGGAAATAAAATGTCGCATAGAAAGCGCCCGAAACTCCTTCATAAAATTTAAGAATATTCCTCGAAGCACAAACGTAGACCTAAACCTTAGAGTCCCATTCGTAAAATGCTACATCTGGTCCGTATTTCTATACGGTTCTAAAGGATGGATACTAAATATGACAACAACGAAGAAGTGAGAGACCTTTGAAATGTATATTCATCGCAGAATGCTTAAAATACCGTGGACTGCAAGAATAACCAACACCAAACTACTGGAACGAATGAACAAGCAGTTGACAGTGCTTAAAAGAAGAAGAACTGCGTACCTAGGACGTATAGTACGGAACACCAAATATATCCTTCTGCAGTTAATAATAGGAGGGAAGACTGAAGGAAAAAGAAGGCAAGGTCGAAGAAGAACATCCTGGTTGGACAAAATAAGGCAGTGCACAGGACTACGAAGTGTTGACCAGCTATTACATACTGCGGTTCACACAAGAAAGATGCAACATGTGGTCGCCAACATCTATTAATGGATAAGCAGCAGCAGCAGAAGAAGAAGAAGAAGAAGAAGAATTGATTTTTTGTCTGCTTTTATGGAGGTCTTATTGCTGACATTGTTAAATGCACAAAGCTAAGAACAATGTCACACGAAATAGGAGAGCATTGTACCTGCAAGAAGAATTGCCCTGAATTGCTAACTGATGCAGAGAAATACTCATCTTGGGGTCGAAACTCTCTTTTCTCCGTGTTTTCTTTAACATTACGTATGTTTTTGGATGGGGTCCGCCTGCAGAAAAAATCTCATTCTGGAAACATCCCCCAGGCTGTGGCTAAGCCATGTCTCCGCAATATCCTTTCTTTCAGGAGTGCTAGTTCTGCAAGGTTCGCAGGAGAGCTTCTGTAAAGTTTGGAAGGTAGGAGACGAGGTACTGGCAGAAGTAAAGCTGTGAGTACCGGGCGTGAGTCGTGCTTCGGTAGCTCAGATGGTAGAGCACTTGCCCGCGAAAGGCAAAGGTCCCGAGTTTGAGTCTCGGTCGGGCACACAGTTTAATCTGCCAGGAAGTTTCATAGTTACCTATTAACTGTATAGAGATTTTCGAAGAAACAGATAATGTAATTTCTGTAATACAAAAATGCTTTATAAAATCTGGAGAAACATATTTTTCGAAATCTAATACTTTGTTTTCTACAATACCCAAAGAAATAAATATCGAAGAATTGAGATTAATAAACACAAACAATATTATTCCATTATATTGTAAATGTGGTAAAACTGTAAATATGTGTTATTACCTATGATTTTTTATTGTAGCTGTTATTGTATTATTATATTATATTATTAGGTAAAAGGGATGGTAGTAGGATTTTGTATATTCTGGGAGATTAGGACAATTTTGTGAAAATTAAGAAAATCGTGAGTGATGCAGTCACGAGCGATTTTTTAATTTTTTATAAAATTGTCCTTGTGTCCCAGAACATACAAATTCCTACTACTCCGGAGGTAAAATAGTCCCCCATTCAGATCTCTGGGCGGGGACTACTCAAGAGGATGTCGTTATCGGGAGAAAGAAAACTGGCATTCTATGTATTGGAACGTGTCATGTCAGATCCCTTAATCGGGCAGGTACGTCAGAAAATTGAGAAAGGCAAATGGATAAGTTAAAGTTAGATGTAGTGGGAATTAGTGAACTTCGGTGAGAGGAGGAACAAGACTTCTGGTCAGGTGAATACAGAGTTATAAATACAAAATGAAGAGAAAAGAAAGGGGAAGCCGCCAGGTAGAATTTTGCACAGAGCATACCTTAATTATAGCTAACACTTGGTTCAAGAATCATAAAAAAAAGTTGTGTACATAGAAGAAGCCTTGACAATTTTCAGATAGATTATATAAAGGTAAGACTGAGATTTAGGAACCAGGTTTTAAATTGTAAGACATTGCAACTGTAGATTAAAACTGAAGAAACTGCAAAAAGGTGGCAATTTAAGGAGATGGGACCTGGATAAACTGATTGAACCAGAGGTTGTACAGAGTCTCAGGGAGAGTATAAGAGAACAATTGACAAGAATGGGGGAAAGAAATACAGTAGAAGAAGAATGGGTAGCTTTGAGGGATGAAGTAGTGAAGGCAGCAGAGAATCAAGTAGGTAAAAAGACGAGGGCTAGTAGAAATCCTTGGGTAACAGAATAAATATGGAATTTAATTGATTAAAGGAGAAAAATATAAAAATGCAGTAAATGAAGCAGGAGAAAATGAATACAAACGTCTCAAAAATGAGATCGACACGAAGTGCAAAATGGCTCGCCAAGGATGGCTAGAGGACAAATGTAACGATGTAGAGGCTTATCTCACTAGGGATAAGATAGATACTGCCTACAGGAAAATTAAAGAGACCTTTGGAGAAAAGAGAACCACTTGTATGAATATCAAGAGCTCAGATGGAAACCCAGTTCTAAGCAAAGAAGGGAAAGCAGAAAGGTGGAAGGAGTATATAGAGGGTCTATACAAGGGCCATGTACTTTGAGGGCAATATTGTGGAAATGGAAGAGGATGTACATGAAGATAAAATTGGAGATACGATACTGAGTGAAGAGTTTGACAGAGCACTGAAAGACCTAAGTCGAAACAAGGCCCCGGGAGTAGACAACATTCCATTAGAACTACTGACAGCCTTGGGAGAGCCAGTCCTGACAAAGCTCTACCATCTGGTGAGCAAAATGTAAGGCTAAATACCCTCAGACTTCAAGAAGAACATAACAATTCCAATCCCAAAGAAAGCAGGTGTTGACAGATGTGAAAATTACCGAACTATCAGTTTAATGAGTCACAGCTGGAAAATTCTTTACAGACGAATGGAAAAACTGGTAGAAGTCGACCTTGGGGAAGATCAGTTTGGATTCCGCAGAAATGTTGGTACACGTGAGGCAATACTGACCCCACAGCTTATCATAGAAGCAAGATTAAGAAAAGGCAAATCTACGTTTCTAGCATTTGTAGACGTAGAGAAAGCTTTTGACAATGTTGACTGGAATACTCTCTTTGAAATTCTAAAGGTGGCAGGGGTAAAATACAGGGAGCGAAAGGCTATTTACAATTTGTACAGAAACCAGATGGCAGTTATAAGAGTCGAGGGACATGAAAGGGTAGCAGTGGTTGGAAAGGGAGTGAGACAGGGTTGTAGCCTCTCCCCGACGTTATTCAATCTGTATATTGAGCAAGTAGTAAAGGAAACATAAGAAAAATTCGAGTAGGTATTAAAATCCATGGAGAAAAAAAAAATTAATATTCGCCGTTACTTGGAAGAGTAGCTGAACGGAATTGACAGTGTCTTGAAAGGAGGATATAAGATGAACATCAACAAAAGTAAAACGAGGATAATGGAATGTAGTCGATTTCACTCAGGTGATGCTGAGGGAATTAGATTAGGAAATGAGATACTTAAAGTAGTACAGGAGTTTTGCTATTTGGGGAGCAAAAAACTGATGATGGTCGAAGTGGAGAGGATATAAAATGTAGACTGGCAATGGCAAGGAAAGCGTTTCTGAAGAAGAGAAGTTTGTTAACATCGAGAATAGATTTAAGTGTCAGGAAGTCGTTTCTGAAAGTATTTGTATGGAGTGTAGCCATTTGTGGAAGTGAAACATGAACGATAATTAGTTTGGACAAGAAGAGAATAGAAGCTTTCGAAATGTGATGCTACAGAAGAATGCTGAAGATTAGAGGGGTAGATCACATAACTAATCAGGAGGTATTGAATATAATTGGCGAGAAGAGGAGTTTGTGGCACAACTTGACTAGAAGAAGGGATCGGTTGGTAGGACGTTCTAGGGCATTAAGGTATCACCAATTTAGTATTGGTGGGCAGCGTGGAGGGTAAAATTCGTAGAGGGAGACCAAGAGATGAATACACTAAGCAGACTCAGAAGGATGTAGGGTGCAGTACGTAGTGGGAGATGAAGCAGCTTGCACAGGATAGAGTAGCATGGAGAGCTGCATCAAACTAGTCTCAGGACTGAAGACTACAACAACAACATCGGCCGGAGGATGGCATTCACATATCGTACAACCGTTACGGCGCCTTCGATGACCACCAGCGGTGTACGTCGGCCCCACAAAATGCCAACCCAAAACAGCAGGGAATCTCCACCTTGCTGCACTCACCGGAAAGTGTGTCTAAGGCGTTCAGCCTCTTTGGGTTACCTTCAAACACGTCTCCGACGATTGTCTGGTTGAATGTGTATGCGACACTGAGCCGTCCATTCGGCATGTTGTTGAGCCCATCTGTACCTTCGGCATGTTGTTGGGCCCTACTGCACCGCGCTGCATGGTGTCCTGATTGCAAAGGTGGACCTCGCCATGGACGTCGGGAGTGAAGTTACGCATCATGCAGTCTATTGCGCACAGTTTGAGTCGGAACACGAGATGCTGTGGCTGCGCGAAAGCATAATTAAACATGGTGGCGTTGCTGTTAGCGTTCCCACGAGCCATAGTCCGTAGGTAGCGGCTATCCATGCCTGCGCGAGGCATGTCATCAACAGTTCCTGTCTGTGCATCTCCTCCATGTCCAAACAACATCGCTTTGGTTCACTCAGAGACGTTTGGAAATTTCTCTTGTTGTGAGCCCTTCCTGGCACAAAGTAACAATGCGGACGCGATCGAACCGCGGTATTGACCGACTAGGCATGGTTGAACCACAGACAGCACGAGCCGTGTAACTCCTTCCTGGTGGAATGACTGGAACTGATCGGCTGGTGGATGGTTATTTACATCTTTGCGCAGGTTTACTGACAACTCTGAGCAGTCAAAGGGACTGTGTCTCTGATACAATATCTACAGCCAACGTCTATCTTCATCAGTTCTGGGAACTGGGGTGATGCAAAACTTTTTTTGATGTCTGTATGTAAAGGGAACAAGAGCCGCTCTGTCACACTTCACTGGGGCGCTCCTGACGACGCCGTATGGAAGGCGGTTGCAGGAGTGAACCAAAAAGCTGTCGTCCAATATTCTTGACATCTTGTGACGTTTCTGCCACATTTGCGCTTACGTTTCATTGCATTATATTTTTACGTTTTAGCATGCAGTGTAGCATGATTCAGACGGCCGTAAGTTAGCGAAAGATGGACACGTTACGTCCCGCAACGGATGGCCTCTAAGCACGGGAACGTTGCAACGAGTCAGGTCCGTACCGTGCTGGAACCAACACAGGCAGCCGTGATTCACCTGCGAGGGTTGGTGCGAAGGAGCATAACTTCCATTATTCATATCAATGCTTAAATATTAGCACGCTTTTCTACCCGTGCACTGATAGCTTGTTAACAATATTTTCAATACCTTTTAATCCATAATTAAAAACTAACATAAAAATTTCAGTTTATGTTGGTAGCCATTGTTGGAAATAGAAGAATCAGTCACAGGTGCGCCTTAGAGAGCAGGTGGCAAAATGCGAAGTTAGTCCCCGAGGAGCGTACGATCAGTTACCGCGGAGGGACACATGCCTCAAAGCATGGAGTGCGATTTGGAGTTAAAGTTACCTAGGAAAGCCCGCCCGGTTGGCCGTGCGGTCTAACGCGAGGCTTTCCGGGCGGGAAGGAGCGCCTGGTCCCCTCCCCGGCACGAATCCGCCCGGCGGATTTGTGTCGAGGTCCGGTGAACCGGCCAGTCTGTAGATGGTTTATAGGTGGTTTTCCATCTGTCTCGGAGAATGTGGGCTGGTTCCCCAAATTCCGCCTCAGTTACACTATGTCGGCGATTGCTGCGCAAACAAGTTCTCCACGTACGCGTACACTACCATTACTCTACCACACAAACATAGGGGTTACACTCGTCTGGTGTGAGACGTTCCCTTGGGGGGCTCCACCGGGGCAGAACCGCACAATAACCCTGGGTTCGGTGTGGGGCGGCGGAGGGGTGGAGTGGACTGCGGTAGTCGTCGTGGGGTTGTGGACCACTGCGGCTGCGGCGGGGACGGAGCCCCTCCGTCGTTTCTAGGTCCCCGATTAACACACAATACAATACCTACGAAAGCATTTATGTGAGCTGTGAGTTCGTGTGGAGCGTTCTGCTTTGATATCTGGTAACATTGCCATGATTAATGCCGGTAGACTGACTGATAGAATCGTTTCTTGATTTGTCGTCCTATAAATTAAAATGAAATCAAGTAAGCCCAACAATGTCAACAACGCTGAACGTATTCCCATTTGACGTTTCGTTGTGCACCGTTTTCTGCTCAGGTGTCGAAGCCTACGGCCGGAGTAGAAGAAACCAATCGCGACAACGGCTACGAGGCATCTTTAGAAAGCGTGATGGAAGCAAGTTGCCTCTAGTTGTGCTACGGAAAATAATTGCGGGTATTTTTGCTAAAATCCGCGGTGTTTGCTGTTCCCAGGAAATATTTGTGGTGGAAAGTGTCACGTTTATAGCCCACCAGTTAAAATTAGAATTTAACGTGGGACTGCAAATAGTACGAACATTGAAAACATTAATAGTTATAAAATTATAAGCAGCCGACCAGTTGCAATGGATAAAGAAATTCTTTACCTAGGTTTCGACAAATATAAATTTGTCTTCTTCAGAAGGTAACCTAGGGACAATGAATATCATAGCTTACATTAGAAAAGTATGAAACTTGTAAGCCAAGAATACATTTTAAAACAAATTAGAGAACTCTTACATTACAGAAGTATGATAACGACGACTGGTACTTACAAATTTACATTAGTAAGGACTAATGTACCATCGCCGTTTTTACAATTGTCTGCATAGATCCATGTGTCAAAAATAAAATATAGACCTAGAATTAGGGTTTGTCACGTTAACATAAAATAGTTCATGGATCTTGCAGAGCTCACAACCGACTGAGTGTAGTCGGTGAGCGTAGTTACTCTGAAAACAGGGCAGGTGGCGCTCGTGCCGAGAAACATGTGCCAATTGGCGTACAAAGGCAACGTGTAAATTATCAGTATTAATAACGTCCTTAGGTAGAGTAACAATAAAAAAAGGAAGGAAATTAACACTCCATTTATAACAGTATGGGAGCATTGGTACAAATAATGTAGTTATACAATAAAAAAGGCAGATGGCGCTTACGCCGAGAAACTTACGCCCAGTGGCATATACAGCCAAAACATAAAAAAATTACATTACTATATTAGTGAAGCCAGAAACGGTATACATGTCAGAACTTTAAAATTGAGAATAACGGCTCTTGTCAAGAAAGAATTACGAACACTGGTACACGACCCTGTTAATACACATTCACAGGAAAAACAAAATTTTAGAGGCAGACAAAGCTATGATGTTCATTGTCCTTAGGTTACCTTCTGAAGAAGACAAATTTATATTTGTCGAAACCTAGGTAAAGAATTTCTTTTTCCATTGCAACTGGTCGGCTGTTTATAACTTTATTACGTGAAACCGTTGCTGTTGTGGAGCTATGTTTAAAATATTGACATTAATAGTTGAAGTTAGGATTTCACCTTACCCTCAATCTACAATCTGTCTGTTGTAGAATTTTCCGAGATCAAACGTAATGACGTGTGTCGAGCAGAATGTTAACCAGCGCCTTTCTCAACTACATCCTGAAACGCACGGATCAAGTCAGTCAGGTGTATGCGGTATTTCTTGATTTCCGAAAAACACCTGACTCAGTATCGCACCGGTGCTCCGCCCACATTCTAGCACGGGTGACCTGCGGCTGCGTTGGGCACAGTGAGCACGGCGCACGGCTGCTGGCGAGGTGGGCGTGGCGGCGCCCCCGCCGCGCTCCCCGGCTTCCGCCGCCCACGCAGCCCTGACATGCGGCGGCGTTGCCACGAGCGCTCGCCTGCACCCTCTTGCTCGTCACAGTCCGAGTGCCGGAGTGCGCGGCACGGGGCACTTTTCCTTCTGTCGTGCACTCGGATTTCTTCCCGTCACACTGACGCATACGGCGGCCGAGACAATATCTGCTCGATGACTGCGGGACAGATAGGTACGGGGCTAAAGAGTGTTCATTTTCTGCCCCTCGAGACCGTTACCGACGTGGTCTAAGCCGGTTCTCGCCAGACGTACGAGTAATTCAGGACGTTTCAGGGCTGCTCTTGTGTTCCTTCGCAAGGCGAACACTCGTGTCGCCATTTGCGTCGTCTTTCTCTGCGCACGCTCCGTGCCTCGCTTCAGTCTGATTACGCAAAAGTCCCACACACTGGAGCACTACTCGGTACGGGCGAAAAGGACTCTCCCAGTATTCTACCAATAAATCGCAGCCAGAGTCTCTACAGATTTACTGTTGCTTTTAACCGTCCGTATACCATAACGGTATGACTAACGCCAGGCGTCGCCCATTATTCCTGCAGTCATAGGTCACACGCAGTCTACAACTTTTCTCTACGCTAAGAGCTAGTCGCAAGAATTTGCACTAGATTGACGTTTTGTCAACAGAGAACTAAATATTACTGCAGTTTTTGCCGCACAGAGTCTTCTTCCACCTTATCTTCTCAGTTTCAATACTTCCCTGTTTGCCTAATATCTCTACCGACCTCTGTCTTCAGCAACTCCAACGATTCTAATTGTAACCTTTCCTCCGAAGGTGTCTAGCATGTTTCTACCCAACACCCCAGCTATTTATAATCCGGAGCCGTGTATTACACGAGACAAATCATGTTCTTCTGAATATTTGTTCTGCAGTATCAGATAATTGCTCATTTCAACTTAAAGTCAACAGCTTCAACTTTTGTCCCAAAACCTTGTTATTACGCGGGAAAATTAAGAGGAAGGCAGAATTGTGACACAAAATTGTAGACCTGACTCATCACTTAAATTGATGACCCACTCACCCTGGTAACACATGAAAACTTCCAAGCTAATATTTTACACGACAAATTGCACACTTTACAGTATATAAAGCAACTGCGTCTAGAACCGCACGGCCACTCCGGCCGGCGCGCTACAGCAGCTCGGGCAAAACCACAGATGCTGCACAACAGACGTGACGGAGTCTAACTGACGTTTAGCAGCTTCGTTGACACGCCCGTACACAGAACTACTGCGAGCCTTAAGACGAAGGTGAGCTGCAGAAGATGCTGAGCTAGTACCAGTGTTACGGTTCACATAATACGTCAGAGAACCTTGTCAGACACAGAAGTAATTGGCTCACAAATGTCGGTGTAAGAAAAGCACAGGTGTTGCCTTCGATCCAACCTGCTCACAACTGTGCAGCGTTGCAGAGCAAACCGTTATCCTCAGACGTACATACAGGGGCGCGTGGCACCTGGTCACACGCCTTCCGCCCCCGTCCTGCTCGCAAAGCAGTCTTGCTGACGAGTTGCCACGGTGAGCTCTCTGGCCGTGCGACCTCCCTCAACCAAAGTGCTCCCCCTGTCGGTCGTTCTTTACTATAGGTTTCTATTTTCATCGTAACTTCTCACTGTCGAGAATGTCTCCCTGTGCCCGTCTCGATACGACGCACAGACACCCAGTGATCACCCACAGCGGGACTGAATGCGGTCTGCTGGGGCTGGGGACACGTGATGCTGCAAAGAAAAGACATAAGCGGAGCAGAGACAAATGCGGAACCGTCCCAGCGGCGATACGAGTCACAAGTGGAGGAACCGACTGACACGAGTGACCTCCACAACGTGCAACTTGTGGCTGTCCCGCGCCTGTCAACGAGCGTGTCGGGATCTGCTCTGCTGCAGAGCATCCGTGGAAAGTGGTGGAACGACGGTGAAAGCGCGAGCAGACGATAAGGTGTCGGATGTCGGAGCCTCCTCATACAACGTGGATGTCACAAGTTGGCTCGGTACGTGAAGGAGGACAGCACGTCTGACGCTGGTGTAACCACAAGCGCTTCTTCACTGAATATTGCGGCTCTGCAGCAAACGACCCCTACGTTTCCGACACTGACGTGCTGCGCGCACGCGATCTGGGAAACTGGGCCGTAGATAAGGGAAGTATGCCAGCCGATCGGATGGTTCACGTTTCTTGTTATGCTACGTGGACGGTTGTGTCCAGATAGGTTGTCACCTAGGCCGACGTCTGCTCGAAATATGCGTTGCACCGAGGAAGCAAGTTGTGGGGGCAGGGATTATGATGCGGGGAATGTTTAACTGGTCTTCCGTGGCACCTCTGCTAGTAATCGAAGGCACCGTGACAGCTGCAGACTAGGTGGGCACTATTACGGACCACCTGAATCCCTTCGTTCTCGATGTTTCTCCTTGTTATAAGCCCAGCATCGTGCTACAGTGGTCAGAGCAGCGTGAGAGCGAACTCACGTTGTTGTCTTCACCAGCAAATTCACCTAACCGGGTGCAATACACGTGGGATGCCTTCGCGTGGCAGCTGCGCGACCACGAACATGCGGCTCGTCGCTTGAGCCTGGTTTACCCGCCGGCACTAGGTTGCAGGCCACTGCGCATGCGCGCCGCGCCTTTGCGCAACTCGTTGCTGAAATTAAACACTTTCGGAGTGTTTCAACCTTGGCGACACTAGTTGCACGAGTTTTGAGGTTATGTGCGTTCATAGAGTGCAGACAAACTGAAATAAGATGTGGGGAACGGAGAATAATGTTCGCCTTTTGTATATCCATCCTATGCATACATGTTGTGGGATTTTAGTGATGCCGATTACAAAAATAATTGCTGCCGCTGAGACCGTCATGTGCGATCATAATATAGATGGTTTGACAATATCTGAATTGCAGGACACAATTTATTGAGTTTCGACCACATATACAACTGAATTAAGAAAAATACAAGCAGGTGTAATTCTAGCTGTGGCAATGCTCTCATCTACAAGACTAAAATCGCGTCGTTCGAGTTGGCCACTCTTTGATAAGGAATATTATTGACAGGAGGGAAGGCTATACAAATTCGAGAAGCTGCATCCTTTATTCAATACTCATCTATTTAAAACGTCGCTGCAGTGTTCCCCATTCACTATTGTTAGAATTTTGAAATACTGCCACTGTACAGATCTATCTTCGGGAGAGTAGTTTGCAAACCATTGTTCAAATGGTTCAAATTGCTCTGAGCACTATGCGACTTACCTTCTGAGGTCATTAGTCGCCTAGAACTTAGAACTAATTAAACCTAACTAACCTAAGGACAGCACACACACATCCATCCCCGAGGCAGGATTCGAACCTGCGACCGTAGCGGACGCTCGGCTCCAGACGCAACGATATGTAATTTCAGTTCTGGCGACAGTGCTTTATGCATTACAGTACTTGTATTCTTTATCGCATAATTAACTCTATTTAGAAGATACGTGAACAGTTCTGGTTACATTATTTGGTAATTAAAAGAACTTCTTTGATCTTCCGTTACAAATTATTTCAGCAAGGATGCTGAGCAATCTAGCTGACGTCTTTTCTTCATCCAGTCACGAATCGAAACACGTTTCTTACTTTTTTCTTATGCAGCGAATCCACGCAACGAGCTTTAACTCCACCGCAACTCGTGCGTAGTGCAGCTGCCAAAACTTTCATTTCAGACACGACTCAGGGACCCACAAAACGACCAAACTAAAGTGTATACTGGGCTCGCTGTGTCTACAGTCATATACGAAACCACTTGCGTGCAACTCATTCCACGCGACGAGTGGCGCAACCCAGTGTCGTCGTGTAAACCAGGCTTTACACGCGTGCTTCCACGAGTCGCCGGAGGCCTACGGGTCCTGCCACGCAGAACGGCTGCCGCACAGGGCTTCAGAGGCGGACCGACGCGCTCTGTGCTCTTCCTCACCACCTTGAGTAACAATTGCTTACACCATTACAAACAGCCACAGCAGTAAACATAAAAATGAAAACAGTCACCCTCATTTTGTGAATAACAGCGGAGACTGTTTGAGCCGTGCGTGGCTCGCGCTCGCGCCATCGCTTATTCAACATCCTCCATTTTCTTTCTTTCTCTTTTTTTTTTGCGTGCTCCAACTTCGTTATGTTAGTTTCAAATTCTGTTGTTACTGAATTGCTGCTTTGCCTGCCCTTGAGAGGCAGCAGCAGCGCCTAACTATCGATATAGCCCTCACGTGTTATCTTTGTATCTTTGCTGCATTGCACTGCTATCCCATTGTCGTTTGTCGTGGAGTGAGTTGGAGCGTGCCAGTCGAGGAGTTGGAACGCGGCGCTAGCTCAGTCGGGTTGCAGCAGCAGTGAGGTCCGCATGTCCGTAGCTCGCCCGACCGTTGCCCCCACACATTACTTGAGCCGGGGACGGTCGTAGTGGATGGTCGGTCGGTCGCCCTACCGGACGACGTGAATTGGCTCGCCGATCGCCTATGGGTTGGCTGTGCGTGTGTGAATCGACTCACGATTTGTCTTCGTGATTCCACAGCCACTGCTGACAAGGGAACCTCCCCATCGCACCCCCCCTCAAATTTAGTTATAAATTGACACAATGGATAGGCCTTGAAAAACTGAACACAGATCAATCGAGAAAACAGGAAGAAGTTGTGTGGAACTACGAAAAAATAAGCAAATTATACAAACTGAGTAGTCCATGTGCAAGATAGGCAACATCAAGGACAATGTCAGCTGATGAGCGCCGTGGTCCCGTGGTTAGCGTGAGCAGCTATGGAACGAGAGGTCCTTCGTTCAAGTCTTCCCGCGAGTAAAGACTTTAATTTTTTATTTTCGCAAAGTTATGATCTGTCCGTTCGTTCATTAACGTCTCTGTTCACTGTAATAAGTTCAGTGTCTGTGTTTTGCGACCGCACCGCAAAACTGTGCGATTAGTAGACGAAAGGACGTGCCTCTCCAATAGGAACCGAAAACATTTGATCCCAAGGTCATAGGTCAACCGATTCCTCCACACGAAAACACGTCTGATATATTCTTTACGACACTGGTGACGGCATGTGCGTCACATGACAGGAATATGTTGCCGACCCACCTAACTTGCACACTTGGCGAATGGGTAAAAAGATTCTTCTACCTTGCCCGATTTAGGTTTTCTTGTAGATGTGATAATCACTCCCAAAAAGTTGTTGAAAACATAAGAGTTTGTCACATAAACTGCAACAAATGAATGCAACAGTTTCACAGTCTCACAGTTTTCCCTGTGCTCTGTCAAAACATACGTTTTTTTACGTTTTCAATTGTTTCCGTGCGTAGACCGTCAAATCCTGTATATGTCCAAGCAAATCTGAACAGGTCCTGGAATTTTGGAGAGCGAAGTTGATTATGTGTGAGTGACTGAACTTTGATAATTATCTGAAAATAAAAAATTAAACTTCTCACTCGAGAGAAGATTTGAACCAAGGACCTTTCGTTCCGCAGCTCCTCACGCTAACCACGGGACTGCGGCGCTTGTGAGCTCAGATAATCCTTGATGTTGCCTGTCTTGCAGATGGAGTACTCAGTTTCTATATTTTGCTTATTTTTTTCATGGTTCCACACGACTTCTTCCTGTTTTCTCGATTGATCTGTGTTCAGTTTTTCAAGGCCTATCCCTGTGTCAACTTATAACTAAATCTGAGGGGGGTGCGATGGGAAGGTTCCCTTGTGAGTGTCGTTCAAGTCTTCGTGTAAGTGTTTGTCAATCTGAGTGTGTAGTTGGTGTGATTTCCACTGACAACTTGTATTAAATGTCGACGGTATACTTGCAGTGAGTCAGTCGGTTGGTGTGGATCAGCCAGGAAATCTCCGCGCGGCGCAATCGGCCGGGCGCGCTGGCGGTCTCTGCGCAGTGTCGGAGTGCGTGGGAGCTGTCCAGATTGCTGCGGGGTTCGTGGCTCACCGACCCAGGACATCAAAGTCGAGTGGTGATTTAATTACCGAAGCCAGACTGTTCACATTCTGCCGTTGGTTTTCATGGTTGGCTGTTGGGGGTATTCCTGTGAGCCACAGCGAGTGTTCAGTTGGCGAAAGTTTGGCCACGATCCGGCGGAGTATAGCTGTATTTTGGTTATTTGAAGTCCAAGTGCACCAGCGGAATTTTCTGCCTTGTGGCCTTTAGCGTTCCGGTTACCTGCCCTGGCCGCTGACGTAAAATTCAGGCAGTGTCCTTTCCTCACCGTGTTTCCGCTGTCCAACACGTGTGTGTAGTTTTAACAGCTTATGCATAGTTGGTTGCGGGCGGCTACGCCTTTTACGTTTTGGCTTTGGAGTTCCTTGTGCACTAGTCGGATGGAAAGCAAGTCGTCTTGCTGGTGGGTCCGTTGACGGTCTCTTGGTTGGGTTGCCGGCGGATCGGGTATAGTTGGGCCGACTAGCTGTCTCCCCTAAGCGAACGTTAATATTTCAAGTGCAGACCGATCCCCGGAAACTTCTGAGCGATGCCGGCTGTACTGCCATTTCTTATCGGTGTTCGATTGTGTATTTTAATGGCTTATAGCCGATGGTTTGAATTTGTATGCTTTTAGTTGGGTTTTAAATAACGGGCCTTCAGCCACTTTAAAATTGAAAGTTCCTTACTTGTCAAGTCTTGCGTTGTTTGGGCGTTCAGCCTCATTTACAATTTTTTTTTGGATAAAGCTTTGGGCCTTCTGCCTTTTGAAAATTTATTGTAGTTGTGTTCTTCAACAATGGGCCTTCAGCCACTTTAAAATTTGAATTCCTTACTTGTTAAATCTTAGATTGTTTGGGCCTGCAGCCTGTGTAAAATATTGTTTAAAGATAAAGATTTGGGCCTTCTGCCTACTAAAATTTATTTTAGTTGTTTTAAGTAATCGGCCTTCAGCCATTTTTAAATTAAAGTTCTTGTCTTTCAAGTATTAGGCCTTGAGCCTAATTTAAGATAAGGCCTTCTGCCTTGTGTTTTTTTTTTCTTTTTTTTAAAAAATTAATTTTACCTGCAGTCTTAAATCATGGGCCTTCAGCCGTCTTTGAAATAAACTTGTTTGCTTTCCAAGTGTTTGATCGGTTGGGCCTTCAGCCAAGTTACAGAAGTTACTTACGTGAGGCTTTCTGCCTTCTCAATATTCTTTTTTGAATCTGAATGAAATTTAAGTGGTTGTGCCCTTAAGGGACAAGATAGTGCGGCCTATACAGCCGAAACTAAGTTCAAAAATTTTTGCTGTATCGTTTGGACAACAAAATAAAGTTATATGTGTGTTGGTGTAACTGACAGCCCCTTTTGGCCCCTTTCCATAATTCCAACTACCTGTTCCGTCTTGCGGACTTACGGAGGGCGTCTCATTGTTCACAAAAAAACAGAAAGACAATATGTGTAGGCCTCGTGCGCGTGTAGTGCTGTGCTGCAGGCGTACGAAGAGAGAGAGAGAGAGAGAGAGTCAGAGAGACAGAGGAAGACGTGGGCTGCCGCCGCCCACGCCGGCCGGCACTCCCTGTGCCGCCGGCCGGCCGCAGCCTCGTGTTTTCCTTTCCCGCTCCATCCGAGGCGCTCTCTCGACCTTCGCGGCAAGTTACTGCTGGCACGCGTGCAGTCGGCGACGACTGCGCCTTCTCTTTGGTGAAACAACCGACGGGGCAGTCCGTGTCTGCAGGCCTGTCCTCCAGCCACCCGGCGTGCGAACCCTCTGCTCCGGTCTCAACGTGTCACTGTGGCGAGGCGTGAAACTCACTGCCAGCAGGCGGGACTCCAAAGCTGGCACTTCCCGTTTCGCCGTCAAGGCATTTACCTGCTGAGCTATCGGGGCAGGACTCGCGAGCCATCCTCGCGGCTTTGGCTCTGCTGTACCTCTCTCCTATATTCAAAACCTCAGAGGAGCTCTCTGTACACATTGCTGAATTCCTGTAAGGGAGCTCCAAAACAGCTCACAGTCAGCCTCCTTCCTCGGCTGTGGCCTGGCCATTTCTCCGCCACGTCCTTTCTTCCAGAAGTATTAGACATGCAAGGTATACAGGAGGAAAACTTGCGTTTAGTCTGGATACTAGCAGAGAGCTGCTGGCTCCTGCTGCAAGTAAAGCTGTGACGCCGGGTCCTAAATAGTGCCTCGATAGTGACCACGATCAAAGGGAAGGGAGGAGGGCTAGCGGATTATTGTCGTCGCCTCCTCGAACCTGGGGCACATATTTTTCTATTTATTCATTGCCGAATTCTCACGAATTTCTAGAAATGATTGCATGTGATTACGCTACACCACTGGTTCAGGATATTACAGTGTTACGTTGCGCGCGATGGGAAATCACGTGGGAATCAAAAGGCCATCAAGTTTATGTGTCTCCGGTTGTCGCGCTGCTAGGTCAGGTGAATTCCACGGCTCTGCTAACGCCGCTCGTCTCTTACCGATGTGCGTGCTGCGAGAGGGCTTCCTGTTGTCACTGTTGGCGACGCAGAAATATCTTTGTCGTTCGAGCAAAACAAAATTGGAGGAAGGAAAATGGCTGAGTGAGAGTTCAGGCGCACAAAACTAAGCTAAAATCGGTCGAGTTCCTACGCTACAGTTCACAATCAGAACAATATTATTTTCGTATTCAAACACAATCCGGCCCCGAGTGTCAGTTTTGTAATGGTGTTTTATCGGTGTCGAAGTAGTACAGTGTGAAGCAACTCCTCCATCAGAAATTCGTCATCACTTTGG
This sequence comes from Schistocerca piceifrons, assembly GCF_021461385.2. Classification (NCBI taxonomy): domain Eukaryota; kingdom Metazoa; phylum Arthropoda; class Insecta; order Orthoptera; family Acrididae; genus Schistocerca; species Schistocerca piceifrons. Next base: position 16,181,374 of record NC_060138.1, read on the forward strand.
ATGGTGAAGAAAGGAAGCACAAACTCCTCGATCTAAAACAGGAAAGAGAGAAACAAGAAATTTCATATAGATGTATGTCACTTGCTGAAAATGTTACCATTATTTATAAACCGTTATGTGATTTTGCCCTCGATTTTACCTCTTCCTTGTAATGTACTCACGGGAAGAATCGTCCGCAATGAGAATGAGCTATCACAAAGTTCTTAAAGTAGCCGAAATTGTGCGTCCCTTCAGCGATCGAGAATTTGTTGAAGAGCGTTTTCTTTCTGCCGCATCAATCTTGTGTCCAGCGACTTTTCCAATTTTGGAAAACTTTCCTCTTGTACGTAGAACAGAAAGCAGGCGCATCGAAGAAATGACAAACGACATCAAACTCAAAGGTAAGAATAAAGCTTCAGTTTTTTTTTTTTTTTGCTCTTTGACTTTGGATGAAAGCACAGATGTAAACGGTGTTGTTCGGCTTATTGTATTTGTGAAAGATATTGATCCTGACAGTTTGATGACATCCAGTGAATATTAGATTTTAGATTTCTAACTGACCTTACAAATCACCCGAATGTCTTGAATACAACTTTGCAGGACAGACACAAACTAATTACCGGTGTTACTGACAGCGGCTTTTGGTTCTAAGAGAAAATTGCTGTTGCGGATTAAGCAACTTTGAGAAACGTCATTTGCGCACTATTCGAAAGTTACACTAGCTATGAATGAAATAAATCAAGGACAGGAGACAATGAGTGAACATCTTGATGAATTTGTTACAGTGCTACAGGCCTTGTTACAAAACTTCGATACTAGAGTTAAATCGGTTTGAACTTAATTTTAGTATTTTTGTAGTTCTGACTGCAGATCAAGTGTGCCTCCCGAAATCCACTTGGAGTAATTGACTTTCAGTGTAGTCTTGTCCTCGCGCAGAGGTTACGTGCCGCAGCAAATGCTGGAAAGTTTTACAAGAACTTGGCTCGACAACACTTCCCGCAGTCGTTTGGTATAACAACTCGAGCCTGCAGTATGTTTGGGACAACATATCTGTGCGAAAGCGTTTTCTCAACAATGAAATTAACAAAACCGAAACCTTAGAGTAGTCTTCTTGACATTCATCACACTGGACCAATGCACTCCAAACACAGAGACGCTAATAAATAACAATTAAGGACATTTGTAGAGTGATAAGGAGTAGGCCAGCTTCGAACTTACTTCGCACTGAGATGACACGTACTAACTTAGTAGAAGCTTAATATAAAAAAAAGCACACGTTCTCTGCTTATTACGTTACGTCTGTGCTGTGTCTGTGACGCGGAAGTTAAGTCGACGACAGTGGTATTTCATTCTCTTTCCCTCCATCCCCGCCATCTCTGCTGGACGCGACAGAGACCGCCTGTAGTCGCAGCCAATTACTCTGCGGCGCTGCAGCACACATTTCGGCGTTACGCAGTGAAAAGAGTTATCTTTGTTTGTTCCTTCGTCGCTCTGCTGTGCCTCTGTTGAACTGCAGACAGTCAACCGCTTTTCGATCGCCTGCTAGTGTCATCTGAATGTGTGTACCTGCCTTTAGTTTCTCAAACGAAGCTGAACTGAAATATTCATTATCAGAAAATAGCGCAACGTGAAGTATGAGCTGGTCGCACAGGAATGAATATCAGAAACATAATTTCGTTCACTGACAAACATAGGAAAACAACATTGTTGTTTTACAATCTAATAACCGACATGCAAAGCCTTATGTGATGGCAAGGCCCATAACAACATACATTCCAGTGTAAACTCATTTGCGTTTTTTGACCACAGAAATGTCATAAACCAACTGTTACTACTTTTTCATTCTATCCCACTTCTATGTAACACGAGACTTGTCTTTAAGGTTACATTTCCGCAAGAGCTATAAGCACATTGCATTGTCATCCTGCAATAATTAGCAAAAAGCAGAGATTACTGACGTGACTACGAACACGGGCGTGAGCTGTCGATCGTGTACTGCCGGCTGTCCACGACACGAGCAGCAGAACGCCAGCGGGGAGCCCTCGTCTAGACGAGCGTTTGGCGTGCGTTGGACGATAACGTAATTATCCAGTAAACACATATTCGTTCAACTTGATTAATGTGATTCAAACTTCAGAAACACAGCACTTGGTAGTAACGTAGGCTAAGACACCCATTAATATAGCCTAACGTGATTTTCGTGATCAAAAGGTACTATTCAGGGTGTGACGGAAATACTTTTACAAACTCTTGAGAGTGACGTGGCGAAGGTTGAGAAAGGTAAAAATGGCCGACACATGTAATCCATTTGTTGTTCTAAATGAAATAATATTCTACAACGTTCTCAGGTCAGAAACTGGTGGCAAATGTCCAAGATACCAAACTTCGTGGCAGATTAAGAATGTGTGCCGGACCGAGACTCGAACAGGGGCCCTTTGCCTTTCGCAGGCAACTGTTCTACCATCTGAGTTAACCACGCACGACTCACGACCCGTCCTCACAGCTTTAATTACGCCAGTACCTCGTCTCCTACCTTCCCAACTTCACAGAAGCTCTCCTGCGAACCTTGCAGAACTAGCACTCCTGGAAGAAAGGATATTGCGGAGACATGGCTTAGCCACAGCCTAGGGGATGTTTCCAGAATGAGATTTTCACTCTGCAGCGGAGTGTGCGCTGATATGAAACTGCCAGGAAGTTTCACTTCAGCGCATACTCCGCTGCAGAGTGAAAATTCCATTCTGTCCAAGATGCACATTCGCAAGGACCAGAAACTTAAGCAAACTTTTCAACACCCCTAGATTGCGTCTCCGTTAGATAATTGTCTCAAGTGACAAACAGACAAAAATCCAAATTACTGCGATCGTGGGAAGCGTTGGACCATTGCGCCGGAGCGCCCTTTGACCTGTCACCATAGACATCATCCTCCTGTGTATCTTCAGAAATGGCGCCGAAATGTGATGAAGCCCCATGATACAAAAATCACTTTCTTCCTCTTATTTTCATGCGATTATTTGTGTGAATGAGTTCTTTAAATTAAATCCTCGATGTCGCCCCAGCCACAAGGGAGACATGAGATTAAGGCTACGGGCAGCTTACGTAACAAACGTTTGACAGTTCCCGCAGGTTCGGTCATTGGCAGGTGAAAGACACTTTGAATATTGTACAGCTAAGACCTGTCAGCAGAATATCCCACCACACAGTACTGCGAAACAAATCGCACAGTACGGTGAAATGGTAAATAACTCGTGTGCCGTGCTGCGATATGCGTCACGTAGTGCAGTGCTTTGTTAACATGCAAGTAATTTTTTTTACACAAACAGAAATGACTAAGTATAAATTAAATACATTAAATGGATCCGTGCGTGAGGGAATCCTTTTATATATCTTGTACGAAGCATTGCTCAGTGCCTAGTACGTGGTGATTTAAATCAGCAAAGTTTGTGAAAAACAAGTTCATAGGGCTGAAATCAGTTTTGTAATTAATGTCCACAACATGCACTGCGTAAGTGTCTCCGTAGGACAGTTTTATATTGCACTGAATATACAGTCTATATCAACAATGACGCTGTCTACAGTACCTCACAACGACAATACGGTTAGGCATGTGGCGTGCAGTTCGTCACACCACTGGGTCTGTGTGAAGGATGTGCACCTGAGCATCTGAGTTCTTTAGCATATTGTGTTAAAGCGTGTGTTGAATCATCGCACATCATATGATGTGATTTCTAACTCTCCTCCACGTGATACACCTTGGGCAACGCTGTCACGCGGCTAAAGAGTTAGAAACCTAGGCAATCCAGACTGTCTTACGACCTCCAGGATAACCCTAGGACAAAGACCGCGGGACCAATCTTGCGCGTTTGCCAGTTAATATAGAAAACATAAGCAGACCAAATAGTGAATGCTTATCAATGCTTCTTTTAGACCATGACATTGACATCCTTTTAACTGCAGACGAAGCACAGATCGAGAGGAAAAATCCCAGGGTGCAGATTGATTGGCTCAACATACCACCCAAACTATAACACCGCTACCTAAGCAAAGACAAATATTGATAATGTGAAGGTTGTCTCTACATCTGACAGCTATAATATCCATCACACTGCTATAAAAGTGGGAGATTTAACTATCATTAACATTTAAGAACTTCCCGCCGTTTGCTGGCCAGCAAATCAGCCTCCACTCGTTGGCCACCCTGCCACAATTGCAGGTGATTTTAATAGCAACTACACTGAATGGAATTACAGGGAAAACGGCGCAAATGGGCTCAGGATTAAGGAATAGGCTGAAATGCAGAAGATGCGCCTAATTTATAGCCATAAAGACATGGCAATCTTCAAATCAGCCAGTTGGGGTCGGAGACATACCCCGAGCTATGTTTTGTTTCCACAGACCAGAAGCCTAAGCCAATGCCTGTTAACTGTCACATCGCAAAACACTTCCCGCACGGCCAGCACAGATCCATCTTTCTTGAGGTGGGTATACAGATTCCCGTGATCCTTACGTCTCCACTGGCCTGGTGGAATTTCTCCAAAGCTGACTGGTCTGGCTTGTCTAGAGACGATTCATACCCCATCGTCCTCAGCATTACCAAAAATTTGCTGACACTTATATAGACCGCTAAAAACACATTCCTAGGGGTATTAGAAAGCAGTATATACCAGGATGGAGTGTAGATAGTGAACGGCTGTATGAGAAATACTAGAAGAGCGGAAGATCTGAAGTCGCAGATGACCTCCCGCATAGCCTGGATGAAGTTAGGAGGTCAAGTGGAGGAACACCAATGAAAAACTGTATTTTAGAAGCTCTAGCAGAAAAGCATGAAGCTTCCTGAAGAAACTAGGAGATAATTCACATGTACCACAAACTAAGCCAAGTATTACACCAGACCAAATTTCCAACAATATAGTCAAAACGCCTAGAGCACCTGTCGATAAAGAACACTCACGTAAAGTAAAGAGCTAAAGACATTAAAGAAAAACACTCGTGAACAACAAGACTTGACAAAACCGTTCACAGTCACAGAAACGACACAGGCTTTACAAGGCATAAGTAACGGCAAGGCTCCTGGTCTCGACAACATACACTCAGAGTTCCTAACACACTGTGGACCAAAAACACTCCCACATACTCCAGTCAAGAGTTTTGTCAAAATAATTCAAGAGGGCAAAGATCATTGCCATCCTCAAACCAGGAAAGCCAGACGATAAACCAGAAAGCTAGACTATAAACCAGAAAGCTATAGACCCATCGCTCTCTTAAGTGCAGCATATAAACTGCTTTAGCGTCTCCTTCACAACAGATTAAACCCAATCACACTTGAATCTCTGCTTATCGACCAAGCCTGCTTCAGACCCAATTGAAACTGCGAGGATCAGGTCCTCGTATTAACAAAGTTCATTGAGCGGGTCTATGAATAACACCTGAAAACCGGTACGGTTTTTCGTTGATTTGACAGCAGCATATGATATGTCTGGAGAGACGTAAAACGATGACGTCTCTTCTAGAGAACATGTTGTGAAATAGAGTCTAGCAAATCTCAATGGATGGCTCTATCAGCAAATCAAAACTCCTCAGTAATGGTCTCCCCCAAGGATCAGTGCTTGCGCCTCTGCTGTTCAATCTCTATGTAGCCGACCTATCAACTATCACGTCCAGAAAATTTATTTAGGCAGATGACATCACTCTTGCATGACAACATACTAATATGACTGCTCTTGAACATACTCTCACCCAAGATCTGGAACTGATGGGTGAATACTTCAGGAAATGGTGACTAGTCTCAAGCGCACCTAAAACGGAGGCCTCATGCTTCCACATAAATAATAGGCTTACTGGAACACCTCTACAGATATCTCTGAATGGTACTGCACTTCCTTACAATTTCCTTACAAAATATCTGGGCGGAACATTGGATCGCACTCTCTCTTATACAAAACACCTATCAAACCTGGCCGCAAAACTGAAATCACGAAACAACATCCTCCACAAATTAGACCCTCCGTACCGCCCCTCTAAGCTTGGTCTCCTCAACAGCTGAATACTGCGCATCGGTGTGGCTAAACAGCCCGAACATGGGGAAAGTAGATGTGGTGCTAAATCAGACGATGCAAATAATTGCTGGAGCTATTAAAACTATTCCACTCTACTGGCTACCAGCCCTCTGTAACATCGAACCGCCTTATATACGACGATGCAACATACTCATAAGAGAGTTTAAAAACATCTACCGTAATACAGCCCTGCCAATCCACCAGGACCTTCCTGTATTTAGAAGACTCAAATCCAGAAATCTCCCTGTGAAGACTGCACAGCAATTTCTGAGCCAAAATTACAACGCCGTTGAAATCTGGCGAACGGACTGGACAAACAGAGCCGATCTAAGATGACATACTTTATTTGAGACTCCCAACCATCAAGCGGGCTTTCACCTGCCAAGGAAAATCTGGGTAACACCGAATAGAATACGGACAGGTCACGGCCGGTGCGGATCCTCGGTGTACAGATGGAACTTGAGACCAGACCCTAGGGGCGACAGTGGTGCCAAAGAACAAACCACCGACCACATCGTCTGAGAGTGGTTATACATTTATACATTTATTGTTATGTGCCGATGTTCAATTTACATTATTTTATTATGTTGGTATCCTATATTTTAACAATGTATCTTCTCTTTTATGCTGTTTGCAGTGTAGTGTGTCATGCCATAAGCTAAATAAATAACATGAAGGGAACTTCATCATCTTGCATTACGGCAAACTACTGAGTTCATCTCCGGTAAGTGCAAGATTCTTCACAGAGCTTCCTCATCGACCTTTCTTTCTGCTCTCCCGCTCTTGCAGATCAGCTCAGTGGGAAGCAACTGAAGGCCTTTATTCCAGTGACCACTGCTCACTGTGGATCCACCTACTGGATAGAGGACTCCTTGGACAGAAGTCACCGAAATGGATGGTCAGTAGAGCTGACTGGACGCTGTTGAGACAGCAGGCAGTGGTCGAATACTGTGACAGCGTCCAGGAATGGATGACATCACATGTGAGCTGACTTGTTGATCCTGAAGTCCTCAACTCATCTTAAGACGCAACCCGTTCCTTAGAGGACTGGTGAGCTCTACTCAGCAGTGTAGGACAGGCATGTGGCTCTTCGACGGTTTAGGTATTGCAGTTTACAGTGGTGAGATTAGAATAGTGGGCTGCAAAGGCTGGTTTTCAGTTTTATAAGATAAGTGCGTGCGGCTGTGTGTGTGTGTGTGTGTGTGTGTGTGTGTGTGTGTGTGTGTGTGTGTTCATTTTAATTGTTCTCTGTTCTGGGTCTCATTACTGACTCCATATTGTCATTGTAACACAGCAGAGACCTGAAAGCCATTTTATACGGCACTGAATATCATAAAGTGCCTTAGCCAAAGGTCTTGGGGAGCAGACATGACGCGTCTGCTCTTTTCATAGGGCCTTTGTGTACCCACTGCTAGACCACAGACTCACAGTATATGGGCCCTTCTTACCTGAAGATTATTGGCGCTACCCTCCGTAAGGGGATTAGGCCGGACGCTGGTGACCGTTGCTTACAGCACCAGCCCCGTACCCAGGCTCTACGTAGAGGTTTCGGATCCCCGCCACTCACCATCCGGCGGCAGCTCTTCATGGTGCGTCAGGAAAGTAAGCTCCTCGCAGTTCTGACTTCACCTGGATACCAAACTGTTGCTCGCCTACCTCTGTAATGCCTTTCCCTCAATCGTTCACGAGCAACTATGCCACTTGGGGTCCGCAAGCACAGTGTGCTGCGGTAAAATGGTTCAAATGGCTCTGAGCACTATGGGGCTTAACTTCTGAGGTCATCAGTGCCCTAGAACTTAGAACTACTTAAACCTAACTAACCTAAGGACATCACACACATCCATGCCAGAGGCAGGATTCGAACCCGCGACCGTAGCAGTCTTGCGGTTCCAGACTGTAGCGCCTAGAACCGCTCGGCCACTCCGGCCGACGTGCTGCGGTAACTTGGTGTGGAACACATACCACTCAAAGTGAAGGACTTGCCACCATAACTACTGCAGAGGCACAGAGTAATTTTAGATTTGGTGCGGTACTGAAGAACTGTATTTCTTCATACGCTTTTAGTACATTATTTTATGAAATTTTAACTGAGCGCCACAACTCTACAGCTGACCTTACATATGAGTCGAAAATTCCGTCTGTTGTTTTTCCAAATCTCATCCTCAAGGTCCGATTACCTCGAGATTTTACTGTCCTTGATGCGGAATTATATGTGGTCCTACCGGCACTGGAGCAGATGAGATGTGCTTCAAGTGCTAAACTCCTTCTCTGTTGCGATTCTCTGACTGCACTTCACTCTCTACAATGCTTGTATCCATCAGAATATCCAAGACATCCTCCAACTAAAACGGCTTAGGAAGGCGGTGTCTTTTTGCTGGGTACCAGGGTACACGGGTATTGCGGAAAACGAAATGGCAGATGTAGCAGCCAAGGAGTCGTGTCGTGATCCCCAGTTATTTCATTATGCCATCCTCCTGGGTCCTCCGCCTCGCTGTTGGGTGGGAAGACGAGTGGCTGGAAGTGATACTGCTACATGGTGTGGTGCACCTAGTTTCAGCCACGAAGGCTGGATGAGGTCCTGCTCACTCGTCTACGCATGGGCCACACTCCTCTGATTCTTGCTTCGGCGCGACGACCCTCTAATGTGTGGTGTTTGTGGCCTGCAGATAACTGTGCGCCATATCTACTGGACTGCGATTTATTTTCGAACTAGAGGGCAGCAGCCGATTTGCCAGCAGATCTGTCCTGTATTTTAACTGTCGTTCGAACGAATGTGATGAGACTTTTAAGGTATTGTGACCTGTCCAACTTATTTCCAAAAATTTAAGGAGACATTTTTAACATGTTAACAGGGTGACTCAGTCACCCACGTTTTGCTTAAGTGGTCCGCCGCTCACGTGTCCCTGTGCCGTTGTTTTAGCTCCTCTGCCGTTTTCTTCTCTGGCGTGGTACCTTCCACTACTTCTGCTTTGTTTTACGGCATATGATATGGAGTGATTGTGTGGATCAACGCGAGTGAGTGAGTGAGTGAGTGAGGGAGTGTGCCAACGTTTTTAAGAAATTTAACCATAGTAATTTTTTTAATACTTGTAAGGCAGCCATTGAGCACCAATACACCCCAAAAACCAACAAAGGTTTCGGCCACTTCTGCCAGCGGTCGTCATAAGGTTACCGTATGTACTGCTAGTGTAACGTCGTCCTATAAACGCTTCCGCATTGTTCCCATTGTTGTTTGTCAAGAACGGCACTGAACTTCAGTTTCTGGGCAACGGTGCATCAACTACGGAGTAGGGAAGGAAGGATGGGGGGCATGCCAAGATGACATTCGCTCACTGGTTGCTGTCCCTCCGCTCGCATCACCCTCTCCCACAAAAAACTACACTTCTGGATATACGTGAGCTACAGCCACAGCCTGCAATAAAAAATTATGCTGAACTTCAACAATTATGATATCAGCATTTTGGTTGACAGTAACTTTTGCTTCTCGCATCGTTTGTAGTACTATTTGTTAGAAAATGTTTAACGTTTTCTAACTTAACTAAATTCTGCTGAGCCCTTCTTCCTCACAGCCTTCTAAGACTCTCACACATTGTTTCGACGGTGCAGTTATACGTCTGCACAGAACGAGGACTCGCTTCCCGTTGAGAGTGGCTAAGAATGGCTCAACGGACGGAAGCACAACATCGGTTGTCACAGGATGAGTCCCTGTAAACAGTGTCACAGCTAAGCGCGATCGCTTAAAACTGTGACTCCTGTCCAGGTTGTGTATATCAGTCAGGTTCCTCTCAGAGTATGCTGATACAATAGCTCCATATTTAGCAATTATATACAACCGCTCGCTCACAGAAAGTTCCGTACCTAAAGACTGGAAAACTGCTCAACTCACACCAATACCCAAATAGGTAAATAGGAGTAATCCGCTGAATTAGGCTCATATCACTGACGTCGATATGCAATAGGGTTTTGGAACATGTACTGTGTTCGAACATTATGAATTACCTCGAAGAAAACGATTTATTGACACATAGCATGCATTCAGAAAATATCGTTCTTGTGAAACACAAATACCTCTTTGTACTCATGAAGCAATAAATGCAATCGACAGGAGATGTCAAATTGATTCCATATTTCTAGATTTACAGAAGACTTTCGACACCGTTCCTCAAAACAGTCTTCAAACCAAACTGCGTGCCTACGGAATATTGCCTCACTTGTGCGACTGGATTTGTGGTTTCCTGTCAGAAAGGTCACAGTTCGTAGTAATAGACGGAAAGACATCGAGTAAAATAGAAGTAATATCCGACGTTGACCAAGGAAATGTTATAAGCCCTGTATTGTTCCTGATCTATAGTAACGACATAGGAAACAATTTGAGTAGTCCTCTTAGATTGTTTACAGATGATGCTGTCATTTAGCGTCTTGTAAAGTCATCAGATGACCAAAACGAATTGCAAAATGATTTAGGTAAGATATTTGTATGGTGCGGAAAGTGTCAATTGACACTGAATAAAGAAAGTGAGTACTAAAAGAAATCCGCTAAATTTCGATTACATGATAAATCACACAAATCTTCAGACTGTAAATTCAACTAAATACTTAGGGATTACAATTACAAATAACTTGAACTTGAACGATCACATAGATAATGCTGTGGGTCGAGCGAACAAAGACTGCGATTCATTGGCAGAACACTTAGAAGCTGCAACAGGTCTACTAAAAAGACTGCTTACACCACGCTTGTCCGCCCTATTCTGGAGTATTGCTGTGCGGTGTGGAATCCGCATCAGGTAGGACTGACGAATGACATCGAAACAGTTAAAAGAAGGGCATCTCGTTTCGTACTATAGCGAAGTAGGGGAGATAGTACCACAGACGTGATATGTGAATGGGAGTGGCGATCATGAAAACAAAGGCGTTTTTCGTTGCGACGGGATCTTCTCATGAAGTTTCAATCACCCGTTTTCTCCTCCGATTGCGAAAACATTCTGTTGGCACCCGCCTACATAGGGAGAAATGATCATTACGATAAAATAAGAGATATCGGGACTCGCAAAGAAAACTTTAAGTGCTCGTTTTTCCCGCGCGCCGTTCGAGAGTGGAACGGTAGAGAGACAGCTTGAAGGTGGTTCACTGAACCTTATGCCAGGCACTTAACTGTGAGTTGCAGAGTAATCGCGTGGACGTAGACGCCGACCATCGTTTTTGGGTTCAGGATTGTGACTAGTATCAAGTATGGCGACCAATACATTACTGAACAGTGAAGAGTTGGAAATGTTATTCAAACAGGAAGTCATTCCGATTGATCCAGTGAGAGCCAATGACATCAATAATGAGCGTACTGCGCTTAAGGTGGAGAATGTTAGTGAAGGTTAACAAAAATCTTTTTTTTCTTTTGAAGTGGACATGGCAGTGGCGAGACAGAGGATATGCCTTGAGGAGCATGGTACCCAGCTCGGTCATCCAAAGTTAGGTTCTTCGTGACTTGCCTATATCGCTGTAGGGGAATGCTGGGATGGCTCTACGTTTGAAATTTCCCGCCCAACCCTCCCCGAGTCCAAGCTTGAGAGCTGTCTCTGGTCGCCTCTACATAGACGTCACGGTTTCAGCAGAGCAGTATCAAATATGGACACTATAGAAACAATCCAATATATTATAGATATTACGAACTGAATAAAAGGAGAGACCCATACAATTCTTGCAGAATTGGACATTTAGTTGGAACTGATATTAATTTAATCTGTTATACATCGGCACATCACGACTGGATGCACGAGTCTGTCATTTCCATAAACCACTGTAGGAAAATGCCGCGATGGTTCCTCAGGAAGGGCACGGCCGATTTCCTTCCCCATCCTCGACACGATACGAAACTGTGCTGGATCTCTAATGACCTCGAAGTCGACGGGACGTTAAACCCATCATCCTTCCTCCCTTACATGAGACAGTTTCGAAAATTATGTAACATACAGCAGAATAAGAGGAAATGTAAACGATCAGAAAAGCCTAGCACTACAGTATATGATTACAGCACACAAAGTATATGTGTCAGTTCCTGCCAGCTACAGTACTGTATAGCGTGCAGATCTCCCGGTGCTCTGGTCCGAGTGATGAATAACTTCGGTCAAGTATAACAATAGCATCAGTTTGAGACCTTACTCGTATACGACCGCGCGTAGGTTGTTCCAAGAGGCTCGACAGAGATGCACGATGCTCACCGCTGAGGGACAGCTCTGTTGTTAAAACAATACACGGCGCGTTCCCTTGAGATGGTGTTCGTCTGAGTCTCCTTTCTGCCGTCTTGGGTGCACCCTGTATTCCAAGGCTCACCGAAGCGTCACACATAGCGTTTACCCGATAATGCTGTCACCCGTAACGTGCCTGGAGAGCTCGAGACCAGTACTGGGCGGGCTGCAGCTGCCAGGCCTCGGGGCCCCGACTAAACGCCAGCTTGTACTTGTTGTGACAGCTTCCACTCTGACACGTGTGTGGCCCTGGAACCGTGAAACCACAAGCAGTACCAGAACAACAGAAGCGCCCCCCCCCCCCCTGCACCTCCTTTCCACGTCGATCGTTCCAGTGGCGTCCAGGGCAGCAGTAGTGTAACAAGCCGTCACCACTGACGACGCGAGCATTCAGCTGGTACTAGTATGACCTTAACGATAATGTGTAACACGCTACCAAGTCTAGGGTAATACGTTGCTCAGTGCAACAGCAAAGCGTACGCTGTGAAAAACTTAGCTCTTTTGTGACGTAGAAACCGATAAAAATGGAAAGAATGAAACTGGCGCTTGGTATTCACTCCGATGAGAATTCATCCCTTAGCTAACTGCAACGACATTTCCTAACAAATGCGTAATGCAAAGGGACCTCGAGTGTAATCCGTCGAAGATCAACGCCGTTTCAAACAACTCTGGCCAATGGGAGGACATTATACTGTTGGCGAGTTAGTCGTCGTGAAGGTACCTTGTATTATGGTGCAACACACACACACATAATAATATATATATATATATATTACGTGACCGCGTGACCTTCGGAATTCATTCGACCAGCCACTTACATTGTCTGCGATACGATTAAAGTTCGAGTGGGATGCAAATTTTGTAGAGGATGCCTCTGATTAAACAAGAAAATAACAAGATATCTGATAAGACAATGAAATAGGAAAAAAAAAATTAGTACACAGAAAGAATTGCTACACGGAGTGACTGATCCGAGATTTCGTGAATTCTAAGGGTACATGTGAAAGAAAGCGCGAACGTAAGGAAAAAGTGGGTGCAGGAGAATTTAACGTTACAAAAGCTCCTCGGTTAACGCTGACGACTAACACTGATTAATACTTGCGGGTACAGTCCTTCATCTGTGTTACGTGAAGATTTGTCTGTCAGTAGTTGGTAGAAACCAGCAACTATGAGTACGCGGCTGCCATCTGGTGTCTGGCGTCTCAACTGCTCGAGCTATCTGCTGCTGCAGTCCACGTGCAGCTAGCGCCAGTTCGTCGGGCAACCAGCGAAACACGATGGGCAGGTGGGTAGCAGCACAGCAGGCTTCGCGCTGTGGTTCCTCATTCTATACAGCCTTTTTCATATAATCCTTACAGCCGCCATCATTTTCTTCGGTTTACTTTCCTGAGTATACTTTTTTATCTCACGCAACTTTATTTCATTATCAGTGATAACCTGATTTAATTTCTTTGGGCATTATCAATCTACCTCATAACAAACACCGTAACGTACTGTTTGTATTCATGTTGTATGCTAATGACATTGAAAACAACATTAACAGTAAGTCTAGACTTTTCCGATATGAAGCAGTTTCCTATTAAGTACTATGTGAAAAATAGCTGCGGAAATAGTCAATCGGACATTCATAATATTTCAAAGTGGTGCAAAGATAAGCAACTTCCTTTAAATTTTCAGAAATGTAAAATTATGTAGTTGCGAAAAAGAAAAAAAGAACGTCGTATCGTTTGACTACAACAGTAATAAATCATAACTGAAATCGGAGACATACAAATTTCAGTCTTTAACAATTCGTAGCGATATTAAAGGGAATGATTACGTGGGCGCAATTGGAGATAGAGCAGAACCGGAAGATTTCGCTTAAATGACACAGTTGAAGGGAAACGCAATCAAAGGAGATTCGTGTCGCTCATCCTAGAACACTGCTGAAGTGTGCGTGATCCATACTAAATAGGAGTAACAGGGGGTACTGAACGTATTGGCAGGGCACCACGCGCCGTCTCACGTTTCTTTGACCGTGGAGACTCTCGCAGACATGCTGATAAAATTACACTGTATGCCTCTCGAAGACAGACGTAAACTATTCCGAGAGAGCCTTGTTACAAAGTTTCAAGTGCCAGCTTTAAATGATGATTCCAGGAATATAGCAGAAAGCCCTACACATCGCTCGCCTAGAGATCGTGAGGTCAAGGATAGACTAACTGAAGCGCCCACGGAGGCATTCAAACAGTCACCGCACATGCGACAGAAGCGGGTATCACTACACGACACGTGGTACAGAGGGAAGTATCCTCTGCCGTGTACCTCACAGTCATTGCGAAGGTTTCTGGGTGTAACGGGAGGTACGACAACAGAACATCCTGAGTAGGTACATATTTTTCTCTCAGATTGTATTGATCACAGAAAGTGTACGCGCCGATGTCTTTGCAATCCGAAGTATAAGGTCCTTTTTGGTACGACTTCGTTTTTTGTAAAAGTTGTCGTCGTACACACAATGAGAGTGTATCCTGAAACGCGGTTCCTGCTGCACGAGCGTGGGCTACGGACGCCCGGCTCTGCCAGTGGACGCTCAGTGCAGGCGGGGTACGAACCCCACCCTGGCAGCCTACTTTCACGGCAGAAACAACTGCAGCAGCCGGTCACTATACACACCAACTACTTTACGCTGTTATCCTTTATCGGCATACGATAATTTCACAGGCAGAGCAAACAACAAGTCTAAAACGTATTCTGAACAACTGCATTTGGAGTGCCCGCATCTCGTGGTCGTGCGGTAGCGTTCTCGCTTCCCACGCCCGGGTTCCCGGGTTCGGTTCCCGGCGGGGTCAGGGATTTTCTCTGCCTCGTGATGGCTGGGTGTTGTGTGCTGTCCTTAGGTTAGTTAGGTTTCATTAGTTCTAAGTTCTAGGGAACTGATGACATAGATGTTAAGTCCCATAGTGCTCAGAGCCATTTTTTTGCATTTGCAGTTTTCTTTTCATATACATGACTACTGAAACGAGACCACAATGTGTCGCGAACACGGCTTGCACGAGTTTTACACTAGAGATTGCAGAATAACACTTATATGCTAAGAACTGGAAGTTCAAAAGATTTTGTTTTACGTTACCGAAGACTGCAAATTTATCTTACGTAACTAATGAGGAGGTATTGAATAGCATTGCGAAGAACAGAAGTTTGTGGCACAACTTGACTAGAAGAAGGGATCGGTTGGTAGTGTAATATCCCTTTATATTCGATGAATTATTCTGATACAGTTCTACCCTTGAATGACGTTTACTAATTTTCTATCTTCATACTCGCAGAATCCACATGCAAAGTAGTTCCATACAATAGCTGTGCCATGAGCGCATAAGTATTCTTTGTAGTACTCTCTCTGGTGGTCTGGTGGTTGTTAGGAAAAAGCTTCCGAGATTGTCTTCGTGCCGATTAGCCTGAGCATTGTTTGAAGAATTGTGATCTGAATATTGAGATTTATGACAAAAGATAACTGATACGAAATTGTACGATTAAAAGGGATATATATATATATATATATATATATATATATATATATATATATATATATATATATATATATATATTGCTCCTTCATACAAAAGGTGTGTAACAATTTACATTATTTGACATTTGAGAATTAACAATATTCATCGATATATTGCGTAGTTGTCAATCAGAAGGGAACGTCCGAAAGACTGGATACGAACCTGCATTTAATAATCCAAGAGCTCTATTACTGTTTCGGAAGGTTAAACTTCATCAAAGGTTGATCTGAGGTTTCCCGACTGATTATACAACGCTTCCAAAAATACGAGGCATTTTATTTGTACAGATTAGCAGACTATCGCAAAGCACGAGCCTGCAGAGAAGAAGAATCATAGCCTGATTTCATTCTAACAAGTAAAATTTATGAATCATTCTGAGTGACTGAGTTATGACTGTGTTTCCTATTATGAATGATTGATTGGTCGAACGAATTGAGAACTACATAACTACATAATTACATAGATAGGAGGAAAAATTACAGGAGGACATGTTCTGAGGCATCAAGGGATCACCAATTTAGTATTGGAGGGCAGCGTGGAGGGTAAAAATCGTAGAGGGAGACCAAGAGATGAATACACCAAGCAGATCCAGAAGGATGTAGGTTGCAGTAGGTACTGGCAGACGAAGAAGCTTGCACAGGATAGAGCAGCATGGAGAGCTGCATCAAACCAGTCTCAGGACTGAAGACCATAACAACAACAACAACCGTATACATATAGATATTACAAGTAAATACTAACATGTAGCAGCTATTCTAAGATTGAGACATATTCGATCCTTAGCATTAATACGTAATCGTAATATTTTATTCGTGCACGATATCGTAAATTGTGTGTCTGTTAATTATTGTTTACAATAATTCCTTCCTCGTCCGCAGGCAATGCCACATACAAACTTTCACAGCTGTTACTAAGTCATTCACTGGTCTGTCAGTTTGTATTCTTGTATTACATACATTGCTGTTCATTTTTAACAATGCTCGTTTTATTCAACGCCTAGACCGGCCGACAGCCTCACTCGGTACCATCAGCCTGCGCCCTGCCTCCCCCAGCCCACCACAGAGTGGGTCGTGTCCAGTTGGAGTGACACAGAACTCTTGATACCTCTAGATACGACTCTCACATGTGACACAAACGTAAACATCCCGTCTGATCACCTGCATCCATTCAAGTCCATTGTGCACTTTGGCAATTCCAGCAAGACAATGCAGCACCCCACACGTGCGTAATTGCTACAGGGTGGCTCCAGGAACACTATTCTGAATTTAAACACTTCCGCTGGCCAGCCAACTCCCCAGACACGAACATTATTGAGTATATCTGTGACGCCTTGCAACGTGTTGTTCAGAAGAGATCTCCACCCCCTCGTACTCTTTCGGATTTATGGGCAGCCCTGCAGGATTCACGGTGTCAGGGAACTCCAGCAGTACTTCAAACGATAGTCGAGTGCGTGCCACGTCGTGTTGTGTGCACTTCTACGTGCTTCAGGGGGCCTACACGATTTTACGCAGGTGTACCAATTTCTTTGGCTCTTCAGTGTAGTAATATAATACCGCATCTGAGACAAATTATGGACCTTAACTTCTAATTATACTAGGTAAAATTACAGAGCAAGTGAAATCACACTAACTGAAAGAAAGTAATAGCTGCCCTATATAAGTAGAGGGAGTGATTTAAAATGTCGCGTGGATGGGTTTATCTGCAGCATCTGGGGGTTAGAAGTAGTAAAGGAGCTAAGGACGCCATCACTCCTTCTTCTCACACAGATGTGTGTAATATACGTAACTACTGTTGTGTAACACAAGCGTATAACTTTTATATACATATATTTATACATTTCTTGTTTCCTGCAGAAACTATTATACTTTTGGTATCTATTTCACCGCCATCTGGCTAAATAATGCCCAAGGGGGCGAAATTAGCTAATCGATAAATAATGAAACATGAACTGAAGCGGTTATTTCAAAATAAAACAGCCTTCGCAGGTAAACGACTCCCCTCAAGGTAACGGAACTGTGTTTGATCATACAGTACCAAGTTTGGGCAAACAATTCTTTGTTTATTCATTTCCATCACATCAAGATGATTCATCTTCCTCTCTTTATGACTGTGTACAATGCTGAATTGTAGCTATGGCATTCACTATGTAGGCAGTTCAGGGAAGAGGAGTCCCCTTTTCTAATCTCTGTCTGAAGTGATATTCCTTCAAGCGGATGTATATTGCCGTACCAAATTGCTAAGGCTATCACAAGTACATTACCGTCTATACCGAAGCTGATGTGCTGTCATAATCATTGCGCAAAATGTGTCTAGTAATGTTGTGCATAAAATGATGATTTAATGTTCCTGGAATAGGTCATTATGACAGACTTTTCATAAATATGGAACTATGTACTATTTATTGAGATCTTGAGGTCCGCGTTGTTACTTTGTGCCAGGAAGGGCTCTCAACAACGGAAGTACCCAGGCGTCTCGGAGTGAACCGAAGCAATGTTGTTCGACCATGGAGGAGATACAGAGAGACAGTAACTGTCGATGACATGCCACGCTCAGGCCGCCCAAGAGCTACTACTGCGGTGGATGACCGCTACCTACTGATTATGGCTCGGAGGAATCCTGACGGCAACACCACCATATTGAATAATGCTTTTCGTGCAGCCACAGGGCGTCGTGTTACGACTCAAACTGCATGATGCGCAACTTCACTCCAGACGTCCATGGCGAGGTCCATCTTTGCAACCACGACACCATGCAGCGCAGTACAGATGGGCCTAACAACATGCTGAATAGACCGCTCGGGATTGGCATCACGTTCTCTTCACCAATGAGTGTCGCATATGCCTTCAACCAGACAGTCGTCAGAGATGTTAGTGGAGGCAACCCGATCAGTCTGAACGCCTTAGACATACTGTCCAGCAAGTGTACCAAGATAGAGGTTCCCTGCTGTTTTGGGGTGGCATTATATGGGGCCGACGTACGCCGCTGGTGGTCATGGAAGGCACCGTATCGGCTAATCGATACGTGAATGCCTTCCTCCGACAGTGAAACCATATCGGCAGCGTATTGGCGAGATGTCATCATGGACGAGATTTCGCGCCACCATCGTGCACATTTCGTGAATGACTTCCTTTAGGATAACGACATCGCTCTACGAGAATGGCCAGCATGTTCTCCAGACATGAACACTATCGATCATGCCTGGGATAGACTGAAGATGTGACCCACCAACCACACTGAGGGATCTGCGTCCAAATGCCGCTGAGGAATGAGTCAGTCAGGACCAAGAGTGCCTTAATGAACTTGTGGATAATATGGCACGATGAATACAGGCATGCATCAGTGCAAGAGAACATGTTACTGGGTACTAGAGTTACCGGTGTGTACAGCAATCTGGTCTCTGGAACCGCGCGACCGCTACGGTCGCAGTTTCGAATCCTGCCTCGGGCATGGATGTGCGTGATGTCCTTAGGTTGGTTAGGTTTAAGTAGTTATAAGTTCTAGGGGACTAATGACCTAAGAAGTTCAGTCCCATAGTGCTCAGAGCCATTTGAAGCAATCTGGTCCACCACCTCTGAAGGTCTCGGTGTATGGTGGTACAAAACGCAATGTGTGGTTTTCATGAGCAACAAAAAGGGCGGAAATGAAGCATATGTTAATCTCTATTCCAGTTTTCTGTACAGGTTCCTAAGCAACCGAGGTGATGCAAAACTTTTTTTTATGTGTGTAATATATGTGTTGCTGGCTGGCTTCCTATGAATATTAAAAGTATGAATGCGATCACTGATATTTGAAGTTAGATTTAAATCCTTTCTGAGATTATGGCCAAATTTCGTTGTGAATATGATATTGCTGTTCCTATTTTTTATTGTTTGAGATATGCTTGAAATTGTCAGGTGCTACCTGTCCATAAGTACGATACATCACCGGCAGATCAATACATGTAATCATCCTTGGAAAAGAGTGGGAAATTTCCAAAAGTTGTCTTTCAAAATTGTCCGTGATGGTCCTGCTGTGATTGAACTGAGAAGAAACCCAATAGCCACGCAATCTAACCTTACCAATGAAAGGGAAATATGTATGTCTTAGGCAAGTGCGTGTTGCTAACCTTACGTCATCAGTTACTAATGGGTTAGCTCCAGATTTATTAAATAAACTTGTGAGTTTGTTTAGGCGCTCCTGACCAGTGTATTAGTAAATAATCTGTAGGCATCGAAAGAAACTAGCTTGGTGCAGGGGGAATTTGGAGGCTGAGCTGGTGCGTTGGTGGCGCCAGTTTCCATCGATTATTTTGTGATCGCTGAGTCGACTTCGATGCTGATTTGTCTTCTTCACATATTCGGCGGCGGGGGATTTTAACTGCAGTGCGCACGCCCTGCTGGAGGCTGGTGTGAGGTGGAGTGACGGGGGACTGTGTTCGTATGCAGCACGGCGAGAGGCGGAGTCGGCACGACGAGGGAGCGTGGCCAGCCGCTACTGCGAGTTCAGCCGCTACAATGCAGGGTATTGATCTGCCATTGGTGATTAGGATTTCCTCGAGGTTGGAAGGACAAGTTCCGTCGAGTTGGTTACCAGTTACACAGGCCGAATGAATTGGAGTCGTCGAGTTGCTTCGGTGGGTGGTGTTCATGTTAACTAAATATTCCAGTGTACTAAAAACCATTTGGCATTGTTCCAGTTGCTTATCACTGAATTTGGTGTCGTCACTTGGTACCCTGACGGCAGTTAAGGAAATGTAACGACGCCCACCAAACAGACACGAAGCATGGCTAAACACGTAGCTAAAAGTGTAACTAAGTGGTGCATAAGTCTGTGTTTGGCGTTCCAAGCTACGCTGAAATATTTCCCCCATTCTACCTGTTATATCATTATTTTAGTCTGGCCATAAAAGTGCACCGTGATTATTCTTGCTATTCTAACTTTTATGCCATGATTTGATGGTTTTAAGAGATCGGCTAACCAAAATTTAAGAGCCGTGACTGTCCAAGTAAGTCACGGGGGTTATTTCTATTGGTTTCATTTGTGGAGTATATCATTGAAAGATATTGATAATTAGTTGTGCAGTTAGGATTGTGTATTCATGCCTCATAATACTGTCTGCCGCTAACGTGTTTTACGTTGCAGATAATTAGCAGTGGCTGACGCGAGCAAACTGGGATCGGACTACCACGGTGGCAGAGTGATATTTATGTTGTTACTGTCATACAATTCCATCCTTCGGTGGAGAGTTATGGTTTCTGAAGCTCAATCGCAGTGCAAAGTTGAGTACCTCTTATTTCATTTCTGTACCGTGGATATCTTGTATTGCTTAAAATATTTTGGTGTGCTCGCTCCATAACTAATTCTCATGTAGAGTGGAAGCGGCCCGTGTTAAATATTTCTTGGGAATATCTTCTCGTTATAGTCAGGTAATGAAATCATACGAACCTTTTATATGCAAGTAGTATGGTTCTAATTAATCAGAAGTTGGTCGAGTGAACGTTAAAAATTTTGGGGTTTGTTGGACTCAGAACTTTGATGCGAGTTAGTCATGTTAGTCATATTATATGAATCCGGATTTTATCAACTTTGTATTAGTTAATGAAAAGTTGGCCTAGTAAACCTTAAAATTTTGATGTTTTGTGGACTCAGAACTTTACCTGAGATAGTTATGTTAGTCATATTTTACGAGCATGCTTTTATGAATATTGTGTTTGAATTATGAATAGTTGACCAAGGAAGCCTTAAAACATTACTGTCTGTTGAACTCCGAACTTGGATATGATGAAAAAATAGATAAAAGGGGTTTCCATGCAAGTGGTGAGGTAAACGTGATTTATTTGTCAATCATACTGAATTAATTATGAGTCCATGGACATGGTTTAAATTAATGTAAGTGGTTGAAAGAAAACGATATGTGGAAGATATCTTAAAAGATTTTTGTGTTCTATAAGACAAGCTTCGTTGTAATTACGGTTTCTGTGAATGTATTATGAGCAAGGTGTTTGTAACTGATTTCGACTGTGACTTCTGTGTGTCCTTAGGGACCACACGCCAGATACTTTTACCATGCCCACTAATTCCTCGGAATTAAGAACATTATTACTAGGTTTAAAGTTTATCAAACGGGTAGGAGTGGGGGAGGGGGGGGGGGTGGAAAATAAGTGCAGCTCACGACGAGTGAAACCCCATACTTAATTCATCCAGTACTTGATAATGAGAGCACTTAGTGACTTGTATCAAACCTTACAGCTAATTCCAAACATTTACGAAACTTTTTCTCCCTGACAAGCAGATGACAGGCAGAAACTTTATCGCGTACTACATTTTCCCTAAACATGCTGCAAAACTATCACATCAGGCATGAAGTGTTAATTTATGACTTCTTCTTTACTAACTATTCGTATCACACTTTACAGACATATTCACATTCATCACAACATGTGCCTACAGTGTATGCCATAGTTCATGAGACATGATGACATAAGTATTGAGCTGCGTGAAAACGAAACTGCAGAGATACAGGTTAACTATGTGTACAAGTATGTGTAAAATATGTGAAATATGTTAATGCATGCGAAATGTACGTGAAATATGGTTAAAGTGGAGAGATAAGGGAGGAGGAAGAGATGGACACAGACAGGGGGACGAGGAAATGGACAGAGAGAGTGGACAGATGAAATGGGGAAAATGGACAGGAAGGGAATTGGAGAAGATGGACAGAGAGAGGAGGAGATGGATAGAGAAAGCAAAGAGGAAGAGAAGGAGAGGGTCAGAGAGAGGAAAGAGGAGACAAACAGAGAGGAGCGAAGAAGGCTGGGAGGAGGTGCAAAAGGTGAGAGGGAAGAGGAAATGGACGTGGGAGGGGGGCTAATAGAAGATGGGAAAAAGTACAAATCCGGGCAGTACCAGATACTCAGCTAATAACAGATATTGTAGAATATTATTCAAGTGTCATGTGTTTCTCATTATATACACTGATGCGAAAAATCGCAGCACCAAAAGTTAATTAATGTAGAATAATTAAATTTCGGGAACACATTTGTCTAGGTTGCATATGCATGTGATTAACTTTGCAAGATTACGGGTTGAGTACCCGCAAGATAAGCCACTGAAAATGTGAAATGCTGGTATATTAATTAATAACCGGTGTAGGCGCCAGAATGTAGAATGAAGCATACAAACGAGCATACATTGCCGGATGGCAGGTTATGGGATGGAGTTCCATACCTGATGCACTAGAACGGTCAATTCGAGGACAGTTAATACCGGTCGTGGATGGTGCTGGAGTTGTCGCCCGGTTACGTCCCGTATGTGCTCGACTGGAGGCAGATCTGGTGATGGAGGCGGTCAAGTCACCTCGTCGATACTCTGTACAGCATATTAGGTTGCAACAGCTGTATGTGATCGAGCTTTATCCTGTTGGAAAACACCCCCTGGAAAATCGTTCACGAATGTCTGGGTGCGTGGGATGCTCCCGCTCCTGCTGTCAGACGAAATCGCACTCCAGTGTTTCTGGCATGGAGACAGGTTAGCTGGAGGCCACTGACACAGAGGCGGAACAAGCTTTCATGCCAGGTCTTTCTGCAATATCGCAGAAGAAACATCCAACTTCTCGTGAAACATGGCGACTATTCGAATGGTGATATAGAGGGCCATATCATAGTATTCCTTGGGCCCTGTGCCTATCCTACAATATTGCGTTACTACCAGTGATTATGTGACCACTATGGTTGAGCAAGTCCATTCCGTGGTGCAGTGTTTGTGGTGGCGCTGTGCTTCGAGGCGACAGCTCGCAACGTCTAGGACTGGCCTTGAGAGCTCGAGGACCAATTATCGCATCTCCCCTGGCCATCACACTTACAGATCTCGGGGTCTTCATGCATACTTTGGAGTAAGATAGCGAGATTAGAATCCATCTTCATCATTGTAGCCTGAATGTGCCACTATACTGCACAAAAAATGGTATCTTTCCATTCAAAACCGTACGGGGCCTGTATTTACTCATTCCGAGACGATTGAAAGCGGTCTTAAGTGCCAGCTGTTGTTCTACTCCATTTTAGGCATGCCAATGTGTCGTGTTTTTGATGTTTCCATGTTTTTGTCCATCCCCTGTAAGCTCCCTACGAATTTCACTTTATGGGAAATGAGATTTTCTGTAGATCAAATCGCACGCTCTATGAAATCAACAAAGGAGCACACGATTGGACTGTTTCTGCCTCTTCTATTTTAATATTGTTTCTAGGTTAAAATTCGATTAACGTATGAGAGACCAGTGCGAAAACTGGCCTGTAACTTGCCAATTTTCTGCTCACGTTCTTCTATTGTTGTTTTTCGGGAAAACAGGCTGAGAAAATTTTGTAGTGAATTGAAGAACGAGATTCCTCTATATACACTCCTGGAAATGGAAAAAAGAACACATTGACACCGGTGTGTCAGACCCACCATACTTGCTCCGGACACTGCGAGAGGGCTGTACAAGCAATGATCACACGCACGGCACAGCGGACACACCAGGAACCGCGGTGTTGGCCGTCGAATGGCGCTAGCTGCGCAGCATTTGTGCACCGCCGCCGTCAGTGTCAGCCAGTTTGCCGTGGCATACGGAGCTCCATCGCAGTCTTTAACACTGGTAGCATGCCGCGACGGCGTGGACGTGAACCGTATGTGCAGTTGACGGACTTTGAGCGAGGGCGTATAGTGGGCATGCGGGAGGCCGGGTGGACGTACCGCCGAATTGCTCAACACGTGGGGCGTGAGGTCTCCACAGTACATCGATGTTGTCGCCAGTGGTCGGCGGAAGGTGCACGTGCCCGTCGACCTGGGACCGGACCGCAGCGACGCACAGATGCACGCCAAGACCGTAGGATGCTACGCAGTGCCGTAGGGGACCGCACCGCCACTTCCCAGCAAATTAGGGACACTGTTGCTCCTGGGGTATCGGCGAGGACCATTCGCAACCGTCTCCATGAAGCTGGGCTACGGTCCCGCACACCGTTAGGCCGTCTTCCGCTCACGCCCCAACATCGTGCAGCCCGCCTCCAGTGGTGTCGCGACAGGCGTGAATGGAGGGACGAATGGAGACGTGTCGTCTTCAGCGATGAGAGTCGCTTCTGCCTTGGTGCCAATGATGGTCGTATGCGTGTTTGGCGCCGTGCAGGTGAGCGCCACAATCAGGACTGCATACGACCGAGGCACACAGGGCCAACACCCGGCATCATGGTGTGGGGAGCGATCTCCTACACTGGCCGTACACCACTGGTGATCGGCCGGCCGAAGTGGCCGTGCGGTTCAAGGCGCTGCAGTCTGGAACCGCAAAACCGCTACGGTCGCAAGTTCGAATCCTGCCTCGGGCATGGATGTTTGTGATGTCCTTAGGTTAGTTAGGTTTTACTAGTTCTAAGTTCTAGGGGACTAATGACCTCAGCAGTTGAGTCCCATAGTGCTCAGAGCCATTTGAACCACTGATGATCGTCGAGGGGACACTGAATAGTGCACGGTACATCCAAACCGTCATCGAACCCATCGTTCTACCATTCCTAGACCGGCAAGGGAACTTCCTGTTCCAACAGGACAATGCAAGTCCGCATGTATCCCGTGCCACCCAACGTGCTCTAGAAGGTGTAAGTCAACTACCCTGGCCAGCAAGATCTCCGGATCTGTCCCCCATTGAGCATGTTTGGGACTGGATGAAGCGTCGTCTCACGCGGTCTGCACGTCCAGCACGAACGCTGGTCCAACTGAGGCGCCAGGTGGAAATGGCATGGCAAGCCGTTCCACAGGACTACATCCAGCATCTCTACGATCGTCTCCATGGGAGAATAGCAGCCTGCATTGCTGCGAAAGGTGGATATACACTGTACTAGTGCCGACATTGTGCATGCTCTGTTGCCTGTGTCTATGTGCCTGTGGTTCTGTCAGTGTGATCATGTGATGTATCTGACCCCAGGAATGTGTCAATAAAGTTTCCCCTTCCTGGGACAATGAATTCACGGTGTTCTTATTTCAATTTCCAGGAGTGTATGTTCATATTTGTTTTATCACCCTTCTTGCACAACGTAAGACTCGTGGTTTAGTTCCCGCCATTGCACATTTTCTCCGTTTGCCAGATTTGTGGTAACTTTGTGTGAAGTCTTGTCTCGGAATTAATTTATTCTTGTGTAGGAAGTGAAGCCTCTAGGTGAGTGAACTAGAAAATTTCTCGACAAAATCTTGAAAAGAATCCAGTTCAAACGATCGGAGTACTGTGGTCCAGTTCCTAAGATTTTTCCTTGTTGGTGAGTGCTAGTTTTCCATTTCGATTTTTTGAAGCATAAATTTTGCGAAATCAGAATTCACTTGAGTTGTAATTACGATTTTTCTAAAATTCAAATTCAATTTTTACTTAAATAATCCTTCCTGCCCCCCCGCCCCCCCCCCCCCCCCCGCCCCCTCCACCCCATGAACCATAGACCTTGCCGTTGGTGGGGAGGATTGCGTGCCTCAAAGATACAGATAACCGTACCGTAGGTGCAACCACAACGGAGGGGTATCTGTTGAGAGGCCACAGAAACGTGTGGTTCCTGAAGAGGAGTAGCAGCCTTTGCACTAGCTGCAGGGGCAACAGTCTGGATGATTGACTGATCTGGCCTTGTAACACTAACCAAAACGGCCTTGCTGTGCTGGTACTGCGAACGGCTGAAAGCAAGGGGAAACTACAGCCGTAATTTTTCCCGACGGCATGCTGCTTTACTGCAAGGTTAAATGATGATGGCGTCCTCTTGGGTAAAATATTCCGGAGGTAAAATAGTCCCCCATTCGGATCTCCGGGCGGGGACTACTCAGGAGGACGTCGTTATCAGGAGAAAGAAAACTGGCATTCTACGGATCGGAGGGTGGAATGTTAGATCCCTTAATCGGGCAGGTAGGTTAGAAAATTTAAAAAGGGAAATGGATAGGTTAAAGTTAGATATAGTGGGAATTAGTGAAGTCCGGTGTTAGGAGGAACAAGACTTTTGGTCAGGTGAATACGGGGTTATAAGTACAAAATCAAATAGGGGTAGTGCAGGAGTACGTTTAATAATGAATAAAAAAAATAGGAGTGCTGGTAAGCTACTACAAACAGCATGTTGTTGTTGTTGTGGTCTTCAGTCCTGAGACTGATTTGATGCAGCTCTCCATGCTACTCTATCCTGTGCAAGCACAAACAGCATAGTGAACGCAGTGGCCAAGATAGACACGAAGCCCACGCCTACTACAGTAGTACAAGTTTATATGCCAACTAGCTCTGCAGATGACGAAGAAATTGAATAAATGTATGATCATATAAAAGAAATTATTCAGATAGTGAAGGGAGACGAAAATTTAATAGTCATGGGTGACTGCAATTCGAGAGTAGGAAAAGGAAGAGAAGGAAACGTGGTAGGTGAATATGGATTGGGGGTAAGAAATGAAAGAGGATGCCGGCTGGTAGAATTTTGCACAGAGCATAACTTAATCATAGCTAACACTTGGTTCAAGAAACATAAAAGAAGATTGTATACATGGAAGAAGCCTGGAGATGCAGACAGGTTTCAGATAGATTATGTAATGGTAAGACAGAGATTTAGGAACCAGGTTTTAAATTGTAAGACATTTCCAGGGGCAGATGTGGGCTCTGACCACAATCTATTGGTTATGAACTGTAGATTAAAACTGAAGAAACTGCAAAAAGGTGAGACTTTAAGGAGATGGGACCTGGATAAACTGACTAAACCAGAGGTTGTACAGAGTTTCACGGAGAGCATAAGGGAACAATTGACAAGAATGGGTGAAAGAAATAAAGAAGAATGGGTAGCTTTGAGGGACGAAGTAGTGAAGGCAGCAGAGGATCAAGTAGGTAAAAAGACGAGGGCTAGAAGAAATCCTTGGGTAACAATAGAAATATTGAATTTAACTGATGAAAGGAGAAAATATAAAAATGCAGTAAATGAAGCAAGCAGAAAGGAATACAAACGTCTCAAAAATGAGATCGACAAGGTGCAAAATGGCTAAGCAGGGATGGCTAGAGGACAAATGTAAGGATGTAGAGGCTTATCTCACTAGGGGTAAGATAGATACTGCCTACAGGAAAATTAAAGAGACCTTTGGAGAAAAGAGAACCACTTGAATGAATATCAAGAGCTCAGATGGAAACCCAGTTCCAAACAAAGAAGGGAAAGCAGAAAGGTGGAAGGAGTATATAGAGGGTCTATACAAGGGTGATGTACTTGAGGACAATATTATGGAAATGGAAGGGGATGTAGATGAAGATGAAATGGGAGATATGATACTGCGTGAAGAGTTTGACAGAGCACTGAAAGACCTGAGTCGAAACAAGCCCCGGGAGTAGACAACATTCCATTCGAACTAGTGGTAGCCTTGGGAGAGGCAGCCCTGATAAAACTCTACCATCTGGTGAGCAAGATGTATGAGACAGGCGAAATACCCTCAGACTTCAAGAACAATATAATAATTCCTTCCCAAAGAAAGCAGGTGTTGACAGATGTGAAAATTACCGAACTATCCGTTTAATAAGTCACGGCTGCAAAATATTAACGCGAATTCTTTGCAGACGAGTGGAAAAACTGGTAGAAGCCGACCTCTGGGAAGATCAGTTTGGATTTCGTAGAAATATTGGAACATGTGAGGCAATACTGACCCTACGACTTATCTTAGAAGCTAGATTAAGAAAAGGCTAACCTACGTTTATAGCATTTGTAGACTTAGAGAAAGCTTTTGACAATTTTGACTGGAATACTCTCTTTCAAATTCTGAAGGTGGCAGGTCTAAAATACAGGGAGCGAAAGGCTATTTACAATTTGTACAGAAACCAGATGGCAGTTGTAGAGTCGAGGGGCATGAAAGGGAAGCAGTGGGTGAGACAGGGTTGTAGCCTCTCTCCCATGTTATTCAATCTGTGTACTGAGCAAGCGGTAAAGGAAACAAAAGAAAAATTCAGAGTAGGTATTAAAATCCATGGAGAAGAAATGAAAACTTTGTGGTTCGCCGATGACATTGCAATTCTGTCAGAGACAGCAAAGGACTTGGAAGAGCAGCTGAACGGAATGGGCAGTGTCTTGAAAGGAGGGTATAAGATGAACATCAACAAAAGCAAAACGAGGATAATGGAATGCAGTAGAATTAATTCGGGTGATGCTGAGGGAATTAGATTAGGAAATGAGACACTTAAAGTAGTGAAGGAGTTTTGCTATCTGGGGAGCAAAATAACTGATGTTCGTCGAAGCAGAGAGGATATAAAATGTAGACTGGCAATGGCAAGGAAAGCGTTTCTGAAGAAGAGAAATTTGCTAACAGAGAGTATAGATTTAAGTGTCAGGAAGTCGTTTGTGAAAGTATTTGTATGGAGTATAGCCATGTATGTAAGTGAAACACGGACGATAAATAGTTTTGACAAGAATAGAAGCTTTCGAAATGTGGTGCTACAGAAGAATACTGAAGATTAGGTGGGTAGATCACATAACTAATGAGGAGGTACTGAATAGAATTGTGGAGGAGTTTGTGGCACAACTTGACTAGAAGAAGGAATCGGTTGCTAGGGCATATTCTGAGGCATCCAGGGATCGCCAATTTGGTATTGGAGGGCAGCGTGGAGGGTAAAAATCGTAGAGGGAGACTAAGAGATGAATACACCAAGCAGATTAAGAAGGATGTAGGTTGCAGTAGGTACTTAGAGATGAAGAAGCTTGCACAGGATAGAGTAGCATGGAGAGCTGCATCAAACCAGTCTCAGGACTGAAGACCATAACAACAACAACTGCATCCTGATCTGTCTGATGGCTTTTTTATTTCACTTTTTACTTCGAAAAAGTAGTTGCTTTTCTTTGTTATATATTGGACGGAACTTTTTCTTTCGTGCAGTGATTCAGTACGTTCTTATATATTGAAAGGGCCTTCTCCCTTGCCTGCCCTTGTCCTCCCAAGAGCCGGGTGCACCTTATCTTGCGGTCTTGCAGTATCTCCGAGCATATTCTACGAAAGTACTGTTCAGAAATTCTGCCTCATCATTTTAAAACTTTTCCATTATATTTTAAAATTGTAAAAGTTTTTGAGCTGGTTTTATCTGATTATCCTTCCTTGGTATATTTGTACTCGGAGGCACTTCTGGCGGGCCTTAACCTGGCATTACCTCTCGTATCGTTGTAAGTCAGACTGAAGGTGATTATTCTCACTTACCCGGTACATTAGGGCAGGTATTACTTGGTTGACGTGAAACATAATTTCTTTTTCTCTCAAGAAGTTGCATACTTGATACTGCGCAGCACGCTTACGAAAATTGAAATATTCAACTCTTTTGCGCAACACATGCACAACATTGAAAACGAAAGGTGCTTTGATAAACGTACCTTTGGCAGCAACGAGCGCACAAAGTCAGATCGATGGTGGACAGATCACACAGTGAGTGGCAAGATGGCGTTTACAGAGAAACGAGACCGAAATAATTCACAGTTAGAAGAGCAAAGTAGCAGGTATTTCTAGTGAAAAGTGAAACAGTTAATGGACAAGACTATAAGTGAAGAAAAGTAAGAAGTCTTATAGTAAGTATGGAAGATATAAATAGGGACACAACAAAAATGAATAGTAACGTGTGTTCCACGGATAGTGTGACGAGCGCTCATAAGTTGGCCAGAAGTTTCGTCAGCTGGAGGACAGCTTCACTAGCTTGGAGCACGTGGTTTACCACCTGTTTCCCGGCGGTAGCTGCTCTCTGCGGGACTTGTGCGCCGGAGTCGTGTAGCAGCGGCAGTGGGCGCGAGGTCTCGGAAGCGCCGGCGGCTTCATCCGGCGAGGTGTCCGCTGGGACGCCGGCAGAGCACCGAGGCTCCGAGGGCGAACCGCCGCGGCAGGTGTGCGGGCGCTCCCAGACTCAGCTCATACCACCGAGGAACGGCCAAGCGAACAAAGCCTGTCGCATCTCCTTCCATTGCAATGCAACGGTCGAGTCATTAAAAGTTTTTAAACAATTTTTAAAAGCCCGGCTGAGATAAGGCTAGCGGGGAGAGATACGTAACAAGTGTCTGTTAAATCAAAAGACGATTTACGTGGCTATAATACGTGGCAAACAAGGAGGGCCTACATTTCTATGCTCACTCCTCTGAGTCACTGAAGCTTGGTCTTTCATAAATTGCCATTTAACACCGACGCAGACCACATCACTCTTTGAGGAATATCGCCCATGAGAGTGGGGGGACGCCAAAATTGAAGCGACAGACGTCAGTTTTTACGGTCGTCCGAATGTATAAAGTCCAAAATAGGAAAATATTCCAGTTAATAAGGGCTGAGAAAGTTACAAACTGACAGGACAAAATATTTTCCGGGAAAGCCAAAATGGTAGAATGCTATTCGCACCAAGGCCTTAACCACGAGACGAGCGTTTCTACGGTGCCGCGTAAAATGTACGGGCTGTCCTGCCGCGGGCATGGATGTGTGTGGTGTCCTTAGGTTGGTTAGCTTTAAGTAGTTCTAAGTTCTAGGGGACTGATGACCTCACAAGTTAAGTCCCGTAGTCCTCTGAGTCATTTGAACCACTTTTTCGCCTTCTCCAAAGTAGGGACTGCGCTCAAACCGAAAGAGCGCACGCCCGACAGCCGCAATTCTGAGCTCGCTCCCGTTGCAGGCGGACGACAAGCAGCATGCAGAAAACACCCGAGCCACACGAACCGTGAGTTTCAGCGGTGCCTCGAGAGGAAGGCTGCTGTGTAGAAATGGGAAAACTCGTTCAGCCTTGGGAAACAGTTCAATGGTGATCACTCTTTTTTGGGAGCCATTTTTACTCGTTGACCGTTCATTTGTGCATGGTATTTGGTTCTTACGAAAAATTGAAAATTAGTAGCATAGGTGACTGAAGATGGAAGGGGCCAAAGGAGGGGAGGGGGGGGGGGGGAATACAGAGCTTTTATTCACTTCAGAATTCTCACACACTTGTGGAAATTATTTTCGTGATTCTGCAAATCCCCTCCCTCCTTTAGGCAACTCGACGTTATGTGGCTGATCGAAGTAAAATAATATAAGGTGGCGCACGAAAAACCGGCCCGGGTACAGACTGCTCGCCAATTACGCACGGTTTGTTGACCGCTACGAGCAAACAGATAAACATGTAATAATTAGACAGAAAAGAAATAACTAATAAGCTAATGAAAACAATATCCTCTGAACAATAAATGACGATTGGTGGGCGACAATGAGCAGTCTAGTTCTCGGGGCCTATTTTGTGCGCCACCATGTACCACTGAAATAATATTGTACAATATATCACATTATCTTTACAAAATACGACACCAGACACTCGATTATGGAGCGTGGGCTTCATCCGGTTGTAAGTCGCTCTGTCCTCCATAACAATGAACATGCTATTTGACCTCGGATTGCCACGCTGAATGGCCGCACGGTCTATGGCGTCGTGTCACAGATTACGCGGCTCCTCCCGCCGGAGGTTCGAGTCCTCCCCCGGGTATTGCTGTGTGTGTTGTTGTCAGTTTAACTAGTGTGTAAGTCTAGGAACCGATGGCCTCAGCAGTTTGGTCCGTCAGGGATGCACACACATATGAACATTTTTTTGACCTCGGATTAAAAAAAGTCGGAAAATGGCCACTCGTGTGTGCCGTGTCGACTACCTTTGCACGTGTAATAACAAACAAATGTTGCCTTTTTACAAGTATCTCTTCTGCTGTTTATCGAAATAGTGAAGTAACCTGATGTGCTCTTTCGCGACTTGAAAAGACGTATGTATTACATGGCACGTAATTTTTATGCACTTTACGTAATTATAAAATACATTTCCATTAGCGGTCGTGGACGCTGAATAGAATACGAAAAGAAGCAGGGGTCCAGAGTTCAAGAAAGGTTTGAAACAGATCTAGAATGGGCGTGCGCAGCGAACGAAACGAACAACAACTCGATAGCGAAGTAACTAGGAGCAGTCAGCGGTGCAACTGCGACGAGTGGCCACGCGAAGAAGGAGAGTCCGGTCCAGAGGGACCGAGACAGAGACGGAGACGGGAACGGGAGCGAGGCTGGAACGAGACCGGCCGAAATGTCGATGAGGGAACGAGATCGGCCTTTTCCCGTTCCCGGCAACTGTAAGTAGAAAGCCGCGACCGAAGTGATCAAAGACCGTTCCTTAGAATTCGTTCCTCACTTCTTCCGTTCATGTTGGTGAACCGTTCCTTCGGACCCGTTAGTTCACGAACGACTCATCTCTAGTGCTGTGTCCGCCCCTCAGGAAAAGCCGGCAAAGCCGAGTGAGGGAAGGGTGGTGCGGCCCTCAGCCCGCGTGCTCAGCCTGCCAGGGGGCTGCCCGCTGCCCGTCCCCTCTGATCGAGGAAAAGCGGGCTCCTCCTGAGGTCAGGCAAGCACGTCCTCGTGACTGCAGAGGTGACAACTGCTGCAAACACACTCACAGCCAGCCACCATCAATAATACATTGGTGGGTTAACAGTTTGTGTGCGAAATACAAAAAGTACAAGAACACAGGCCTGTAATTTTCGTGCCGGCCGGTGTGGCCGTGCGGTTCTAGGCGCTTCAGTTTGGAACCGCGTGACCGCTACGGTCGCAGGTTCGAATCCTGCCTCGGGCATGGATGTGTGTGATGTCCTTAGCTTAGTTAGGGTTAAGTAGTTCTAAGTTCTAGGGGACTGATGACCACAGATGTCAAGCCCCATAGTGTTCAGAGCCATTTTTGTAATTTTCGTCAGTTCTCGAGGGAAGAAGTAGTTACATCTGCCTAGTCTCAGAAAGCCACATTAAGCCCGGTGCTTCCGTACGAGCAGCCAATTACACGCGCCGTAGCACAGACAACTTAACTGAACGAGGACGTACAATTTTATATTAAGAACTGCCACAGCTCACTACAGTTGAAGCTACTGACATCCCAGCAACAACTTCCTCAGGCCAAATCATCTTTGTGACAACATAAATGTCACTGCTAGGTATCCTGAACCCAAGAGACTATGAGGCACCGACGTTTCTCCGCAACAAATTTTTTTCGCTGGGGACTTTAGTGCCAAACACTTTGTGTGGAATTCTAGGCTTGTAATTCCGAGGAGACGCCGTTAAGTGAGAATAGCTGGCCTCCCCTGTCACCGTAGATACGCTGGCCGCAAAAGACTGTCACCGATGACATCGTCGTTGAGTCGTGGTATTACCCCACACGTCCCCAATCTACCGCCTCTCACAAATGTCGATTCTCCCATCAATAAAATGGCAATGAATACAAATTAGGCCAAAAATTCGAAAATAGCGAGAAATTCCGAAAATAGCTCAGTTGTGCTACTGTGCTTCTTGCACTCCTATAAAGTAGCGTTGTTGTCCTAAGGCTAAACTAGTGGGAAATTCGAAAACCCCAGATGGCAGACCTGGAACAGGATATATGACGTTAGAATCCAGAATGACTGACCTGGAATAGACGATGGCGGGCCGGTATAGTGCCGAGACAAACCGGCCACGCCTGCAACACTGACCCTGGCTCTATTACATCAAAAACGGAGCTCTGGAATACTCATACTATGACATGAGTTTTCCTCACGTA
This sequence comes from Schistocerca piceifrons, assembly GCF_021461385.2. NCBI lineage: Eukaryota > Metazoa > Arthropoda > Insecta > Orthoptera > Acrididae > Schistocerca > Schistocerca piceifrons. Next base: position 16,215,713 of record NC_060138.1, read on the forward strand.
AAGAATGTTAGTGCGCGTCCAGGCCTGTCTGCTGGACAATGGATGTTCTACTTCATATATCTCCGCAACCCACTATTCACTCAGAGGTTTACAGTCACTGCATACCACTTTCGCTAACACTAACTTTGGATCTCTCCACTTGGATCTTTATTTAGACAAACACTGAGGGAGCGGAAGGGCGGTAGTAGGGCAACAAGGACGCCACCCCATGTTGCACTGTTACCAAATTTATTCAAGATGGCGACCATAGACGTGCCAAAATCACAGTGATGTCACTGTGGGAAGTTCAAATTTTGTCAGGAAAATAGGGCAACCCGACGGCCCTCGCCTTCCCCCTCTCCTCCCCCTCCTCTCCCTTCCTCCATCTGGAAATTGGTGGGCGAAGGACTCTGTGCTCAGCTGCCGGATAGGACGAATGTGTCTTTATTTTTTATGCTTTGCTCCCCTCCTCATCTCTCCCCCGTCAGGAAATTGGCGGAAAAAGAACTCAATCTGTGCTGGGCTGCCGATGTGCTCACCATGAGGTCCGCAGGCCAACTGACCTAGTCCACATCACCGGAGGGGGCTGTCTGCCCTCCCCCTCTCCCCTCCTGTGACGTAATTCAAGATAATGGCGGAAAAAGGATTCGGTCTGTGTCTAGATGCTGGACTGGTATGATGGACGTAATTGTTACTCTGTTCAATGGGTGAGATGTTTGTGCTGGAGAAGGAGGAGTATATTAGCTGTAACCAGGCATCTGAGGATTGTGTCGCTAGCAATGATATTTGGTGAAGAGGAATACGCTTCACGAAATATTGAAGATGCAACAGGATGGGACTAAGTTACGCTTCACAGCTCATAGTGATAAATGCGTGTCCTGTAACTATAGATCATTCGCTGTAAGTCCAGTGAGTCTTCGGAAGCGCAGGAGACAAGACGTTCAGTGCGGTGCACGCGCTCCCCGCCCCCAGAGCCGGCGGCTTGTCCGCCACTGTCCGCAGCTCGCCAAAGAGTGAGGTGCAGACCGGAAGCGAGGGTTTGTCTGGCTGTGTCCATGGGCGCGCCGCGCGACAACCGTAGGCGGCCACACCACTACCGACTTGTCCTGCATTCATCTACAGGTGGGGCAAAGTGCCACACGCCTATCCGTTACTGAAAATACTGTTCAGCACTTCCTGACTGGTTGCCGCCAAATTGGCGAGTCTATATAAACCCTCCTCCCTCCACTCCCGGTCTCGTCAGTTCGTCTGTACAGTTGTGCTTTCTGTGTGTCTCTCTGTCTCTCATCAGTCAATCGTGAAGCGCAGCGGAAGTAGCGTCAGCGGCAGTAGCTAGCGTTGTAGAATGGCTCAAGAAGAGGAGGGAGAATATGAACTACCACGTACGCGAATAATTTATATATACGGTTGTGGTGCCTAAATCGGCAAAAAAATTTAGTGTGTCAAAAAGTTCACGTCGGTACTTTAGCTTCTTTTGCTAGTTTTATACTGCAACTCCAGGACTTTATCCTGGATTGCGAAGGTAGATGGTAGGCGGGGGAGGAAGAGGCTGGGCCGCAGCAAACCACTCCTCGTCATGTGAAAAGCCAGCGCCTAGGACTGCCACGTGAGTATAAAAAAATTTCTTTTGTATTAGTAGTAGTAGCGTAATTTGTTTTTCTGTATCGATTTATTCTGTTATATATAGCTCACATGCTAGAAATCGAGAGGACTTGAAGCATTGCTGGAACCTGGAAAAATACATCAGCCACACGCTGTGGAAACGTCTCAAGGAGCAGCAGGTGCCAACAATTGCATAAGTTTTGGAAGAACAGGGAAATATTTATATTGTAGTAGTAGTAGGTGTGTAATTATATATATATATATATATATATATATATATATATATATATATATATATATATATATTTGTCTCGTTACAGCGACCTAGATAGGCAGCTGGAGGCAATTCGGCATTTGTAACAGTTTTCAGTGCCTAAGGAGTCGACAGAACAGCCCTGTAAGTGTAAAAAGAATTTTTTTCTCTGTGTCAGTAGTAGTAGTAGTACAGGTGTGTTTATATATATATATATATATATATATATATATATATTACTGTTGTTGTAGGTGAAATGGATCAGCAGAATATCGATTCTGACGAGGATGAAATACCTGACTGGGTCAGGGAAATGGCCCTGGACGAAGAGGTAGAGAGGCAGCGAGACCTGGCCCTTTTTGAGGAGGATTACTTCCGTGAAGGGTCGGTAGAATCACCGGACAACATTGACGAGTTGCTCACGCGAAGGACCCAGAGCGGGAAAGGTAATTAGTCACTTGGTTTATAGCCATGTAATCGTCTATATTCTTTCTTTCTTTCCTTGCAGCAAACGATGCACTTAATTTTCTTCTTCTTCTTCTTCTACAGCGGACGCGTATCCGCACAGCGTGCCGCGCATACCGGTGGTGGTGTCCGGTGAGGCACGCACCAGCTACAAGGGCGCCGTCCGTGGGCCGAGCGACGAGCTGCCAGCCCTCGGGTTACCGGGCCAGGCTTGCAGCAGCACCGGGAACCACCTGCCCACCCTCCTGCCCACCCTCCTCCTCGTCCTCGTCCCAATCGTCGCCCGAGAAAGGCACGTCTGCCGCGGCGGCTACCACCCAGCACCTCACCCAGCAGTAGTGGCAGTAGCAGCAGTAGTGGCAGTACAGATCATCCTGTGGCTAGTGGCAGTTCCCTCTCCCATCGCTTTAGTGAAGGACATCACATCACTGACACTATATCGGTGACTGCAGAATCAGGCAAGAGGGTGCCGCGTTCGTGCTGGTTTTCTAAGGGCATGCCTCCTAGTAGTGGAAAAGGACCTCCTCAAAGAAGTCAATGATTCGCGGTATCCCGCCATTAAATGCAGTGCGGTGCTCTGCGCCCAACTATCGCATTTACCCAGTGTCGATTCTGGTACCGGAGAGACAAATCTTCATTATTTTTCGGCGTTAAATGGTGCCGTAACGCGGAGCACGTCGATCGCCGACTAGTTTAGTAAATCTACCTCGAGTGCTATACTGACCTGGTTTTACGAGATGGAAGTAAGACGTCACCTAAAGCACTCAGCCCAATATTACACCTAGAAATCCATGCACATGACTATGTTCCGGTAAATGGATGATTCACCTACATCAATCTCCCTAAACATGTAACTAATAAACGGTCACGTATTAATGTCGAAAATACAAAAGATCAGGCCAGTTTTGCACGGTCAATCCTGCCTTGTGAGAGTAAGAACAATTACAGACATCATGCTGAGCGTCCCGGTACATACCTTGTTGGTGATAATATTCTTGGATGCTATAACATCGACAGTACCGAGTTCCCTATCGAGATCCAGGACATAACTAAATTTGAAGCGCAGAATAACGCAATATCGGTTCGTGTTTATGGCCTGGAGAAACGCAAATCGGATGAGCACGACACACATATTGTCGTCGGCCCCCTCCATTTCTCAAAATTTTCCAGGGAGCTTAAGATGCATGTAAACATGCTACTCATCTCTGTAGGTGACAATTATCACTACGTTTGGATCAAAGACATGTTCCGAATCCATTCTCTCAACTGAATGACAACAGATGTAAAAAGCATACTTGCTTAAAGCGCCTCAATTACTTTTCCTCAGACAAGTTATTAGCAGCGCATCTATCAGATTGCGCTTCCAAATGTTATTACGTTGACTGAGGAAAACAACTTCACACAACTTAAACATGCTCACTACTAGGAGCACGCCCGTTTGCAGTAAACACCGACATTGTACGCCTCCTCACCCCTTTGTCCCGCTGTGAAGGGACCACACGACCTCACATACCAACTTCACAGGAAAACATGTACCATATGTGTCAGCGTACCAAACTGTATCGTTGTATGATTCAAGTCTTAACTGCTAAAAACCTTATGTCAGGGACAATCCTGCGGTTTAGCTGCTCACAGAGTTCGAAAAATTTTCATGGGAGGTTGATAAGCTTTACAGCGACAACATTGCCATGACCAAATCGAAGGAGGACGAAGATTTGTACAATAACGCGGCTAACTCTCATATTCGTGGGGCGCCGTTACATGGAAAAGCAGGGAAGTTCCGTGGCGCAGCCTAAAATACATGCAATTTAAAGCACCATTTTTCTTCCATAATTTAAGTGGGTGTGACGCTCACTTTCTTGTTGAGTACTAGGCTGATTTCGGTCGGGAGAAAAACCAGGTCAGTCTATCAGAGAGCGTCCAGAAATACATTTCATTCTCCAAAAAACACACTATGTTTTATGCAGACGCCACTTCAGAAACTCATTGAAAGTCTACCTCAGGAGCATATGCATACCACACGAGCTGCATTTGCCGACTAGGATAAGTTTCAATTTGTCACACACAAGGAGGTTTCCCCATACGAATATACCGAGCGAGGTGGCGCAGTGGTTAGACACTGGACTCGCATTCGGGAGGACGACGGTTCAATCCCGCGTCCGGCCATCTTGATTTAGGTTTTCCGTGATTTCCCTAAATCGCTCCAGGCAAATGCCGGGATGGTTCCTTTCAAAGGGCACGGCCGATTTCCTTCCCCGTCCTTCCCTCATCCGATGAGACCGATGACCTCGCTGTCTGGTCTCCTTCCCCAAAACCAACCAACCAACCATGCAAATATATGGATAGTATAGTAAAACTCAGCGAAACCAGGCTACCCGAGATAACTGCATTCTCCAGTAATCTCAGAGGCGGTGCCATAACGGATAGAAAGCATGAGCATGAAGTGAATGTCCGGCGGGAATTCAACATCTCCAATTTAGGAGAGTACATACGGCTTTACATTAACACAGGCGTGCGCTTGCTTGCGGACATTTTCGAAAAATTCAGGAGTATATGTATGACTACACATTCTCTGGATCCCGCCTTTTATTGCACAGCATCTGGGTTGTCTTGGGACGCAATACTCAAGAAAACGAACTACAGCATCTAATTATTGACCAATGCTGACATGCTTCTTTTCTTTGAGTGAGGGATCCGTGGTGGACTTCGCCAATGTGTCCATAGGCACGTGAAGGCAAATAATCCGCGGACGGGTGACAGGATCAGTGCATCACTTGATTCCAGTTACATAATGTACCTAAACGTAAATAACTTATACAGGCACGCCATGCAACAATCTTTGCCGATTAGTGAGTTTCGATGGGTGCCCGAAGACGAATGCAAAGAATTAGGTGGAAAAATCTTGGGGGGGAATGGCCGCTGCTTCTGATGTAGGATATGTGGTGGGGACAGAAGTCGACACTATTAATTTGCATGATGCGCATGCCGATTTGCCGCTGTGTCCACAGCAACTGTGTGAGGCTCCACCTCAAAACTGATGGAAACGCTGGGAATAACGGTAGATACATTATTAATTATCATAATCTCCATCAGTGTCTTAGCTTGGGGATGGGGATGGTTAGAATCACCTGGGCTACTGGGCTATCTCCTTCAAGCAGTCCCCAAGGTTGAAGGATTATATCGATCTGAATGCGAGTCAGGGAGCTTCTTCGGCGTGTGACTTACAGAAAGATTTTAATAAATTAATGAATAATTCAATTTTCGAGAAAACAATAGAGAACTTTTGAGGGAACGACGTGAAAGTCTAATTAGAACTGAATGGGATGGACGTTGGTGCGTAAGAAAACGCATCACCAGACGTAATTTTAAGCAGGTCACCATATTCAATAAGAACTTTGTTGCTGTGGTGACAGTGAAAAGTGCAGTAGTGTATACGAAGTCCATTTATATGGGGATGTGCTTACTAAACCAACCCAAACTCCACATGTATCGCTTTCACTATGAGTTCAGTTCATTACATTATATGGACAGAAAGCTTCATCTATTGGGTGAAGAACTGCAATCCATTTGAATAACATGGTACCATGGTAATTAATTTGACATGTCCTCATACACGCCCGATAATCCTTACAGTATTGATCCACAGAACAAGGAGGTTATCGGCTTTATGAAACAGTCAAAAATTTTGCATATCGGACATTGGAAGGTGCCTCCCAGAAGGGGGCTAGGGATGTGCGTCATATGACATCAAAGACTATTTGTGGTGCCCATACAGCTGCACCATAGCCGCCGCATATGGTACGGCAGACTAGTACTCTAGCGAGAGGAGAGGGCATGGAGCGTGCACTGTGCTGCGCTCTAAAATCTGTCTGTCGCCTCATGAGGATAAAAGTGTCATTTGTGGTGACAGGACTGAAACTCTCCCGTACTCCGACTACTCACTTGTACTGAGAGAATGGGCGGGGGACTCTGTTTGAGTGAGAGGGACAAAATGAGAGAGAGAGCGAGTGTCTGCAAGTAGCAGAGAGTGAGAAATATGTCTGTCTGTGTGTGCGTGTGTGTGTGTGTATGTGTGTGTGTGTGTGTGTGTGGTATAAATATTTATCTGTACTATGTACACATGTGTATTCACACACAGACCACATATTTACACCCCCAGACTCACATGCCCCGGATGTCGAAGAGAGATAGTCAAACAGTTGAAAAATAACAAAGCACCAGGACAAGATGGGATCATTGCTGAATTCTGCAAACTAAACGATCCTGTACTTATGCAGAAACTAGGGACTGGAAATGGGCTCTAATTCACCTGCTTCAGAAAAAGGGCGACAAGACAGACATCAACAATTACAGAGGAATTTCCCTGGTTCCAATCGCTTACAAAATCCTTTCCAAAGCACTTTTAAACAGGATAGAATCACAAGGAAGTCCACTAATTGGTGAATACCAGGCCGGATTCAGAAAAGAACGCTCATGTGCGGAACAGATCTGGTGCTTAAAGACGACATTACAAATGAGGAAATGCAGGGACACACTAATTACATTGATCGACTTCAGGAAAGCATACGATTCAGTGGATCGTGAAACCCTGTTTCGCTACGGTCGCAGGTTCGAATAACAGGGAATAAATTAAGTTACGTTAAACTCCACAGGAAGACGGTTGGCAGTCTGGAACCGCGCGACCATTACGGTCGCAGGTTCGAATCCTGCCTCGGGCATGGATGTGTGTGATAGGTTGGTTAGGTTTAATTAGTTCTAAGTTCTAGGCGAATGATGACCTCAGAAGTTAAGTCGCATAGTGCTCAAAGCCATTTGAACCAGCCAGACCCTGTTTAAAATCATGGAAGAATTTGGGATCGGCCGAAGGACACGAAAAATCACACAACAGACACTTACAGGAACAACATCCAAAGTGAAATTCATGGGCGAAATATCAGAACCCTTCGAAATCAAAAGTGGAGTCCGACAGAGGAACGGACTATCCCCAATATTGTTTTAGAAAACATCATCAGGGAATGGGAATCTCATGTAAAGGACCTTCAAATTGGTGTCAAAAAAGAGAACCGAATTAAAGTCAAGTGCCTTGCTTTCGATGACGATATTGCAGCTATCACCAATAACACAACAGAAGCAATTCACGCAGTGGAAAAGCTACATGAAATTTCACAAAAAACCGGACTACAGATATCTTACGACAAACGAAATATATGGAAAGACAGCCAGAAAATAAATCCCCTTTAATCACAAAACATGGTGAAATTGCACAAGTCTGTCATTTTAAATATCTCAGAGAAACTATACAGTCTTCAGCATTAAACCGAATCGCCAGTGAACATAGAATTACTAAGCTCGAGAAGGCCTAGAAGCTAACATGGACGCATTACAACAAGAAGTGCATTTCCACAGACGCAAAATTAAGACGCTATTGAACAGTGATTCTTCCGGAAGCAACCTACGCATCTGAAACAATGGTGATTGATGGTCATTCCAAAATTAGGGCGCTTTAGTCCGGAACCGAGCTGCTGCTACGGTCGCAGGTTCGAATCCTGCCTCGGGCATGGATGTGACTGATGTCCTTGGGTTAGTTAGGTTTAAGTAGTTCTAAGTCTAGGGGACTGATGAGCTCAGATGTTAAGTCCCAAAGTGCTTAGAGCCATTTGAATCATTTTTGAAAAATTAGGGAAATAGAAAAGCAAGAAAGAAAAATTCTCAGGAAAATTTACGGGGCAATCAACAGAAACGGCATTCGGATGAAGATACCACAAAACGAGCTCTATATAAAGACCAACACAAAAACAGACGAAATGAGAAACGCCGAACGAAGTTTTATACACAGATCTACAGGATGGAAGACTCCAGAACAGCAAGGTAACTTTTTAGTATTATAACAAAGAGTACATGCGGCGCAGAATGGCTGAAACATGTCCAGAGGGATCTGCAGCTGATCAACATAAAAAATCTCGAAGACCGCACTGGGTGCCGGAATAAAATCACAAGTGTGAAATTTGAGGGAGGATCATCGCGCCAGCCTGGTAAAAAATGGACAGAAGAACGGAAGAAGGAGAATTCTGAGAGGATGAAGTGTTTTTGGGAAGCAAAGAAGAAAAACGTCGGGAGATGAAATCATGAATTCAAGTTCAATCGCTCTCCCAAAGGGGGACAATCTTTAGTGTGTGTGTAATTCCAATGGCAGCTTGCTGTCTAGAATACCACCTCCTCCTCTAATGCGTCCTTAGCACGCATATTACGCTACTGTGGTGGTTGTGGACTGCGCAGCCCAGTATACAGGGTAAAGCAAAATTCGCGCACTCTTCGAAGCGCGACTCCTCACATGCCAGCGATAAAAAAAAAAAAAACGCCTTTCACAAAATTTCGTCTGGATAGTACTTCCGGCAGAAAAAGGACGTCAAAGAGTAGCAACACTGTAACCACATGTATGGTAACTACCTCTGTCAGCACATATAGATTATGCTGTAGAGTTGGTGCAGTGGATCGAGTTTTGGAAGTCGATGGTTCGATCCTGGGTTGAGGCAAATATTTTTTATTTGCTAAATGTAGTCCAGGTGGTACGGTATCTGGCATCTCAATAGTCAACCGCTATTGCAGCATGTCCTCTTCCAAACATTTGCACTTACATACTACAGTCGTAGAAATGGGTCAGCTTTGAAAGCAGCCCTTTCGACATCGTGGCCATGAATTTATTCGCTGCACTTCATCTACTAGATGCGAAACCTGTTATCTTTGTATCCCCGTCAGTGGTCCCTCAGATTAGTTCCAACTGCTATTTTTGCCTTGTTCAGGTCCATCACATTTCGTTAGGACCTTACGTTACCAGTAGGACTAGCAACGTACTTTGCTAATAATGCCCATTCGCGGTTACTATTTGTATGTGTTATCACCATGGTCCCACTAATTGTACCTTTTAGTATTGAGTCTGGTATCCGCATGCTATTTAGTACGTATCTCAATGCATTATTATTCAAAATGGTTCAAATGGCTCTGAGCACTATGGGACTTAACTTCCGAGGTCATCAGTCCCCTAGAACTTAGAACTACTTAAACCTAACTAACCTAAGGACATCACACACATCCATGCCCGAGGCAGGATTCGAACCTGCGACCGTAGCGGTCGCGTGGTTCCAGACTGAAGTGCCTAGAACCGCTCGGCCACTTCGGCCGGCCAACGTGTGTTCATTGAAGTCGGCTAGAACTGCAGCCGTCTTTCTGTGTGGTGTTTAACTTAATTCAATTCATTCCTTCGTAATGAAGTGCACCAGCGGTATCTCCTGCCTCGTGGCCGTTGACGTTCCAGTGACCTGCCCTGGTCGTTGACGTAGTTTTCGGCAGTGTATTTTCCTCGTCGTGTTGATGCTGTCCAGCATGGCGTGTAGTTCGACAGCTGAGGTGTTGTTGGTAGTTTTGGGCGTTTATTCTGACTTGGCTGAATTGGGCACCAGTATCCAGAACGTTGTGCTATTGACATCTTGTTGTCGTTTTGCTGGTCGTGGGGAGCAGAACTGATCTTGTCGGTTGGTTCGTCGGCTGGCTTTCGGTTGGGTTGCCTTCCGAGTACGAGGTTGTCGGTCTGCCTGCCTGTCTCAGCCAAACGTGCGTTAGTGTTGCCTTCCTAGGCCGACCGTTGGAACTTTCTGAGCGCCGCTCCTTGTGTTTTACATAGTGATTTCCTTTTTAGTCGTAAGTACTCTGTGTGGCCTTCAGCCGGATTTTAGCTTATTAAAATTGCAAGGCTTTTCTTCTTAGGCCTTAAGCCGTAAAAAGAAAAAAAGTGTTTCTTGCTTGGTATGTGGCCTTCAGTCGAGTTTTCAGCTTTTTCAAATCAAAAGTTGGAAAATTTTGTTTAGGCTTTATGCTGTAAGAAATATTTTCTAGTTTGTATGTGGACTTCTGCTGAGTTTTCCAGCTTAAATTAAAAATTGGAAATTTCTTTGCCTGGGCTTTAAGCCGTGAGATTGTTTGGGTTTCGTATGTGGCCTTCAGCCGAGTTTTATGTGAAACATTTTAGGATAAAGCCTTTACCCTATTTTAGTTGAAATTTAGAAGCTTTTCCCTTTAGGCGTTAAGCCGTAATATTGTTTTCTGCATGGTGTGTGGCCTTCCGCAGAGTTTTAATCTCTCTTAAATTAAAAATACAAAATCTTTGTCTTGCCCTTTAACTCATAATGTTGTTATTATTTAGTATGAGACCTTCAGCCGAGTTTTGCACGAAATATTTTAACATAAGGCCTTCAGCCTTTTCAAATTGAAAGCTCTTCCTCCTAGGCCTTAAGTCGTTAAATTGTTTTGTGGATATGGGCCTTCAGCCGAGTTTTCAGCCTATTTAGATTAAACGCTCAAAATCTTTGTATCGGCCTTAAGCCGGAACACTCATCTTGATTAATGTGTGGCCTTCAGCCGAGTTCTAAGGGAAAAATTTAAGCTAAGGCTTTCAGCCTATTTATACTGGAGATAAAAAAATGTTTCTAAATAAGTCAAACCCCCAGAAGAACTCCTGTGCCTCAATTCCTTGCTTAGGCCTTGTGCCTAGGATTTTCGATGTGGTCTTCAGCCAATATAAATTAAATCAAAGGAAGTCTTTCGTTAAAACCTTGAACAACATGCTGCTGCCTTTCGCGTTCCACACCAAGTAATTTTGTCACTGTTGTACTCGTTAGCTAGAGGTGAGTTGCAGAACCTCCTCTCCCGAGCCATAGCGGAAGGGTTTCCTTACAGCAATTGAGGGAGTTCGTCATTAGCCAGAGACTGACCATCGGAGTTCGAAAACAGCTTGAGTGTGGTTACGTTTGGGAAGTGCAGCGGGATAAAGAGCAGTTACATCAGTACGTGGACAGAGTTCAGACGGCCTACTTGGCCTTGTCAGTCGATTTGCCTGAGCAAGACTTGATGTCTATTGTTCTTAGGGAAATGCGCACGGCTGATAGGTCGCACATTGTCTTCCGTAATCAGCCTTCAACTTGGGAAGAGCTCTGTGGCGCGGTTGTAGCGATGTATGTCATCAAGTTAAGGGGCAGGCCACCGGCGCTGGGGAGGGAAATTCCGAAGTGTCTGCATCCACTGAAGCCGTGGAAAGGCGTTGTTTCAGGCGCGGCAGCACGGCTCACTTGGTGCGCTCTTGCGTTCAGCTTCGCACACCCAGAGCCAATAAATGACGCCGGCCTGGGCAGCGACCTCGGGATCGAGCCTTCAGACCCTGGCGTACCCGCGATGTCGCTCCCTAACCACCGCCCTTGCCTTACGTTTGTTCCCGAGTAGGTGGCGAACCGATTTGTGCTCTTTTGGATTCTGGTGGCTCCTTTTCATTACTGAGCTTCGAGTGGTTTTTGGAATTTGGGCATCTTAAGAAACTTCGGTCGGTCCCTTCTCCGGTGCAGGGATGTCGGGTGGCCAGTGGCCAGGTGTTGCCTCTGCACGGTTGGGTCCGAGGGAGTATATCGGTGGGGGATTTTTCCTGACCCTTGTCATCAACCTTCGTCAAGGAGCTGCCGGTCTACCTAATTTTGAGATGTGATTTCATCAATAACACGGGGTTAGACTTGGATCATTCTGAGCACACCTTTTTCTTTAACTTCGCTCCTGTGGAGAAGTTTGGTTCCTGTGAGTGCACTAAACGTACTGTGCATCGAAATGCAGACGCATTGGCCATTGAGGCTGTGGCTAATGAGTTTGATCTTACCCATCTCTCCCCGCATCACACTTCTCAATTACGGGGTTTGTTACAGAATTTTCCTGAGCTCCTTATTGATAACTTGGGCGTCACTAATGTTCTTAACTACCATATCTGTCTATCCGACGATATTCCTGTCCGGCAGTCCCCATAACGCCTCTCACTCCCTAAGGTGAAGATACTCGAGACTAAAACATCGCAAATGCTCGAAGAAGGAGTGATTAGGCCTTCTACATCTACTTGTGCTTCCCCCATATTCCTTGCTCCTAAGGATGAGGTACGCGATTTCAGACCTGTGGTCGACTACCGGCGCTTGAACGCTAAGATTGTCCTCGAATCTGTGCCTCTGCCTGACCTGCATAACTCTTTTACCTGGTTTGCTGGTGCTAATTGGTATACTGTTCTTGTTTTTAACCAAGCCAATTATCGGATTCCATTAGCTGAAGAATGTAAACATGTTACTGCATTTTGTACTGATTGGAATCAGTTTGAATTTAACAGAATTCCCTTTGGTTTGGACACCGGTGCGGCTGTTCTTACTCGTTTACTGGATAATATCATTGGGGACTTGAAATTAGGGTGTGTGTATAATTATTTGGATGACTTAGTCATCTGTAGCCGTTCGTTTCAGGACCATTTGGATCACACCCAGCAAGTTCTTTCGAGGTTGCAGGGAGCCGGGCTGACTGTTAAACCCAGTAAGATGACGTCAGCCAGGCAGCAGGTGTCCTTAGGTCACCTAGTGTCAGTCAGAGTATTCGCACCGACCAAGAGCGAACTAAGGCCTTATGGGCTTTGCCTGCACCTACTGATAAACGCGAAAATGCTGGGTTCATAGACACGGCGAACTATTTTAGGCGTTTTTTCCCTAATTATGCTCAGTTGCCCGCGCTCTTGAACGAATTGCGCCGGAAGTGAGAGTGTTTTGAATGGGAACCAGCCCAGGAGGCCGCGTTTGAGCATATTAAGGCAGCTATAGCCAATCCTCCAGTTCTCGGAGTTTATTATCCAAACCGACGCATCTAATGCTGGTATTTCAGCTGTCCTCCTCCAGGAGTGGGAAGGGCGCAGGCAGCCATTAGCCTGTCTCGTCGGTTAACTGGTGCCGAACTTAAGTACTCCGTGTAGGAGTGCCAAGCGTTGGCCGTTTTGTTTGCACTGGAGAAGTGCCGAACCTACCTTCAGCACCGGGCTTTGAGCTGGGTCTTAGCTAGGATGCGTAAAACTGACTGTATTGCCAGATGGGCAGTACGTATTTCGGCATTTCAGTTCGAAGTTAAACACTTCTAGACGTCCTCAGCCGGATGTTCGCCGAATCTACACCTAGTGAGAGAACCCGGGATACACATGAGGCAGTCTTAGTTGTATCGTGTTGGGTGAAATTCCTGTTTTTTTATGATGTCGCTCAGTATCAGGGTCAGGGTCCTATCTGGGGGCCAATTAAGCAACGCCTTTTGGCTGGGGAACTGTCGGATGGGTATATTATTAAGGGTGGCATTTTGTGTAAGAGGGTGGAGCACGCGAATCAGTTCAAGATCTGTTTGCCACCAGCTCTGGTGCACCCGGTTTTTCGATACTTTCATGATTCGTTGGTGGGTGGCCAATTAGGAAGTTATAAGACTCTGCAAAATATCAAGTAGCATTTGACTTGGCCCTCCATGGAGCGGGATGTCAGAGAGATGGTATCCCAATCTCGGTTTTGTAATGTAGCCAAACCCAAGAATGCTCTTCAACAGGGTTTCTTGAGCTCTGAGCGCGAGTCCTGTCCTATGCACAAACTCTATATCGATTATCTAGGACCCTTACCTCTTACTAAGAAAGGTCACTGATACGTGTTAGTTATTATTGATGCGTTCTCCACATTAACTTGGCTCCTTCCGAGCTGTAACTCACTGCTACCACCACTATTTCTCATTTACCTACGTGTAGCATTTGTTAGTGACAACGCGCCGGCCTTCCTTTAGCGCTCCTTTCCAAGCGTTCCGTGTTCAGAACGGTGTCAAGTATATTACGACTACGCCGTATTACCCGCAGGGATCCTTTGCGGAGAGGGTTAACCGAAATCTTAAATCCGCTTTGATTATTTATCATCAGAAAACGCCTAGTAAGTGGGACTCTAGTTTTTCTTCGCTTAGTTTTGCTTTTAACAGCGCCAATCACGAAGCCTTGAGAGCTACTCCCGCCTCTCTGATCCCTTCCTATGCTGTTAATTCCCCTCTTTCTAATTCGTGGGGAACTCGAGATCTAGTTCCGGCGGATGTCACTCCTCAAGTCAGCAAGGAAAACTGGAACAGCGCCAGATGTAATATACTCAGGGAAGCTGAGCGTTACAATCGTAATACTCGAACCTTTACAGGGAGGCCAGGAGATCAGGTCTATTGCCGTAACTTCCCCGGTAGGCAGGTGCGTGTCCTGAGGCCTTCCACCATTGTGCGTATTTTAGTCCCAGTAAATCTGTTGGTTAAGGATAGCCGCTCTGGTAAGGAGTACCAGTTTCACCTTAGCCAGGTTAAATTCAGTTAGTCTGATAGTTGAGTCGCCTCCCCCTCCCCCACCCGCGCCATCGTGTTTGAGGGGGCGGGGGGGGGGGGCAATTTGAGCCGTGGCTAGCTCGAGTCATGCCTTGTTTTGTATCATTTTTTATCATTGGTGATGTCTTATTTACTCTTCGGTTATCACCATAACGTTACTGTCTTCGTGAGTGGCAGCAGCCGAGTGTATTGATACTAGTACTGCTGTGTGTGGCAGCCGGTCGGTTGGGGCAGGGCAGCGAGGAAGTCTCCGTGGCACATAGTCAGGCCGGAGCCGCTGGCGGCGTGCACGCGCCGTTGGAGTTGTGAGGGTTACGAAGTTCATCGCCCACCGATCCTGCACACTAGTGTCAGTTAACCTGATATCAATGGCTCTGAGCACTATGGGACTTAACATCTGTGGTCATCAGTCCCCCAGAACTTAGAACTACTTAAACCTAACTAACCTAAGGACATCACACACATCCATGCCCGAGGCAGGATTCGAACCTGCGACCGTAGCAGTTGCGCGGTTCCGAACTGCGCGCCTAGAACCGCTAGACCACCGCGGCCGGCTAACCTGCTATCAAACTTCAGCCGCTATCACATCTCTTCCTTTGATCCTGGTTGTCCCTTTCTGGGAGATTCTCGCAAGCAACAATGTGTGCGCATTGAAGTCGGCTAGAATTGCAGCCGTCTTTCTGTGTGGTGTTTAACTTAATTTAATTGATTCCTTCATTAATGAAGTGCACCAGCGGTATCTCCTGCCTCGTGGCCGTTGACGTTCCGGTTACCTGCCCTGGCCGTTGACGTAGTTTTCGGCAGTGCATTTTCCTCGTCGTGTTGATGCTGTCCAGCACAGCGTGTAGTTCGACAGCTGAGGTGTTGTTGGTAGTTTTCAGCGTTTATTCTGACTTGGCTGGATTGGGTACCAGTATCCAGAACGTTGAGCTATTGACATCTTGTTGTCGTCTTGCTAGTCGGGCGGGGCAGAACTGATCTTATTGGTTGTGAAATACATGGGCTTGCAGGACAGGTTGTGGAAAGGGGCCAAAATAAGTTGCTGGCAGTTGCATTCAACATACAAACTTTATTCATCAAATGGTTCAAATGGTTCTAACCACTATGGGACTTAACATCTAAGGTCATCAGTCCCTTAGACTTACAACTACTTAAACCTAACTAACCTAAGGACATCAGACACAGCCATGCCCGAGGCAGGATTCGAACCTGCGACCGGAGCAGCCGCGTGGTTCCAGACTGAAGCGACTAGAACCACTCGGCCACAGCGGCCGGCTCTTTATTCATCAACACACAACGTAACAACAAGGATGCAAAACACTCAAAACTTAAATCGACCTCCTTTGATTAATTGTAGATCGGCTGAAGGCCACACTCAAAATCCCAGACACAAGGTCGATGCAAGAAATTGAAATACAAGGTTCTTCTGGAGGTTTCACCCAAAAAATATTTTATAAATTTTTTAAATCTAAGCTAAGGACTAACGACAAAATACCGTAAGAAACATCAAATAACTTTCCTTGCAGAGTAAATGATCATAATAGGTAACAGGATAAACGAAAGTCTATGAATTGAAACAAAGTATGGAAATATCTGCGGACGTAGGTAATGACCGAACATATCAGTGGTCATCGAGCTACGAAATGCAATTAGTTTTAAGATAGTTTTAAGTTATTTTCTTTCAGCGACCAATGCATCGTCACGGCGCAGAAGAAGAGAATTACGTCGAGAGCACCAGGTACCGAATGAAGAAAAGGGCCGCACCTCGAGTAAACAATTTAGTTATAAGGATATTTAGATATTTACAGCAAAGATCATACGGCGAAAATAAAAAGGAAATATGCATCGTCGCAGTATATTTCCGTGACAATTGTCACTACCTATTCACTGCAGAGAACAAATAATCATTTAAGCAGGAGATCTTACAAAACCCAGTTAATTTTTAATGACATTTCCAGATATTTAAGGAAGATAAGTCTATGATTGGTGAAAACATTAGATTTCACACTAAGCTACATGCGAACATGAAGAAACAACATGGCACTTTGAAATAATGTATACCGACTAATCATTGACAATCAACCAAAGTTTCTTAGCAACTAGTTCATGACTGTAGGAGTAACATTTCCTCATAAATCCTCGAACCAATAGATGGAATATTTCACTTCTTCCCTCGCAAACAAAGGAGGCGGCGCCAAGCGTAGTTAAGCCAGCAATGAGCGCTGTTTTAGTCCTTTTTCGAATGTCCTTTTCTCTCCCTCCTCTAACTACGAAAGAAATGAGCTCCCATAAATGACAAAAGCTTATCAATGAAATGGAGCAGATATGTTTCATATGCTTGTATTGTGTTGTAAAAATGTGATATGTAACTAATTTGTATAGTTCGTAATATAACTGATGGATGGATTGTGAGCCATAGGTATAAGCTGTCATCTTATGTATAATGTTGTAGCTCAAGACTTGTATAAATTTTCATTGAAAACCAGACTCTATATGAAGAAATGAACTTCAAGGACAAGCAGTTTATACAATGTGTTAGACGGCTCTACGTGTCTTTTAACACGTACACGTTCAAGTGTGGTGATATGAACATGCGTGTGCAACGAAACGAGTATCGTGGCTCACAATACTTGATACTAAAGTTGTTCGAGCAGGTACTCACCTCATCGACGGACGCTGATGGTCGGGGTTCTCTCCGCAGAATATGCGAGTATGACGGGTAGTAATGACGCCCGGGCCGTAAAAATAATCTTCTGCCACAGCGTCGGATTTTGAACAATAAGCACATACTCACAGCACCCAGAATGAAGACAAATGCCACAGCAGTTCTTCGATACGTGGCAATCAGGTGAAAGTGTAACTAACATTCAATGTGACATCAACCGCAAGAAAACGACTGCGCGCACGTGCAACGGCAGCATATAACACGTTGACCGTTGGCAACTAGTTCTCGCCGCCCAATCAGCCAGGGCCCAAGAGCGAAACACGGCAGCATGAATGAAGCAAACTGGAAATTATTGTTAACACGCAAAATTTAAATATGTACTGGACTCACATATTATATGTGTATATAATATTTTAATTTCTTGTAGAATTATTAGGATAAGCTGACATCCATTCGATAAAATAAGCGGAGAAGCCGACAATAAATGTCATCGACCCCTATCGGCAAATGTAAACGAACAACAACACTGTACGTCTCCATAACATGTCAACATACAGCGTGGGGGCAATTGTGCAGGAACGTAATGTAAGGCCCACCAGGATGCCGCTAAGTTAGTATTTTAAGAACAAGCGAGGATAAAATACCGATTGAAAATAAAAAGTCGGCAGAGACATTAATCAGGAAAGCGAAAACCAATGGATTTTTTCACATTCATATTTTGATAGTTTTTCGTTATTAGTAGTAGAACACAGTCGAGGTTTTTTCTAGTAAGAGAAGGGTGTGCATTTCTAGAGGAAAAGTACTGCAGTCTAAGTGTATTTAAATGTGCGTGAATAATACAATATAGAAGACAAATATAAAGCATTTTCATTTATGGAAGAATGTGAAGTAAATTTTTGTGTAATTACAAGAAGCGTCAGTGCCCACGGAGTCCTTCAGCTGCCTGCATCTTCACAAAAATTGTACAGAAGCCCGATTGACAAGCAGATGTTTCTAACAAATTGAATTCATATTCAATTACTAATGTTCAGTCAATTAATTCATTTACTTTTTTAATATATTACACCCTCGCCCCTCAGAAACCTGGCACCAGCTCTCATGACAGATAAATTGACTAATTAATCAAGTTGATTGAAAAAATTGCTGAGAAGTATTCACGAGCTGCTTCAGGTTATTCGAATAGCCTTCCCCTAACACTGTATCAGTTTGATTGACTAATTAATTAAATCGATGTTATTCGGTCATCCTTCTCCTCCGTTCTGGAAATATTGATTGATTGGCTGAAGTCGATTTCTGTGTATAGAATATTGTTTAAACTATTTATATTGTTTAACCCGCCCGGAGTCGGAATGTGCTGCGAGACTTGCTCCACAGCTCTGCGAAGAACCGCACTAACCCACGGCACAAAAGCACACACAGTCGGCGTCCTCCCCCGTCTCCAGAGGTCACGTGCTGTTTCTGCATGGCGCGAGAGAGTCCTTCCTTCCAAAGCAAATGCCTGACTGGGAATCGATCCAGGTAAGGTGGGTGCACAAGCTGTTTGATACGCATAATCTAACGATGTCACCAAACTAGTAGCAGGCTGACACAAAATACGACTTAAAAAAGATCAGACTAAATGTTGTATACAAAGAGAGAGCGAAAGAGAGAACTGCAATTAGTTTGGTTTGCAGATGACATAGGAACTAGCAAAGGGTATTTAAACAATTACACTTTTCCATCCTGCCATGGACTCTTAACTGCCCCAGCCTTCCTGGCGCACTTTTTTTGTCATACACTTGCCATTGAACACTAACTGCTCCAGGAATTACTAAATCTAGTGCGGAATATCATATCTTGAAAATGTTACAAAAGTTGCCACAAGATGTGCCACCGGAAATTCCGTTTAAAAATTTCCTTCACACACACACACACACACACACACACACACACACGCACATACGCAATTGAAAACTACTCGAAATAAAACGATCGACAATGCGCAATAGTTTGTGTGCATAAACAATACTGTTACGTTTTGATAAGCTATTTTATTAAATAACCGAAACCTATAATTAAATGATATCATCGCTGGACGATACCTGGAATTACAAATATCGACATGAGTTTATACCGTCATGGTTACGGTATTTCCGACCACTACAAGACCGCTAAGTATATTTTCTTTTCACAAGTACTACGGAGTTCCTACGTTAACTGGTTCTGTAGGCTACATCAGGACGAAGAAGGAAGGAGAAAAGGGTCTACCACATGACATGACAGTAGCAATAAGAAATGCCGCTGCGATGTTTTGAGAAACATGATTCATTCACGGCTAGATGACTGAGCTCGCCGAAAACCCTCTTACATCCCACGTCCATACGCAGCGCGTCCTTGCGCTGCAGCCAACGCTCAGAGACGGAGAAAACTACGGACGTAAACGCGGCCGGTGAGAGAGGCCGTTCAGGGAGACCCGAGTCGTAGGAGTTGGAGCGCTGTCCATACTCCCCCCACTCCTCACACTCAATCATCCCATATTTCCACAGTGTGTACTCGCAACACGTGCGTTCGTGAAGGCCACCTAAGGCATACCGTTTGCGTGTTCACTATTCACCATCCAGGGACAGCCGCGAGCCAAATCGTCACAAGCTGCTGCAGCAGACCGGAAGCTACCTCGGACTCCCCCAACTGGTGTACAAACGACGGGCCAGCACGCTCCGATCAAAAGAGTTACCGTTTTCGGCACCGACCTGTTTGCACGCTGCCCTCTCCAGACTCAAGAGAATATCTGGGACCAGGCACATATTTATCAGTGTAATTAAAACTAGATATTAGGATTGCTGCCGCAGACTGACACCGAGCGACGTACTGGAAATATCTCGTCTTGACGGCTGTGATTCCGGAACGAATCTCACGTTGAAAATTCGATATCTGTAGTTGCGCAGATAATTTTCCACACAAAATTTTTTATCCCCTTACGGCTGTCCACGTCAGCTTTATATCTCCCTGAGAACGGGACAAAGCCATTTTTTTGCACTTGTAGGAACATTAGCCACAATAACTTGACACTGCAACGTATACACATTTCAGACAAGCAGTGCAGTTATCGGTAATATGTGTATGGCACCCAAAAAGTTATATGTCCACATTCACACCGGCTAGGTGTCTCGATTCTCCTCAGTTCTAGAAAATTGTTTGACGTTCAAGTCTTCCAGTGAGTGCTTCTGGAAGGTGCTGCGTCCTGCAAAGATTCCCTCAAACATGTAATGTAAAACACAGGCCTCTGGCATTATGTGATCATCAGCAGCACTTCCCTCTACGAAAGGTATGAGAAGATACGCCGATACGGCTCAGTGTCAACATTGCAGTTGACAGTGCAACAAAGGAAACGTGACGACCTGCCTAGATGTGCCGCTGATGGGACGATCCGTGTATCCATTTTGTTACAGCCGTTTTCGCCATCCTTTATAGGTGTACATAAATAGGTGTAATCATTTATAGGTGTACATAAAAAAAATTATGACACGTCTACACTCGCACCAGGCGGGTGTCGTTCCCGCACTGCCCAGTAGCGAATAAGCCTCCCACTATCACATATTTGTCGATGACTAAAGGATGTAACTACAGTTTAAAGAAGCCCTAGCGTCTTTTTTTATTTGATCGATTTCACCACTTCCTCGAAATCTTTTCGTATTTTTGATACTCGTAAATACAACCAACACACGGTGGTGTCTTATATATTCCGACCGCCAAGTCGGGGTTTGTGTCAGTGGATAGCTACCGTAGACCTACCACCCAGGTCATACAAATTTCTACTGCCTAAAAATCATTACGAGTGCAATATATATTAGAGTACGTCCATTCATAAAACAAGGGAGGCGGCAGTATGGAGCAGAATGTGTAATTTGTAAGTTTTATGATATCATGGTAGATGGAGGAAGAGCAGATATTAAGGATCATTTAGCTAACGCAAAACACAAGTTAAACGTGCACTCTGCAAGCACTTAAGGAAATGGACGGTTACTTTGTTTCAGGTTCATTCAATCAGGACCGGTTAGTAACAACAGGGAAATTAGCAATGTGCAGTCGTACCGCTAAACATCTTTTAAATCAATGAACTATACTTTCACGCTAAGCTCCATACTTGTTTCCAAAGCCGCCAAAAAATGTGACATTGGGCATAGCAAAATGAACAGCAATTGTGAAATAATTGTTAGCGACCGCCACTAACTTCTGTTATTTTTTTTGGTATGACTGCATCTGTTCGCAACTGAAAGTGGCATTTGCTCCAATTTTTCAGTTTTTTAAGCTTAAGAGAAGTAACGCACTTTGTCCTGACTTCTCCTTCCCCAAATTACGTCCATATTTAGTCAGTTTGAGAGAAATCTCCTAATTTGTCAGACAGAAATTGTGGCAACCCTAGATACATAGAAAGCTGAACGTATAGATATCGCGAAATTGGGGCGAGTGTAACCTTTAGTTAACGTTACGTTCGGTTTTATGCAGCAGCAGATATCTGACAACCAGCAGGACACAGGCGCTGCTCGCAGAGTGGCACGGACCGATACGGACCTGCTCAGGCTGCCCGGCGTGTCCAGCAGGTTGGCTGGCGCCGCATTCCTGTTGGCGCCTCGGCGGAAGTGCTGGTGGGTGAGGGGGCCGAGCATATACCCCACCCCCAGTCGCCTTCATCATTTCGTCAACCACCACTGTGTGTGGTCGATTGTATTGTTCTGGCTCGTGTGTGTCAGTCGTCAGTTTGGTTCTTCTAACATGACGCGTTCAACGGCATCGAGCTCCATCGGTATGCCAGGGGCGGCAAACGACAGAGACTGTTAGAGCAGCATGGAAAATTAACCGGTAAGTGCAGATTCAACTGTAACTTTTCTCTTGCACTACGAATGTCGTAGTATTGAAATCATTCCTTCTTATTGCTTCAGTGCATATCTAACGATACCAAATCGTGGATGAAATGTATACTGAGATGCAGCAGTGGCAACAACAGCAGAGGCAGTGGCAGCAGCTGCAGCAGCGGCAGCGTAAGTATGTATGCCATCTTTGTAGTAATGGTGAGAGCAGCGAGTCTGTACATCATTTAGAGGGGTCAAAATAACCGTGAATTTTTTTGACTGAGAATGTCGTACTGAACACACGTCTTATTGTTTCGACGCGTGTGAAATGGATAATGGAAGAGCCTGAGGGGCAGCAGCTGCAGCAACGGAACACCAGTGGCAGCAACATCTGCACCAGCATCAACTGCAGCTTTACCAGCAACATCTGTGGCAGCAACATCATCGTAAGTAGTATACATATTTTTCATCGTATATGTAATTTGTCGTGACCGACGAGCCTGTGGTTGTAATAGATGATCTTTAAATGTTACTTTTCCACTAAGAATTTCGTATTGTTGCAGCAAATGGGGTGCATACGTAGTTTCTTTCTAAAAATTTCATCCTTTACGTTATATATTGTTGCTGTAGATGTTTTCGAGGATCAAAATAGATAAAACGTTACTGTCTTTCTTTTCACGAAGAGTTTCGTATTGTTTAAGTACATATATCCATTTATTTTTTCATCTCATAGTATTGCGTACTCGTATTTAAATTTCATCGTATATGTAACTCGGTGCATATTATTTGTTACAGATGATTTCCTGGCAGACGAAGAAGGGGGAGGGAGGGGTTTGTGCTGCAGATACGCAGGAGCCATCGCAGATTCCATGTGAGTGTATATTCTAAGAACAGTATCATTGGTTCCCGTAGTTTTTGTGTGTATATATTTATTATTGGATCATTAGGCTGCAGATGATATCAGTGAGACGAACTGATGGACGCTACCCAGTTGAGGAAAGGGTGAAATGCCACAGTTGGTGGAGGAGATGCAGAGAGACCTTCGTTGTGAGGAGATGAGGGAGATGCCGAGGAGCCAGAGCGAAATGGGTAATACGTACTCACGCTGCTCACAACCGATCGGCAGCAGCAGATAGATGTTCGTTATTCTTCGTCCCTACTACAGCGGCCGCGTCTGCGCCAGAACTCACACAATACGGCACGGCAGGGATGCCGGGGGTGGCGAAGACTGCTTCGCCAAAGCAGGGACCTGCGAGGAGGTCTCCAGCCGCTGCCGCCACTCTCGCCGCCGCCGCTGCTCTCACACGGCTCCGCTCTGACAGCCACGGCCGACTCTGGGGCTCACGGGCTGCAGCAGCGACGGCAGTTGCACTGCTCGCACTGGCTCCATTCTGCAGCGTCTCCTCCTCCTCCTCCTCCTCCTCCATCATCTCGTCTTCGCGAGGTACGGCACATACCCCTCGACACATCACCGCAAGCAGCTTCGTCGTCTAGTTGTAGTTACAAAATTAATACTAGAAATGATCCAGTGACTAGCGGCAGTTCCCTCAACCGTCCTTTTAGTGGAAGACATCGGGTCAGTGACACTAAACCGCAGTTACAGTACTCGGTGATTGTGAACGCCTTTGACGAGCGAATCTCTTTTTCAAGGATCGAGAATTCGGTAGGTGGCTACCGCGATCCTGCCGCATTTCTAACGGTGTGCCTTCCTGTCGTGGAAATGGAGCTCGTCAGTGTTACAGTGTAAAGTCAGCGCCGGCACGCCAGTCGGGAACGACAGAGAAGAGACGGCTGTGAGAAGGGGTCAGCCAGTCGCACGCTCACCGACCTCTCCCCAGGACGACAACGCGACAGCAGCGGCCCCGAGGTGAAGAGGACGCGGGAGGTTGATACGCTTTACGGCGACAACATTCCCGTGACCAAATAAGGAGAATGAAGATTCGTGCAGTAACGCGGTTGACTGTCACATTTGCGTGCTACCGTTAGATAGAAAAATGCAAACTCCTCGCAGGGACCACTGTCATCTTACGGGGAAAATCCGTGCCGGAGCTCACAACACGTGCAATTTGAACTACCAACTACCGAGGCTCATACTCATTTACTTCCATAATTCAAGCGGGTCTGACGCTCACTTTCTTGTGGGACACATAGCTGATTTAGGCTGGGAAGAGAAATCAGGTCAGTGTCTTTCCTGGCAGTGTTGAGAAATATGTAAGTCCCGTAAGATTTCACACACATTTGAACATTTTTCTACCGTTCCACTCTCGAAAGGCGCGCGGGAAAAACGAGCACTTAAATTTTTCTGCGCGAGCTCTGATTTCTCTTATTTTATCGTGATGGTCACTTCTCCCTATGTAGACGGGTGCCAACAGAATAATTTCACAATCGCAGTAGAAAACGGGTGACTGAAGTGTCATGAGAAAATCCCGTCACAACGAAAAACGCCTTCGTTTTAATGATTGCCGCTCCAATTCACGCAGCATGTCTCCGGCACCATCTCCCTTGTTTCGCGATGATACAAAACGAGCTGCCCTTCTTCGAACTTTTTCGAAGCCATCCGTCAGTCCCACCTGATGCGGATCCCACACCAAACAGCAATACTCCAGACTAGGGCGGACAAGGGTGGTGTACGCAGTCTCTTTAGTAGACCTGTTGCACCTTCTAAGTGTTCTGCTAATGAATAGCAATCTTTGGTTTGCTCTACCCACAATCTATGTTCCCGTTCCAGTTTAAGTTATTTGTTATTATAATCCCTAAGTATTCAGTTGAATTTACAGCCTTCAGATTTGTGTGACTTATCGGGTAGTCGACATTTATCGGATTTCTTTTGGTACTCATGTGAATAACTTCACACTCTTCTTTATTCAGGGTCAATGCCACTTTTCGCACCATACAGGTAGCTTATCTATATCATTTTACAATTCGTTTTGGTCATTTGATGACTGTACAAGACGGTAAATGACAGTATCATCTGCAAACAATCTAAAAGGGCTACTCAGATTGTCTCCTACGTCATTAATATAGATCAGGAACAACAGAGGGCCTATAACACTTCTTTGGTGATCACTGGATATTACTTCTGTCTTACCCGATAACTTTCCCTGTATTAATACGAACTGTGACCTTCCTGGCAGGAAATCACGAATCCAGTTCCACAAGTGAGGCGATATTCCACACTCACGCAGTTTGGTTCGAACACAGTGTATGTTCCAGAATCCTACTGCAAATCGACGTTAGATTGGTAAATATGGAGCTATTGCATTAGCGTACTCAGAAAGGAACCTGACTGGTATACAATCTGGACGGTAGGCCTTGCCTTTATTGATTTAAGCTGCTTTGCCACACCGAGTATGTTCCTCGTCTTGGTAGTTGTTCTTGATTGGAATTCAGGAACATTAACTTCGTCCTCTTTTGTGAAGGAGTTCCGGAAAATAATCTGCTTTAGTGGACTGTCATCAGCGACTTCACCGTTACTATCGCGCAGTGAAAGTATTCATTGCGTCTTGCCACTGGTGTGCTTTATGTATGACCAGAATCTCTTTGGGTTTTCTTCCAGATTCCGAGGCAGAGTTTCGTTGTGGAAATTATTAAAAACATCTCGCATTGAAGTACGTCCTAAATTTCGAACTTCTGCAAAAATATGCCAATCTTGGAGATTTTGTGTTCTTTTAAATTTGGGTTGTTTCTACAACAATGACGTACCAGTTTTGTGTACCATGGGGGATCACTACCACCACTTATTAATTTATATGGCATATATCTCTCTCTATTGCCGTCTATACTATTCTTTGAAATCTTTCCACATCATTTATACTCTTACATGATCGGATCGGAAGGAGTAGAGACTGTCTGTTAAAAAGGCGTTAAGAGCATTTTTATCAGCTTTTTTTTTAAATAGATGTACTTTGCGTTTCTTTTTGATGGTTGTAGGTGTTACGGTATTCAGCCTAGCGGCAACTGCCTTGTGGTCGCTACTCCCCGTATTCATTATGATACTCCCTATTTGTCCAGGATTATTTGTTGCTAAAAGGTCAAGTATGCTTTCGCAACCATTTACGCTTCGAGTGGGCTCATGAACTAATTGTTCAAAATAATTTTCTGAGAAATCAGTCAGTACAATTTCGGATGATGTTTTATGCCTGCCGCCGGTTTTAAACGTATAATTTTTCCAGCGTATCGAGAGTAGATTGAAGTCACCACCGACTATAATTGTATGAATGGAGTACCTATTTGAAATGAAACTCAAGTTTTCTTTGAACTGTTCAGAAACTATATCTTCTGAGTTGGGGGGTCGGTAAAACGACCCAATTAATAGTTCAGTTCGATTGTCAAGTATAACCCAAACTGTTTCGCAGGAACTATCTACTTCACTTTCACTACAAGGTAGACTACTTTTGACAGCAACACCAACTGTAATCTATCCCTTCTCTGCACTATTCAGGTTGTTAGGTCGTTTGAAAAAATTTCGGCTGAACTTATTTTTGGCTTCAGCCAGTTTTCCGTACGTATAATTATTTGAGCTTCAGTGCTTTCTATTAGGGCTTCGAGCTCTGGTTCTTTCCCAACACAGGTGTGACAGTTTACAACTACAGTACCGATTGTTGCTACCTTACTGTGTTTCACATGCCTGTCTTAGACGAACGCCCTTCTTGTGGTTTCCTGAGACCCTCTAATGTAAAAAAAAAAAAAAAAAAAAAAAAAAAAAAAAAAAAAAAAAAAAAAAAAAAACAATTTCGAGAATTTGTGGAGTCTATGGATGACCAAGTATTCCCAGGAGGCAGCCTTTTACTACACGGCAGCCGGGTTGTCTTAGAACGCAAAACTCAAGAAAACGAAATGCAACATTGAATTACTGGTCGATGCTGACATGCTTCTTTTCCTTTGAGTGAGGGATCCGTGGGGGACTTTGTGTCTTGATTTGAATTACATAATGTACTTGGATGTAAATAACTTATGTGAGCACGCCATGCGACAGTCACTGCCGATTAATGAGTTTAGATGGGTGCCAGAAAACGAATGGAGGGGATTAAGTTTAAAAATCGTGTACAGGAGGTAAGGCGGCTGATTCTGATGTAGGATATGTAGTGGAGGCAGAATTCAAGTACCCTGATAGTCTGCAGGAGTGCACGATGAAATGTTGCTGTGTCCAGAGTTCCGTGAGGAGGCTTCAGCCCAAAAGTGATGAAAACGCTGGGGAATAACCGGAGATACATTATTAAATATCGTAATCTCCAACAGCTGGTTATAATCGCCTGGGCTACCTCCTTCATGCAGTCCCCCTGGTTGAAGGATTATATCGATCTGAATGCGAGTCAGAGAGCTTCTTCGACGTGTGAGACTTTTATAAATTAAGGAATAATTCAATTTTCGAGAAAACAATACAGAATTTGAGGGAAGGATGTGAAAGTTTGATTAGAATCGAATGGGATGGGCATAGGGGCGTAAGAAAACACATCGCCAGAGCGAATTTTAAGCAGGTCACCATATTCAATAAGAACTTTGTTGCTGTGGTGATTGCGAACACTGCGGCAGCGTTTACGTAGCCTGTATATGAGGGGATGTGCTTACTAGACCTACCGAAACTCCACAGATACCGCTTTCACTGTGAGTCTGCGAAAACTCGTTTCGCAGATCCTAAATTACTTTACATGGATAAGATAGGTTCATCTGTTGGCTAAATAAGTATGATTCATATGAATCTTAAATTACGTACCTAAAATAGGTTCTATCACTTACAAAAATGGGTTATAAAAATCAGAAAATAGCTGTCCAAAATCTGACATTTTACTGTGTAGAACGATAGATAGATTGACAAAAATCCACATTATTTTATTGTCTATGTCTATAATGACACTCACAGTAAATAACTAACATTTCTCAAGATTTTCCGTTGGGAAGCTGTATCTCTTGTCTGTTAATGGTATCCTTATGCCGAGAATGAGCGTTCCACGTCAACAGATGTCCGCGGATCACATTTAAATGATGGCATTATTCGCAGTGGCACCACACACTCGTGTTCTGTTGATTACCTGATGAGATGTCAGCCACTGTGCAGTGGGTGGTCAGTCCTGGGTTTTTTTGTAGCACTGTCTTTAGTTTCTCACTAACTTTCATACCAATGGAACCTGGGACCGAGCTGATTTTTTCTGTCACCTTTTCTATCAGTCGCATTTGCGTGTAGAATGGTTTTCCCGAACACTCTAGAGCTTTAGTAATAGAGACCAAAAAATACATAATGAGTTTTTTTTATATGCAGTGTCTTTGGAAATTGAGTCCTCTATAAGATCTTCAGCTGAAGTAATGCTCACTGCCTCCTCCCGCAATTTAAGAACGATGTTCTCAATGCTTCCAAATGCTCGCTGTAATAACCCACGGCCTCTAGCCCCGTTCCCCAGCGAGTAGGTATGGATTCTGGTGGGCGAGGTACGTTGGGAAGTTCCCCTCGAAGTAACTAGATTTTTGTTGAAACTACCTTATTTATATGTGGAAATTCGAGAGGTATCGTCGTGTCAGCCGCACGATCCATGCCATAGGCGAGGCGTGTGATATGGAGCAAGGCTGGGTAAAATACTTTCAACAATTTAACGCCGCGCCGTCTGCGGCATCTTGTCACGGTCCGCGCGGCTCCCCGGGTCGTAGGTTCGAGTCCTCCCTCGGGGATGGGTGTGTGTGTTGTGCATAGCGTAAGTTAGTTTAAGTTAGGTTAAGTAGTGTGTAAGCTTAGGGACCGATGACCTAAGCAGTTTGGTCCCCTAGGATCTTACCACAAACTTCCAACAATTTAACAGCACCAATCACGTATGCGGCTGCATCATTGTAGCAACAAGTACTTTATTTTCGTCTAGACTGTTGCGGAAAAGTAATTTGAGGGCTTGTTTCCTGTTAGTCTTTTTTAGCTCCATGCTGCAGATCAGATGAGGTACAAAGCTAGTGTCAGGATCTAATTTTCCAACAATCAAATTAGCCACATATCGATCTTGTCTGTCAGCTGTCTCATCGACAGAGATCCACATGTATGAATCACCTACATCTTCCCTTTTCCTGCTCAATGTATTTTCACATAAAGTTTCTAAATAGTTCTTTCTCAGTGTCGATTCTGATGGAATGCTGCGGTGACAGTATATCTCCGGAAAACTTTTGAAGTGGCTATTTTCAACTGCATTGAATGGTATGTTTGCTGCAACAATGGCTCGACACAGGCCAAGATGAAATTCGTTTTTGTTTGTTGCATTTGGTTTAGTTACAAACGTTTGTCTCAAGTTTCATTAATTTTTAAAATTTGCCTGTTGTTTAATTCCTGCTACATGCTGACTTACATCGGACCTCTGTTCAGAACGTAACTACAAACAAAAAGAAATGAGAAATAGTCTGTGGAACAGTTTACGTAAGCGGCACGCTGACCGACTGAATGAAGCAAGTGCAGGTGTTTAACACAGGCTGTTCCGACCGGCCTTGAAGGCCGCGGGAGTCAGATCACAGGGCTCCTACAGCACATGCCCTGCCGCCCCATTTGACGGTCCACAGCGAGCGACGACGCTCTGCTGAGCAGGGCGGGCTGGAACAGCCTGGTCTACGCACTTGTCGTCTGACTCACAACTGGCGCTCACGCATGCAAACAAAGCAGTTATACACCGCGCGGAGTGGCCTCGCGGTTTGAGGCGCCATGTCACAAATTGCGAGGCCCCTCCCGCCGGAGGTTCGAGTCCTCTCTCGGGCATGGGTGTGTGTGTTGTTCTTAGCGTAAGTTAGTTAAATTAGAGTGTAAGTCTAGGGACCGATGACAGTTTCGTCCCTTAGGAATTCACACACATTTGAACATTTGAAACCAGTTATCATTCAGTTACTGTTTTCTAACTAGCCAGAAAGACCATAAGAGTAGTTTCAGTCATACAAATTTTATTTGACTGGATTTTTAAAAGTTAGATACACTCAGGTTCTAACATGAAATTAGTTATTTTTAGGATTTTTAAAAATGAGGTACAGTCAGGTTCTAACATGAAATTAAGTATTTTAGGTACTTTAAAATTGAAATTTCCGATAAAATATTTACGTAATTCTTAGCTGGGAAGAGCACGAGAGAATGTCAGTCATAAAAAATTTATTTAATTGGATTTTTAAAATTTACGTACCAGCAGGCACCAACCTGAAATTAAGTATTTTTAGCTGCTATAAAAGTAGCGTTTTCGATCATAAATTGGCGTCATTCGTGTATGTACAACTTTTATTGCCTTTATTTAATGAGGAACAAAATAGGTTTTTACCTATAACCCGAAGTCTAGTAATGAGGTAACGTGGTAATCAATTCGACACGCCCTCATAGCCGGCCTATAATCCATATGGTATTGTTCCACAGAACAAGAAGGTTATCGGCCTTATGAAAGACGACGCGAATGGATTGCTGATTGCAGAGTTTGTAGGTCTGCGATCAAAAATTACACATTGGGAAGTGCCACCAGGCCGGGCTAAGGGTGTGCGTCGTACGCGTCGAAAGACTATTTACGGTGCCTGCACAGCGGTGTTGGCAGTGTTGTACTGCAGCCGCCGCATATCGTATGGAAAACTGGTATTCGATCGAGAGGGCACGAGGTGTGCACTTTGCTGCAGTCTAAAATCGGCCTGTCACATCACGACTATAAAAGGATCGTTTGATGACAGGATTGAATCTCTCCGGTACTTACACTACTCCTTTACAGCGTCAGAGTGGGTGGGGGACTCTGATTGAGTGAGAGGAAATAGTAGTAGTAATAATAGTAGCAGTAGCAGCTCTATTCATCGATAGATTTCTTTTTACAAGGATATAGGACATGTCAAAGTATTTACAAGTTTAGACCAATTTAAAAACAGCTAATTCGAAACACATATATTGACAGACTTCTAGTTAGAGACAATCATTAGATTTATTTCTGGTATACAATACTTTTTTTACAAGCAAGTTATTAGATAATGTAATGACACACTGTTCACTCATATATCACTATCAGTCACTGCACACACTATACACAAATTGTTTCATGAAACTTCACTCACTACACTAACACACACACACACACACACACACACACACACACACAGCTGATCTCTGGGTCATTTTCTGTACCACAGCTTCCCGTTTGCTATCCTGAAAAACTGAGTCAGCATCCCTCCATAATGAATGAGATTTTGAGCTCAGAAGGATGAAGAGGTATTAGTATTGTGCTATGCATAGCTTGGGGGTAAAAAGAAGGGAAAGAATAAAGTGAAGGTGTTATGTGGAATGTTCGAAGTTTTATAATCATTATTATTATTATTTATTGTAAATGTAAGTTGAGTCTATCTCTTGTTGCATGGTCATGGACAGGCTGTGTACAACTGACTGATAAATGCATTCACATGGAGCAGTTAAAATCCCCAGAGTTTTGAACAGATCTTTACAATGAGCTCGACTAGTATTTCGGTTATTATTCTTATGACTCTTTTCTGGAGTGTGAAAATTGTGTTCATATTTTGTGCGTTTGTTCCCAAAAAATGAATGCCACAGCTAAGAACTGAGTGTACATATGAATAATATGTAACTAAAAGACACTGCATGTTACATACATGATAGTATTCAAGGGCATAACAGGCTGATGACATTATGTTCGCAAGTACCTTTGTGTGTTCACGCCACTTCGACTGGGAATCAATATTCATTCCTAGAAATTTTGCATTTGTTACACAGTCTATAGAGGTGCCATCTACATTTAATTTAACATTGTCATTTTTCCTCTTCAAGCTGAAATTCATGGCATTACTTTTCTTTATGTTCAATGTCACTTTATTGCTTATTGACCAATCACAAACTTCCTTGAGAGTTTCATTTGCTTTCTCGGCAATTAGTTCTCTTGATTTCTCAGTGGCTATAATATTGCTGTCATCAGCGAAGAGAATTTTTTCACCATGAGTAACACTACTGGGAAAGTCATTGATGTATATCAGGAATATTATTGGTACTAACATGCTACCTTACGGAACCCCTATATTAATGTATTTTTGTTCTGATAAGTGTTTTACTAAATGTTTAGATCTATTTGAAGTATGTCTTAACCCCACTCTTTGTACCTTATCTCCTCAGTATGATCGAAACCAGTCATTAGCTACCCCTCTTATTGCTAATGCATCTAATTTATTTAATAGAATCTTGTGGTCGACTGTATCAAACGCCTTAGAAAGATCCAAAAATATGCCTCTGACATTCATCTTTATCAAGAGCATCAGGTAGAACTTTTGTGAATTCTACTATGGTTGACTCCGTATTTTTACCACTTCGGAAACCAAACTGTGATTCTCTTAAAAGATTGTATTTATTCAGGTAATTCATTAATCTCCAGAATGAGATTTTCACTCTGCAGCGGAGTGTGCGCTGATATGAAACTTCCTGGCAGATTAAAACTGTGTGCCCGACCGAGACTCGAACTCGGGACCTTTGCCTTTCGCGGGCAAGTGCTCCACCAACTGAGCTACCGAAGCACGACTCACGCCCGCTACTCACAGCTTTACTTCTGCCAGTACCTCGTCTCCTACCTTCCCAACTTTACAGAAGCTCTCCTGCGAAACTAGCAGAACAAAGGTTCCGAGTTCGAGTCACAGTCCGGCACACAGTTTTAATCTGCCAGGAAGTTTCATATCAGCGCACACTCCGCTGCAGAGTGAAAATCTCATTCTGGAAACATCCCCCAGGCTGTGGCTAAGCCATGTCTCCGCAATATCCTTTCTTTCAGGAGTGCTAGTTCTGCATGGTTCGCAGGAGAGCTTCTGTAAAGTTTGGAAGGTAGGAGACGAGGTACTGGCAGAAGTAAAGCTGTGAGTACCGGGCGTGAGTCGTGCTTTCGGTAGCTCAGTTGGTTGGTTCTCGTGTTCCGCAATCGCGACGATGTCAACAGAGCACTAGAATGGATTACCACGTACGGTGTGGCTTCCGGCAGCTGTCTCAACGTCGCCAAATCGGTCGCCATGACCATAGGAGACGGGTTGACCCCAGCGTGTGTCGAACCCCTACAGCTTCGTGGCACTATCAAATGTCTCGGAATAGAGTTTCACGACGACATACGGCGCACCGCGGCTCTTAACTACCGCCGCTTATTACAACAAATTCGGGTCCAGATCTTCAACCTTCGTCTGCGGACCCTCGACATTCTCCAAAGGACACACTTCGTTAATGTTTACCTCGCATCGCGCCTTCCACACATAGCGCGTGTTCTCCCAATACCGTTACTGATGGCTCGACGTCTATTAGCGGCATTCGGAGCCTACGTCAGTACAGGCATGCTCTTCAAAGTCAGTTATGAGTCACTGACCCTTCCCCCAGGAAGGGGAGGTCTTGGCCTAGTCCATGTCCACGACAGAGCAGTGGCCCTGTATGTCAGCTCACACATCAAGCTGTGGCGCCACCACCCGGAAAGTTTGACAGGTTTGCTGTTGGAATCCTTAGCTCCGCCGTCCATTATGCCCCCACTGACGACGCAAGACATACCGTCACCTTCTACTACTTCGGGAACTTTTACATTGAACACAGCTATTTCCGTATCGCAGTACCACCGACGAAACAGGCGTCGGCGCGGGATATATATCATGTCCTCCAGCAGAGGCGCCCACCAAACATCGTGGAGACCAAAAGCCCTCAGGTTAATTGGAAGGTGGTGTGGAAGACGATTCACGCGATTCCACTGGACACAGCCGTCCGATCCACATGGTACATCACAGTCAATGGTAAACAGATCACCCGATCACGCCTCCACAAGATAAACATGGCGGAATCGCCTCTCTGCGTAGACTGCGGGATACCAGACACGGACGAACACCGTCTCACATGTGGCGCGGCAGAAGACGTATGGCGCTTGGTGCGACAAATTTTGTCGTATTTTCTACGAGTGACTCCGGAACACATTACACTTCGGTTTCTACTATTTCCGGATCAACAGTATTTCCCGCGCGCCAAGACCAACGCTGTCACGTGGATCCGTGCGCATGCGGTACACTACTTATTTCACGATGGACCTAAAGATGTATTAGACTTTTGGAACTACCTACAAGAACGTCATTGCAAGATCGTACGGAACCCAAAATACAGACAGTATTTTTCTAATTACTTAGGGAGTGCCCTACGCGACCCTCCACGCAGCTGGATCATCAACAGGTAGGAGAAGATACCCATTGAGTGAGCTGACATGACTAAGTTCGATTCTCGGTGGAACAACATGATATACGTGAAGACGTACCTGGATGATGAAGCATAAGGAGAGTAGCGACACACCCTTCTGCATCCTCTATGAAGCACTTTTTTTTTCGTTTTCCCCATATACATTACCTCGGTGTAGGAACGGGCCGAGATATTGTTTTCTTTTTCTCAGAGCACGATGCGGTGCTAGATACATTTATTTTTGTTGTGGTATAAAGTAAAACCACATTAAGAATGTATTAAAAACAGAAAATAAAATTAAATAAATAAATAATAATTCCCACAAAAGATTTCCCCTTCCCGTCCCTGATTCCTTGACGGACGAGGGGGACACTGCGACCAGGCCTCGGGTTACGACCCCTGATCGCTCTGCCTTCCGCGCCCTCCCCCACCTTCTTTAAAAAAAAAAAAGACTAAAAACAACGTTGGTAGAGCACTTGGCCGCGAAAGGCAAAGGTCCCGAGTTCGAGTCTCGGTCTGGCACACAGTTTTAATCTGCCAGGAAGCTTCAGTTCTTTAATCTGTCTTTCATAATTGCTTCTGTTATTTTTGAGAATGCTGACAGCAGTGTAATGGACTGGTTTCTCGCACATGCATCAAACAACAGATTTGAATGCCGCTCTAACAGGTTCTTGTGTTTTCTCGAAACAAACTCAATTTTTCCAGCTGCAACAACAGATCCGTCTCGCGGTGATCCTTTTCCTGCTTCAAAGTGTTAAACAGGTACGGTGCTTAGGAACAGTATTTTAAAATGTGCTTAGATTGGATGCAGAACAGTTTTGCACTTCTTCCACCCATTTGCTTGGCTGCTGAAAATGATCTCTGAATGGATGTACTCTAATATGTATTGCACTCGCAATGATTTCTTAGTCAGTAGAAATTTGTATGACCTGGGTGGTGGGTGTACGGTAGCTATGCACTGACACAAACCCCGACTTGGCGGTCGGAATATATAAGACACCACCGTGTGTCAAAAATACGAAATGGTGACGAAGAAGTGCTGAAATCGATGAAATAAAAAAAGACGCTAGGGGTTCTTTAAAGTGCAATTATATCCTTCTGCCATCGACAAGTTTGTGACGGTGGGAGGTTTATTTGCTACTGAGCAGTGCGGGAACGGTATCCACCTGGTGTGACTGTGGACATACCATAATTTTTTTTTAATATGCACCTATTACTCTACTTATTTTTCGACATATCACGAGACATTACTCTACTTATTTTTCGACATATCACGAGACATTTGTTGGAAGTGAAGTGACTGCTATTCATGTACAAATATTCGATTTGTCTAGTCGTTAAGGGAGGATGGATTTGACGGGGAGAATTGTGATTTCAACGCATTGAGGGGTATATCTAGCCATAGGGTCTGCTATAGCGTACAAACAGGATGTGGGAAACGGCTGTAACAAAATGGATACACAGAACTTTCCCTCAACGGCTCACCTAAGCAGATCCTAAACTTCGATTGTTGCACTATCAGTTGCGGTATTGATTGTGTTACACCAAGCTGCATCAGTAATGGTCTTTCGAACACTTCTGTACGGGGCAGCGCTGTTGATTGTAACGTAGTGCCGGACGCCTCTGCTTTACAACACTTGTTTGAGAGGGTCTTGGCAGGATGCAGAACTTCCTGGAAACGTTGACTGTAAGACTGAAATGTCAAATAATTTCCTAGAAGTGAACGAAGCCGATCTCAGTGTGGGCACACCATCATTATTTCGGGTCTCTACACATATAACTATAACTGCTCTGCTTGTCTGCAAATGTGTATATGTTGCAGTGTAAAGTTATTATGTCTTATATTCTGTTATGTGCAAAGAAAATGGCTTTGTCCGGTCGTAAAGGTTGGTATACAATTGACACTGACATCCATGTAAAATTGCCATAGGTATTGATTTTTCAACGTGAGATTCGTTCCGGAATCACAGCCGTCAAGACGACATATTTCCAGTACGTCGCTCGGTGTCAGTCTGCGGCAGCAATCCTAATATCTAGTTTTAATTACACTGATAAATATGTGCCTGTTCCCAGATATTCTTGTGAGTCTGGAGAGGGCAGCGTGCAAACAGGTCGGTGCCAAAAACGGTAACTCTTTTGTTCGGAGCGTGCTGGCCCGTCGTTTGTACATCAGCTGGGGGAGTCCGAGGTAGCTTCCGGTCTGCTGCAGCTTGTGACGATTTGGCTCGCGGCTGTCCCTGGATGGTGAATAGTGAACACGCAAACGGTATGCCTTAGGTGGCCTTCACGAACGCACGTGTTGCGAGTACACACTGTGGAAATATGAGACGATTGAGTGTGAGGAGTGGGAGTATGGACAGCGTTCCAACTCCTACGACTCGGGTCTCCCTGAACGGCCTCTCTCACCGGCCGCGTTTACGTCCGTAGTTTTCTCCGTCTCTGAGCGTTGGCTGCAGCGCACGGCCGCGCTGCCTATGGACGTGGGATGTAAGAGGGTTTTCAGCGAGCTCAGTCATCTAGCCGTGAATGAATCATGTTTCTCAAAACATCGCAGCGGCATTTCTTATTGCTACTGTCATGTCATGTGGTAGACCCTTTTCTCCTTCCTTCTTCGTCCTGGTGTAGCCTACAGAACCAGTTAACGTAGGAATTCCGTAGTACTTGTGAAAAGAAAATATACTTAGCGGTCTTGTAGTGGTCGGAAATACCGTAACCATGACGGTATAAACTCATGTCGATATTTGTAATTCCAGCTATCATTTCATACATCACTTCCAGTCATGATGTCATACAACTGTAGGTTTCGGTTATTTAATAAAATGTCAAAGCATAATACTATTGTTTGTGCACGCAATTTACTGTGCAGTGTCGTTCCTTTTATTTCGAGTAGTTTTAAACTGCATGTGTGTGTGTGTGTGTGTGTGTGTGTGTGTGTGTGTGTTTGCGTGATGCAATTGTTTAGACGCCTATAGTAATGTTTTAATTAATATTTCCTGTGGCTCATCTTCTGAGGCAACATTTCTAAGATCTTCAAGATATGATATTCTGTACCAGATTTAGTAACTCCTGATGCAGTTCGTGTTCTTCAGCAAGTGTATCACAACCTCAACCTCCCCACCACTGTCCCACCATCACTGCACCATTCACAAAGGCCGAACTTGAAATCACAGCCGGTCGGGGTGGCCGAGCGGTTCTAGGCGCTACAGTCTGGAACCGCGCGACCGCTACGGCCGCAGGTTCGAATCCTGCCTCGGGCATGGATGTTTCTGATGTCCTTAGGTTAGTTAGGTTTAAGTAGTTCTAAGTTCTAGGGGACTGATGACCTCAGAAGTTAAGTCCCGTAGTGTTCAGAGCCATTTGAGCCATTTTTTTTTGAAATCACAAATGAGGAAGTGGCATCTGAATTGAACATCCACCCAGATTTAAAAGTTCGAGAAGCCCTTTTGATCAATAATGACCTTCTCTCGACTGGCCTCCTTTGTGCCTTTTCTGAATCTTCCGCCACCTTACACCTTTCCATAATGACGAAGCTCTGATTTACCAGCACCGCCACAAGTTTAACCTTCAAAATTCCATCCCTAATCCTAAGGCTGCCAAAAACGTCTTCGTTACAATGTCCCCCTTGCTGCAGATTGTAAAAATCCATCTACCTGCCCACACTGCAAAGTCTCCCATTTTCTTACAGTGTCCTACCTGCGACACCTACAATGTCTCCCACCCCACTTACTCTGCTAAGTCACAACCTACCAAATCTGAGCTCGCTGTTCCAATATGTCCCACTGATACCCCTATTGACCCCAACAATTCTCTCATTCAGCTACCATACCTGAAGTTATTATCAAACCGTCCTCCAAAACATACATCCATTCCAATGTCTAAATAGCCTCCAACAAGTCTTCCTTGCTGCCGAGTCCATTTTCCATAAGCTACCTATTCCCACAAACAGCTCCACATCATCTTCACCTAACTCGGCACTAACTTGTGTCTAAACTTCCTC
Source organism: Schistocerca piceifrons (assembly GCF_021461385.2). Taxonomy (NCBI): domain Eukaryota; kingdom Metazoa; phylum Arthropoda; class Insecta; order Orthoptera; family Acrididae; genus Schistocerca; species Schistocerca piceifrons. Next base: position 16,253,870 of record NC_060138.1, read on the forward strand.
AGACTTCACAAACCAAATTTATCCCTTATGATTGCGCGACAGGACTACAAAATCTTGTACCATAACCTGCGCTCTCGCCTCATCAGAGGTGGAGTTCCAATTGGCCACAACAAGAACATCCCCGTTTGGCCACAATCCTTATAAATACTCCCAACAAACTCCTAATCGTTACTCTTTTTCCAGAGCCTAACCATTACCTGTGTCACCATCTACATCTTACCTAATCACCCCATCCCCTATGAATCCCTTACTCACATAGATCGTACCTTTTCCACCTATGCTATTGCTGCAAGTGTCAACAGTCATAGCAGATCTCCCACTTCAGCTGTGGCATCTGTTTACAGACTCCCTCCTAGGTGACATTGTTCCCATCCCACGCTACACCGATTCTGAATGGAACACAACTCCTGTGTCATCCTAGCATCTCTCAACCTCCTTGGAAGAAGTATCCGATCTAATTGGAAGTGACCATCTACCTGCACTCCTCACCATCTCCTTCACACAAACTCTTCCTTTGCACCCTATCCCAGTCTCTTTCCATGATTTATCCAAGACTACACCCATGCCAACTGGAATGCCAACAAGGGATCCACAGACACCCAGACTGGAAACCAACCCCTGTCCTTCCAGCAACCTGACCATACCCCTCATGCCACATTCTTTCTGCGCCAGGCTTTTTCAGACACCATATCCACCCACATTCCTACTAAGACGATATACATACTCACCACCCCACCATTCCCCCACAAGCTCTCATGTCATATGTGCCATTCCTTCTTGCAGACTCATAACCAGGATACACTCATACACCACCATCAAATACATAACCATATCAGGAACTTATTAACCACAAACATACCCTGGGACTAGCGCCAGACATGCACCAAACTCGATGCCAAACTTCCCATTAACTCTTCCAAATACTGAAAAGCATTCCACTGACTCACTGGTAAGAACTCCATACCTCACTAGTCACTTCTCTGTGACAACTGTCCCTTATCTGACAATCTGAACAAAGTGAGGTAACGTTTTTGCATCCTATCTGTCTGACATCTTTTCCATCCATTATGACCCATATTTTGATTACTTACCTTCCCCTACCACCCACAAACACACAAATACCGGTGTCCCACCCCTGGGTCCCAGCTTGCAGTACTTGGACAACATACATCTACATCTACATGGACACTCTGCAAATCACATTCAAGTGCCTGGCAGAGGGTTCATCAAACTATCGTCACAATTCTCTATTATTCCAATCACGTATAGCGCGCGAGTAGAATGAACACCTATATCTTTCCATACGAGCTCTGATTTCCCTTATTTTATCGTGGTGATCGTTCCTCCCTATGTAGGTCAATGTCAACAAAATGTTTTCGCAATCGGAGGAGAAAGTTGCTGATTGGAATTTCGTGAGAAGTCTCCGTCGCAACGAAAAATGCCTTTCTTTAAATGATTTCCAGCCCAAATCCTGTATCATTTATGTGACACTCTTTCCCATATTTCGCGATAATACAAAACGTGCTGCCTTTCTTTGAACTTTTTCGATGTACTCCGTCAGTCCTATCTGGTAAGGTTCCCACACCGCGCAGCAGTATTCTAGAAGAGGACGGACAAGCGTAGTGCAGGCAGTCTTCTTAGTAGGTCTGTTACATTTTCTAAGTGTCCTGCCAATAAAACGCAGTCTTTGGTTAGCCTTCCCAACAACATTTTCTATGTGTTCCTTCCAATTTAAGATGTTCGTAATTGTAATACCTAGGTATTAGTTGAATTTACGGCTTTTAGAATAGACTGATTTATCGTGTAACGTAACCGGAGTTTAACGAGTTCCTTTTAGCACTCATGTGGATGACCTCACACTTTTCGTTATTTAGGGTCATCTGCCGCTTTTCGCACCATTCAGATAACTTTTCTAAATCGTTTTGCAGTTTGTTTTGTTCTTCTGATGACTTTATTAGTCGATAAACGACATCGTCATCTGCAAACAACCTAAGACAGCTGCTCAGATTGTTTCCAAAATCGTTTATATAGATAAAGAACAGCAAAGGGCCTGTAACACTACCTTGGGGAACGCCAGAAATCACTTCTGTTTTACTCGATGACTTTCCGCCTGTTACTGCGAACTGTGACCTCTCTGACAGGAAATCACAAATCCAGTCACTTAACTGAGACGATATTCCTTAAGCACGCAATTTCACTACGAGCCGCTTGTGTGGTACAGTGTCAAAAGCTTTCCGGAAATCCAGAAGCACGGAATCGATCTGAAATCGTCAATATCACTCAACACTTCATGCGAATAAAGAGCTAGTTGTGTTTCACAGGAAAGATGGTTTCTAAACCCATGTTGACTGTGTGCCAATAGACCGTTTTCTTCATAATGTTCGAACACAATATATGTTCTAAAACCCTTCTGCATATCGACGTTAACGATAGGTGCCTGTAATTTAGTGGATTACTCCAACTTCCTTTCTTCAATATTGGTGTGACCTGTGCAACTTTTCACTCTTTGGTTACGGATCTTTCGTCGAGCGAACGGTTGTATATGATTGTTAAGTATGGAGCTAATGCATCAGCATACTCCGAAAGGAACCTAATTGGTATACAGTCTGGACCAGAAGACTTGCTTTTAATAAGTGATTTAAGTTGCTTCACTACTCCGAGGATATTTACTTATATGTTACCATAAATAGAATTAAGCACACCAATTACAGAAAGTGACATAAAACAAGTACTTCACAAAAAACGCAGCACTTCCCCCAGTCATCACTGCATTACTTACCGACATATCAGAGAATGCCCCCTCTCCTTTCTCCTCACCCTTCCACCCCTTTACGTCATTATCCTTCCCACAGGTTACTACCCTCAACAATGGAAAACATCCCAAATCCTACTTTTCCTCAAATCCCACAAACCTCTTATTGATACATTCTCCTACCGCCCCATATGCCTCACCTCAGTATTTAGCAATGTCTTCGATGCCATCCTCTCCCAGTGCATCCATCAACACATGAACTAACATCACCTTCTTCCTGTTTATTAGTGTGGCTTCTGTCCCACTTTCACCTCTGATGACCAGCTCCTGCACTTCACCCATCTCTTGCCTCACCAACTCCAGTAAATCTGCTATATTTGTCTTCCTCGGCAGAAAAAAGCCTACAATCGTATATGGTATTCTGGTCTCGTTTTAAAACTTCAGACTTAAGGCTGTCAAATGAATCACGTCCAATTTATTGCATCCTTCCTAGTTAATCGCCCATTCTTTGTCACTGTTAATAATACCAATTCCCGTACCCTCCATTCCACTGCAGGAGTGCTCCAGGGATCTGTTCTCTCTTCTTCCCTTTATCTCCTCTACACTACTGAAATGACCAAACCACCCTTGCCAATCCACCTCCTTCAGTACACTGATGACACCGCTTTCTTCGACCTCTACCCTCCGGAAATCCAAACGATCCTTCCAAATCCACCTCAATCAGTTCACGTTACCTTCTGGTGTAACCAATGGCTCCTCAAGATCAACCCCTCCAAAACCCAGGCAATAATTATAGTACAAACGACACTCAGCTTCCGCCTCCATGACTTCTACCTTACCATTTACAACTGTCCTATCCACTTAACTACCACACTAACCCTCGAGCAGCAACTGAGTTGAAGACATTACCTACTAACCATCCAACAGAAAGCCCACAACAGACTTAAACTACAAAAACTACTAACAGGCCAACTTGGGGATTATACCCCTCCACTAGTGGCCACACCTACAAAGTCCTGATCTGGCCCATCCTCTGCTATGCAAATGTTTCATGAATCTCCCCGACCAAAATTCTGCAAATCCTCGAATGCCACGATCTTCATCTCACTTTCTGCATACACTTACCTTCGCCGACCGGAATCCTCTACCCTCCCATCAAATTCCCACACCTCTTCACTCACATCGAACACCACCCCATCTCCTAAACTATTCACAAACCAGCTGTCAATCATCCCATTGTCTCCCCTCTCATCGTCTTCACAGACACATCCCTCTATCCCACACACACTCCATATCCTACCTCAATGCAACTTCTATGAACTCCCTCTCCCAAACAATGAGACCTGCTCCAATATTTATCCCCTCTACCAATTTAACTCTTCCCCACCTATCCACTCTACATCAGCGCTCATCTCTCCTTTTCTCTCTCCACCCATCTCCATTCCTTTCCTCATGCAACCATTACCCTACCCACACAACATACTACTTCTCACTCTCTGTCTTACCCACCGACTGTATTTGCCACTATCCACCTCGACTCCTACATCTCAGCTCTATAATCTAACAGATCCTTATATTTCTGCCCACACTCATCAACTGTATGGAACACACACCCTCTTCCGATAAAATTTTCCACACTATAGCAGGTCCTTCAGATTTTAAGTGAAAGTGCGGAGCTTCATTATTTTTATCGGAAGAATTTCACTCTCCTGCGATGTATATTATATATATGTATAACTTAATTGTCTACCTTTGATTTTTAATTTAAAATAGAAAACAGCCACCATTTTAGTTTCTGTTTCTCATTATCAGTCTTTTTTAATTAGCTTGGTTGCAGAGCAGATAATGATATTGTAGACACCCTAACCCCCCTCCAACTCCATGTGGGGCGAGGGGAGAGAAGTAACAATAAAGAAAAAAAATGACTCTGTGGTGATTGGTTATGTTATTACCAATAAAAACAGCAACAGTTCATTCCAAAGACACAGATTTTTGTGGTGAATTTTATTAGTACCTGAATCTACTAATTAATTAATTTTTGCTTCAGAGCCACTGCACAAATGTGCTCTGCCAGGATGATGAATATGCATCTCTACGTTTTTAATCTCCATGCAGAAAATATGTGTGGGTTACAGGTTATTTTCAACTTACATGAATTTTGACTCCCCATTTTTTTTTTTTTTTTTTTTTTTTTTGTCATCAGTCTACTGACTGGTTTGATGCGGCCCGCCACGAATTCCTTTCCTGTGCTAACCTCTTCATCTCAGAGTAGCACTTGCAACCTACGTCCTCAATTATTTGCTTGACGTATTCCAATCTCTGTCTTCCTCTACAATTTTTGCCCTCTACAGCTCCCTCTAGTACCATGGAAGTCATTCCCTCATGTCTTAGCAGATGTCCTATCATCCCGTCCCTTCTCCTTGTTTTCCACATATTCCTTTCCTCTCCGATTCTGCGTAGAACCTCCTCATTCCTTACCTTATCAGTCCACCTAATTTTCAACATTCGTCTATAGCACCACATCTCAAATGCTTCGATTCTCTTCTGTTCCGGTTTTCCCACAGTCCATGTTTCACTACCATACAATGCTGTACTCCAGACGTACATCCTCAGAAATTTCTTCCTCAAATTAAGGCCGGTATTTGATATTAGTAGACTTCTCTTGGCCAGAAATGCCTTTTTTGCCATAGCGAGTCTGCTTTTGATGTCCTCCTTGCTCCGTCCGTCATAGGTTATTTTACTGCCTAGGTAGCAGAATTCCTTAACTTCATTGACTTCGTGGCCATCAATCCTGATGTTAAGTTTCTCGCTGTTCTCATTTCTACTACTTCTCATTACCTTCGTCTTTCTCCGATTTACTCTCAAACCATACTGTGTACTCATTAGACTGTTCATTCCGTTCAGCAGATCATTTAATTCTTCTTCACTTTCACTCAGGATAGCAATATCATCAGCGAATCGTATGATTGATATCCTTTCACCTTGTATTTCAATTCCACTCCTGAACCTTTCTTTTATTTCCATCATTGCTTCCTCGATGTACAGATTGAAGAGTAGGGGCGAAAGGCTACAGCCTTGTCTTACACCCTTCTTAATACGAGCACTTCGTTCTTGATCGTCCACTCTTATTATTCCCTCTTGGTTGTTGTACATATTGTATATGACCCGTCTCTCCCTATAGCTTACCCCTACTTTTTTCAGAATCTCGAACAGCTTGCACCATTTGATATTGTCGAACGCTTTTTCCAGGTCGACAAATCCTATGAAAGTGTCTTGATTTTTCTTTAGCCTTGCTTCCATTATCAGCCGTAACGTCAGAATTGCCTCTCTCGTCCATTTACTTTTCCTAAAGCCAAACTCATCGTCACCTAGCGCATTCTCAATTTTCTTTTCCATTCTTCTGTATATATCTGGGTTAAAATTACGAGTTCTTCATATATTCTTCTAGTTTCCTATTTTTTAACTCAGGCTGTGGCTGCAGCATTGGAAATCAGCATTTTGCGTTAGGTCATCGAATCAGTAGTATGCCCACGGTGCCTCTCTGCATCGAGCTGTCATGGGAGAATGGTGCGCAACTCCGAGGTGACTTGCTTATCCTATGTGGCATTGCGATCCCAGAAGCTGATGGTTCGACCCTGCCACAACTTCTGGGGGCAGCAGTGGTGTGCTGTGACTTGGCTCTTAGTGGGTTACCATGTGTGGTGAACTTCTTGATTGGTCTGCTGATCATGAACTCTGCGACCATGGAATAGGCAACTCTCCCTGGCAAGGTATCTGCTTAGAAAAATTTGCAAGCGTACCTACAACACACCATACAGTTTGCACTTTAACTTGGGGGAGCATGACAGGGCGGCAGCTACACAGAGATATGTCCAGAAGCCCCTTTCCATCTCCTAGTCTTTGTTTAAATGAAGTTGTAAATGTAAGTTGATGTTGGGGGAAGCAGTATGTAGTGACAACACTCCTCTGAGTGGACAGGAGCTCGGGGGGGGGGGGGGGGGGCGGGCATGTCAAATAGGACATCCTTCGTCTCAGGAAATCTGACATCATAGTGCCAGTATTTCTGAACGTGGGTCTTTACATCATAGAGACAGTTCTTGCCAGTGTGCCCTGGTCGCCATGTTGGATTGCCAGCCTGTATTTGAAGTCAGCCATCTTGGATTATAAGGTTTTAGAACTAGTCCCATTCTTCTGAGTCTTGGATCCTGACATCATAGAGCCTATCCCAGTATTCCAGGTCGTCTGGCATGAGTGTTCCACCTTGGATTTTTGAATTTGCCATCAGTTTATATGGAACAGCAACCCTACATCATAGAAGTGGGGGCAACACACTGTCACAATGACGCTGCTTTTGGAATTTCCCATCATTTTAGAATTACCCACCAAATTTCATTTTCTCGCCATTTTACACACAAGGCAGTTGACCAGTGCGAGGTGGTTAGGAGAATTCTCATGACTCACAGATGACGCCACTGGTGACACATTTTTGCGTCCAAAACAGCCCACCATGTCTACTCTTAATAATCACGGCCTCACTCTCGATGAGGCAATATGGAGAGGTGTTGGACATCTATTTAGTTAATTTACTTGCTCGTTTTTTAGTGTGTTATCTAGATACGAGGACAGATCAATTGTTGCACATGAATTGGCATGAATATATCATATATTATTTTAACGTACTTTAAAATGTGTTAGTATAACTGAGCATTATGATGTAGAAGGGGGGGGGGGGGGGACTATATGATATGCACATAAGAACAAGCAGTTTCTAAAAGAATGAAAAACAGTTCTACTTGGCCAGCTGGTGCACAGACATATGTTCACCTGGAATCAGAAGCCACATGCTATAGTGCTAGTATGCTCTGCTGCATTCCTAGGTTACAAATTTTGTAACTTATAATTCTGGACTACACTAGTATGTAACACTACATTTCATACACAAGTGCACTTGTTTTCAGATCCAAACTAGATTTCTCATTTGTCTGGATAGCTAGTTCCCTGCGCAATGAGGCTCAACTCAGAACTCACAGGGGTGTGCGGAGGGAGATGGTCCTCCATGACACTCAGCCGTGTTGCGTCTCATTGTGATGACATATGGTAAGATGGACCAAAGGAATAAAAAAATATTTAGTAAACATGCACTCTAAAGTGCATAACTTAAGAGGTATCAGCACTTGTTCATCTTCGCTGCTATGAAACTTATCTCTTCTATTGAACAAGTGCTCATAATTCTTAAAGTATGCATTTTAGAACTTGCGTTTACGGAACATTTTTTTTTTGTTTTGGTCCACGCTACCACACCCCAAAATATGGAAAGCAAAAACCTCATATTAGAAGAAATGTGTTTCGCAGTATCAAAGATGAACGAATGGTCATAGCTCTTAAGGTATGCATTTTAGAGTTCACATTTATTGAACTTTTTTTTCCTTGTTTAAATGCGTATTACCACCCTTCAAAATATTCGACACTTGGTTTTTAACACACTGTATACTTCTTTTCTTCTCATAGGTGGGTCATTTATTCTGTGTGTGCTGCCTTCGTCAATTTGTTTTCTACTCACCTGTTACTTAGTCCTTCAAGAACTATTCTACTACTTTCCTCTAATTTAGCCCTTGTGTTGGTTATAATCAGAAGATCTTCTGTGTAGGCGATGCAGCCTCTGAAGCTGGTTCAGTAATGGCTCTATGCCAACATCCCAGAAATCTGGACCACAGGCTTTGGTTCAAATGGCTCTGAGCACTATGGGACTTAACTTCTGAGGTCATCAGTCCCCTAGAACTTAGAACTACTTAAACCTAACTAACCTAAGGACATCCATGCCCGAGGCAGGATTCGAACCTGCGACCGTAGCAGTCGCGCGGTTCCGGACTGCGCGCTTAGAACCGCTCGGCCACCGCGGCCGGCCCACAGGATTTGCAGGACTTTCTAATTGCACGTATCTGTCCGCACAATAATCTCATAGGCTGTTATACGGAGGGTTCCAACTGGTTCAGTCTTTTGAACGGGGGGGGGGGGGGGGTCAACATCAAATTCATTCTGATTCATTATGTGATTTATCGCATCCTTGGTGGTTTCCCCTTTCCTGCAGGGCGCTCATGCCTATTACCTATCTATGGTCTCTCAGGCGGCTACACAGACGTTCCTTCTGTAATTTCGCTAGAGCATTTACCAAACTAGTCGGCCTGTAAGATTTTTATTATATTGTGTCTCTCTTTTGCTCTTTTTTTAGTGTAATGATATTGGAGATGTTCCAAACTTTAAACACCCATTCTTGCAAAAGATATTCGCTTAATAACACTGTTACAAAAAATGGCTCTGAGCACTATGGGACTTAACATCGGAGGTCATCAGTCCCCGGAGGTCATCAGTCCCCAAGAACGTAGAACTGCTTAAACCCAACTAACCTAAGGACCTCACACACATCCATGCCTGAGGCAGGATTCGAACCTACGACTGCAGCGGTCGCGCGGTTCCAGACTGAAGCGCCTAGAATCGATCGGCCACTCCGGCCGGCTAACACTGTTACATATGCTACTGTTTGGTTCACTGTCCGATGCAACACTTCTGTCAAAATTCTATCGAGCCCTGGTGTTTTCTTCTTCTTTACCATCATTTTGCCAGCCTCACTTCCTCCTGGGCAAATGGAATCGAAGCACTGTTGTTCAAGTAATTCAGATCGAAGATTCTAATGATAGTCTCTACTTTCCATCGCAGTACCACCCAGTAACAGAGTTCTAACAAGGGAACCTCCCCATCGCACCCCCCTCAGATTTAGTTATAAGTTGGCACAGTGGACAGGCCTTGAAAAACTGAACACAGATCAATCGAGAAAACAGGAACAAGTTGTGTGGAACTACAGAAAAAATAAGTAAAATATACAAACTGAGTAGTCCGTGCCCAAGATAAGCAATATCGAGTATAGTGTCAGCTCAGGTGCGCCGTGGTCCCGTGGTTAGCGTGAACAACTGCGAAACGAGAGGTCCTTGGTTCAAGTCTTCCCTCGCGTAAAAATTTTACTTTCTTTATTTTCGCAAAGTTATGACCTGTCAGTTCGTTCATTGACGTCTCTGTTCACAGTAATAAGTTTAGTGTCTGTGTTTTGCGACCGCACCGCAAAACCGTGCCATTAGTTGACGAAAGTACGTTCCTCTCCAATGGGAACCGAAAACATTTGATCGCAAGGTCGTAGGTCAACCGATTCCTCCACAGGAAAACATGTCTGATATATTCTATACGACACTGGTGACGGCATGTGCGTCACATGACAGGAATATGTTGTCGACCCACCTAACTTGTACACTTGGCGAATGGGTAAAAAGATCCTTCTACCTTGCCCGATTTACGTTTTCTTGTGGATGTGTTAATAACTCCCAAAAAAGTGATGAAAACATGAGAGTTTGTCACATAAACTGCAACAAATGAATGCAACAGTTTCACAGTCACACAGTTTTCCCTGTGCTCTGTCAAAACAAATGTTTTTAACGTTTTCCAATTTTTTCCGTGTGTAGACCGTCAAATCCTGCATATGTCCAAGCAAATCTGAACTGGAATTTTCGAGAGCGAAGTTGATTGTGTGAGTGCCTGAACTTTGATAATTGACACACGGCAATTGCTAGAAAATAAAAAAGTTAAAATTTTTACTCGAGGGAAGACTTGAAGCGAGGTCCTCTAGTACCCTAGCTGCTTACGCTAACCACGAGACTACGGCGCTCCTCAGTTCACATAGTCCTTGATGTGGCTTATGTTACACATCGACTACTCAATTTGTATATTTTGCTTTTTTTTCATAGTTCGACAAAATTTCTTCCTGTTTTCTCGATTGATCTGTGTTCAGTTTTTCAAGGCCTACCCACTGTGCCAACTTATAACTAAATCTGAGGGGGGTGCAATGGGGAGGTTCCCTTGTAAGTAGCTACTGCACTAATGTCTCCCAGCCTGTCGTCATCGTGCCATCGGATCTTCTCAGAGTTGATAATACGGTGGGTGATCGAATCTTATTTGTTGTAAGTTTGTATGGAAAACCCAAATCATCTGTTACCATTTGGTCCTTGACGTATGCCTCTTATTTTTTGCTCTTGTAGGTGTCCGTCACCTGACTACCGCCACAAAGTGCTCTGCTTTCACGTCGAACCATCTCCCTGTAATCTCTGCTGTGGAGATCACCGGCGTAAAGATCCCAACACCGCCTAGGCAGTTACGCAGAGTGAACAGGAACAGTTCAGGAAGAGTCTGGAACACTCCTTCGATGATGTCCCAGACGAAACGCTGTCATAGCTGACGAAACAGTACGATGGCTAACTAATTTGGCAGCGCACCCCCAGAGAACCGCAAAAGGCAAGAGGTCTATCACGCCAGGTGCTCACTCAGATACTGGAAGCAATCTCGCACCGATCCCCAGAGTGGCAGCTGACGCTTCATGCTACTACCCAACCTCACCTGCATCAGTTGAGGCGCGAGATTAAAGGGGGCGACGTAGGGATTGGGCAGGCACTCCGTCTTGATGATGGCACTGGCTGAAGCACAACGGAACACTTCCTTAGCAGGGACGACGATTCCCTCTCCAGCAAGTCGGAAAGGATGTACTGTACGAGCCTCTCGCAGGCAACTTCACGCCACTACATGGTCGCCTTGTGCAGCAACGAATGTCTGTCCTTCTTGTGGCAGGGGTGACAAATGATGACGGCGCGGAAACCGTCACTGAGGAGGAGGTGCAATAAACCCCAGGAAGGCTGGCGGCTGTGCTCACGTGAGTTCACAGTGCGTAAACAGCTACCAACGGACTTGCACAATTTGTAAAGCTCTTTCTTTTCAATAAATCGTCCATCTTTTCTGAAATTGTAATCATTTGTTTGTCTGTACATGCACATCACATCTACCAATTTCGGTCCCATTCGGAGCATTCCTTTTTGTCTGAACTCGCATTTAGGAGGACGACGGTCCAATCCCGCGTCTGGCCATCCTGATTTAGATTTTTCGTGATTCTCCTAAATCGCTCCAGGCAAATACCGGGATGGTTCCTTTGAAAGAGCACGGTCGACTTCCGTCCCCGCCCTTCCCTAATCCGATGAGACCGATGATCTCGCTGTCTGGTCTGCTGCCCCACAACAACCCAACCCAATCCTTCTTTTTGTTTCTTTACTTAGAGTGTATTTTCTAAGGATTGGCAATTACCCTACTACTTGGAAACGTGCAGAGGTAGCAAAGAAGGCAACGACCTAATACTGCTAGAGAACTACACGCCTATCACTGTACTCCGTGCCATCTCAGAAAACACGTTAAAAGATTTATGGAACACCTCAACATTGAGGTCTTAATACGGCCAGAACAGTTTGGTTTCTGGAGTAGGTACAGTACTGAATAACTACTCCATCCTGTGGAAGACGCGATGGGCGCCTCCGAACGTCTGAAGTTCTTCCAGACGTCTCCAAGGTCTCCGACTACGTGTGGCACGATGTCCTTCTTTAAAATCTCTCTCTGTTCTGGGAGTACCGAGACTACACGTCAGGCTGATTGCGTCATACCTGACAAATGTCTCTTTCAGTGTCCGCGCTGCAGATGACTACCAGCAGCGATGCCTGCATCAGTGGGAGTACCACAGGGGTGCTTCACTGCTGTACTCCTTGTCTACCTTACATATACCCAAGTGGCACTTTAACAGGTGATACCGCACTCCACGCACAAGGTAGACTTTTTGCGTCGCTATTTGCAGATTCGTGCGACGTATTAGGTGCCTGAGCTATTAAGTGGCCCCTGACGCTTAATGCCACCAAAATACGGGTTGTGGTTAGCCTCTGGATCTTCAGTAAGTCGGGATCATCCGATACTCGCACGCCGCGAACTATCTTGTGGTGACCGTAGAGAGACACGTCACCTGGGCTCGCAAGATTCAAATTCGATATTACATCGCATACCATCACAAAAATCTTGTACTTCCATAGGGCACCGGCCTTTCCGACATTTAAGTCATATTGTAGTGATCAGACATTTATAATCACACTAGTCTATTACAACAAGCGCCTTATATATTGGCTCTGAGCACTATGGGACTTAACAGCTATGGTCATCAGTCCCCGCCTTATATATGTTTTGTAGGAATTTAATCAGGATTCTTTAAACATAATTTCAATACCTCTTCCTTCTATGTATGACATTCGTTGCCATACCTTTGTCTTCTGCTGAAATCATTGGTACTTTTGCCTTCCTCATTTAATTACTTGAGGATCTTTGACGAGCTTCCTTCTCTTTCAGTCTAGTTTTCAACTGACTCTTTAACCTACTCATTCAAAAATTACGTTAGACACACTTTATTTCACTTCATACTCCTTCTGTTTTGTTTGTTCTCTCTTTTGTCAATTCCACGAATAACTACTACAGCATAAGATACTTCATCATAGAGATTTACGGACTATTATGAATATGTAGAGGCTGCACGTCGAAACACAAAGAGAAGTAATCAGGGAGGATCTCGGGAAGTCACGGTTGCCAAACGTTTGTTCACACAATTTGCGAAATCCTGAATTCTTTTATTTGTCTCCTCGTTTTTCACCGACCAATTGATCCTAGAAAGTGTTTGGAAGCTCAGCCATAACCCTGCAAGTCTTTTATTGTGATTCGGGCAAAGTCTTATCTCCCGACTGATTCTCGAAAATTTTGTGGAGTTCAGCTCTACGCTGCGCGATTTTTCTTGCGATTGGTCCAAAAACTTCTCTCGACTGTATCGTAGAAAATGCTCTCGTAGCATCATGCCCTGTTTCTCTCTCTTGCTGTCAACCTAATTGAACAGACCTTAGTGTCTTAGATTGCATAGGTTAATACTGTGCACTATACCTGCATTCGTATATATGTTTTCATTGGCCTCACATTTTGTGTTTGTTCTCCTGTTTTTGCCACCAGTGTCATAGCTGTCACAAAAAGTCGGACCATCGAGTGGTGGTTACTCAGGTTTGCAGTAAGCCTGTGTTCTGACTGCTGGGACGTTCCGTAAGTGTGCCAAGTAGTCTGTCTGATCTGGTCCCGAATTAATGGAGTGTCGGTGGTTCTGTGCATCTCCCGAGTCGGGAGATCGCCTGAAAGATGCGTAGCGAGTCACAGAACTCTGCCTGTCAGTACTTGTAGCAGAGGTGCGTGTGTATCTGCGGCATCCGCCCCCCCCCCCCCCCCTCCCCACCCTATGGCTGCGTATTCTAGCACTGGCCGCAGTGTAAGGGTAGAGCGAAGTGAGCATTTTGTAAGTTGTAAGGCGCTTGCAGACGACCGAGGGCTTTGATTCTAACCTCTCTGACTTTTTGTGGTGGTATGCGATGTAATATCGAATTTGAATGAACTTTTATAATATATAGCGTTTTTCGCTGTCATGCAGAACTCGCAGGAACGCGCCTATTTCGTAGCTGTGGCTCAGTACACAACTGGGCGACTGCCAAACTCCCAAATACAAAAGGAGAGAAATCCGTCTGGGAGTAAGCATGAAATATATTGAATAGTTTTAAACGAGTTCCTGCAACAGCTAGATGATACATCGGATACCCAACCCAAAATCTCGTATCAGTGTCATTACATTCTCGAATACCACGTAGGGAGAAGGAAGGCATAAGAGAGTGCAGTAAAAGATTTATCGCACAGTGTTCACGGATGCCTGTTACCTAAGCTATCGAGTCTGCTGGAGCAGTGATTGTTCTAGCGCTACAGTATGTCTGTTAATACGCATCATTAAAATGAACGTCGCCCTATCGAAGGGGCAGTGTAAAAATGATTTTATTTCTAATTTTTTCCTTCGACTCTTGGCGTCACATGAAAGGTGTCTGTTTAAAAAAACTAAATTACAAATATATACCGAAACTGCAGGGAAAAATGCACCTGCTGTAGGGGATAATCACATTATTTCGCCCCATTTGTGTGCATGTGGAGATGTTAGAACGAGAAGATACATTCAGAGGCTGTTTCTCTATCTCGATCAGATATTACGCTGCAATACCTCGAAGCGAAACCAAAGTGCGTCGCTAGACCTTCGTGCATTTCTCAACCTTGCCAGCCATCGTTTCCTTTCAAAACATGGCATTTCCTTCAGCCAGTCGGCATGTCTCAGTCTAATGTCCACTGTTAGGTGACTAGATAGTTCTGATTACATAGTGCATGCAGACTGCGTATTACTAAAATGGAAGCAAACTCTCGAGTAAGTTTTTTTTAAAAATGAGATTGATGGACAGCGTGAAGAGCAACGAAGTATGTGCTTCCGCCACTGCAGCCGGCTTAGATTCCTAAACCCTATTTGAGTGGGCACGTGGACAGTGGACAGTTGGTCCGGCCTCACTTTCTTATGCACATGTGTCCACTGGAAGCATTCGACCATTTCGGTCCCCCACCCCCTCCCCCACTCCGATCCTCACACGAACCTGCTGCCATTGCACGATTATTAAGAGAATCGTTTTGTACTTTATCCTCCACTGAGTGCGGAGGCCCTGGACCTTTGCGGTGGCGTGCGTGTCAGCACACTCACATGAATGCACTGTTTCTTGTTGTTTAAAGTAAAGTGCATAATCTGTGATTTCAATCCTGCCCCCAGTGGTTGTGGTTGCAGCATGAGTGAGAGAAATCCTTTACTGTGTAATTTAGCTAATTCTTGTGGATATATTTATCTCAAGAAACGTTCCTCCTCGGTTTTTTCTTGATTTCCCACCGTTATTCACAAGTTGTGTATAATCTCATAGTGTCAGGCTCCTCTCATGCAGTCTGAAAGTGATATGATGTCACCACTTTTAACTAGTAGTGCAAGGATAATTTCGCCTCGGTGCAATGTATAAAGTCTGTAATAGTTTCACCGTGCTAATTGTTAAACATTAACCTATTTGGATATCACTGTATTCGTTTAAATAATACACTGTGGTGGTAACTGCTAAACAATTACAGTCTTGTATTTATGTGCGTATGTAAATACCATTCGTTGGAGTGCTTGTAGAAAATGTCACTGGGCAGAATAGTGTGCTGCAAATTGTAAATGTCACTTGAATTTCACATGCGTCTTCTGCAGTGTAAAAGTGTCTGCCCTAATCATGGGTTATAAATTACGTTAGTAAAAAGAACTCAGCCTGTCCTGTCATTTGTACAGCAGCCAGTTGACCTAGAGGAGTGGGAGAGGGGAGTGCAGCCATTTTGGGTCATGAATTATTGTTATTTAGATGACAGTCATGTTATTATAATGACTAATGGAGTGAGGTTGGATTGAAAATTAAAAAATTCAAAACGTTTTGTCATAAACTAGGCTTATGTAAACATAACTGAAGATCACATGTTATCAGTTCGTTTACATTAGGGTCAGACATTGTACTTGTTTGTTTACATAAGGACGCTAGGGCAGGTGGTTTGTTTGTTTGGATAAGGAGAACAGTGAGTACTTTGATTCAGGAACAGCACTGTCCCCTTACTGCTGACGTTTCGCTTTGTCTATGCGATGTATCAAAAGGCAGTCCGCCCCCGGTAGCTGAGTGGTCAGCGCGACAGAATGTCAATTCTAAGGGCCCGGGTTCGATTCCCGGCTGGGTAGGAGATTTTCTTCGCTCAGGGACTGGGTGTTGTGTGGTCCTAATCATCATCATTTCATCCCAATCGACGCACAAGTCGCCGAAGTAGCGTCAAATCGAAAGATTTGCACCCGGCGAACGGTCTACCCGACGGGAGGCTCTAGACACACGACACTCACAGTCATCAAAAGGTAGCCATCCTTACACCGAGATTAACAACCGTTTAATTGTTGTAGCCCCTCATGTTACGAGCTGGAAAATCTCGCAATTTGACTCTGCGCCCTAGCTTTTCAAGATGATGCTCTCGTCCATAGGTGAATTGTACCGATAAATCAGGCGTGGAGTTCGTTAATCGGCAGAAGATTCAAGTCCAGGAAGTGAGGCGTTTTCACATCGGACAATGGCTAACGTAAACCGACCAGTACCAGAATTTCCGGTAGCGACGTCCAAGGTAAAATTAACCCTGCGTCCTCGAACGAATATAGGACCATTCCGTACGACAGCTTGTGCTGTTCCATCTGTGCTTAATTCACGTCGAAGTAATAACTGTCAATAAACAGCCGTATTAGCGATAATTCATCGCTGTGGTCATTTCGTGAGACGTGTGTGGGTGTAAGCAATATATTGCCCGCAATATACTCGTTTGGCAAAATTTTGTACATGGCTGCACGTTCAGAGACCGTGAATAGTTACAATTGAAAGAAAAACAGACCTCGGTCACTATTTTTAACAAAGTAACCTGGTTTCAACACTGCTAGGAGTGTCTTCTTCACAATTTAAAACAAAGAATGGTCTATATTCTATAACATGGTCACATAATAATGACTAAAAACGTATGATAGGGTATAAGTACGGAATCAACGTAAAAGATTCCGTACTTTTTTTTTCTGCGTTGGGTCGCTTCAGAGATATGAAGGTCAACTTTGTTTTTTTAAACGGGACGCTATAGTTTGGTACTTATTTTCTGATAGCGGCTATCGAGACGCATCCAATGATGTGTAACAGTAAGGTCGTCGAAGGTCAACGAAGGTCACAAAGGTGGCGTGACCGTCCATTTACAGAAGGTGTTCGAAGTGCAGACCATTGGTATCAATGCAGTGCTGCAATCTTCTTATCATGCATTGAGTGATTGAGTGGTATTTCTCATCACATCGGCACTTATCGAAACACGTGCTCTGACAATTGTCTCTCGTATATGGTGCAAATAGCAAACAGTCGCGGAATACTGCGTACGCATCTAACGTGTCATTGACATGGAAACACCATTCGACGGTTTCGCGACACAACACTAATAGGAACGATAAGACTAGTATCGTCGAATCAGGAGAATGTGAATGATGTATTCCTTCGAAGAACAAATCGATATGCTCCTCATTTACGGAGAATGCCAACAGAATTCAGTGAGTGCAAGAGACTTACACGCTGAACGCTCAACGTACTCATCCTGCACGTCGTACATATAAATACGTGTATGATAAATTGAGAACAACTGGATCTTTAACGCATCGGAAACATATCCGGGAAAAGGAAAGTTACTACCGAAGAAATGGAAATTGCCACTGTGGTTCGAGATCCTTGTGTTAGTTCGCGTCAAATCGCAAGGGAAACTGGCACGAGCCAGAGTAGTGTTACTCGTGTTCTGCATCGCCATAAATACCATTCGTACCATATCAGTCTCCACCGAGAATTAACTGGTACGGACGGATATGCTGTCGCATTGAATTCTGCCGATGGGCTCAACTTCAGATTCAGAGTTATGACACATTTATTAATTCGATATTATTTGCTGATGAGGCTACATTCACGAACCGTGGAAATATTAATTTGCATAACATGCATTATTGGACAAATGAAAATCCATTTTGGCTGCGGTAAGTTGCACACCAAAAACCGGTCAGAATTATAGGCCCCTATTTCATCGAAGGAAATCTTAATGGTAGGAAGTACACCACATTCCTGCAAGAACATAAGGTCTGTTATTGGAAGAAATACCTTTAGGAACAAGGAACAGAATGTGGTATCAACACGATGGGTGTCCGGCACATTTTTCGCTGATGGCTAGAAATGAGTTGCAGAGACAATTCCCAAATCGTTGGATTGAACGGGGAGGAGATGTGTCGTTGCCGGCTCGTTCGCTCGACTTGACGTCTCTGGATTTTCTCTTGTGGGGATTCGTAAAAAATGGTTCAAATGGCTCTGAGCACTGTGGGACTTAACAGCTGTGGTCATCAGTCCCCTAGAACTTAGAACTACTTAAACCTAACTAACCTAAGGACATCACACACATCCATGCCCGAGGCAGGATTCGAACCTGCGACCGTAGCAGTCGCGCGGTTCCGGACTGCGCGCCTTGAACCACGAGACCACCGCGGCCGGCGATTCGTAAAAGACATTGTTTATAAAGACGTTCCAACTACATCTGAAGATATGCGAGAGAGAATTGTCAGAGTTCGGTAAGTGCCGATGTGGTAAGGAGTACCACTCAGTCCATGATAATAGCACTGCATTGATACCAATGGTCATCACTTCGAACACTTTCTGTAAAAAAACACGTCCACGCCATCTATGTGACCTTCGTTGCCCTCAAACACCTTACTGCTACACATCATTGGATGCGTCTCGATAGCAGCTATCAGAAAATAAGTACCAGAATATAGCGTCCCTTTTAAAAGAACAAAGTTGACCTTCATATCTCTGAAGCGACCCCACCTAAAAAAAAAGGTCATATTATTGCCCCCGTTGTCCCATGCACCATTTGTACCACAAACTTTTCAGTTCCTATTTTCGGAGTTACTCTTGGTGGCAATAGTTAGTGACTCACTCTGTATATATCAAAGTTAGATTAGAGGCTGGTGTTGGAGGCGCGTTTATAGCCATGAAAGTACGATAATATTTAATAAGAGTAGTACAGTGAAATAATACAAGTGTTAGAGGTGGATCAAACACGGTCATCGGATGCTTTTGTAGACGCCCTGCCTGAGGAGTGGTAGTGGTGGAATATTTGAGGCGAAACTAGGAGAACATTTCACGTAAATTTCCTGCTCATGTTGTAGCGTTATGTGGAGACATTCAACTTAGCCCCTATAGACAGAGACACTCAAGGGATTAGGGCAAGTGGCAGGGACAGGGAATCGTGTGAAATTGTTTTGAATGCCTTATCCAAAAATTACCTCGAGCAGTTAATCCAACAACCGATTCACGAAAGCAACATCTTAGGTCTGCTGGAGACAAAAAGATCCAAACATACTTAGTAGATCCATACAGTTAACATACGACAGGGAATCAATGATCATCAAGCCGTCACAGCAACACTAAATACGACTATTAATAGGAATGCAGGTAGGAAGAGCTTTCTGCTTCGCAAGAGTGAAAATAGATTTCAGACTTACTTTCGAATACATTATGGGAGTGACAGTGATCAATGTGTTACAATTATTTATTATTAAAAACAGTCTTGATCACAAATTATTTATTACGACCACTAAATAAATAAATTGTGCTCAAGACTGTTTTTAATAATAATTTTAAAAAAAGATTTCAGACTGCCTGAGCAGTCAGCACTAAAATTTCCTCACTAGTACTAACAATATAGAGTGTCAATGGACAAAATTCAAGAGCATTTTATACTTAAGACCGGTATCAGCGGCGCAGAGTTGTGAGGGATGGAAAAGACCCTCCCCCATGGTTTGACAACAATGTTCCAAAAGTGTTACAAAAGAAAATAGATCTTCAACGCAAATTTATGTGTAGCCAAAGACTCAGACAAACGGAAATCAAACGAAGCCAAAATTAGCCCGGGAGGGCCAACCGTGAAACATCCCACTTTACATAAAATCCTAAGACGTTCTGGTCTTATGTTAAATCAGTAAACTATAGAAGTCATCCGTCCAGACATCCAGTGACCATAAAGCCACTGAAACGGAGGGCGACAGAGAAAGGGCGGAAATGCTAAACATGTTTCCCTAAGACTGTTTCACAGCGGAATATAGCACCAGAGTGCCTCCTTTAAATTTTCGTACGAACGACAAACTGGCTGCTATCAAAATAAGCGACCGAGAGACAGAAAACCGCTGATCAGAGGGAACGCCACTGGAGCTGGCGGGATACCGGTGCGACTCTACACAGAGTACGTCAGAGGGCGCGCCCCTCTCCAGGCGGCAGTGCGGCGTGGTGTCCTGTAAACTGCACCCAGGAAAGGTTCGGGAATTGTCCCACTGATCCCCCCGTTTCAACTCAGCCAACTACCCGGCAGCCAGAAGGGCCAAGGCCGCTCTGTTCCGCCCCTAGGTGGCTCGCTGATGAAGAGGACTCTAGATTGTCGAACAAGAACTGAAAGGCCTAATTTTTTCCGGTCCGGTATGATCATATTTTTTTCATTTTCTGACCTACCCATTTACGTCCGTGAATCACCATGTGTTGTATGTAATGCGCATAAGGTCTGTTGACATTCTAGGGAAATGGACATTTTGGATGTATACAGGGTCAATAATAACAACATTTCGGCTGTTGCTGAGGGATATTTTCCGAGTATTTGGGTATAAGAGACCCGTGCTCTCCAGTTTTCTCGTTGCAGCGTAATTAGACTTAGTTTGATTTCTCATCCCTTGAACGGTAGCCCCGCGGGGTAGCCGCGCGGTCTGGGGCGCCCTGCAACGGTCCGTATGGCTCCCCCCCCCCCTCGGAGGTTTTATATATATATATATATATATATATATATATAGTACAATACAATTTAGAACGAAATCCGCAATGAGGCAGACCACTTTCCGTCCTGTTTATGTTGCGAAGCCGTTGAACCATGAGGGCCGGACCTAGCTACTCTTGCCGTGGACCTCCTGGCTTCACGAGAAGAGAAGTAGCTAAACCTTGTGCTGCGGCTGCGCGCCCTACACCGCCTCACCACAATATCCTACTGTCGGAAGGACGGCAAGAGCGCCGCAAATTGACGCCACGACGCCCTACGATATTTCCTCTTAATACGTGTATCACACTCGTTCTACTTGTTTTAACGTTTAGATCCTACTTCCCCTCCTTTTATAATGCTTGTCTACACCTACACAATTACCCTGCAATTCATAATTAAGTCCCTAACAGTAAGTTCATCGGACTACTTTCACACTGCTTATCCACCGTTCCACTCTCGAGCCAAGCGGGAAACACGAATACCTGTATCTTTCCGTGCGAACTCTGATTTCCCTTATTTTATTACGACAATCTTTTCTCCCCTTGTAGGCGGGCGTCGACAAAACATTTTCGCAATAGGAGGAGAAAATTGGACCTCGAAACTTCGTGAAGACGCGTGTCATATCCGTGACAACCTCTACCCAATTTCGCGATAATACAAAACGAGCTGTCCTTCATTGGACTTTTTCGATGTCCTCTGTCAATCAGATCCGGTAAGGACACAGCAGTGCTCTAGCAGAGGACGGAAAAGCCTAGTGTAGGGAATCTCTTCAGTAGATCTGTGCGTTTTCTGTTCTGACGACAAAACGCAGTCGTTGGTTTGCCTTTCCCACACCATTCTAACGAAATTGACATGTTGGATGTATATATTGTATTATCGTTCCAATTAAAGTTGTTCGTAAATCTCATCCGTAGCTATTTAGCTGAATTGACAACCATTGCGTCTGTCTGATTTACCGTGTAACCGAAATTTAATGGATTCCTTTGAGTACTCATGTGGATGACCTCGCACTTTTCATTATTTAAGCTGCGCGGGGTAGCCGTGAGGCCTTAGGCGCCTAGCCACGGTTCGCGCGGCTCCGCTCCCCCCCGGAGGTTTGGGTTCGAGTTCTCCCTATGGCATGGATGTGTGAGTTGTCATTAGCGTGTTAGGTTAAGTTAGATTAAGTAGTTTGTAAGCCTAGGGACCGATGACCTCAGCAGTTTGGTCCCATAGGAACTTACCACAAATTTCCATTTTTTCATCATTTAGAGTCATTTGCCACTTTTCGCACCATACCGGTATTTTGCCTAAAACACTTTGCAGCTGGCTTTGCTAGTGGGATGACAGCATCATCAGCAAGGAATCTAAGTGGGTTGTCAGATTGCCTCCTAAATCGTTTACGTGGACCAGCGGAGTCTTCCTTGCCTCTGTTTTACTCAGTGACTCTCCGTCAGTTACCTCTCTGAGACGAAATCACGAATCCAGTTGCACAACTGAGACGATATTCTATACGCACGCAATTTGATTAGAAGTCGCTTGTGAGGAGCGGTGTCGAAAGCCTTCTGGAAATCAAGAAATTTGTAATCAATTTGAGATACGCTGTCAACAGCACTCATTACTTCGTGCGAACAAAGAGCTAGCTGGGTTTCACTTGAACGATATCCTCGTCCACATCTACATCTACATAGATACTCCACAAATTGCATTTAAATGCCTGGTGCAGGGATTGTGGAACCACTTTCACAATAATTTTCTGTTATTTCACTCTCGAAGAGCACGCGGATAAAAACCAGGACCGTGCGAGCTCTTATTTCCCTTATTTTATTATGATAATCGTTTCTCCCTATGTACGTCGGCTTCAACAAAATATTTTCGCATTCGGAGGAGAAAGTTGGTGATTGAAATTTCGTGAGAAGATCCCGCCGCAACGATGAAGTCCACCCCAAAACCTGTAACATGTCCGCAGCGACACTGTCTCTCTCCACTGTTTCTCCATAATACAAAGCGTGCTGCCCTCCTTCGAACTTTCTCTGAGTACTCCGTTAACCCTGTCTGGTAAGGATCGCACGCCGTGCAGCAGTACTCCAAAAGGGCACGGACGAGCCCAGCGTAGGCAGTCACGAGCACAGTCTCACACTCTCCATTATTTAGGGTGAACAGCCAACTTTCGCAGGATACAGATATCGTATTTAAATCATTTTGCAATTGGTTTTGATTTTCTGATGACTTTACTAAACGACAGCGACAGCAATATCTGCAAGCAACATAAGACGGCTGCTCAGATTGTTTTCTACATCGTTGATATAGACAACGAACATCAGAGGAACTATAACACTACCTTGCCGAACGCCAGAAATCAATTCTGTTTTACTCGAAGGCTTTCCACCAGTTAAAATCACGAATCCACTATAAACGAGATAATATTCCATAAGCGCGCAAACCGGTTACAAGCCACTTGTGTGGTACAGTGTGAAAAGTCTTCTAGAAAATCTAGAAATACGGAGTTAATTTGACATCCCATGTCAATGGCAACCAACATTTGGTGTGACTAAAGAGCTGGCTGTGTTTTCTAAATCCGTGTTGGCTATGAGTCAATAGACTGTTCCCTTCGAGGTAATACATAGGTTCCAGCATGAGGTTTTCACTCTGCAGCGGTGTGTGTGCTGACATGAAACTTCCTGGCAGATTAAAACTGTGCGCCGGACCGAGACTCGAACTCGGGATCTTTGTCTTTCGCGGGCAAGTGGTAGAGCACTTGCCCGCGAAAGGCAAAGGTTCCGAGTACTAGTCTCGGTCCGGCGCACAGTTTTAATCTGCCAGGAAGTTTCAATACATAGGATGTTAGAACACAGTACATGTTCCAGAATACTACTGCAAATCGACGTTGATGACAAGGGCCTGTAGTTTAGTGAATTACTTCTATTTCCTTTCTGCTTATTGGTGTGACCTGCGCAATTTTCCAGTCTTTGGGTACGGATCTTTTTGAAACTGTGTGGCGGACCGAGACTCGAACTCGAGGCCTTTGTCTTTCGCGGGCAAGTGCTCTACAGGCTGAGCAACCCAAGCATGATTCAAGACCCGTCCTGACAGCTTTAGTTCCGCCAGTACTTCGTCTGCTACCTTCCACAGAAGCTCTCCTGCGAAACTTGCAGAACTCCTAGAAGAAATTCTATTGCGGAGGCATGGCTTTGAAGATATACGAGAAGGGTGGCAGATCGAACAGCTGCTGCTGTTACGTTCATCTGTAGCACTACTAATTCTCATTAATGTCTTGTAAAGTAATGTCGGCGGAAGTTACCGCTTTACCTCGTTTCTTCTTCTGCGACCTTCCTCTTGCTGGATAAATAAAGTTCTTCTGGGCGTGTCGCGTCGATAAGGCATCGTCTTGGTGATATAAAATATTTGTAGAAGCAATCGTAATGGACGTAGGTTTTTCCTCCTACTAAACAAAACATTCCAAACTTGTAATAAACACTGTATTGAGATACAGGTTTACACTATTCTGCTTCACACAAAACACGGAGCATCGCCATAACATGTCCTGCCATGGAGGAGTCCGAAACAAGAAAAGTGATTTTAAAAACTGTGAACAAATGAACATTACAAAACTGAAATTACTGAGGTAACATTGATTCTATGCCACATGCCGTATAAATTTGTTAGGTTTATCTCCCAACAAATCATGAGAAAGAGAGAGACAAACAAGTAAGGAAATTACAGTCTTTCAAGACCCCAGTTTAGGTACACCACGTGACTTACTTACGTGGCTGTTTGGTGCAGTGCCAGTAGAAAAGCAGAGTAAGTTAATCTATTTGTGGTGCACGCCAAGAAGAGTTGTTTGTTACCCGCAGAACGACTGCTACCTCAGTGTCTTGTATACGGGGAGACTTACCTGCAACAGACAGAAACAGAGATCTTGCAGTGCAGTTTTGTTTGACTTTTATTAATTATAATCTAATTTTATTTCTACCTGAGCGCAGCATTTGCACAGTGAGTAAAGAAATTGGGAGCGCCAGCCGCAAGAATGTAACTAGATTCTAACAAGCATTTTAGTCTGTCAAAAAATTATTACAGCTATAAATACTTTAGAAATGACTATCTACATCTACATCTACATTTATACTCCGCAAGCCACCCAACGGTGTGTGGCGGAGGGCACTTTACGTGCCACTGTCATTACCTCCCTTTCCTGTTCCAGTCGCGTATGGTTCGCGGGAAGAACGACTGTCTGAAAGCCTCCGTGCGCGCTCTAATCTCTCTAATTTTACGTTCGTGATCTCCTCGGGAGGTATAAGTAGGGGGAAGCAATATATTCGATACCTCATCCAGAAACGCACCCTCTCGAAACCTGGCGAGCAAGCTACACCGCGATGCAGAGCGCCTCTCTTGCAGAGTCTGCCACTTGAGTTTATTAAACATCTCCGTTACGCTATCACGGTTACCAAATAACCCTGTGACGAAACGCGCCGCTCTTCTTTGGATCTTCTCTATCTCCTCCGTCAAACCGATCTGGTACGGATCCCACACTGATGAGCAATACTCAAGTATAGGTCGAACTAGTGTTTTGTAAGCCACCTCCTTTGTTGATGGACTACATTTTCCAAGCACTCTCCCAATGAATCTCAACCTGGTACCCGCCTTACCAACAATTAATTTTATATGATCATTCCACTTCAAATCGTTCCGCACGCATACTCCCAGATATTTTACAGAAGTAACTGCTACCAGTGTTTGTTCCGCTATCATATAATCATACAATAAAGGATCCTTCTTTCTATGTATTCGCAATACATTACATTTGTCAATGTTAAGGGTCAGTTGCCACTCCCTGCACCAAGTGCCTATCCGCTGCAGATCTTCCTGCATTTCGCTACAATTTTCTAACGCTGCAACTTCTCTGTATACTACAGCGTCATCCGCGAAAAGCCGCATGGAACTTCCGACACTATCTACTAGGTCATTTATATATATTGTGAAAAGCAATGGTCCCATAACACTCCCCTGTGGCACGCCAGAGGTTACTTTAACGTCTGTAGACGTCTCTCCATTGATAACAACATGCTGTGTTCTGTTTGCTAAAAACTCTTCAATCCAGCCACACAGCTGGTCTGATATTCCGTAGACTCTTACTTTGTTTATCAGGCGACAGTGCGGAACTGTATCGAACGCCTTCCGGAAGTCAAGAAAAATAGCATCTACCTGGGAGCCTGTATCTAATATTTTCTGGGTCTCATGAACAAATAAAGCGAGTTGGGTCTCACACGATCGCTGTTTCCGGAATCCATGTTGATTTCTACATAGTAGATTCTGGGTTTCCAAAAACGACATGATGCTCGAGCAAAAAACATGTTCTAAAATTCTACAACAGATCGACGTCAGAGATATAGGTCTATAGTTTTGCGCATCTGCTCGACGACCCTTCTTGAAGACTGGGACTATTTGTGCTCTTTTCCAATCATTTGGAACCCTCCGTTCCTCTAGAGACTTGCGGTACACGGCTGTTAGAAGGGGGGGCAAGTTCTTTCGCGTACTATTACGAACGTATTTTAACGACAGCTGTTGTTGTTGATGTCTTGAGTCCAAAGACTGATTTGATAGACCTCTCTATGCTGCTCTACCTCGTGCAAGCCTCTTCATCTCTCAATACATCTCTCAATAACTAATGCAACCCACAATCCTTTACTCCTGCTAACTGCATTAATCTCTTGGTGTCCCTCTAGAATCTTTTCCCTTCCTCCTTATCAGACACTCAAACACAAACACACACACACACACACACACACACACACACACACACACACACACACTTGCCTGCGATATTAAGCTGGTTTTCCGTTAATCTCACAGAACGTGTCTTTTCAATCACTACCTTCATTCAGCTGAAGTTGTGTCACAAATTTCCTTTCTCCCCAGTTCTATTCTACATCAGTTATTTTATATACGCATATAATCTACAACATTGTTCTACAGCATCACATTTCAAATGTTTCTATTCACTTCTTCTGTGTTTATCGCTCACATTGCACTCTACACCAGCTATTGCATTTCAAATCAGACGAAAAATGAGAAAATTTACTTCCTATTTTTAAAATCATTAATAATTTTTACATGTGTCAATAGCCGTAAAAGAAAACAACTTTTATAAATGTATCTTTTAAATATTTACTAGTTTTACCGTTAAAATTCGGTGAAGTTTGCCTTATTTTCCAAGGGTAATAGTTTGTTTTACGTGTAACTCAATAACGCTATGTCGAATGTCATTGAACTGCGATTTATTTTGAAGCTGAATGTCTGTTGTTGATGAAGCTATATAGCAATAACAAAAAATATTAGAACAATTTTTAAAAATCTTTTATTCGTGTAATTTCACCGATATTAAATTTACGCATGAACCTTTTTTTATTACATATTGATATCAGTTTCAAGTTTCACGGAGACGCTTGTCTGAAACGTGGAAAAGTAATGAAATAATGAATGTCTAACCTCAGACTGTTCTTAGGTAGCGATGGGTTGCCGCAGGCGACTCTCGACGGCCGCGTCGTGATTTACAGGTTAATTTCGTTCATCATAATAGAAGTTTTGGGAAAGCCTGCGACTGTGTCATTCACAATTTAAATAATAAAAACTGCAGCATTTACTTATTTTTTGCTGCTTAGCACAACGTTTTCATATAATGTATTCTCATTTTCAAGTGCCTTTATGCATTTGTTTATACGAATTTGTTTGGAGAAGTTCGCATGGTTGATTTTCTGACTTTCTTGCGCCTTTTCGAAGTTGGAAGGTTTTGCGCCTCCTCTGTTATACAGACTGTCACATACATGTAAATCATCACTTACTCTGTGCACGTGGCAGAATATATTCATGTAAACAAACGCACAAAGGCACTTGAAAACGGGAATAAATTATCGAAACGTGTCGTGCTAAGCAGCAAAAAATAAGTAACTGTTGCAGTTTGTGCCGAATATACTGCCACAAGCAGCACAGGAACTGGTCCACGTACTCAAATGATTTTGAAGACATCCTAAGTGGCGTGCCGCATGGATCCACGGGATTCAAGCCTGTGACAGTGGTCAGAAACGAACCATCCCCGGATAAGATCAGAGAGTTGGTAGACTTTCCACCCACTCGGAGACAACGGCACTCCGAAATAGTGCGACAAGCAGTCGAGTGCATAACGAAAGAACCAGAGAGCCGTAAGCGGCGGCACGGGGGGCCCTTCCGAGAAATCGAGCTAGAAAGGCTCGTCCGAAAAAGCACCGACACAAAGGCAGTAAATTTTTAAACTTGTGTGCAGGGCCATTCCGTGTACGATGCTTCGTACATCCAAACGCAGTTCAAATCGAGACGATACCAACCAGAAAGGGTCGTGAGTTTCATCACATCAGGAATATGAAGCTGTGGAAATCGTGTATATAATAACATGAAACTCCTGGTCACGTCGGCAATTAAAAAAAAAAAAAAGGATTCAGGTAGCGAAGATTATGTTTGATATACTTCTGTTACAGTAAAGAAGTTATCATTGTAACATTAGAAATGGTTCCTTTAAAATGTGTGTAATTTTTTTCTGTACCGAAAATATGTGCGGTAATAAACTGTTAGTTCCTAATTAAACTGAGACTGCCTTGCGATATCAAAGCGCTTCCGCAGATTTGTAACAACACGGGAACGGGAGACATTGTCCTAGATTTCTCTAATGGATGGGAAACGGAGAAACGAGCACACACAACGTAGTTACATTTTGCGTAGATGCGCAGTTCGGAGCGCCACTGCCCGTTTTGTTGCTTATAAACGGCCCGTACCGGGGTGGAAGCGAGTCCTACGGCGTGTGTCCGGGAACGCGGAAAGTACAACCGGCTGACACAAACAAGACTGCAGCAGGCGAGGAATCGACACAGACAGGAAGCAACGCGCGCAGCGTGGGCCGAGGCGTATGAGGAACAAAAGGAACAAGTCGAGAAATAGTGAGAAGGTGTACAAACACTGAGAAGACAGCTCACTATTAGCAGTCCATCAACCGACAAGCAGAACTCCGACAGCGGCAGCTGAAAGCCGTCACGACGTCAGCAGAAAGCACCTGTGATATCGGTGGTAGAGTATTGTATCGTCCCATAAACCCACTGATACGTCCTCTGTGTATATGAGCGTATGTCAGAAGCGCCCAGGGACCCTATTATATGAGCAGCACACATACTGGATGAAAATAGTTCATTTTGTGTCTTTCGTTGTAGAAGAATAACCTCACCAACGGACACTGCCTATCTTCTGTGCATGTGAGACTTGATGAAAGCTCGGGTGTGGCTGACAGCAAATAGGATAGTTTGACATCCTAAGACTTGCTCGTATTTACCTGCCAACCACGCCACGAGGCTATGTGGATTCACTTCCAATGTTAACCGTGCACGAGCAAATAGAATGATGTAGGAACTGTTGCATAATTTCAACGTTCGTGTAGTTACAAGTAACAACCTCTATTTAAGAGTAGAGCAGACTGGTGAATGGGTACGCAAACTAATAAGGCTTATCCAAACCCGACCTAGAACACCTCGAGACCCACGAACTGACCTCATTCAATTCCACCACCTGTGTCATGATATGAAATCATACTAGAAAAGATATTAACTACGACTATCTGTCCATTAAACATCCTCTTGAGGGAGCCCATTAAGTGCCGATATTAATGCATCCTTTAAGGCACATCTGGAGCGTTGCACTGTATGGTGTGGCGACCTGGACAGTGAGGAAGGAAGATAAAAGAAGATTGGAGGCACTAGTGATGTGGATATGGAGAAGAATGGAAAAAGTGAAATGGGAAGACTGGGGAAGGAATGAATCATTAAGGAGAGCTGGAGAAGAAAGAAACATTTTGAAAGCCATCAGAAAGAGAAAACGGAACTGCTTTAGATATTGTTTGAGGAGGGACTGTTTATTGAAGGAAGGAATAGAACGAATGGTGGAAAATATCAAAAGAGACAAATATTCAGAAATGAAAAGACTGGCTGTGGACAGACAAAAGTGCATAAGGCTTAACCCATGACAAGACCTGCCGTAAGGCAGGATACCGTACCAGTACTAAGACACCTTAGTGGCCACAAAAAAATTGTACATTTTTTTAAGGCAGTCCGTTGTCCATAGTCGCGTAGAGTTCTGACGCATCTTAGAGCCCAAAATTTATATTTTTTCTTAGGAAGATAAGGACTGACATTCATGTATATTTTTCTTTCTTCAGGATTGTCATGTGACGTTAGCATAAGTTTTTTTTTTTTTTTTTTTTTTTTTTTAGACCCACCGATACAGGAGTGGTTTTCATTTTTAGAATACGTATGGCTTTATTATTGCTTTTGCATGTATTGTTTGTAGAGTTTAGGGATTTGAATAAGAATCACAATGAACCTTTCATGTTGTTTGAACATTGTATTAATTCCGCAGATTGCAGCACAGTAGGACAGTTAGCTAACTCCCAAGAACATTAAATCTGCAGAATGGAAGGCAGTGTCCGTCACACACCTCGCTTTCCCTGTACTTCATTATTTGCACACGTAATCTGCTGTGTATTTTGAGACCTGTTCAAAACATCCCTGAACGGCGCACTCGGCCAGTTCCACGCCGCGGCAGCGCGTGAGGACGCGGCTGCAGCCGCGACAGTCAGCGCCCCAAGGTCGCAGCCGCCCAGGTCGGCGAGCGGCCAAAACCAGCCGCACAGCAGGATGAATGGGCCGAGACGGGTCGGCGAGCCCTGCGCTCGGGACGCCCCACTTGACAACAAGCGGCGCGTCCCCAGACACGGTCACGGCGGCGGCTGGACACCACAGACCGATGTGCTGCGCGCGTACCGCGAGAAGGAGACGCCTCGCGGTCCACGTGTTTGACGGCACGGCAAGAAGGCGGAAGGGAGACGCACAAAGCATCCACTCAACGAGGGGCAGCGCGGAAACAAGCTGCGCTGCGCTAATTACGTACCCATACGGCGCTGACACACGCCACTGCGGTGTCTGCCGCATCACAATGACGTCGACTACAAGATGGATTGCCGATAGGGGCGTGTCGCGCCAAAGACACACACACACACACACACACACACACACACACACACACACACACACACACACACACACACCTCCCCCATAAAGTACAGACACCTACCACCTAGCTTGCTTCTGTACCACAAAACGGAGTCCACAAACTGCGAGGTCCTGCTAACCTCCAACATCAGTCCACTCCTCCGTTATGGGCACAGGAGGAGGAGCTGGGCGAGATGCGAGGTGTCACTGGCTGATTTTCGGAGAAGCCCTGAGCGAGACAACGGACGTCATTTTCCAGCGCCGCCACGTAAATTCCATATTCAGTTTCGCAGTAGCCTTTAGAAGAGACGTCTACCCCAGGACCCCTACCTAGCACACCCAGTGAAATCTTCTGTATTAGGAAAAGAAAACCTGAAGAAAAAAGCAGGTCGTCATCGATTTTTCTTGCAATCTGTGATTTTGTATTCTACTGTGCATACTCGTTTGTATATTGTCCTTGTCAAAAAACTGGTCACCTTCACATATATTTTTCTCTAAACACATCGTTGGACGAGTCAAATAAATGTCTCAACGGGGAGTTCAGATGTTTGAACACTTAAATTTGGCAGCTTTGCTTTACTCACTATGGACTCTGCATCCAAGCAGTTGAGTTTGCCTGTCTAAGCTTTGCTTAAACTTTAGTACAACCTAACTGGTGAAAAGTCAGTGCAGGTTTAGCGAAACAAATCTTTCAGCTGCTCCAATCAGGACAAAGGTAGAGTCAGCCGTCAGGGCTCATCATTTTTCACTGCAATGTGCCACCGGTTGAGTTTTTGTTCCATTTCAGTTGTCTTTGCCTAATTTTAGTATCCAGGTGTTGCTGTCACGCGGGCCATTGGGCTGCCAACCAGTACTCATTTGATTTTTGTGTATTGTTAATCTGTTATAATAGAATGCTACTGCCCATTGACAGAGTACTTTTGAATTTCTTTCCTTTTAACTACCAGTGACTTGTGTTTATAGTCATCATATTTGTCTATAACATTATAAGCTGTATATAACTGTGAGAACATTTTTTTAATAATGATTGAGTTTTAGTTAGTCTCATTTGCTCACTCACCTTCGCCAGCCTCGCTGGACAGTGAGTATGTAAACTTTAATACTCAACGAGTATTACAGTTTGAGTAAACGTTTTCATAAGCAACGTTCACACACTTTTTTTTTGTTTCATTGTAGTTCTAATAACGCCAACTTCTTAAATGTTTTTATGTTCAAAATCACATGAGGTAGATCTGTCACTACTCTGACAGGCCACATAACCCCAAGGACGACATCTATGTGACCTTGTGGTTTTTTTTTTTAATTTTGATAATTGTTGTGAAAATCATTGATCAACGAAATGGACCGAAATTATCCTCCCATGGTGTTTGGGCTCACAATGGCCATTTGGCGGCAGTCTGAAGCTGGACAGTGATGCTGTCCGGTCTGGTGTGCCCCCTGTGTGAAAAGTTGCAACACTAAGGGTAGCCTGGACACCATTCTGCGGGCCGAGTTTCCGCCGGCAGGTGAACATATTTTTCTCCCACTGCTACCCCAGCCGCAGTGCTGGGAGCTATTCAGACTGGTCGGACGTCTCAGAGGGCTACCGCTCGTAATGATTGTTTAGCATAGTACTCGCAGTTGGCGAGATATTGTGCAGTGTACTGAGACGCAATAAAGTTTTAATATCCAACCCTATAAATAACTGTAAATAAACTGGAAGCAGTGACAGGTTTCGATGTTTTTATCAGATCACCTTCGGACCACGAATGTCTGCCGGAGGCGGTGGCGTGTGGCAATCCTCTTGTTTGTGGCTGGCGGTGTAGGCCCTGCTGCTATTTGTACGATGGGGAGATCATAGTCTCTCGGATCTATACGTCATCAACAAATGTACGTGGGAACCAGAGGTGCGTACACATGGGAAGAACATTCCGAACCATTTCGTTCCATGCGTGGGGTAATGAAAAGGCAAGTTATCATCAGAAGTAGCTCAACTCTAAAGTTCATTTGCTGAATTTACCCCCAAAATTACAGAACGAATAGAATCGATCTTTGAAGCGCCAGTACCACCCACTGGGTTATTAGTTTTGTTTTGTCGAAGCTCAGCGGGCTACGAATGGAAATTTGATATGCTTTCAATATTTCGCGTTTACGTGGTCCAATCTCTGCTTCTTTCGCGGTGCTCTGTCCTATTAAAACTATTTATTAGAGGCACTTTTGTGTTCGATTGTTTGCCACATCTAGCGCATGTTGAATGAATTTATGGGTATCTTTCCTCGCGGCTTGACCAGACCCAATCCTGACCACTAAAATCCTCGTTTGCTTCTTTAGCGTGTGCATATTTAAAGCTAGCAATCCATATGGGGCCTCACCTCCACGCTATGTACAGTTGCCGCAACAAACACGGAGTAAATCGTTATATTTAGTTAATGAGTATGTTTTCCGAGCATGATAAAATATGAGCTCAATGATAACCAAAGCATAACATGCTATGAAACCAAGCCCTTTATAAATACACTCCTGGAAATTGAAATAAGAACACCGTGAATTCATTGTCCCAGGAAGGGGAAACTTTATTGACACATTCCTGCGGTCAGATACATCACATGATCACACTGACAGAACCACAGGCACATAGACACAGGCAACAGAGCATGCACAATGTCGGCACTAGTACAGTGTATATCCACCTTTCGTAGCAATGCAGGCTGCTATTCTCCCATGGAGACGATCGTAGAGATGCTGGATGTAGTCCTGTGGAACGGCTTGCCATGCCATTTCCACCTGGCGCCTCAGTTGGACCAGCGTTCGTGCTGGACGTGCAGACCGCGTGAGACGACGCTTCATCCAGTCCCAAACATGCTCAATGGGGGACAGATCCGGAGATCTTGCTGGCCAGGGTAGTTGACTTACACCTTCTAGAGCACGTTGGGTGGCACGGGATACATGCGGACGTGCATTGTCCTGTTGGAACAGCAAGTTCCCTTGCCGGTCTAGGAATGGTAGAACGATGGGTTCGATGACGGTTTGGATGTACCGTGCACTATTCAGTGTCCCCTCGACGATCACCAGTGGTGTACGGCCAGTGTAGGAGATCGCTCCCCACACCATGATGCCGGGTGTTGGCCCTGTGTGCCTCGGTCGTATGCAGTCCTGATTGTGGCGCTCACCTGCATGGCGCCAAACACGCATACGACCATCATTGGCACCAAGGCAGAAGCGACTCTCATCGCTGAAGACGACACGTCTCCATTCGTCCCTCCATTCACGCCTGTCGCGACACCACTGGAGGCGGGCTGCACGATGTTGGGGCGTGAGCGGAAGACGGCCTAACGGTTTGCGGGACCGTAGCCCAGCTTCATGGAGACGGTTGCGAATGATCCTCGCCGATACCCCAGGAGCAACAGTGTCCCTAATTTGCTGGGAAGTGGCGGTGCGGTCCCCTACGGCACTGCGTAGGATCCTACGGTCTTGGCGTGCATCCGTGCGTCGCTGCAGTCCGGTCCCAGGTCGACGGGCACGTGCACCTTCCGCCGACCACTGGCGACAACATCGATGTACTGTGGAGACCTCACGCCCCACGTGTTGAGCAATTCGGCGGTACGTCCACCCGGCCTCCCGCATGCCCACTATATGCCCTCGCTCAAAGTCCGTCAACTGCACAGACGGTTCACGTTCACGCTGTCGCGGCATGCTACCAGTGTTAAAGACTGCGATGGAGCTCCGTATGCCACGGCAAACTGGCTGACACTGACGGCGGCGGTGCACAAATGCTGCGCAGCTAGCGCCATTCGACGGCCAACACCGCGGTTCCTGGTGTGTCCGCTGTGCCGTGGGTGTGATCATTGCTTGTACAGCCCTCTCGCAGTGTCCGGAGCAAGTATGGTGGGTGTGACACACCGGTGTCAATGTGTTCTTTTTTCCATTTCCAGGAGTGTAAATCAGAGGGCAATATAAATGCATAAAGCATTCGAAGTAAAAAAGGTGACTGAAAGAGAGTTCACTGCGTCCACACATCAGCCTGTGCTGCCCAACACACTTCATTTCTCAGAGACGCGTTGAAAAAGGAACTAAATTAGAAAATATACGCTCTGTTTCCTGGCTGACACTCCTCATTTTCCCGTTCAGCTATCCGTTGCGCTAAATTGTAAATTTGCCAGTGGTAATTTTGCAGCCACTGCTTCAATAACCGACAGACTGTCGGTTTTTTCCCGTGGTTGTGGACCAGTAGTTAATAAAATTCCACACTCACTGAGGGCTGACTAGATCACGAAATGGAGCGTCCGCAGACAAATGCAGAAAGGGCGTGATAAAACGAGTGTTCTCTCGAGAGTTAGTGAGGGATGTCTACCAAATAATAAGATAACATAAGGTAGTTAACCCCCACGTGAACCATGGACCTTGCCGTTGGTGGGGAGGCTTGCGTGCCTCAACGATACAGATAGCCGTACCGTAGGTGCAACCACAACGGAGGGGTATCTGTTGAGAGGTCAGACAAACGTGTGGTTCCTGAAGAGGGGCAGCAGCCTTTTCAGTAGTTGCAGGGACAACAGTCTGGACGATTAACTGATCTGGCCTTGTAAGAATAACCAAAATGGCCTTGCTGCTCTGGTACTGCGAACGGCTGAAAGCAAGGAGAAACTACAGCCGTAATTTTTCCCGAAGGCATGCAGCTTTACTGTATGATTAAATGATGATGGCGTCCTCTTGGGTAAAATATTCCGGAGGTAAAATAGTCTCCCACTCGGATCTCCGGGCGGGGACTACTTAAGAGGACGTTGTTATCAGCAGAAAGAAAACTGGCGTCCTACGGATCGGAGCATGGATTGTGAGATCCCTTAATCGGGCAGGTAGGTTAGAAAATTTAAAAAGGGAAATAGATAGGTTAAAGTTAGATATAGTGGGAATGAGTGAAGCTCGGTGGCAGCAGGAACAAGACTTTTGGTCAGGTGAATACAGGATTGTTGTTGTTGTTGTTGTGGTCTTCAGTCCTGAGACTGGTTTGATGCAGCTCTCCATGCTACTCTATCCTGTGCCAGCTTCTTCATCTCCCAGTACCTACTGCAACCCACATCCTTCTGAATCTGCTTAGTGTATTCATCTCTTGGTCTCCCTCTACGATTTTTACCCTCCACGCTGCCCTCCAATGCTAAATTTGTGATCCCTTGATGCCTCAAAACATGTCCTACCAACCGATCCCTTCTTCTAGTCAAGTTGTGCCACAAATTCTCTTCTCCCCAATCCTATTCAATACCTCCTCATTAGTTACGTGATCTACCCACCTTATCTTCAGCATTCTTCTATAGCACCACATTTCGAAAGCTTCTATTCTCTTCTTGTCCAAACTAGTTATCGTCCATGTTTCACTTCCATACATGGCTACACTCCATACAAATACCTTCAGAAACGACTTCCTGACACTTAAATCTATACTCGATGTTAACAAATTTCTCTTCTTGAGAAACGCTTTCCTTGCCATTGCCAGTCTACATTTTATATCCTCTCTACTTCGACCATCATCGGTTATTTTACTCCCTAAATAGCAAAACTCCTTTACTACCTTAAGTGTCTCATTTCCTAATCTAATTCCCTCAGCATCACCCGACTTAATTTGACTACATTCCATTATCCTCGTTTTGCTTTTGTTGATGTTCATCTTATATCCTCCTTTCAAGACACTGTCCATTCCGTTCAACTGCTCTTCCAAGTCCTTTGCTGTCTTTGACAGAATTACAATGTCATCGGCGAACCTCAAAGTTTTTATTTCTTCTCCGTGGATTTTAGTACCTACTCCGAACTTTTCTTTTGTATCCTTTATTGCTTGCTCAATATACAGATTGAATAACATCGGGGAGAGGCTACAACCCTGTCTCACTCCTTTCGCAACCACTGCTTCCCTTTCATGCCCCTCGACTCTTATAACTGCCATCTGGTTTCTGTACAAATTGTAAATAGCCTTTCGCTCCCTGTATTTTACCCCTGCCACCTTCAGAATTTGAAAGAGAGTATTCCAGTCAACATTGTCAAAAGCTTTCTCTAAGTCTACAAATGCTATAAATGTAGGTTTGCCTTTTCTTAATCTTTCTTCTAAGATAAGTCGTAAGGTCAGTATTGCCTCACGTGTTCCAACATTTCTACGGAATCCAAACTGATCTTCCCCAAGGTGGGCTTCTACCAGTTTTTCCATTCCTCTGTAAAGAATACAGGATTATAAATTCAAAATCAAATAGGGGTAATGCACAAGTAGGTTTAATAATGAATAAAAAAATAGGAGTACCGGTAAGCCACTACAAACAGCATAATGAAGGCATTGTGGCCAAGATATGCACGAAGCCCACGCCTACTACAGTAGTGAAAATTTATATGCCAACGAGCTCGGCAGATGACGAAGAAATTGATGAAATGTATGATGAGATAAAAGATATTATTCAGGTAGTGAAGGGAGACGAAAATTTAATAGTCATGGGTGACTGGAATTCAAGAGTAGGAAAAGGGAAAGAAGGAAACATATTAGGTGAATATGGATTGGGGCTAAGAAATGAAAGAGGAAGCCGCCTGGTAGAATTTTGCGCAGAACATAACTTAATCATAACTAACACTTGGTTTAACAATCATGAAAGAAGGTTGTATACATGGAAGAACCCAGGAGATACTAAATGGTAAGACAGAGATTTAGGAACCAGGTTTTAAACTGTAAGACATTTGCAGGGGCAGATGTGGACTCTGACAACAATCTATTGGTTATAAACTGTAGATCAAAACTGAAGAAACTGCAAAAAGGTGGGAATTTAATGGGATGGGACTTGGATAAACTGAAAGAACCAGAGGTTGTAGAGAGTTTCAGGGAGAGCATAAGGGAACAATTGACAGGAATGGGGGAAAGAAATAGAGTAGAAGAAGAATGGGTAGCTCTGAGGGATGTATTAAAATCCACGGAGAAGAAATAAAAACTTTGAGGTTCGCTGATGACATTGTAATTCTGTCAAAGACAGCAAAGGACTTGGAAGAGTAGTTGAACGGAATGGATAGTGTCTTGAAAGGAGGGTATAAGATGAACATCAACGAAAGCAAAACGAGGATAATGGAATGTAGTCGAATTAAGTCGGGTGATGCTGAGGGAATTAGATTAGGAAATGAGACACTTAAAATAGTAAAGGAGTTTTGATATTTGGGGAGCAAAATAACTGATGATGGTCGAAGTAGACTGGATATAAAATGTAGACTGACAATGGCAAGGAAAGCGTTTCTGAAGAAGAGAAATTTGTTAACATCGGGTATAGATGTAAGTGTCAGGAAGTCGTTTATGAAAGTAAATGTATGGAGTGTAGCCATGTCTGGAAGTGAAACATGGACGATAACTAGTTTGGACACGAAGAGAATAGAAGCTTTCGAAATGTGGTGCTACAGAAGAATGCTGAAGATTAGATGGGTAGATCACATAACTAATGAAGAGGTATTGAATAGAATTGGGAGAGGAGCTTGTGGCACAACTTGACTAGAAGAAGCGACCGGTTGGTAGGACATGTTCTGAGGCATCAAGGGATCACCAATCTAGTTCTGGAGGGCAGCGTGGAGGGTAAAAATCGTAGGGGGAGACCAAGAGATGAATACACTAAGCAGATTCAGAAGGATGTAGGTTGCAGTAGGTACTGGGAGATGAAGGAGCTTGCACAGGATAGAGTAGCATGGAGAGCTGCATCAAAGCAGTCTCAGGACTGAAGACCACAACAGCAACAACAACAAGGTAGTTAATTGACGTAGTCACCTCTGTATGTTTTATCACAGGAGATTGATACAGCATTACGCGGCGTCGATCTTTTCTTAACAATTTTCGAATGTTTCACCTCGTTTGAAGTGGAAGTGAAGGCACTAAAAATATCCTTTGTATAAAGGAGAAACGTACTTTCATCCGCCCATATAAATAAAACCCCCAGAAAACGGTAAAGGTCAAGTTTTCGTTATTTAAATCATGATTTATAGGTGTTGTCCCTGATTCTACTCACTTTTTATTTTTTCTACTGTTCTTTTCCGAAGATACCAAAAAAGAGTTCACTAGTACTGTTTTTAAATCAAGCGCTGAAGCATATGGCATACTTTTTATTCCACATAAAATTGCATTTTTTAGACAAAGTATGAAAGATGTTGCAAATTTCGTTAAATTTAAGTTGTAAGCATATTGCATGAATACGATATTGTGCTGGCGGACGCCTTCGCCAGTCGACACTAAGGAACATTGGATAGCTGCAGTAGGCGCGGATATGAAAAGCGAAACAGAACCCCAGGCTACGAGCGTATAACGCGTGCATATAGACCACCGCCGACCGAGTTGTGTTAGTCCCTCAGTGCGTCAGCACCTCAGTACGTCGCACAGGGACTCAGTTCGCATTGCACTTCAATACGTCGCACTGTGGCAGTCGTCGCCTCGCAACTTAATTAGTTGTGAGGGAACGATAGGAATTACATAGTTGTGACGAGGACACGGACGAGGTTCCAGAATCAGTACATGTTATTTGATTGCTGTTAACCACAGAGCCGGCCGAGGTGGCCGAGCGGTTGTAGGCGCTACAGTCTGGAGCCGCGCGACCGCTACGGTCGCAGGTTGGAATCCTGCCTCGGGCATGGATGTGTGTGATGTCGTTAGCTGACTTAGGTTTAAGTAGTTTTAAGTTCTAGGGGACTGATGACCACAGAAATTAAGTGCGATAGTGCTCAGAGCCATTTGAACCATTTGTTAACCACAGAACTTCAGATTGAACATGGTTGAAGGTAAGTGCTCAATTGGATGCTTTAATAAAGTGCATTTTAACCACGTGTGCATTTTGTGTTGTAGTGAGAGGAAACTGGCCGCCCACCTGTCATACCAGCCTCTCGTCATCCAGCTAGGAACCACGAAACATTAGAACGTCAAACTGCACAATTTTACCTACATTCTGATTTTATTCGAGAAAAGCTTTTACCCCACGAGTCTCAGAATCGCTTGACGCTATTAATTTACGGTAACTTTGACCCGTACAACGACCGGGAATCATTTGTTTATGAGAGTTGAGAGTCTGCGAAAGATACCGAGTTAACGACAGGAAACTGAACCGCTACATAAACACAAAGTTTCCTGTTGTCCAAAGGGAAACAGAACAGCCCATACACTCCAGACATACACCTCGAGAAAGGACTTGTTGTCCACAGCTCCTAGTGGCTGGTGTTGCTACGACTGGATCACGGGGTCCAGGGTTCGATTCATGACCGTGTTCGGGATTTTCTCTACCCGGGGACTGGGTGTTTGTGTTTTCCGCATCATTTCACCATCATGAACCGTGACAGTGGCTAAACTGGACTCTGTGAAAAATTGGACTGTGTAAAAACTGGTACTTTGTACGAGCGCTGATGCCCGCGCAGTCGGGCGCCCCATAAACCGATCACCATCATCGTCGTCGTCAAAAGACTCGCTGCCACCTAAGTCTGTGTCCGGCGCCGAGAAGTAACGGTACGACCGCTGTCAACAAAAGTGCCGCTCGCTCAGAGAGAGAGAGCAGCGTGCCGGGGCGGCGTGGGCGCGCTGCGGGCTGCTCGGCGCCACTTTGCTCTCTCAGGGGTCTCCAGCGGCACTTGTCCACTTTATACGGCTCGCAAACCGTACAGTTCCTTCACGCGATTACAGTTTCTACGTCAGCTCTATTCTCGACCATACGGTAGTCATGCTGTTCTGTCTGTGGTGCACATAAATAAACGCGTAAAACGCACTTAGTAAGGACATCAGCTTATCAAAAGTTACGAAATCGAATAACTTCACTCCTGTATTTACAAAACATCAAATATTCAACAAGCTATTTCATAGGAAAGTCAAACAACTTTTCAAATAACGCGAAGGTAAAAAAACAAAACTGAATGCGGAGGGACGCGAAGCCTCTGCCGAGCCGGCCGAAGTGGCCGTGCGGTTAAAGGCGCTGCAGTCTGGAACCGCAAGACCGCTACGGTCGCAGGTTCGAATCCTGCCTCGGGCATGCATGTTTGTGATGTCCTTAGGTTAGTTAGGTTTAACTAGTTCTAAGTTCTAGGGGACTAATGACCTCAGCAGTTGAGTCCCATAGTGCTCAGAGCCATTTTTGAGCCTCTGCCGACGTACTCCGGATCCCACAAACTGGCGCCTCAAGCAACTGCGCCCTGTCGTCTTTTATGTTTCAGTCTTCTAAAGGCTTTAATCCAAAAATGTAATCATTTGAGATTTAAGTACAAAAAATCTTAACAAGTAAACTTGTTCGGCCACTGCTTGAATACTGCTGACCAGTGTGGGATGCGTACCAGATAGGGTTGATAGAAGAGATAGAGAAGATCCAACGGAGAGCAGCGCGCTTCGTTACAGGGTCATTTAGTAATCGCGAAAGCGTTACGGAGATGATAGATAAACTCCAGTGGAAGACTCTGCAGGAGAGACGCTCAGTAGCTCGGTACGGGCTTTTGTTGAAGTTTCGAGAACATACCTTCACCGAAGAGTCAAGCAGTATATTGCTCCCTCCTACCTCGCGAAGAGACCGTAAGCATAAAATCAGAGAGATTAGAGCACACACAGGGGCATACCGACAATCTTTCTTTCCACGAACAATACGAGACTGGAATGGAAGGGAGAACCGATAGAGGTACTCAAGGTACCCTCCGCCACACACCGTCGGGTGTCTTGCGGAGTATGGATGTAGATGTAGATGCAGATGTAAAGACGTTCGTGAATGTACAATGGGTCATTGCCATATAACGTCTTACACTAATAACAAGCGTGTCGCAACGCGAAAATAATTAAATAGGAAAATTCCTCGAGACATTCAGTGCACTGGTGGTCAGAAACAGAATATATCCGTAGGGTGTAACCCATCGAAGGTGGGTTTCTGCTGAACACGGCAAATGGTGTCTTGCTTTCTGGTCGTGATGTAGACAGCCGTCTTCTTCGGACTGCTTCTCCTTCACATGGCACGTTACCGAAATATCGCAGGAGGCATTTGGTGTTTCACGTGACGGAATGGCTCCTCAACGTGACACAGCAGTAATCTACGTTCCGAAACTCGCAGAGCGCCACGTCAGCGTTACCTAACTCGTCGCACGTGCCGGCATTCCGTGACTTGGGTAGGTGCGCTGCAGTGGTGTCCG
Organism: Schistocerca piceifrons; assembly: GCF_021461385.2. Classification (NCBI taxonomy): domain Eukaryota; kingdom Metazoa; phylum Arthropoda; class Insecta; order Orthoptera; family Acrididae; genus Schistocerca; species Schistocerca piceifrons. The sequence goes on from NC_060138.1 coordinate 16,295,972, forward strand.
CTTGCCGCCCCCGCCTTCGAATCTACGGAGCTGCGGCGCACCCGCTGGCCCCCTGGCTGCTGCCCCCCCCCCCCCACTCCGTTACGCCGTTTCCTGCGCTTCCACAAACTCAGTCAACTATAAATAAGCGCAGTAAACTAGAGCTAGCTGTGGTGTAACGGAAGCCTTTCCCATTTGAGACTGTGGCTGCGGAAAGGTCCTGGGTTCGATCCCAGTACATTCCTGCTTTTTAACTGATTGAGCTACAATCCGGCACACTAAGTTTTATGTATACTGTTTACACCGCATCGCTTATTGTTATGGTCTTGCCAAAGTACTTGATCTTTAAGTGTATACACACCTATTCCAGTACATCATACACACTACATTACTAGTAAATTACAATGAACAACCATGAAATGTTACGAACGTAATTCACTAGCGGTCAGAGTTCAGATCAAGCGTTTAATCTAAACAGTCTGTAAACGTAAAGCGTACAAAATGTTTGAAAAGAAAATCAAACTTTTTGTGAAATGATTTGTCTAAAAGTGTGAAATAAAACAGATTAGGGAAACGTTTGATTCACCTCACTTCATGATTTCAAGCGTCATTCAAAGGCACGTAGAACGTTTCTCTCATCTATTTATTTCTTTTACCCAAATCATTTCATAAAATATTTGACCTATTTCTTTCATTTTTTATTTCGAAGTTTTATCCAGAAAGCACGATCTTACTGACTCCTCGTTTTCCTTCCTCACGTTTTCTCTTCTCGAAAATCCCAACTTTGGTACTTGATTCCAAGGGAGCCTTCTTGACATTTAGATACCGCACCAATGAATTTTTTTATGTGTAAAATAGCTAGGCCTTGAACAGATGAACTATTTGACACTTCATTTATATAACTTGGGAGCAGTTTTTACTGAAATATTTCAATTTTTCCTTAACTCTGTAATTAAGCTTTCCTTGATTACCCTGTTACTTTCAAGCAGTTAAATATTTTCACTCGAAACTAGACCTCACTCTGGTTACTTCGACACTCCGTTTGCCTGTTTCTCTCTCTTCGTTTGGCTATGAAAATTCGGACAAAACCTCACGGTCTAATTTATAGGGAGTCTTGTTTTCGTTCTGCTCACGCGTTTACAAAAACATATCGACTGTGCATCATACGATAAATAGTTCTTTCTGCGTGCTGTCATTTCCAAATAACGTCGTTCCGATATCTTCAACCGTTTATGGGTCGACGATTTTTACGACGACTCGATTCCCGAAGAGCAGCATAGGATTCGCACGCGCCGCAAGCGATCCGCCAGCGGACATAACAGCTAATACGTCAAGAATGAAGAGAGATATCATTCCGGTCAACTTTAAATACAATTTAGATACATTGGTTACACTTCGTACGCAATAATGTATGGCCTCAAATGAACTATAGGAAAGTCTATGCAATGTACATTGTTTCGTGCAGCACGGTAACTATGACGAATAACGAAAATAAACACAAACCTTTATCGAGCAAATATATCAAGCTGTAAGATGCGGAAGAGTAATTTTTTTCGGCGAATAGTTTCCTTAAAATCGGGCGATAAGTATTTCACAGCTGTCGTCGCATCTGCTCCACCGGTTTGCCGAGAAGGCACGTGGCTGTCGTGCGTGCTGCAACGACAAGATTCGTTTGAATCCGAACACCGCCAATTGCAGCAGAGGACAGGCAGCGCCACGGACGTCGCTCACGTAGCACACTTCCGTAACCATACCTACGGTGGTAGTTTGTCGTCTGAAGCTGTCGTGCGCTGCCAGTTGCTTAGGCCGGTATTACACTATCAAATTTCTTTGTCAAAGATTTGATCAAAGATGTCATCAAATATTCCGTCAAAGATATTTGACGTAGCGCTAGAAGGGGTATTACACTGTCATCAAATTTTTCGTCAAAGTTCAAGATGGCTGACAACAACAACTTGTTGCACGTACCGCAATTGCATTGTGTGCACATGCAGAAGAGAAGTGGGGGAAAAAAAGGAACCATACGTACGAGGTTGACAGTCTTAAATTCCTGGGATTACAACTTGATAATAAATTCAGTTGGGAGGAGCACACCACAGAACTGCAGAAACACCTAAACAAATCTGCATTTGCAATTTGAGTGTTACCAGAAATAGGCGACATAAAAATGAAAAAGCTTGCATACTTTGCCTACTTTCATTCCATAATGTCATATGGTATAATATTTTGGGGTAACTCTTCAAGTCAAACAAAAGTTTTCTGAGTGCAAAAGCGTGCAATACGTATTATTTGTGGAGTAAATTCACGGACGTCCTGCAGAAACCTCTTCAAAGAACTGGGTATACTTACTACTGCCTCTCAGTATATTTACTCATTAATGAAATTTGTCTTAAATAATATATCTCTTTTTCCAACAAACAGCTCAGTTCATACATACAATACCAGGAACAAAAATGATCTGCACAAGGACTTAAAAGCACTTACTATAGTTCAGAAAGGGGTCCATAATTTGCCAGCAAACATAAAAAATTTAGTTACAAATGAAGATCAGTTTAAAAGGAGCCTGAAGGACTTACTAGTGGCCAACTCCTCCTACTCCATTGACGAAATTTTTAATAGAAACAAATGATTTATTGTATATATTCACACTATTAGTATTGTTATTTCAGCTTAAAAAAATTGACATGTTCCACATCCACGAGGATCTCCTCAGCACGGATCTATGGAACGAAAAACTAATCTAATCTGGGTGAAGCCGTGGGTTTTACGACGACACGATAAAAGCATTCAACAACTTGTTACGTGAGCTTATAGTTGAAGACGTCAAGTCGTACATCTATTACTTAAAAATGGATGAGCATACATTTCTGTATGTGCTCAGTGAAGTGTATCCTCATATCACACAGCACAATATTCACTTAAGAACTGCTACATCTTCAGAAGACAGGCTCACTGGAGCACTCCGATTCCCTGCTACCGGAGAGGGTTATGTTAGGTTAGGTTAGGTCAGGACAGGTCACGTCTCCAATCTTCTTAATCTATTTTTGTATTCAGGGTGCCTCACGTTGTAACGCGCCTCATCAGCTTCATACATCTCTATTAATTTTGTAGTTGTCGGCACACACCAATTGTATTTACCGGTAATGTTTATAAAAACACTACAGACGACAGAACGCTGCAGCGATGCTAGCGCTCCATGTGGTAACATGTCACATTGCAGTGAACAGAAGACAAGCGATTTCTTTGATCAAATCTACAGCGAGGCCCTAGATTTGATCAAATATTGGACGACATTTGACAAAGATCCTATTACACCATCAAATAAATTTGACAAAGATTTTTGACAAAGATATTTGACAAAGAAATTTGATAGTGTATTACCGGACTTACGCAGGACGCGGCCTTATAGGTCTGGGGTAGGTAGCTCATTCCCTGTAGACCGCAGTGTTTTGGGATCGCGAGATAAATGTGCATAACATATTTCATTTAAATTTCTACTGCACTCAACGATGTTCTGACAACACCATATTTTTTCTCACAAGTTTCTTCATTTTTTAATAACTGACACACCCAATACATAAATAATGCTCCGAGTTTTAAATGAAATGATATTGGCATTCACTGGGCGCAAGTATTGGGACAACCTGCGTACCAGGTCAAAGTACCGTTATCCATTATGGCGGCGATGACGTCATTCAAGATGGCGGTGATGACGCAGTCAAGATATCGGATTTTGGCCAGATGTTTGAATTTTGGTGGTGAAGTGCTACGTCCCCTCGCCCAGAAAAATGGCGCGAAGTTCAAATTCCAACATGATAGTGTGTCACGCCCCGGTTATCTCTCCTAAGCAAAGAAAATGGCGGGAACAAATGACTTATTTTTATTATTTAACCAACTTCAAGCAGGTGTATTCTCCACTGGGTCTGGGCTCCAAATGGCTTAGTTCATATCACTGTCACCAGAGGGCACTCTCCTGATGTCAGGTGATGACGCAAGTACCGTCATTCAAGATGGCTGCACCCGATATATCAACCACGAGCTCCGGAGCCCAACTGGCTTAGTTCATATCGGTGCCACCAGAGGACGCCACCACGATGTCGAGTGATGACGCAAGTACCGGTGTGGTAGATGGCCGTATACAGTGTGTTGACCGCGAGCTCCAGAGCCCAACTGGCTTAGTTCACATCGTGGCCACCAGAGGACGCCACCGCAACGTCGGGTGATGATGCAAGTACCGGTATTCTCTCGCGCCGCGCCACCGGCCCGCGGGCGTCCGACAGCTTACATCAAAAACCCTCGGCTGCCACCGAGAAATACGCGCCGAACATAGTCTTCTGTAAATATGCTACCACACTAACACCCACATCGCACATCTAAACTGTCAGTTACCTAAGTACTTAATTCCATTTGAATTTTAATCATTTTCAATTAGTTAATTTAAAATTTTAATATTCAATTATCAAAAGAGAAGTTTGACATTTTCCCACTATCAGCGCTGTGTTCATTCATGACATAGCACCCCCACCCCTAGAATGCTGAACTTCTATTGTCTGCTGCATTAGTCATGTGATTCGACTTCATTGAACCTAGCACTTGGAATAAATTTTCACCAATGCCACACCCACCTGGACTTGGAATCAAATAGTTAAAGTATTCACCATGATCCTCAACCCAGCACCACGCCCCCTTACCGACCCACGTTGATGGGCCTACGTGTATTAACCCGCGCTAATGTGCAACTAACATGTACTAACGTGTACTAACATGCACAGCACATGACTTCATCTAAGATGGTGGGGCGAAATGATGGGAAAACAGATCTGAACACAAGTCTTCCTCTTGCAGGGCGTGTCTCCACCACGAGGTTTATTGTCCAACTGGCACAGTACTGCCATCAGATCGTACTGTCATCCGTCCTATGACCTAATCCCAGATTGTGGTCTGTAGCGGTGAGAATTATGTTAAATTACTCAGGTTGCGCTACGTTTTGGGGGGAGTAAGGAAGCAGTCCACTCTATTTATTTTGACATGTAATATATTTATCACACTGAGGCAAAACACTTTCCATCTTATCCTTACGCTCACAATACACACTCTACAGACACGCAAACAACTCCTAATTTATGCAAATAATTTAATTACAGACATCCACACTCCTCCTAAATAATTCAGCACAGGTATGTCTAGACACGCTCAGTACTCGCAAACTGTCCAAATAACTCGTAGCACAGCCTACACACCTGCTCGCAAAATAATTCAATCAACGCATGCAAGCACCCTCCGCCAAGCCCTGTCCAGCGGAGCGCACAGGCAGCCCCAACCACGTGGCGCAGCCGTCACCTGTCAAACCACGCACAGGCCAGCCCGCGTCCCACAAGCAGCGGAATCTCATTCGTACTTCATTTCTGAGAAACTCCTATCCAAAAACGTCTTCACCTAGACACACGTGCTGACGTGATCGGGCGGGAGCGCAGCCGCGAGCTGCCCCCAAACTCAGACGAAAGTTGCGTCTATACAGTCTCCCTTAAACCCCCGTCACAGAACTCGAAGGCGCAGCTCCATACTCGAGACACCTTAGGCCAGCACTGTCTTTACCACAAATGGCAGAATAGCGCAGAACACTTTCATGTAATGGAACGTACAGTCTTAGACAAAAAAAAACTGACCGCTGGCCGGCCGCTACAGAGTCGTTCACTTAAGGTGGCCAATAAAACTGACCGCCCCTGACAACTCTAAGTCCGGCCATCTGCACAATCTGGCAACACTGTAAGATGCGGAAGTGTTAGGAGGAAGTGTTGTCTACTTCCGAGATGATATGGTTGGAGTGAGCCCGTGGTCTTGCGGTAATCGTCGTGCATTCTGAACTAAGGCTGCGTTCACACTGACGCGTACTGGCTCGGCTCGTGCCTAGCCAGCTCAGTCCGACGAGTAGTGCATTCACATCGCGCGCCGCGCCGAGCCGGGACGGCGAAATGGGGGAAAATCCACTTCCCCGATTTTCATGTTTTAAAAATTCTTAGCGGTATATAAGACTTCGCCACATCGTTTTATGACATTATTTTTTCCTTAAAAGCGTTACTTACGTCGTGAAAAAAGAAAAAGTCTACTTTCGTTTCGCGTGATTTCTTAGTTTCGTAACGCTTCCCAACCGATTTTGAAGAAAGTATGCGGCTAAAAAATCTGGTTTTTGTACATGTGGTAGTGTAACATCTTAACTTCGTATTGAGTCATTTATCTTTCCATATTTCTTGACAGTCATTGTGAAATGATGCTATTTGTCAACGTTGTGCACTTGATTTACAAATGTATGTTATGTAGCGGGTAGCTTACTGTTAGATCCGTTTTAGACCATACATTGTTGGGAATGAAATGTAGCTAAAAGTACCAAAAAGTTTTTGAAATGATAATGATGCTGATGTCTGTCTCTGGTCACAAGTAATGCGAGCTACTCAGTGGCGTTAGTGCCGCGACCGCAAGCCACGGAGTTCGCGCCGTTACAGCTTGGTTTAGTGCAGTCATATAATGCAGGACAGAAAAAAACTAATTACTAGTGATCAGCGCAGACCTGGTGTCGGTCCCTCGTATTATATTCATGGTCTCATTGTCCAGATAAATCCAAATGTATAAGAATTTTTCCCTCGGCTACTGGACAATCATCTGCTATGCATTTATAATTGGCCACACGTTGCATCACAAAAGATAAACAATTATTTGTCATCAACATCCTACAATTAGTATAATGTACATTTCGTATTTCGAACTAAAAGGTAAGAGTATATTAATCTAAGATGAGATCTTGATCCTGATGCATTGTAAAACTAATCACAAAAATAAACTGGAGATGTGTGATACGTTTATTGCAGAAACTGAATCACAATTCTGTAGTCTCGTTGTCTACTTTGACAGAAAAAATAATGGAGAGTTAATGAAACTACTGTAGATCGACACAGATGTGCGTCTCATTGTTTTTCATTGTTTTTTTTTCTTCCTTGGAGGGCTGCGCTGCATTGCAAGGTAATCCCCACTCTTTGGCTAAATGGCTGTTAGCTGCCGGAGGCCAAATAAATAAATTTAAAAAAAATCCCCACCCTCCGACAGCTGACAAGCAATTCAGTAGAAAACGCAGCTGTAGTCAACAGTTGCTCGCCTTTAGCTAGTCAGTGCTGTCGTGTAGAACAATGTCTTCACTCTTTTATTAGTATTGTTTTGACTCTGCAGTAACTCGTCGAGTTTTGAAGTACAGAAGAACTAGGAGGTTATGGATTCATCCCATAAATAGCGACAGACATTTAGGAGAGTTTTTTTCTTTACCTGAAGAACTTAAAAACTATCCTGAAAAATTTTATTCATATCGCAGAATGAATCATAATACAGTTCAGTATGTGCTGCAGAACATTCAAGACAAAATTTCGAAACAGAACACAAATTTTCGCAGAAGTATAACAGCAGAAGAAAAATTGTGTATAACGATAAGGTAGCATTCGTTAGTACACACTTTTTGGTTTGCAGTAGAACTTTGTACGGCATTCACTACCTCCAATTAATTGCAGTCATGCTTTTGTATTTTAAATTTCACAAACGCTTACCTCTGAGGGGAGGAGAGTTTATGGGACTCCTGAGAATCATTAGGAAGTAATTAGCTTCGTCATTTTGGGTAATGTCTTGCTGTGCCTTCAACGAAGAATCACAGAAATACTCCTTCAGAATTTTCCAAGTTTTTTCTTTTTTCTTCATGATGCAGCGCTTGGCAGTGGTGATGGTTCATCATGTGGAGCCACTGATGACCTCACAGAATTCTTTTCATTGTAAGATACACAGATTGATAGGCGAAGAGTTTTGAGATAATGCCCTTTGACTCAGTGGTTCTATTTCCACTGATAAGGAACTGTGCATAGCTCTTGGAACTTAGGAAAATCATATGACAGAACGAAGCCCGAGTGGAATTGCATTTTACTGTGCTATTCCCTGGATCACATGACCTTACTTTGCCAAGTTATACAAGTTATTCTCTGTAACTGTCTCTCAGGTCTTTGCATTTCGATTTCATTATTCCAATTGAAAGAATATGGAAGGGTGCAAGAAAATGTCTCTTTAATTATTTATTGGTGTATAACTGTGAAATGACATGGACTACGTAAATACCTACCGTGCAAACAAAACTGTAAAAACTTCGCCCAACACCACACTTGAGTAACACATTTTACGATTTTTTTCTCAGGTCTCTGTCCACTGGCATCTCCTTTCATGCACTAGCATCGTCATTCCGATTAGGAGTGTCCACCGTATCAGTGGTGGTAAAAGACGTTTGTTTGGCCATATGGGAGTCACTTGCTCCCATTCATTTACCAACGCCAACTGTTTCTCGATTTAAAGAAATTGCCAGTGAAATGCATACGAGATGGGGATTTCCATACTGTGTCCAATGTCCTAAACTTTCTGACAGCATGTTTTACAATTACAAACAGTATTATTCGATTGTACTCCAAGCAGTTGCTGATGCAAATTACAAATTTATAGCTGTAGATGTTGGTGCCTACGGTAAACAGTCTGATGCAGGCGTGTTTAAAGAAAGTATGTCATATAAGAAACTTACAAATGGGGAGCTGTTATTACCGATAGCAACAAGACTTGAAGGAATGTGTGAGGAACCACCGTACGTCATTTTGGGAGATGAAACTTATCCCTTATTAGAGGATGAGACCTTTTCCTCGCAGAAATTTGGACAAAGAGAAGATTCTATACAATGATATGCATTCCAGAGCAAGAAAAGTTGTTGAATGTGCATTTGGTATAACGACCAATAAATGGATTCTACTGAGGAAGGAAATTGAAACATCCATTGACGTAGCTGATCACAGTCAAGTGCATTTGTCTACTTCATAATATTGTCATTGACAGAGAAGGATGCAATGCCGAAGCTGAAAAGTTTTGTAACAATGCTGATATGCAGACAGCTGGTGCCACATTCAACAGAAATTCCACATTACGTTCGAAAACTGTCAGGAACACTTTTGTTCAATATTTCGTTAAAAATGCAACTTAAAATAATTAAACCTTTCAAAAATAAATTTTGGAATTGAAAGTACTCAGCTATTTATTGTATATTTTGTGTATCTCATTTCATTGTAAATAAAACAAATAAAATTATAAAGGAAAATAATTTATATTTGTGTGTACTATCTGAAACACACTCCTTGGTTACTTCGTTCCATAACCTGGAAACTGCATAATTACTGTCATACTAGCCGAATTTCTGATACCTGATGGACACAAGTTAATGTGATGTATATGTTATTCTGCATTCATTAAAGTAAGAACATCGCAAAAAGATGTCACAGGCAACAGCTTATAGTAATGTGCCACAGCATGACTTTACAATGCATTGTCATCTGGCAGGGACACATTTCCGTCCCTCAGTGACACTCATATGTCTCAGTTTACAAGTAAATGCGAACTATTCAGTGGCGGCAATGCCGCGACCGCTGGCAAGCTATTGTTGTAAATGCATGTAAACACGGTAGATTAAATAAATGAAATAAAAGTAATTTCGCTTGTATCATTATAATAAACGTAATTTTTCCTCACTGATTGTGAAATGCGAGGTAACATCTTAAAATAAAAGACGTGTGCAGTCACATTTGTGATGAGAGCAGAAGTGGGACGTGTGATGCGTGTACCGCAGAAGCTGTAGTGCTGCTCCACAGGCTCGCGCCTGCGGTCGGCTCGCGCCGGCAATATTGAACACTCGGGACGTCGCCGGCTCGGCTCCGGGAGGCTCACGCCGTGTCGGCGCGGCCCGGCCGCCAGTCTGAACACCGCGATTCAAAACCGTGTTTGATATCGGAGCGGGCGGCGGCCCGGCCAGGCTCGGCTCGGCCCGGCCGGCAGTGTGAACGCAGCCCAAGGCTGCTACATTTCATTCCCAACAATGTATGGTCTAAAACGGATCTAACAGTAACCTACCCGCTACATAACTTTTTCACTACAAGATTTGTAAATCAAGTGCAAACGTTGACAAATAGCATCATTTCACAATGACTGTTAAGAAATATGGAAAGATAAATGATTCAATACGAAGCTAAGATGTTGCACTACCACGTGTACAAAAATCAGATTCTTTAGCCGCATACTTTCTTCAAAATCGGTTGGAAGGCGTTACGAACTTGAGAAATCACGCGAAACGAAAAGTAGACTTTTTCTTTTTTCACGACGTAAGTAACGCTTTTAAGGACAAAATTATGTCATAAAACGATGTGGCGAAGTCTTATATACCGCTAAGAATTTTTAAAACATGAAAATCGGAGAAGTGCCGGCCGTGGTGGTCTCGCGGTTCTAGGCGCGCAGTCCGGAACCACGCGACTGCTACGGTCGCAGGTTCGAATCCTGCCTCGCGCATGGATGTGTGTGATGTCCTTAAGTTAGTAAGGTTTAAGTAGTTCTAAGTTCTAGGGGACTGATGACCACAGCTGTTAAGTCCCATAGTGCTCAGAGCCAAAATCGGAGAAGTGGATTTTCCCCCATTTCGCCGTCCCGGCTCGGCGCGGCGCGCAATGTGAATGCATTACTCGTCGGCCTGAGCTGGCTAGGCACGAGCCCAGCCAGTACGCGTCAGCCCGGCCCGGCCCGGCCGGCAGTGTGAACGCAGCCAACGCGTCCAACTGATTTTTTTTTAACCACATTTCGGTGTAAACTTATGAGTCTGACTGAACATCGAAGACAGTTCGCTTAACATTCTACCCACCCGCAATAACAAGTATTCCAGAAACAATTCCGCAGGACAGCTCGTGGCTGCGTCGCGATCATAACAGCTTACGCTCGGGCGTTTCCTCGCGCTGCAGCGGCTACCGACCACCGGCCAGACGCCACCCGGCGCCTGAAATCCGGCGCCGCCCATGTGAAAACGGCGTCACGCTGTCAGCGTATGTATCAATGCCATTTTCGAATTTGAAGTTCTAGTTAGTATCTTGCAGTTAAGCATTGGATTTTGCATACCCGAAAATCATAAACTACGGTTAAGCATTGTAAAATTGAGTCGCAAGTGGAAAAAGGTGTAACATCTGCAACACAATATTTACTTTGGTATAACAGAGGGGTGAATGTAGAGGAGGCAGCTAGAAAGATCTGAACTGTGTTTGGAGAGAGTGCTTTTGGGAAAAATACGCCAGAAAAAGATATTCTTGTTTCAACAAAGATCGTTCTGGCATGAATGATTTTCCACATTAAGGAAGTATCGATTACTGATATATGTGACAGATTACCATTTTACCCTCATGTGACATTTGCATTCAACAGGCAAAGTTCAGAAGTCTGATGTAGGAGTACTACATGCTCTAATTCGAAACAACAAAAATCAACAGAGTGCCTATTATTGAACATCATCAGGTCGCTCATTGAGCATTCCTTTGCAGTACTGTTACTGGTGACGAGTTATGATGCATTTATCGTTAACTTCCTAAGAAGAAATGCACCAAAAGACGTAGACTAGAGCAAAGAGTGGTGTGAACATAATATTTTACATTTCATAGCTCCAAAAGTGTGTTTTGGACTACAAATTCTGCCCCAAGGGGTGTGTGCAACACAGTTGGAATTTGTTGTCAACAACTGAGACACCTTTCGGTCGCAGTGTGAGAAAGTCGAGCAACAAAACTACATCACCTTTGCTACTGCATGATAACTCACTCTGTTGATTTGAGAAACAAAACTATCCAGGAGATTGATAGGAAAGTCGTCTCTCAGACACTTGTATTGTTAGGGAAGTCCTCTCTCAAGCACTTGTCCCTCTCGTCATATATTCGTAAAATATTACCTTTCCCGCTCTTGATCGATCAACCGTCAAGGCATTTCATTTCTAGACGAAAATACTCTTAAACCTACTATGGTTTAACGACCTCGTTAAAACAAGTACGTTTCTACGGGCGTAGAATTTGTAAACAACTGTAGCATTGTCAGATTGTTTTAGATATCGTGAAAGAAACTTCAGCTGCTGATTAATTTCTCTTTGATGATTACTGTTGCGTTTAAAAAACTAATGGAAAATGCAAATAAAATATTCATTTTACTAATACAAATTAAATTCAGCTTACTACGGAAACATCACGACAGCAGTCTATCTTAATAAAGCATTAAGTTAAAAAATGGTTCAAAGGGCTCTGAGCACTATGGGACTTAACTTCTGAGGTCATCAGTCCCCTAGAACTTAGAACTAGTTAAACCTAACTAACCTAAGGACATCACACACATCCACGCCCGAGGCAGGATTCGAACCTGCAACCGTATTGGTCGCGCGGTTCCACTGTAGCCATGCATTAAGTGTCTGTAAGACGATTGATCCTATTTTAACACGAATTAGTAGGATATTACCGACTTTTGACTTCGAAAAGATCTGTATTTACTTCATTTCCTGTATCATTCGCAAGTCTGATGAAAATGTGGCATTTCATAGATAAAATTATGTATTAACAACAACAAAAAATATGTCGGCAGAAAACAAAAGTGGCATTATGAAATTTGCAGTACCGTAAGGTTTTCGCTCTGACACTAAGGGTTACTGTAAGTAGCAAGACGAATTTTGCTCGAGCGTTATCTTACGATTCCCTTATTGAGTTTGTATCTGCCTGCTTGTAGCTCTACTACAAAAGAATTAAAAATCTGGCTTTCAGCGAGTCTAGAAAGACGAACGACAGCAGCTTGCACCTGGTAGCCAAGCATGTTACCTGAGAAATGGTATTTTCCTAAAGTGGGAAGACATTCTTTTGTGGTTGAATTGTTGGCAAATATCAGTCAGACGTGTGCCGTTGGTCTAAGCGTTTCGGTGTGTTGAATTAGTACCAATGATTTTTCTACAGGTTTTTTCTGTCCCAAATAGAGAGTTGAAGTCTCCCATTAGTATTTTCACGTCATCTTGGTAAATTTTGCTCATAGTATTTTAGAGTGTGTTCCAGAATTTTTCGACATTTTTGGTGTTTTTCTTATTTTCGATGTTGGTGGGGGCATGTGCATTGATGAGTGTATATTTTTTACTGGGGCTCTGAATGAGCATAGTCCTAAGTCGATTGTTGATGGCTGTGATTTCTTTGACAGAGTTGATGATAGATCTGTGTTCGAGAAAAGCAGTGCCGAAGATTGGTACGCCTTTCGCTACCTTTTGTTGTATTTTGCTCTTGAAGATGAAATGGTTTCCGTAATGCAAGGTTTCATTGTCAGTTAGTTGTGGTTCTTGAAGGGCAATGATGAGAATTTTTTGTCGGTCGATTTATTATGTGAGATTATTTAGCTTTCATATGTGGATCAATGTATCGATGTTTAGTTATAAAAAAAATACTTACGTGTGTGAAATCTTATGGGACTTAACTGCGAAGGTCATCAGTCCCTAAGTTTACACACTACTTAACCTAAATTATCCGAAGGACAAACACACACACACACACACACACACACACACACACACACACACACACACACCCATACCCGAGGGAGGACTCGAACCTCCGCCTTGCCCAGCCGAACAGTCCATGACTGCTGCGCCTTAGACCGCTCGGCTAATCCAGCGCGGCGTGTAGTTTTCAAATGTATGTTTTCTGCTTGTAGGGAAATTTACAGGAGATCTTCAATATTCTCTCCCGTGCTAACCTGGACCCCCCAGAATCCGAAATTCCAACTGCCGCCTGTCGACAGCCGGGTTGTGTACCACCTGGGGTAAAGTTGACTTTGCTTGCACAGTTCATGTTTGCTTGTGTTTCATTGGTTTGGCCTGGGTGATTCCAAGACCGGACAGGACCAGAGGGTGTTGAAGCCTTTCGAAGCAAATATTTTCAGCCGAGCTCATTGAGCTAACAGACGGTGACCAGAGTGGCGGTGGTTTTCACTCAGACGTGTCTGGATTCTGGGTTCAACGGATTGAGTAGCCGTTCGGGATTGTGTTAGTATTTGGTTCACCCCAAGTATTTGATTTCCTCGGTACCACCCATATGGGGGAGGGTTTCCCCCATCGGCCCCACGGGATTTTTATTATTACTATTATTGTCATTATGTCATCAGCAAATCCGATATGGTGCATCTTCCCACCACTGAAATAGATGTGCATTGTTCGGTTAAGTATTTCCATCACATAAATATGGGTTATAATTTCGTGACATTGCTGCTAGTAGACATATTTCTCACCTTTTCTTAGGCAGTTCCTACCTGTTACTCCATCATAGGAATTTATGTGCGCAGCATTGTTGCAATACAGTTCAAATTATCCGATTTCTGTAATTTCATTTCGATACCACATCGTTCTAATCGGATGCAGCCAGTCAGGCTTAATGTGGATATCCGAATACGACTCTCATCATTTGATAGACTGGGTAAACCACATTCTTAATCGGACGGTTGAATCTAGATCACTTATTTATGACAAGGCCTGAATTCTTAAACACTGTGGAAATTATAATACAATGTGCTTATTACTAATATGTTATTTAAATATAAATATATGAACGAACGAGATAACAGTTTATTTACAGGAGCAGAGCCCCCATCCATCATAGCAGAGCAGTGCGAGATTGGTTTCAGGGCCAAGAGAGGATAAAGCTGTTGCCGTTTGTTCCACGACCACCGAACATCAACCAGATAGAGAATATGTGGGCAGAGGTAACAAGGTCATTGCCATGTGAACCTACAAATGCAAGCGACCTTTGGACGAATATAGAAAACGTATGGTGGGAAGTAAAGCATCACGCTACACTGTCGACGTCTTGATGAAATCAATGCCCCTACGCCTTGGAGAAATCTTACGTAATGAACGTGAGTGGGTTGGTTACTAAAAGTATACTCGTCCACAAAAACCATGTGGACAATTATCTTATAGTCGGTCAAGCTTTGTTTTGTCGCAGTTCTTTAGATACATGTCCATTTGCTTTCAGTCTCCTCCCTACAATTCTTGCAATGCAAGGTAATTGAAAAATATGAACCACTCGACGCCAACTGAGGAATTGACTGGTGCATGTGTTGTTCAACACACAGTAGTTGTCGCCCTCACTGGAATCAATGACTGTTTGTGTGTGTGTGTGTGTGTGTGTGTGTGTGTGTGTGTGTGTGTGTGTGTGTGTGTTTTCGTGTTGTTCACGCACAATCTGAATCAATACTATTAACATTCGAGAGACAACCAACAATATTTATTGCATCAAATATGACTGTAAAGTATTTTAATGCGATGGGAAGTGACAAACTGAATTTTTACCCAACCCACGACCTGCATATTACGTTAAGTACGATGTATTAACTCCATATTATCGTTAACAGAGACAGTGCGCTCTTGTTGTTGAGGCTCGCGACAAGTGCAGCGATTAGCAGTGCCCAACGCCGCCGCGCTTTGTTTATGTTGGCTGAGCGTGGACACTGCTGCAGACGCTTCGCCATAAACAGAAAGAAATCACCTTGGCTCTGACTGCAGTGATATCACTGCCTGCGTGTTCTTACAGTAACCAACGTGAGACTCTGGCAAATGGTTCAAATGGCTCTGAGCACTATGGGACTTAACATCTATGGTCATCAGTCCCCTAGAACTTAGAACTACTTAAACCTAACTAACCTAAGGACATCACACAACACCCAGCCATCACGAGGCAGAGAAAATCCCTGACCCCGCCGGGAATCGAACCCGGGCGTGGGAAGCGAGAACGCTACCGCACGACCACGAGCTGCGGGCAGTGAGACTCTACTCACAGGTGCCATGGAGCAATTGCAACGGGTATCATGTCATTAGTCATCAGAATATTAACCAGTGATGAAATGTCCACTCTATCTGAATCCCAAGAAAATAGGAACCTTCTCACAAAGGAATGTGAGGTGTTATCAAAATTTATGCAACATACAAAACTTAACTGCAGGGGTTTCATGTATGCAGTAGTAGCACAGAAGGAAGTATTATGTCTTGGAAGCGTGTATTTCCTTTCCTCTTCTCACATTAACGCCCTTGTTTTAGTATGAAGTGAGAAAATAAAACACGAAAAACTGAAGTTCCTGAGAAGCATATCAATCATTTCCTCTTCTCATATCATAACTTTTATTTTAGTATGAAGTAAAAAAATAAACAGTTTAAGGTTGTGAAGCATAATATGATACCAGATTCTTATCGTAGGCGCTATCGGAAACGCAAAAAGCAGGGAGCTGTCCATTCTTTTGTCCAACAGTCTGTCTCCTTTCATGCATTACTCCCGCTAGGAGATTCTTATTTAAGGACTCGTGGGCATCAAGTTCTTCAGCAGAACAAACCTTGTGCTAATTACGGTATGGAAAAAATGCAACAAAGACGATTTACCCTAAAGCAGTGGGGATATTTGCAAATGTCTGTATTCAGCAATGACTGCCAGCTGCCACAACACTTCACAGAATCCATGCGGCAGGCAACACAACTGTGCGTGCACTTCAGACTTCATTCAGTGAGACGTCAGGAGATGGATGGAAACGTCAAATTAACGTCGCTTTCCGAGTCGTATTCAATTCAGAATGAGGTGTTATTAAGGTAGTTGAGCGTTCTAGCAATTACACTTTTGTAATTCACATATGAGTATTCCGATAGCCAAAAGAACCCGTTAGTGTGAAACTATCGGGAACTGCATTAATATCAAACTGCGAGAACTTGAGACAATACGTGGACTCTTCTCTTCGCGGGGTGACCTATTACTGTTATTTAGGATTCTCTCCGTCCTAGACGTAATGCAAATGGAACTTCAGATGCGCTTTCTGCTATTCTTGACAAACATCAGCGACTTGTAATCACTGCGAGTTACAACTGCGTGATGATATGGCTCAGGTTGTCAGTAGTTGTGGTGGTGTTATGCTGTCAAACTGCTTACAGTAACGTTAATGGTGGCCCACATAATTTAGCGCTGACTACCTACTTAAGTAAAGATAGTGTTGTGGCGTCGCTTCTCTTTATTTGGTTCAAAAATGGTTCAAATGGCTCTGAGCACTATGGGACTTAACATCTATTGTCATCAGTCCCCTAGTACTTAGAACTACTTAAACCTAACTAACCTAAGGACAGCACACAACACCCAGCCCTCTTTATTTGGCCTCAGCTTGAGTAATCCGATTTAACGAACATAGTACTCCATTTGCGGGCTGCTAATGGCACAGTATAACTACAGAGATCATCGTGCGGCTATTACATTAATTCTGCAATGAATTGCTTAACAAATATTACCCTCAGCTATGCAGCTGGAATGACTCATTACACAGGTACTCTATGTTTCGCTTGGTTAAGGGATCAGTTCGCTGCAATCCTGCTTCTACTGTTCGTAAATACTTGTATATTTCATAAATGGTTCAAATGGCTCTGAGCACTATGGGACTTAACTTCTGAGGTCATCAGTCCACTACTTAAACCTAGCTAACCTAATGACATGAGACACTTCCATGCCCGAGTCAGGATTCGAACCTGCGACCGTAGCGGTCGCGCGGTTCCAGACCGTAGCGCCTAGAACCGCTCGGCCACCCACACCCGGCCGGCATACTTGTTTACTGACCATTCGTTATTTGACTAAATATGAACTACAATCTGATTCGCATATATATGACATGGGTTAGCGCCGGCACAAAGCAATGACTAAGGGTTGGATGCCTTTGAAGTCCCGTTACACTGATGGCAAGACAAATGTTCGCAAATCACCTTTATTGCCTCAAAAAACAATTGCATCTTAAATATCGAAGGACCGACGTCCACACTGTCACAGCGCGTTGAAATACAGCTAAAACGGCAGATGAATATTTGTGACCGACTTGGCTTCGAACCTGGACCTCCTGCTTACTAGACACACATGCTGATCACTGCACTATTATTTTTTTTTAAAAGTTTGAGAAGACTTTCAGCACTAGGTAGGCGGAGACAAAGAGGGCAGGGGTCGAAGATCCGAGGCCTGGTCTCAGTGCTTCCCCCATACCTGTCACTGAGTAGCTGCATTATTCCCATGTATTCCATGTTTGCACCCATATATACCTTTAAATTGTAGAACAAAATTGACGTAGTAATTAAGGTAAAATAAATTACAGATTGTCGCCTCCAATGGCGTGCGTTCCTTGTAGAATATAACTTATAACGGTGAAAAGGGCGACGGAAAAATACATAACAAACATTCATTCAGAAATATATTCACAATTTAAATAATTATGCCATTAACCACAATCCGAGTTGGAGTCTCTCTTCAGTTACAGCTAACCGTTGCGCACCTATTGCACTATTGTAAGAACCGAGATGCAGTATTTTGGATTTAAAATTTTGTAAATTTGTTGTTAGAACTTATGAGATCAAGCTGCTTAGGTCATCGGTCCCTAAGCTTACACACTACTTAACTTAACTTAAACTAACTTACGCTATGGATAACACACACACCCATGCCCGAGGGAGGACTCGAACCTCCGACGGTGGGCACTGTCGGGACACAGCAACCAACCTCTCTTCAGCACCTATCTACACACGCTCCTCGTCAGACGCGAATTTCCATCTTTGCCGCATACCACATGCGCGGTTTAGCTCCTCCCGTACTGTCATTGAAAACGATCACAACGAAATTAAGTATAGGTATCCTATGAAACCCTTGAGTTCATACAGTGGTGCTGTGAAGATGAAAAAAGTAGTTTTTCACAATTATCAGATGACAGATGGAATTTGTTAGATTCCACTAATTATGATTGCATTATTAACTGTTGATTCACAGGCGCTTTACTGCCGCTTATTGTAACTGTTATTTGAATGTTAGAGCTGGAAGACTAGAATTATCACATTTTCGCCATATGGAATATCCGATTTCAATGTTTCGGTGCGATTAAGCCAATAAAACACAAATCATTGCCGCAGTTATTAATTTATGACATTTAGTTTACATTCATTGCATGGATGTATTACAAGTAATTGCACTCTAGCCCCTAAACCTAGTTACAGAAATGCGAATAAGGTTCATTGACATATAATGAGGATCTTGCGGCCCTCGCGACGCGCAACTTTGAAACGAAGCTATTATAGTCACATCCGACGTCACTCACAGAACACATCAGCTGGTATCCTTCCTGGCGGTATAACTGAAACTTGGCAACAGCGCAGAATATGTTTGGCAACTCTGTGACCGACGAGTTACTTCCTTGATGGCACAGAACTATCCTGCTAAATTCACTTGGTATTATCGTGTCATTTCAATTTAATACTGAGTGATTTTCGCTTGAGACGTGACATAAGGATAGCAGTTAATCCTTTTGAGTCCACGAAAGTCGTTCCACATGGGAAATACAACTACTGTCGCCTCTTATGTTGCGGTTTATCTGCCATACCGCTTACTGGGTCAATATGTAAGTAGAAGACATCGCGACTATTCGCTAGCTCCTAGGTAACGTGCTTGCCTGTCAGGTGTATACTGCCTCTGTTCGCCTTTCGAGCCTCTCCGAAAGCCAGATTTTTAATTGTTTTGTAGCAGAGCTACAAGCAGGCAGATACAAATTCAGTGAGAGAATCGTAAGACAACGCTCTAGCAAATTTCGTCTTGTTTCTTTTAGTAACCCTTAGTGTCAAAGCGAAAACCTTGAGGTACTGTCAAATTCATAATGCCACGTTTTTGTTTTCTGCCGACATATTTTTTGTTGTTGTGAATACATAATTTTATCTATGAACTGCAACATTTTCATAATACTTGCGAAGCAAATCAAGTGAAGTAACACTTCACCAACTTGTTGGGAAGGTGGAAAAAGCACTATGGAAAAAGCACTATGGAAAAAGCACTACCCTTTCTGGATGCTCTCTGTATCTTCCTGGATGTCGAGTAATACGACCTTCGAGTAAATGGTTAGAGATGAAGAACCTAGTGGTGAATGAACTCATAGATGAGCTGAATGCGGGAGACTACTCTTGAAAAGAATAAGTAGACGATCTATTCACAGTAAGAGAATTTGCTAGTACTGTTAAACCTATGTGCACTGAACATTGTGAAAAAGTATTTAAAGACGAGCCCCACGAAAATTGGTGTAGTATTATTTATGGGGAAGCATGTCCAGCCCACATACTGAAAAATTATGTTTCTCGATGAAACTTTAGAGAGGGTTGTGGTGTATCTAGAGGTAGCCCTGGATGGAAAACTACTATGAACACCTCACATAATGAATATTTTCCACTGCGAAAGATAATCTTATAAGCACTAGAAGCTGCTGCAGGGTAAATTGGGGTCTAAAACCAGTACGTACTGGATACACATCCCTGCAAAAAGACCAATGATAATTTATTGGCCTATAACATCAACAAAGTCGAACAGAAGGTGGCTGCTAGGGAGTCTGGCAAAGTGCAGAGACTGGCCTGCTTTCACAAACAGATGGAATTAGCAGGACATCCACTCTTGGAATGAATATTATGCTAGACATGCCCGACTTACACCTGTGGCTTAAAGTGGAGGCAGCGGCAGGGACATAAAGGCTAAAAATTGGAAATAACTGGATATAGTTAGAATATACGGAATCCCAAATCAGTAAGGCGATGGCTGGGGAAATGCCGACTAACTACACAATAACTTCTAGCTGTTTCAATAAACTTTGCCACGTAACAGTTGGAAGCAGGGAGCAGTGGAAAAACGAACCACAACACCGTGCAGGAGACATAATATAGTGGTTTACTGACAGGTCGAAAACAGATGAAAGTACCAGGTCTGGTGTACTGCCTAGAATCTCTTTAGGGATGATGGCCACAGTATTACACTTTTTTTTCTGTCAGCATGTGCACGGACGAAAATTAGAATAGACCCTACAAACATCGTAGATTCTACTTTTATTCAGACAGCCAAGCAGCTCTGAAATCTCTATCAGCCCCTGCAACTAGATCGAAGGTCGTTGCAGAATGCCATGAAGCATTTTCTTTCGGACATGTCCGAAAGAACAGACACCACACATATATCCATATACAGGGTGTTTCAGGAGGAATAGTAGATATTTTAGCAGGTGGTAGTACAGACGAAAAAAATTCCATATAAATGCGTCCACTTTTTATTGAGTACAGAGATACAGCTGTTAGTACGTAACGCTAACAAAGTCAAAGCAAGGCAAATGAGGACATTCAAAGTTGATTTTCAGAAAGTCACCAACCAACTTCAATGCACATTTGACTTCTCGTGATAACACGACGTGTAGCTCTACTGAGGTCGTCTTTGCGTCCTTTTATGAGGGCTGCACTATTCATAACCCGAACGATCAAGTCGGCTCTTGGGTTTACTTTTTATTTGTAGACTTCGCTTTTAACCATCCCCGCAGGCAAAAATCCAAAGAGATAAGGTCCGAGGACCTTGAAGGCCAAGAAAAGTGCCCATATCTATAGATCCACCTTCCGGGAAATGTTAGGTTTGGATAATGTGTGACCTGACGACTAGAATGTGCAGGAGACCCGTCATGCTGGAGGAACATACACATTCTTGTAGCCAAATGAACCTGCATCTCGGTTCTTACAATACTGTAACAGGTGCGCACTGGTTAGATGTAACTGAAAAGAGACTCCAACTCGGCTTGAGGTTAAGGGCGAATCCCAAGCGCATGGCCACGAACAATTTGGAGCGGAAACCTAATGTCATCGGAACCTTGTTGAAGAACCACAACATGCGGTTGTTAGACCAACTGCAGAAAGTTCACTTTATAAATACATACATACTTAGCAAAATATATCATGTCGCAGCAGTCTTACCGATACTGCAGGTCACTGCACATAAAATATATTAGCAGAGGCAAAACGGAGGACTTGGAATGAAAGACGTGCTTTTAAACTAATACACGCCACTAAGACAGGCATCACGAAACTTCTGTTCCTCTCGTTAGATGCTGGGGATAGGAAGGCTCCTGTTAATGTAGTATGCCAGCCTAGATTACGTCCGAAAGTACCATGGCAATTGGAGCTGTATAAGACTTACACCAGCACAAACAAACACTAGAACCGTCTATGATTATATTACCAGAAATCGTCATCACAATCCAATTCCGGTAAATTAACCTACAAAAAAGTGTACGAACGTCTGGAAAAATATCAACAATAAAATTATACCAACTAGAGTCAGTGCCGTATGGTGCGACGTTGTATACGAAACCATACCCTCAGCGGAACGATTATGGAAAATCAAATTGAGACCATCTCCATACTGTGACAAATGTCGGCTTGTAGAATCTGTAGCGCACATCTTCTTATGTGAAAATAGAATTGGAATTTGGAACTGGACTAGGAAGAAATTAGCACTATCAACAGAACCTCAGAAAGTCATATACCGATAACTGAAGCTTTACAACCCGACTGGAAATGTTACCCGTCCGCAAAGAATAACGTTATTCGTGACTTCTGGGACAGTTTGTGTTTCACGTCGTAACACACAGAACTTAGAAGAGTAAAAAAATGGTTCAAATGGCTCTGAGCTCTATGGGACTCAACTGCTGAGGTCAGAAGTCCCCTAGAACTTAGAACCACTTAAACCTAACTAACCTAAGGACATCACACACATCCATGCCCGAGGCAGGATTCGAACCTGCGACCGTAGCGGTCGTGCGGTTCCAGACTGTAGCGCCTTTAACCGCTCGGCCACTCCGGCCGGCTAGACTGCCGTGGTTATGCAGATATGTAGATGCTCGCACAGGACACAGTAGCATGGAGAACTCCTTGAAACCGGCATTCCGGCTGAACACAGCAACAATAACAAAATTGTACGCACATGCATGGCTGCATGAACATATATTGTTGACGATCCGCACCTGTGCGATATAACTCTAAATTAATTCTCTGGGTGTGAATTGCTTGACATAATTTGAATTACGTACAGATCTAGTGCCCAAAAGTTACGTGGGAAAATTTGTGGCAGACAACGACTCGACCTCGGATTCGCCACCTTTCGCGTCGCGAGCGCTCGCCGCAACCAGTTCGACCGTAGTGCGCTTCCCTGACCGACCGCAACCTGCCTACGCCACACTGCCCTCTCCGCAACAGGAAGGAGCAGGCGACGAGAAATCGCGGCGAAAATCGTTACCGTCGTGTGCCCGCATAGGCTTGTAATACCTACACGCATGTCGCGGGAAACCGAGTAATGTTAGGAGCATTAGGTGAACAGATGGCGACATTACGATGCAGGTAGTGTGACATACGGAAGGTTGCGTCGGTCCAGGGAGGGTGAGGGGATCGCCGAAGTATTTAAGGCGACCGCTCGCGATAAATGGTACATCCGAACTCGACTCCGAGCCCGGCACGAATTTTCGTTATGTCAGTGTTTGGTAGCAGTCCAGTACAGCTGGTGTCAGGGAATTCGCATTCGATGAAGTAATTCCGAACATCATTATACTGATTGAAGTTTTTTCGGGATACCAGCCGAGTGGCAGCATCGACATGTAGCAACGTTTGAATGAGTTTTGAGACTTGTTCCGTAAATGACGAGTAGTAAAGTCGTCGAAACGTTGCTGGAAGACGGCAGTGGCACACGGCTAATATCCGGATAAGATTTCAACAACAACATAAGCCTCTAAATCAACCGAATGCTTCATAGCCACTTAAAAAGTTTGAGATATTTTTTACCGGTATGTTAACGAACTTAAAAGATAACAGAACAAGATTACGCAGGAATCGATTGTAACAATGGGGCGCACTTTGCAGGTGACGACGGCTTCCCTTCCCCTGGGGTAGGGCAGCGCCGGGCAGGGACCAGCTCCACGCGGCCGCGCCTCCCTCCCTCGCCCCCTCCGCGCTACGCGGCGCCGCGTCACGGACTATTTTGGCGCGCGTGACGTCACGCAGCAGCCAGACGGCCGTAAACACTGGCGTGCGCGGTCCCCTCACACGACTGCCACGTGCCACCTGTCAGGCAGGGAAGGCTCAGCGTCACGGGGTCAAATGGGGACCTGCACCTGCACCGGCAAATGGTATGCGGTATAGAAAAGGCTGCGAGGAGTGACCGGACTGGCAGCCCTACGGTATTCGTTCCTCTTACCACAGTTGCCGCAAACACGTCCAGTCCGTGATCCGAGCGTATTCGTCTTACTCTGTCGAATGTAACCTAATGGCAATGTCCACGGCGTGAATCGGCTCATAACAACGTCGCCAGCTGTTGATACGCTATATGAGAGGCAGTCTGAGGTTTATGCGCTCAAGTGTTCGGTGGGAATCTGGCATCTACGCCTCCACTCTGCGAACCAGTGTCGAGTACATCGCGCATTTCAGGAGTTATTAGGGCTTCTACCCATTCGATTTACGCAGGAATAACGACAACTTAAAAGCGCCTCTGTACAGTGTAATGAGACAGTCTTGTCCTCGCGCGATCCTTACCGGAGCGACACATTGGAGGATGTAATCTACATTCATCGTTTAAAGATGGTTGCTGAAACTTTGTAAGTAGGTATCTCGGAGTAGTTTACGAGTGTCGTCAGGAATCTGCCAGTTCAGTTTCTTCAGCGTCTCCGTGACCCTATGCCACTGGTCAAACAAGCCTCATACCGTTCGAGCTGATCCTCATTGTATACATTCAGTATTCGCTCTTAGTAATGTTTGGTACGGGCCGAAAAAACTGTCGAGCAGTAGTCTAGGATCGGTCGCACGAGTGATTCGTAAACTCTTTGCATTTTGCCAGCTACCAATAAAGACAAGTGATCCACCTGCTGTATCCACGTCGGAGCCTAAGAGTATGTGACCGTTACATTTCATGTCCCTACGAAGTGTTACACATAGCTTACCGATTACAGTTGTGACTCATTGATATTACAGTAAGAGCATACGTTTTTTTTCTCGTTTTGTGAGGTGCACAATTTAACATTTCGAACATTAAAGAAAATTACCGCTGTACCACTTTGAAATTTTATCAACATTCGACAGTATTTATGCAGCTTCTTTCACACAGTACTTCATTGTAGATAACTGCATAAACTACGAAAAAGTCTCACGCTATTACCATTGTTCACAAAGTCGTTAATATACAACACGAACAACAAGGGTTCCAAAACAATTCCCTGCGGCACACCAAAAGTTACTTTTACATTTCTCGATGACTCCCTATCCGAGATAACGTACTGCGTCCTCCCAAGGAATGCTGATTCCAGTCAGAAGTTTCTCTTGATGTCCTATACGGTCGTATTTTCGACAACAAGCCTAGATGTAGTGCTGAGTCAAATGCTTTTCGGAAACCAAGAAATTGTGCACGCACATGACGACCTCGGTCAGCGCTTCTCACAATGTCACGATAGGCAACTAAATGTTGGTTTTCGCATAACCAACGGTTTCGGGATCCACGCTGTTTGGCATAGAAGAGGTAATTCTGTTTTAGATACTCCATTATGTTTGAGCTCCAGTATGTTGAAAGGTTCTATAACAGGTGGATAACAAAGATATTTTGTCTATGGCTTCTGCTGCCTTTCTAGTACACAGCTGGGCTCGTGATGTGTTTAAGTAACTGCGCGCAGCTTTTTGTTCTTTGGATGTCGGGTATATTATGGTTCCAAGAGTAACACGTTCTGTACAGAACAGGTATTTCACTGGGCCCTGGAAATCGTTCAGTCACGACGGTTTTGGCTGTTTCTCAAACCTTCTGACAACCCACCGTGTCCACTGTATTTGCATTGGTACGAGAATGAAACTGCAGCAGTACTATAGGATATTCGTTAGTAAGGGCCACGAATAACAATGATCCACCGCGAATCTCAGATACGAAGGTGAACATTCTGGACACTTGCGCCCAGTCGGGAGTTTCTCTCGTGAACTGGCGTCACGTCGCGGCCTCACAGAGCCGCTCCACCCACGCTGCTGTGCCCGCCACTCCAGCCACTCCAGCCAGACAGCTGGAAACACAACAGAGGCCCGCCGCAGACAACTCGCCAACTCGCCGTCGCCACATTTGGCTTATGCCGAGTGTAGGAAAAGGCCGGCTCACAGGTGGTGTCGGGAAAGTGTGTGGAATCTATTCAGTTCACAACTACGGAAAATTTGATGTTCCACGATCCGGTGCCTCTCAGTTAATATGCTGCTCACAGCTAAAACCGGAACGGATACCGACCGTTCTCCCGCACGCTAGCACGACAATCGCACTCTCAGCGGCGGCCCTCTCGCAGAGACGTTCACCAATCTCTCGGAGTTGTGTGTTGCGTTGCTTTCTCGACCAGTCGGCGCTAGAAATGGTCCGCCCCCGGTAGCTGAGTGGTCAGCGCGACGGACTGTCAATCCTAAGGGCCCGGGTTCAATTCCGGGCTGGGTCGGAGATTTTCTCCGCTCAGGGACTGGATGTTGTGTTGTCCTCATTATCATCATTCATACCCATCGACTCGCAAGTCGCCGAAGTGGCGTCAAATCGAAAGACTTGCACCCGGCGAACGGTCTAGCCGACGGGAGGCCTTAGTCACACGACATTGGCATTGGCTCTAGAAATAACGAAGAAAGCTCAGCTTCTACAGTAGATTGTGTTCTCATTAATGATCGCCATTACAAGATTCCGCATTTGACGATAAACGTATTCTTACAATATTACGTGCTGTTGGAACTTGTAGTAATTGACTGTCACGAAACTAAAGGAAACAGCAACATCATGGGAGAAACTTCTCTACAGAGTGTTTCACAATTCACGTTACACACTTCTACAGGTGTGGACAGGACTCAGTATATAAAATTTTACACAGGAACCCGTGGTTGGAAACGTCATCCAACGACGCTACAGAGCATCAAATTTATAGGAGCCGATGCCTATACGTGGCTGTATATACAGTGTGATACCGCGACGATGTTACAGACTTTCCAGGGTGATGAAGTAGGATGAATGTGTCAATTTGAGGTTGGCCTCCCAGTACTTGAAACGACCGAGTCGAAAGTTAAGTGGAAACCCTTGTGCCACCTCTGAGAGCGGCAGAAATGTACTCTGGTAGTGTTGTTGCTGAGACTGCAGCGTGTGTGACGTGATTTGTAAAGCACCCTGTATATTCGTGGTTCACAAGCCCCTCAACATCATTATTACAATAAGCACAAAGTAAATCAACACGCTGTAATATTTTTTAATCTCATGGAAGTTGAAGACTCTTTCGGTACATAACGACAGACGATAAATACTGTTACGAAAGTTACGAAGCCGGCCGCTGTGGTCGAGCGGTTGTAGGCGCTCCAGGCCGGAACCGCGCTGCTGCTGCGGTCGCAGGTTCGAATCCTGCCTCGGGCACGGATATGTGTGATGTCCTTAGCTTTAAGTTTTAAGTAGTCCTAAGTCTAGGGGACTGACGACCTCAGATGTTAAGTCCCATAGTGCTTAGAGCCATTTGAACCATTTTTTGAAAGTTACGAATTGCTCTAAAATGTCCATAGTGTCTTTATATTGGGGATGCATAATGTAGGCGCATGTCTTTATTCCAAACTGTAACGGACTGACCAGACTCTTAACTATAGGCATCTGTTTCAAAGCATCACTGTACAGTCGTGGACAAAACGAACGAGACACCTCGCCTTTTCGTTATGCTGATCCGCACAGCTTTAAAGTCTGCTACACAGCATAACGGGCAAGGCGACGAAGTGCTACCAACATACTATGCAAGTTCGCTCAGCTGATGTGCTGAGATAACTAGCACTGGAGAAGCTCGCGCTTCGAAGACGCCACAGCATCGTCTGCCACCACTTCGTGAAAAACGAAATACCTCAACTATAAGCCAATGTGTAGTATTCACATATCTGTGTCTATGACTTGGATCTAAAGTGTGGTTATGGATAGCATATATGCTCAGATAGCGAATGTAACATCATGAATAAAGACAACGGGAAAATGGAATTAGGCGTCCTTCCTCTTCCGTAACATAATATATATTTTAGTTGTTCTTTCTTAAATGAACTGCGCAGAAAATCATTCACCAGGAGTGAATAACTTTTTAGCAACACCAGATGATATTAACAGCTTGCCGGCACGGTTTAGCCGTGCGTTCAACGGCGTCATACCGCGGACCGCGCGCCTGCTTGCGAAGCCAGTTCGAATCCTTCCCCGGGCATGGATGTGTGTTAGGTTAGATAGGTTTTACTAGTTCTAGATGTAGGGGACTGATAACCTAAGCAGGTTGGTCGCATAGTTCTTAGAGCCATTTTTTGACCTTTCGTGTAAATTTTCTTTACATAAACGGCCGTATCTTTAGATCGCGTTGACATAGCTCACTTTCTTACACCACCAAGGTACCGTATACCGCAGGAAGTGCGACACATTTCCGCTTATTATGTCTACACGTACTCGAGGTAAACGGGTTTTAAGGGTTGGGTAGACAGGCGGTCAAGAAAGTGAGACTCGTAGGGTTCCATTTTTACCGATTTACGTGACGAAATGCTGACACCGAAAACAGCTACCACAGTTACTGGGGATGAGGGCCGGATAATAATTTCCCCTACTCTTTATTCGAAATGTTCCAGTTGCAGTCGATACATCAGCATATTAATCGTAGCTACGCTTTCGATACAAATCACGTTTACAGGAATGCAAATAAAATCCATTTGCCTATACACGTGGTAATTCAGATCCCAGTATTAATGCCACCGCGTTTTAGATGTGCGAGCATTCCCATTGCTAGCTACCTTAAGGAACACTTCGGCTAATGAAAGTTTTCTGGCTGTGGCACGTCTAACGGAGAATTCAAAACATTGTACAATACGTTTGTGCAGCTTCGTCGCCGTTTATTTCCTGGGGTGGTGCAGAATTATCCTACTAAATTTACTCGCTAATAACAGTTTTTTGTTATTTCGATAAACATCCCGAATGATTGTCACATAAGCGGTAACATAAAGGTAAACAATTCATGTTTTTCAGTCCAGAAAGCTCTTGTCAACAGAAACTTAAGATAATTTTGCCATTTTCATTGCGAAATTGTCGGTTTATTCGTGTCTGGGGTAGTAATTGAGGGCTGTTTGTCTGGATTGTCTGCTAGCGTAGTGAAAGGTGTTTGCTACTGCAAGGGACGTCTGGTTTGTTTTCGGTTCTAATCTCGATGGAGGCAGATAGACTATCAGCAAAGGAATTTTAAGAAATTTTCGCACCCCGAAGACGTTTTATTGCTACCTTTTTTCTGTACCGGCGCCCCGTGGATGTCGATATGAAACTCTTATAGAATTTCATACTTGTTACTGCCTACTTTTTCCGCTTCTGTCAATAATTGAATGGACTTAAGAGTGGCACTGAATGATTTTTAACTGAATTTCTTCACGCGTTGCTAAATTTGCATACTTTCATGGTACGTCAGCAACGGTAATCCAGTGTGACTGGCCTGAACATTGACACCATTTCGCGGCCGAATGCGCATAATATTTTGCTAATTCGCAACGATCTGGGGTATTCTGTCTTACTAAAACAGTTATGTTACCTCGACAAGCTGAAATTCATTTTTACTAGTACAGTTCATACTAATTAGCGTTTCTTCTTTCATTTATATCTTATATTTAGGTGTTGTGGTTAAGAAACTAATCAGCATTATTGTAGTCTTACGCATGATTGAAAACAGTCTGACAAACCTCGGGTAGTTTTTCAATTTCACGCCTGTTCTTAGTATGATGGTAGCACTTCGTCGCCTTGCCTGTTATGCTGTGTAGCAGACTTTAAAGCTGTGCGAATCAGCATAACGAAAAGGCGAGGGGTCTCACTCGTTTTGTCCACGACTGTACGTAGGCAGAAAAGAGACGCACACCAGTCGCAAGTGTTGGACTTGCAGCAGTGCTGTCGTAGTACCGAAAGCCAAAGTGGAATACAAGTCGTGGTATAAACTTCCTGATCACCAGTCTTTGCGCCAATATACGCTATTAAATTCGAAACTGTGCGGTTTCTAAGCTGAGGGCACGTCGGTGACGGTGAGTGGGTGGTGTGGGGACGGTGAGCTGTGCGACTCGGCACCAGCAGGCCGGCTGCCGGCGCCGCCCCCACCCAGTTACCTCCCGCGTTTGCCGCCGTCGACAACGGAAACGTGGTGACAAACCCACGTACTCGCCACAGGCGGCGAGAATCTACTCGTAGAGCCGCGGCACGGAACTAACAAACCGCGCGACATCACTTTTCGCACGCACTCGGCACTGCGGTGGTACGGGACGAGAGAACCACTAGCCACACAGCTGTGGCGCTAGCGGCGCTCCGGGACGCACACGCACCTGCTGGCGCGCAGCGGCGGCGGCGTCGGAGGCGGCGGCGGCGGCGGCCGCGGCGGCGTCCGTGTGGCAGCAGCGCGGCCAGGCTGCGCCGGCGCCCATGCTGCGCCGAGCCCGAGCCAGACTGCGCCGCGCCGCTCGCTGGTCTGCGCGCCCGGCCACGCCCCCAAGCCCCCCCCCCCCTCCTCCCCCCTGCTCTCCCCCTCTGCTCACTCCCACCGCCACACACCCCCGCCATCGCCGTCGACGACGACCACGACGACGGCCGGAAAAGAAGCCCGGGCCAGCGCGTCCTGTCCGAAAGGCGCACACGTTTGCGCGGCATTCCGACAGCCGTCAGCAGCATACGTGAGAGGCGGTTTCTCGGCCGATACCGCTGCTCAGACAGACTGGGGAGTGCTCCGCGTCGTCTGCCGATTTTGAAGGCTAGGCGACTTCATTGGCGGTATGCGGTCACGGTCACATATCGCTCGTCGGTGGTCGGCTGAGTTTACTGATCGACCGGTGAGGTACGACAGAAAGTTGCAGCAAATCACCGAATGGGCTATGGGTGCCCGTCTCGTCACCCTGGCGTACAGACCTCAGACCACAGTAGGAGAAACTGAAATCAGTTTGTTCTCCTCGGTCGAATCGGCCGACGCTCCCACACACGACATTTGCACAGTGACAAACCGACAAGATCGGAGTTCGTGGCACCTTGAGGATGAAAAATACAGTTCCTGCTGTGGTCTTCAGTTTTACATCCCCTCTGCTTCGGCCAACATCAGTTACTTTGCTGTCCAAACACCAAAACTCGTCTACAACTTTAAGTCATTTCCTAATCTAATTCCCTCAGCATCACCTGATATAACTCGGCTGCATTCCATTATCCTTGTTCCGCTTTTGTTGATGTTCATCTTATCTTTCTGTTCCAAGTTCTTTGCTCTCTCTGACAAAATTACAATGTCGTCAGCAAACATGAAAGTTTTCATTTTTTCTCCCTGAAGTTTACTTCCTACTCCAAATTTTTCTTTGGTTTCCTTTACTGCTTGCTCAGTGTAAAGATCGAATAACATCGGGACTACACCACTATTCTGTCTCACTCCCTTCTCAACCACTGCTTCCCTTTCGTAGCCCTCGACTCTGACAACTGCTATCTGATTTCTCTACAAGTTATAAACAGCCTTTCGCACCCTGTATTTTACCCATGCTACCTCCGCAATTTCAAAGACAATGGTGTTCCAATCGGCACTGTCAAAAGCTTTCTCTTAGTCTACAATTGTTATAAATATAGGTTTTTACACTTCTAAGAGAAGTTGTAAGTATTGCCTCGCACGTCCCTACACTTCTCCGGAATCCAAACTGATCTACCTCGAGGTCAGCGTCTACTAGATTTTTCATTCATCTGTGACGAACTCGTGTTAGTATTTTGCAACAGTGACTTATTAAACTGATAGTCCGCTGTTATTCACACTTGTCAGCGACTGCTTTCATTGGAATTGGAATTATTACATTCTTCTAGAAGTCTGAGGATATTTCGCCTGTCCCGTACAACTTGCACATCAGATGAACGAGTTTTGTCACGGCTGCCTCTCACAAGGCCGTCAGTACTTTTTGACCGAAAGTAGTCTACTCCCGGAGCCTTGTTCCGTCTTTGGTCTTTCAGTGCTCCGACAAATACTTCTTGCAGTATCATCTTCCCCATCTCATCTTCATCTACGTCCTCGTCCACTTCTGTAACATAGCTCTCAAGCACATCGCTTTCGTATAGAACCTCTATATACTCCTTCAACAATTCAGCGTCGCGCGGGATAGCCGCGCGGTCTGCGGCGTCTTGTCACAGTCCGTGTGGCTCCCCAGTCGCAGGTTCGAGTCCTCCCTCAGGCTTGTGTATGTGTGTGTGTGTGTGTGTGTGTGTGTCGTCCTAAGCGTAAGTTAGTTTAAGTCAGATTAAGTAGTGCGTAAGCTTAGAGACCAATGACCTCAGCAGTTTGGTCCCATAAGACATTACCACAAATGTTTCAACCTTTGAGCCTTCCCTTCTTTGCTTACGACTGGTTTTCCAGCTGAGCTCTTGATATTTATACAGCTGTTTCTGCTTTCTCCAAAGGACTCTTTAATTTTCACTTGGTGAAACATGTTTCTAAATCCTTACATTTGCCCTCTAGCTATTCCTACTTAGCCATTTTGCTCTTCCTGTCAGTCTCATGCTCTAGACGTTTGTATTTCCTTTAGCCTCTTCATTTGCAGCATTTGTATATTTTCTCCTTTAATCAATTAAATTGTTAAATTCTCCTGGGTTGACCAAGAGTTTCTATTGGGCCTTGTGTTTTACTATTCTCTGCTGCCTTCAGTAGTTCATCTCTTAAGTCTACCCATGCCGTCTTCCACTGAATTCCTTTCAGCCTTTGTCTAACACTCCCTCTGAAACCCTCCACGTCTTCTCTCCTTAATTTCATACCCTTTTGCAATTTCTTTAGCTTTTCATCCACAATTAACAAGCAATAAGTTGTGGCCAGAGTCCACGTTTGCCCCTGGAAATGTCTTGCAATTTAAAATCTGTTTCCGAAATCTCTTTCTTACTATTTTATAACCAATCTGAAACCTTCCAGTGTCTCCAAGTCTCTTGCTCCTATACAAATTTCTCTCATGATTCTTAAAATAAGTGTTGCCGATGATTAAATTAGCTCTCTGCAAAATTGTACCAGGCGATTTCCTCTTTCATTTCATTCCCCCGTTCCATACTCACCTACTATTTCTCCTTCTCTTCCTTTCCCTACTATCAAGTTCCAGTCCCCCATCACAACTAAAATTTCGTCTCCCTTAACCATCTGAATGATTTCTTTCTTTTTTTTTTTCATCATATTCTTCAATTTCCTCGTCATCTGCGGAGGTAGTTGGCATATAATCTTGTACAGCGGTGGTAGGTGTGAGCTTCGTGTCTCTTTTGGCTACAATATTGCGTTCACTATGCTGTTCATAGTAGCTTATCCGCATTTGTATTTTCTCATTTATTGTTAAACCTACTCCGTCATTAGCCCTAATTACATCTACTTGATTTTGTATTTATAACTCTGTATTCACCTGACCAAAAGTCCTATTCGTACTACCACCGAACTTCACCAGTTCCTACTACATTTCCCTTTTTAAAAATTCTAACCTGCCTGCCCGATTAAGGGATATAACAGGCCACGCTGAGATCCGTATGGTGGCAGTTACATATCTCCTTATGACGACATCCTCCTGTGTAGTCCCCGCCCGGAACATTTTACCGAAGAGGGTGTCAATATCATTTAACATACAGTAGAGCTGCATGCCCTCGAGAAAAATTACGGCTATACTGTAGTTTCCCCTTGCTTTCAGTCGTTCGCAGTACCAGCACAGCATTGCCACTTTGGTTGATGTTACAGGGCCGGCCTGATCAGTAAATTGCCCTGAAGTTACTGAAAAGGCTGCTTCCCCTCTTCAGGAATCGCACGTTTGTCTGGCCTCTGTACAGATAGCCAGCCCTCCGTTGCACGTACTGCTATCTGTACTGCTGAGGCACGCAAGCCTCCCCACCAACGGCATGGTCCATGGGAGATATCATAATCGGGATATGAGTGGGAATCTGTGAATTGCAATCACAGCTTAATTGGAAACCACAAATAGGCAAAATCTTTAGTGGGAATTTTGGGCGTAAATTATAACCTCAGAAAATAATTTGTCGAATTCAGAAGGGTGACGAATTTTATGCTTAGAATTACCATAGTTTTTCGCGTTGCGGCATGTGGGCATTAGCTGTTTACAAAATACTATTACTGCTTACTGGCGTTTTTATGCCAGCTGGGTAGTGACTGTGTTGCATGAGGTATTTGAAAATTTGGTGTATGTGTTTCCAGTGTTCAGTGCTTTAGGTGTTTACAATTTCTTTTTCCAAAATTCATGTTCGTCATTCAAGTATATGTTGAATGACAGTCATTGAAGGTTAGCTGCGATGTCTGTTTTGGTGAATTTATTTGAAGTTGAGAGGGGTGCTTGCAACTTCGTTTTTCAACGTCATCACGAATCATCTTCAGTTATACAACAGACCTCTGTTTCTTCATCTGATACGGGGTATCCTAGAAGGATTCATCAGTGTTCAGGATACGACGGAAACGACCATTAGAAACAAAACTGTCTGGTAAATATCGTGTCTAAAATGTGTACCGTAAGAGCTGTGACCACTTGTTCATCTTCGCTACTGTGAAAGACATTTTTTTCTTTTTAGGATACGCATTTTAGAGCCCATGTAGACGACAATTTTTTTTCTTCTTGTGAGCCACACTAACTCCTCTAAAATATGGAAAGCATAGAGATTGCAGACAGAGACTCAAATGTCTCAAGAAAAATTTAATCATATCAGATCTATAGAAGAGATTTGTTTCACACTGTAAAGATGAAGTGTACATAGCTCTTTAGGAATGCATTTTAGTGCCCAGTTCTCTATACTTTTTCGCTTAAAATGGTCGTTCCTGTCACATCTCTGATAACAGACCATTCCTTCTGGGACACCCTGTTTATTCGCACAACTGATCTGATTGTTCCAGGTGAGGAAAGAGTGTACAGTACCCGTCATGTTTTTTTCGAAACAGATATAACTGATCAAGATGCACGATGCATTTAGCACGTTTAATCTAGGTCTACATCTACACTCCGCAATCCACATTGCGGTGTGTGGCGGAGGCTACTTTTCACACTAGTGCCACTTCCCTCTTTTCCAGTTCCTGTCGCGTACAGTTCTTGGGAAGAACGACTGCACGTCGGCCTTCGTGTCGAATCGGATCTCTCTAATTTTATCTTCCTGCGCTTTTCGCGAGGTATACACAGGTGGAAGTGCCACAATGCAGCACTCGTGGCCGAGAACAGGTGCATCGTGTCATCCCACCCTAGAAAGTTAAAAGAGATGGTATGCTCTTCGATAGAGCTAACCCATCCTCCTCAGACCCTCCAAAAACTGACGGAGGAGGTCGGACGCACTGGGACGAAGCCGTCAGCCGATGTTATCGAGCGACAGCGCCTGGTGGCTGTTGTCGACGCAGCCTTCTCAGCAGTGTTTAGGCGGCTGGCCCGCAGCAGTGCGGCCAGGGATGGGCAGACGTGGGGGCACGTGCCCTTAGCGCTAGGATTTCACCCGGAACAAGTCCCGCCCATTCACCCCCCTCCACGCCTATCTGTAGCGTAAGGCCCTCCCCTAAACAGCCGCCAGTTCCGCAAACTGGAAGCTACAGCAAAGTTGTTATCGTCACTGTTCAACACATGTTACACTGTGATGAAATTCAGTAATGATAAGAAATTTAAGTTTTTCTGGATAGTAATATAACACGAATTTGAATTATTAAAGAAATAAAGATATTTATAGAGAATTGAAAGCATCGCCAGCAATAGAAAACAAAAAATAACGTGATGTTATTTAAGGGCAATAAGGACAAATTTTCATTAACTAATTCACTTATTATAATACGTTTATTTGAGGGAAACAGCAGAGCAAACATACAATGCGAAAACAATGGTCTTGAATCTGTCATGTCGGTAGTAAAGCCACGGGTGCAGTCGACTAACTCTGTTGTCTAACATCAACGTTATATAGAAATAAGTGAAAGTCGTTTTGTTTATGTAGGCCCTCATAGTAACTCACGAAAATTAAAGAATATAAGAATGCCATAAAGTAGAAATGCCTAATGAAAGCAGTAAGATATTTGCTTATATGACATATTTCGTTAGTATTTGCATGGGTAATGGGTGAATTTTAACTTGTAAATTCTTCCAGTGCCATACCTGCACATTATAAACGAGGTTATAAAGAATTGTGGCTGTTTCTGTGTGATTAATGTACCATACGCTGTTGCAAACGTCTCAGGAAAATAATCTGTCGTTATTCTTTGTCCTGTCTATTTTTAACCAAAAGATTTATTAATTTCATAAATGCCATTCAAACCATTTTTTAAAAATGATGATGATGTGTATGTTTGTCACAGAGCAGTTATGGAGGAAATAAATGCTGCAGTGTTTGACGGCTTTAAAACGTTCTTCATGCTGTGCAGCTCTTCTTCCACCCCTAAAACTTTTCAGCATAACTATTCAGTGAATAACATGCGAAAACACACTGGATCGATCTAGCAAGAACAAAGTAATTTTGATGCCCTCTGGAATTATAGTGAACACTGGTGCCTGTTTCGCGTATACTGTCTGAGTTCTGAAACTCGAGTGTCAAATATACCGTGGTTCCTATTTCTCCTAGCAAATTATTCTTTGATGGTAGGTTTCTCCTGTTTTCCCTTTGGGTGCTTTTTCTCACACAGAAGTATGTTTCTTCATAGGCTATTCATCTGAATACTGAGTTCTCGCATTTAAAGAATTCAGTGCTAAATTGTTTTCTCTTATGTTTGCTGTGGAAGTACCTGGCACAGCTGAGGCCAACTGTACACGTTTTTTGTAACGTGTCTTGTAACTATGTGGCAAAATTTAAGACCTAGCAAGATATTAATCTAACATTCACGCCGAGCGAGTGCAGCTGAACGCGGTAAACCACGTGGGTCAACTGAAACGATGCCCAGGCGCCGAACAAAGACCGGGAAGACCGGGGGTGAGTGGGCGGGACTTGTTCCGGGTGAAATCCTGGCGCTAACGATTCCTCGTGGACGTGGCCGGGCAGCTCGCGCCAGCCGCGGGTAGCGGGTCTGTGGACGGCCGCGTCGGCAGGCTACGCCAGCACAGCCAACACTTCCACAAATACGGGTGTAATGGTCAGTAGACCAACCAAAGCAAAATGTGTCTCACCACACACTGCTAGAACCCAATCTCCCTAAAAAAGAAAAGAAAGAGGACAAAAACAGTAAAGTAAACGTGATGATTATAAAGAACTTTCCTCGCACCTGCAGTGCTGTGGAATGAAGACGAGTGTCAGCAGGGAGAACGCACGCACTGATTGGGTCGACCGTCCCCTCGTAAATGAGGGACAGAATCGTGACGGGAGTTTCAGCGCCGGTGCCGCGTCTTTTCGTGTGAGCTGACTGTTAGTGGGCTGTGCGTAACACACCACTCTCCAACGGATCTTCCGATACGACGTTAGTTTTTAAGGCGGCCTAGGCAAGAGAAGTAAGTACTCTGAGGCATGACGGGAGTGGAAATACATCTCACACGTCGTAGCTCACGTCTGTAGTATCGTAGTTCAGTCGGTGATAGACAATAATTTCGTCGGCAGGTTAGTTGCCATTGTGAGCAAAGAGAAGAGTGTTTCCTGCAACAACTCCATCTTTCTCTGACTGCTGTACATTTGATGGTACTCGTACTCCACAGGCTGAGGCAACAACTCACGGCAGTCAGATTCCACCTGGGGTAAGGTGGGGTAAATCCGACCGCCCTCTAGCAAAGCGGAGCGATTCGCATTAGTGTTACCATAAAGAGCATTCTAAATAACGAAAATGTCACCTTCACAGCTTTGCCGCATTTGACATTTAAACACTCAAAAGACAAGCGTGTTTTCGGTTGCTTCAATTTAATTTTTGTGCAAATTGCCTTACTAGATTTACCTTATTAAATAAAATGATCGCAAAACAAACAGTAAGTGATTTTGTAGTGCATTTAATGACCTATTCAGTGTATGTATCCTTTTTGTTGGGAATTTCGCGTAAATTGTTTCTACGTGTGCTAAATGATGGGTAAATCCGACAACATATTTTTTATCGTTTATGTGTATGGAATTATTTATTTAGGGAAACAATGGGAATTTTTGTTTATTTTCAGGAAAAATGATACGAAATTAGAAACGAAAAACGACAAAACGCAATCAAAACGATATTAGCCGAGCAGTTGCTGCAATGCAAATGGGAATGTCTTTACGAACTGTAGCTTATCATTTTAACATTGCGAGATCGACATTGCTGTTGCACCGCCGTGCTATGAAATCATCTTTTTTCAATTAAATTTTCATTCATTTAACCTTCAGTACATGTAGTACTCTAAACATTGTTATTTTTGGAATACATTTTGTTCACTTATGTAAAAAACATAATTGCTTACAATTATTTCCCAAAAAACCGTTCATTCAGAACTATTTCTGTGCAAAATCAGCCAAACAAATAGGGGGTCGGATTTACCCTACCATTTTTGAAAATGGCAAAAATGGGCTTTTCTTAAAATACAGATATCTCAAAAACTATGGATGGTATAACAAAAATATTTTGCAAACAGTTGCTCCTTTATATTACCTGTAATTTAACGTATATAACATTAAAATCCGACCTCGGATAAGTGTTTTATAGCCACAAGAAACTACTAGGTCGGATTCACCCCACCTTACCCTACATTCCACCTCGCATACTGGAACGATATGCTGGAGGAGAAGTAACCGTCTGGAACGACAGGCGTGAGCTGTACGATGTACTAGGCGGTTGGTCCACCGCTCGTTGTCTACTATAACCACCTAAACAATACTTCAGGTGCGTGTTTACACCAGACTAAGGAATGTGGAAATGTGGCAAACTGGAAAGCGACACATTTACGACCTCACTGAAAACATACGTTTTCATAGGATGAGTCTAAATTCTCGCACTGAATACGGTGGGATTTTTCCTGCTTCTGCTGCTACATATTCCTCGGCCTGTCTCGGACCTCTTTACGAAAAGGACAGAAGAACGGATACACAGAATGCGCTCGATGCAGCTCTGAAGTTGTCAAGATACGTCGCGAACGACATATGAGACGGGACAGCAGCTTCGTCGGGCTCCCGCCGACAGTGGCATATACAGGGTGTTACGAAAAGGTACGGCCAAACTTTCAGGAAACATTCCCCACACACGAAGAAAAAAAATATGTTATGTGGACATGTGTCCGGAAACGCTTACTTTCCATGTTAGAGCTCATTTTATTACTTCTCTTCAAATCACATTAATCATAGAATGGAAACACTCAGCAACAGAACGTAACAGCGTGACTTCAAACTCTATGTTACAGGAAATGTTCAAAATGTCCTCCGTTAGCGAGGATACTTGCATCCACCCTCCGTCTCATGGAATCCCTGATGTGCTGATGCAGCCCTGGAGAATGGCGTATTGTATCACAGCCGTCCACAATACGAGCACGAAGAGTTTCTAGATTTGGTACCGGGGATGCGTAGACAAGAGCTTTCAAATGCCCCCATAAATGAAAGTCAACAGGGTTGAGGTCAGGAGAGCGTGGGGGCCATGGAATTGGTCCGCCTCTACCAATCCATCGGTCACCGAATCTGTTGTTGAGAAGCGTACGAACACTTGGACTGAAATGTGCAGGAGCTCCATCGTGCATGAACCACATGTTGTGTCGTACTTGTAAAGGCACATGTTGTAGCAGTACAGGTAGAGTATCCTGTCTGAAATCATGGCGGTGAATCGAGGAAGTACAGTACATACTGACGAAACTAACATGGAAATTAAGCGTTTCCGGACACATGTCCACATAACATCTTTTCTTTGTTTGTGTGTGAGAAATGTTTCCTGAAAGTTTGGCCGTACATTTTTGTAACACCCTGTATACAGGGTAGTATGCACGTCGAATGGTCGCGAAAAAAAAAATGCTGACAGAGTTAGGTTAAATTTCTACTTTGAACAACGGATGACAACTGTCTTTAAGCTGCAAGGATCAGTACCTTGAGGATAATACTAAGACGCGACATCAAATGGGAGCGACGCATAAATCTGTAATAGGTAACGATACAGCTACGAGGAACAAATGTGAATCGCTTTTATTGTTTTGCTCTATTTTATTTGATGCTGGATCGTCGTTAGTACCATTATTTATTTTTTACTTAAAATCCACAAAGATCTGTGGGATCATGTATTTTCGACATACGACTTCCGTTGTTATGTGACATTGTAAGTGAGAGAACGAATTGTGCACAGTGGAGATTATGGTGCAGCAGTTTCCGTGTAGCGACTGCAAAAACGTTGAGACTAAAGCGTCAAATACATTACTGGAAATGACATGAGGACATCAGTTAACGGTGTATATATTGCGAACTGTAACGTTGAACTAAATGGAAAAAGACGGTTTCTCAAGTACTGCACAGAACCATAGTATTATGCAGTCTAAACAACGCATGAACGATGCTAACGCGAACAGTACGAAGTTTGTCAATAAACGCAAATAAACTGTGCACTGCGTTACGTAACCATTCACAGCAAGACGGTGTGGTGAGCGGCACGGCGTGGCAGAGTGTACGTGCCACCACCATCCACAGTTAACCAAGAGGGGCGCCTTCTTCAGGTTCAAAAATGGCTCTGAGGAGTATGGGACTCAACATCTGTGGTCATCAGTCACCTAGAACTTAGAGCTACTTAAACCTAACTAACCTAAGGACATCACACACATCCATGCCCGAGGCAGGATTCGAACCTGCGACCGTAGCGATGACCGCGGTTCGAGACTGACGCGCCTAGAACCGCTCGGCCACAGCGGCCGTCCCTTCTTCAGGGTGTGGACTTGTTGATAATATGAAAGATTCGATGTTAAAACCGAGGGGCCAACAGTCGAAACACAGCCTGAAACTGACGCTTAAAGAAGCTCACGCATTCGTCTTCAACATTACGGCCGTCGAGTGGCAGTTTCGACAATCACTGTCGTCACGGAACACCGCATTCCAGCCGCGCTGTAAATCGCAGGAGCGCGAAGGTTTTTGTGACGGACGGTCAGGGAGAGACTGCCAGTGTATATTAATCGCTCTCAATAAAAGTGAAAGGTTTTTCTTTTTCTGATTAGTATATATATTGAGCAAGCGGTAAAGGAAACCGAGCAGAAATGTGGAAAGGGAATTAAAGTTCAGAGAGAAAAAATTAAAGCTTTGAGGTTTGCCGATGATACTGGCGTTCTATTCGAGACGGCTAAGGACTCGGAAGAGCAATTGAACAAGATGGACAGCGTCTTGAAATGAGGTTATAAGGTGATCATTAAGAAAAGTGAAACAACAGAAACGGACTGCAGTCGCAGTAAATGACGTGATGCTGGGGGAATGAGATTAGGAACTGAGACATTGAAGTAGTGACACCAGCTTTGCTTTTTATTTCTAAAAAAAGAGAAATATGTTTGAATGATAAATGCTAGGAAACTCTGTTCTGGGGATATCTGTACAGAAGCGAAACCTGGACAATAAACAGCGCAGAGAAGAAGAGGAACGAAGCCGTGGATTAGACTGGCGGATAGGACAGGTAGTGAGGAGTTAATGAGTCGAATTGGGGGAAAAATAAATTTGTTCTACAGCTTGTCTACAAGAAGGGATCTGTTGGCAGAAGACATGCGAAGGCATATGGAGGAGTCGAATTTGCTAACGAAGTGTGAAGGGTGCAAACTGTACAGGGGTACTGAGGCTCGAGTACAGTAAACAGGTTGAGACGGACGTACGTCGCAGAGATGGAGAGGTTTGGACAGGACAGACGTGCGTGGACAACTGAAACAGAGGAGTCCCCGCACTGCGACAGGACAGGGAGCAGCGGAGGCCAAGCCAGCTACTTTGCAGCTGTCTGGCTGTGGCTGGCCTGCCCCCCTCCTGGCGCCCTTGGCCGGCTAACAGCGGCCGTGACGTCAGCCCGGCTCGGTGTGTTTACCGCGTTTAGACGGGGACGGGCAGCCCGAGGCGAGCAGGCGCGCGGCCGGGCCTGGGCCTCCCTGGTCGTGACTGCGTTCTATTAGCAGGTGTCTGGCCGCGGTGAGCTGCCGCCGCTGCAGGGCGGCCGCAATCCCTGCAGGCCAGGCCCAGCCAGTACCGAGCCTGCGCCTCGGCCCCCGGGCTGCCTCAGCCCATCGCCCTGCGCGTGCTGCTGCCAGCGCTACGTCGACACACCCAACGAACGCTTTGCGCGTCTCACTCGACGAACAAAGGTTCACAGTTTGCTCGAGAAACATCGAAACGGTGGTCCATTTCGTGCCACAAGGGAATCGACAGACCTCTTTTTATTGAATTGACAGGTTCAGAGGCTCAATTTCCCAGCTCTTGAAGAGTAGCCGTCAGAGGTGGGACAGAGACAGTGTCTATTCTGTGTCCCCACAGAAAAAAAATTGCAAGGTGTGAGGTCTGTTGACCTGGTAAAACGAGATCTTGTTCTCCACCTCCTCCAGTCCAGCGCCGGGGGATGGCTTTGTTGAAATAACACCGCACTTCGAGGTGAAAGTGAGGCGAGGCACAATCGCGCCTAAAAATGAAATCACCGCAGTCTTCGTGAAGCTCAGGAAACAACCAATTTTGGAGCATGTCCAGGTGTGATATTCTTGCAATAGTTTCCAACGCAAAAAAGGAAAGTCCACAAACTTAAAAGTTTAGGCGAGTCTCTTTCATCTTCGACGACGACGTCTGGATTCTATGACGCCAAAATTCTTACATAAAAAATGGTTCAAATGGCTCTGAGCACTATGGGACTTAACATATGAGGTCATCAGTCCCCTAGAACTTAGAACTACTTAAACCTAATTAACCTAAGGACGTCACACACATCCATGCCCGAGGCAGGATTCGAACCTGCGACCAAAGCGGTCGCGCGGTTCCAGACTGAAGCGCCTAGAACCGCCCGGCCACTCCGGCAGGCTATTCTTACATAATGTCGTTTTACTTTACCAGTTAGATGAAACATCGATTCGCCAGAGCCGGCCGGAGTGGCCGAGCGGTTCCAGACGCTACAGTCTGGAACCGCGAGACCACTACGGGCGCAGGTTTGAATCCCGCCTCGGGCATGGATGTGTGTGATGTCCTTAGCTTAGTTAGGTTTAAGTAGTTCTAAGTTCTATGGGACTGATGACCACAACAGTCGTCCCATAGTACTCAACCGAGCGAGGTGGCGCAGTGGTTAGCACACTGGACTCGCATTCGGGAGGACGACGGTTCAATCCCGTCTCCGGCCATCCTGATTTAGGTTTTCCGTGATTTCCCTAAATCGTTTCAGGCAAATGCCGGGATGGTTCCTTTGAAAGGGCACGGCCGATTTCCTTCCCAATCCTTCCCTAACCCGAGCTTGCGCTCCGTCTCTAATGACCTCGTTGTCGACGGGACGTTAATCACTAACCACCACCACCACCATAGTACTCAGAGCCATTTGAACCATTTGATTCGCCAGAAAAGATGACCCGTTCGGAAAGGGTCGTCTGCCATATCCAAGAGAACTCAAGTGCAAAATTGGTATCTCCTGTTACGGTCGCCGGGAGACAATCGGTGCAGTAACTGTAATTTGCAAGGCTTCATATGGAGGTTTCGTTTCGAAACACGCCACACCGCTGCTTGAGGAAGATGAAGTTGCTGACCTGACCGTCTTCTGGACTTCCGAGGGCTCCGTGTAAATGCATCTCGAATACGCTCCAAGTTTTCATCAGACGTGCATGTGCGACCAGTGTTCTTTCCTTCGGGTATGCAACCAAATTGCAAGAATTTCGGTTGCCGCCCATAAATATGCTTCTGTAGATGCTGCTTCTTGCTGAATCTACGGCGGAATGCACGTTGCACTTCAATAATCAAATGACTTGGCGAAAATTACAACACACAGAATGCTTTCTCTTGTGCTGTGGGCACCATGTTGCTACAAACAAGAGGGCAGCTGTGCCAAACTTTGACCCTTCCTCTATCCTGTGATGCGCACGCGCAACGTAGTTTGTAATAAACAACTGAAATCTGCTCTTTCTTCTGAATCACAGGCAATATATACAGAGTGAGTCACGTAAGACGTGACAGTTTTCGGAAGATGATAGTATGTAGAGCGCACTTCTCTCTCTCTCTCTCTCTCTCTATTTTTTTTTTTTTTTTTTTTTTTTTTTGCGCAGGTGTCAATGGGAACATTGAAGCATGTATGCCTTTTTATTTTTTTAATGGATCCGCATACATTTAAAACTTCATTTGATAACTCCTGAGAAGACAATTACAGTGATAATGCGTTCGTTAACTTTGACGTTGAAACCCTTCGTACAAAAAAATTCGACAGATGTAGAATATGAGAGCACGATGGCTGGAATCGGCAGCCAAGCGGAGCTCCCGCGCTCCGCGGCGTCAGAACGTCGACACATCAGCACTGCAGGCTGCTCATTTCTGCTTTGACATTCGCCGGCTCCAGACATTACACCGATTAGGAGAAGCTGGATGTACTACTTTTAAGTGGCGATTGTAAATGAAATGCCGTAAAAGCAGCACGGCGGTGGAGGGCTAGTGTTCCACGCGCCAGGCAACTGCACGAATTATTAGACTCTTCACCTTTAAAAAAAGGACAAGAAAGTAGAAGACTGCAACTGATAGACAACACGAAGAAGCTGTTCTGGCTACGACGCTAATGTATACGCACAGTGATACGGGACATATTGCCGAGGAATGTGGAATCAGCTAGACGAGGGTCGTTCGCATCCTACATCGACAGAATTTCCAATGCTTATCATGTGTCACTGCATAAGGCGCTCCACGACCGTGATTTCTAACGTCGTACAGAATTTTGTAGGTTTGCCCTTCAGCACCGAGAGACTACACTACGTTTTTTTAATGTGCG
This sequence comes from Schistocerca piceifrons, assembly GCF_021461385.2. Lineage (NCBI taxonomy): Eukaryota > Metazoa > Arthropoda > Insecta > Orthoptera > Acrididae > Schistocerca > Schistocerca piceifrons. The sequence continues at coordinate 16,340,525 of NC_060138.1, forward strand.
CTTTTTACCGATGAAGCAACGTTTACTGACCACGCTACTACAAATTTGCGTAATGTACACTACTGGGCAGCCAGAAAATCCACACTGGCTTTGTCAGGTGCAATGTCAACGGCCGTTGAGCGTAAACTTATGGTGCGGCCTCATAGTAATCTACACTGTGGAAATTTACTTCATTTCAGGCATTGTAAACTGACCTTCGTACGCTCATTCTGGCGGTTCTTGTGAAGAGCGACCACTGCATAGTCGACAGAGAATGCATACGGCTGCAACACAACTGTTGTCCAGTCCATCACCAATGTTGACATGCAAATGACTACAACTGTGCTGAACGTTGGATAGCACGAAATTCTGTTGTCAAATAGCCTCGAGGTCTACCGACTTGACCCCTCTTGCTTTCTTTCCTTGGGGAGCACTCAAAGAAGCAGTCCACGACGAAGCCTCAATTACGGCAGACGATATGTGTCGCCGAATCGCCAGTGCATGCTCTACGATACCATCCACTGTTAACCACACCTGTTCAGCGTTCTTTCGAACGGCGATTGCAAATGTGACTGTCAGTCCATGGTCAACAATTTGAACACACGTTTAAATAAAGGGTAAAGTTATTTTTTTAAGACAAATTTTATGTTATGCGATTTGGATGGTTACCAATTCATTATTAGTAAATTGTTTATTACATTTATGTGTGTACGAAATTGCATTGCAATGTCAGATAAGTGTTATTACGCGCTTACGTTCAGCATGAAACGAAGTTTCGTTAGGAAGAATGTTTATTTTGTGGCCACCATTATATTTTTAATAAAATGTTTAGTTGAACAAATGTATCTCATACGATATAATTTAGAGTAGTGAAGATAGACACCTGTCCTAAGCACATATTTTACTTCTAAGAAGCACACAGCCATGTACAGGAAAAGATAGGTCTAATCTTCCTTCTAACATTTAGATATTTAATACAGTAGATGCTTTTTACAACGTATAAAATCTCCTTACTTTTGAAGAATCAACAGTTGATTTCTCTGTTTCAGTTCAGGTAAATCTGAGACGATACACAATTGTGAAACAGTTTTCCTAAGCTCTTTGTGATACGCTAGATTCTAGCAAAATTTTTGGAAATTTGTGGTAAGGTCTTATGGGACCAAACTGCTGAGGTCATCGGTCCCTAAGCTTACACATTACTTAATCTAACTTAAACCTAACTCACGCTAAGGACGACACACACGCCCATGCCCCTTGGGCGCTAATGACCACTGTAGTTGTGAGCCCTAACACCACAAAAAAAAAGCCCATGCCCGACGGAGGACTCGAACCTCCGACGAGGGAAGCCGCGCGGACCGTGACAAGACGCCCAGACCGCTCGGTTACCCCGCGCGGCTAGATTCTAGCCTATGTCGTATTTCTAACGTAGAACATTCGTAGAGGAACCTGCATCTAGGTCGTAATTGGTTCAAGAGCGCAGCCTGGTTCCAAATGTCTGCCTTGCAGTGTTTGCACCGCAAATGTCGTATCCGGCCACCGTGCTCTTACATTCTAGGACGTTTCTAGAATTTTGTAACGACAGGTTTCAACATTAACAAATGCTATATCTCTGTAATTGTTTTCTCAAGAGCTGTCGAATGCAGTTATAAAAAGTAGACGATTCAGTTAAAAAAAAAGTACTTACTTCAGTATCTCAGTTGATACCAGCGCTCAAAACGAAAAACATACGTGCCCCTGAACGATGTAACATTTCCCGAAAACCGCGTTTCGATAAGTATAACCATTCACGAAGTAAAAGGCTTGTCACGTCTTACGTGAATCGCATCTTTCGTAAATGTGATTTGTTGTAAAGGTAGAAGTCAGAAAATTATTGTCCTCTTTGTAAGCAAGTAAAAGCTGTTCTTATTTTGTGTTTCTTTCCTTTTGATCTTCATTTTTGCTCACTGGCGTTATTTAGTAAGGAAAAGGTAGGCCATTTACTGGTAACGACGTAATTCGGAAGCTTAACGTATTGCGTCACAAGTGAGTTAGTAAATAACTCACTTGTGACCCAATACGTTAGTTTTTTATTGTTCTGTACTTTGCAATAAACCAGCGGGGACCGCGAGATCGGTAATGGAAATAATGAATATCACCTCAAAGTGAACGTTTAATTATCTAACCAAATAAAAAAGTACTTCCTGCCACACGCAAGAGTATTTTTTATTTATTAATTAAGGACCTGAGAGAAGGGTCGGGGTTAAAGAGGTCAGGGGTCGTTTTCCGAGGCCTGGCCTCAATTACCCGTTCCAGAGCCAACGAAGGAAAGGGGTTCGATAGGATCAGCACAACTTTATTGGATCAAATACACTTATATATATATATATATATTAACGGGATCCTACAACCGCCACCAGAATTTTCCGAGTCGTCTTCGCGCAATGAATGTAAGGGGGACTCCCTCTAAACCGTTTGCTCTGAGGATCAATCGTGTGCCGTGAATCATTTTTAAGTGTGCCCTCTAGTACTCGGAACGCCGCAATGGGCAGGAGGATCCTCGAATAATGCGCCTAAATAGTTCGGCAGTCGTGTGCGGTACAATGCATGGTGGCAGAACGCCTCATGAGTCGTTGTCAGGTGGACCCACAAGTCCAGAGCGTTCTCGGGAGCGAATACAGCACCATGGCCTCCAGCCAGCTGACGGCGTTCTTTCTTGTAGTGGCAAATTAAGTGGTATCTGGGTGTATGAGTTCGTCCGGCGTGACAGACTCTGGCTGTGGTCGCAACAGGAGCGCCAGCATACGTTGTATAAGATTCCAGCAGCCGCCTGTCACAGCGCACGTCAGGTGGTGCGCATCCGAATCGACAACGGCACAGTGCGGTGAGATGGATGGAATGGAGGCGCTGGAATGTGGCTGATCTGCCATTCACCACCACATACCACTGGGAACGAGCGTACATAGGCAGGTATGCGGAGTCGACGGCTCGCCACACCCTGGTCCAGCGGATGGTTGGGTGGTGTTGTTCGACGTTAAACGGCGTTGTCGTGCCTGATAGGAGCGGTAGTAACCACCCGTGCTGGGCGCCCTCGTCGCCGGTAGATGCTCGGTCACGTAACTCAGTTCGACCAGAAAATCGCGGACGTGGGCAAGAGGCGGAGGTATGTGGCCCACGGCGACCGGAAGATCTCGCGGCGCGACAATCTGTAGCAGCGTCCCCGTCAAACTGGTGCTGGTCGCGGTCCATGCGAGCCGCATCGTCCGCAGGTACAATTCCCGCGCGCGAGCGCGGCTGTGGACGTGGGTCAACCCTCCTGCCAGTGGAGCCTTCGCTAAAGTGGTGTAGCGAACTTTGAATACATGACCTGCAGTCACAAATTGGCCGTACGCCGCCTGGAAACTGTGGGCGACGGCAGCTGACAGTGGTAAAATCTGCGCAAAAAATTAAGTTTGGACGCTAGGTAAGTGTTGACGTAACGCGTTCGAAGAATCATATCCATATTGCGGAATCTGCTATCACAGAGCAGTGCCCTCGTCCTTTGTAGTAGTCAGCGATATGTGGCTGTCGCAGATCGGCGAACTGTACTGGACAACTGCACCCCCAGTGCGTTCAGTGAGGGAGCCTTTTGGGAGGGGATCGCTGTCGTTGGCGAAGGCTGTGCAGTGCAGGTTCGAGCGCCGCCGCGAATAAGACTCCTGATAAAGGATATCCCTGTCGCACCGACCGTCCAAGAGTGATGTTCAAAATGGCTCTGAGCACTATAGGACTTAACATCTGAGGTCGTCAGTCCCCTAGACTCAGAACTACTTAAACCTAACTAACCTAAGGACATCACACACATCCATGCCCGAGGCAGGATTCGAACCTGCGACCGTAGCAGTCGCACGGTTCCGGATTGAAGCGCCTAGAACCGCTCGACCACCGCGGCCGACCAAGAGTGATGTGTTCAGTCTGTTGTCTGTTGAAAATAACCCGGGAGCGCGCCCGGTGGATTAAGCGTAAGATCGCCCTTGCTGACGCCTGCGAGAGACCCATGCGTGCGAGCACGGCGCGAAGGAAACTGTGGTCGATACGACCAAAGGCGAGATCAAAACCGACGGCGACGACAGCGTCTCGGAGGCGGCAGGCCGCCGCCGCCAGCGCCGTGACGTCGCGGTAGGGGCCAAGTGCCCTGTGGATGTTGTTGTGTCCGCCCAAAACACGTCTGGTCAGGATGGATCACGTGTCCGATGGTGGTCTGAAGACGAGTCCGGAGGATACGGGCGAAAAGTTTATAATGCGCGTTCAGTAGCGTAAGGGGGCGATAGTCGTGACATCGGTGAGAACCGCTCGGTTTGGGGATGTTAAAATCGTCGCGGAGAGGTCTTGAAACATCTGAATCCACTGAACGCCCACCAGGGGATTCTGTTGTATTGTATTGTATGTTAACCGGGGACCTAGAAACGACGGAGAGGCTCCGTCCCCGCCGCAGCCGCAGTGGTCCGCAACCCCACGACGACTGCCGCAGTCCACTTCACCCCTCTGCCGCCCCACACCGAACCCAGGGTTATTGCGCGGTTTGGCCCCCGGTGGACCCCCCAGGGAGCGTCTCACGCCAGACGAGTGTAACCCCTATGTGTGCATGGTAGAGTAATGGTAGTGTACGCGTACGTGGAGAACTTTTTTGCGCAGCAATCGCCGACATAGTGTAAGTGGGGCGGAATAAGGGGAACCAGCCCACATTCGCCGAGGCAGATGGAAAACTGCCTAAAAACCGTCCACAAACTGGCCGGTTCACCGGACCTCGACAGAAATCCGCCGGGCGGATTCGTGCCGCGGAGGGGACCAGGCGCTCCTTCCCGGCCGGAAAGCCGTGCGTTAGACCACACGGCCAACGGAGCGGGCCGCACCACGGGACAGAAGGCGCGGTAGAATTCGTTCGGTAAGCCGTCTGGACCCAGTGATATGTTCGGGGCGCCGCGTGCCGAGGCCGCTGTTGAGTCTTCCGCAGTTATCGGAGCCAGCAGGGCGTCGTCCTGGGCCACCACTCGGGCATCAGGCATTCCTCACAGGAAGTCTTCGCACTCGGGAACAGTCTGTGGGTCCTCGGCGTAAAACGACCTGTACTGTTGTCGTCGTGAGACGTACATCCGGTCCAGGCGGCTGGCAGAGTGGTCGGTGAAGGAGGCGCCACGTGTCGTGTAGCGCCGGATCTCACACGAGAGTCTGTAGTGCTGGGCATGTAGAGTAGCGCAGTGTTTGGTCTGCTGGATCTAAGAAGAAGGGGGGAGGAGAGGAAAAGCAAAAAAGGCGGGGGTAGCCGATGGAGGGAGAGGGCACAGAAAAAGGGGGGAGCAGGGCGGACGCGAAAAAGGAGTGGGGAAGACAGTGGAGAGGAAAGGAAAAGGACTTTTTGGCAGGGGAGAGAATGGAGTCAAGGAGTGGGTAGGTGGAGAAAAAACAGGGTGGGAGAGGGAACCCGGGGAAAGGACAGAGGAAGGGAGGAGGAGGTGAGGATCATATTTGATTGGAGGGATAAATGGATGGAGAGAGGGCATCACCTGGGAGGGGAAGTTGATGGAAGCCACTTGGGGAAAGGAGATGAAGAATGTAGAGGTGGAGGGTAGGGGGACCACAAAGCTGAAGGCGCGGCAGTGGGCGGTGGTTGGAGAGGAGCAACCAGGGGATGAGGAGGATCAAGTTGGTGGGAGGTGTAGAGGATTCGGACATGTTCAAGGAAAAAGCAGATGGGGGAAAGGAATCAGGTCACAGAGGATCCGCATGGGGGACGGGAGGCGTATACGGAAGGCGAAGCAGAGTGCACGGTGCTCGAGGATATGGAAGGACTTTTAGGATCTGAGGGGGGCAGATATCCAGGTGGCACTGGCATAACAGAGGTTGAGATGGATTAAGAATTTGTAGGTGTGGAGGATGGTAGATGGGTTCAACCCCCATGTCCGGCCAGAAAGGAGTTTAAGGAGATGGAGGCTTTGTATTGGATAGAGCGGAGATTAGGGATCCAGGTGAGGTGAGGGTAGTCCAAGGTACGTGAGGGTGGGGAGAGGCGGACAGGACGAGTGCAGATGGTACAGGAAAAATCAAGGTGCTAGAAGGGGCGAGTGGTACGATGTAAGATGATTGCCTGGGTCTCGGAAGGACTGAATTTGAGGAGCCACTAATTGCACCATGTGGCAAAAAGGTCAAGGTGATCCTGGAGAAAGCGTTGGGACCATTGAAGGATAGGAGCAAGGGCAAGGAAGGCAGTAAGTGGACTGGGGGGGGGGGGCGTGTGCAGGAGGTAGAGGAGAGGGGAGAGGACAGAGCCCTGGGGCCACGGAGGGGTAGAAGGTGTGGGAATCGGCGTTATGGATGGTAACGTAGGAGGGCTGGCGGGAGAGGAAGTAGGCAACCAGACAGATATAGTTGATAGGAAGGGCACAGTTTAAATAGGAGACTGGGATGCTATACACGGTCTTAGGCCTTTTCGAGGTCTAGGAAGACAAAAATGGCAGAGCGACAGGAGTTAAGCTGGAGGGAGAGGAGATGAGTGAGGTGTAGGTGTTGGTCATCAGCATAGAAGGAAGGTCAAAAACCACACTGGGTGTTAGGGAGGAGGCGGTGTCGGTCGAGGTGGTGATGGATGCGCCGGGTAAGGTTGGATTCCAAGAGCTTGCTGGACACCGAGGTGGGACATATAGGGCGATAGGAAGAGGCATCAGATGGAGGCTTGTTGGGTATGGATAACATCAGGGTACGGGAGGTTTTCCATAGGTCTGGGTAGAAGCCAGTGGCAAGGATTATGTTGTAGAGGGCGGCAAGGACTGCAAGGAAGGAGGAAGGGTAGTATTTGAAACGCGGTCGTGACCAGAAGCGGTGTAGCGTTTAGTGCGGAGTGTGAGGCTGACGTACTGTGTAGTGATGGGACTGTTAAGTCCTGATGGTGGTGTGTGGCCCAAGGACTGGAAGCTGGGAGCCAGAGGAGGAGTGGAGGTATCCGTACGTTCGATGACATCAGGGAAGAGGGAATAATCAAATTGAGGATCATGTGGAATGAAAAAGACATGGGATAAGTGGGAGTCAAGGTGTCTGGCCTTACCGAGGTTGTCAGGAAGGGGACGGTCATCGAGGAGCAGAGGTAGGGCGGTGGAAAGCAGGCCAATACTTGGAACACTTTACAGGGAGTTGTGTGCATGTCTGCCGCCAGGCACGGCGTGTCTTCGCAGTAAGCAAGTTGCGGATGTGTCGTAATGCCAGTCATGAGTGCGGAGGAAGGATCGGTAGAGGTGAGGGGATTCACGAAGGAGGAGGACGGCCTGTGGGGCAGGCCCGGGCGCTGAGGGTTGATGGCTTTGTTTGGTAGGGACGTGTTCAGCGTTTATCGTCGACTTTTGTGATATTTCGGGTCATTTGGGCCTCGAGTCTCAGCGTCATCTACGTCGTTTCGAGGCGTTCTAACCGATAGTAAGAATCACCAACAATTGCGATCAAGACACTTATGAATAAACTGATATATTATTCTAAATGCTAAGTTTAAATCTTGGTAAGCTGAGGCTGAAATGAAACTGACAGTATTGGCAGCGCTGCTCAGTCATAATTTGGAGCCGGTCGGAGTGGCCGAGAGGTTCTAGGCGCTACAGCCTGGAACCGCATGACCGCTACGGTCGCAGGTTCGAATCCTGCCTCGGGCATGGATGTGTGTGATGTCCTTAGGTTAGTTATGTTTAAGTAGTTCTAAGTTCTAGGGGACTGATGACCTCAGAAGTTAAGTCCCATAGTGCTCAGAGGCATAATTTGGAAATAAACAAACGTTTATTTCATTTCAAATAATCGAAACAAAGTTGAAAAACAGTGTACGTAAATCAAACATACGCGACAATATGTACAATAAACGAAAACTTTTCCTTCACTGCAAACAAAGGAAAAGCGAACTTAATGTCCGAAAAGAGTTTCAGCATACTTTTTCTCTCATTGGTCTCGGGTAGAGTTACTATGGAAAAAAAGAAGAGCATCAGTATTGTCCGGATGTGACGTGACCGTCTTGAGTTGAAAATGAAACCTGCATAACCAAAATTTCTTCCAGAAGCAGAACTAGATGCGTGTATACACAGTATTTTTCTGGAGATACTCCGAAGAGTAGCAAAATTTTTTCGGCTCGTTTTCCAGGAAGAAGCCGTATTTTCTTTTATTTTTGATTTAAACATCTCTCTAATGTTTCTACTGGAGCAAGATGATCATCGCCATCTGCCCACAAAGCAAACTTCATTACTTTCTCTGGTAGTGGAGTTCTTGTTTAATTTGATGAAAGAATTCCCTCTTCGTGGATTGTGCATGTCTCTTTCACTATAATGTTTTTTACCTGATAGGAAAAGTACAAAAGCCTTTTAGTACACCAGTTTGTAAATCCGCACCGATGCGATCCGTGCTCTGAATATGAAAGTTTACTGAAAATAAAATAAAATGTTCTGTTGTTGAAGGTATTTGAGTGGTTCCATTCAATTTGTCGCTCACGAATTCGGTCGGGCGAACTGGTAAAGTATTCTTATGTACCGTGTTCGGCTGTTCTTTCAGAGAAGGAACATCGACTCTGAACCAGCGCGACTTACACTACATTCTGTGACCGACCTCGATTTCGACTGAGAGTTATCAGTTAACATAGCAGTAAATGGATTCTACGTCTTACCTAGCCATGACTTCACGCCTCTTACCTTCAGATATCATTTTTAAATTACAAAATGGCGCCCAGAAAAAAGCCGCTACCTCATGACACCTCAAACTCTGAGGTGTTCACGTAAAAGTTCTATTTCAGAGGGTTCTTTGCCCTTGGGCGCCTGACTCAAATGCTGAAGATGCAGTGTAGGTAATTTCTCAAGTTCTAAATCCTTGTACGCCTCTTTGAAGGGTTACAAAAACCGTCATGTTTTAAAAGCTATAAAATAAACGATAACGTATAAAAATTACAGCGATAGAATAGCATACGTACCGTGAGAAGCTACCATCAGCGTGCTATCAGTTCCTACAGTTCGAGCTATTCCTGTCTTCTCAGAGATCTCTTCCCTCAAAGACGAATATAGGCTTTCTACCGATCCTAACACTGTTAGCTGCGTATTCCAGCGAGTGTCGTTGGATTGCTCCAGCGATCTATCAAGAGCATTAAGAAGGCCACTTTTCTTTGCGTAAATGACGAGTTCTTTCATCGCTGTCAAAAAACCGGGAATTTGTGGACAAGGGAGGCCCTTATATTCCGCCGTAAAAGCATGTCGTACGACTGTATTTGGCATACGGCAGGAATAATTCAGTCGTGAATAATAGCGCAGTGCGGCGACAACTTTGGCACCTTGGTCAGTTGCAAAATGCTTCTCTTTCAAGTAGAGTCGTAGATTCCAAGAGACATAAATCGTCTGAATAATTCTCCTAGAATTTTATCATCCGTTTTTGGTTCATCTGGGAGATAAATTGTAAACAAAAGACGAGATCTGAGAATCCAGCCAACAAAACAGGAGACAGTGAATAACAGCTAGTGGTTTCTTGTTGTCTGTCGTTGGTGAACATTGATCTTTGTTATATGAGCAATTATCTCAGGCATAATTATGTCTCTTATATCTGACATGTGGCGCGATGCAGTTGTGGGATGCAAATACGTATTCTTAAGTTGCTCCATTGTCGAATAACGTCTGAACATGACGTAGAAAACCTACACCTCTTATACTTTCGTATGCACACATAGCACGCATTTATCAACAGTTATCTCCTGAGCAGGTGTAGGAAGCCGTTTCTCTTGTACATGAGAGCCTTGGTTATTAGGCACGCATGGGTGGCGAGTTCTGTGCGAAATGCCACTTGACCATTTACACTGAAGCGCCACAGAAACTGGTATAGGCACGCGTATTCAGAGATATGTAAACAGGTGGAATACGGCGCTGTGGCCGGCAACGCCTGTGTAGGACGACAAGTGTCTGGCGCAGTTGTCAGATCGGTTACTGCTGCTACAATGGCAGGACCATTTCACGAGTGTACCGTGAATATTAGGAATCAGGCAAAACATCAAAAAATGGCTCTGAGCACTATGGGACTTAACATCTGAGGTCATCAGTCCCCTAGAACTTAGAGCTACTTAAACCTAGCTAACCTAAGGACATCACACACATCCACGCCCGAGGCAGGATTCGAACCTGCGACCGCAGCAGTCACACGGTTCCGGACCGAAGCGCCTAGAACCGCGAGACCACCGCGGCCGGCTCTCAAGGATTCTCTTATCGCTTGCATTCGTCGCAAACAGCGTAGAGAGCAAAGTTTGTTAGATCCAAGTAGGCGAGCTTCACTCACTGTGCGCGTTATCCAGAGCTTAACTCAGGATCACATTTTTTATTTACTACATGTCCGATGACGGTAGTACTGTTAGAACAGTTTTGAGCTTTGTTTAATGCAGTTTCACGTAGGTCTGCACTTGCAGATGGACGCATACCGTCGTCCAGTAATGATACCTTCCAGCAGCAGATTTTGGTCACTATTTTCAGCGTAGGGCATGTTAGAGGCTATCAACTATGACGCCGGCAGAGTCTTGATGCAGCCGCACGCAGTCGGCCGACTCCACCGCCACGCCGAGCACGCTATGAACACGGTAATACAGAAAACGCTCGCTTTCCTAGCTGCGCATTCTTCTTTCGCTTTCTTCAATTTCCTTGCAATGTGATAGATGCTCATAAAGACGCAAGGCACAGTATTCACCGTTTGCCCGCTAAGAGAGTCATATGTTCAGCTGTTTTTTCCTTCCTCATTTACTACACCAGGTCAACCCGTCTCGTGTAATTTATTTATATGTTAAATTAGAATGAAGTCATACAATGCTCATGTTAAAAGGCAAATACCACGGCAGGCACCTTGTATAATTCACTTGTTGTGAGCTGTTGGTGTCAATTCAATTCCATCTGTTGTTTTTTTCTATGCTTTCTACAGTATCTGGCGACCCATTTTTTATCATTATTTGAATAATTTGTGAGTGAATGTTTAATGAATTTGATAAAATTTCAATAATTATTGCCTATGCTGTTTAATACAGTTTTACTGATTAAACCACTTATATGTTGAACAGCAGTCCTTGCATTTCATTTATAGAATCTAAATAAAATTCACACCTCTTTCTCCCTCCCACACCTGGTATCTTGCACCCTCATCTACTTGTATTACATCTTGCATATGTTTGTTCTGTCTACTTTTGCCTTGAGGCTTTTCAGTCTGTCTCTGATACCATATATATTTTCATTATTTTATTTGCTATTTTAACTGCATTTGTATTTGTGTTGACTTTTAAGATTTCCTGTTTGGAGACCTTCAGCCGTGAAATAATTGCCTTTTTGAAACTCGTAGTTCTAAAGGTTCAGCTATGTGCTGTTATGGTTTAAAGGTGTTTTTAAATTGCAATAAATTACAATTTTGAGTGAACCTCACCGACACCTTATTTGGCCCTTTGCACAATCCTAATCACGTGTTCTGCCCTGCGGGTTTAGTGGGCGTCTCACAGCGCACTCTGAATGTGTGATCTGCTCTCACAAAATGTCCATACGCTGCCTGGAAACTATGGGCCATAGTGACAGGGGAAGAATGTGTGAAAAAATAATAATAAGTTTGTACACTAGGTAAGCCCTAATCGTATCGCGTCTGGAGAATCGCATCCATGAATTAGCTGCTACGGAGCAGCGCACGTGTTCATGGTAGTAGCCAGCGATATGTGGCTGTCACAGTTCGGCAAACTGTACTGGAGAACTGCGCTCCCAATGCGGTCAGTGTGGGAACCTTCTGGAAAGGGCTCGCCGTCGGGTCGAGAAGGCCTCTTCCGACATCCGTGCAGTGATCCCGCACATGTTGATAAGGCTGCAGATGCCCCCCCACTCATTGGCGAAGGCTGTAAAGTGCGGGTTCGAGGGCCGCCGCGAATAAGACTCGTGATAAAGAACATCGCTGTCAGACAGACAGTCCAAGAGTGATGTGTTTGGTGTGGTGGCCGTTGACCATAACCCGGGAGTGAACCCCATGGATTAAACGTAGGATCACTCTTGACGACGTCTGCGAGAGACTCATGTGTTGAAGCACGGCACGAAGGAAACCGTGGTCGACACGATCAAAGGCGTGATCAAAATCGTCAGTGACAAGCTCCCATCTGGTGATAGAACGCGCGGCAGAATTCGTTCGGTAAGCTTTCTGATGGCGGTGATCGACGCCACTGTTAAATCTTCAGCGGTTATGGGAGCCAGCATGGCGTCGTCCTGGGCCACTACTCTGGGATCACACAAATCGCACGGGATGCCTTCGTACTCTGGGTCCTGGGCATAAAACGTCGTGTAATGCTGGACGAATGGTGCAGCGACGCGTCCTCCCGCTGCTGTCTCGACTGATGCTGCCTCTTGCGGTGGCGCCTCCCTCTGATGACGTGATGTACGGATGTAATGTCGGTGGGGATGGTCTCTCGTGCCCTCACTCGGACTCGGTCTCCATTAAGCCGTTACACGGTGAGACGGAGGAGCGAGCTTTGAGGCGGTTAACCGCTGTCTGCCGATCTCGTGGTGACAGCTGTGTCATTAGTTTGAAAGGGTCCTGTAGCCACCTTTCATTGCCAACTCTCGTAGTGGTCAAGTCGGCAAAGAGGTTTCCGCTACTTGTGAGAAATCCACCTGCGTTAGGTTGGTGGCGGAAATGGCATCCTGGGGTTTCCCGGTCCACGCGGAGCGTGGAAGAGGCTGGAGAAGCGGGAGGCAGTCTGCCGCCGGTACGGGAAGCGTACACAGCTGTGCTCCAGTCGAAGGAGGGTGAGTTGGACTGACCGCGTGGCGTGGCGCGTTGTCACACAGAGAGGGGAGCCTTTACCTTTTGGTCTCGAATTTCGTCTTATAAAGATTTATTTATGCAAGGCTTTTGTAGACTTTCAGTTTGATTCCCAATGCAGTCTTGACTTTGATCCGTGACAGGAACGCAGCACAAAGGAGTTCCATACGTTGAAGTGTCCTTGGTTCAGTGTGAATGTTTATGTGCCTACAACTGTGTGTGTATGCTTCTAATCTTTTCCGGATCTTGGTAATTTTTGTGTATTTGTGGATTTTCTTTGTCTCATGTGATTAAAATTTGGCCACGGTCCATAGAAGTTGTCTCCGCGGACCGAGTGGGCACGCGAGTCTGTTATGAAACGTGTAGCATTTCACAAGCAATTGTACATAGTTAGCATGCAACAGCAGTCTATAGATGCACTACATCAATGTTTTAAGGAATAAATAATTTTGCCTTCTATCTTATCTTGTGTACCGATGTTACGTCGCCGGTACCTTCGCCATTTACCTTGTAGTTTTCCTTGTTGGCCCACCTATAGCGTTTCCATGTGCACAGGTGTAGTGATTAGTGAGCCCTTTTTTTATCTGAAACAAATGCTCTGGAATAGATCGTGTTTTCACGAATCTTGCTGCAGGCTGCACTTACGCATGGTGTTCACGCCCTCTTTACTTTACTCAATATTTGATTCACGGGAAGAATGCCTGGATCATATTAATAACTACATCCCATTCTTTATCAATGACTTTACAATGAATGTTCTTTTGTGAGTTTTTCTTATTAATAAATTAAGTAATTTTCCGACTCAGTGCTACCTCTTCTTTGTCGTGTGGCTAGAGTTGGTGGCGACCCTATCTTTTATATTGATTTCAGTGTCAAATAGCATTTTCTTATTCAAAGTGCGCGTGGCTCTTTTAGCTATCAGGATACATTCAAAGGGCGCTTCATGCTTCTTGCACATAGCGTCCTTTTATTCACGCCACTTACAAGTTCCCTCAGCGCTGTCTAATAAAATTCCGACGTCGCCTGACACAGCCGTCCGTCAGAGAGCCGGCTTGCCGCAGTCGAGCCACCAGTGATAGGCGGGAGGACGGACGGGCAGAAGCCGGAGGCAGCGGTCCCACAGATCTCGCGCCGACACGCGTCCTCTTACACTTAGGGAACGTTCGGTGTCGACGGACCACGGCTCCAGTGTGCGCACTGACGGGGGGGCGTGATTGAATAGACGTAGGCCGAGTCGTCGGTGAGAGGTGCCGGCCACAGTTCCACGTCCCTCGTCGCTGCTCTGAGTCCTCAGGAGACGCAGACCGGTCGAGGCAGCTGGTGGAGCGGCCGCTGAAGTAGGTGCAGCCACGGAGGAGCCGCCACACGTCTCGAAGCGCCATCTCCTGCACGAGTGGTCGTAGTGCGAGGCAGGAAGAGGAGTGTTGCGTCGGTCCGCCGGATCCAGGACGCTACTAAGATCGCCGCCTATGACATAGTGGTCTAGTGTTCCCATTCAGGAGTGAAGCAATTCCGTCAGAATAAAAGGCGATCCATTCACCGCGACGAGACGTCCGGGAGGGACGTATGCGTGCGGAACGATTTGAAGTGGAATGATCATATAAAATTAATTGTTGGTAAGGCGAGTACCAGGTTGAGATTCATTGGGAGAGTCCTTAGAAAATGTAGTCCATCAACAAAGGAGGTGGCTTACAAAACACTCGTTCGACCTATACTTGAGTATTGCTCATCAGTGTGGGATCCGTGCCAGATCGGGTTGACGGAGGAGATAGAGAAGATCCAAAGAAGAGCGGCGCGTTTCGTCACAGGGTTATTTGGTAACCGTGATAGCGTTACGCAGATGTTTAACAAACTCAAGTAGCGTAGGTAACTGACAGGACACGGCCCACATTGCTGCTCTTACAAGGGGAGGCCGCCAATTGTGGAATTCAGATTCGATTCATACTGCGCATAATAAAAGCTCATGGCCAGAGGTGTAATGTGGCAAAGCACCAAAATGCACTTCTCAGCCGTTGTCGAGAAAATCGACAGTTAAAAGAAACCGTTGCCGTGAAATACTCTCTACGATAAATAATTTTCTACAGCGTCGTGGCGCAGCGGTAAGCGCTCGGGTTCGCAATCCGAAGGTCGCCGAATCGAATCTCGCGCCATACAACCTTTTTTTTAAGTATTTGTTTTTTGTAATATATATAAACTATTAATGAATGTTGGTGAAGGTCAGCTGAGGAGAGACAATAATTTCACTCTCGGGCAACACAGATTTTCACACAAACGCGGGTACGTCCACCCCTGCGATATTTCGCCACACTTTCCACAGTCTCCTTTGATTACCTTCAGTTACGGGAAGACGCGACCACTGTTGCGACTTTTGCCTCGCAGCAACTCGCCCAGACGACCAGTAAACAGTGTGCTGCACTCGGCCAGCCGGCCCACGGACGCGCGCACATGGCCGCTCGCAGTTACACGGCACCCGGACACCGAGCTACCGACTCAACTGCCACACAGTTAAGTATTCACTCGGATGTTGCTGGAAAACGCATTGGGCGTGTTCCAAGAAACCGGCATAAGCTGTAAGATGCCGCAGATAGTGGGGGTCTAGGAACGCTACTTTCACGGGTAAGTTAAAGCTATCTTTACTGGGCAGAAACTGTTTCGAAAAATTCTTTATTAGGGAAACCACTTTCTCCGATTAGAAACTGATGAGGCTGTCTTTTTTCGAAAAATAAATTAGTAAATATTCCAAGCTCTTCGAGTGTACGGGAGAGGAGATAACGACAGATATCAACACTTCGCTCCATATACAGACTTGTCGCAGTTCAACGTCGTTACCAAAAAATCTCGGCAACTTCTTCACCGATTTACTTGACATTTTAACACAGTACTCTAATAAACTTTTGGACGGACACAGGCTATACATTTTTGTAAATGTACGAGTATATGGTGCATACATATACCATACGGGGCGTTCAGAAAAAGTGTCGCATACTTTGAGGCGTTGCAGTACTTATCTAAACAAGAAAAGCAGCCGGCCGAAGTGGCCGTGCGGTTAAAGGCGCTGCAGTCTGGAACCGCAAGACCGCTACGGTCGCAGGTTCGAATCCTGCCTCGGGCATGGATGTTTGTGATGTCCTTAGGTTAGTTAGGTTTAACTAGTTCTAAGTTCTAGGGGACTAATGACCTCAGCAGTTGAGTCCCATAGTACTCAGAGCCATCTGAACCATTTGAACCAAGAAAAGCAAGTCCAATAAACACGGGCCCGGAAATGCAAACTTTCTGAGATGAATCCGATAAACGCGGCTTCGGAAATGCATCCTTTCTGCGATAACTCGTGTTTGCAGTTGTTGAGCCTGACGTCCATTCGTGATAATGCATCCCTCTGCCCTCCGGCGTAAGGAGTGACGCACCCTTGGACGTATACACCGTTGTTGTTGTACCTCCTAGCACGCATTGAAGACGCGACCCTACAGTGTCCGCACATCCTCGATTCGCGTGGCGTAGAGCAGTTCCTTCGTGTGTCGCCATAACCAAAAGACTAGGAGACTGAGGTCTGCACACCGAGGTGTCCGCGCCCCCCTGCCCGACCAGTGCAGCGGCACGATGCACGAACCACACACCTGTATTCGTTGCTGCAGTGGCACGGTCTCCAGCAAGGCAGGCAGTACATTGATGAGAACGTCCAGATGACGTTCCCCAGTTAACCTTTGTGGCAGCACGAATGGCCACACTAATCTGTCAGCGAGTACGCTTGCCCATACGTTGACTGAGAACTGGTCGGAGATTTACATCTACTCATACACGCTGCTTATGGAAATTCAGAAGACCGTCTCTTACGAACCCGGCCTCGTCAGTAAATAAAATCTTGCATGTGAACAGTGGATCTGCGGCACGCTTCTGCAGCAGCCACTGGCAGAACCCCCGCCTGCCATGACGATCCCGTGGCCTAAGGGCCCGAAAGCGCTGTATGTGTTATATATAGGTACAGCAACCGTTCATGAAGTAAGACAGCGAGACATGCCTTCTGCTGCTGCTGCTGCTGCTGCTAGCCATCGCACACTCGTCCCAGGGGCTTCTTTCACAGAAAGCAGCACACGGCCCTCCATGTCAGGGGCCTTCCACCGTCAGTCGTCCAAGGTGCAAGGAAAAGCAGCCGCTGCAAAAGACTGCCGCACACGTTATCAGGGGGCCCTCTGCCCTGTCGATACTTTCCACCGTAGAGTGCGCGGGCTCACAGGATACGCCCAGTTGCTAAACCGTAGCAGATTACTGTCCCCTGTTTCACTTGTCAAGCAGTAGACTTCCATTGCTAACAAGTCGTGAAAGATAGAGAAAATATAAATTTACTACACCATCTGAACGTACAATGAGTGCTGTAACAGTAAACATAAGCGAATCCGCGTTTGAAAGAAGATAAAACACCACGATAAGTACCCAGAGTTGACAGTACTGTACAACAGGGCACACAAACAGGATGGAAAATATCTTAGCCTACAACACAACTCGAGCCACACAACTGACAACGGACCACCTAATGGCAGCAATGCAACGACTGTGTTAATATCCGCAACCAAGCATCGCACCCCCTTCCTATAAATACGTGTTTATCTCATAAGTACGTGATTTCGGATCCATGTTTACTGAACTTATTTTTCTTGTTCCGATGAATACTGCCACCTCTCAAAGTACTCGACACTTTTTTTGAACACCCTTTGTTGATATACTATGTAAAGAGCTCGTGTGTGGTTGTCAGGTTCCTATCGGGTGCCTCCCCACACGACGGGTAGAAGGAAGCCTCCCACATATAAGTGGTGTTGGGGAAACGAAATACCCAGGGTGGGCCAAATACTATTACAAAATCCATCAGCGTCTGATTTGGTTTCCAGTGCCTGTTGGTCAGCGTTTGTTCACCTAGCTGGTGTGCATGTTAGACAGGTAGCTTGATCTCAACAAAATTCTTACACTCTCGTGATCTCCATCGGAGGTAACACAGAAACATCCTTCAACTTGAAGCAATCGTGTCAGAACAACAGGAAAAATTCAACTATCCCAGGTCAGCGAATAGGCTGGATTCCCATTCTGGTCACAGGATTTTGAGGGAACCAGACGTGGCATGTCGTGAAGAATCGGAGTTTTTCAAAACCTCTTCGTACAAAACTAAAGTTTTTCGTAGGTACACTGAACGAAAACAGTTTACCGAAACGAGGTAAACTGAAACAACTAACTAATACGCTCGACAGATTCAGCATCAACATTATGGCAGTGCAAGAAACCTGAAAATCACAGGTTCTTATAGAAAAGTCACAGGATGGAAACAATTTGGCAGCATATGTTTTGCAACACAGATCCAGACACTGATTATACGTCACCTTCAGAAAGACTCTCAACACTGCCGTCGTAGACCGCTCAAACGAGAACCAATAAAAATGGTCAATACCCAATGGAAAAACCAGGAGTGGCTTCGAATCAGACCACCTCCTACTCCAAATGAAAATAAAATTTCAGACCAACAGAAAATCCTGAGTTTCCGGGCTGATCTAGAATACCTAGAACTTACAACAACAAGAAGATCATTGAAGAAATGAGCAGGGTATATACCAAAAACTGGTCTGAACTCACGGCAAAAGTGAAGCTGACACTAACCGCCGCGAAGGAGAAAACATATGTGGTGGAATACCAAAAGCGACCAAGCTGCCGAGTATAGGATTAAAGCATGGATACATTTCCATAGTCACACAACAGCAGACTAGTGGCACGTATTTGTAGAGGTACGGGAAAACGCTTCTAAAATCATTCGACGAGAAAAACGCAAATACGATTTTCGTTATTTAGGGTCAACTGCCACTTTTCGCACCATTCAGGTATTTTTTCTAAATCGTTTTGCAGTTTGTTTTGATCTTGTGATGACTTTATTAGTCGATAAACGACAGCGCCATCTGCAAACAACAGAAGACGGCTGCTCAGATTGTCTCCCAAATCGTTTATATAGATAGGGAACAGCAAAGGGCCTATAACACTACCTTGGGGAACGCCAGAAATCACTTCTGGTTAACTCGATGACTTTCCGTCAGTTACTACGAACTGTGACGTCTGAGACAGGAAATCACAAATCCAGTCACATAATTGAGACGATATTCCATAAGCACGCAATTTGACTACGAGTGTCAAAAGCCTTCCGGAAATCCAGGAATACGGAATGGATCTGAAATCCCTTGTCAATAGCACTCCTAGGGCGTACCGACTTAATGGAAAGGCTGGACAAGGGCAGCCGCGGCTGACAGTACTCACTGACTCGCTGGGGGAGTGCGGCGTGTCGGCGGCTCCTTCCGCGGCTCTGCAGTACTCCGTGGTGCGGCCTGCTGTTTGTTTGCAGTCACGTGTCCTGGCTGGCTGGCTGGCTGGCTGTGCTTAAGCTGAGCATCTTGCGTTATCTGTCTTGCACTGTAAACGAAATCTGGCTGTCGGCCAAGAGGTCTTTGCTCAGCTGGCTTGGCACAGGAAACTTCTCTTCAACGTTTCATACATATTGTACCCTTGTTCTAAGTTTTATTGTACATTTTTTGGTGTAGATCTTTTCGGTAATCCCTAAAGGCCAATTATTATCTTTTGAGGGGGTCTGCCTAATATCTTGGATTGTAACTCAAATGCATAAATTTATCTGGAATTGTTTTAATTGCTTTAATATGTTGGTTTATTTAAAAGTGTTTAATGTAAAATTTTTAAAGAGATCAATAGTGTTAACGTCTTATTTCTTGAATTTGTTTGATGTTATTATTGAAATTCGACAGCTGTCGCATACACTATTCTGAACGCCTTGATGTCTGTAACGGAAAATTAACTTTAATCTTCCTACAAGTTTTTTAAAGCGGTCCTCTTGTTACCAAACAAATGTAAAGAAATGTTGTTTTCCAGAGATAAATGATGTTAGTTAAAGGGACCTTGTCCTACCGTGTCGTTTCTCTGATTCTGGTTATTACCAATTTCGACCACGACAAGGATACGAACAGGGATAGGACGGTGGTGGCGTGACGGGCAGACGGACTGGACAACAGGGACACGGAGAGGAGAGATTTACCAGTGTATGGAGCAGCGACAGGATGGAGGCACTGCAGCAGGACAGGTACAGAAACAGTACCTTGGCACCGCAACATGGACAGGCATAGCGACAGAGCAAAGGTACAACGGCAGCGACAGGGTGGAGGTACCGGATCTCATGTACCTTTTGCATTTCTTGCTTTTATGTTTTCGTTTTCTTTAAGGGCAAAGAGAAAAGGTGAAGCGGTAGCCCAGCCTAGAGCCTGTGCCTAGCATCTGTATTTTTGAGTTTCAAGTGTTAGAAAACATGTTTTTCCTATACCTCGGTAAGAGGAATGTCTCTCTCTTTCCGCAAAGGAACGAGGATAGACGCACGTTATTTTATAGCGTAATCGGCGGTAGCTATTTTGGTTATGAGAAACAGTGAAGAGTCTGTATCTTTGATGTCTCTAGAAGGAATAATACATTAATATTTCGTTGATGAAAAATTGCGTTATTATTCTAAGTAGTACTGTAATATAGAGGAACTGAAGAAGCCCACCTTTGTACTTCGGAGTTGTCACGAAGATCCTGTTCCCATATCACGGACACGGTCAAGATTTTGTAGGTGGATACGGCGATCGGACGCAGTGTTATTGATTGGTAAGCATAGATCTACAGCAAGAGAAAGACTATTTCGTTCATGCACAACTAATATGAACTAATATAAACCAAATTACAAGCATACCACTCGGCCGTTGTGCACGAGCGGTTCTAGGCGCTTCAGTCTGGAACCGCGTGACCGCTACGGTCGCAGGTTCGAATCATGCCTCGGGCATGGATGTGTGTGATGTCCTTAGGTTAGT
Organism: Schistocerca piceifrons; assembly: GCF_021461385.2. Lineage (NCBI taxonomy): Eukaryota > Metazoa > Arthropoda > Insecta > Orthoptera > Acrididae > Schistocerca > Schistocerca piceifrons. Next base: position 16,361,152 of record NC_060138.1, read on the forward strand.
AGGTTTAAGTAGTTCTAAGTTCTAGGGGACTGATGACCACAGACAAGTCCCATAGTGCTCAGAGCCATTTGAACCATTTTTACAAACACTTATTGTGCTCGTCCCAGCGTCTAAAAATTAACCTCATTATTTCAATATACCTAAACATTTTTATGATGTATTTTTTTATTATACGGAACAAGGACAGGGACAGGATGTAGGTATTGCAACAGGGACAGAGACAGGGTCAGGATGGAGGTACCGCAACGGGGAGAAGGACACGGAAAGGACAGAGGTATGACGTCAGAGATAGGGGCTGGGACTGGGAGAGGAGCAGCAGCGAAGTACAGCGACAGCAAGGGGCAGGACAGCGCAGCACTACCACAAAAGGGACAGGGCAAGACAAGGGCGCCGACTGCCTCCACCCACTCAGCGAGCCACTTGCGATAACTAGCAGCGAGAACTGGTCAATTATATTCCAGTTACTGTGCGGAAAAAGAAAAAAAATAGGTAATGAAAAAATTATGATTCTTAAGAAATACGTCACCCGCAAATACTAAACGTGTAATTTGTTGTCCTCTTGGTATCTAAAACAGCTAGACGACAATACCGTCTACCCGTGCAGCATCAGAAAGCGAAGGCACGCAACGCAACAAGGATAAGTTGCGCAGCATTTTCTTGCGTTGACTAAGATGTGTTCAGATCTGGGCGACTTGGGCCTGTTCTCGGCCACACGCGACAAGAGGCACGGGCGCAGGAACTCTCTGTCGACAAGTGCACATGCGTGATAACACGCCACGCACAGTGAAGCTGTAAGAGGTATGCGCTATATGCGCTGCCTGCAATAGGCAAGACTTAGGAGAGTCTCTGACCAGAGAGCAGTATGTAGTTAGTTGTTGCTTGTCGCTAGTCGGCATCAGTCTGCGTGAGTCTTCAGTAGTCTGCGTGAGTCGGCGGTTGTGTGCGGGAGTCTGCGCGTGTCTGCGCTTGTGTGCAGTCTGCTCTGGTCGGGACTCTGGAGGATGAGTATTATTGTAGAAGGTAAAGAAGCAGCCTTGCGCATATCTAGTAATGTATGTTAACTGTCATCCAATTTCTTTCAAAAAATGCCCCAATAATAATTTTTATAATATAAAGTAATTTTTCTTAAAAAAAAGCATTCATTTCAATTTAAAGATTTTATCCAATGAATAATTAATGCCTTTCACGAGTCACAAAGCATAGGCCATCATTGCACGGAGCTGTGCCGAAATTTTTTTAGGTAAGAGCAGATATATTCGCAGTTTTTATTGAGGTACGAATTTTTGCTTTTTTTATTCAGAGTACAGGGCGGTGGCGCAGCGCTGCTGTCGTCATAAAATTTACCAGGTTGCTGAATTTTTTTATTTTTTGGTTTAGCAATTTTTCTGTTTCGAGCTTAACATTAAATGAGAAAAGAATTCTGTGGGTACATCAAATGCGAATGTATTTCTGCACGGAGATTATGAATGGGAACAAATTTTGTTCAGAGGTTACAATATTTAAAATTCATTTAATTATTATTTTGTGGGGAGGTTACACTTGGCGACATCCGGCCAGGATCGTATTTATTTGAGAATCTTCTGATAGGTAGTCATATATCTTCTCTTATTTAGTTAAACGTAGTTTGCATCTGGCGCAACGCATTTACTAATTTGTCACTCTTTCTTTCACAGATCATCGGCAAATGTAGAATTACAGACACATTTATCATTTTGTATTGCAGGTCATACATTTCACTCAAATTTTTGGATTGTTCCCTTATTGACGACAGACGTTATTTTAAGTACGAATTTTCTGGTACAACACGACGCAATTATTGACTTTCAAAACTCCTATTTAATGTTAAAGGATGAAAATGTACAACTGGCTTTAGAATTTCAGCACTCTTTATCTGCAGAAGAACAAACAATTAATCGTACAGAGGTCGTTTCCGCATTACGTAACATAGACTGTCATTCCACATTGTTCACAGATACGTACGTACACAACTATAATACTCCAGACGAAGCCGACTATGACGTTATACAGATGATTTCTGATAGAGTTAAACAGAGCAGTTGCAAATACAGACGACGAACGCACGCAACTACGCAAAATTCTTTTACAGCAAACTCCAGTTTTTGACAACGTTCCTAGTACTATGTCCGGTTTTATGTATGAATTTCAAGTTAAACAGAACGACACATTTAAAGCCATTCCGTATATTCACAGAGAACAAGTTAAGAAAGAATTGCAAGCTATGCTTGACCAAGGAATTATTGAACCGGCAGTTAGTCCGTACATAAACCCGCTCCATATTGTTAAGAAAAAGGATGGTTCACTTCGCCTCGTAGTTGATTCGCGTCACATCAACGACATTATTGTTAATGAAACGGATCGCCCTCAAACACTAGAAGAACTTCTACAGAAATTTCATGGTACTGCTATTTATTCCACATTAGATTTTAAATCGGGATTTTGGCACATTCAACTCCATCCGGACTGCAGAAAGTACACGGCTTTTCTCTGTTTTGGTGACTTATCAATTTTGTAAATTACCGTTCGGTTTAACTATTTCTTCAGCAGCATTTATTCGCGGTTTGAATACAATACTTCCGACAGAACTTAAAGACAGAATCACAACGTATGTAGACGACATTCTTATTGCAGAAGCTAGCTGGTCTGAACACAATCTGCTTCTTGAACAACTGTTACGAACTTTTCGTGTACAAGGACTCACAGTTAATCTCAGTGAATCGCACTTTGGCAAAACTTCTATAAAATTTCTTGGACATGTAATTTCAGCAGAAGCCTTTGCGCATGACCCGGAAAAACTTCAAGCTTTACGTGACATTACTGCTCCTACGACGAAGAAACAACTACGCAGCTTTTTGGGTTTAATTAACTTTTTTCGCAAATTTATTCATTACTCTGCTTTAGACACCCCTAGATTATGTCAATTGACAGGTAAAAACACTATTTGGTCCTGGGATAGATAAGCACATTCTGAATTTGTGAACCTGAAAGAAGCCTTGTTGAATGCACCACTTTTATCACATGCAGATCTTACTAGAAATTTTTCCATTGCACCGACAGTTCTAACACCGCTTTAGGCGTACACATTTTCAGGAAATTGAAGAAGATGGCACTACAGTAATTAAAAACATAGCCTTTGCGAATCGCATTCTGTCACCTGCTGAACGCAATTATTCTGTTACAGAACTTGAAACATTATGTGTTGTGTGGGCATTTACGAGATTTCGGCATTTTCTTTATGGAAGACATACGACCGCTTACACAGATCATAGAGCGATACAGTTTTTTCTTTCCGCTAAATTTACACACGACAGATTAAGCAGATGGAAACTTTATTTACAGGAATTTAATTTTACAATTGTTCACATTCTCGGTACACAAAATATTGTAGCAGACGCACTATCCCGTTCTCTCAGCAACAATCAGCAAGACATCGCAACCAACTTCTGCAAATCAAATTTCAGCGTCATGCACATTCAACAAGTTGCATTTGAAAATTTCATTTCGTCGTCATTACAAGACATAGCACAAGAGCAGAGTAAAGACAACGTGTGGAAAGAAATTAAACACCTTTGGCAAGATAGGAATAATGTTACCATTAGAAACCATTACACCGTACGCAATAACATTCTGTTTCGCCGCTCTCACCCTGACAGCAACAATTGGTTGTTATGCACTCCTGACGAGCTTGTTAACAAATTAATCTGGTATACTCATTTAAGTTACGCACATTACGGAGCCAGTAAATGTTTTCTTATATTGAGACAGAACTGTTATTTTACCAACATGGAGAAACGTATTCGACGAGTTTTAGCGTCATGTAAAATCTGCCAGAAGGCTAAGTCAGATACGACTTCACATATTCCTCCATTACATCCCATTGTACCTGTTAAATTGAGACACATGGCCGCTGTAGACATTTTTGATCCGATTCCCAGAACTAATAGAGGTTTTTGCTACATCTTTGTCGCTGTTGAACTCACTTCGAAATTTGTTACCTTCACTCCGTTACGGAAAGCTACTGCTAAAATTGTTTGGAAAGCATTTGTAAAACATTTTCTATTTCATGTAGGGTATGCATTGAAAGTAATTTCCGACAATGGATCACAGTTTCGATCTGCTATATGAACACGTATGTTGCGAGCTAAAAACATTTCTCCGATCTATATATCTAGGTACCATGCTTCTTCGAACCCTTGTGAACGACTAATGAAAGAAATTGGTAAACTGTGTAGAATATACTGCCATAAAAAACATATTGATTGGGACACACACATACTTTCATTCCAGGATGTAATTAATTCCATACCAAATGAATCTACTATGCTATCTCCGACTGTTATACTGAAAAATGTTGAACCACTTAACAAAATTAAAGAATTAGTAACCTTTCCTACATCTCGTCGACTACGACACCATGAAATAATTGACATTACGCTGAACAACATCAAACGTGCCGCAGAGCGCCGGAGAAAACAGCAAAAACAGGTTTGTACACGCCGTGACTTTCCCATTGGACAGAAGATATTAGTACGCACACATTATTTATCTAATAGAGGAAAAAGTAGATGTAGTAAATTTGAGCTTCTATATGCAGGTCCATATCGAATTCGCAGCATTTCTCACCCCAATGTATTACACGTCGAAACTCTGAGAACCAGAAAAACCAAAGGGAATCACCATGTCTCCAACATCAAACCCTTTATTGAATGAACATACTTTATGATTTACCACACTGCAATGCCATTTCCTGATTTTTTTATGACCATTTATGCAATTATATTCACATGAACACTTACTGATGATTATCGTATTTTTTCTTGGCAAGTGCCCGGCAAGGTAAGGTTAGCAGGTCGCTTTTCTTGTCGTTACACATCAGACCGTGCACATTTTTCCAGATGAACTTACACATTTTATGACCATTTATGCAATTATATTCACATGAACACTTACTGATGATTATCGTATTTTTTCTTGGCAAGTGCCCGGCAAGGTAAGGTTAGCAGGTCGCTTCTCTTGTCGTTACACATCAGACTGTGCACATTTTCCATTTTTCATGTGTGTATGATTGTTTTGCTGTTTTGTTTGTATGCACTTTGAAATATTTAAGATGTAACAAACACCAGTTGACTTTGACATTTTGCCTTATGATATCTCAACATCGTGACTATTTTACATTTTTTTTTTTTTTTGCTGCTACATTATGATACTCTGTGTACATATTTTGCACCTGCACACTGTCTATGTTTTTGACATATTACGTTTTCTGTCATGCTATGCTGTATGCTCAATTATATCACTATAAACCAGTTTTTATTTAATGGGTATATGATTTAAATGCAAGACATTAATCATTGTTTATCATTTTCAGAAAGAAATAACGTGTAAAAGAAATAAATTAAACAGAAATGGGAATTTCACCTTCGGAATGAACGAAAGAAGATGTAATACCTCGTCACGAAGAGTAAATGGATCAGAATTAACAAGCTTTAACAAGAATATACTATACACATCGTATGATAGCAATCTTAACTAATTTTTTCTTTCAGAATACGAGGCGATTGATGCAGGCTGTCAGACAGAACTACACATCTTAGTTTTAGTGATGAAATATGCTAGAAATACGGAACTCTATACTATGAATAGTTGTATGATGAAGTGTCTTTTTGTAGATGATAATGAATGATGATGAATAGTGATGAAGAATATGCTAATATGGAAGTTTTTCTTTACAGGTGATGATAATAATGGAGTTATGGTGATATGGATAATGAAGTTTTTCTTTGCAAGTGATGAAGTTTTCCTTTGCAGATGAGGATAATGTTGAAGTTTATGTATTTATGCTATGTAGTTAGTTAAGTATTTGTTGCAGTTCGTTTTGACAGTATGTCTTATGTCGCATAGTATGATGACTGAAGGTTTTGGAAAGAACAGCTAGAGAACATATATATTTTATACACATTTCATTACCTGTTAATTCCAAGTTCACTACTTTTCAGCATAATATGCGTTTCTTTTTTCAGCTTAATAATCCATTTTGTATTTTTTGCAGGAGAAATTATTCATGAAATTAATGTGCTATAAGCAGTTAGTCATTAAACCTGTGTCATTCATGAATGTGATCACATATACTCTATTTGTTTCATAACCTTGCTACAGCTGACTCATGACGAATGACATTACACATCTTCATTTGCAGCAATAAGTCAAATGCAAATATTGTTATGCCCCAGCAATTAATTATCGATCCCAACGCAATACATTGCTAGCACAAAAAAATGTATTACCAGTCCCAAATAATGATACCAATTTAAGAGAGTTATGAGTAATACTGAATGATGTTTTCTAATCACAGACTTTGAGTAATAGTTACAGAGTGTTACATTTTTAAATATGTCATATGTCACTTGAATGAAGAGTTCTCAGTAATAGTGAATGATATTTTGTAATAATGCATGCATGCTCTACACTCACTAGCTCCTCTTTTGACTGATGACTTCTGATGATTTGTAACTGGCCAATGAGTGCCAATAATTATTTTTAAATATGTCATACGTCACTTGAATGATGAAAAATGTTTTGTAATATTCAATACTTGCTGACCAATGAATGCCACGGTTTCTTATATCTTAAATTTATATTATGTCACTTTCATGCTATATATATGAATACCAGTAGATTGATGCTACACTCTTTAACTCCTGTTTTGACTGATGACTTCTGATGTTTTGTAACTGGCCAATGAGTGCCAATAATTAATTTTAAATATGTTGTATGTCACTTGAATGATGAAAAATGTTTTGTAATATTCAATACTTGCTAGCCAATGAATGCCACTGTTTCTTATATTTTAAATTTATATTATGTCACTTACATGCTATATATATGAATACCAGTAGCTTGATGCTACACTCTTTAACTCCTGTTTTGACTGATGACTTCTGATGTTTTGTAACTGGCCAATGAGTGCCAATAATTATTTTTAAATATGTCGTGTGTCACTTGAATGATGAAAAATGTTTTGTAATATACAATACTTGCTGACCAACGAATGCCACTGTTTCTTATATTTTAAATTTGTATTATATCACTTACATGCTATATATATATGAATACCAGTAGCTTGATGCTACACTCATTAGCTCCTGTTTTGAATGATGACTTCTGATGGTTTGTAACTGGTCAATGAGTGCCTATATTCTCTGTAAACAAATGACTTATGAACATTATTCTGTAATACTTCATACATGGTACAGAAATGTTCAGTAACTGGGCGATGAGTGCCAACAATTACTTAAATCAGTTGTTAGACTAGTGTAATTATCAATGATGACTGGCATAAGGGTTAATGTCCTTCACCTTCTGACCTAATTACCAGAAATTACTGCAATATCCGTTTGTTCTGTCTATCCTCATGCTCATGGAGCACTATATTTGGTTTTTGCACTAATTCTACGTTGGTGTACCTTACAAGAACGTGGTGTTGACACGACATGCTGTCCACCACCTTGAGCGATGGAGATGTTATTAAGGTCCCACTGTTTGGTGCACCTAATGTACTACCAAAATGATAACATGGAATATTACTACGACATTTCAGTGTCTTGGCTACACTGATTAATACTTCAGGGAAAAGAACTTCAGATTGTCTCACTTGGTGTTGTGCTTCTGTAGAAAGATATGGACTTTCAGTGCAGCTGCGTGCAACCTAATGTGCTACAACCATGATGCAATCCTTCCCTTTCCTATCCTAGTTCTTGTAAAATAGTAAAAAAAAAACTACAGTGCGTGTGCACTTTCTGTCATTTGTTAATATGATTTGTACTCATTGCCTATACATTTTGTGATTTCCTGATATGTTCTGTACTACAGTGCATGTGCACATTTGTCATTTGTTGATATGATTCGTACTCATTGCGTATACATTTTGTGATTTCCTGATATATTCTGTACTACAGTGTGTGTGCACTTTATGTCATTTGTTAATATGATTTGTACTCATTGCCTATACGTTTTGTGATTTCCTGATATGTTCTGTACTACAGTGCGTGTGCACTTTTGCCATTTGCTAATATGTTTTGAACTCATTGTGTATACATTTTGTCATTGCTTGATATGTTCTGTACTCAGTGCATGTGCACTATATTTTATTTCGTGTTCTGCACTTATATATATGTATATATTCTGTGATTGTAAACTTAGTTAATTAAGAAAAATTTGTTGCTCATGGCAAGTCCAATTGACTCACCATCGCTGCAAAATTTTTGCCCCCCCAGTGGAGGGTTATGTAAGAGGTATGCGCTATATGCGCTGCCTGCAATAGGCAAGACTTAGGAGAGTCTCTGACCAGAGAGCAGTATGTAGTTAGTTGTTGCTTGTCGCTAGTCGGCATTAGGCTGCGTGAGTCTTCAGTAATCTGCGTGAGTCGGCGGTAGTGTGCGGGTAATTTTTTTTAAAAAAAGCATTCATTTCAATTTAAAGATTTTATCCAATGAATAATTAATGCCTTTCACGAGTCACAAAGCATAGGCCATCATTGCACGGAGCTGTGCCGAAAATTTTTTAGGTAAGAGCAGATATATTCGCAGTTTTTATTGAGGTAAGAATTTTTGCTTTTTTTATTCAGAGTACAGGGCCGTGGCGCAGCGCTGCTGTCGTCATAAAATTTACCAGGTTATTGAATTTTTTTTATTTTTTGGTTTAGGAATTTTTCTGTTTCGAGCTTAACATTAAATGAGAAAAGAATTTTGTGGGTACATGAAATGTGAATGCATTTCCGCCCGGAGATTATGAATGGTAGCAAATTTTGTTCAGAGGTTACAATATTTAAAATTCATTTAGTTATTATTTTGTGGGGAGGTTACAAAGCAATACCACGCACGCTCCTTCAATGGTCAGTTTTGTCGGCAGCAACTGCCAGCACAGCCGGTGTATTTTGAGACAAAGGTAAAATCGTAGAAAGGTATTCAATTATTGGCGTAAACTCTGCATAGGGGTGGTAGAGGTAAAAATAGATTGGACTGTAGCGATTGTTAATTGTAATCGTCATTTCGAATCACTACTTCATTTTGTTGGGCCACTGACGGTCAAGGAAGATACACAATACGTCGACGCTGCGCCTTTTTAACAAATAACACTTTAGACATACATCGAAATGAGACGCTGCGGGAGTAACATATTTCTGTTTACATGTAAGTCTGTCAAATCCCATCAGTGTTTGTGTGGGTACGTATTTGTGTGTGTGTGTGTGTGTGTGTGTGTGTGTGTGTGTGTGTACACGCATCTCTGTTGCACGAGATGGAGCAGGGTCTTCTTTCAATTACATTTTTCAAATTTTTTCACGTTTACCTTCAGCCTCCAAACTCTACATGAAAGTGGTTGTACATCGCGCGAGATTTTGAAATGAGATGGTATTTCCCACACTGTTGGATGTTTGGGCGGCACAATAGTGACAGCAGCTATTTCAAACGTAAGAAAGATTTCAGTGTCCTTTTTTTGTCTCGATTTATGAACCAAATGACTCGTAAGGGGACGGCGTCGACAGAGCCCCAGAACCACTCATCGGAAGTACGAGCCAAGGATAATTAATTTTATTCAGACTTGTCTCTGTCCAAGGTTGTTCTTTCCAGTGAGGAACTGCAGTCATTTTGTTTCAAACTGTCTTTATAGCCCACGGAATTAACCAGCAACCAACAATGAAGTGCTCTACAACACTCTCCAGATTGAATTTTTTTCTGTTAGACCACTTGGCTAAAGGCCTAAGGTAGAGGCAAATTTGAATGCGTGCGAAAAACTGTATCTTTTTGCAGTGAAACGCAGTAAAACCAGGAGTGAATTTCGCTGTTTGCCTTCCCTAGGCAAAGAGAAATACTTCCGCCCCTCATTTCAACATAAACGCACCACCAAGTAATGTACATCTGAACGTAACTGAATACTACGACTGCTTACTGAACTCAACAAAGTCAACTCAGGCAAAGTTGTTCGAGGCTTACGTTCTTTGTAGCAAATTCGTCGGTTATCGCATCTTCATAGTCTAGTCGCTGTGTCACGCCTGAGTTCACGGAGAGGGCGGCGGGACAATCGACTCGATCCTGAGACACTCCCTCAAGCCTTTTCAGGAGTAAGTAGAGGGCTCGGTCACGGAGCTGTTTGCAGCCGTTCACAGAAGTACTTCTAGTGCAGTCTCCAAATCAGGCAACACTCTATACACAATATTTAGGCAGGAGGTTTTTATTCCGCGTACAATTTAAAATGAAAAAAATAAAAATTAAATGACCATGTGGCATTGATGTCGGGGAGGCCCCATCCGGGTGAGTTCTGCAGCCAGGTTGCCAGTTTTTTTTTTCATGTGACGTCACATTGGGTGACTTGCGCGTCTGTGATGATGAGGACAACACAACAGCCAGTCCACGAGCGGAGAAAATCTCCAACCCGGCCGGGAATAGAACCCGGGGCGCAGCATGTTAGGCAAATACGTTACCACTCGCGCAAGCAGGCGGACACTTTCAAACGAGTGACCTCATCATTCAAATATTCTTCCAAGTCGCCTTTGTAACGCAGTTCAGTGTTGTCTCGTCCAGCGAAATTATTTGGGAACTCAAAATTACTTAGCACATCGATTTTTGTATTCTTTCACACAATTTTGTCTTTCCTCATCTTTCGAGAGGTTCTGGTACCGAGAACCACTTACTCTTCTCTGACTGTCATTCAATTTAATTAGTACCAAAATATAAGTCACAAAGTAAACACTAAACAACTCCACTTTTTATAGTTTCAAATTTAACTGAACTGCCAGCGAAGCTGTGTTTTCAATAAGACTGAACCAAATGTCGCTCGACTGAAGGCGAAAAGTCGTTATATGTCTCTAAAATAATTTGATGGGATTGGCAGAAATATTAAATCTAGTTCGTAACAAGGGATAAAGGGTACTTAAGTTGCTCCAACGTTGAACTTGACGGCTATGCAACACTATCATCTTCAGTCCTAAATGAGTAGGATTTGCTTGTTTCACCAGGTCTTAAGTACATTTGTTGGGAACCCATAGCCAAAATCTTTTTAGAGATTCTTTTTAAGGTTTTTTATCATCAAAATGGCAATAAAGTACGACCAAGGCAATTGTGAAGTTCTGATTTGACCTATTCATGGGACTAAAAATTTGTTCCATCTCTGCATTTGAATGTGGCAATGACAATACCGTAAACGCAAGAGTGGAGAATTCTTTGAACGAATTTAGATATCGAACTTCAATCCAAAAATCGACTGTATTCTCGATATTTTCCCATCAATTGAAATAGATGTCATTCCATTGTTGTGAGATTTTTTTCAATATATTGATCTCATTATATCCCAATTCTTTCTCTAGTTCGATGACATCATGTTTACTTGTTTTAGTTCGCAAAACTTCTCTTACCGACAATTTGTCCATCTTGTTTAAAATTTCAATATTGGGTGGAAATCTTCAAATGGTTCAAATGGCTCTGAGCACTATGGGACTTAACATCTGAGGTCATCAGTCCCCTAGAACTTTGAACTACTTAAACCTAACTAACCTAAGGACATCACACACATCCCTTCCCGTGGCTGGATTCGAATCTGCGACCGTAGCGGACGCGCGGTTCCAGACTGAAGTCTATTTTGTAAATCTTTTGCAAGCTTCACTGTAAAGTCAAAGCATTGTTTTGTTCTCCACTTGCTACTGTCCTCAATCAAGTTCAACTTACTACCACAGATTTCAAAAGTGTAACGGAGTGTAGTATGGGGATTGTTGTAACGGCGACCGGAACACTCGCGGGGTAGTGGTGACGGAAACGCGGCGGGACCCGCGAACAACAACACAACGGAGAGGACGGACACGACCAACGAACGACCTTACGACAACAACAAGAACGGACAATAGTGTCAGAAAACCAAACAAGACAACCACGTTCACTCGTAAAGAAAACACGAAAGTAAATACGCTGTCTAATGCGAGTAGTGTATCGGGGACGCCGGTATTGGCGGCTGCAACCACGTGTTCCACTGCGGCGCCCTCACGCTGAATGCGGGCCAGGAGGCGCGCGCCGCCACAGCAGAGACCTCCTGGGGTCTTCCACGTCTGGCGGGGATTCAAATCCCAGAGGGATTCAGACGACTCTCTTGGACAGATGTAGTGTTAGGTTGTTCACAGTAATAGCAGGCTGATCAATCACTGCTAAACAAACCGATCGCAAAGAAAAAGTAAGCGCGTCCAGCAATTTTGTGGGACTGGAGATTTCACTCTTAAATGCTTTGATGGCTGTTTGGACTTCACCTAAAAGACTTTGCAAATAAGTACAGCAAATGGTTTAGATCTGTGAACACACTACGGAACGATGTAACAGTTTTCTTTAGTTTTACATACAGAGAAATGGTATCTCAGTTCATCCCATTATTGTAAAACACGATTAGACTGCTGGACGTATGGAAAGCCATCGTGTAGCACATACTTTAATTATTTTCAACGATGCTTTGCCGCAATTTATTGTTTCAGATATTTTTCTGTATTCGTGTTGACGACTTTAACATAGACAAAACCAGTTTCTCTTAGCGTATATTCTATATATTTCGGGATATAGTGTTTTGTGGTGCATGACTCATTACAGCGCACCAGTAGAGATCTTACAGCCCGTAATAAGTTTTCTAAAATTCTGCGTAGACCATTATGCGTTGTCTGTACCTATTCCAATCAAATTTTTTGTTTCCGGGTTGCGGTCTTTTAAAGTTACTACGATTGCATCGGCCAGACCTTTCGCTTCGGCGTTTTCGGTTGGAGTAACCGGTAAACGTGCCGACACAATTTTTCTTTGTGATTCATTACAATATCTTGTTGCAATTCCCAGATGTTTCAAAACACTTATGTCAGCGCTTCCGTCTACCAGCAAACTAAAGTTTTCGTTACCGACATCAGCTATCGCAGTGCTTCCTTGAAATGTAGACCCATCACTTCACTTTTCATGTTTGAACGCTTCATTCGATGTAAGTATATTTTTAAACAATTCTCGCTGATTTTCCAAAGTCAAAACCAAACAATGTTCAGCAATGAACTATACAAGTAATGCTTCTGCTTTACTAGAAGGTCTGATATTCTCCATTTTTTGTACTGGCAAGTTCTTGTGTGCCGAATTTGTGTCAAGTCTCATTTTATGTTTCTTGGTTTCAGCGTCTTTTCACATCACTCAGTTTAGCATAAAATACAGTTTGGCAGTAGCGACACATACTTTTAATATCATTTCCAGGAACTGGTGTCGGCCATCCTCTAAATTCAGGTTTATTCTTTCATTCTTTTCTGTATTTTTGAGTGTAGCACTTTTTCTTCACTGGTATTCTACTACCCAACAAAGTATTCGCTCACCATACACGACGCAACATAAAGAAACGAATATGTGCAAAAATGTAGCTGTGCATGGCCTTAGCGTTAACGATGCCATCCCGAGCTACCCGCACTCTTCCGAAATGACACGAGGCAAGTGGCACGAGACAAATGCCGATTTCGGAGTGCCCTGCTCTAGCTTTTTGGAGTATCAAGCAGTTGTTCTTTTCGAATCTGGTTAACGTTTTCCAAAAAAACTAGGAGTTACTGCAGATATATTTTCAAGAGAACTTACGTAGTGCTTGAAGAAACGATTAAAAAGTCGTCAGAGAAGTCATAAGCAAATTTAATCGCTGAACAGTTTTAAAACGTCGCTTAATCTAGCGAGACTGTCGATAAATTGGCAACGCTGCAGCCCAGCGGCCGCCTGCTATACTGAGTGACGGTGTATCACTTTAATTTAGATTGGATATTGTTCAGTGTCGACCCTGGTAGCGGCCTGAGTAAAGTGAATAATAACATCACTGTCATCACGTAACATCATTACTAAAACAAAATCTACTCTTTTTCCTTTGCCTGACGAAACCGTTCACGAAATTTGAAGTGATTGTTGCCAGTGTTATCCATATCCATTCCATTGTGGGCTATGTTCGCATCCTCTTTTCAAGAGCTGTGAACAAAAGTTAAAAAACAAATAAGGCAACAGCTTATATGCCGTCCCCTGCCTTGTCTGCCTACGCCCCCCAGCAAGGTGCGTGGAGTAGAAAGGCAGGCCATTCCGGCAACTACCCTCTGACTGGTCAGTGTGGCTGACTGGTCACTGACCTGGAAGTCAGCGCTGGTGCAGCCGCGCACAGAAGAACAATTTTTCACGTCTCTTGTCATTCAATTTTCAGCCTCTCATCGATGGGGTTTTAAATCTTTCAGAGAATAGTTTTAGACACGTTCGAAAGGAAATGTTAACCGTTAAAAGGTTAATATCTAAAACTAGGTGTGGATGATTGTCTATAAAACTTAAGGCTTAAGAAATTGACTACGCTGAATATTTTACGATCCTCCATGCTACTTTAGTTAAGACATACGTACAGAATATTATGACAGAGGTGCCAGAACTTACCTGCTGCTGCTGACGCGGAAAATGTAATTCGAAGGCGACGCAGTCCAGAGAACATTAATTTTCGCCGAAGCACATTTCATTGGATCCCATCTGGCTCTTCTATTCAAAAATCTAGTGCGGGTGAAAGTTCTCGTTCTTAAATACAAGACAATGATTGCCTTTTTGATTGTGGAAAACCTTATTTGTACTAGTGCTGCTAATGATTCCATCGCGCGTTTGCAACGTGAAATATTTGCTGCGCGAAACGATGCAAAAATAATTTCGAAACATTATAAAGTAGCAAATCACTCAGATGGAGAAGCAAGCTCGTTTAACTGTTAATTTCGTACTGACATAACATTTTGCTGTTGTGATTCCTAATGAACTGTCAATGTTTTGCACTTGAATGCGGTGTATTCTGCAAATTATTTTAATGCATCGTGAGTAACGCTTTTACTTCAGCTCGCTGAATCACTAAGACCGCAATCTCGAAGCAAATCTCCTTCATCAGAAGTATCGTGACGTGACATGTGAAATCAGTAGAAATAAAATTCTCCAAACCGCCGCTCTTTCTTAAGCAGAAATTGTCCTTGTCCTCTGCAATACAAGTATCAGGGGACAAAGGTATATTTGTCGTATTGCGAATTCTATTTTTAACCTCGAAGGGTGTTCGATTGTTATAAAATGCACCAAGGCCACGAATTGTAGAAAGTCAAAAAGAGATTTTATTGATGCAACAAATCCTTTTTCAAATGGGAGGAGACTTACTTTTTACTGCTCGCATATTCGAGCAAATTTCGAAAAACCCCTCCAGGGAATTTTCTTGATTTCTGAGGTTGAAACCATAATCACTTCTAAGAAATGGTTACAAATCTCGGGTGTACCTCAACACACTGAAAATAGCGCCGGCCGGAGTGGCCGTGCGGTTCTAGGCACTGCAGTCTGGAACCGAGCGACCGCTACTGTTGCAGGTTCGAATCCTGCCTCGGGCATGGATGTGTGTGATGTCCTTAGGTTAGTTAGGTTTAATTAGCTCTAAGTTCTAGGCGACTGATGACCTCAGAAGTTAAGTCGCATAGTGCTCAGAGCCATTTGAACCACACTGAAAATAGCGTTTATCAACAAATCCGCAACCTTTATGAAGGACAGTACGACACGAAAATAACTGTGCAGTCATTCTACGTTGTGCCGTGCACGTCCGCTCACTTTCATGTCAGCTTCAGATATGTGACAGGTACTCGAAAGATGCTGCTGCAGACGATCTATTATAGTCTTTGTGAATACGGCACCGTCAGGGAAGGTGATTCCGTCGTCAAAAAAGTGATTTGTTAATAATTTTTGCAAAACGGTAAGTCGTGAAAAACCCTTATTTTACTTGTATTATTCATAGGGTTCGAAAAATGTCTTTCCACGTATTTGATTTTCTCGCCTAAAATCATATGTAAACGCTACAACACAAAATACAACTGCTTCAAGTTCTGTAACGATTGCCTGCAAAAATTTGCTTCTCATTGTCAGATCAATCTCGTAACGTATTGGGTGCTTCCACTATGAGAATAAATGGCTAGGCTACTTGATCGTTTATGTACGGTCCAAGTATGACAGGTGAACAGTAGCTCACACGACTGTCAAAGTTCGTACCGTCCAAGTTTGGGACAGCCTTGATCTCAGTGGTGTAAAGACTGCTGACCGAGCGTTAATTGCCGGCCGCGCTCGAGAGTGGCTGCATTTAACTGCTGCGCTGCACTTCCGTGTTTACATCGATGTACTTGAGCCTCGCCGAGTGCTGTCCGTCCTTTAATCACCGTGTTCGTTAATTTTCCTTGTGATGTGATCGCTCTTTCTGGTCTTGCTGCTACTAATTGGAATTTCGGTTGTTTAACAGAAATTGCGCCGCCGGATTAACAATTGACAAGGAATCCCGTCCTGTTCAGCCGACATCCCTGGAAATACATGACTGGATTACACAGATAACAGGTCTCAATTCTGAAGTCGTCCATACCTGGCAACTGGATCATCAAAAATACTGTGTTTTTGTCAAGTTAATCAGTGCTGCGGCTGTTGATAAAAGTGTTACGAAATTGGGGTTATGAAGTAGATTTTGTGAATAGAAATGGCTATAAAAGTAAGATTTCCATCTATAGGGCGGACATTCATTACAAAACCGTTCGTGTCTTGAATCTTCCCATTGAAATTGAAAATGATAAGATAAGGAAGCTCTTTCAAACTACGGGGACGTTAAACCAACTGCAAATGAAAGATGGTTGCCTCGCTTTAAACTGCAGTGTTTCAACGGGGTCCGCTATGTAGAGATGGACGAATATTACGTCTCACATAACTGTTTGCGGGTTGTTGTTGTTGTGGTCTTCAGTCCTGAGACTGGTTTGATGCAGCTCTCCATGCTACTCTATCCTGTGCAAGCTTCTTCGTCTCCCAGTACTTACTGCAACCTACATCCTTCTGAATCTGCTTAGTGTATCCATCTCTTGGTCTCCCTCTACGATTTTTACCCTCCACGCTGCCCTCCAATACTAAATTTGTGATCCCTTGATGCCTCAAAACATGTCCTACCAACCGATCCCTTCTTCTAGTCTAGACTGTTTGCGGGTATAACGCATAAATTGTTTATACAGGTCAGGAAGCTACATGCCATATATGTAACGAAACCGGCCACTTCAGATACGAATGTCATCGGAGAACTATTGTTCTTAAAAGTAATTTGATACAGCGTCAGAAGCTTACCTTAAATGATCTGTTACCAAAGAACAGCCCGGATCAACTGGATGAGGATGTCAACGCAGCGGGCCAAGCTGATGTCTCCCTTCACGATACGAGTCAATTTCCCCCGTTAACGACAAAGGGAAACCCTGTTTCCACTACTCGTGAAACTGAAACGCAGCCGAAAAAACTACCTCTGGAGGCAACTGATAGTTGTTCAAAAGGACAAGCTGTACTGTCCAACTCCCATAATTCGCAGCAAACAAAAACAGTGCGATGAGGAGGCAGAGGAATCGGAAGGCAAAATGCGAATGGAAACAGATGAACAGAAAGATAATACACATACGGTACCACAAAATGAAGGGGGTGTAATCAGTACTAATTTGCAAGATCAGCAGCTACATGTTAATACAGAAATTGAGGGAGAGGTTGCAAAACTGTAGTCTCTATTTGTTTCCGTCGATCAGGATGTAAGTTATGTTAATAAAGGACGAGGAAGTGGTGGCCAAACTGAAACCACGGTCAACACCTCAGGGCAGGCGCCGGCGGCAGAAACTGTGAAACCGTCTGCTGCTGCTCCAGAGAAGCCGCGAAGTAAAATATCGACGCAACCAAATGAGAATGTAACTCGTAACCAAGGGAAGGGAAAATCCGGCAAGGGCGACCCAAGCCCAAAGAACGTTCGGTCAGAAATGGTCCTACACGAATCACTGGAGGAAATCAGTCTGCTTGCGGTACAAGAGAAAACATCAGAAGTAGGAAAAAAACACGGGTCAGTAACTAATAAACTAATTGAAGTGTTATTTCATGTTCAGCCTTCCGAGAAAACTGTTATACACTACTGGCCATTAAAATTGCTACACCAAGAAGAAATGCAGATGATAAACGGGTATTCATCGGACAAATATATTATACTATAAATGACATGTGATTACATTTTCACGTAATTTGGGTGCATATATCCTGAGAAATCAGTAGCCAGAACAACCACCTCTGCCCGTAATAACGGCCTTGATACGCCTGGGCATTGAGTCAAACAGAGCTTGGATGGCGTCTACAGGTACAGATGCCCATGCAGCTTCAGAACGATACCGCAGTTCATCAAGAGTAGTGACTGGCGTATTATGACGAGCCAATTGCTCGGCCACCATTGACCAGACATTTTCAATTGGTGAGAGCTCTAGAGAATGTGCTGGCCAGGGCAGCAGTCGAACATTTTCTGTATCCAGAAAGGCCCGTACGGGACCTGCAACATGCGGTCGTGAATTATCCTGCTGAAATGTAGGGTTTCGCAGGGATCGAATGAAGGGTAGAGCCACGGGGCGTAACACATCCGAAATGTAACGTCCACTTTTCAAAGTGCCGTCAATGCGAACAAGAGGTGACCGAGACGTGTAACCAATGGCACCCCATACCATCACGCCGGGTTATACGCCAGTATGGCGATGACGAATACACGCTTCCCATGTGCGTTCACTGCGATGTCGCCAAACACGGATGCGACCATCGTGATGCTGTAAACAGAACCTGGATTCAACCGAAAAAATGACGTTTTGCCATTCGTGCACTCAGGTTCGTCGTTGAGTACACCATCGCAGGCGCTCCTGTCTGTGATGCAGCGTCAAGGGTAACCGCAGCCGTGGTCTCCGAGCTGATAGTCCATGCTGCTGCAAACGTCGTCGAACTGTTCGTACAGATGGTTGTTGTCTTGCAAACGTCCCCATCTGTTGACTCAGGGATGGAGACGTGGCTGCACGATCCGTTACAGCCATGCGGATAAGATGCCTGTCATTTCGACTGCTAGTGATACGAGGCCGTTGGGATCCAGCACGGCGTTCCGTATTACCCTCCCGAACCCACCGATTTCATAGTCTGCTAACAGTCATTAGATCTCGACCAACGCGAGCAGCAATGCCGCGATACGATAAACCGCAGTCGCGATAGGCTACAATCCGACCTTTATCAAAGTCGGAAACGTGATGGTACGCATATCTCCTTCTTACACGAGGCATCACAACAACGTTTCACCAGACAACGCCGGTCAACTGCTGTTTGTGTATGACAAATCGGTTGGAAACTTTCCTCGTGTCAGCACGTTGAAGGTGTTACCACCGGCGCCAACCTTGTGTGAATGCTCTGAAAAGCTAATCATTTGCATATCACAGCATCTTCTTCTTGTCGGTCAAATTTCGCGTCTGTAGCACCTCATCTTCGTGGTGCAGCAATTTTAATGGCCAGTAGTGTAGCTTAACTGAACCCTGAACCACTGGAAACAAAATTAGTTTATCAAAACAAGTACATAGTGACAGGTGACAACGCAGTGACGCAGTCTTATTCTGTCACCACTATAAACATAAACAAAATTACTCCGGTTTGAAATTATCGGCCCTTAAGGAATTTTTGTACTAATCCGCGACTGATATTGTCCTGTTGCAAGAAGTTCTAATTTCGGATTTAGTAATTCCTGGTTTTGTCAATTACATAAATTTACCTCCCGAAACAAGTGTTTGAACAGCTGTTTTGGTGACGGAAAGGATTACAGGCTGCGAGGAGGAACGACTGGAATCCGGAAGGGGAATAGGACTAAATATCTATGATGCGAGTAGCATCAACCTGTATGCCCCTTCAGGTGGTTCTCACCGAGCTGACAGGGCACGTTTCTTCAAAGATGACCTGATATACTTGTTAAGGAAACTCCAAGACAGTTATTACTTGGACGTCATTTTAATTGTGTTTTAAATAGAAAACATCAGTTACCTAATTTTAATTTCTCAAGTGAACTAAAACAACTAGTTACTGGTTTAGAATTAAAGGATATATGGGAAATGAAATACCCCTCCATTGTTGAGTTCACTTATGTCACAGCAACATCACGTAGCTGAAATGATAGATCATATATTTCTAAAAATCTTGAAACTTCCGTGACAAAAGTAGAAACCATTCCTACGTACTTTTCAGACCATTCAAGTATCTTAGCTTGCATAAATCTAACAAGACAGCCAGTTCTCCGATTCAAGAATCACTGGAATTTGAACACCTCTTTGTTAGTAAATCATGATTTAGAAGACCTGATTAAAGAAACATGGGCAATATGCCTGCGAGCTCGTAGTAGATATGGCATTGCTATCGACTGGTGGTTTAAAATGGCGAAGTCAAAGTTGAGGATGGTTCTTATTCAATACAGTTCCCAGAGCGCAAGAGAAATGAAATTCACTATAGAATATTACTATTCCGTTTTGAGAGATCTGTATGATCAAGTCTCAACAGGTTCCTCACTTCGGATAGCATACATCAAAAAAGTCAAAGCCAAGTTACTTAATATCAAGAGAAGTCAAATGGAAGGGTTGAAAATAAAATCGAAGGCAAATTCGGTGTCATTTAGTGAAGCATACAAAAAACGGAAGAAGGACTTTTACTGATGAAATTCGAACAAAACACCGTACGATTCTCAGAACCCAGCAGGGTATCATGGACGATATTTATCATTATTATTGCGAGCTGTATTCTGTACATCAAAGTAGTGATGCTTCGTTGGAAGAATTCCTTGACATCCTAGCCCCACAGCTGACAGACTCTTCGAGTATTTGCTGCACTAAATAATTATAAAAAGCGTTGTTATTAAGTTATTTTTAAACGTGTACAGGTGTTATAAATATAATATAAGTGTTGTTGAATTAGTGGAAGTGTTAGTGAAGTATAAAATAAGATTAAACGGGGTAAGAAGCGTATTTTTCTTCTCGCGCCTGTAGCACGAATCCTAGGCCTAATTTCACGCGCGCGAATCGTAAGTAAGCAGTGAATTAAACTTATAGATAAACGTTTCCAGTTGGTATAAATATAATATAAGTGTTGTTACATTAGTGGAAGTGTTAGTGAAGTGTTAAAGAAGATTAAACGGGGTAAGAAGTTTATTTTCCTTCTCGCGCCCATAGCACGGATTTTAGGCTTAATTTCACGCGCGCGTATCGTAAGTAAAGAGTGAGTTATATGTAATCGCCAGTTTTTTTATTCAGTACTCTTTCAATTTATTTATATCTGCCTGAATAGTTTCTAGGGTCCTTTGTTTACGTTTTAGTCACTACTTAAATCAGCTTATACGCTTTCTGTTTTTACCATGAGTGAGAAGTGTGTGACATGCCGTAGGATCGTTAGTTCCGGGATATGGTGTGATGGGTGCTGTAGTTCCTTTCATTGGGGCGAATGTAGTGGCGTGGGAAATGGGGACATAAATGAGGCTCACCAGTGGTATTGTAGGGTCTGCAGTAGAGATAGGAAAATACTGGAACAGGAAGAGAAAATTGCAGCTCTTCAAGCTGACCTAGACAAGGCAAGGGAGGATCTGGACAGGTTAAAGAGGGAGAAGGGTGAACAGAGGTGGGAAGTGGCAACAGGTAATAGGGGGAACAGGCAAAGGAGAGCATCAGACAGCTTTGTCATAAATCTTGAAAATAGATTTGACCTGTTGCCTCAGTCAGAATCGGATGAGCCTCGTGTAGCTGAAGCTGTAGAAAGGGCACAACAAGCTTTCAAGGACTTGAAAAAGGTAGGGAAATTTGTAAAGAGAAAGAAAGTTCTGTTGTTAGGTAGTTCCCATGGTAGAGGTGTTGGCCAACTACTGCAGGAAAATCTAGGTCCAGAGTACCAGGTCACAAACTTTTTCAAGTCTAGTGCAGATCTGGGTCAGGTAACAGAGGATGTAGGTGCTTTATGCAAGGATTTCACAAAGGAGGATGCCGTGGTTATAGTGGATGGTCCGGGAAACAGCATTGACAGAGACTCTGAATATTCCATAAAGAGTGACCTGGTGAAGATAGCATCAGCAACGAAGCATACGAGTGTGGGATTTGTGTCTGTGTTGAGACGCCATGATCGGCCTCATTTGAACTCTTCCGTAGGGAGGGTGAACTTGGAGTTGGAGTGGCTGCTTAGGACGGATATAGGGTCCCATATTGGTTTGATTCCTGTGGATGCTATCGATAGGTGGGACTACACTATGCATGGCCTTCACCTCAATAGGAAATGGAAGGGAAAACTGTCTGGGTTGATTGCGGAAAACTTAAGGGGGGACACTGTCACAAGTGGTAAAATACCAGTGGTCACAGGTGTCAGAGGGATGCCCTTTTTAGAATAGGGAAGGGGGAAAGAAAACGAGTTTTAAGAGAGATTGGCAGACACACTCAGTTTGAGAAAACAGATGAACAGGAGTCAGATTTTATCATACAGCCTCCATTTAAACAGTGTTTAACAGAAAGTAATCAGAAACTGCCAGTTCATCTTCGCCAAAGCAGTTACAATCCCATTAGTATGCAGTATCAGTTATCTTTATTACACCAGAACATTCCGGGACTCAGAAATAAAGTTGACGAACTACTCATTTGTATCGATGAACTGAATTCATCTAACCAAATTGACATAATCTGCCTCTCTGAACATCAAGTGACCACTGATATAGATATGTTAGACATTTCAGGATTTAAGCTAGCTTCCTACTTCTGCAGAGTAGATATGGATGGAGGAGGAGTTGCCACATTTATCAAAAACTGCCATAAATTCAAGAAATTGACATTAATAAATACTGTTTAGAGCAGCATCTAGAAGCATGTGCAACAGAAGTAGAGTTCCATAACAGATCCTGTATAATAATAACTATTTACCGAGCACCTGCAGGAAATTATAATCTATTCCTAGATCATATAGAAGCTTTTTTGGGTTATTTAACAGGAAGAAACAAAGAAATTTTGATTGCTGCTGACTTTAATACAGATTTTCTAATGCAATCTTCCAGTAAACATTCACTGCAGTTAGTAATGTTGTCTTTCAATCTAACTCATACTGTAAACTTTCCAACTAGGATCACTAAATCCTCAAGGACAGCCATTGATAACATTTTTATAGACAAATCAAAGGAACAAAATCATATCATAAAACCTGTTATAAATGGACTATCAGATCATGACATGCAGCTCCTTGTTTTAGATGTAAATTGTAAGCAGATAATCAAGACTGCTAAATCTGAGTACAGGAGAGTAGTCAATCAACCAAAAATTGAGTGTTTCAGAAAACTGCTCAAAGATATGAACTGGAAAGATGTTTATAGTGCTCATGACATGAATGAAAAATATAACACATTCATGAACAATGTCAGTACCTTGTTTGAAAACTGTTTTCCTCTAAAAGTTACTCAAATTAAACAGAAGTCTATAATAAAACCATGGATTACACAAGGAATAAAGATTTTCTGTAAGACAAAAAGGAAAATGTATCTGTCGACCAAGAATAGCTCCAATGCTGATGATTTAGCTAAATACAAGAAATACTGTAAAACATTAAAAAAAGTAATTCAGACGTCTAAACAAATGCACTACGAGAAGAAGATAGCAATGTCAGGGAACAAAACAAAAACAATATGGGATATAGTGAAAGAGCAGACTGGTAGAACCAGAAAGGAACAGGAGCAAATAGCACTAAGGGTAGATGACACATTAGTAACTGATGGGCATAGTGTGGCAAATCTACTTAACAAGTACTTTATATCCGTTACTGATAGAATGGGACTTTCAGGATCAGTAAATAATGCCCTTGAATATCTGAAACTAGCCTTCACAAACAGCTTCAAGTACATGAATATATCACTCACTTCACCAAAAGAAATAACTTCCATAATCTTTAAAAACAAAGCATTCTAGTGGGTACGATGAAATATCAACAAAGTTAATTAAGGCATGTTCTTGTGAGTTTAGTACAATTCTAAGTTACTTGTGTAACCAGTCACTTATAACTGGGACATTTCCTGACTGTCTAAAATATGCAGATGTTAAGCCTCTATTCAAGATAGGGGATAAAGAGATACCATCAAACTACAGACCGATTTCACTTTTGCCAGCATTCTCAAAAATTTTAGAAAAAGTAATGTACAGGCAGCTGCTCAACCATCTGACCACAAATAACATATTATCAAGAACACAGTTTGGATTTCTGAATGGTTCTGATATCGAGAAGGCTATTTACACCTACAGTGAAAATGTACTTAATTCATTAAATAACAAATTACAAGCAGCAGGTATTTTGTGCGATTTGTCAAAGGCATTTGATTGTGTGAACCACAACATCCTTTTAAGTAAATTAGAATTCTATGGTGTCACGGGCAGTGCTGCAAAATGGTTCAAGTCGTACCTCACTAACAGGAAACAAAGGGTGCCAGTGCAAGGGACTAGTGAATTAAGTCATCAGTCATCATCAGAATGGAAAGAAATTACATGTGGTGTCCCACAAGGATCCATCTTAGGGCCATTGCTTTTTCTTGTGTACATTAATGATCTCTCATCAGTTACACTGCCAGAAGCAGAGTTCGTTTTGTTTGCAGATGACACAAGTATTGCAATAAATAGTATGTCAAGTGTAGTTCTAGAAAAATCTGCTAATGATATTTTCATGGATATTAATAAATGGTTCAAAGCCAACTCACTGACATTAAACTTCGAAAAGCTCACTATATGCAATTCAGAACCTGTAAGAGGTTTCCACCCAGCATATGCATAAAATACGAAGAAGAGCAGGTAGAAGAGGTTGACAGTCTTAAATTCCTGGGATTACAACTTGATAATAAATTCAGTTGGGAAGAGCACACCACAGAAGTGTTAGCAGACATAGGCGACATAAAAATGAAAAAGCTTGCATACTTTGCCTACTTACATTCCATAATGTCATATGGTATAATATTTTGGGGTAACTCTTCAAGTCAAACAAAAGTTTTCAGAGTCCAAAAGCGTGTAATACGTATTATTTGTGGAGTAAATTCACGGACGTCCTGAAGAAACCTCTTCAAAGAACTGGGTATACTAACTACTGCCTCTCAGTATATTTACTCATTAATGAAATTTGTCCTAAATAATATATCTCTTTTTCCAACAAACAGCTCAGTTCATACATACAATACCAGGAACAAAAATGACCTGCACAAGGACTTAAAAGCACTTACTTTAGTTCAAAAAGGGGTCCACTACTCAGGAACACACATCTTCAATAATTTGCCAGTAAACATACAAAATTTAGTTACAAATAAAGCTCAGTTTAAAAGGAGCCTGAAAGACTTACTAGTGGCCAACTCCTTCTACTCCATTGACGAATTTTTTGATAGAAACAAATGATGTATTGTATATATTCATACTATTAGTATTGTTATTTCAGCTTTAAAAAAAAATTGTCATGTTCCACATCCACGAGGATCTCCTCAGCACGGATCTATGGAACGAAAAACTAATCTAATCTAATATAAACGAAAATTTTCTCGAGGTTGTCAGTGAAGAGGACGTGTATGAGACTCTGTGCGCCTCTCCACCAAAAATGCCCCCAGGACCGGATTGTCTATCAGCAGAGTTTTACATCCGTTACTGGCCAATAGAAGGTGCAAAATCACGGAAATTGTAAATAAGGTTATTCAGGGTACAATGATTCTGGCTGAGTTTAAGGAGAGTAAAATTGTTCTGGTGCCAAAAAATAATGGAAACAACGATTTAAATAATTTTCGTCCAATTTCACTGCTGAATTCTGATTATAAATTTATAGCTACAATAGTAAACAAGAGAATTTCATGCGTTACAGGTAAAATTATTAGTCAACATCAGAACTGCTCGCAAGGCAGAACCATTTTACAGAATCTAGCAGAATTCAGGGATATCAGTGCAATAACATCTGTAACAAACATAAATTAGCGTTCGATGTAGTAAATCATGAATATCTTCTACAGACATTGAAGAAAATAGTTTTCAACGATAGGGTTATACAGAACATAGCAACTGGAATAAATGCTAAAATTGCGTTGAATTGTCAACAATCCAGGCCGATGCAAATACAACGAGGTGTTCCTCAAGGAAGTCCTCTGTCCATGTCGCTCTTCGCCATTTCGCTGGAACCTTTCCTCCGACATGTCCTTGCCAGATTAAAAGGCTTAACATTATCAGAACATAAGACAGTTATAAGAGCCTATGCTGACGATATAGGGGTCATTATAAGGAGTAATGACGATGTAAATACGATAGCAACAGTGGTTAATTCGTACTGTAGAGCATCTGGAGCCAATGTAAATGAAGAAAAAGTAAGATATTAAATGTCAGAGGTTTTGATAATATCAACTTCGAATGGGCAAAATTAGCCCGACCGCATAAAACACTTGGGATCACCCCGACAGCATGCCGCTTGTCATACTGATTGCTTTGCTGAGTTCTTCTTTAGAGGAGGGACGAAGCAGGATGTGATGTCGGTCTTATTCGACAGGAGGCCAATGGTTTAGGAACGGGACCGCGGGAGGAGGCTGTGTATCGCAGGCTCCCCTCATCATCCCCTGCCACGGGCGACGTTCGCCGTTAAAAATAAAGTTTAACAAACTGAAATGGACAATGCCTTTCCCGTACGGGACAATGAAATGTGTTCCTTGAACTTCACCAACATTTGAAGGGACTATCCACCAGGTTTCAAACTGGGACATTGTAGCAATAATAATAATGTCGTGTGGCTAGGGCCTCCCGTCGGCTAGACCGTTCGCCCGGTGCAAGTCTTTCGATTTGACGCCATTTCGGCGACTTGCGTGTCGATGGAAATGAAATGACGATGATTAGGACAACACAACACCCAGTCCCTGAGCGGAGAAAATCTCCGACCGAGCTGGGAATCGAACCCGGGCCCTCAGGATTGATATTCTGTCGCGCTGACCATTCAGCTACCGGGGGCGGACGTAGGAATAATAATCATACGAGAAAAAATATGATCTGTATCCGACAGAACAGATAGTGGCTGAAAGGGACAGTTATAATTCTGTGGGTTACATTCAGAGAGGGATGCATGCGTTTGTCATATACAAGGGAAGCACCACGAACATGAAAAGGCATACTTGCAAAACTAAAAATGGTTCAAATGGCTCTGAGCACTATGGGACTCAACTGCTGTGGTCATAAGTCCCCTAGAACATAGAACTACTTAAACCTAACTAACCTAAGGACATCACACACATCCATGCCCGAGGCAGGATTCGAACCTGCGACCGTAGCGGTCGTGCGGTTCCAGACCGTAGCGCCTTTAACCGCTCGGCCACTCCGGCCAGCACTTGCAAAACTTTCACACATTCTACACCTACGGCAGTTTGTAACACTGAAAAGGAGACAATCAAGCAATAGTGTGTGCAGATGTGTGCGTTGGCCGTTCAACATTGTTAGTGGGGAAGGTGTTTTCATGAGGGCTAACCGATACCGGCGCGAACTACGATACATCGAGAGCACGAAAGATTTTGCGTCCTCTGCGAACTGTCTCCCGACATTGCCGATCGAGTGAGAAGTGAGAAATGGCTCTCAGCACTATGGGACTTAACATCTGTGGTCATCAGTCCCCTAGAACTTAGAACTACTTAAACCTAACTAACCTAAGGACATCACACACATCCATGCCCGAGGCAGGATTCGAACCTGCGACCGTAGCAGTCGCGCGGTTCCGGACTGAGCGCCTAGAACCGCTAGACCACCGCGGCCGGCGAGAAGTGAGATCTTGCCTCAAATAAAGAAAGGTGTTTGGGCAGAACGAGTGCTTCATGACGTGCAGTCTACGGACTGACGGCTATCGCAGAATACATTATCTGTCATACCTAATATTATTGTAGACGCTGAGAACAGGTGTGAACTGAAAAACAATATGCTCCTCACAACGAAGTGAAAATATTGTTACAGAGCTACGTGAAAAATTGTCTGAAACAGATATACCTCCATGCATGGAGTATGTTCCGTCTTTGCAGCTACTTTTCGACTGCACACAACATAACTCTGAAAACAGGTGGATTTTGCTCAAAGTTTTCTAATTTCTTTGATAGTGGGCACACTATATACATTTTACTCATGTCTATAGCTCGTGTCGCAGTTACTTGTCACTTCCGTTTTACTGATGCATCACACATGCCATGTGCATACGACTTGAGTCTGACGTTAGTTTGATTACTAGGTGTCTAGGTCGTAAAAAAAGTGCATTTTAGGCACCTAAAATATGCCTTAAAATATTATGCAGAAAAACTAAATATAATGTAAAATACACAGTGTTAACATATAAGCATAGTATTATTGATTAAAAACAAGGCAAATGAAAATACGCTCAGTTGCAGAAGCCAGCAAAAATTACACTACTTTAATGTCAAAATTGAAACAAAACCTTTTTAGTTTTCCCAAGATACAAATGCTGTTACACCTATAGCCGTAAGTCGAGATACGTGTAATATGTAATTTAATAAATGGTAGATACATCAATGGTTTCAAACATTCAGATTATAGCTGGTTTCACAGTAAATAGGTAAAATCTTTTCTAGGTTTCTCAGACAAGAACACGGCGCTTGTTTGTAAGTATTAATTTATATGCCGCAAAGAACGTTATACATCAACAGGTGTGATATAGGGGTTATTTACTTTTGGCATGTTTAACGAGGATGTTGAATCAGTAGAGCTCGATTTTCCGCTGAGTATGTATGCTGGTGGGCGCAAGTCCTTCAGGCTGGTGTTGTTCTGCAAAATCTTCCGCCATTTTTGCTCGTATTTTATTCCCTCTTCATTTGGTTCTTCATTGAATTTCTTCTTAACTTCCTCCAGTAAAGAAATAACTTTTCCGTATGCCATATAGTGCAGAAAGTCTGGCAGGTGCACTCAAACTAGAAGCAGTATATTACGCCCTGCGGGTGGATAAAAAAGAGTGAAAAGTCGACAAGTGCCTTGCTTTCCTACAATGAGAGTCCGTTTATAGCCAAGGAGAGGGGTTTTTTTTTTTTTTTTTTTTTTTTTTTTTTTTTTTTTTTTTTTTTTTACTTCAATGGCTAGGCAGCTGTAATTCTGCCCTTGTGTACTTTACTTTTTAATCTGAGGTCAGTTCAAAGCCTACGAATATCTTTGTTCGTGCAATCAGGCAGTTGGCCATGATATTATAAGTTACAGACAATCCTCCCCCCACCCCGTACCCCGACCCCACCCACCCAAATAGTCCTGCCGCTTTCGATTCTTATCTTTTGACAATACGGTAATTTTGTTACATTAAAGAAATTGGTATCTTTTAGGAGATTAAAGCTAAAATAGACATTAACGTCGAAATAGGCAGTTTTAGGTGCTATAAAATTGACGTTTTCGAGTTTAATTAGTCACGAAACACAAAGTGCAAGTTTATTGGCAACTAGGAACTCAGGAACAGAAAAGGTTTTAGCCTAAAGGTCCTCGGTCTACTGATTACTTTACATATCAGACGGCGCAGGATGTCAAAATACTTCGATGTAGGCAATCGAATGCCTGTAATGTGTCCTGTTTCATAAACATAGCCATCCATGTCAAATCATTAATTTTCTCTTAAAAGTAAATGAAATGCTGTAAACTGCATTTGTTGTAAAGTATACATTTGTAATTATTAAACTGTTCTACAAAGAAGCGACGTAATTATGAGTTAAACTCATAAACATACGTCACAGGATGATTTAAGCTCCAAAAGAAAGTGAACGAAATCGTTTTTACAATTTCATGGGGCTCTATGGGACCTGACACCTGAGGTCATCATCCCCTAGAACGTAGAACTAGTTAAACCTAACTAACTTAAGGACATCACACACATCCATGCCGGAGGCAGGATTCGAACCTGCGACCCTAGCAGTCGCGCGGTTCCAGACTGAAGCGTCTAGAGTGTCTCGGCCACCGCGGCCGGCTGAAAGTAGGCCTGTATGTGTTTATCCTTAATGTCGGCCACGTTGCCTTTTTACTGCTGACAGAGCCCTTCTGGTGGAGAGAACGCGTGCCAGTCCTGCGACCCACAGCGAGCCGCCGCTCTCGGCTCGTGACCTCGCAGGCCCCTGTGCCGGAGTGTGGCGGAGCCAACTTCACCGCAGTCCGTAGCGAGCCGATGCGTGAGACGGACGTTCGAAGACGCTGGACTACATCTCGGGGACGTCCCCCGGATATGGGGATGGAGCGTTGGCTTTTTCCTTAAAGTTCATTTGAGCGTGGGCATAATGGGCTGTATCCGTTTAATAACTGCGTCAGTTCGGTCACATAATTATCAATAGTAATACAAAACTGCTTGTACTTACGGATTTGACCACGTAGCAAGTGGTGTGTCGAAACAGAACAGGGTCGTAGCTGGTATATCGTAAGTGCGTGTGAAATTGTCGTCTGCACATGCTTTTTGACGATATTTTAGGCCGGCAACATTCGTGGTCCCAGGAAGATGTTTCTCTTTAGGGAACAGACGTCTACGGGAGTGACAGTAATTCTTCGATTTGGTGAGGCCGTTCCACAAAAAGTGAACCAGAGTACATTCGACTGTGGACAGGTGAGGAAACGGACATTGCTTGCCGATGTCTTTCGACATTAAAAAGTGCTGCACATGTCCCACAAAGTGACGCGTCGGGCGCTGCGCCCAAGTCGGAGCACTCCTGCCGCCCCCAGGCGGCGGGCCCAAACAACTGTTGTGCGTATCGTTTGGATTATTCATTCATTCTTTTGAGTGAAACTACTCTGTGGGAGCAGCCGAATGAAAACAAACGATTCAGTCCACTTGGGCTACTAATTCACTGATACGAGTGAAGCCAGTCCGTGGGAGCAACCGAACGACAACAGTCGTGTCAGAGGTTGTAATTTTACCTGTCGGTTGAATTATTATTCATTTTCGTTTTCGATTGAAAGTAGTCTGTGGGAGCAATCGAATGAAAAGATTTGATACCGTTGTCTTTTTGCATATTGACTAAATTATTCGTTGTTTCTTTACAGTAGTTATTCTGTCAGTTGAGCCGTGTGATCATTCTTTTAAGTAAAACGGAGCTAGCCATTCATTCTTCTGAGTGAAACCAACCTGAACTGAAGCAGTACTACATTATACTGGCGGAAGGTGGTCCTAAGTGAAGGGATACGCCTGGCCTGTCACCGGGGTAGGCCTGCGACCCCGGACAAAAACTTGGAAAACCGCGGATATGTCGGTGAAATTGGATTATTTTCCCGGACAGAAAAAGTCTGTAGACCATAAGTCGGCAGGCGGCCGCGATGTTCCCCGGGGAGCGGTTGGTCGCTTGCGCTCCGCTCCGGTGCTAACAATGACAGCGGCCGCCCGCCACCTGGCGACCAAGCACACTCGACAGTGACAGCGATTTGTCGAAGCGCATTATGGAGACGTTCGCATTCACACGTAGTACTAATCTGCAGTCAGGAAAATCAACTTCAATGAAATCAATTCTATACTGCACAGTGACTAAAAAGGCAAATGACATTTAACACATTCAGTTGTCTGGTGGGCGGGGTGGTGTCGCGCGGTACATGCGATCGCCCGTTGTCGGCGGCTCCTCGTTTTCTCAGTAAAGAAGTGTGGAATGTAAGGAGTGTTCCAAAATTGTCTGTACAACTTTAATCACATATATTTCAGAAATGGGGCTAGGTAGAAAAGCGGGGTTTGCGGCATAATGTTCATATACACCTACGGTTCTTGTAGCCGCTTAACACAGTTCACTCTGTTAAAGTGGCCATATTTTCTAGCGCCAGACTCGGGACACATTAAAAAAAATTTTGATATTACACAATAAGTGCGAACTGAGTGTAATAAATGCAGACTATAACTTTAACTTGTTGCAAAATGTACGTTACTTTATATTTTATTGGCACCTTCTAAGATCGAGTGCAAGCAGGCTTACAGTATATATCAGTGCTGTAAATTTTCTTAACCATGTCTGTATTCTTCAACAGCCTTATGAAAACATTCAAATAAAGTTTCGTAATAATTTACTCTAGTCACTTGCATTGGTTATGTAGTTTCTACAACAAACTATGTTTTGTCACTGCTCCGTATATTACTCATCTGGGAAATACTCTTTCAGTAACAGCATAACGATGCAGGTAAAATGAACGTACATTTCGGGATAAATTGTTTCTTAATTGTAAAATCCGGGAGAAATAGGAGTCCGAATTACTTTTGAAAAACTTCGGGACAGAGCTAGAAATAAGTGGCGATGTGGGACGGCTGGTCACGTTGAGTGAGTGCGCCGTGTGTAGCACACAGGTTATCTGAGCGATATTCGAGTCCCATGTCCGGCTTAGGATGTCCTCGTTAAAGTGTGCCGCCGCGGTTCTGATGCTAGCACACAGTTCGTCCAAGTCCCGCCAGAAGAGAAAAGTGCAGCGGGGTTGCGCAGGACCTGGATGTCAGATCTGGTCTGTACGAACCATTCCGCACTCTGTACCAGCCCCTAATTTGGCAAAATAAGAGAAAAACAGCTTAAGGTGTGTGCGAACATTATGCCGCAAACTGGACCTTTCTACCTATTCCCGTTTCTAGTTGTAAAGAGAACTCTGGAACATACTGTATGCGCATAAGAGAGCGACTAAGCGTGCTTGTCACTGCATTTGTAATAAACTAAGACGAAGAAACAATATATAGTTAGGTCCTCCTTTAATGAAATTTAACTAAGATTTAATTGTAATGTATTTCCAATCAAGATCGAGGTTTACCCCGGACACTTGTATAAAAATCCCTCCAGAACGCCTCTGAACGTCCTCAAAATAAGGACCAATCCGGGGAAATCCGTACGTACTGCACCCCTAGGTGGGGGTGCAAAGAGAACTGCAATGGTTTACATACAGACGTATTAAGAGGAGAAGAATCTTGACTTGTTGTAGCGGCGGTTTGCATTGCCTTTTATAGGCAATGTGTGATGATGTGCACAAATGCAACATCATTTGAAAATTCATCCATTTATTTGCGTGGAAGGTAAATATTTTGTAGTACGTCACCTGCTACATACCTACGCCCTAAGTTTTCAGTTTTACATGTAGAGTCGTAGCTATTAAAAATTCACAAGCACAAATTTTCAGGACTATGGCTTTGGGAATCTGCATGGGCCTAGAAAAGGCAACTGAAAACAGTGTTACATTAAAAAGTTTTTCTATGTATATAACTATTTTCCGCTTTTTCGTTTTGTGTGTGTGGAATTTTTCAGTCGATTTCAGTCGATGACATTACAGCAAGACGTGTGGTAAACTTCACGCTCGTTTCACGTTCTGTTCAAATGAGCTTCCTCATAGGCATATCTCGCGAGAAGACCGCGAATGTAAAAGCTAGAGAGACTCGAGCTGACAGGGAAACTTAGCAGCAGTCGTCCTTAAGCGCGAAACATTCGCGACTGGAAGAAGAAAACAGGAAAATAGCAGCGGTACGGCAAGTAGCCACGCTCCGTCACACACCAGGAAAGAAAGCCGGTCAATATTGCGTTGTTATCCAGTACTGAGTTAAGAGACATATTTGATATTAGAGTTCAAGGTTTAAAGTCTTCAGCTTATCGGGAAGTTAGTTTAAAACCAATTCCAAAATTTGTACCGAAAAAATGAGAAGAAACTTAACTAATAAAAAGTGCTAAGGAGTGACTGATCATTTATATATAGCCCTAACAAATTTAAAGTGCAGCACCAGATATTAAACTTTTAGAACCAAGCAAAAATTAATATTTAGCGCCACAAGTACGAAAATTCGTATTCCAGTACGTAGATGCATTCATTTTGGGTGTACTTTACTTTATAAATATACTTTTTATTCGCATATGCTTGAAATGAGATACTTCATTTGTCTCTAAAAAGTTGTCAACCATAGTCACGTTCCATGTATAATCGGATGTAAGAAAAAATGATTCAAATCCGAGCAGTGAGTGGAAACATCCATATAAGGGCGGCAACCGACGCAGACTTGTTTCAGTCGGTTGTCTCGCATTAAGTGAAACAACTCAAACACGGTGAGTGAGAGGAAATACTTATATAGCTGACGTGGAAGCATACTAGTTTCATTCGGTTGTGTCGCTGGACTGAAAAACCGACTGAACGAAGAAACCAATCGACTCACACTAACCAATCGATTGTTGAAAACAGTCAATTGTGCCACCGGTGGCGGCAGAGTGCGGCGTCCGGAGCAGGAAGGAGGCGGGCGCTGGCCGACGCGGCTCCCTCCCCGCGTCACGGGGCGTCCCTTATTAAATCCGGAGTTCCGTTCTCTCCGCACTGTCTGCAGGGCTCGGTATTCGCTCGTCGTATTCGGGCACCGGATGAGCATTCAGTCGCCGGGGACAGTGCAGCTGGGGTGCACGTGGAGGACTTTGTACCGTTCGTGATGGGAAGCGCAGGTTGCGGGAGGCGTGGCGAAGAGGCAGAGGAGAAGCGTAATTCGGGCGCGAAGGCACTCAGCTTTAGTAACGGTTTACATATCGATAACTGTGAGTGAGACGAGCACACGGGACGGCGGAGTCCGGCTGGGCTGCGTGTGTACCTCTGGCGGCGGGCAGCTGCAGCTGCTCGGCTGCCGCTGCTGCTCCGCGCTGGCGTGGGCGCCCATGGCGGCGGAGGCGGAGGAGGCGGCGGCGGCGGCGCGCGGCGCACTGCCGGCCGGCTGGCTGGCCCCCGGCGCCGGCCCCTGCCCTCCGACAGGTGGCGCCCCGCCCCCTCCCTCTCTCCCTCCATCCCTCCTGACCTCCGCCTCCGCCGCCTCTTAGCAACTTCGCCGTACACCGCGGCTCTCCCACGCCACACTCTTACCCACAGCTGTTACTGAGGATGTTGTTGTGGTCTTCAGTCCAGAGATGGTTTGACGCAGCTCTCCGTGGTACTCTATCCTGTGCAAGCTTCTTCATCTGCCAGTGCCTACCGCAACCTACATCCTTCTGAATCTGCTTAGTCTATTCATCTCTTGGTCTCCCTCTACGATTTTTACCCTCCACGCTGCCCTCTAATACTAAATTGGTGATCCCTTGATGCCTCAGAACATGTCCTACCAACCGATCCCTTCTTCTGGTCAAGTTGTGCCACAAACTTCTCTTCTCCCCAATCCTATTCAATACTTCCTCATTAGTTATGTGATCTACCCATCTAATCTTCAGCATTCTTCTGTAGCACCACAGTTCGAAAACTTCTATTCTCTTCTTGTCCAAACTATTTATCGTCCATGTTTCACTTCCATACATGGCTACACTCCATACAAATACTTTCAGAAATGACTTCCTGACACTTAAATCTATACTCGATGTTAACAAATTTCTCTTCTTCAGAAACGCTTTCCTTGCCATTGCCAGTCTACATTTTATTTCCTCTCTACTTCGACCATCATCAGTTATTTTGCTCCCCAAATAGCAAAACTCCTTTACTACTTTAAGTGTCTCATTTCCTAATCTAATTCCCTCAGCATCACCCGACTTGATACGACTACATTCCATTATTCTCGTTTTGCTTTTCTTTATGTTCATCTTATATCCTCCTTTCAAGACGCTGTCCATTCCGTTCCACTGCTCTTCCAACTCCTTTGCTGTCTCTGACAGAATTACAATGTCATCGGGGACAAAGTTTTTATTTCTTCTCCATGGGTTTTAATACCTATTCCGAATTTTTCTTTTGTTTCCTTGACTGCTTGCTCAATATACAGGTTGAATAACATTGGGGAGAGGCTACAACCCTGTCTCACTCCCTTCCCAACCACTGCTTCCCTTTCGTCTTCCTCGACTCTTACAACTGCCATCTGGTTTCTGTACAAATTGTAAATAGCCTTTCGCTCCCTGTATTTTACCCCTGCCACCTTTAGAATTTGAAAGACAGTATTCCAGTCAACATTGTCAAAAGCTTTCTCTAAGTCTACAAATGCTAGAAATGTAGGTTTGCCTTTCCTTAATCTTTCTTCTAAGATAAGTCGTAGGGTCAGTATTGCCTCACGTGTTCCCATATTTCTACGGAATTCAAACTGATCTTCCCCGAGGTCGGCTTCTACCAGTTTTTTTCCATTTGTCTGTAAAGAATTCGTGTTAGTATTTTGCAGCTATGGCTTATTAAACAGTTCGGTAATTTTCACATCTATCAGCACCCGCTTTCTTTGGGATTGTAATTATTATATTCTTCTTGAAGTCTGAGGGTATTTCGCCTGTCTCGTACATCTTGCTCACCAGATGGTAGAGTTTTGTCAGGACTGCCTCTCCCAAGGCCGTCAGTAGTTCTAATGGAATGTTGTCTATTCCCAGGGCCTTGTTTTGACTCAGGTCTTTCAGTGCTCTGTCAAACTGCTCACGCGGTATCGTATCTCCCATTTCATCTTCATCTACATCCTCTTCCATTTCCATAATATTGTCCTCAAGTACGTCGCCCTTGTACAGACGCTCTATATACTCCTTTCACCTTTCTGATTTGAGCCTTTCATATTTATTTCTCCGCTCATCCTCAAGTATTTTCACTTTCATCGAGGGCTAACTTCCTGTGAGAACAACTTCATTAACCACTCTTTACATCACTTGTCACGAATTCCTGTTTCGTTTTTTATCCCGAAACCGAAAAAAAATTATCGTGAGCCGACCTCCATATATGCCAAGTACAAACTGATGCTCGCACAAGCATTCCTGCACCTGTGGATGCCAAAAACACTTATTGAAAGATACTGAAACGAGATTTGTATTTTCTTTAAATCCGCAACTTTTGTGTAAATCCAGATACTGAATCACGGGTAAAAAGAAGTGAAACGGTGTACATTTTCATAATATTCCCTGACGGAGGCAATAACTTTTTGTAACAATAATCTGACAGTCCGCACTGCCGGATTCCTCTCACCTTCTTCCCCTGTACGGTACTGGGGCCGTCCTGGCGCTTGAGTCCCTCTAGGCGATGTTTACCCAGGAACGGCGGCTTCGCGCCGCGTACACAATCGATCGTGCCACATTTACCCTCCATCGGCAAGGGCTGTACCACTACATTGCTATTTCCGACGGTGTGAGAGTGCTCTAAATGCTACAAAAACTGGCCGAGCGCGACTCGCGGACCAGGAGTTCCGTACAGCCTAACTGTGCGTCCACAGATAGAGTCTGTTGATCCCGGAAATCCAGAGTCCCGACTATTTTTACCTGTTATCGATATCCATACGGGCAAGACATCGGTTTCAGGAATTCCAACACCGCATCAAAACCTTTACACTGTTTACTGAGACTGGCTCCGATATAGAATAAGAAGCATGTAGGGAATTCAGTTTACGTATGTATAGGAAGAACATCTCATAAAATACTTTTCATTTACTTAATAAAAAATAACTATAACTTACATTTTATGTTTGCATGCAGTAAATCTTTTCCATTTTGCTTTTGACGGATGACGAATAGAGTGTGAGTTCTAACGCCAAAAAGATATTTTTTATGCAATATGATCACAATTCGACAACTTTCGGATTTTTTCCCTTACTTGTACTTTGCAATCCTGCTTGTTGCCAAATTTCATTATTCGAGGTCGACGGGAGGTACCCTACAAATCCCGAAGAGTGAGTCTACGTGTACCGACATATGTGACATAGATGGCCGCATCTTTCAATAGCTTTGACCTAGAAACTTAAATGTCTTACATCGTCAGGGGACTATACGCCTCAGCCTGTCACATAAATGTCAACTGGATGCGTGTACCCCTACCTGGAAGGAAAAAAAAAAGAAAACCAGTTCTTAACCGTCGGACAGACCGGTAGTCAAACAGACGGACAAGAAAGGGAACCTGCTAGTGTTCTGTTTCTACTGATTTGGGTACAGGCTCTAAAAACATATAACTGACTCTGTATGTGGTTTGATAAGAGTGCTAACCATTGAAATATCCCGCGGTGTGTAATATTGTGAAACCCATCAGAGTTATGGGTGTGCCCCGACTCCATTTTAACTCTAATGCTGTAATCTAGAATCATAAGGAAGGTGGGAAATTGCAATAGTCCTACGAAATAACCATGCAACCAATCAGTAGAATAAATCAGTGAACTGAATGTAACTACACGCTCCTTCAAATAAAACTTCAATTGTAACAAAAACCGGTTATTTGTTGTATTAACAAATTAGAAAGTATTTGCATCAACATTCTACGAAGAAACAAAGTTAATTATTGGTGACGGCAACTAGCAAGATAGGCAAGCGGAGGGATGGCTACTGTATCCTGACCGTACATTAGATCATTAACCCAAAACAACCCAACGATTAATTTATAAATTCCAGTGGTCGATTGAATCAAGACTGAGGCACGAGTCGAGTTTAGCAGTGCTGTGGGAGTCATACGTTTCCTGTGTAAATAACGACCGTCATCTCGTGCCTTGTGCTGCGCTCTTCTCTCACCAGTCTGCTGTGCTGGTAGGTCGGAGGACCGCGGGAGCAGCGGAAAATCACAGTCTCGCTGCTCAGGTCTCGGACGCCTCCAAGCGACCTACCTCCATCCACCGTCAAACCGCGAATGTCCTTTTTTCTTTCACCAGCTCCCGACGTGGCAGTTTGCGCCAACTGTTCGCAAAGACCAGTCGAGAAAAAATGTTGCCCTTTTCCGTCAATAGCGAGTCAGTGCCGCGTTTAACAAATGCCTACCCCGCAATGTCGTCAACGGTGCGCCAGTCGGAGCACATCGTCCTCGCTAGTTCGTCCTAGAAATCCCCGTCTGACGTCAGTCGGGGAGGGGCGAATCAGAGCGTAGTTTCACACTACCGAATTTCCCGAGGCCACACCGTG
The DNA here is from genome assembly GCF_021461385.2 of Schistocerca piceifrons. Taxonomy (NCBI): domain Eukaryota; kingdom Metazoa; phylum Arthropoda; class Insecta; order Orthoptera; family Acrididae; genus Schistocerca; species Schistocerca piceifrons. The sequence continues at coordinate 16,399,819 of NC_060138.1, forward strand.
TTCCGAGAGTTGCACTCTTGCCCTGGCCTGGGCCATCTCAGAGGCGAGTGGTGCCGCTGAGTGAGCAGGACAGGCGGGCTCCGCGGGCGTCCGCCGCTGGCCGGTAGACCACACACCTGCACTTCTGGCACACTCAGAGCCGTGTGCGGCCTGTGCGTTTGCAGACTCTGTAGGTGCAGCCGAGCGTCCTGCCTATCGCCATTCGTGACGGGGGCCAGACAAATTGATTGTAAATGGTTCCACCAGGAAACGAATGACATGCCCCTCGGGGAATTACACTAAGTGATCCAAAGTATCCAGAAACTTGGCTGAAAATTTACTTACAAGTTCGTGGCGCTCTCCATCGGTAATGTTGGAATTCAGTATGTTGTTGGCCCACCCTTAGTCCTAATGATAGCTTCCACTCTCGCAGGTATACGTTCAATCAGGTTCTGGAAGGTTTCTTGGGGAACGGCAGCCCATTCTTGACGGAGTGCTGCACTGAGGAGAGGTATCGATGTCGATCGGTGAGGCTTGGCACGAAGTCAGCGTTGCAAAACATCCCAAACGTGTTCCATAGGGTTCCGGTCAGGACTCTGTGCAGGCCAGTCCATTCCAGGGTTGTTATTGTCGTGTAACCACTCCACCGCAAGCCGTGCAGTATGAACAGCTGCTCGATCGTGTTGAAAGATGCAGTCGCCATCGCCGAATTGTTCTTCAACAGTGGGAAGCAAGAAGGTGCTTGAAACATCAGTGTAGGCCTGTGCTGTGATAGTGCCACGCTAAACAACAAGGGCTGTAAGCCCCCTCCATGAAAAACACGACCACACCGTAACACTATCGCCTCCGAATTTTACTGTTGGCACTACACACGCTGACAGATGACGTTCACTGGGCATTCGCCAAACCCACACCCTCCCATCGGATCGCCACATTGTGTAAAGTGATTCGTTACTCCTCACAACTTCCACTGTTCAGTGTCCAATGTTTACGCTACTTACACCAAGCGAGGCGTCGTTTGGCATTTACTGGCGCGATGCGTGGGTTATGAACAGCCGCTCGCCCACGAAAACCAGGTTTTCTCACCTCCCGCCTAACTGTCATAGTACTGGCAGTGTATCCTGATGCACTGTAGAACTCCTGTGTGACGGTCTGGATAGATGTCTGCCTATTAGACATTACGACCCTCTTCAACTGTCGGCGACCTCTATCAGTCGACAGACGACACCGGCCTGTACGCTTTTGTGCTGTACGTGTCCCTTCACGGTTCCACTTCACTATCACATCGGAACAGTGGACCGAGGGATGTTTAGGAGTGTGGAAATCTCGCGTACGGACGTGTAACACAAGTGACACCCAATGACTTGACCACTTTCGAAGTCCGTGAATTCCGCGGAGTGTCCGATTGTGGTCTCTCACGATTTCTAATGAGTACCGAGGCCGCTGATACGGAGTACCTGGCAGTCGGTGGCAGCACAGTGCACCTAATATGAAAAAAGTATGTTTTGGGAGTGTCCGGATACTTTTGATCACATCGTGTACGACAAACTCGTCCCGCTATCACTAAGCGCTCACGGATCAAAAGAGCTTTGTCTTAACAAACACGCGGTGAGCGTGGCGGCCGCCGGCTGCCAGTCCGCGGCTCGTAACACATAAAAAAGTTTCGTTTTCCACCTCGACTGCTGAATCACTCTCTTATTTCGCACTGCGGCTGTTTCGAGTGGTTCCCATACGAATACTTATCAAATTACACACAGAGAACGCCACTCCGTCGCCATTAAAAGTAAATAAAGGATGTGTGAGTGGACGCATCGAGAGAGTGTGTCCTATTTGTTAACAAATAAAACCAACCAAACGCACCTGGAACATGCACGTGAGCACATCGTGCAGCAAGAAGGTGTACTCTGACGAGCCACTATATTGTCTTTGATCCAGATTAGCTATACCGCCCAAGTGAGCGTTGCGTGACCCACACTTTGCGTTTACCTGACGTGCGGTATCTCCTACTATTTTCTTTTTTTGTCTAACCGAGATTTTCTTTCCCGGATTTTTCTTCCGAAACATCCGTTAAAAACTTATTGACCATAAATAACAGTACAAAAAGCTTCGTTTTTGTTTTTTGGATAGTTGCTTTGAGTAACTCGGCGGCTGGTTCTCGTTCTCGCCAGCATTCTTCCAGGTCAGTTCCGTCACTGCTGCCCGCCTTCTACAGTCTTCACAGCCCTACAGCACCACACTCCGCAGGGACGTCTCGCCGAACTAAACTACTGAAAGCTGTACCCACAACTGACTGGTGCCTCTTCTGTCGAACGTCTCCAACAAAATATACATAAAGGAGAGTGACGGCTGCTTCACCTCCGTTCGAGCGCGGGTGCACTCCTACGGGAATTAATAATCTGCCTGTAGGAGGTTAATGGTTCAAATGGCTCTGAGCACTATGGGACTAAACTTCTGAGGTCACCAGTCCCCTAAAACTTTGGACTACTTAAACCTAACTAACCTAAGGACATGACACACATCCATGCCGGAGGCAGAATTCGAACCTGCGACAGTAGCGGTCGCGCGGTTCCAGACTAGCGCCTCTTCCTGTGTGAGTCGTGGTGCAGCACAAATGTTCACCTTTCGCCACTGGATTACCACAACATCCTGTGCGGCCGGAAGTCACGTTCTCATCCCTTCCCTTCCCTTTCTCTCCTCATTCTGTCTTTCATACAAATCTACTACGAGCTGCCACTTTTCATTGCAACCACGTTTACCTGTTGCAATTCTTTCGTTTCCAGCTGCCTTAATCTCAAAATCTATCAACGTTTTTCCTGTTTTATTTCTTTCAGTTTCGATGTCAGGTGTGACTCTTATTTTTAATTTATTTACCATCATAATTTTGGTTTTTACCTATTAGTTTTAGTTTCAGATTATTTTATAATTGCTGAAAGTTTGGGAAGTACATTCTGCACACTTTTTTCATTGTGAGCTATTAAGGCAAAAACCGCGTGCAAATCTTATGCAGTGAACGGGTATTGCACAAGTTTTTCTCTTGAACATCCTCCTAGCGTTTTTATTCAAAGATTAAGCAAATGATTTGATAACGAGCGTCCTTGCCTTACCCCCTTCCTAACATTACTTTTACACACATCTATACTCATTTCTGTCCTCACACTTTGGTTCCCCTGCGTTTTTAGTATTGTTCTTCTAGCTTTTGAGTTCAGGTGTCTATCCTCCATGCCCTTGAAGTGTTTCTTCCAGCTGAGGCTGTCAAATGCCTTTCTTGCGTCAGTAAAGGCTATTCAAACACCTCTGTTTAATTCCAACGTTGTCTCTAGAAAACTCTTGAGTGCTGTTATGACTTCTCTAGTTGCAGTTTACATCTTAAAGGAAAACTGATCCTCTTAAATTTCTACTTCTTTGTATTTTACACATTTTCTTTTATTATGAACGTAATGCTGCTCCGCGCAAAATTAGGCGTACCAGTGTGTAAGTGGACTGGGTTTTTCTCAAGGCAGACCCTCTTCAAAAACGAATTTATTTGTAAGCAAACGCATACAGATGAGCTTCAACCGCAGGGTGAGTATTTAATTCAATGTTTTTTAAAAATTTTTGTTTAGTTAGTCAGTGAATTAAATACTGTTGACACGTGTGGCTGTGCATACATTCCAAATAATCAGTGTCGATGATTCGTCGCACTGCTACGCTCTGCATGTCTGTAGTTTTAGTTATTTGGCCCGGGAATCAGTTACCTGACATACCAAACGACGAGGCTGACAACTCTGCTATGGATTATACGTAGGCTGGATGACTGTCTATTCATCATAAGCAAACCCGTGTGGGATAGAATACCTTCTCAGAAGATATTTTTTAAATGTTAAGAATATAATAGCAACTATAAATATGAGAATGCGCAAAACAACTATATATCTCTAGAGGACTGTCTTGCTGAAAGAGATATAGAACAAATTATACTCTCCTGACACATAAACGAGGCAATATGCATTGGGCCGGCTTTCACCGTTACTCTAACATCGTTCTGCAATTTGTCTGCGGGGAAGGTGTTGATCATGACGTCTTTTCTGGTTATACCCCCTAAAATCCGAATATATTACCGTTATTTTTTTAGCTGGATATGTATATGTTATGAAGGACTGTAGTTTTAATAGACTGTTGATAATGGTAGGGTGAAACACCTAGATATTATACTTTAAAAAACTATTATCAGCTCCTATATTGAATTGTCAATGGCGGAAAGATGTGGCTCTCTGTTCATCTAATAGCTTCGTCAGCCAGGTTGGTATTGTCGGAAAAATGTTGCGATTACTATGGCTATCAGATGCACAATGCTCCCCAGTGGTTTCTGTTAGTTTGTTAAGAACGTGTAAAAAAATCTAGTCACATAATTCTGATAATGCAAAGATGAGTCCTGGCTGTCACACTGATAACGATAAAGAACAAATTATACCTTCGGGATGCGTGAAGGAAGAATTGTTTGTCGGGCGGGCTTACACCATTACCTGTGGTGCTTTCGTATGTGTACCTCTGACATCGTTCTGCATCTAGTCTGCTGAGAGGCTAATACTAATTAAATGTTTCTAATCATGACGTCTTCTACTGCTGTGATTCCTAAAATCGTAATACACAGTTCCTATATTTTTAGCTGGATGTGTGCACATTGTGGAAGACTGTGGTTTTAATGGATTAATCAGTATAGCGGGATACCTCGATACTATACTTAAAAAAATATCTTTAATGGTTTATAAAGCTACGGACTGTATGCCTATAATTTTAACTTGGAAATAGACTATACAAAAACAGCGATACTTACAGCTATTCTGTAGCCAGTCTGGTGGTGGAGTTCAGAGTTATTCTGCGGATGACTGAAATCATCTCAAGTGCCCGCATTACTTCCTACAGAACCAAGACTGGGAAACTAGCTCTATTATTGTATACTTGCAGCTATAGCTGGCAGAAACATTGCCTTTCCATATGTGTGCTAATGTGAGTACGGTGTTGTAAATAAACACCTACGTTTGGTCTTTGAATTAATAATTATTTATGACATAAATAACATGTTTAGAAATTTCGTGGTGTGTTATGACAAAATATGAGATTTAATCGACAGTCTTGAGTCACTTAACAGACTGATTCAGTGGATGTGGGCTATAATTATCGTAAGATCTACTTCCACAGAAGTTTATTTTACTGACTTTCCAGTGCTTACACAACTATAATTCCGAACAAATATTAGACACAGCATTTCTAAATGCTTTTCCAAATTTTTGGTCGCTTATTGCATTTAGGAGGATAATACGAACATCACGTCTGTCTTCACGTCTCTTCACAACACACACACACACACACACACAAAGTACTAGTGGGGCAACAATGTGTCAGCTCCTTTTGTTCGTGAGGGTTGCAAACATCCAGGGGCAAACTTCATTGATTTATGACCAACTTCCCCTCCTCGTAACCTTTTTCTGTTAATTTATTTATGACCTCCTGGGTGTTGATTCACGACCTCCTAGGGATAAACTGTCTCTCTGAGATAATTATGTAAGTACTTCTACAGATTGGAGGTGTTGTCTTGTTGGAAAATTTTCGTGTATGTGCTCACCTTGACATGCAGGGATCGCGACTGAGCTAGTGGACAGTACCACCACCAGAGGACGTGACCCCCCTCCCCCGACCCCCATCGCTCCTCCCTCCCCACACTTTCCAGAAAAAATTGGCGCGAAAAAGACTCGACCTGTGCAGGAGAGGAAAGATCTGACGACACGAAATTCAGATTAATGTCAATAACATATTGATGCATATATATGTAATCGTGGGTCCTTCACTTGAATAGAGCTCACGTCTGCACCGCCCTACCCCCCCCCCACCCCCCCCCCCCCTGACCCCTGAATCCCATGACTTAATAACTGTAGGCACCGAGGAATGAAATGAAGTGCTGTATAGTAGCCACTGTTTGGGACCTCCTGCACGTGTGCCTGTCGTTTGGGCGGCGCGATGGAGGTCAGAAACCACCCAGTGTGCTGATCACACGCCTCGGTACTGCGTACCACTGACCGGACGTCTCCTCGGTCTCCTCGGCCTTTGGATAGCTGCCGGCTCGTTTGTGGCGCGATGTCGGCTCCGTGTTGGAACGTGGTGTTCACGTGGTGGAAGTAGATCTCAACTACCGGCGTTTGTTCTCACAAGTGCCGGAAGTGACATTCGTCGTGGTGCGCGACATTTGAAAGAGAAATCGGGTGCGATTAGAGAGTCCGAGCGATAAAAGTTTTACACTGCAATCGGTGAGGCCAGCGTGGAGGGATCGCCGGCCTGCCGCGGCGCTCGGCCTGCGCCACGTCACGCGTCGTGCGTCGCGCGTCGCCGGCCGGACCCGCGGCAGGCCGCTGCTGGCAGCCGGCGCGGCGCGGCGCGGCCTGCCCGGGGCCCGGCCAGTGGCTGCGGCAGCAGGTGTCACAGCGTGGCTGTGGGCGGCTCTGCGACTTCTGTCTGCGCTGAGCCCAGCCACTAGGGACACTCCGCCAAGTTTACATCCACGTCCGCGTTAGTACGCCGACACTAGAGCAAGTAATTTGCTTTAACCTGATGGCGCGATCCGATCCCCGGGTACGAGCGTACCGCAGAAGTCAGACGGTGGGAACGACACACCGACCGGAGCAGCTAGCTCGAGGTGGAGGCTACGCCGCAAAGATCAGACGTGGAGAGAAAGCGAACAGAAACTCTCGATGATATTCTCGCACATTTCCGAGCTGAATTAAAACAAAAAAGGCTACCCTCAACAATTGCTGTACTTGTTAGACAAGAAATTTGGTCACTTGCTCTTGGTCAGGCCAAACTCACAGGTAACAAAGAGAAATCAAAAGTGGAAAATGAAAGACTAAGAAAGGAACTTGCAGTCGCCAATGCGCCTGACGCGTCATTCAGAAGTGCCGAAGTAGAAGCGAAAATCGAGCCACTCCAGGGAGACAATTACAAACTCCGAACGGAAATGCCAAATTCCCAAAGTATGCTGCTGTAGATTCTGTTCCTAGTGTCACGAAGTTTATATACGAAATGTTTAGTAAAACTGGGAAAGTAAAGGCAAACAAAACAGGTATTGTGTTTTTTAAGCTAACAGACAATCAGGACACGAGGGCGGTGCGAGAAAAAAATTGACGGAAACAATCAATCCACTTCAGGATAAAATCAAAATAAAGGGGATCATATCAACAACAAACACAATGAGTATCCAAACCGAGGCGAAGATGGATGCCATGAAAATCGTAACGAAAACATCACAGCTAAAAGAAATTAAATGCGAAGAGGCCCGAAAAAACAGACTACTAATGGCCATATAAAACTTCCCCAAGTCCATTTCGAACAAGTATTTCATGGTGGGGCTGTACGAGGCTAACCTCAGTGAGGACGTCGCCATAAAAATGTTTAAGGAAGAAGTGAAGCTGAAGTTTGAAGCAGGACACAAAAACAAGCGTACGGTGAACAGCCTTACTGAAGTTAGCCCTCGAAAATGGTATGTCTGTATGCAAAGAGAACGGATATACATCTATTTCGAAGTACTTTGAAGAATACAGAAATGCTACACTTTCTATGGCTTAGCATACCCAGTTAAGCGCTATAGGCGAGACGCAGCAGTCTGCTACAAATGAGCCAAACCGGGACACATCCAAACTGATTGTACTGAAAAGGCAGTTCATTCCGAACCATGTATGTACAGAAACCGTACTTGCAACAAAGCACACGGTTCGGAGTGCTCCAAGTATAAACAGTTACTTGAAAAACAGATCGCTAACACAGACCACAATTATCAAAAGTATGCCTACGACGTTCGACGATACTTAAATCCCGTCTTTGGTTGCCAATCACGCGGTTCAGCGCCATTACTCACAGATAATGGAACACATCGATCTACTGCGCATCCAACGTGCCGTGGACTATGAGGTGAAATGGGCTACCATGCAGACATGCTTATTGTTAAGAATAGAAAATTAGAAATAGAATTAGTTAGCCGGCCGCTGTGGCCGAGTGGTTCTAGGCGCTTCAGTCCGGAACCGCGCCGCTGCTACTGTCACAAGTTCGAATCCTACTTCGAGCATAGATGTGTGTGGTGTCCCTAAGTTAGTTAGGTTTAAGTAGTTCTAAGTCTGGACTGATGACCTCAGATGTTCAGTCCCATAGTGCTCAGAGCCATTTGAACATTTTGAATTAGTTAGAAATGACTGTGGAATGTAGACATCACAAACAAGAACACACGAAATTAATAATAACATGTGCAACAACAACTATACAGCTCATGAAACATGTACAGACACCCAAGGATACACCCAACACACAGACATAGGAAAAAGCACCGTGACAGAACACAAACATGACACACCGAAACACAAAAGGACATACAACACCGAAAAATGTAAAACCCACATCAAACCAGTGACGTTCATCTGGGGGGGGGGGGGGGGGGGTTAGAAACACAGCATGGAGTATCACAACGCATGGTGATGAGCAGCATAGAATGAAAAAAAGTGAAAACTTGAGGACTGCAAAAGCACTCAAACAAACAGACAACCCGACACAGTTTCAACCACATAAGCTGGAACGTAAAACAAGAACACGACACAGAACGGGAAATACAGACACCCACAACTCATTCGCAGCCGGAGCGGACAGCGAGAGAACGATCAGACCCAGACACCACGGAACTTGGGGAGCAGACGACATATTAAAGCTGGAAGAAAATATACACCTTTAGAGGCCAGAAAACAGAAACACCTCCCAAACAGCATCGCGACTTGTGACCAGAATTGGCAACTCGAAAGGTGCCACAATCTGCTATCCAACGACAGAGCAGATAGACAAAGTTTTGCTGAAATCAGTCAATATACCGACAGACAGTAAGGAACTGACTGCACGACTACACAAAGCCTGCACGAGAAGGGGCGAAAATCTCACTCTAGAAAATGTGTACAAAGACCTTATGAGGGCCCATGGACGAATATACTTCGATTACAATGGAAAGAGATCTAAATATTTTGTATCTATCCGACATCCACGAAACTCTTACAACTGAGTGCGAACAACCAGACACTAGTTAGTATGGGGCTCCCTAAGCTAGTGGGTAGAGGGCACGCGGACGAGGTCTGCTTGCAGGGACCTCACACCGGGAATGCAAACTAATCACCGTAACAGGTACATGCAATGCAAAGGCTGCGATCGAAACTTTACAGTTACACAATAGTGCGGAGGCAACAAGACGAGTACTGCGTCGTTGTACAAGCAGTACTCGCACGACACTGAAACATTTCTCAGTTACATGAGAAACGTTGTCGAATACACCAGTAACGGAAACATATTAATAGCTGCAGGCATAAATGCTAGGTCGACTATATGCCATGCTGACACAACGGACGACCGAGGGCACCAAGTCCACGAGCAGTTAAATGAACGCAACCTCTACATCGCCGACAGTCCGAATCGGCCGCACACATACACAGCGCCATCGGGAGCCAGCAGCAGGATTGACAAACAACTGCAAATGCAGATGCACCGCCACTTATAACGGGCTGCGAGGTCACGGATGGCGCTTCTCACAGCGGCGGCAACGCTGTTATCGTGAACACAGACACACAGCTACACACAACTACACAGCACATAAGGCCAACTGGGCAAAACTAAGGCATATGACAGAGACCTTACCACTACACGCAGTTGAGGGGTCAGAGGAATATATAGCAAATATTTTCACTGACTTATTACAACAAACACAAATTGGCTGCAATTCCGATCGCTGATACAGGACGAAAATTAAACATAACATGGAGTAGAAGACTACCGAGGTTTGGCAAAGAAGCAAGAGACAAACGGTATCAAACAGCGACAACGACAAGGGACAGAGATATCAGACTCATGCAGTTCAAGTAAGCAAAACAACACCACAAACAAGAGATACAAAAAACACCAGAAGAACATTGGAACACACACCTGCAGAAACAGCTCCGAACCCTTCAAAATACAAACGGAGCGTCTGAAGACGCCGCTAGTCTTAAGCAACGCTGAGACGTGATGACGGTATCAGAACAGAGGAATGGAAAAGTTCTGCAGAATTCCTGTTAAACAAACTCCTCCACGACGGCGAGGAACAGTCAGATGAACAGATTCAGCGAATCTTAGTGAACTCTTGCTCCGAAAATGATACCGTCATTATTCCCTTTGCACGTGAGGAGGTCGCACTTGCGATTGCCAAACTAAAGAACAAAAACATCCCTAGGCCAGATGGTATCCGTTCCGAGACACTCTAAATTGTCGTTCCACAGATTGTTCTATGGCTGGCGGATCTACGCAGCGCAGCGTTACGGCTGAGACGGGTACCTGCGGTCTGGGAAACAGCAAGTGCCGTCATAATTTAGAAAAATCAGAGGATAAGCATCCTTCAGATCCAAAAAAATGTGTAGACCTACACGCTTAATTAAAACATCGGCCAAGGTCCAGGAACGGCTTCTGTGCGATCGCTTGCAAATGCACGGAGAGCTCGTAGGCCTTAGTCCGCGCCAATTCGGTTTCAGGGCGGGAAAATCTGAAGTGACGCACTAAATAAAATACTAACCACTGTTAATAACATAGACAACAAATACGCGCTTGCTACTCGTATAGACATTTCGGACGCCTTTGATAATCTCTGGTACTCCGCAATGTTTACAAGACTCAGAGAAATGCCTAAGGCCCTCTACTATACCTTCTCGGACTACTGTAGAAACAGGATGCTTGAATGGCAAGTGGGAAGTCAGAAAGTGATTAAAAGAATGACAATAGGTTGCCAGTATGGATCAATCTGTGTCCCCGTCTTTAGCGATATCGCCTTTGGACCGCTCCTACATCAACGGGATGGAGACGACCGTGCGAAGGGGGCGGTAGGGTACGCAGATGACATTCTGGTGGTGGCTTCCGCGGAACGCAACTCGAACACCGGTCAACACAACTGCTCACAAGCATCTGCCACCGGTGCAAACATATTAAACTTCAGAGGGTTCTACACAATGCCATTCTCCTGAATACGGGGGGACTATGGGAGACACAGACTTGGATACGGAAAGTACGGAGCGACAGGAAGTTTTGGATAAAAATCGGGTGCGGGTCCCTGAGACCCTACTCATACAATGTGGCAAGGATATGATATTGCCAGGTCGTGTTGTAAGTCAAAAAACACAGCAACCAGATGTTGCCGTCTGCAAAAGGCTGTTTGGATGGCAGACTCGAGGGACACAAGATTATCAGTGGTAGGACGACATTGGCGGAAGCCGCCCTGACATGGAGCGAGTAGGTGACGTGACTCCAAGACCCAACCCAACTGCCGACACACCATACGTTCCAGTAAGTTGGTGAGGCTGATGGGCCAGTAGCTATCCACATCAAGCGGGTTTTGACCGGGTTTGAGTACCGGAATGATGCTGCTCTTCCGCCATTACGATGGAAAGACGCCATTGCACCAGATCCGGTTGAAGATGACGAAGAGATGTCGCTTGTAGTCAGATGAGAGAGCTTAATCATCTGACTGTGGATCCGATCTGGCCCAGGAGCTGTGTCAGGGCAATGTGCAAGGGCAATGAGGAGCTCCCACTCAGTAAATGGGGCGTTATAGGGTTCATTGCAGAGTGTAGTGAACGAGAGGACTTTCCTTTCCATCCGCCGTTTGAGAGTGCGAAATACTGGGGGGTGGGGGGTGGGGTAGTTCTCTGACGCAGAGGCTCGAGCATAGTGCTCAGCAAAGTGTTCGGCAATCGCGTTTGCTTCAGTAGATAACACGCCATTGGTGTTAATTCCAGGGACACCTGTTGGGGTCTGGTACCCAAAAAGACATATGATCTTCATCCAGACCTGGGAAGGTGATGTGCGGCACCCAATGGTCGACACGTACCTCTTCCAACACTCCTGTTTCCATCGTTATATAACCTGGCGAATGCGGGCACAAAGCCGCTTAAGGGCTATTAGGTGCTCTAGGGAAGGGTGCCGCTTATATCGCTGTAGAGCTCGCCGACGTTTTTTAATTGCATCAACGTCTTCCGGCGACCACCAAAAGGCTGTCTTTCACTGGGGGCACCTTAAAGAACGAGCGATCGCATTTTCCGCTGCAGAAACGATCGTTCTAGTGACTTGCTCAAAGACAACATCGATGGCACCATGTGGGAGAGATTCAGCGGTGACAGCAGAGGTGAAGGCTTCGCAACATGCCTTGTTTAAAGCCCATCTGTTTAGGCGTATGTGGGCATGAAACTGGGAGAGCGACAGGACGATGGGGAAGTGGTCACTACCACACAGGTTGTCATGTGCTATCCAGTTGATGGATAGGAGAATTGCAGGGCTGCAGACCGAGTGATCAATGGCCGATTATGTGCCATGTGCCACACTGAAGTGTGTGGGGGCACCTGTATTTAAAAGGCAGAGGTCGAATTGTGATAGTAAATTTTCGACCTCCCTACCTCGGCCAGTAAGCATGGCGCCACCCCTCAAGGGGTTATGTGCGTTAAAATCTCCCAAAAGTTGGAGTAGTTTACGGAGTTCATCAGTTAGTGCAGCCAATACATTCATGGGTACTGCACCATCTGGAGGAAAATGTACATTGCAGACAGTTATTTCCTGCGTCGACCTTATCCTGACAGCCACAGTTTCAAGAGGGGTTTGCAGAAGCGCAGGTTCACTACATACTGAGTTCAGGACATAGACGCAAACACCACGTGACACTCTATTAGCCGCTACGGTTCCTGTAATATCCCTTACAGTCGCAGAGGGTAGGGGTCCGAATTGCCGGGAACCAGGTTTCCTGGAAGACAATGCAGAAAGCAGGTGTAAAGCTTAACATTTGCCACAGCTCAACCAGTTAGGGAAAAAAACCGGCGCAATTCCACTGGAGGATTACGTGATCGTGAGACTGGGAGGCCATGAACTACTCAATGTGGCAGTCTACGCCTCAGGGTCACCTGCTGCTACCAGATGAGTACCTGTGCGATCGACTAGGAACCTGGGAAGGGAGAGAGACCCAAGGGATTCCTTCCTTGTGATAGGAGCTGAAGAAGACTTACGCTTATCTGGCTGAGAAGTGGGGACTGACGTCTCTGATGGTCGGAAGGGAGTTGCTCCTGAAGTAGGTTGCGCGCCGGAGCAACAGGGACGGAAGTGCCCCATCAAGGGGGCAGGTGGAGTCTGACGGTTCTGAGAGCCAACTGTACACAGCGGAACGGAAGATGGTAGAACCGTTGCCGTAGTGGCGGATTAGGTTGACGTCATACATACAAAATGTAGACTCTCATATTTTCTGTTAGGCTCAGTGTAGGTCAGTCGCTCGAGGGTCTTGTATTCCATTATTTTTTTCTTTTTCTTTCCGGATAGTCCTGCAGCCTGGCGAGCAAGGCGAATGGAGCTCTTCGGAGTTGACGCAGATGGGAGATGGGGCACAGGGAGTATTGACATGTGAAGGACGTCCACAATCCTGGCAGGTGACACTGGAAGTACCGTGGTAGACCATCACCATGACCTTCTTGAGTAATGCATCACCCTCAAAGGCCAAGATAAAGGCACTGGACACTGGTGAACTCGCCAGACGAAATGGACGACTCGCTCTAAGCTGGCGTGCAGCACATCGTCAGCCAGGAAAAGGAGGTCCCTGTGAAATATGATACCGTGGACCACATTTATTCTCTTATGGGGCGTGATGAAAACAGAAACATCCCCCAGCTCGTCACAGGCCAGTAGTGCCCGTGACTGGGCAGAGGGTGCTGTTCTGATCGAGACCAACCCTGACCGCATTTTGTACAAGCCCTCCACCTCCCCAAACTTGTCCTCTGTATGCTCCACAAAAAACTGAGGTTTCACTGAGAAAAAGGATTCCCCATCAACTCTCGTACATATGAGGTACTGGGGTGAATAAGCTTCGCTGCCATCCTTAGCCTGGCGATTGGCGATCCTCCCATGGTATGGCCAGGGGGCAGGGGGGGGGGGGGGGGGGGGGATCGACTTGGCGTCGTATTTCTTAGCATTGAAGTTAGACCTTGACCGCTTAGAGACTGCTGCTGTTTGACCACCAGCAAGAGATGATGTACAATGCTTCATGGTGTGTCATCTACCCTGATGCCACCTGCTCTGACCAGGGGCCCTTCCCAGGGGCGCCACCCACCCGTGGCAAAGGCCACCTAGCAGGATGGCCATTGCCGGGAGTCCCCATTCCCTGGGTTACAGGCATCTACTTCTCGGCATATGTCGGGAGCTAACAGTGCAGGAATCAGCAGAGCGATTGCTGTACGGTCAGGGGGCTAACAGGGTACATGGCGGCCCCACCACAATGGACTGGCTACCGTGCTGGATATCAGGCGCAAACGAGCTAAGAAGTCCATTATCGTCGACAGCGCAGAAAGCGATACTGCACAGAGGATGGAGGAAAACGCACCCAGGAGGGTGACCTCGCCCAACAGCTGGAGAATGAGAGGAGGTGCAGATTCATGTCGCCGAAGGGTAGGAGAGGTCTCAGCGTGTGATGGACACTATGCACCATGTAAGTCCCCCTTCCCCAGTTGGCTCGCTCTTCGGGAAAATTTTGAAAAATGGAGGTCAAACGCTACACAGGACCATCACATAAAGGCCCAAACGTGTGAGACCCCTTTTAGTCGCCTCTTGCGACAGGCCTATTCTACCCCTGAGACCCACAAGGGGAGTCTGAACTGTCAGACATAGTTTAAGAACTGTACATTACTTAACAATAAGTAAATACACCTATATTTCCACTACAACACACTCGACCATTCCGTGTTTATTACCATAACAACGTCCGCCCTGATAGTTGAGTGGTCAGCGTGACGGGATGCCGGGTTCGATTCCCGGCTGGGTCGGGGAATTTTCTCCGCTCAGTGACTGGGTGTTGTGTTATCTTCATCATCATTTCATCCCCCACCCGGGCACAGGTCGGCCAATGTGGCGTCGAATGTAATAAGACCTGCACCACGGCGGTCGGACCTGCCCCGCAAGGGGCCTCCCGGCCGATGACGCCAAACGCTCATTTCCATTTTTTTGCCATAACAACAACAGACTCAGTAAAAACAAAAGAAGGGTCACGAAACAAGTAATCCTAACAGGGACACCAACAGTCATGAGTGGAGGAATGAAATTACCTCAGAAAGAATAAAGTTACGGTGCTTGGGTTCTTTCTGAAAGAAACACATTATTTACACAGCTCCCTAACAGCATAACTCGTATGGAACATAGGCTGTTTCTGCAATAAACGATGTTTTTATCTTCAGACAGTAACATGCCATCAAAATCTCCATTTTGTTGTTAAAAGTTTCACTCAGGTGGTTTCTGAAATACACGATTCAATTGAGATTACTGGTCACGACATCACCAAGAAGCACCAACTCGTTAAATGGTGGGTGCACACCTGGCAAAGGGAATGGGAATTAAGCGATAAGGACCGTAGGGTATATCAGTTCTTCCCGGACATCAAGGAACGTCTGAGTGTGAGCCATATCAATCCCAGCCGGAGTATGGTTCACTTTTTGACACTTACGCTCCATACTTACACCGCGTAGGCCGCAGCCAGAGTATTACTTGTACATATGACGAACATGGATGCCCGGAACGCATACTTTTGCGCTGCCACCGATACAGAGCAGCACACCAGACACCAACGGATTACGACACAATGATCTGATACGAGCAATAAGAGGCAAAGACAATGGGGAATAGTAAGTAAAATCGCTGATGATACCTCAAGGACATTTCCTGACGAATACAACCAGATACGGCCGCATAACAAAACACTTCAACACACACGAAGCACGCAAGACAGCAGTTCCAGTTCGTACACCAGCACAGACAGCAGCAGCGAAACACACACTCACTCAAACAGCAAACACGTACCACAGACAACCTTACACAACATCTAAAATAATTAAAGTGTATGAGAATAAACAGTGTAATGCAATCAACTCTGTCAATCTGTTCTAACTTAAGTGAAAACAGCAGGCACATCCATCCTGCTATTGGAATGTAACATTTGCAACTAAACACTTAATAATAAGCAACATAACAACTAAAATTCGAGACACATACTATAGGAACTTAAGGTCTATTAATAATGCCAAGAAACAACAACTCACACACCACTGCACTTTCCACAATGTATGTAATAGTTATAGTACTTTGTAAATAGTGTCTAGAAATATTAGTCCACAAATTTTAAACTGTAGCGAACTGGGACAGGAAGACTCGTTTCTCTCCCCATCTCTCTCTATCCAAGTCTTTCCTATCTCCAACCCCTGCCCTCTGCCGCGCCTTCACTGTTGTGTTGCCCCTGCCCTTCACCTCTACACCCTTCATCTCCTTCCCCTTCCATTGACTCCCCTTCCCAGATGATGCCCTCTCTCCATTTATCCCTCCTATCAACTATGATCCTCACCTCCCCCTCCCTTCTGCTGTCCTTTCCTTGGGCTCCCTCTTCCCTCCCCCTTCCATCCTGTTTTTTCCCCACCTACCCTCTCTGTGCGTCCCTTCTCAACCCCGAGTCCTCTTTTCTCTCCCCTCCACTGCCTTTCCCACTCCTTCTCGTGTCCGCCCAACGCCCCCTATTTTGTATGTCCCCTCCCTCCATTGGCTCCCCCTTTTTTTCCTCTCCTCGCCCTCTTTTCCCCCTCATAGGTCCGGGTCTCCCCCCCCCCCCCCCCCAGTCTGCCGCCGTGTCACCTGTGTAGCGCTGTTATAACTGAGTGTTCAGTGTTCTGCGTCTGCTATCAGTGTTGCGACAGCCACCATACTGTCGCTAGTTGTGTTTTTTTATCTCGTGCGAATTGAAACCAGACTGTCACAGTGATTTTTTAATTGTGCCTGTATACTTTGTGTCTTCATCCGCATCGTCACCAATGCAGTATTCTTTATATTTTAAATTCCACAACTTTCCGCCATTTTACGTTTCTTACAATGTCACAGGCGTGTTTTTCTTGTTTTCTTATATTCTCAATATGTTTTTTAACTTTTCAGTAGGCTGTAGAGCAGCATATTACGCTGCTGCCAGCCCAGCCCTCTGAGTGGGGTGGGGGGAATCGAAATTCAATAAAGGAAAAAAAAAACTACAGGCACACGCAAGTATTGCTAACGAAATACATGTGATAAGCTATACACACTTTATAAATCGAGGTATGGTATTAATTCTGAATGAAGTGGTCTTCCACAAAATACTGTGGCAGTGAATATAGTTTATGATCATGGGGTGTGTATTAACAGACCGAAAGTGCACATGAACGTTAAAGTGACACCCCATGATAGCAAAAG
Organism: Schistocerca piceifrons; assembly: GCF_021461385.2. Taxonomy (NCBI): domain Eukaryota; kingdom Metazoa; phylum Arthropoda; class Insecta; order Orthoptera; family Acrididae; genus Schistocerca; species Schistocerca piceifrons. The sequence goes on from NC_060138.1 coordinate 16,417,096, forward strand.
TATGATGTGAAATTATTTGGTTAAAAACTGAAATCATGTCTCTGTACAAAAAGAAAGATTTTCTCAATTCAAAGCTGTACAATATGCACTTAGAACTTAGCTATAAACTTGATGCTCATCTATTCATGGTATTTCTAGACTATGTCAATGTATATGTCAACAATGTATTATCATCTCACATAGACATGAGAAAAAGATAAATGCTCTAATTTCAAACAACGCAGTAAAGATCCCCAGTATCTCCTCTCAAACAGAACATAAGTTTTTTGATAAAGTGATAAATACTACAGAAATATGCTTCAGTAGTGATGAATTAAAGCTGTTAAACAAAGGCCTTGAGCACAACATTACCCCATCACTAAATAAAAGCAACATTAAAGGCCTAACAGTTAGCACAAAAATAGCATGCACAGCAGCTAAACCAAAGCACAATGAACAAAATGCTATTTCTCATAAGGCAAACAACATCATTATGAGGAAAATTCACCAGAAAAATTCTTCAGAAACAATAACAAAAGAAATAGCATATGACCCTACTCCCAAATTGCATGATAAAATTTAAAAAAAATGCTTAAAAACTGCAACTTCTTGTTGACACCATTAGAAGCAAAGCACTGTATAGTGATGAACCCATCAGCACCAAAACTGAGATCACAGCCTAAGATCCACAAACCAGAATGTCCGATACGTCCCATTGTGAACTCCATCAATAGTCCAAGCTACAAAATCACCAAGAAACTTGATATTATCTGTAAGGCATATGTATTTGAAAATAACTTCTCCATCAATAACAGTTATGAGCTCATCAATAGTATAAAAGATATCCCCATCCCTGTCACGGCTAAATTTGCATCTACTGACATAGTCAGCCTATATACAAATATACCTATAAAGAAACAAGTAGTTTTGATAAGAAAAAACTTACTCAAACATTGGACAATGGGTAGAGATGAAATCTATGAACTCGTAGAGATCCTCGAGCTTATATTATCTCACAACTACTTCCTGTTCAACAATAAGTTTTACATTCAGGAAGATGGATTGGCAATGGGGAGATATATGTCAATAACCTTGAAAACAACTTTTTCGATCCAAAACCCAACTAAAAGATAAGCTGCTTTATTACAAACGCTATGTTGATGACACACTCATTCTGTTCAGTGAAACAATAGAAGAAATAGATAATCTAGCCAAAGAACTTAATAAAATACACAATAAAATTCAATTCACAGTAGAAAATGAAACACCAGAAGGCATTAACTATCTTGATCTAATAATCTCAAATAAAAATCAAAAGCATAAATTTCAAATTTCAGAAAACCAACAACCACCAATGTTACCATACGCAAATCATCTTGCCATCCAGACCAACATAAAAATGCATTCTTCAGAACGATGGTTAATCCCAATGGACACAAATGAAAGTCAAAAAGAAACAGAAATTAGTAAATCAATTGCCTCCAGCAATGCGTACAACCTTGCAATAATAGATAAACTAATCCATACAGCAAAATTAAATCAGCCAACTGCTGAACAAGCACCCACAAACAAGAAGACCACATTTATAAGCCTGCCTTTCCTAGGGAAGATTTCTCACCAAATTGCTAACCTCTTCAAGACATACAACATAAAAATAAGTTTCTCCACCAACAACGAAATACAAAATAAAATCATACACAGCACTAAAACCACCATACAACAGTATCAAAAGTCAGGTGCGTACAAGTTCATTTGCAATGCACGTCCAAGCTTCTACATTGGACAAACTGGTAGAAGCTTCACAACAAGATTGAAAGAACACATAGATACACTCTGTCTTAACAACCTGAATAAGTCCAGATTTGCCTCATATCGTGCCCAACACAATCATTCTGCAAACAACATAGAAGAGAATCTCCAAATACTCCATTCTGCCAACAAAGGCACAATACTTGACCGTCCTGAAGAAAGTGAAATATTTATATACGCCAATACAGCACCTGACTACCTACTCAATGTTCAAACTGAACTGAGAAACAAACTTTTCCTTCAGAACTTTGAAGATCTACTAGTTCAAAACAAGTAACCACTCAACGAACCCTACACCGCCTCTCCATCCCCCTCCCCCCCCCCCCCAACGACCTCCCCCCCTCCCTCTCCTTACATCCTAACTACACTGGTGCCAATGTAATATCCTACCACAGAATAAAACCTGTAATATATTTCTAAATGTTAAAGCCCTTTACTGCTAAGATAAATCAGTACTTTTATACATATTACTTCCAGCTGGAACAAACAGAAGCTGCCTTTACCAATATTCCAGATCATTTTAATGTTAGAATAAAAATAAGTCAACAGTTAAAAAACTTTTTTCGTGGTTTTTAAATATAAAGTGTACAGCTATACAAACAGCTTTAGTCCATTACAATCACTATAACTTTTGTACATATACCTTTAGCTAAAATAAACAGAATCTACTCTTGCTAATACCCCAGATCATGTTAACATAACAACAGAAATAAGTCAACAGTTCATCTGAAGGTTAGTTATTAATTTAAATTTAAATGTAAAGGTCCTAGTCTAACAGACAACTGCATCTCACTGCAGATGCAATACCTCTGTAGCATTCATTCATAGATATCCATGTTAATGCCAATCACATAAAAAATGCTACAAACTGCCTGTAGCATACGTAGTGTACAAATGGAAATAAGATATCAGATCACCTGAAGTTTGTCCTTGTAGAAGTTTATTCATTTATTTTATTTTGTACTCTCATGTTATCGCCAATCTAATTAAAATATTTGCCCTTATATCAGCCTTAATACATGTAAAGAAGAACAAATTACATCTCTGTGCAAAGTAGGCCTATGTAATATCTTCTGTCAAGATCTTTGTTACAAGCAACAGTTGTAAAGCGCGTGCTAGATGCTGAAAAAGTCTCGCTGTCAGAGTGTAATTAATATAGTTTGTGTGGAAGTGTGTGTAGTGATACAACAACTGGACAGCAAAATGGAGGCAGACAGATGGACACTAACCGAAAAAAGCCGCCTATACAGTCGCAGTAAGTAAAAATCTAAATTTACATCCATATCGACAGATAAGCTATAGTCATGGCGATACATTAAAGTGTGTTCCAAATTTTTGCCACAGAGCCAGCACCCAGCATTATGCTAGCAGTAATGATGTATTTCCTGAAACCATCACAAGATTAACCTGAAAAGGTTCGAAAACCGGTTCATGGAATAAAACATAATTATTCTAAAAATAGTGACTGGTTGCAGTTTTGTATAACTTATTTACAATTCCCAGTGGTTCCCTAGTGGGGGGGGGGGGGGGAGAGGGAGTTGGAGTGTCATTGAATATAAGTCAACCAAGTTGTAACCTGACACCGGATGTGAAACCTGACACCAGATGTGATACGATTGTTATCTTGGCCTGCATCCTCCTTGATAAGCTACCTGTGGTGACATGAGATAGAGGACGAAAGAAGGAGGAAAAGAGGGCTCCAGAGGTATGAACAGGAGCAAGACAGGAGCAGCAGCTGTGCAAGCATTAATTCCAATGTGTGTGTTGATATTACCGTTGTCGATGCGAAAGCTTGAGGACAAGTGTAACCTTTAAGAACACATAACGACAAATGAAGGAAGGAAGATAGAAGGAGTTTGGTTTAACTCTCCGTCGAGGGTGAGGTCATTAGAGAAAGAAAAATTCCAAAGAAAATTCCAAAAGAAAAATTACAACGAATTAGAAAGCTAGAAACGAATTTAACAGGAAAACGGTGAGTACGATTGACCTTAAATCGGCTAGATCAAAGAAGAAATATGTCTCTCTTTGAACGTATTTCGTCAACTCAGCACAAGGCTACGAAAATATATTATCATAAATCAAAATCACAAAGAAAACGTGAAAATAAACGATAGACAAACTACAAAGAGTACAGTCGTGGAAACGCAAATGTGAGGACGTACACGCCTCAGCGCGCAAGGCGTCTCAGAAGACGAAGCCACCCTCAGGACAACAGCAGAACTACTGCCAAAAAAATGGCTCAAATGGCTCTAGGCACTATTGGACTTAACATCTGAGGTCATCACTCCCCCAGACTTAGAACTACTTAAACCTAGCTAACCTGAGGACAACACACACATCCATGCCCGAGGCAGGATTCGAACCTGCGACCGTTGCAGCAACGCGGTTCCGGACTGAAGCGCCTAGAACCGCTCGGCCACAGCGGCTGGCACAACTACTGCCGCTCGAGTGGCAGTACTCAAGCCTCGTAGACGAAAACAGAACGAAACAAAATCTAATATAGTGACAACCACACGTGAAGCATGCAACGAATTCGAAACTGAAATTCTGTTCAAATGGTTCTGAGCACTATGGGACTTAACATCTTAGGCCATCAGTCCCCTAGAAGTTAGAACTACTTAAATCTAACTAACCTAAGGACATCACACACATCCATGCCCGAGGCAGGATTCGAACCTGCGACCGTAGCGGTCGCGCGGTTCCAGACTCTGAAATTCTGTCTACTGATCTGACAGACAATCGTAAGAAGTTTTCGTCTTATGTAACTAAGGAAGTGGATCAAACCCATCTCTCTCGATACTCGATGAGCATACTGCCATCGAAATGGAGGACAGCAGAGAAGGCTGTGTAGTGGGACGCGAAATTGAAGCGTCACCCATCCACCAGTGTCAGCCCAGTTTGCAGGTGAATATAAGTTTAATTTAGTTTTTTGTTTATGTATTTTTTGTAATATTTGTAATGGTTGTGAAGTGTCTAAAGTTTTGTATTTATTTTTAATGTTTCATGTACGGAGAGGGCGGCGCAACGAACGGAGACAGCATCTTCGCTGCCGGGAAAATTGCTGGCCACTATACGTCGCGGGTCGACAGCCAAAGAGCAACAGAAGATCGTGAAACCGAGTTGTTGCGTCGTGCTTCTAAAAATAAAAAAAATAAGAATTTGTAATGTTTGTACAACAATGACGTCATAGAAAGTTTAATCATGTTGTAAATATTCAGTTCTATCTTGTCAAGGCTCAGGTTCGCGTCTATATGTAGGAAGATAATAAAGTAGTGGATGCTACTAAAGTTTAGATACGTGTTCCGGCAATTTATTTATGAAGAATTATGTCACGTAAATTATTTGACAAGATTATTAATTTGTGACAGCGTTCATCGCGAGTGTGATTCTTGAAAGTTTATTCAATGTGGTTCTAATATTTATTAAAGCTGATCACTTGAGTTAATTAATTTCTGAGGAGAAACAAACAACATCTAAATTGAAAAAGTTTGCGCAAACCAATTGGACTGAGTGACGTAATTCTGCGCATACGACTCAAATGATGTTTTACAGTTTCGTTCAAGAACCATTCAGAGACAAAATTTAAAAAGAGTTTAAATAATTTTGAAGTGTGTTGTAACCGACGTAGGTGACGAAGTCTGCACATGGTCATATGTCAAATGAAAATCATTTTTAAAAAAACTTGCGTCGTTACACTACAGCTGGAATACTAAACTCCTTTTTCCAAACTGTTTCACTGCGGAAATCGAACTTCAATTGCTCCTTTTAACGTAAGAAGGGCAGACATCTAAATAAGTGATCAAAGAACAGAAAATCAGCTGAAATCACTCAGTAGAGTAAAGGTCACTGCACCTGATGAGATGCCTATAAGATTCTACACGGAGTAAACGGAAAACCGGTTCTTCGCTCGGCAGCAGTGTTCAGTAGGTCGCTGAAAGAGTGGAGCTCTCCTGCTGACTGGAAAACGCGCAGGTCGTCCTCCTTTCCTAGAAGGTGCCTCTGTAGGATTCGACGCGAATTCCGCTAAGAGCGATCTTGCGAAGCCGAGCTGGGACTGTTGGTCCACGAGATCTGCAGGGTAGCAGACAGCGGTTTCCGGAGGCCGTCCCACACTGTTCGCACGTACCGTTTACAACTCGGAACAGTTTGCCTTCCGCTACGTAACGCGGCGCACTTCTATGCGCCCTCTCTGTTTTTGTGTTACGCGTTGTCCCAGGGAAGGACGAGCAACTCTCGAGAATCGGTCGGAATATGGAATAAGTTGCATTTCGTTAGGACTCTAGCAGTGAATCTCTGCCTAGCGTTTGATTTCGCTACACTTTATTGAATGTGGTCTTTCCATTTCCATGCCCGCATCTCGTGGTCGTGCGGTAGCGTTCTCGCTTCCCACGCCCGGGTTCCCGGGTTCGATTCCCGGCGGGTTCAGGGATTTTCTCTGCCTCGTGATGGCTGGGTGTTGTGTGCTGTCCTCAGGTTAGTTAGGTTTAAGTAGTTCTAAGTTCTAGGGGACTGATGACCGTAGATGTTAAGTCCCATAGTGCTCAGAGCCATTTGAACCATTTTTTTTCTTTCCATTTCCGTTACTCACATCTATTTTCGGTAATGTCTGTTTCCAGCGTTCATCGGTAGCCAAATCGAACGGTAACAGGATTGTCCCATTGTTTTTGCCAATTTTTCACACCGTTTTACGTATCGCCTAGTTAACTGTCTGTTCGCAGTCTTGCTGCACACAGCAATCAGCGTCCCGCACCAGTCAGAGTAGCCAAACGGAAGTGAGGTCCAGCCCCAGTTTATCAGTGGACTGCGCCGTAGTGCCTGTGGTGCTCCGGATTATGGAGAACGAAAAAGATGCAACCGATATTTCGTTTGGTCACTGTAGCGTCACGCACAGTACACTAACTTGGACATATAGCATTAACATCCTAGGAGCTCAGGAACAAAACTGTCTCATCAAAGATATAAAAAGCCGTGTGTATTTTTAATTCATGTTACTCCAAGCTATTTCAATGTGTTTATTAAACCGGGCAGAAATTTTGCTCTAGACGTACGCATTTGCTCAGTGTCGGGCAACGACGAGGGAACAGCATCGTCTGGGAATGGTGTGACACCGCTAGTGACCCCACCTCGTAAATCGTTTACGTGTCGGGGGTAGAGAGCCTGTATACAGAGAGAGTGGCCACAGGTGAAGTTGCCCGTGATTGGTTGATTAGCGTCGGCGCCATTTTTCTGCCAAATGTCTCCCGCGCTTTCTATGTTCGCCGTGCTTTTGAGTTGAATTGAAGTTCAGAGGACTTTTGGAAACGATTAAAAGGTATTTGAATTATTGAGAGACCTGTTATGCGTTGTGTACGCATGTTCGATTTAATTGTTTATCGTTTCTAGTACGTAATTATCGTTTGCGATCTTGAATACGAGTTGAAATAATGAAGCGTTTTGTGATGAAGTCGGTAGGCCTACATGTTTGAAGTATGTAGGCCTATTACAATTTACTGCATTTTTTAGCTCTTATTTCTTTAACAGTTCGTGCATACTGGTAGCATCACAAGCGTTTCTGAAGCCAATATCTGACAGTCCTTGCTGGAAACGGAACGTTCCTGTAATTGTTCTGCCATGCTCATTCGACTTTATAGCGTCAAACTTTATTTCGTTCCTAATCAGAACACTAGGCATTATTTTGGTTTCAGTATTGTTGCCTGACTGTTGACGCAGGCAAGCTGTAAGCACGTTTTCCGCAGTTGTCGTGCTTGCTGAAACATTATTCGTAGTAAATAATTCTAGTTACTCTTGAAGACAGTTTTTAATAGGCCTACTAACTGTGGGGTAGAAGGGATACGGTAGTTTTCTTGTTATATTTGGTCGTTATTATATATATATATATATATATATATATATATATATATATATATATATATATATATATATGAAAGTCGTAAGCAGTTGTTTACTTGTGACATGCAAAATGTTTGAAGACGGGCCGCGAAGTACTAATACGTCTCACGCTTTTTGCATGTCACAAGTAAACAACTGCTTACGACTTTCATTAATCTGACGTAATACAGGTACGTCAAATCTTTAGCGTTATACACTTCCGATACAAAACAAATGCTATACACTATATTTTTTTTATTTACGTTACTTTCATTGCAAGATGTCTAGTAAACGAAATTTAAAGGAGATAAATGGAAGTAACGAATAATTTTAAAGCCATTGTATCAAATTTTCCTGTGCCGTACGTAGTAGGCTACTATATTATAGCCGTAAAGAAAGGCATTTCACGAATGATTTCAACATATTGTCTTGTGCTTTTGATTCGGTGAGTGTGTACTCCACTACTGGCCATTCTAAAGTCCCGCCCGCAGTTTGGCAGAAAAATGGCGGCCGTATCGTCCGGTTGGCCACTCTCTCCCTCTACAGGCTGTCTAGTCTGGGGGACACCGGAGGTTCTATTAGGCTTACTCGGGGCCCGCTGTCGAAAGCTCGCCGACCAGTGGACGCTGTTAGCACCTCACCTGCGCTGCGCCCCTCTCCCCCCGGCCGGAGCAGCGTTGCGGCAGGCCGGAGTCAGCTGTTCGGCTGTTGCCATGACATCAGCACGGGCGGCTGCAAATAGTCGCCTGACGTCACCACCGCTACACCTGCCAGGGGTGTCCAGCTGCGGCGCATCGCTACGCGGCGCTGTGTTTACCTGCTGCCCTGCCCTGCACTGCATTTCGGCGATATAGCTCGGCGTCTACCTTCGAGCGTCTACCGCTTCAGTTGTTTCGCCATCTACGTGACAGTCTCCTGTCGTTCAAATAAACCATTGACCTTTCGTGCTGGCCTTCTTTGTATACCTTCAATATCTCCTGTTAATCCAATTTGATACGAGTTCCACACACTTGAACAATATTCTAGAATGGCTTGCACGAGCCTGTTGTAACCTTTTGGAGACATGCATTTTCCTATTCACCTACCAACGAACCGAAGTCTGTCACCTGGATTACGAATGGTTTTGGCAAGGTCAGGTTTTCTTTTTTGTTGGGGGGGGAAGTTGGGGCAATCAGGGCTTCTTTATTTGTGATAATATGCAGTCAAATCAGCAACAATTTTTACATTTTCACATCCATCAAATCCTTCACAATGAACATAAATAGCTACACTTTGATCCACATATCGACTTCCACGAGTCCTCAATACAAAGGGTATCGTACAAAAATGATACGAAGTCTCAATGTCGTTATCAAAAACACCCCGCGGCAGAGCGAGTGTTCACTCTGGACGACACGGTTTGTTGACGGCAGCAGTGGACGCCGAGAGCGAACACGGTCCGACTGGGGTGCTTAGCCCTCAGCCTACCAGGTAGAGTGGGGTGTGGTGGAAAACAACCCACCCGCCGTCCTGGCCTCAGAGTGGAGCTCGGGTCTTACGCCCAGCCCGGCACACTCACGTTATTGGACGGGTCGCCTGCTTCTCGATACGCACTACGCTGGTTGACGTCCTTCCAATCCATCTTGTGGAGCGGAGCACGCGCAGGCTGACGGCTGTGATCCTCAGGTACACGAGGAGAACAGAAAGGCGGGCGGCGCTGGAGCGTAGCAAGTAGCTGTTAAAAGGACTGATCGAGGGAAAAGGGTCTTCTATAGAAAGTAACCGTTGCTAATGTCCAAAATGACAAGCAGAACCGATACCAGGAAAAGCTACGTCTTGTGCACTGCTCGAAATTCAGAGAGAGGGGAAGACACGGAGTTACGATTAGAAGCCTTTGAAATGTGAAGCTATGGAAGAATGCTGAAGACTACACAAGAAAACAGAGTAACTAATGAAGATAAACTGAAAAAAAATGGGGAGGTACGACCGTCGTGGTGGAGACAGAGTTTACTCTGTCTCCATCGTCAGGGTCATACTGGAAAGGTTACACTGTTACGACACATGCTCAGGCATCGAGAAATAATAAAAATAACAGGGATACCACGTTACAGCAGCAAAACACTGACACAAAATATTTACAGAAGAATGGAGAAATGGATAGAACCCGACAGATTATCAGTTTAGGTTGCAGGGAAACCTAGGAACACACGAAGCAGCCCTGACCTTACGACTTACCTTCTAAGGTCGATTCAGAAACGCAAATCTACGCTTAGAGCTTTAGACTCAGAGGAACCTTATCAAAATTCTGACTGCGATACACTTTCAAGTTCGTTATACGAAAACAAGAGGTGCACGAAAGGAGAGTAGTAGTTGAGAAGGGAGTGAGACAGGCTTGTTATTCAATCTGTAAATTCAGTGAGCAGTAAAGTAAATCAAACAAAAATTAGGGAACGACTTAAAGTTCATGGACAAGAAATAAAATCTTTGAAGTTTGTCGATGAAACAGTAATTATGTAAGAAACAGCAAGCGCTCAACAGAATGGACAGTGTATGAAAGGATTATAGAAGATGAAAATCAGCGAAAGCAAAAAAGTTAACGAAACGTAGTATAATTAAATCAGGCGATACTGGGCAAATTGAATTAGAAATGAGGCGCAAAAAGTAGTATATCAGTTTCACTATTTGGACAATAAAATAATTGATGATGCCCCAAGTAGAGTGGTGGGGCATTGTATGTTCAAATGACCGTTGAGATCGTACTACAGCTGAGACAATTACACATATCACATTTTGCTGAGGTCAACATCTGCACTTCCTTATCTCCTACGTCATTCCAGCAATCACGACACCCTGCCACGTGCCAAAGTGAAGGAGGGAATGGCCTCCCATCCCCTGCACTCCTGTACATTCTGCACGTCCGGGGCGCCCACCTGGTCCCCTCCAGTCGCAGGATCGGCACTCCACTGCGCGTCAGCACCCACACCCGTGCTAATTTTCCATCAAACACTCGCGCGCATCTCCGCTCTCCAGCTAATTTTGCATTACTGACTTCCAGAAAATACCTTGCTAAGCATTCGGTGCGTCTGCCGATGGGCCCTTCGTGCAGGGTGCAGCCAGCTGCACGTTGCGGCTCACTTCGGCGCCGACGACGCCTGTCGAAAGGCTTCTGAGGCCATCCTCAGTTCTTACAGACGGTTGGCGGAGGTGTCTAAGCTGTTGTCCTCACGTGTAGGCTGAAAGCACAGCTTCCAATTTGCAGCATCGTTTCCAGAGTAGACGGGGGTCCTTCGGTTTGGAGCCGAGTGGAGCATCTCAACCGAGCTTCGTCGTCTCTGTGACGGTCTTGGCTGAAGATTTAGAGACTTGTGTTATCGAGTGGGGATTGTCGGGCTCCACAGCTCAGGGGTGTGCTAACAAAGGAAACCGTTACTGAGGTAGCTGTTCATAAATCCAGAGCTATGGAAACTGGGTGTTGCCCTTCATCCATAGTTCTCGTATGTTATGGCAAGTTGTGTTTCGCACGAGCGATGCTTTCTAACACCATGCTGATTCGTGGCCATAAGCTTCTCGGTCTCATGAAAATTTAGTACATTCGATCTGAGTATATGTTCAAGGATTCTGCAGCAAACCGAAGTTCGGAATAGTGGTTTCTAGTTTTGCTGGTCCGTTCTTTTACGCTTCTCATATACTGGAGTCACGTGCGCTTTTTTCCAGTCGCTTGGGACTTTGAGCTGGACGAGCGATTCGCGATAAATGCGAGCTAGGTAAGGGCCCAGTGCCGTAGAGTACTCTCCGTTAAACCAAAATGGAATTCCATTCGACCCTGGTGATTTATTTACTTTCAAACCTTTCAGCTGTTTTCCTTCGCCAGGGATGCTTATTACCATGTCGCCCATATGGGTGTCTGTCCGATGGTCTAATGCCGGTATGTTTGTAGGATTCTCCTGTGTGAACGATTTCTTGAACGTGAAATTTAAAACTTCTGTTTTCGTTTTGCTACCTTCAACTGCCACACCAGACTGGTCAACGAGGGACTGAATGGAAACCTTATACCCGCTAGCGATTTTACATAGGACTACAATTTTCTCGGATTCTCTGCGAGACCTTTTGCTAATGTATGACGGTGATTGTTGTTGTATGCTTCGCGCATAGATGTTTTCACAGAAGCAGGAATCTCTGCTAACCGTTTCCTGTCGAATTTTGCGCGGTATCTCTGGAACAGAGAGTGCAACAGCCTGTGCTTCCTCAGCATTTTCCGAAACCACGGTGGTCTTTTCCGTCCTTAATCCACTTACTAGGCACATACTTTTCCACAGCACGATTTACAACCTGTTTAAACTTTGCCCATAATTCCTGAGTGCCCATGTTACTGGAATTAAATGATGTCAGTTTGTTGTCTACAACTGCTTATCGGCTCTTTCTGGCTGAAACACTCTCCTAGCCTTCCTCAATGATTTATTAATTTTCGTAGCCGTAGTCGCTGTGATGACATCATGATCACTAATCTGCGTCTCTATACTGGCGCCATCGATAACGTCCGGCCTGTTTGTAGCTACGAGGTGTAAAATATTTCCATTGTGTGTGGGCTGCCATCTGTTTTCGGAGACCGTGTTCAAAACGACTTCGCAAGTGTGTCTGCCTGCAATTCGTGCAAGGACCTCATATACATTCCGGTCTACACTTCGTAGATTGAAGTTGCCTCCAATTAGTATTGCATGAATTGGGTATTTACGTAGTGTTGAGCATAGACTTTCTTTGAATGGCTCTAGAAATGTCACTGGGGATTCGGGTGCCCGATAAAGCCATCCAGATATTAACTTTATTTCACCTACACCATTTACGCACGATCAGATTACTTCACTCCCACACTCAATTTCAACCTCAGTATAGACAATATTTTTATCAACCGCAGTGAACACTCCCCCCCCCCTCCCTTGTGGCGTCTAGTTCGTCCTTCCGAGAAACGCTCCATGACTCGCCCAGTGTCTCGGAGCTCTCTACTTCAGGTTTTAGGCAGCTTGCCGGACGAAGTGGCCGTGCGGTTCTAGGCGCTTCAGTCTGGAACCGCGTGACTGCTACGGTCGCAGGTTCGAATCCTGCCTCGGGCATGGCTGTGTGTGGTGTCCTTAGGATAGTTAGGTTTAAGTAGTTCTAAGTTCTAGGGGGCTGATGACCTCAGATGTTGAGTTCCATAGTGCTCAGAGCCATTTTTTTAGGCAGCTCTTGGAGCCAAGAATAATAAATTTTAGCACGAGAAGTTTCCTGGGGGACAGTAAATTTGGGAACATTTTTAAAAGCTCTGACAATTTATTGATAAAATATTGACGGTTGAAATGTGTTTGTTCTGACCGCTTTCTGAGTTCTCTACCTGCGCATCGACTGGCGAGTGTTCATCAGCGTGCCTCGAACTGTGGCCTAGCCTATCCGCGTTCACCACATTTATTCTACGATGCCAACATTTGGGGTTTCACTCGTCTGGTATGAGACGTTCCCAGGGCGTCCACTGGGGGCAGAACCGCACAATAACCCTGGGCTCGGTGTGGGCCGGTGGTGGGATGGGTGGACTGCTGTGGCCTGTTGTGGGGTTCTGGACCACTGCGGGCTACCGCAGGACGAAGTCTGTCCATCGTCTCCAGGTCCCCGGTTTAATACATACATACATACATGGCCTAGCCTAAAAATCCCCCACGTGCACTTCACAAGCAGGCAGATTCCATAGTTCTGGATTTATGAATAGCATTAGACACACTGCCCCCACTGTAGGCTGTTAACGAAGGCTCGTGCATGTGGAATTAGTCCACAGGTATGTGTTCTTAAGTAACAGAGCCCAGAATGTTGTCCCTGACGGCGACGGGGGGTACCGTCACGAGAGGGAAGCACTGTTGATCTCTGTATATGTAAATGATTTGGCGGACGGGGTGGGCAGCAACCTACGGTTGTTTCCTGATGATGCTGTGGAGTGTGGCAAGGTGTCCACGTTGAGTGACTATAGGAGGTTACAAGATGACTTGGACAAGATTTCTAATTGGAGTGATGAATTCTAGCTAGCTCTAAATGTGGGAAAATGTAAGTTCATGCAGATGAGTAGGAAGAACAAACCTGTAATATTCGGATACAGTATTACTAGTGTCCTGTTTGACACAGACACATACCTGGGTGTAACGTAGCAAAGCGAGATGAGATGGAATGAGTATGTGAGAACACTGGTAGGAAAGGCGAATGCTCGACTTGGGAGAATCTTAGGAAAGAGTGGTTCACCTTTAAAAGAGGATGATGGTGAGACCTATTATTGAATACTGCACGAGTCTACTTCTACATGATTACTCTGCAATTCACATTTAAGTGCTTGGCAGAGGGTTCATCGAACCACAATCATACTATCTCTCTACCATTCCACTCCCGAACAGCGCGCGAGAAAAACGAACACCTAAACCTTTCTGTTCGAGCTCTAATTTCTCTTATTTTATTTTGATGATCATTCCTACCTATCTAGGTTGGGCTCAACAAAATATTTTCGCATTCGGAACAGAAAGTTGGTGACCGAAATTTCGTAAATGGGTCTCGCCGCGACGAAAAGCGTCTTTGCTTTAATGACTTCCATCCCAACTCGCGTATCATATCTGCCACACTCTCTCCCCTATTACGTGATAATACAAAACGAGCTGCCCTTTTTTGCATCCTTTCGATGTCCTCCGTCAATCCCACCTGGTAAGGATCCCACACAGCGCAGCAATATTCTAACAGAGGACGAACGAGTGTAGTGTAAGCTGTCTCTTTAGTGGACTTGTTGCATCTTCTAAGTGTCCTGACAATGAAACGCAACCTTTGGCTCGCCTTCCCCACAATATTATCTATGTGGTCTTTCCAACCGAAGTTGTTCGTAATTTTTACACCCAGGTACTTAGTTGAATTGACAGCCTTGAGAATTGTACTATTTATCGAGTAATCGAATTCCAACGGATTTCTTTTGGAACTCATGTGGATCACCTCACACTTTTCATTATTTAGCGTCAACTGCCACCTGCCACACCATGCAGCAATCTTTTCTAAATCGCTTTGCAACTGATACTGGTCTTCGGATGACCTTACTAGACGGTAAATTACAGCATTACCTAAGAGGACTGCTCAGATTGTCACCCAGGCCATTTATATAGATCAGGAACAGCAGAGGTCCCAGGACGCTTCCCTGGGGAACACCTGATATCACTTCAGTTTTACTCGATGATTTGCCGTCTATTGCTACGAACTGCGACCTTCCTGACAGGAAATCACGAATCCAGTCGCACAACTGAGACGATACCCCATAGACCCGCAGCTTGATTGGAAGTCGCTTATGAGGAACGGTGTCAAAAGCTTTCCGGAAATTTAGAAATACGTAATCAACTTGAGATCCCCTGTCGATAGCGGCCATTACTTCGTGCGAATAAAGAGCTAGCTGCGTTGCACAAGAACGATGTTTTCTGAAACCATGCTGATTACGTATCAATAGATCGTTCCCTTCGAGGTGATTCATAATGTTTGAATACAGTATACGCTCCAAAACCCTACTGCAAACCGACGTCAATGATATAGGTCTGTAGTTCGATGGATTACTCCTACTACCCTTCTTAAACACTGGTGCGACCTGCGCAATTTTCCAATCCTTAGGTACAGATCAATCAGCGAGCGAGCGGTTGTATATGATTCAAATGGTCTCTGGGATTCATGCTAGGTCGGATTGAAGCAATTCTGAGGGGGGCTGGTAGATTTGTTACCGGTAAGTTTGATGAAAACGCAAGTATTATGGAAATTCTTCGGGAACTCAAAAGGGAATCCCTGGAGGAAATCCAACATACTTTTAGAAGAACACTATGTGGAAAATTTGGAAAACGGCATTTGAAGTTGACTACCAATAATTCTACAGCAGCCATCACACATTGCGCGTAAGAACAACGAAAATAAGATAAGAGACATTGGGGCTCATGTGCAGGCATAAAGAGAGCC
Organism: Schistocerca piceifrons; assembly: GCF_021461385.2. Classification (NCBI taxonomy): domain Eukaryota; kingdom Metazoa; phylum Arthropoda; class Insecta; order Orthoptera; family Acrididae; genus Schistocerca; species Schistocerca piceifrons. The sequence goes on from NC_060138.1 coordinate 16,432,714, forward strand.
GTTATTCCGTCGCTCGATCTGCGAGTGCTCCGTCATGAACCGACCGGTGCCTTACTGAGTATGCCGATGTAGACATAAATGTAGATTCGCCAAGGAATATTGAAACGTGTAGATATCATAATTATGTATAAAAATTAAAAACCAAAGTATTGGAACAAGGGGGATTCTACGCTAACTACATTATCCAAGATGTCGGCGATGACGTCATCCAAGATGGCGGCGACATCATCCAAGATGGCGGTCATGACGTCAGCTGATAACACAAGAACCGTTATCCACGATGACGGATTTTGATGGGAAGATTGAATTTTGGCAGGAAAGTGTCAGCCTCCCCCCCCCCCCCCAGAAATGGCGGGAAGTTCAAATTCCAAGAGGATAATCGTGGAAAGATAGCTCACTTGGGCTACCTACTCTAACCCAAGCCACCCGACTGTCACTTCTTTCTACGAACTGGCACCAAGTTTGAATTCCAACAGGTAATCCATCACACCCCGGTTATCTCTACTAAGCAAAGAAAATCGCGGGAATATAGCTCACTTTAGCTAACTCCACTAACCTAAGTCACCTGACTGCCACTTCTTCCTACAAAACTGGCGTCAAGTTTGAATTTCGGCAGTAAACAAAGGTCACTTGGGGTTTCGCTGCTAAGCTAATAAAGGACACTAGTACTAACATCAGTCGCCCGATCGCCACCTCCTCCTAAGGATTCGTCGGAGAAAAGGACTTGGACATATGTCTTTTATTATTAAACAATTTCATGCAGGTGTGCTCGCCACTGAGTCCAGAGCCCAACTGACTTACTACACATCGACACTACCAGAGGGCGGTCTCATCTGTGATGTAACCCAAGATGGCGGCATCCAGCGTGTTCACCACGAGATCTGGACTCCAACTGACTTAGTACATATCGCCACCGCCAGAGGGCGCTACTGTGACGTCAGCTGATGACGTAAGTACCGATATTCAAGACGGCTGCATACAATTTCTTCGTCACACGGTCTAGGACACAGCCACTGCACGATCCCACTACGTAATCCGAGATCGTCACTCGCAGTACGTCACCCCTGTAGTCAAGCGCTGAGAGAGATACTGTAACGCTTTCTCTCTCACGCGTCTATAACGGCGTGTGCCGCGCGTGTAGAGCCCACGGGCGCCGCAGATAGTCTTCTGGAAGTAGCTAGCGAATGTAACTGAACACATGTGGCACCCACATTGCACATCTATCTTATCAATTACCTAAGTACTTAATTCCAATTCAATTTCAATGATATTCCATATATGGTTCAAATTACTCTGAACACCATGGGACTTAACATCTGAGGTCATCAGGCCCCTAGAACTTCTTCAAGCTAAGTAACCTAAGGACATCACACACATCCATGCCCAAGCAGGATTCGATCCTGTGACTGTAGCGGTCACGCGGTTCCAGACCTAAGCGCCCATAACCGCTCGGCCACAACGGCCGGCGTTCCATAAATGAATGTACGAGTTTGATATTCAATTGTCAAATGAGAATTTTCACTAGGAGAACAGCGTTTATTCCTGACGTAGCACCCCTCCGCCCCCCCTGCCCCCCACCACTAGAATGCTGCACTATAACTGCGGTCCGGCAAAGACGCTGCAGAAATCCATTCCAGAAGAGCACAAGCTGCTTTCTCCTTAGCAGCTGTAATGGACCATGTGTGACGTGTGGTTGGCGCTTAGCCGCGCGTAGCTACTTACCGTCACAAGCGCATCTAGCAACGTTCTCAATGTTATACTGAACCCACATTGCTATATAAAATAAAATGCGACAGTGTGTCGACTCGGGGCCTAAAAAACCTCTTAGGCAGCCAAGACCATACGAAGACGGGGAGGTGGTCAGGAAAGCCGCATCGATTAAGTTGCTCTGCAATATTGTGTTAACCTAGTAATGCCATATGCCTTAATGATGTCAAAGAATATGCCCAGACAGTGATGTTTACATGCGAAAGCCTCTAGCAGGATCATGTTGTCGGCAGTGGACCGAAATCAAAATCCACACTGAGAGCGGCTGAGGAGTTGCCTGGTCTCTAACAACCAGACCAGGTGACGCTCAACCATTCACTCCAGGATCTTCCCGACACAGCTCGTTCACACGATGCTCCAGTAACAACTCGGACATAAGCGATCCTTCCTGGTTTAGGGAGAGAGATCAAAACTGCCTCTCTCCATGAGTTGGGAAAGTGACCTGTCTGCCATATCAAATCAAAATATTCGAGGAGGGTTTCCTTTCACGATACAGGCAAATATCGAAGCATGCAGGACCGGATTTGGTGGTGACCGGGTGCAGTATCATGAGTCACAGACAGTGCCGATTCCAGTTTCCACAAGGAGAGAGGGTAGTTGGAAGACTCAGAATTACTGTATCTGAAGTCTGATTTGTTTCTGTCTACAATTGCACGGCAGTAACGAAACGCCGGATCCTGGCTGGAGCTGGCAGCAGTGCTTGCAAAATGTTCTGCCTTCGTCTGAGCAATGTCGTTTGAAACACCCGCATTTCAGCACTGTTGCTGTTGGTAAACGACTGTGTTTACCGGAAATCCTCATACTGATTTCCCATACTTTTGTAGAATGAGTGCAACGGTTGATGGAGACTGGGAACACTTGCTGTCAGCTTTTCTTGCTCTGAAAATAATTATAACAGTCTTGATCATAAGGTACGTTCGTTGAATGATGACTGGTTTCGATCACCACATGATCATTTTTAGACCTGGAGAGTGATTCTCGACGGACATCGCATCTGAAGGAATGTGGAACACGAGATCGAGACCCGAACACTGTGGAAAGGGACCGACATCGAGGGGGGTCGTTAGTGGTGTGGACAGTTGGCCACTCGAAGACCTCTTTATGACATTTTGCGGGTGAATCGGAAAGATTTAACTGCTGTCACGAACCGTGACGAGGTCTTGGGACCTCATGCACTACTGTCGCGAGGTGCTGTGCGCCCAGACTTCGCATTGGTGGACGATAATGCTCGACCTCATAGAGCACGAATGGCTGATGTTTTCTTGGAAACGGAAGATACTGCATTTATGGTGTGGCCTTATTTAATCCCATAGAACTTGTCTGGGACGCATTTGGGGACTGGTTGCGTCACGTCAGCATCCACCAACCACTCTCCAAGACTTGCGAGCAACTCCGCAGGAAGAATGGGCGCTATGGCCTCTACATGACACTGATGTTGTTCACAGCATGCCCCATCCTTGTCAGGCCTGTACTGCTCCCAGATGTGGTGAAACCCCATACTGAGCAAATTAACCAGTTGTTCTGCACTGTTTACATTGTTTCTACTTTGCTATCATCCGTTTATCCTGTTTTGTGGCTAAATAAACGGAACATTCGGTTAGTTGCTTTAATTTTGGACGCTAGTGTATATGCATCATCAGCTCCCTATCTAAGATGCAGGAACGGCTCCTATGTAATCGTCTACAGGAACGTAGAGGACTCTACGGCTTCAACCCTTGTCAGTATGGGTTCTGAGTAGGAAAATCAATAGATGATGCAGTAATATCTTTATGATGCTTTAATATCATACCACTTACTCAACTTAAGAATGCTATCGCCATTTTAATCGACATCGCAGACGTCTTTCGTGGTCTTTGGTGGCCTGCATTGTTTCCTCGACTTCATGACCTTCAGCTATCCGCATCCATATACAACAGTTTCCTCGATTACTGTAAAAGCAGAGTCGCAGAGTGGCGGGCGGAAACCAGAACGTAGTTCAGAGATCACAAAGGGAAGCTCCCAAGGCTCTTTTCGCTGACCAATCTTTTGGGACATTGCAGTCGGGCCTCTCTTGCATCTCAAAGACGAAGACTCAAGCACCGACAGGATTGGGGGCATACGCTGATGACCTGTTAGTAGTGATTTCCGCAGAGAGTATCCCATACAATGCTGGTGGAACATAAACAATCCAACAATCACAGCACGCTATACAGCATACTGAAAGGCTCACTACAGCGACACCCATCGATCGGAATACAGAACATAAACGGAGTAAGCATTGTTAAAAAAGCACAATTTTGCCCAACACATACGCATAAGCACTGGTAAAACAGAGAAAATAGCCTACAAACGTGCACGCATAAAAACTACACAGTACAGACTACCAATGAGACGCATCAGAGCACACGACTGCGCTCTCCGTTTCGCAGAGAGTGTCTGGGGGCGCACACACGGACTCTCTAGCGGCCAATAGGGTCGCAGTGAGGCGAGGACAAAGGCGCGTCCTGAGGCTGTCGGGGGCGTTGCGCGCTACCTCAACAGCGGCGCTTTGTGTGACGTTGGATGTCTTCCCGATCGACATAACGATCAGATATCGGGCCGCATTCTACTGGCTTAAGAGGGGAAAACATGATAAGATCAGGGAAATAGCACAGGAAGATGTCGAACGTAAAAGTCAACTAAACATTGGCGGTCGGATGTCTGGGAATGGGAGTGGAACTGGACAAGTGCTGTAGAGTGTACAACTGTCTACCGAAAATCAGGGAACGGTTACGGGTGAATCACGGCAATCCCAGCTGTGGCCTGGTTCATTGCCCGACTGAGCGCAACCCTTACTCTGTGCACCTACTGCGCTTCTGACTTCCTGCGATGAATACGGATACTCTGAACACATCGCGCTGCTCTGAGAGCCGTACTCACGAGCACGGCGAAACGTAACAGGAATCACAACAAAAACACTACAACATACACTCAGGTACCCACAAAAATGAGGACAACTAAAAGAATTAACAGGCCACATCTCCAAGACAGAACACACTGCGTATAAACAAATGAGACCTTGATGCCTCGTAGAAGACTTTAAAGAGACTGGTTCAAATGGCTCTGAGCACTATGGGACTTAACATCTGAGGTCATCAGTCCCCTAGAACTTAGAACTACTTAAACCTAACTAACCTACGGACATCACACACATCCATGCCCGAGGCAGGATTCGAACCTGCGACCGTAGCGGTCGCGCGGTTCCAGACTGAAGCGCCTATAACCGCTCGGAAAGAGACTACTGGGTTATCTGAGATAAGTGAGGACTCCAGTACTACAGACTCCTCCAGAAACTACACAGGGGACATAACAAACGACGAAGCGTATGTAGACACCCAAATACGGGAACACTGAAACGTAGATCGAACCAGAGAGACAGGCACTGAGATGACTAGAGTCATGGCATAGCGATGTGCACGTATCCCAATGGCGTCAGTATCGCGCACAGAGGGTACCAGAGGGCAGGGCAGTGCACTGGCGGAGATTCCAGACGTCACAATGGCCACGCGACGGTAACTAACAGTCTTTGAACGCTGAATGCTAGCTGGACCGAGATCTACATCTACATCATACTCCGCAAGCCACCTAATGGTGTGTGGCGGAGGGTACTTTTGGTACCAGTATCTGATTCGTTGGAAGAATGATTGTCGGTAAGCCTCTGTATTGGCTCTAATTTCTCGAATTTTCTCATCGTGTCCAATACGCGAAATGTGAAGTGTTGGCAGAAGAGCCAACACCGTGTTGCTAGAGGAGGCCGAAATGCACGCTTTTAAGCTCACGCAGAATCGCGTGAGGTCTGTAACATTACAAGGAAATGAGAACTTAGAAAACGGACGCAGTTGCTGTAATACTTAACTTTAATTCATAATTGATGAATATCGGTCTGACGGTACAGACATCATAAGATAAATATCTATTGATAATGGCGCCTTGCTAGGTCGTAGCAAATGACGTAGCTGAAGGCTATGCTAACTATCGTCTCGGCAAATGAGAGCGCAGTCTGTCAGTGTAGCATCGCTAGCAAAGTCGGCTGTACAACTGGAGCGAGTGCTAGTAAGTCTCTCTAGACCTGCCGTGTGGCGGCGCTCGGTCTGCAATCACTGACAGTGGCGACACGCGGGTCCGACGTATACTAACGGACCGCGGCCGATTTAAAGGCTACCACCTAGCAAGTGTGGTGTCTGGCGGTGACACCACAAAATGTATGTGGAGAAAAGTGATATGTTGTCCGACTCCTCCTGAAAAGTGCTGTCTCGGAATTTCAATGGCAAATGTCTCCGTGATGCACAACGCCTCTCTTGTAACGTCTGCCAGTGGAGTTTGTTTAGCATCTCCGTAACGCTCTCTCGCCAGCTAAACGACTCCGCGACGAAACGCGCCGCTCTTCGTCGGATATTTCTATCAGTCCTACCTGATAGGGATCCCAGATAGGTGAACAATACTCAAGAATCGGGCGAACAAGCGCCTTACATTTCCTTAATATTCTTCCGATGAATCTGAGTCTGGTGTCTGCTTTTCCCACTATCTGTTTTATATGGTCACTCCACTTAAGGTCACTCTGGATATTTTACGCCTAGATATTTTACGGCAGACGCTGCCTCCAGCTCTTTGTCATCGGTAGTGTAACTGCACAGTAGTGGATTTCTTTTCCTATGCATGCGCAATATGATACATTTGTTTACGTTCAGGGTCAACTGCCAGACTCTCCACCATTCATCAGTTCTCTGCAGGTCGTTCTGCAAAATCTTACCATCTTCTGGCGTTGCTACTTTGGTACAGACAACTGCATTATCTGTGAATAGCCGTAAAGAGCACCCGACGCTTTCTAATAGATCATTTATATATATTGCAAACATCAACGATCCTATCACACTTGCCTGTGATACTCCAGATATTACCTTTACATCTGTCGATTTAGTTCCGTTAAGAGCGACGTGTTGAGTTCTATTTGCAAGAAAGACTCGAATCCAACAGTTGGTGTGCTCCGATACTCCGTAAGCTCGTATTTTTTTCACTAAACGGCAATGCTGGACGGTGTCAAACGCATCACTGAAGTCAAGGAACACGGCGTTAACGCGAGCACCGTTGTCCACTGCGCTGTGGATCTCACGGTGGAACAGAGCGAGCTGAGTTTCGCAGCATCTCTGTTTGCGGAATCCTTGCTGATTTTTCTAGAGGAGATGTTCATTTTCCATGAACGTTATAATTCTTGAGCATAAAACATGTTCCATAATTCTACAACAGATTGACGTCAACGGTATACGTCTATAATTGAGTGGATCTTACGACCTTTCTTAAAAACGGGATTGACCTGCTCTTTTTTCCAGTAGTTAGATACCTGTCGTTGCTCAAGCGATCTAAGACAAATTACTGCTAAACGCAAGGAACATTCAATTTCCGAAATCGTTACTGAATTCAATATTCCAAGATCCACAGTGTCAAGACTGTATCCAGAACACCAAATTTCAGGCATTACCTCTCACCAAGGACAACGTCTGAGAGCAGCGGCGTTTGCGTAGAGTTGTCAGTGCTGACAGACAAGCAACACTGCGTGAAATAACCCCAGAAATAAATGTGGGGTGTACGACGCACGCATCCGTTATGGCAGTGCGGCAACATTTACCGTTAATGGGCTATGGCAGCAGACAAGCGACGCGAGTGCACATCGCCTCCAGCACCTCCAGCTCGTGACCACATCGTTCGGACCCTAGACGACAGGAAAACCATGGCCTCGTCAGACGAGTCCCGATTTCACTTCGTAAGAGCTGACGGAAGGTTTCGAGTGTGGCCAGGTTGTCAACAAGGCGCTATGGAAGCTAGTAGCGGCTCCTCGATGGTGTGGGTTGTGTTCACGTGGAGTGGCGTGGCTGGTTAGTGTACCAGGAGGCGCGACAAACCTCTCACTAGGATAACGTAACACGTAGTTTAAGTTAGAATAAAACACACGATAAAACATATGACGAGACACAATGCACAGATTACGCAAAACATAATAACAGATTGTAACTGAAATCATTCTGCTTTTGGCTCTTATAACATTATTTATTGCAACTGCAATTTCGACGTTTGGTCATTTCCAAGCATATTGAAAGCAATCAGTCGTCAAGAATAGTACACGCAGTTGTATATCATACAAGTCAGAAAGCAGGTGAAATAATCATATAAACACTTTAGCTTAAATTTCATGTATGTTTCATGGAATGACGTAAACATACAATTAGTACGAGGTATGGAGACAAAAGATAATAAAATAAGGAGTCGATATCAAGTTGTTTCTGAAATGTGTGTGTAGATAGGAGAAAAGTGACACGAATATGTGTTGAATCAAAACGGAATCCACAAATCATACTGAGACTATAGATTAAAAGTAGATAAAAAGGGTAAGTGACTACCGTCTCACAACAAAACAGTACCAAAAATTACAAATATAGGAGATAGTCTAAAATCTTATATATAATCGTAAATGAAAGTAACGGTTCACATACGTAAAACAAGCCTAAAAAATACGCAAATGTGGGAAAGGTGCAGAGTAGTAAGCGTAGTATGGTCTAGAATATTTCCCAGGATTAACACGGCTGAAGTCAGCCATATTAAAAAACACTAGATTATAAGATGTTCCTCAAGCAATCATAAATCATCCTTTGCGAATCATATTCGGTTGACTAAACACAAGTTAGATAACACTGAAAACTCTCTAGAAATTCTCCGTAGAACCGGAGAAGGAAGGCAGCTCGATTATTTAGAAGAGCACCTCGAGACCAGCCAGAGAGTACACTCTGAATGTACGGAATGACCTTAAAAGTACGAAATTTCACGACTGCTTGAGGTACATTTTATAATCTAGTGTTTTTTAATATGGCTCACTTCAGCCATGTTAATCCTGGCAAATAATCTAGACCATTTCACGCTTACTACTTCTTCATACCTTTCCTACATTTGTGTATTTCTTGCGCTTCTTTTACGTATGTGGACCGCTTTCATTTACACATGATATTTTAGACAAAGTCCTATATTTATATTGTTGTTGTTGTTGTTGTGGTCTTCAGTCCTGAGACTAGTTTGATGCAGCTCTCCATGCTACTCTATCCTGTGCAAGCTTCTTCATCCCCAGTACCTACTGCAACCTACATCCTTCTGAATCTGCTTAGTGTAGTCATCTCTTGGTCTCCCCCTACGATTTTTACCCTCCACGCTGCCCTCTAATACTAAATTGGTGATCCCTTGATGCCTCAGAACATGTCCTACCAACCGATCCCTTCTTCTGGTCAAGTTGTGCCACAAACTTCTCTTCTCCCCAATCCTATTCAATACTTCCTCATTAGTTATGTGATCTACCCATCTAATCTTCAGCATTCTTCTGTACCACCACATTTCAAAAGCTTCTATTCTCTTCTTGTCCAAACTATTTATCGTCCATGTTTCACTTCCATACATAGCTACACTCCATACAAATACTTTCAGAAATGACTTCCTGACACTTAAATATATACTAGATGTTAACAAATTTCTCTTCTTCAGAAACGCTTTCCTTGCCAGTGCCAGTCTACATTTTATATCCTCTCTACTTCGACCATCATCAGTTATTTTACTTCCCAAATAGCAAAACTCCTTTACTACTTTAAGTGTCTCATTTCCTAATCTAATTCCCTCAGCATCACCGGACTTAATTCGACTACATTCCATTATCCTCGTTTTGCTTTTGTTGATGTTCATCTTATATCCTCCTTTCAAGACACTATCCATTCCGTTCAACTGCTCTTCCAAGTCCTTTGCTGTCTCTGACAGAATTACGATGTCATCGGCGAACCTCAAAGCTTTTATTTCTTCTCCATGGATTTTAATACCTACTCGGAATTTTTCTTTTGTTTCCTTCACTGCTTTCTCAATATACAGATTGAATAACATCGGGGAGAGACTACAACCCTGTCTCACTCCCTTCCCAACCACTGCTTCCCTTTCATGTCCCTCGACTCTTATAACTGCCATCTGGTTTCTGTACAAATTGTAAATAGCCTTTCGCTCCCTGTATTTTACCCCTGCCACCTTCAGAATTTGAAAGAGAGTATTCCAGTCAACATTGTCAAAAGCTTTCTCTAAGTCTACAAATGCTAGAAACATAGGTTTGCCCTTCCTTAATCTAGCTTCTAAGATAAGTCGTAGGGTCAGTATTGCCTCACTGGTTCCAACATTTCTACGGAATCCAAACTGATCTTCTCCGAGGTCGGCTTCTACTAGTTTTTCCATTCGTCTGTAAAGAATTCGCGTTAGTATTTTGCAGCTGTGACTTATTAAACTGATAGTTCGGTAATTTTCACATTTGTCAACACCTGCTTTCTTTGGGATTGGAATTATTATATTCTTCTTGAAATCTGAGGGTATTTCGCCTGTCTCATACATCTTGCTCACCAGATGGTAGAGTTTTGACAGGACTGGCTCTCCCAAGGCCGTCAGTAGTTCCAAAGGAATGTTGTCTACTCCGGGGGCCTTGTTTCGACTCAGGTCTTTCAGTGCTCTGTCTGACTCTTCACGCAGTATCGTATCTCCCATTTCATCTTCATCTACATCCTCTTCCATTTCCATAATATTGTCCTTAAGTACACCGCCCTTGTATAGACCCTCTATATACTCCCTCCACCTTTCTGCTTTCCCTTCTTTGCTTAGAACTGGGTTTCCATTTGAGCTCTTGATGTTCATACAAGTGGTTCTCTTTTCTCCAAAGGTGTCTTTAATTTTCCTGTAGGCAGTATCTATCTTACCCCTAGTGAGATAAGCCCCTACATCCTTACATTTGTCCTGCTTAGCCATTTTGCACTTCCTGTCGATCTCATTTTTGAGACGTCTGTATTCCTTTTTGCCTGTTTCATTTACTGCATTTTTATATTTTCTCCTTTCATCAATTAAATTCAATAATTCTTCTGTTACCCAAGGATTTCTACTAGCCCTCGTCTTTTTACCTACTTGATCCTCTGCTGCCTTCACTACTGCATCCCTCAAAGCTACCCATTCTTCTTCTACTGTATTTCTTTCCCCCATTACTGTCAATTGCTCCCTTATGCTCTCCCTGAAACTGTGTACAACCTCTGGTTCTTTTAGTTTATCCAGGTTCCAGTTCCTTAAATTCCCACCTCTTTGCAGCTTCTTCAGTTTTAGTCTACAGTTCATAACCAATAGATTGTGGTCAGAGTCCACGCCTGCCCCTGGACATGTCTTACAATTTAAAACCTGGTTCCTAAATCTCTATCTTACCATTATATAATCTATCTGAAACCTGTCAGTATCTTTTTTATATTATTATATTGTTTTATTATGACTTGATAGTAGCTATATTTTTTATCTACTTTTAATCTATATTTTCAGTATGATTTGTGGATGTCGTTCTTATTTCACACATATTTCTGTCACTTTTCTCCTTTCACAAACCACACGATATCGACTCCACGTACTTCATAGTTCATTCTCTTTGTATGTTTATATGTTTGCCGCTTCTGTGATCCAGAAAATTTACATGAATTTTAAAGTGAAGTGTTTATATCATTATTTCACTTGCTTTACAACGTACAGGGGATAGGCAAAATAATGTGAACAGTAGTAGTAATGGGATGGTTGTGTTTGACGGTCAACAATGCAGGTAAAACACGTGTGTTGGACTGTGCGTGTTCAGTACGGACTAGGCATCAGTGCAGGACAGATTGTAGGGGCTCGATTAGCTGGAGCGTCAGTAACCGAGACAGCCAACTGATTGCATGATTCAAGAGCAACTATTTCAACAGTCATGACAGCCTACACAAAACATGGTAAGACATCATCATGTAAACGTAATAGTAGGTGCCAATCAAATCGCTAAGACGAATTGTGTCAAAACAACACAAAACTACGACGGCTAAAGTGACTGCAGAGCTTAATAGCCATCTTCGAGACACCATATCGGTTGACACTGTCCGCCGAGAACTCCATAAAGCGATTATTCGTGGACGAGCTTCTATACCGAACCCATTAGTGACGAAACTAACGCAGAGAAGCGTAAAACATGGTCTCGGGAACATAAATCCTGGACAGCTGATCAGTGGAAACACGTCATATGGTCCGACGAGTCAACGTTTTCGTTATTTGCAACATCGGACCGGGTTTACGTCTGTAGAACAACAAAAGAAGCCTATAACCCTGATTGCTTCATTCCAACGGTTAAGTATGGAGGTGTAAGTGTGGTGGTACGGGCAGCCATATCATAGTATTCTGCTGTTCTCACATTACTCTCAAAGGTTGTGTTACAGCCATTCCAACAATGATGCCATATTTCAGGACTATAATGGACCCATTCTCACATCCAGGACAGTACAATCGTCTTATGAGGAGCACGCAAGTGAACTGCAGCGTCTTCCCTGGGCAGTGCAGTCCCCAGACGTGAATATAATCAAACCGTTGTGGGTTTGGTTATACTCCAGAGCAGATTTCCGCCTCACTCGTCACTACGGGAGTTAAAGGCGGGTCTGACCGAAGAGTGGCATAACATTCCACTGGGGACTATTCAATCATTATATGTCAGTATTCAAGAAGAATCGCAGCTGTATCACGAGCACATTATTAATATACCATACCCAAGTAAATACAGGTGTTCATATTATTTTGCCTATCCCCTGTACACGGTACATGGAAAAGTAGATAAATTCACAACACAATATGTACCTGCTGTTACACAGCATGTCACAGCGTTTTGTTGTTCAGTGGGTTAGAACATCCCAAGTAAGTAGCTTTAAAATTTTCGGTTTCATCGTTTGTCAGTTTCGTAATTGCGTGTACTATATTTGACGACTTGAGTGTTTTCAGACTGCTTGAGAATGACCACATGTCGAAACTGGAAATGGAATAAACAATGTTTTAGAGGCAAAAGCGGAATCATGCAATTAAAAAATCTGACGGAAGCTGTGGACCTTGTAATCGCCTAAGTTCGATATCAATAGGAATCCTCTATCACATAGTATTTAGACACAATGTAAAATGTATAACTTAGTGTGGCCGATTACTGTACCAGGCGCCGCGGTAAACTTGTAAAACACTAACCTAGAGTTACGTAGACCATAGTGAGTGACCCTAGGAGGTACCGCCACCGGTTGACGCTCCAGCTCACATTCGGAGGCCACCTACCTTGGCAGCTTCTATTACTCGATCGATCCTATCCTCTTTTATCGCTGTTCTTAGATCATTTTTTTCTTTTATAATTCCCTATTTCCAGTATGATGTATTATAGTTTTACAAGTACAATACAGCTGCCATTTGGACGAAAGGTCCTCCGCGCGGTGCTGCACGGGAATGGAGCCCACGGCCTCGGCTGGTCGCGGGTAAGCGGACTCCGCCTAGCGGCACCGCGGCCCACACACACGAACCTTGTCGGCTCGCGCGCCCTTGTTGTCCAAATACAGCACGAAAAAGAAAAATCCGTTCGACTGGATGGCTAAGTCAGTTCAAAAGAATGATGGAAATCAAAGCTGTACCACCTTCGTTCTAGCTAACCTGGTTCACAACTGCTTTACTTCCACTCGCCCACACATGTTTTTACTCGGCCAAAGACTGTATGTTAGATATGCTGTGCTAACTGAAAATTCAGAAAACATTGAATCACTGTTCATTAATAATGAAAAGGTTATTGGAAAAGAATATATACATATCATAAATTACATTCCCCCGCCATGATTTCTGTCTGAATTTCGGATTAATCTCTGGAACTAAGAAGTAACTTTGATACGGTCTTCCGTAACAGACAGACTGATTAGCGAGAAATCTTCATGTACAAACCAGACGTTCGGCCGTGGATTCTTAATACGACCTGCATGAATCTAGTATAATATAAAATTGAGTACATCCAAAATGGAGCTTCTTGAGCGAGCTGACTCATTTACTTATTTAGAATGTAGATCAGTGCGGATGAGTGGAGAAAAGCATAAATCAGAAGTTGAACTGCTCAAACAAATCGTGCTTTGAACAAGAGGAACCATCAGCTCTGCAATCACGAAATGACTTCCTTATGTTTGCAGACTGCCATGTTGTGGCTGCGAAATATGGCTTCTGGAGACCGTGAAACTGAAGGAAGTAAATTCTCTCGAGGTGCGGTGTTGTAGACCCATTCATAAAAGAAAGGGGACCGTCAAGGTTACAATTGACGTGTTTAGTAAAATAGTGAATGAGGAAGAAAGGTGGCGAAGTCAGTTATCAAAAGAAGACCGCCACTTAATGCCCATCAAATCCTGAACACTATAACAGAGCTTAGTGGCAGTGAAGAAAGACTTGAAGACAAACCACGATTAAGGCACGTACACCAAGTTCCATCTGCTGGCAACCAAGCCTCGAATAGGAAGAAGACTACACATTATTTATAAACATTGATTTTAAAACGAACTCCGTGTCGTCGCATCTTCGTGAGCATCGCCCCTGCCGTTTATGTCGCCAGCGCAGCAGAATCCGTAATGAGGTTGCCTGTGAGTAAGGCGCTTTTGCACACCGACATGGGAGTTCAAAGATCTGCGAGATAAACGACAAACGGTAGCACCTTGGAAACCGTGTGCATATTAAACGGTGCTGGCAAAACACCGTGAAATGTCACTTTTAATGTCATTTAAAACTTGAGCTGTCTAAGAAGGAACCAGTATTTTGAATGTATGCTTTTTGAAGTTTTCAGCTTGAGAAGAAAAGATAAACTCTGTAATAATTTATGAAGTCAGCGATAGTATTTATTCTCTGTCAACATTTTAAAAAAAGTCTATTGTACTTATGCGACAGCACAGAAAAAATAGGAAGAACCGTTCTTCTGCTGTCTTCAGCTTGCTTGCTGTCTGTTGGTTGGTTTGGGATATAAAGGGCCCAAACTACTGTCTGTGCTCTCTCTTCTGATTTTTATATACGCACCATGTAAGTTTCTCTCTGTATGCTTAATTAGCTGAATAGCAACAGTTAATGTCTGAAATATTGGCGTGTGAGCTATTTAATTTTTTCACCTGTCAGAATCCTTCACACGCCAATTATATTTATTTCGTTTTTAGATTTCTATTTCAGGTTCCAACTAAGAGAGGTTGGTGATGAATTGTTGGACGGCGAACGACCCTACACAAATCGCGTTCTCTCGTTGTTGATATCTTTAGATGAAATTAAGGTGTCCCTGAGGGAATTTGTACCGATCAGTTTACAATAGCTAACGCAATATTTTTCGTAAGAAATGCAGTAAGTTGATCGGTCACTCAATTTCAAAGAAGGGCGTCAACCGATTTTCTCACTGGTCTGATCGTAGAAGATGAGGGAGCCTTTGAGGTAAAAATTATTACACGAATGTTATAACCTCTTCCGTGGTGCACTAGTAAGTAACACTGTGGTCCCCATATTCAATGAGCTATTTTTTGTGTTGCAATGACTAAAAATAAAACATAACGTCTCAACTGGAACGCGCCACGTACACACCACGTCAATGTCGGACTGTTCAGTGAGTTCGAATTCTGCTTGTGTGTTGCGTCTGAGGGAGAGTAATCGTAGGCATGCAGCGAGTTCCCAGGACAGCCCATGACAGGAAAATTTCCCTGGTGTCACCTAACATTGTATATACTTGTATATTTGTGTGTGTGTGTGTGTGTCTTTGTTTGGAAATAGCTTCACACCACTGAAGAAAGAAAGCTGTCATGTGCAATAATCAAAACGCACAACACAGAGAACGACACAACCGCCAGACAGTACTATAATGTGGTTGCCGTTGCCGCAGGAGAAGCCAAGCATGGTGCGCGGCACCCTTATGCCGCCTTCTCGTTCCATTCAGTGAAACCCACAAGCGAAACGCGGACCGGCCAGCTCTTGTTCAGCTCTGCCACAGGACGACGCCACACGCGGAACCGAGCACGGCTGAATGCAAACTTGACACGAACGAACTGGAGAGGGCATTACTGCTGTCGACAGTAGGTAACGTGAGAGAGAGGAAACGAGACACACAGCTCATGCCGTCGACATTTGCACTGTTGTGCACTGTTCTCAGTGCAAACGAAAAGCGACAAACCTGCAACGAACCGCGGGAGACAGTGGGTCCCTCATACCAAAACACTCAACCCCTGAAAGTCTGTCTATGGAATCCTGGCTCACTTTGAGGAATTCTTGCATCACGCTTCTTTCACTCGAAAAAAGAATATTAATCTCTCGGTTCTAGATTTCAAACGCAGTATCGACACTCTTGAAAAGTTGTATGTGGCGCGGTCCGTCGATAGCGTGACGTGTACGGACGTCTCTATTCAGTTACCACAACAGTGTTGTTGATGATGTGTTCTATTTATTTTTATTAATTTATATAACTCGATCTGATTATGGCCACCGGGCTCTCTCTTACATCGGATACGATTTCATACATATAGAATCTATTTTACATCATAGCTTCGCAAGAAGTAACGATTTTAATATAACAAATAATATTGAAATGATTTGAGTGTCCAGTGTGGCAACGTGAATGACTATGAACTAATAAAGTCAATACTGGCAGTACCTGTACTACTGCAGCTGCAGCCAGAAATAGTTATAGTAATAATAATGACAGTGGCAGATATAAAAAGAATTTATAGGTGTGCAAGATAGATCTGTTCTGATACAGAGTCCTGGGGAAAGAATATTAAGGAAACTGCATCGGCTAAAAATAGCAGGCAACAAGGAAGCTCAGGTTTTAAAGAGGGGCGGGCAATCGTAACGAGTGAGTACAGGACCAATGGTAATCGCTATTACTGCTTTGGTGGGTTTGTCGTTAACTGTCTTCTGAAGGCAGCGATGTTGTTTAGTTCTCCAGTACGATGATGGACGTTACTCCACCTCTGGGTTCCTGCTACTGAGAAGAACTTCAAGGAAGTGGCCTAACGATTGGGTGGGACAGAAAGGATTTTGCCCTTATGGGAACGAGTGCTACTGCCGTTTTGTTCGGATAAGAGCGCTGAGGTCGAGGTGTTCGTAGAGAAGACAGACGGTACGGAATCCTCTGCGCCTGTCTGCACGCAGCCAGGCCAGCTGTGCATATGTTGGTGACACGTGTTGAAAGAGTCGAACATCACAGGTATAACGAACTCAGACACACGTAACCGGTCCCAGGCTCCGGAAGCTTTCCTTGCAGTATAACATTGTTGTAACCAAAAATTGGCAGCAAAAGTGTACAAGTTTCTTTTCCAGGTAAATGGGGAAGAGCATTTTTAATTTTTGTTGGGCGTGAAGAGGTGCTGATTCCTTCTTGGACTGGGCAGTTACGTGCTCAGTTCAATTTAAAATTTCATCAGTCATTACTCCTAGATTCTTTGCTGATGGAGAGAAGTCGATATTTGCCCCATTTCGGATTAAACAAGATAGGGATTCCCGACATTTCGGGCTAATGTGCCTAGAATGACCAACCAGTAACGCTTGGGTTTTGGATTGGTTGAGCTTAACCTTATACCCTGCACCAATTTTGATGGTGCACGCAGGTCGGTATTGCGATTCTCGATAGCTGTCTTGAGGTTTACTGTTTTTGCTTTCAGATACAACTCGAGGTGATCAGCGTACATGTGGTGTTTGCAGCAGGAGAAAACTGACAACACACGTCTAGTCGTTTGTAGTACTTATAGTTATGAATATGCTGGTGCCGTAATATTTATTATACTGGTAACTGAGAAACGCAAACTAAAAGTAAGCAGTTAATTATTGCACAATTTCCGTTCGTAGTCCGCCCCCCGGTAGCTGAGTCGTCAGCGCGATAAAATGTCAATCCTACGGGCCCGTGTTCGATTCCCGGCTGGGTCGGAGATTTTCTCCGCTGAGGGACTGGGTGTTGTGTTGCCATAATCATCATCATTTCATCCCCATCGACACGCAAGTCGCCGAAGTGGCGTCAAATCGAAAGACTTGCATCCGGCGAACAGTCTGCCCGACGGGAGGCCCTAGTTACACCACATTTACGTTTTATTCCGTTCGTAAAGGACAGACAGAGAAAGCTGACTGTGCTGTTACTGGTGTGGAATTTAGGGCTGGGCGCAGCAGTGGCAACGAACATTATAAATAGTCCGGTTAGAGAGAGATAAATAGAAGAAAAAAGTCGGAGTGCAAAAGTAAATCGCTGACAATTAGAACTGAGAACTACCTGGTAGTAAAATAGTTGCAACTCGAAAATACAATTTGGATATATCACGCTGTGATTGAGGCAAGTAACCTCCGTTCCGTTAATCTGTGGCCATCGGACATCGGATGGTATAGTTAACAGAGAGTACACGCTAAAGAAACAAACTGCCTAAGAATGTCTAGATACAATCGTGCTTGTATTACTAGTGAAATACATTTCCGTTTCGCAGTAAAGTTTATCACTGTTGTACTCCTCCTCTGAATTAAACTTTCAGGCCATAACTGTCCACGGAAGGCTCCATAACCGTTCCAATATCAATACGTCTCTCCAACGGTTGCTGTTAACTAAGAATGACAATACCGATTTTTCCACTGATTTCCTGCCTAATTACGCGCATCCTCCTGAAGTAAACCGAATCCTTACTGCTTCCTACCAACAACTGGTGTTTCGTCACATCAGTAGATTGTTCAACTGGTTTTGCTGCGATTCAGCGGCATGCGGCCGTTCCACGCGAGAACCGTAAAACGAGCTGCTCTCCAGTAAGCACTCTTTCTCACATGTGGCCGTCAGCGCTCGGCTCCGAACGTTAAAGAAAGCCAGCGACGTGTAAGGGGTACCACCTACTACGTCACAGAACTAACGACAGTAGTACCGTTACATTCAAAGAATATGGCCTAGGTTGATGGACTGCGTTACTAGCACAATTAATACATTATTCAAACACAAGTTCCATGGTCTCAAACTAAAATGAAATCAGTTACTATGAATCTTATTGCGCCATTTGCTAAGGAACAACTAATCAATAATCTTAAAGACGTCTGAGTCATCTCACTAACTACTAACTCTTGCAGGCACTGGGGGCTGTAGCATGTTCGTTGCCTTGTTTATTGAGGTACACATAGTGTAGTTCAGCAACTAGGCTACTCCATCACCTTTAGTTAGCCGGCCGGAGTGACCGTGCGGTTCTAGGCGCTACAGTCTGGAGCCGAGCGACCGCTACGGTCGCAGGTTCGAATCCTGCCTCGGGCATGGATGTGTGTGATGTCCTTAGGTTATTTAGGTTTAATTAGTTCTAAGTTCTAGGCGACTGATGACCTCAGAAGTTAAGTCGCATAGTGCTCAGAGCCATTTGAACCATTTGAACCTTTAATTAAAAACTTGTAATATTTGTGTTGACACCTAAGGCATTCATCAGTAATGTAGTTAACGTCCTCTTTTGCGTAAATGAATCAGTAATATATTTGTGGGTATGAATGTTCTTGTAAGTCCTGATACTTACTAGTTTCTCCCGGATTTTTTTGACTTGAGAGCTCGTACGGGAATATACAAGTGTTCGTTCTTTCCGCGCCCTATACGAGATTGGAATAACAGAGCATTGCGAAGACGGTTCGATAAGCCTTGTGCCAGGCACTTAAATGTGATTTGCAATCTACGTAGATTAAGATGTAGATGTAGATATGTTCAAACAAACGAATAACGAACAGCCGAAAATCAGTGCCATTTGAGATAGTGGCCACGGCACTGTCAGCTGGAAAGGAGGAGGGTACAAACGAGAGGCAGAGAAGGCGTCGTGAGGAGCGGCAGTAAGCATTCTCAAGTGTGCGAGATTCCACGGCATTGCCAGTTGAAGGTGAGGCTACACAAGGGAGTCGGCGATGTGTGGTGTGGTCGGGCAGTGTTCAGTTGGAGAGGAGGCTACACACAAGAGGTGGGAAGGCGTGCTGTGGTGAAGCACTCGAGCCCTGGGAAGGTGGGTTCGTGCAGGGGACCAGTTGGTCAGTCACTGTGGAGGAGGGAGGGAGGAAAGTCGTGCTGAGGCACTTCACCAGCTGGGAAAGATCACAACGTACAGCAGGCAGGAAGGAGTGGCGTTACGGGGCACTCATCTGCTGTGGAGGAGGATACACACAGGAGAAAGAAAACGCGTGGTGCGGTGCTGCAGACGTCACCTGGGGACGAGGGTACAAACAGAAGAAGGAAAGGTCTCGTGAGGTGGTACATGCATCAGCTGGGAAGGAGGATATGTACACGATTGGCAGGAATGCAAGGCGTGGGGGACAGTCACCACCTGACGAGGAGGGAACATACAGGTGGCACGATGGCGTCGTTTGTTGGGGCAGTCATCAACTAGATAGTGTGTGTCCTCCCCAGTGAAAATATTGAAAAAATTAAACGCAAACATTAAAAAGATTTAATATGGACGAGAGCTTTTATCTCAGTCCCAAATATTATATTGAGTGCGATACTGGCCGCACAGGCGGCATAAATTTTTCTCACTTGTGTTATTATTACGTAAATTGTTAATTTCAATAGTTGAGTGCAAAGGTTATTAATTATGCACAATATAATCTATGTAAGTTTAATGCGAAGAAGAACAGCGTTCAGTTGTTCTTCTACTGTATTTTTTTCTCTTGTCTGATGTGGTAGAGGTCGGACATGTTTGTTAATTGCTGACGAGTGTAAGCTCATTTGTGATATTAATTCAATAATAAAATAGTTTAAAGTTATTGTTCACCTTTATTTGTAGAAGGTGAGCCCTGTGTCATGTCCGTTTCCTTTTAAAATCAGTATTCTGAGTTATTTTCAGCTCAACAGTTGAAGCCGCCGCTGCAGCAACAAACGCCATTACCTGGCATTTTTAATTCACGCATTTAGCGGAAGTGAAGAGATCGCCCGCTCCGAACATAACAAATATTTTTTCCACAGCCGCCTGACGCAGCGGAAGAAAACATAGTTTTTAAGATTTTTATTTTCAGTTACTCTCCGAGATCCAAACCCACGACTCGGACTTCAGTTATTTGTTAACGGAGGTAAGAACAATTCTCTCACGTGTGTGGGCAGTTGCAAATTATAACAAAGAACTCACGCTTGTTAAAATATTAGTCGAAGCAAATACAAAATTATTATTTCAGTTTTCAATTTAAATTCAATCTGTCTCTGGACTGGCTCATATTAAAGCAAATTTAACACGAACAAAAAGGTTGCTCATCTTAACCTTTATTAATCAAGCAGTTATTAAAAGCATAAACTCAATGGTATAAATAAAATCTCAAAAATAATTTCAATTCAAAATCAAATCCAAACCACAATCATTAAAAAGTGTCGCGCCCACACATTTTCTTTTACCGCGAGAGTAGGAATTTACACACATCAGACAAGATGGGATCGTATGTTGGGCAGTGATCACATGGGGAGAGGGGTACATACAGGAGACATGAAGGTACAATGTGGTGGGGTTGCCATCAAATGGGGACGGTGGTACGCACCTCAGACAGGGGCATCCTTTAGCTGGGGAGAAAGGTATGAGTACATACAGAAGAGCGAAAGGCACTGTGTGGCGGGGAGGAGCGTAGTTGCAGGAGGAAGAGGGTACATACAGGAGATGGGAAGGCACGGTTTGGTGTGGAAATGGCCAACTGATGAGGATGGTATCTACAGGAGGTGGGAAGGGGTGGCGCCGTGGAGCAGTCATCAGCTGCCGAGGAGGCAGGAGGGTGTGGTGTGGTGAGGCAGTTGTCAGCTGGCTAGGAGGGGGAGGGTACATACAGGAAACTGGAAGGTGTGGTGTAGTGGGGTAGTCATGAGCTGAAGAGGAGGAAACGTACAGGAGACAGGCAGGTGTTGTGGTGTTTAAATCGTCAGCTGAGAGGGGGGACGTACAGATGGCAAGAAAGCGTTTTGTGTTGGATACTCATCAGCTGCACCTGTGGCCTAGGGTAGCGCCTTTGATTAGTAATAAAAACGTCGCCAGTTCCACGTTCCAAACCCGCCACTTTATTAATAAACAGCGAATACTCCGTTCAAGAATCACAAGAGGAGAAGGTATACTTGGAAAAGTCTGGCTGATACGGGAAGATTTCAGTTAGACTACATAATTGACAGACAGAGTTCCGGTCAGATACTGGATTTAAGGCGTACCCAGGAGCAAATACAGACTAAAATCACAATGTTGTAGTGATGAAGAGTAGGTTGAAATTTAAGAAATTAGTCAGAAAGAATAAATATGCTAAGAAGAAGTACAGTTGAAGAGGAATGGATATCGCTAAAAAGGGCAGTGACAGAAGCTGGAAAGAAAAACATAGGTACAAAGAAGTCAACGGCGAAGAAACCGTTCGTAATAAAAGCAAAACTTAAGCTTACAGATGAAAGAAGGAAGTACTAAAAAGTTCAGGAAAATTCAGGAATACAGAAATACAAGTCGCTAAAGAATGGAACAAATAACAAGTGAAGCTAAGATGAAGTAGCTGCATGAAACATGCGAAGAAATCGAAAAAGAAATGATTGTCGGAAGGACTGACTCAGCATATAGGAAAGTCAAAACAACTTTCGGCGAAATTATTAGCAAGTGTGGTAACATTAAGGGTGCAACAGGAGTTCCACTGTTAAAAGCACACGAGAGAGCGGATAGGATGGAGGAGAACACTGAAGGCCTCTGTCACGGGGAACATTCGTGACAGAACAAGAAATAGGAGTCGATTTCGAAGAGATAGGGGATCCAGTATTAGAATCAGAATTTAAAATTGCTTTTGAGGGCTTAAGATCAAACAAGGCAGAAGCGACAGTTGACATTCCATCAAAATTTCTAAATTCCTTGGGGAAAGGAGCAACAAAACGACTGTTCACGTTGTGTATAGAATGTCTGAGTCTTGTGATACACCATCTGATTTTAGGAAATATATCATCCACAGAATTCCGAATACTGCTAGAACTAACTAGTGCGAGAATGATGGCACCACCAGCATAACAGCTCATACATCCAAGTTGCTGACCAAAGTAATATACAGAAGAATGCAAACGAAAATTGAGGATGTCTCAGGTAACGATGAGTTTGGCTTTAGGAAATGTAAAGGCACCAGAGAGGCAATCTGTCTCTGCGGTTGATAATGAAAGCAAGGCTAAAGAAAAATCAAGACAGTTCATAGCTTTTGTCACCTGTAAAAAGCGTTCGACATTGAAAAATCGTGCAAGATGTTTGAAATTCTGAGAAAAATAGTGGTAAGCTACAGGGAGAGACGGTTAATATACATATGTGCAAGAGTCAAGAGGGAATAATAAGATTAGACGACCAAGAACGATGTGGTCGGATTAAGAATGGTGTGAGACAGGGATGTAGTCTTTCGCCCTTTCTGTTCAATCTGCGTATCGAAGAACCAATGATGGTAAAAACAGGAAAGTTCAGAAAATGGTTCAAATCGCTCTGAGCACTATGGGACTTAACACCTGAGGTCATCAGTCCCCTAGAACTTAGAACTACTTAAAACTAACTAACCTAAGGACATCACACACAACCATTCACGAGGCAGGATTCGAACCTGCGACCGTAGCGGAGAAAGGTTCAGGAGTGGAATAAAAACTCTAGGTGAAACGATATCAGTGACACGATTCGCTGATGACATTGCTATCCTGAGTGAAATATGATCAGCTGAATTGAATGGTCTAATGAGTACAGAATATGGATTGAGAATAAATCGAAGAAAGACGAAAGGAATGAGAAATAGCAAAAATGAGAAAAACGAGAAACTTAACTTCAGGATTGATGGTCACAAAGGAGATGAAGTTAAGGAATTCTGCCACCTAGGCAGTAAAATAACCAGTGACGGACGGACGGAGCAAGTAGGACTTCAAAACCAGACTAGCATTGGCAAAAAGGGCATTCCTGACCAAGAGAAGTCTACTAGTATCAAACATAGGCCTTGAGGAAGAAATTTCTGATAGTGTACGTTTGGAGCACAGCATTGTAGGGTAGTGAAACATGGACTGTGGGGAAACCGGAAAAGTAGAGAATCGAAACTTTTGATATGTGGCGGTACAGACGAATGTTGAAAATTAGGTGGACTGGTAAGGTAAGGAATGAGGAGGTCCTATGTTGAATCGGAGAGGCAAGGAATATGTGGAAAACACTGACAAGGAGAAGGGACAAGATGATAAGACGTATGTTAAGACATCAGGGAATGACTTCCACGGCACTAGAGGGAGCTGTAGAGGGCAAAAACTGTAGAGAAAGACAGAGATTGGAATAAATCTAGAAGATAATTGAGGACAATGGTTGCATGTGCTACTCTGAGATGAAGAGGCTAGCACAGGAGAGGAATTCGTGCCAGGATGCATCAAACCAGTCAGAAGACTGATGGCTAAAAAAAAAGTCATCAGCTGGGGCAGATCATATACACAGGAGGAATGAAGGGATAGTGTGGCCGGAAGTCGTCAGCTGGAGAAGAGGTTACATACTGGAGACAGGGAGGTGTGGTGCCTTGCGGTAAACATCAGGAGGCAGGAAGACGTGGTGAGGTGGGGCAGTCAGCTAGGGAGAAGGATATGTGCTGCAGGCACGAAGGCATAGTGTGGTGGGGCAGTCATCACCTGGTGAGAAGGACAGGAAGGTGTGGTGTTATTGGGCAGTCATTATCTGGGGAGGAGGGTACACACAGGTGGCAGGAAGGTGTTTGGTTGTGAGGTAGTCATCATCTGGGGCGAAGCATATACCAGGAGCTAGGGAGGCGTGGTGAGTTGGAATACTCGTCAGTTATGCAGGATGGTACACACAGGAGGTAGGAACGTGTAGTGTATTGGGGCAGTCGTCATCTGTGTAGGAGGTGCAGTGGGTAGGGCACCATCATGTGGGGAAGAGGGTGTGTACAAGAGGCAGGTGGATGTGGTGTGGTGTGGTGTGGCGATCATCAGTGGGGGAGGGGGGTGCGTATATGAAGCAAGAAGCTGTGGTAAAAAGGTGCAGCCTTCAGCTAGGGAGGAGGGTACATACTACAGAGTGCGAGTCGTTAGCTGGGGAGTACGTTGTGTGGCATGGTGGGCACCCATACATACAGGGGATAGGAATGCGGTGCAGGTGTTGGGGCAATTGAGGAGGAGTGTACACACAGGAGACAGGTAAGTGTGATGTGGTGGGGCAGTCAC
Organism: Schistocerca piceifrons; assembly: GCF_021461385.2. NCBI lineage: Eukaryota > Metazoa > Arthropoda > Insecta > Orthoptera > Acrididae > Schistocerca > Schistocerca piceifrons. The sequence goes on from NC_060138.1 coordinate 16,457,501, forward strand.
AGCTATGCAGGAGCGTACATGTAAGAGGGAAGAAACCATGGTGTCGTGGGGAGTCATCAGCTGGTGACGAGTCTTACAGGAGATACTTAATCATTCTGTATGGGTCAGTCATCTGATGGAGGCAGTGTGCATGCAGGGCACAGAAAGGTGTCATGTGATGGGACAGTCAACTGTGGAGGGAGGTTGAGATAGGAGGCATGAGGGCACCTCGGTAGGAGGTCACATACTGGAGACAGGGAGGTGTCTGGTGGGGCAGTCAAGCGCTGGTGAGGAGGGTACATACAGGAGACGGAATGTGAGGTACGTTGGGGCAGGCGGCCGCTCAGGAGCATGGTCCATACAGGTTGCAGGAAGGTGTTTGTGTTGGGATACTCATCAGCTATGGAGAAGCATATATAGAGAAGGTAAAAAAGTGTTGTGTGGCAGGGCAGTCATCAGCTGGAGACGAGGATATATACAGGAGATGAGAATGTGACAGCTGTGGAGGATGGTACATACAGGAGACAAGAAGGTACTGTGTGTTGGACCTGCCATCAGCTGTGGAGGATGGTACATACAGGAGACAAGACGGCATTGTGTGTTGGACCTGCTGGAGAGGATGGTATGTAGAGGAGACAGGAAGATGTGGTGTGGTGGGGCAGTCATCACCTGAGAAGGATGGTGCATTCTGGGGACAGGTGCATTCTGAGGACAGGTGTCAGCTGTGGGGGGATGGTACATGCAGGAGGTAGGAAGTCGAGGTGTGGTGGGACAGTTGTCAGCTGTGGATCAGGGTACACACTGGAGGCAGGGAGGTATGATGCAGTGCGACAGCCATCGGCTTTGGAGGAGGATGCCTTCAGGAGACAGGAATGTGATATATCTTGGGTGAAGCGTCTGGTGTAGTGGTTGCAACATACAGAAGGCATCGAGGCGTGGTGTGGTGGGACGGTCGTCAGCTGTGGAGGAGGATACATCCTGGAGACTGCACGGTGTGGTGTGGTGGGGTATGACGGAAGCAAGAGACACGTGCTGGACAGCACGAGACATGTACATCCACGCCATGCACCGCAAGCTGCAGTATTGTGTGTGGTAAAGGATACTCCTCCTACCACTAACTTAATTCCCTCTTGTATAATCCAAATGCGACTGGATTGTCGATAAGTTTCTGTATTAGCTCCAATTTTTTCGCTGTGGTCGTTTCCAGTATGTATGTGGGGGGAAGGAATTTGATTTGTGAGTCTTCCCAGAAAGTACTCTCTCAAAATTTCGATATTAATCTCCTTCGTGACGCAGAGCGCCTCTTCTGTTTGTTGAACGTCTCCGTAAGACTGTCGCACCGACTGAACAGTCCCGTGACGTGGGCGCACCACTGTTCTCTGTCAGTTCCGTTAGTTTCCCAGATGGATGAGCAACACCCGAGAATCATTTGATCAGGCGCCTTGTATGCCACTCCCTTTGTGGATAAGTTACATCTACTTAAGAATTTCTTTGAATATCTGGCTTCTGCTTTTCCTACATAATTTGCTTTATGTGGATATTCAACTTACAGTCACTCGGGATAGTTGCTCCTAAATATTTTGCGGCAGATACTATTTCCAGTAACCTGGCCTCAATAGTTTAGCTGTACAGTAGTGGGTTTGTTTCCCTATGAATACTCGATACGTTACGCTCTGGTTCACCTACGAAGAGTCTGCGCTATATACCAATTCTCTGCTTGTCATTCTACAAACCGATACGGTCTTTTGGCGTTACTAGTTTCTTGTAGATAACTCCATCGTCCGTGAAAAGTCTTAAAGAAGTTCCGATGCTTTTTACAAGATAATTTCCATACAGTGTAAACTGTAACTATCCTTGGGATACTCCCGAAATTACATTTACATCCGTCGACGCTGTTCCGTTAAGAGCGACATGTTGAATTCTGTCTGCAAGGAAGTCGTGAACCCAATCGTAAATCTGGTCCGATACTCGGTAAGGATTCTTTTTTTTTGCGCTATGTACTCTCCGCTGCTCCAGCGATAAACCGCTCCTAGAAAGCGAGTAAGTTGTTTGGCATATTCTTTGTAGAATCTTGTAGGTATCTCGTTCTGGTGTTTTTCAATGCTATGCGACTGTAGTTGTTTTCCTATTGCGCAATAGATTATATATGCAATTTCGGTGTTCGTACTGTATGGAACGAAAGGATAACGTTCTATGTTTCAGGACGTGGAACGTCAAAACTAAATGTGGTGGGTAAGCTAGAAAAACTGAAAAGGTAAATTCAAATGCTCAGTCTGTATATAGTGGGCGTCAGTGAAGTGAAATGGAAAGAAGACAAGGATTTCTGGTCAGATGAGTATAGAGTAATATCAATAGCTGCACAAAATGGTGTAACGGAAGTAGGATTCGTTATGAACAGGAAGGTAGCGCATGGAGTGTGTTCCTGTGAACAACCCAGTGATAGGGTTGTTCTCATCAGAACAGACAGCAAACCAAAACCGACAACGATAGTTCAGGTATAAGTGCCGATGTCGCAAGCGGAAAATGAAGAAATAGAGAAAGTACGTGAGGATATTGAATGGATAATTCAATACCTGAAGGGAGAGGAAAATCAACAATCATAGGAGATTGGAATATGATTGCAGAAGAAAAGGGTACGGTAGGGATGACGGATGGGAAAGAGTTCTGCAATAAATTTTGGCTAGTAATAGCGAATATTCTGTACAAGAATTACAACAGGAGGAGATATGCTCGGAATAGGCCCGGAGATATGAGAAAATTTTACTTTAAATACACCATGGTCAGTTAGAGATTCCGAAATCACATGCTGGATAGTAAAGCGTATCTTGGAGCAGACATATACTCAGATCACAATTTGGCAGTGGTGAACAGCAGTCTGAAGTTTAAGAGGCTGGTCAGGAAGAATTAATGTGCAAAGAAGTGGGAACAGATGTGCTGAGCAACGAAGAGATACGCTTGAAGTTCTCGGAAGCTATACTTACTGCGATAAGGAGCAGAACAGTAGACAGTACTGTTGAAGAGGAATGGACATATCTAAGCAGATGTTGCAAAGAAATACATGGATGCAATGGAGGTAACTGAGAAGAAACGATGGGAAACAAAAGAAATACGTCAATTAATCGATGAAAGAAGGAAGTACAAAAATGTTCAAGAAAATTCAGGAACACAGAAAATAAAAATCAAGATCCGTTCCTAGGATCTGTAGATCTGGAAAAAGCGTCGGCAGTATGTTCGAAGTTCCGAGAAAAATGTAAGCTGTAGCGAATGACGAGTAATATACAAGAGCCAAGAGGGAACGATAAGCGTGGAAGACCAAGAACGAAGTGCTCAGATTAAAAATGCTCTAAGACGGGATGTAGTCTTTCGGACCTACAACTCAAACTGTACATAAAAGAAGCAAGGACGGAAATAAGAGAAAGGTTCAAGAGTTGAATCAGTTTGGAAATTTATGGTAAGTTCTATGGAACCAAACTGCTAAGGTCATCGGTCCCTAGGCTTACACACTACTTAATCTAACTGAAACTAATTTACGCTAAGGACGACCCACACACCCATGCCCGAGGGAGGACTCGAACCTCCGACGGGGGAGGCCGTGCGAACCGTGGCAAGGCGCCCATAGACCGCGCGGCCAACCCGCGCGGCAGAGTTGAGTCAAAATTCAATGTGAAAGGATTTCGACAATAAGATTCGCTGATGACTTTGCTATGCTGAATGACAGAGAAGAGGAAGTACAGTATCTGCTGAATGGGATGAACAGTCTGATGAGTACAGAATGTGGCTTGAGAGTAAATGGAAGAAAGATTAAGGAAAGTAATGAGAAGTAGCAGGAATGAGAAAAGCGATAAATTGATTGACGATCAAGAAGTAGATGCAGTTAATAAATTTTGCTATCTAGGCAGCAAAATAAACCATGACGGACGGACGGAGCAAGGGGGACATCGAAAGGAGATTAGCACAGGCAAAAAGGGCATTACTGGCTAAGTGACGCCTACTAGCATAAAATATAGGCTTAATTTGAGGAGGAAATTTCTGAAAATGTACGTTTGGAGCACAGCATTGTACAGTAGTAAAACATGGACATTTGGTAATACGTAATAGAAGAGAATCGAAGCATTTGAAATGTGGTGCTACAGAAGAATGCTGAAAATTAGGTGGATTAATAAGGTAAGGGATGAGGAGGTTCTGCGCAGAATAGGAAAGGAATATGTGGAAAACACTGACAAGAAGAAGGGGCAGGGTGATAGGACATCTGTTAGAGGCAACAGGGAATAACTAGAGGGAGCTGTAGAGGGTAAAAACTCTAGAGGAAAGCAGATACTGGAATGCATCCAGCAAATAATTGATGACGTAAGTTGCAAGTGCTATTCTGAGGCGACGACGTTCGGGGTAGTCAGAAGACGACTGGAAGAAGGGACCGTCTTACGGTCTTCCGTGGCCAAGCTGCTGCAGCCACCAGTCCCGAGGCTGGTTCGGTGCAACTCTCTGGGCTGCACTTTCGTCTGCAGGTCCCCCCCCCCCCCCCCCCTACTACTGTAACTTACAACTAACAGATCCCGCTTACTCTATACTTCTTACCCCTCAAACTCCCTTCCACTCACTTCCATTACCATACTGACTAATGTCTGAACTCTCACGACATATCCTGCCAACCGATCCGTTCTTTTAATCAAATTATGCTACAATTTTTCCCCAATTCGACTCTGTGCCTCGTCATTAGTTACTCAATCTACAACACCTAATATTCATCATTCTTCTGTCACACCACACTTCGAAAGCATCCATTCTCTTCATGTCTGAATTATTCATCATGCATCTTTCACTTCTATACAAGGCGGCGCTCCAGACAAATACCTTAAGAAGGGACATCACAATATTTGCATTGAAATGGAGCCACAGTAACAATTTCATGAGCGTTAAGGGTGCCTGCCGTCTTAGCACCTGTCAGTGTCTCGTCCAGTTGAAGTTACAAAATTTCCGTTGTTAAAAGCACAGTGTCCGAAGAAATAGCTATATCGAGTGGCAAGAGAATAATAGTAAATCACAAAAAAGAAGGAGAAACATGGTGAACAGTGTGAAAAAGTTCGGAATACAAAATTGTGCTTATGTGTCGGTAATAAAATGGTAGTGCGACCTCCAGACCAGATGAGAGGAAACGTAGATCACAGCTAGCCGTACGTAATTACTTATTTACATAAAAAATCGCGACTTCAACTGTTTGATATTCTAAAAATAGATCCCACATATCATGCCTCAGAGCAAGAGAAAGGCGAAACGAGCCTGGGAAAAATAACTAAATTGTAGCAAGAAAAGGCGATTTTTTTACAGAACAAGAGTAAAAGTTAACTCACTTTGTAGGGTTGTGAAGTATATAATTATTTAGTGAGCATAAGTTTTGAAATACTCCGCGTAGTTTTCATGAATGGACAGTGAAATGACTCAGTTCAAAGATTATTTTACCTGAAATAATACTATTTAGAATTTTATGTGTAATGTAGTTAACAGTGTTTACTATTTCGTGTTCTGACTAAATCTACCGAGAAATTAGTTTCTAGGTGTTGTGTCTAGACAAGACAGCCTAGACACAATGAGAGGAAGCCGAAAGGCACGCGCTTAAACTCACGCAGGCTGGCGTGAGGTCTGAAACAGGATACGTAATGAATGCTATAAAGAAAAGTACGTAGCTTCTGGAATACTTAACTTTAATCCATAATTGTAGAACATAGCTCTTGATGATACATGCTTCATATAATAAATATCAATTGAATACGGCGCCTTGCTAGGTCGTAGCAAAGGTAGCTGAAGGCTATGCTAACTATCGTCTCGGTAAATGAGAGCGTATTTGTCAGTGAACCATTGCTATGAACGTCGGCTGTACAACTGGGGCGAGTGCTAATACGTCTCTCTAGACCTGCTGTGTGGTGGCGCTCGGTCTGCTATCACTGACAGTGGCGACACGCGGGTCCGACGTATACTAATGGACCGCGGCCGATTTAAAGGCTACCACCTAGCAAGTGTGGTGTCTGGCGGTGACACCACATTCCTCCCCCGCAAATCGGCGTACGGGTTCTGCCGCTCCCCGTCTGCTTTCAGCGACGGTGCCGTCCGGTCAGCTCCCTGGGGACCCATCTACTGGCTCGCCTCATCCCCAGGTGTTACCGACGCTGCCTTCCATTTTGCTCCTTGGCGACGCGCCGCCGCCGCCGCCTGTTCTTCCGCCGGCGCCGCCCGCAGTGGACGCGTCGCTGCAGTCGCCGGGCGCCTCCCTGGGTCACGCGCCGCCGATCGCTTCCCGTGACCAGCTGTCCTCCGACATGGACCTCTTGCCCGCTCCGGACCAGATGTCGTCTTCGCCCGTCGGGTACCCCGACGCGATGGAGGTCGACCCTTCGGCCCCTCCTGTCTCTCTACCGGCGCATACACCGCATGTTGGCGTGCACCCTGGACTAGGTTTTCAGGCGTTTCCTAGCTCCCCTCGGACCGAATGGCCGGGTGCGGGTGGTACAGCCTCGCCTGTTGTTAGGCTCCCCACCTCGTCGCATACGTCAACATGGGGTCCTCCCCACGGCGGGCGGAAGCCTTATAACACAACCGTCCGCCGATTTGCGGGGGAGGAATGTGGTGTCACCGCCAGACACCACACTAGGTCACCATGCTGGTTCTTGGGCCAAGTTTAAATGTCTTATTGCAATAACAGCAATCTAAAATAAGCAACTGGCTACAATTATTGAAACTATACTAGACTCAAGTGCATTTGAGCTAAATAATATGAGGTAGTGATGTTCCTTGAAAAATGCAAATAATAATCAGTACAAAAGATACTATTAATTCGTAACTATTTCAATAGCAATAGTTTCCTATAATTAAACTGACTAAAGAACTACTTGTCCATGTCAATAGTGCTCCTCAATTAGTAATCATTTACAAGAATTATCATGATCTTCCTACTTTAATGTATAGAAAGAGAGTTTTATTGAGAGCCAGTTGTTGCGTAAACACATTAGTGTAGTTGAAGTCAGTTCACTGGAAAATTACTTGTAAAGTCGTGCTATTGTCCTATATCTTAAGAGCAAAACAGATGTTTTGTGTCAAGTAAAGGCCGCCCACATAGGTAACCTTCTTTATGACTCATAGTAGAACAGAGTACAGCTTTCAGAATGAGATTTTTACTCTGCAGCGGAGTGTGCGCTGATATGAAACTTCCTGGCAGATTAAAACTGTGTGCCCGACCGAGACTCGAACTCGGGACCTTTGCCTTTCGCGGGCAAGTGCTCTACCATCTGAGCTACCGAAGCACGACTCAAGCCCAGTACTCACAGCTTTACTTCTGCCAGTATCTCGTCTCCTACCTTCCAAACTTTACAGAAGCTCTCCTGCGAACCTTGCAGTATATAGCGGAGACATGGCTTAGCCACAGCCTGGGGGATGTTTCCAGAATGAGATTTTCACTCTGCAGCGGAGTGTGCGCTGATATGAAACTTCCTGGCAGATTACAACTGTGTGCCCGACCGAGACTCGAACTCGGGACCTTTGCCTTTCGCGGGCAAGCTTCTGTAAAGTTTGGAAGGTAGGAGACGAGATACTGGCAGAAGTAAAGCTGTGAGTACCGGGCGTGAGTCGTGCTTCGGTAGCTCAGATGGTAGAGCACTTGCCCGCGAAAGGCAAAGGTCCCGAGTTCGAGTCTCGGTCGGGCACACAGTTTTAATCTGCCAGGAAGTTTCATATCAGCGCACACTCCGCTGCAGAGTGAAAATCTCATTGTGGAAACATCCCCCAGGCTGTGGCTAAGCCATGTCTCCGCTATATCCTTTCTTTCAGGAGTGCTAGTTCTGCAAGGTTCGCAGGAGAGCTTCTGTAAAGTTTGGAAGGTAGGAGACGAGATACTGGCAGAAGTAAAGCTGTGAGTACCGGGCGTGAGTCGTGATTCGGTAGCTCAGATGCTAGAGCACTTGCCCGCGAAAGGCAAAGGTCCCGAGTTCGAGTCTCGGTCGGGCACACAGTTTTAATCTGCCAGGAAGTTTCAGAGTACAGATTTGCCTAATTAGGCGTGCGACCGTATCTTTTTACGTAGTTACAGCTTGTTTGATTACTAATAGAACCTTGGTTCGATTCCGTTTGTTTTGCTATTGTTTCCTCTTACTAACAATTTTTCAAGAATCGAAAAATAGTCCGATACGTTTCCACTACACACAGTCACGCTCACAAAAATCCTTTCACAAGAATAACATTACCGGTATAGTACTAATATAACAGCCGCCGGTAGTGTTATACTGGGAGGCGAAGAAGAAGATTTCGAGGGGTCCATCTAGATCCCACGAGCAGCTAGGAAAATAAAAATCCACCCAGACAGAGCCCCGTGTGCTTAGGTAAATCTTATCCAAGCTAGGTGCGGCTAGGTCCCCACAGGTTGTCCTCTAACGACTGGTTCGCCTCGACAGTCATCCATCTCATTAGCGCACAGCACGCCTCGAGATTGAGGAGTTTTTGTAAAGTTTTTTACCATCTTCACGATCCGAGCGGTCAAACCAAGGTCCATGTTCCGTGTGACAAACAACGTTCCACCGTACAGTGGCTACTGAAGCATGTCTAGAGAAGACTATTGCATTAAAAAAAATATCGGGAATCCAGTTTATCGATATTTAAAAAATATTACACTATCTCCTCTGGAGATAAAGGAGAAAAGTATGAGTATACCTACGGAAGGAATATCGACGTACCTGCCTATAAAAATATGGGCTGCACATTGTAAATATGTTGCCGGTTTTGGAGCTGTGCATTCAAGTACTAGCTCATTGTTAGATATTCTGAACAGCAACAAGCTAGCAGCCTGCTTGCCCTCCGCAGAGCAGAGGAAACGGTGTAGGTTCACGCTTGGCGATAGCCACTTTGCTAACTGCACGTAAGTGGGACAATAAGGTGTCCAATGGGTCCGTCGTTCGGTTTCGTCACACAGAGGATTTTTCCTGAGCACATCATGTCGATTTTTTTTAACGCCAGCAACATAGCAGTTGTAGTGTCCAAATTGCGTGGTGGAGACAGACGTTGCTGTTTCTGTTGATAGGGCCGAGCCCGCAACTGTTTTTGAAGAGCGCCGATGTGATCAAATAGCACACAAGACTTTTTAACGCAACTGGCATGCTATTTCTTCACATCGGAAATCTTGTTATACCATTAACGCCACCCCTCCCCCAGTGCAATCGGACTACTACTTTTGTGCCACACATACTTGCTTATACAGTCACAGAGAAAGACTGGAGGTGATGAAAGCTCAAAAAGTAGTAAGACTACTTTACACAGTGAAAGTAAAATTATGTTCTTCTACAGTTTCAAAAGTACAACCGCAAATATTTACCGAAAATTGTGAAAAACATATCGACTCTCTTTATCGCCATTTTGATATCTATGTATGAAAATATTGTGTGGAAAGGTGCCACCGACGTATACAGATTTTTGTAAAATGCGATATATCGATATTTTGCGCGCAGCTCTAGCCCAGAGCCACAGACAAAGATATATGTTAGTCTGTGCCAGAGCCTAGGGTGACAAGGTGGGGGTGGGGGTGGGGGGACAGGTGTCTGGTGTCGTGTGGCTGACCTGTCGCCAGGTCAGGAACAGCGGGGCGCCACGGCTGAGCCCCTGAGAAAGGCGGCTGTCGCCAACCCGGCCATTGTGACCGAACAGTTCTAGGCACTTCAGTCCGGAGCCGCGCTGCTGCTACGGTCACAGGTTCGAATGCTGCTTCGGGCATGAATGGGTGTGATGTCCTTAGCTTAGTTAGGTTTAAGTAGTTCTAAGTCTAGTGGACTGATGACCTCAGGTGTCAAGTCCCATAGTGCTTAGAGGTATTTGAACCATTTTACCCATTTTCCAGCTAACCTATGACGGTGGTAGTTGTAGAATGCTTGCGTCACAGATCTTTTCACAGACGCGCGAATTTCTGCTACCCTTGTCTCTCGTCATTTGCATGTTTTCTTTTGGACCGAGAATGCAACAGAGTTTGTTATTAAATCGTGGTGGGTTTTCTCCGTCCTTAATGCACTTAATCGGCACGCACTCCTAGAGCGCGCGACCTGCAATCCGTTTAAAGTTTGCCCATAATTTCTCTACATCCATCACACTAGAACTAAATTATATAAATTCATTGGTAAAAATACTCTCCCAGCTTCCTTCATTAGTTTATTAACATTAGTGAACATTGTCGCTTCGATGACATCATAATCACTAATCCCTGTCCCTATATTGACATTGTAGATAAAGCCAGCTCTCTTTGTAGCTAAAGGGGCTACCATATTCCCGTTGTGTGTGGGCTCTCGAACTAGCTGCTCAAGATGGTTTTCGGAAAACGTGTTCAAATGTACTTCAGAAGACTGCTTATCCATATCTCCTACAATAAATTTATTGACGTCCTCCAAACAAATTCCACCCGATCTGCATATTTCGGCGCTACTGACCGTAGACTTCCTTCGAATGACTGTAAACGTGTCACAGCGGAATCTGGTGGCTGGTAAAAATATCCAGCAACTAACTTGATTTCACCTAAACCTGTTATACACATCCAGAAAACTTCACAATCACACTCAAATGTGACCCCAATAGATACAATGTGGTTGGTGACTGCAATGAACACTGCCTCTCGTATGGCATCTAATCTGTCCTTACAGCCACCTCTTACTTCCGAGAGCAATTTGAGATCTTCAAATTTCCTGGAGGGCATAAATTTTGGAACTTTGTTACGAATACTTGGACAGTTTATCGATAAAAGTTCGACAGTCGACGTGTCTTTACCCTGAACGCGGTCTGATTTCGCTGTCTGTCTGTCACCTGGTGGGTGTTCATAGAGTACCTCAAACTACCGCCTAGCCGAAAAAACCATCATGTGCACACCACAAGTACTCTGCTACCCAAGTAGCTGCTTTCTTTGTGTAGTGCACCCCTGACCTATCGATGGGAGTTCTACAATTCCCCACCAAATAACACAGATATAAACCAGTTAATGATCGTCACAGACTTGACGAAACTTTGGTTGAGACCCTTCACCCGGCTGTAAACGAAAATACGCCGATCAACTCTTGGAACAGTGCTCCACATCTTGAGCTCTGCTTGCAGCCTGCGTTTAAGACCAGTAGCTGCAGCATTTCCACCAGCTGCCTGTATGAACTGAGGATGGAGTGAGGGCCCAAGCGACACGCGTCACTGGTGCCTACCTGAGCCGAGCCACAACCTGCTAACGACTGCACCCCACCCACAGGGAAGATCTCCTCCCGCCGTACACACCGAGTGCACGTTAGCTTTCTTTCTGACTACAAACACTATTTTCGTAAGTGGCACCATAACGCTCCTAACATCGGAGCTCCGCCTCCCCCCCCCCCTCCCCCTGCTTTCCTCTGCTGAAGGAGCGGCCACTGAGGCCGACGTCAGCCCCCACGCCGTCTCTCTGCCTGGAGCGACAGGAACGCCAATCGGCCTGCATCGAGAGCAGATCCGCCGCGTCGTACACACTAGGGGAGGTGCTCCGGCGGCAGAGCAGGTGCGCTAAACGAGCGACACTTGAGCTGCTCCGAGCGACGCGCCAGATTATCCGCCACAGCCACACGCCGAGGCAGCAGCCTGCAGACGGATGATTGTAGCCAAACGTTTCTTCATCTGTTGGCGAACCAGTTCCTCCCGCGTCCGCATACAATACCCACACGTTTTACCCATCCCGGTACGGTTAACGTAAGAACTAAAAAAGCACAGAGAAACCTAAGTACGTAACTTGTTAGCCTCCTCACGTGTAGGCAATGGAGGCTGACGTTTTACAGACCTATGTAGCTGGTCGATCAAAATAAATGACAACTGCGATACAGACTACCCGAATCTACACTTAACAGTTACAAAAACGCGAGATTACAGACTTTAAACATAAAGACACGCGCGGAATTTAACAATTAAACTATAAAAGAAACACAAAAGATGTTTAACGCATAGTACCACATGCTTCCCTTACGCTTCCCACGGATTTTACTGCTCAGTGGTAATTGATTTTAATTAAAAATTGTACGGATTCTGCGATCCACGTTGTGCAGTAATTTCTGGTGTGAAGAAGTTGACACTTAGTACAAATCATCTTCTACTTTTCCTCTTGAATTTTGTATCAATAAATGTTGGTCAAAGTGGACCAATGTTTAATTTCTGTAACCGCTTAACTCATTTGGTTATCATTACGTCTTGCAAGGACCACAACTTATGTATCAGAGCAACTAATCTGCCAATCGTTTCCGTTGGGCACAGTTTGTGGTACCACGTGTGAGTGGGTGTGGGGCGATCTGCAGATCCAGGGGTTCGACCGCTTCCGACCATACGCACAGTTTCCATTTAGCCATGGACCAGTGGCACATTCCACTAAAATAGCGTACTCTGACTTGCTCATTTCCGGTACGTAACCTTCTAACGCAGACAGCTGTAAAGTTCCACTTTGTATTAATTTGCGGACATTCTTTACGTTAGGCTTCCTCCGTTCACATCGTTTGGTTGGTTGGTTGGTTTAAAAGAGGGGGGAGTGACCAAACTGCTAGGTCATCGGTCCCTCGTTCCGATTAAACTAATTCCACAAGGGTGGGGGTAAAATAATCGACATATACAAAACACAGCTGGAAGGGAAGAGAATGACAGAACGGCAACAAACACTAAAATGGACAGAATCGGACAAGAACACTACAGAGAGACGCAAGAAACATGTAGAAGAGATCAAAACAAGACAGCAGTTTACCATGGTTGGCTGACCATGAGACTAAGAAGGAGAAGCCAGCCACTCTGCAACACACTAAAACCTCCACCCTAAAAGCACTAGAATGAAATGATAATTCAATCAAGACCCTAAGCTGCTGACAGACGTTGATATACATCACCGGGTACAGTTCAAAATGTGTGACCCGACCGGGACTCGAACCCGGGATATCCTGATTACATGGCAGACGCTCTATCCGTCTGAGCCACCGAGGGCACAGAGGACAGTGCGACTGCAGGGATTTATCCCTTGCACGCTCCCCGTGAGATACACATTCCCAACTTAATGTCTTCATTCGTAGTGCCCCTTACACTCTTTACTCGCGCAGACAATCTTACCGAGTCCCATAAGAGTTTGGGCAATGTGTGTCCATCCAGCTCAAAGAAGAAGGTCAGTGGCCAGTTACCTTTAACTATATGAAGATGGTATCTGTTCCTTCGGACATGACAGAAAGAACAGATACCATCCTCATATACTAAAAGCACTGGGGTGGAGGACACAGGGGGACAAAGGACATGCGCTAAGACTTAGATCATATGATAAAACCCACCCTCACGAAAAAACGTAAAACTAAAGCTGCTATTGAGACCTTGTCGCCCAACACCGAAGGTAGGGCGCTGCGGAAGTTAAAAGTCCGCCGCAGAGCGGCTAAAAGTGGGCAGTCCAGCAAGAGGTGGACGACCGTCATTTGTGAGCCACAGCGACACCGAGGTGGGTCCTCGCAACGGAGGAGATAACCGTGCGTTAGCCACGTATGGCCAATGCCGAGCCAGCAGAGGAAACTGTTCCCTGCGACAGGACCGCGTGGAAGACTTCCACACATTCGTAGTCTCCTTAACGACACACAGATTGTTGTGGGTACTGTTATGCCATTCCGTCTCCCAAAGCCGAAAAACCCTGCGGCATAAGACAGAACGCAGGTAGTTTCGGAGATGTCCATCTCCATAAGCGGTTCCCGCGTAGCTCGTTTGCCATTGCCTGGGATTCCGACGTGTCCTGGGGTCCACACAAACAGCCTAGGTGTAGAACATGGAGGTGTACATAAATGGACCTCAAGGAGATATGGTAACGGGATACTTCAGACAGAAGGGACTGGATGCGAACCCCAATCGTAAGTCCTGACCTGCGCCGCCGATGTGGGGGATGAACCGCCATGGTTGGGAAAAGGAGACGGTAATTCGGATGCACAGGAGAATTACGAACGTGTGAAACCTAACTGGCGAGCAGTTGTACACTCCTAACCTGCAATGGAGAGACTCTGGCCTCCACCTGGACACTGGTCACTGGACTCGTTCTACAAGCTCCCATCTCTGTGTGAACACCACACTGGTGCACTGGGTCGAATAAACGCAACGCTTAGGGCGCCGCCGAACGGTAAACCAGACTCCCATAGTCAAGGCGCGATTGAAGAGGGCTCTGTAGAGCTGCAGCAGCGTAGAGCGATCTGCACCGCAGTTGGTGTTGCTCAGGCAGTGGAGGGCACTGAGGTGCTGCCAGCACTTCCACTTAAGCTGACAAAGGTGAGGTTGACAAGCCAGTCGGTGGTCGAAAACCAGTCCTAAGAATCGATATGTCTCCACTACAGTGAGTCGATCGTCATTAAGGTAAGGTTCTGGTTCTGGAATGGTGCGACGCCGACAGAAATGCATGACACACGACTTTTCGGCTGAAAACTGGATGCTGTGAGCTAGAGCCCATGACTTTGCCTTGTGGATGGCTCCTTGTAGGCGCCGCTCAGCAACACCAGTACTGGAGGAGCAGTACGAAATGGAGAAGTCATCCGCATACAGAGAAGGTGAAGCCCTACAGCTACTGCTAGACCGTTATTAGCCACTAAAAATAGAGATACACTCAATACGGAGCCCTGCAGAACGCCATTCTCCTGAATACGGGAGGAACTATGGGAGGCACCAACTTGGACACAGGAAGTATGGAGCGACAGGAAGGTTTGAATAAAAATCGAGAGCGGGCCCCGGAGACCCCACTCATACAATGTGGCAAGGATATGATGTCGCCAGGTCATGTCGTATCATATGCTTTATGTACGTAAAAAAAGATGGAAACCAGGTGTTGGCGTCTGGAAAAGGCTCTTTGGATGGCAGACTCGAGGGACACAAGATTATCAGTGGTACAGCGACCCTGGTGGAAGCCGCCCTGACGTGGAGCCAGTAGGTCAGGTGACTCCAGGACCCAACCCTACCACTGACACACCATACATTCCAGCAGCTTACAAAGCAAGTTGGTGAGGCGGATGGGGCAGTAGCTATCCACGTCAACTAAGCTTTGATCAGGTTTTAGCACCGGAATGACGGTGGTCTTCCACCATTGCGATGGAAAGACGCCATCGCACCAGACCCTGTTGAAAATGACGAGGAGATGTTGCTTGTAGCCAGATGAGTGATATTTAATCATCTGATTGTGGATCCGATCCGCCCCAGGAGCTGTGTCGAGGCAATGTGCAAGCGTGCTGAGGAGCTCCCACTCTGTAAATGGGACGATATAGGGTTCATTGTGAACGAGAGGATTTTCCTTCCTATACACTGTTTGAGGGTGTGAAAGGCTGTGGGGTAGTTCTCTGACGCATAGGCTCGAGCATAGTGCTCAGCAAAGCGCTTGGCCATCGCGTTTGCGTCGGTAGATGACACGCCATTGATGTTAATGCCAGGGACACCTGGTACCCAAAACGACGTATGAACTTCGTCCAGACATGGGAAGGTGACGTATGGCACCCAATGGTCGACACGTACCTCTTCCAACACTCCTGTTTCCGTCGTTTTATAATTTGGCGAACACGGGCACGGAGCCTCTTAAATACTGTTAGGTGCTCTAGGTAATGGTGCCGCTTATGTTGCTGTAGAGCTTGCCGACGCTTTTTAACTGCCTCGGCGACTTCCAGCGACCACCAAGGGACTGTCTTTCTCGGGGGGCGCCCTAAAGAACGAGAGATCGCGTTTTCCGCCGCAGAAACGACCGTTGTAGTGATCTGCTCAACGGCAACATCGATGGCACCATGTGGGAGAGATTCAGCGGTGACAGCAGAGGTTTAGGCTTCCCAGCATGCCTTGTTTGAAGCCCACCTGGACAGGCATCTGTGGACATGACGCCAGGGGAGTGACAGGAAGATGGGGAAGTGGTCACTATCACACAGGTCGTCATGTGCTCTGCAGTGGACAGATGGGAGAAGGCCAAGACTGCAAACGGAGAGATCAATCTCCGAATATGTGCCATGTGCCACATTGAAATGTGTGGGGACACCTGTATTTAAGAGGCAGAGGTCGAGTTGTGACAGTAAATTTTCGACCTCCATACCTCGGCCAGTAAGCATGGTGCCACCCCACAAGGGGTTATGTGCGTTAAAATCTCCCTAAAAAGTAGGAGCAGTTTACGGAGTTGATCAATAAGTGTAGCCAATATGTTCAGGGGTACTGCACCATCTGGAGGAAGATATACATCGCTGAGCAGTGCACGGTTCGTGTTCGTGCCATTTATTGTTTGTCATCTTCTTTTACAGTACTGCAGCCACGTTTTCTTGTTCCATTTGCTGGCGTCACTAACTTCTGCCTTACTTGCACGTGAGTGGCAGCAGCACCGCTTATCGATAAGTGCACTGTCATACCATCTCTGGAGCGATCGACAGTATTTCCGGGTCGTCGTGTGACTGGAAGTCAGTTGGAGATGGACCAGGAGTGCAGTCGGGACGCAGCACCAGTAAAGTCGGGGGCGGAGCACTGGTGAGGAGCATACAGCCAGTGCTCACCGACTGCTGGCGACACACATGAACTGTCCAGAGGAAGGAGCCTGGAGCGGGACGACCGTTGGTTGGTCGTTCGGTTGGTCGTCTCATCGATCGTCGTGTATTTAGTTTCGGTGCGTGAGGCAGTCGGTCGGTTGGCGCAGAGCAGCGAGGAAGTCCCTGTCGCGGGAAATCGGGCTGGAGCTGCAGGCGGCGCGCACGCGCGGTTGGAGTTGCGAGGCGCTTGTTGCGAGGGTTAAGAAGTTCGTCGCCCACCGATCTTGGACACTAAAGTCGAGTGCTCACTTAACCTGCTACCAAGCCTCAACTGCTGTAATTTCTCTTTGTTTGACCCTAGTTGTTGCTTTCTGCGAGTTTCCCGCAAGCAACAACGCGTGTGCGTTGAAGTCGGCTAGAATTGCAGCCGTTTTCTTTGATGGGATTTAACTTAATTTAATTCACTCCTTCATTAATGAAGTACACCAGTGGTATCTTCTGTCTTGTTATCGTTAACGTTCCGGTTACCTGCCCTGGGCGTTGATGTGATTTTTGGCAGTGTTTTCCTCTTCATGCTCCTGCTGTCCAGTACGGCGTGTAGTTTGACAGAGGGAAGACATATGGCCGAACTTCCAGCACTTAAAGCACCACACTGGGGGAGGGATATATGGCTTTATGTCATAGCAGTAATGTATCACCCTCGAAGGCCAAGATGAAGGCGCCGGTGGCAGGTGGCAAACTGATTACCCCTCAGACCCCGGTTGACGAGCCGGACGAAACGGATACCTCGCCGCTCTAAATTGGCGCGCAGCTCCTCGCCAGACTGCAAAAGAAGGTCCTTGCGGAATATGATGCCCTGGACCACATTTAAGCTCTTATGGAGCGTGATGGAAACAGAAACATGCCCCAGCTTGTCACAGGCGAGTAGTGCCCGTGACTGGGCAGAGGGTGCTGTTCTGATCAAGATCGACCCTGACCACATTTTGGACAATTCCTCCACCTCCCCAAACTTTAAATGCTCCATAAAGAACTGAGGCTTCATTGATAAGAAAGATTCCCCATCAACTCTCGTACATATGAGGTACTGGGGTGAATAAGCTTCGCTGCCATCCTTAGCCTGGCGTTCCGCGACCGCAGGTTCGAATCCTGCCTCCGGCATGGATGTGTGTGATGTCCTTAGGTTAGTTACGTTTAAGTACTTCTACGTTCTAGGGGACTGATGAACTCAGAAGTTAAGTCCCATAGTCCTCAGAGCCATTTGAACCTGGCGTTCCTCCCTTGGTGAGGCCAGGGAGAGGAACGATTTGGGGTCGTTTTTCTTAGCATTCAAGTTACACCTTGACCGCTTAGAGACTGCTGGTGTTTGACGACCAGCAAGAGATGAGATGACGTACTACACTTCAAGGCGTGTCATCCGCCCTGATGCCACCCATTCCGGGGCCTTCCCACGGTCGCCACCACCTGGCAGGATGGTCATTGCTGGGAGTCTCAAGGCCCCATGGTGATGGGCATCTACTCGTTGTCTACAATTCTGACGTCTCGACCAGACACGAAACCAGCACCAAACAGAATAAAATACAAGCTGAAAAGAAACACATGTGCAATAAATAAGAGCGCCAACCACTTAAATTATTTTTTTCGTTGAAACGAAGTTATTTAATAGTAGACTCAAAATTTACCTTCATCTTTAGTACAGAACATTATTAAATTTTCCCAACATTCTATTATTCACTTATACTTCGCCTACTTTGTAACCAACTCTTCATTATCTTACGTGTGCAGTTCTAAAGAAATACCAACAACCAAAATCATGTCATGCAATCATCAAAAGTTCCGATTGGGGGAGTTAATGGCGCAGGCATCAGCAGAGCGATCCCTGTACGGTCAAGGGGCTACAACCAACAGGGTACATGGCGGCCCCACCACAACGGACTGGCTACCGTGCTGGATATCAGGCGCAAACGAGCTAAGAAGTCCATTATCGTCGACAGCGCAGGAAGTGATATTGCACAGAGGATGGAGGAAAACGCACCCAAGAGGGTGACTTCACCCAACAGCTGGAGGATGAGCGGAAGTGCAGATCCACGTCGACGAAGGATGCGAGAGGTCTTAGCGCATGATGGACATTGTGTACCATGGAAGGTGCCCTTCCCTAACTGGCTCGCTCTTTGGGAAAATTTTGAAGAATGGAGGTGAAACCCTACAGAGGACCATCACATAAAGGCCGAAACGTGTGACACTGCTTTTAGTCACCTCTTACGACAGGCAGGAATACCTCAGGCCTATTCTAACCCCTGGACCCCCAGGGGGGTCGCATCATTTAAGGCCACGTTATTTTAGATTTTTTAAAAATTCCTTTTATCTATTTACACAATAGGAACTTTTGACTATTGCGTGACTCATAATTTTGGTTCTTGGGATTTCTTTAGAACTGCACACGCAAGTTAATGAAGAGTTGGTTACAAAGTAGGTAAAATATGAGTGAATAATAGAACATTGGGGAAATTTAATAATGTTGCGTTCTAAAGATGAAGGTAAATTTTGAGTCTGGTATTAAAGAATTTCGTTTCAAGGAAGGAAATAATTTAAGTGGTTGGCGGTCTTATTTAATGCATATGTGTTTCTTTCCAGATTTTATTTTATTCTGTTTGGTGCTGATTTCGTGTCTGGTCGAGACGTCAGAATTGTAGATAAGGAGCTTCAATTATAATATTATAAGCTTTGCATGTAACTGAAAACCACGGTGGCTTGGCGATTAACACCTGACATAAAATGGAAAGATCACCGGCAAGTGTGAAGGAGAGTAATAGCCACAGCTCAGTGTTGCCTCAGTGAATGCAACTTCGTG
Source organism: Schistocerca piceifrons (assembly GCF_021461385.2). Classification (NCBI taxonomy): domain Eukaryota; kingdom Metazoa; phylum Arthropoda; class Insecta; order Orthoptera; family Acrididae; genus Schistocerca; species Schistocerca piceifrons. The sequence goes on from NC_060138.1 coordinate 16,476,821, forward strand.
ATACTGAAAGAAGGATTCAGTGTCTCAACAAAAGTTGGTAGTTAGTTGCTTGCTTTGTCAGTATTTTAAGAGTAAAGTTCAGTGTCAGACGTCGAGGGATGTTTATGATCACTTTGATCTTGTCGATCACCACAGTAGAAAGCGGATCAATAAGTTTCCGAGAGAGGCGGAAGTCAAAGTGAAGAAACACTGTGACAAGGAGGTATTGCATGTAGTGTAGAGTGTGATAGGATAGGACGAGGTGATATGGTCAGTAGTGAAGAGGAATACCTAGTGACAAGCAGGCAACGGATAGCGCAAGAGCAGGATATGTCGAACTGACTGAGCAAGTGGATCCTTATGGGGCAGAAAGCGGAAGCGGAACTCAATAAAACGGACTACGTGGCAGCGTGCAGGAGGACGAGAAACTGTCGCACTACGTGGCCGCGGATTTTTACTCCTCAGTTCCTGGTGCGGAAAGCAGTGTCAGGGCAAATGCTGTCACACTTCCGGATGTTAGAGTGGTCCCGGAACGCCTCTTGTCCAGTTACACCGAGCTCAAGACGAATGTGACATGCTGAAATAAATATGACAGAACATGAGACGGATGGTGCAAAATACAATTTTCTGGAAATCGCACAACGAGATGAAAGCGATCTCGGCGAAGCAGAAGCAGCAGTTGGTGGATATAGGACGCCAGTTGGGACGGATTCCACAGCTGTCGCGACAAATTTGCGAAACTGCACAAGGCAACAGCTTAGCGAGTTCTTTAGGGGCAGGATGAAACAGAGGGGGTATGGTGAAGTTGAACGGCCATTTCATGAAGCACTAGAGGAGCTGCTGATCAGAAATAGAGAAATGTTCGAGCAAAACGTCAAGAGGGTACGGAGGGAGCTGGAGTGGATAGGGACTGAGTTAAGTAATGCACAAAATGTTTCTCCCTCGTTACCAAAAGGCGAGAATTTTGATTATGAACATTATCTATGTGTGAGGATTTTACAAATATTTAGAGATGAAGTTAGGTCCCTGGATTGCTCAGTTTGATCGATCACTTCTCCCTACTTGGCCCGTAAGGCAATGTTTGAATTTTGCAGATGACGATCTCATCCCGATGCGGCAGTAAAAGAGTAATCAGCGAGATTAACCTGCGAGTCATACGAGTTTAGGAGCGCGTTTCTGGCATGCAGTCGGTATAGAGAGAAGTAAGAGACTGCTAAACACGGAATAATTGCGAGTGTAATCTAGAAGAATTCGGATTCTAGAGTCGAGTGAGGTTTCTGGAGGGTGGTTGTTGTTGTGGTCTGCAGTCCAGAGACTGGTTTGATGCTGCTCTCCATGCTTCTCTACCCTGTGCAAGATTCTTCATCTTGGTCTCGCTCTACGATTTTTACGCTTCATCCTGCCCTCCAATACTAAATTGGTGATCCCTTGATGGTACAGAACATGTCCTATCAATCGATCCCTTCTTCTAGCCAAGTTGTGCCACAAATTTCTTTTTTCCCCAATTCTATTCAGTACCTCCTCATTAGTTACGTGATCTACCCATCTAATCTTCAGCATTCTTCTGTAACACCACATTTCGAAAGCTTCCATTCTCTTCTTGTCTAAACTATTTATCGTCCCTGTTTCACTTGCATACAGGGCTACACTTCATACAAATACTTTCAGAAGAGACTTCCTGAAATCTACACTCGATGCTAACAAATTTCTCTTCTTCAGAAAAGCTTTCTTTGCCATTGCCAGTCTACATTTTATATCCTCTCTACTTCGACCTTTATCAGTTATTTTGCTCCCCAAATAGCAAAACTCCTTTACCACTTTAAGTGTCTCATTTCCTAATTTACTTCCCTCCGCATCACTTGATTTAATTCGACTACATTCCATTATCGTCGTTTTGCTTTTGTTGGTGTTCATCTTATATCCTCCTTTTGAGACGTTTGTACTCCTTTTTGCCTGTTTCATTTACTGCATTTTTATATTTTCTCCTTTCATCAGTTAAATTCAATATCTCTTCTGTTACCCAAGGATTTCTGCTAGTCCTCGTGTTTTTACCTACCTGATCCTCTGCTGCCTTCACTATTTCATCCCTCAAAGCTACCCATTGTTCTTCTACTGCATTTCTTTCCCCCATATTTGTCAATTGTTCCCTAATTCTCTCTATGAAACTCTCTATAACCTCTGGTTCTTTCAGTTTATCCAGGTCCCATCTCGTTTAACTCGCATCTTTTTGCAGTTTCTTCAGTTTTAATCTACACTTCATAACCAACAGACTGTGGTCAGTGCCCACATCTGCCGCTGGAAATGTCTTACAATTTAATATCTGGTTCCTAAATCTCTATCTTACCATTATGTATATGAAACCTTCCGGTGTCTCCAGGCCTCTTCCACGTATATAGCCCCCTTTCATGGTTCTTAAACCAAGTGTTAGCTATGGTTAAGTTATGCACTGTGCTTCCTCTTTCATTTCTTAGCGTCAATCCATATTCACCTACTATGTTTCCTTCTCTCCCTTTTCCTACTCTCGAATTCCAGTCACCCATGACTATTAAATTTTCGTCTCCCTTCACTACCTGAATAATTTCTTTTATCTCATCATACATTTCTTCAATTTCTTCGTCATCTGCAGAGCTAGTTGGCATATAAACTTGTAGTACTGTAGTAGGCGTGGGCCTTCGTGTCTATTTTGGCTACAATAATGCGTTCACTATGCTGTTTGCAGTAACTTACCCGCACTCCTATTTTTTATTCATTATTAAAAGTACTCCTGCATTATCCCTATTTGATTTTGTATTTATAACCCTGTATTCACCTGACCAAAAGTCTTGTTCCTCCTGCCCCCGAACTTCACTAATTCCCACTATATCTAACTTCAACCTATCCATTTGCCTTTTTAAATTTTCTAACCTATCTGCCCGGTTAAGTCATCTGACATTCCAACCTCCGATACACAGAACGCCAGTTTTCTTGCTCCTGATAACGACATCCTCCTGTGTAGTCCCCGTCCGGAGATCCGAATGGGGGACTATTTTACCTCCGGAGGACGCAATCTTCATTTAACCATACAGTAAAGCTGTATGCACTCGGGAAAAATTACGGCTGTAGTTTCCCCTTGGTTTCAGCTGTTCGCAGTACCATCACAGCAAGCCGTTTTGGTTAATGTTACAAGGCCAGATCGGTCAATCGTCCAGACTTTTGCCCCTGCAACTACTGAAAAGGCTGGTGCCCGTGTTCGGGAACCACACGTTTGTCTCGCCTCTCAACAGATACCCCTCTGTTGTGGTTGCACCTGTGGTACGGATATCTGTATCGCTGAGGTACGCAAGCCTCCTTACCAACAGCAAGGTCCATGATTCATGGTACGATAAAGGAAATCAACTCCTCGACGCTAATTTTTGTGCCTCTTGGTGTCATAAATATTTGGCACGCGAAGCTATCGATGAGTTATATAAGAGATGCAGCGGGAATAGCCTTGAAGGAATATACTGTTAGGTATGCCAGTATGATATTTGTAGCTTTGTTGCTGGGAGAAGATACAGGGTGTTCATAATGTCCGGAAACACTTTCAAATATTTACTGCACAAGAACTAAATATTGTACAGATGTCTTACATACTGCATTTTGAATTGAAACTCTGAGAGTTTTATTTATTTTATTTTATTTTTACAAAGATTCGATATGCGAACCATGAGTGACCCGGCAGACGTCAATACGGCAATCGGATTCTTGCCATACCCGTCCCAGCATGGCATCGTCGACTGTGGCAGTCGCTTCCCGTATTCTCTCCCGGACCTCTGCTACATCACGTGGGAGAGACGGTACATACGCCAGATCGTTAATGTGTCTCCACAGAAAGTCACACAGAGTGAGATCTGGTGATGTGGGAGCCCATTTCACGAAACAGCTGTCCTCTTCTGTAGCACGGTCGATCCATCGATGCGGCAGCTCGTGTTCAGGTGCACACGAACTCCGCGATGAAAATGGGGTGGAGCCCCATCCTGCTGAAAAATGAACAGAGTGTCCGATTGCATTGAGGCATCAGCCATTGCTGCAACATGTCCAAGTAGGAATACACAGTGACAGTCTTCTTGGCGAAGAAGAGTGGCCGGTACAGTTTTCGACGTGACATGACACAAAAAACGTGTACCTTAGGGGAATCACGCTCAAATTCAGTGCATTCGTGTGGATACTTTGTCCCTCAGATTCGACAATTATGCCTGTTCACTTTCCCATTAGTGTGAAAAGTGGCGTCGTCGCTAAAAATTGAGCGATCAACAATGCCATTCCCATCCACTCAAAACGCTTGTCTTTGTCGTCATCATTGAGCTTCTGCAGTAGCTCCAATTTGAATGGTTTCACAGACAGCTTCTGTCGCAGGACTTTTCACACTGTCACTGGAGCCATTCCGAGTTCGCGGGATGCACGACGCACCGATTTCTTTGGACTCCTTCTGAATGTCTCTCGCACGCGCTCCACATTCACTTCACACACACACTGGGACGTCCGCTTCTGTTTGCCGGGCATAAGCAACCAGTCGTAACGAATTTGTTGTGCAAGTGGTAAATGGCCTTCCTTGTTGGTGGCTTCTTTCCGTACTTGGTTCTAAACATCCGTTGAACAGCACACTTGTTTTTGTCGAACTCCAGCACACAGAAAGCTCGCTCCGCACCTGAACTCTCCATGTTTGCAACTAGCGCTATCGGCAAATTACCAAAGTAAGCTGTGGCGGTGTACATAAAAAAAACTTTCCGGGTTTTTCTTCAAAATGACGTATGTGTGATATCTATACAATATTTGGTTCTTGTGCAATAAATAATTAACAGTGTTCCCGGACTTTATGTACACCCTGAATTTAAAATTTTCCCCTTGAACGTTAATAATATTAGGTAGAAGTTGTTACGACCGTTGCTCTTATGTGATTTTGTTTGTCAGTCGTTGTATGTCGGTTCTTCGTGTAGCTCATTTGTAGGGAGGCTCACTGCAGGACGGGTCGTTACGGAACGAAAAGACCAGAAGCTGAGATGAGGAATGGCGGCAGGAGGATTCCACGAGTGTCACTAATACAGTTCCAGTTTCAAGACGCTGTAGAAAGAGGGCTACTGCTAAGAATTACGTCAAATTTGAATATAATATTGGCGACACAGGGGGAAAGTCGTGGAAAAAAACTGACCAATAGATGGCGCCGTAAGCACGGGAACACGCATTCGAACAGACACGTGCCACACGGCTGTTCCAGGATTTGTCGACCTGGAAAAAGCGTTCGACATGGTGCAAGATGTTTGAAATTCTGAGAAAAATAGTGGTAAGCTACAGGGAGAGACGGCTAATATACATATGTGCAAGAGCCAAGAGAGAGTAATAAGAGTGGACGACCAAGAACGATGTGGTCGGATTAAAAAGGGTGTGAGACATGGATGTAGTGTTTCGCCCCTTTTGTTCAAACTGTACATCGAGCAGCCAGCGATGGAAATAAAAGAAAGGCAGGGAGAGGGATTCAAAGTCAAGGTGAAAGGATGTCAATGAGACGATTCGCTGACGACACTGCTATCCTGAGCGAATGTGAAGGAGAATTATATGATCTGCTGAATGGAATGAACACTCTAATGAACACAGAATATGGATTGAGAAGAAATCGAAGAAAGACAGTCGTAATGAGAAAGAGCTGAAAGGAGAACAGCGAGAAACTTAGCGTCAGGACTGATGGTCACGAAGTAGATGAAGTTAAGGAATTCTGCCACCTACGCAGCAAAATAACTAATGATAGACGGAGCAAGGAGAATATAAATAGCAGACTAGCAGTGGCAAAAGGGGCATTCCTGGCCATGACAAGCATACTGATACCAAAAATAGGCCTTAATCTGAAAAAGAAATTCTTGAGAATGTACGTTTCAAGCACAGCATTGAATAGTAGCGAAACATGGACTGTGGGAAAATCGGAACTGCAGAGAATGGAAGCATTTGAGATGTAGTGCTTCAGACGACTATTGAAAATTAGGTGGACTGATAAGGTAAGGAATGAGGTAGTTCTGCGCAGAATCGGAGAGGAAAGGAATATGTGGAAAACAAGGAGAAGGGACGGGATGATAGGACATCTGCTAAGACATGAGGGAATGACTTCCAGGGTACTAGAGGGAGCTGTAGAGGGCAAAAACTGTAGAGGCAGACAGAGATTGGAATACACCCAACAAATAATTGAGGAAACACATTGCAAGTGCTACTCTGAGATGATGACGTTGGGACAAACCAGTCAAAAGACTGATGAAAAAAAAAAAAAAAACAAAGAAAGAATAGTGTCAGAGACACCCAATTCCCTAATTCCTTACGTTTGTTCTACGTCTATTTTTCAACATTAACTCACGAATTTATGAATAATAATGTGAAATACTTTTGTTTGCAACTTCCTACAAATAAGTACATTACTGGCCATTAAAATTGCTACACCACGAAGATGACGTGCTACAGACGCGAAATTTAACCGACAGGAAGAAGATGCTGTGATATGCAAATGATTAGCTTTTCAGAGCATTCAGACAAGGTTGGCGCCGGTGGGGACACCTACAACGTGCTGACATAAGTTTCCAACCGATTCCTCATACACAAACAGCAGTTGACCGGCGTTGCCTGGTGAAACGTTGTTGTGATGCCTCGTGTAAGGAGGAGAAATGCGTACCATCACGTTTCCGACTTTGATAAAGGTCGGACTGTAGCCTATTGCGATTGCCGTTTATCGTATCGCGACATTGCTGCTCGCGTTGGTCGAGATCCAATGACTGCTAGCAGAATATGGAATCGGTGGGTTCAGCAGGGTAATACGGAACGCCGTGCTGGATCCCAACGGCCTCGTATCACTAGCAGGCGAGATGACAGGCATCTTATCCGCATGGCTGTAACGGATCGTGCAGCCACCTCTCGATCCCTGAGTCAACAGATGGGGACGTTTCCAAGACAACAACCATCTGCACGAACAGTACGAAGACGTTTGTAGCAGCATGGACTATCAGCTCGGAGACCATGGCTGCGGTTACCCTTGACGCTGCATCACAGACAGGAGCGCCTGCGATGGTGCACTCTACGACGAACCTGGGTGCACGAATGGCAAAAAGTCATTTTTTCGGATGAATTCAGGTTCTGTTTACAGCATCTTGATGGTCGCATCCATATTTGGCAACATCGCGGTGAACGCACGTGGGAAGCGTGTATTCGTCATCGCCATACAGGCGTATCACCCGGCGTGATGGTACGGGGTGCCATTGGTTACACGTCTTGGTCCCCTCTTGTTCGCATTGACGGAACTCTGAACAGTGGACGTTACATTTCAGATGTGTTACGACGCGTGGCTCTACCCTTCATTCGATCCCTGCGAAACCCTACATTTCATCAGGATAATGCACGACCGCATGTTGCAGGTCCTGTACGGGCCTTTCTGGATACAGAAAATTTTTCGACTGCTGCCTTGGCCAGCACATTTCTCAGATCTCTCACCAATTGGAAACGTCTGGTCAATGGTGGCCGAGCAACTGGCTCGTCACAATACGCCAGTCACTACTCTTGATGAACTGCGGTATCGTTTTGAAGCTGCATGGGCAGCTGTGCCTGTACACGCCATCCAAGCTCTGCTTGACTCAACGCCCAGGCGTAGCAACCGTTATTACGGCCAGAAGTGGTTGTTCTGGGTACTGATTTCTTGGGATCTATGCACCCAAATTGCGTGAAAATGTAATCACATGTCAGTTCTAGTATAATATATTTGTCGAATGAATACCCGTTTATCATCTGCATTTCTTCTTGGTGTAGCAATTTTAATGGGCAGTAGTGTAATTCTGAGTGTCTGCCTATATTGTGTGGCAACCTCTGTTGTCTTGCACGTGATGGGAGAATGTTCATGAAGGACTCATGGGCTTAATGAATGAGATGTCAATTTGTCCGTATGGAACCTACTTGTAGTTTCATTCTTTGTTTTCTGTAAGTATATACATCAAAAAAAGTTTTGCATCACCCCAGTTCCCAGAACTCCTGAAGACAGACGTTGACCGTGGATATTGTATCACAGACACAGTCCCTCTGACTGATCAGAGATATCACTAAACCCGCCCAAAGATGTAAACAACCATGCATGAGCAGCGCTTATTAGATGGAGGGGGTCCGACAACCGATCAGTTCCAATCATTCCACCAGGAAGGAGGTTCACGGCTCGTGTTGTATGTAGTTCAACCGTGCCTAGACAGTCAATACCGCGGTTCGATCGCGTCCGCATTGTTACTTCGTGCCAGGAAGGACTCTCGACGAGGGAAGTTTCCAGGCGTCTCGGAGTGAAACAAAGCGATGTTGTTCGGACATGCAGGAGATACAGAGAGACAGGAACTGTCGATGACATGCCTCGCTCAGGCCACCCAAGGGCTACTACTGAAGTGGATGACCACTACCTACGGATTATGGCTCGGAGAACCTTGACAGCAACGTCACCATGTTGAAGAATGCTTTTCGTGCAGACACAGGACGTCGTGTTACGACTCAAACTGTGTGCAGAAGGTGCATGACGCGCAACTTCACTGTGGACGTCCATGGCGAGGTCCATCTTTCAACCACGACAACATCCAGCGCGGTACAGTTGGCCCCAACAACATGACGAATGGACCGCTCAGGATTGGCATCATGTTGTCCTCACCGATGAGTGTTGTATATGCCTTCTACCAGACAATCGTCAGAGACGTGTTTGGAGGCAACCCGGTCTGAACGCCTTAGACACATTGTCCAGCTAGTGCAGCAAGGTGGAGATTCCCTGCTGTTTTGGACTGGCATTATGTGGGGCCGACGTACGCCACTGGTGGTCATGGAAGTCGCCTTAACGGCTATAGGATCCGTGAATGAAATCTTCCGGCGCATAGTGCAACCATATCGGCAGCACATTGGCAAGGGATTCGTCTTCACGGACGACAATTCGCGCCCCCATCGAGCACTTCTTGTGAATGACTTCCTTCAGGACAACGACGCCGCTCATCTAGAGTGGGCATCATGTTCTCCAGGCACGAACCCTATCGAACATGCCTAGGATAGATTGAAAACGGCTGTTAATGGACGACGTGACCCACTAACCACTCTGAGGGATCTACGCCGAATCGCCGTTGAGGAGTGGGACAATGTGTACCAACAGTGCCTCGATGAACTTGTGGATAGTATGCCACGACGAATACAGGCATGCATCAACGCAAGAGGTCGTGCTACTGGGTATTAGAGATAACGGTGTGTACAGCAATATGGACCACCAACTCTGAAGGTCTCGCTGTATGGTGGTACAAAACGCAATATGTGGTTTTCATGAGCAATAAAAAGAGCGGAAATGATGTTTATGTTGATCTGTGTTCCAATTTTCTGTACAGGTTCCGGGACTCTCGGAACCGAGGTGATGCAAAACTTTTTTGATGTGTGTGTATTGTTTTTCCATGTCGTGTGTATTGTACGGTGATCAGCGAAAACATTATGACCACTGCCAACCGCGGCGTTGGTTACCGCCTGATGGCGTTGCGGGCACGCGACGTGGGAACGAAGGGAAAGTTCGTAAGCGGAGCAGAGACGGACAGGGGAAGTCCTAGCGAAGATATGGGAAAATAGACTGAGACGAGCGACTCTGATAAAGGGCAGAGGCCACTGCCACACACAGCCTGTGGGCGAGTGCTGCTGTCGCGAGCATCTTCGGAAAGAGATAGGGCAGCGGATGTCCGCGACTCTCCACAGAACGTGGGGTTCGTAGGGTTGTCTGCCCTGTTAAGTAGTATAGATGGTGATCTGTGGCACCTCTGCAAAAAGAGTGCAGTGCTGGTGCTCGCACAAACGTGTCGGAGACCACCGTCCACCGTGCACTGCTGGGCACGGAGCTCCGCAGCGGACCTCCCCAGCGTGTCCACGTGATGAGCAGCGACACCGTCAGTTATGATTGCAGTCGGCACGGGGTGATCGGCATTCGACCGGTCAATGAAAACGTGTCGGCTCTTCGGGTCGGTCACATTATGACTACGGTAGCGCCGATGGTCGCCTCCACAAACGCCGTCACTGAGCTGAATGGTGGCTCGAAACGCGCAGCGCGCCGCTAACACAGGCTCGTGGGAGCAATATCGTGCTATAGAAGACGTTCTGCTGCGCTCGCATGGGACCTGTGACGGTAAACAAAGACAGGCTGGCAACTGTGCACCATGTGCATCCCTTCAGGCTCGATGTCTTCCCCCTCGGCGATGCCATCTTTCAGCAGTACAGTTGTCCTTGTCTGGGGGCCAGATGCATGTTACAGTGGTTTGAGGAGCACTGCAGTGAAGTCAGGCCGATGTCTCGGCGACCAAATTCACCTGACGCAAATCATATGAAACCCATCTGGGTCGCTATCTGGCGCCATCACTGAGCACGCAAATCGGCGGCCCATCTAACGCTCCACACCTCCACACACCTACCAACAAACTGTCGGATCCCTGATACGCACAGTCAGTGATGTATTTCGTTCCAAAGGTGGATAAACAAGTTATTAAGGAGGTGGTCATAATGTTTTGGCTCATTCGTGTATGTGCTGTGTGCTCTTTTGTCGAGCTGACAAGTTGCAGTGCTAAACGGCTTTGCCTCGGGATTTACGTTCAGGTCGACACTATTCTCTCTCTTATTTTATTTGACTAGCGTTGTAGAAATCATATCTGATTAATCCATTTATCTGGTATCCGTTTATGTATTTGTGCGTGATTTAATAAGAAATGTTCGCTTGTGTAATCGTTCGGTGTACACGTATGGCATTCTGAAAATATTTTCAAATGGTTGAAATTTAATTCTTGTTGGCAAAATGTCATAGGTATTGCTGTAAATTTTTTATTGTGTGCTTATTAATGAATACCAGTGTGTTGCAGTTAATTATTCTGAATCAATACGCTGACACTTGGGTTTCGCTGTTCTTAGTTGAGTGACGTGGTCGATGTCTGTGTGCGTTCGTTGGGGGCGAGATCTCTAGAGTGAGCGGACGAGGGGGTGAAGAGCAGTGCTTTCAACGGAGCGCGCGAGCCGTAAAACAGGCACTGTTGTAAATCTAGTCTTATTGAAAGGCATGTATGATGTGTCGGCTGCTGTTGTTGACATTATATAGTACCATATGAGTTCGTGCCGGAATTGTATATGAGAGAGAGTGACGGCTGTTTCGGTGCGAATGCGATTTGTTGGATTTCAAATAGAAAGGATAAGTCGTATCGGCAGAGTACAAGACTCACTACTTAATTTCTGCCACCTTCTCGGTGAATCGTTTTTTCAAAATTTGCTTGTCGCTAGTCGCTCTAGAATCGGTCCAAGTGTGACATCATCAGCACAAATCTTCCCAGGAGTGGAAGGTCGCGAAACGCACCAGGCTGAGGCCAGCCCGCAATTTCATTTCCTTTTATTTTCATTATTACGTCCTTTTAGCATGTAATAATTGTATTCATTTTCGTTTTCTTTTAACAGTAAAAAAACTTTATAGATCAGTTGCGACACAGATGAGTGCAGAGGCCAGAGCATCCCTTCAGTAATGTGTTTGTCATTAATTTGCCACTGGAGTCGGACGCTGTGTTAGGCTGGTAAGATGGCCGCGTCTCGACGTCAGTGTGTCCTGTCGACCTGTGATGGAGGGCGGAGCTCGCCGCTGTGGAGGCCGGCTCCCCTGCCCCTCAGCCGAGGGGCGGCCGTCACGCGCGCCCTTCCAGCTCCAGCTCCAGCCACACTGAGAGGCGGGCGGCGAGCAGTCTGGACCGGCGTCTGGAGGGCGGTCCGCACAAACGGCTACGGCAGAGTAGAATAAAGGAGCTACTGCAGCGGGCCCGTGCGTTTCTTTACGGTCCATCCTGTTCATGCAAACTGTCCTCTGTAGACCCCGGGCGAGACACCAGTCTTCAGCCGCGTGTGGCCGAGGCAGCGGACTGCGTTTCCAGGTGGGCCGGAGGCCGATTCAGATCAGGGGCAAGCCTCGTCGCTAGCCGCAGTATCTGAACAGTAATCTTGTTCTAAGCAAAACTCACCAAATACTGTCGTTGCACCAGACTCACTCGATGCACCGTATAAAAGCTGAGAAATGTATGTGTATAAGAAAAGAATGATTTCCAAAAGAATTTCTTCAAACTTCACAATAACAGGGTTTTTTGGAAAAACTGAGGATAAAGTGTGAAAAATGAGTGGTATGTGGTATGAATCTAGTAACAAGCCGGGAAGGTAACCACATATCTGCAATCACAACTATAATAATTATTAATTATTACTGCCATACGATAAATAAATAATTAATTATTATAACGACTATTTTAGATATTTTTCTAATGCCCATAAGTTCCCATTATAGGAACGAATGGAGTAAAAAAAATGTTAAAATATCTTACACAGTGACGGATAGCCTAACGTGTGATGCAACCTCAAATCACTTACGGTGTTACGGAATGCGACGGGCACAGGCCATCACTGCTGCCAGCTGCAACGGGACGTGCAGATTTTGCACGGTGTCTGTTCTTTCGGGCAGACGCCGCGCGTTCATATATTCGACTATTTGGCTCGAGCGATTTAGGGGAATCACTGAAAACTTAAAATGCGGATGGGTGGACGCAAATTTGAACCGAATGCGAGTGCATTGGGCTGTAGGAACCACTTTACCACCTTTCTTGGTAATTATCAGTCCAGATTATTACAGAATTCGGAGCACTGAAAACAAAAATGTACACTCGCGAAACTGACATACAAAATATAACACGCAGAACGAGATGAACGTAATGCTCCGTCATATATTACGAGGAACAGAACTCGGTATTTTTTCTCGTAACCTATAAGTACGCCTGACATTCCCTGTTTGAAGTTTCATAACAGACAGAATCCTACATGCTTTGTAATGCTAGACAGACGTATTAATGGAGCCATTAAGAACAAAAGTATATTATTATTGGTGTGAATGAGAAACACAGAAAGAGAAGAGTGAATAGGAGAAGACGTTGTGAGAACGGGCACCTGCCGCAGAGTGCACAGCTGGGGTAGTGGACGTGGCGGGCGAGTCACGGGGGCCTGCGGCTGCGCCGGCACCTGCAGCAGCTGCGTGCGGGCCGGGCCGTCTGTCGCCAGGGCCGGCGGAGCCCTGGAGGCCAGGCCGCAGGCTCCCACGGCTGTACTGCGGGCAGGGCTATGCCGTCGCAGACAGGAGGGTACGTGGCTGCCGGCCGCTCTGCTCCCACCCTGTAGCAACGCCGTCGTCCGTGCAAGAGGCTGTCACATAGTCGAATGCGTGAATCAGATGTTCTGCCTTGCCATTAACTCGAGAGTGGAAAGATAGGGTCGTCACGTGGCGAGCGCTTGACAGGCACAGAACTAGCAGAAGGTCTGAGGCACGAGCTGTGGGCCGTTATCAGTCGCAAGCGTATAAGGCAATCCTTCTATAGAAAAATAAAATTCAGAGGGCCTGAAGTGTAGCTGTGACTGATGTGGGAAGACAGCGAATAACGTACTTAAATTTAGATTAAGTGTGAATAACAAGCAACTAGTAACAATTGCGGCACGGTCCCGCAAAATCGACACAGATGCGTTCCCGCGGACGCCGAGGTGCAGGCCGCGGAGAAGAGAGCGTCGCCCGTGCAACTGCCTCCTGACGCGTAGCACGTCGTGACGTCACAGTCGATGACGACCAAATCGCGAGTCGAGCTGCTAGTGAGGTCAAAATTAAGTCGCCACATAGCGGAAGCTCACACTATTCGCTGTTTTAAGAATCGCGATGGTGGTGGGGGGGTGGGGGGTGGGGGGGAGACCACGCACTCGACGTAACGGGCCGTGTGAACCCCAACGGCGCCAGCTTCTCCAATTCTCATTTCACCTGATCACACATGGCCGCTGAAGTATAGCGCGCACGTAAAAACCGCGGCCGGGCTATTAGGTTCTGTGCGCGCGGCCTCTTCTTCCCGTCGTGGCACACTGGAGTGTGAGTGTATAGTGCGAGAGGACTCACTGTCCTCCCCTTGTTTCCACTCACAATAACTGAACGGAATAAGTTGTCTGGTTTAATTGTTTACTACATTAAACTTTACAACATTCACAGAAAGCGCGACGGCTGCGGCTCCTGGCTTAGCTGGAAGACGTACACGCCCGTCCGCTACGGGCTCTCGCAGCTACCTGTTCGGCCGTTACAACCGCTAATCCTACCTGCGCGCACAAACGACCTGCGAGATCCACTTCTGCACGTAGGTTGCAAAATCTTCCGAAAGGGAGCAGACTATACTGGACAGTCTAACCTGCCCCGTTCGAAGTTGCCACTACATGGCAGTTGGAGTGAGTAACAGAGTCCAAATAGGTAATGTGGCACAACCTAACCTATCCGAAAAAAAAGAGATGAAAACTCAGAACACAGAGAACCAACAGCTAGTAAGGGACGTGGTTCGAAACGAGGTGCACTACATCCGCAATGGAAAAAAATAATCCACTCAAAGTATCCACACCGAACAAATTGTTGGCGCTAGCAAGATCCGCAACCCGAAAAGCCAAGGAACGAACGACAGATATATACACAATGGGAGCCGTAACTTGTCCCTGAACTGGAATATGCTGCATGTCGTAACTCACCAAACGGCGAGTAAGCAGAGACAACGGCAGACATATTGAGTCCACAGCTGCTGGAACCACGTCCACTTGTAGTCGCAGCACTTCATCCTTCTCTCGCACCTCAGTAAACAGTTTGTTATTATTAGTAAGCCCTGGAGACACATAGTGAACACCGACACCCATACCTGCGGGAGAGGGCTGGCAACGACACACGTTCGTTGCAGACAGTGCGAGCGTCCGGCCGCCACGTCGCCCTGCCGCTGCCGCTGCCGGCGCCTCGCTGTCGGCCGCAGGAGCAGCAGCCGCAGCTCCGTCAGCAGCACCAGCTGCCTCCAGAGGCTGAGCCACGTTTAATACTCCAGCCAAAAGCGGGTTCGCACGCTGCAGAGCGCGCTGACGCACCTCCTTGTCAGCAGCCTCCGCGTTGTGGTTTCGGGGACCGTAGAATCGCCAGAAGAGTCGTGACGGGCACCGACGAGAAACTGACGTTTGCGACTCGGGCCGAGGATGGCCTCAAGCATCCGGTAACAATCCGTGCCATTTCATTCATTGTGACACTAACGATTAGTCTATCCAAGAGTTTGATTATTAAGAACTTAAATGTGAATGTTTACCTGACCTGTTAAAAGTCTTATGGGAACTGTTAAATAAAGAAGGATTTTGAAAAGAAGTGGTTATATAATTTCGTAGCTAGTGGGCAGCGAACATAACGTTCCATTCTGACAGCACTTTCCTGCAGACGGTGAACAAGTTCGACATAGCTACGAGTGGCACTGCACGGCTTCGAGGAGCGACACGAGTGTGGCAGGAGAAGGTTTAGAGGTCACGACTGACAGAGAGCGGAAGCGAATACCAGCGGCAACGTTCCACGGCCGCATCATCCTAGGGGTGGAAAGGTGGCGGGTACAGCGACGGCGTAGAAGAAATTCGTGATAGCGATAGGCTGCTACTGCTGCTCGAGGAGGGGTCTGAGCACTGCCTGACGGAACAGCCGGCTGGACCGAGCACCAGTTGTGTCGTAATGGTAGACACGACCAATAGAGCCGCCACGGAGAACAAAAGTTTAATTGTCCACTTTCGAGTAAGCGATAAGCACAGCGAGAGCGCAACAAGCAGCAGCAGCCGTACTGGGCACAGGGAGCCGGCGGCTGCTCGCCTACACTGTGTTATACGGTAGCTTCCACAACAACGACTCCACTGTATGCACACATTACACAGTGTGTGTGTGTGTGTGTGTGTGTGTGTGTGTGTGCTCTTGTGTGTGTGAGGGTCCGACGAGACGGGACGGCAGGGGGGAAGGGGGGCGGGAGGAGGGGCAAAAATACCGGGGCCCAAGTCTGACAGGGGCCAAAGTCTCTCAAGAATTTGGATCCCCCAAGGTGCTCTACTGGCAAATATCGACTGTTATTTAAAAATAAACTTTATCATATAATAAATTAAAGAAAATTACCCCAGAACCAGCACACAGAATGCTTTCCACTTCCATTCTTCACTTTCATGATTCTTACATGCCAAGTCAATACATTTATAGTTCGCATTTAATCTTGAATGCACATTTTTTTCTATACTCGTCGTGCCCTAAAACTACCTTGTGATGCAGTGTAAACTGCAGTTTCTTTAAATGTTGTTGGAAAACCTACAAAAAATTTGCCAACAAATGTACACGATACCAACTGCGAAACGGCATTACAATTCTGGTAGGGTTGCCGATAACATTCAGATATAAGACACTTCTGATTTCATCACAAGGTGATTTCACACGAACAACACAGAAAATGTTTTGCATTCAAGAATAAACACAAAATAAAATATATGTGTGTGTACGCACTGTCCTGGAGGAATCATGAATGTGAAGAAATGAAATGACGTGAGACAGGTAGAGTGGCCACGCTAATGCTCCGACGTAAAGATATATGGGTCTTCTTTCGTTCGCCTGTAGAATAGCCAACTTGCACGGGGACCCACTTGTTACGTGATGTAACATTACTTTTTGGTCAGACATGTTTGGCGTTCAGGGGTTCATCTCTGAAAATTGGAGAACTAAATAACGGAATGAGCCGTGCGTGGCTCATGTTACGGCCATCATGTATTTTACACCCTGTTTTTAACCTACTTCCACCTCACTATGTTAATTTATATTACTACTGTCACTGAGTTGCTGCTTTGCCTGACCGTGAGTGGCGTTAGCAGCGCGTATCGATATATCCCCTCTCGTAGTACCTTTGCTCGACTGCTATCATTTGCCGGTCGTTGTCTGTCGTAAGCAATTTCGGGACGTGAGTTCGGGCCTGTCAGTCAGCTGGAACGCGTCTGGAGCGCAGTCCGGACCTGCCAGTCGGGGAGCAGCAGTGAGGGCTGCGCCGACATGGCTCGGCCGACCATTTCCGCCACGCATCACTTGAGCTGGGCCACGGTCTTGGCGGATCGTTGGCCGGTCGCCCTACCGGACGACGCGTTTGGGCTCGCCGATCGTTCATGAGCCGGCTGTGTGTGTCTGTGTGTGTGTGTGTGTGTGTGTGTGTGTGTGTGTGTGTGTGTGTGTGCGTGCATCGACTCCCGATTGGTCTTCGTGCGTCCTTAGTTACTGTTGGGTATCGTTCAGGTCTTCGTGCAAGTGTTTCTCAGGTTATGTGTGTAGTTGGCTTTATTTCTCCTGGCAACTATTTTAGATGTTGTCCGCATTCTGAGAGAAGTCGGTCGGTTGCTGTGGATCAGGGAAGATATCTCCGCGCGGTGCAGTCGGCTGGGTCCGCTGGCGGTCCCTGCGCAGTGTCGGAGCGTGTGTGGAGCTGTCCGATCGCTACGAGCTTCGTGGTTCACCGACCCAGGACGTCAAAGTTGAGTAGTCGTTCTAAGTAACCAAGCCACGTCCATTCATGTTGTGTGGTTCGTTTCGGTGGTTTGCTGTTGGGGAGGTTTTCCCGTGAGCAACGCCGAGTGTTCGTATTGCTGAAATTTAGCCGCCATGCGGTGGAATTAACTATATTGGTTGACTACAATTCCAGTGCACCAGCGGAATTTTCTGCCTTATGGCCACTAATGTTCCGGTTACCTGCCCTGGCCACTAACGTTATTTCAGGCAGTGTCCTTTCGTCACCTGTTGTCGCTGTCCAACACGGTGTGTAGTTTTCACAGGTTATTACATATACATATTTGATTGTGGATAATCACGCCTGTAACATTTTGTTTCTCATGTACTGATTGGTGGCAAACAAGTCGTTTGTCGATCGGTCCGTGGCTGTCCCTTGGTTGGGTTCCGACAGTTCAAGTGTAGTTGGGCTCACCACCTGTCTCACCTAAGTGAACGAGGGCAGAGAGCTAGGCTTCTGAGTGCGGTTGTCTTTACGGTCTTTCTCACCGGTGTTTAATTGTTTATAATCTATCATAGCCAGTGATTTAAAAAAAATCTTTTTTTTACTGTGTTTTATGTAAGTAAGTTTGCTGAAAGGTTATTGTCGTTGTATTATCATTTCTTTTAGTCCAGTTTCAGCTACATAAACTTAAGGCTTATGGTTATATTTTTTTAAAAATTTTGGAAAATTAATTGTGGGCCTTCAGCATTTGACCCTTACTCTTAAAATTACCTTTCAAACTTCAACATTGCGGCTTGGACCCTTAGTCTTAAAATTATTTTTCAAGCTTAAACATTGCGGCCCCCCCATGAACCGTTGGTGGGGAGGCTTGCGTGCCTCAGCGATACAGATGGCCGACCGTAGGTGCAACCACAACGGAGGGGTATCTGTTGAGAGGCCAGACAAACGTGTGGTTCCTGAAGAGGGGCAGCATCCTTTTCAGTAGTTACAGGGGCAACAGTCTGGATGATTGACTGATCTGGCCTTGTAACACTACCCAAAACGGCTTTGCTGTGCTGGTACTGCGAACGGCTAAAAGCAAGGGGAAACTACAGCCGTAATTTTTCCCGAGGGCATGCAGCTTTACTGTATGATTAAATGAAGATGGTGTCCTCTTGGGTAAAATATTCCGGAGGTAAATAGTCACCCATTCGGATCTCAGGGCGGGGACTACTTAAGGGGATGTCGTTATCAGGAGCAAGAAAACTGGCGTTCTACGGATCGGAGGGTGGAATGTCAGATCCCTTAATCGGGCAGGTAGGTTAGAAAATTTAAAAAGGGAAATGGATAGGTTAAAGTTAGATATTGTGGGAACTGGTGAAGTTCGGCGGCAGGAGGAACAAGACTTCTGGTCAGGTGACTACAGGGTTATAAACACAAAATCAAATAGGGGTAATGCAGGAGTAGATTTAATAATGAATAGGAAAATAGGAATGCTGGTAAGCTACTACAAACAGCATAGTGAACGCATTATTGTGGCCAAGATAGATACGAAGCCCACACCTACTACAGTAGTAAAAGTTTATATGCCAACTAGCTCTGCAGATGACGAAGAAATTGAAGAAATGTATGATGAAATAAAAGAAAATATTCAGATAGTGAAGGGAGACGAAAATTTAATAGTCATGGGTGACTGGAATTCGAGTGTAGGAAAAGGGAGAGAAGGAAACGTAGTAGGTGAATATGGATTGGGGCTAAGAAATGAAAGAGGAAGCCGCCTGGTAGAATTTTGCACAGAGCACAACATAATCATAGCTGACACTTGGCTTAAGAATCATGAAAGAAGGTTGTATACATGGAAGAACCCTGGAGATACTAAAAGGTATCAGATTATGTAATGGTAAGACAGATTTAGAAACCAGGTTTTAAATTGTAAAACATTTCCAGGGGCAGATGTGGATTCTGACCACAATCTATTAGTTATGAACTGTAGATTAAAACTGAAGAAACTGCAAAAAGGTGGGAATTTAAGGAGATGTGACCTGGATAAACTGAAAGAGCCAGAGGTTGTACAGAGTTTCAGGGAGAGCATTAGGGAACAATTGACAGGAATGGGGGAAAGAAATACAGTAGAAGAAGAATGGGTAGCTTTGAGGGATGAAGTAGTGAAGGCAGCAGAGGATCAAGTAGGTAAAAAGACGAGGGCTAGTAGAAATCCTTGGGTAACAGAAGAAATATTGAATTTAATTGATGAAAGGAGAAAATATAAAAATGCAGTAAATGAAGCAGGCAAAAAGGAATACAAACGTCTCAAAAATGAGATCGACGGGAAGTGCAAAATGGCTAAGCAGGGATGGCTAGAAGACAAATGTAAGGATGTAGAGGCTTATCTCACTAGGGGTAAGATAGATACTGCCTACAGGAAAATTAGAGAGACCTTTGGAGATAAGAGAACCACTTGTATGAACATCAAGAGCTCAGATGGAAACTCAGTTCTAAGCAAAGAAGGGAAAGCAGAGAGGGACAAGGGCGATGTACTTGAGGACAATATCGTGGAAACGGAAGAGGATGTAGATGAAGATGAAATGGGAGATATGATACTGCGTGAAGAGTTTGACAGAGCACTGAAAGACCTGAGTCGAAACAAGGCCCCCGGAGTAGACAACATTCCACTGGAACTACTGACGGCCTTGAGAGAGCCAGTCCTGACAAAACTCTACCATCTGGTGAGCAAGATGTATGAAACAGGCGAAATACCCTCAGACTTCAAGAAGAATATAATAATTCCAATCCCAAAGAAAGCAGGTGCTGACAGATGTGAAAATTACCGAACTATCAGTTTAATAAGTCACAGCTGCAAAATACTAACGCGAATTCTTTACAGACGAATGGAAAAACTAGTAGAAGCCGACCTCGGGGAAGATCAGTTTGGATTCCGTAGAAATGTTGGAACCAGTGAGGCAATACTGACCCTACGACTTATCTTAGAAGCTAGATTAAGGAAGGGCAAACCTACGTTTCTAGCATTTGTAGACTTAGAGAAAGCTTTTGACAATGTTGACTGGAATACTCTCTTTCAAATTCTGAAGGTGGCAGGGGTAAATACAGGGAGCGAAAGGCTATTTACAATTTGTACAGAAACCAGATGGCAGTTATAAGAGTCGAGGGACATCGAAGGGAAGCAGTGGTAGGGAAGGGAGTAAGACAGGGTTGTAGCCTCTCCCCGATGTTATTCAATCTGTATATTGAGCAAGCAGTAAAGGAAACAAGAGAAAAATTCGGAGTAGGTATTAAAATCCATGGAGAAGAAATTAAAACTTTGAGGTTCGCCGATGACATTGTAATTCTGTCAGAGAAAGCAAAGGACTTGGAAGAGCAGTTGAATGGAATGGACAGTGTCTTCAAAGGAGGATATAAGATGAACATCAACAAAAGCAAAACGAGGATAATGGAATGTAGTCGAATTAAGTTGGGTGATGCTGAGGGAATTAGATTAGGAAATGAGACACTTAAAGTAGTAAAGGAGTTTTGCTATTTGGGGAGCAAAACAACTGATGATGGTCGAAGTAGAGAGGATATAAAATGTAGACTGGCAATGGCAAGGAAAGCGTTTCTGAAGAAGAGAAATTTGTTAACATCGAGTATAGATTTAAATGTCAGGAAGTCATTTCTGAAAGTATTTGTATGGAGTGTAGTCATGTATGGAAGTGAAACATCGACGATAAATAGTTTGGACAAGAAGAGAATAGAAGCTTTCGAAATGTGGTGCTACAGAAGAATGCTGAAGATTAGATGGGTAGATCACATAACTAATGAGGAAGTATTGAATAGGATTGGGGAGAAGAGAAGTTTGTGGCACAACTTGACCAGAAGAAGGGATCGGTTGGTAGGACATGTTCTGAGGCATCAAGGGATCACCAATTTAGTATTAGAGGGCAGCGTGGAGGGTAAAAATCGTAGAGGGAGACCAAGAGATGAATAGACTAAGCAGATTCAGAAGGATGTAGGTTGCAGTAGGTACTGGGAGAGCTGCATCAAACCAGTCTCAGGACTGAAGACCACAACAACAACAACAAACATTGCGGCCTTCTGCCTTTGAAAGGTTGTGGTAGTTTATTTTAAAATCTTGAAAATTTTATTGTGAGCCTTCAGCCGTTTGTATTGCATCTTGTTTATGTTTGTCTATCCACCCTTGCCTTGAGGCTTTCAGCTTAGCGGTGATATATTTTAATAATTTTATTTGAAATTATAACTGCGTTTTTTCAGTCACTTGAAATTCACCTTGTTGACTTTAAGATTTCCTGTGTGGAGGCCTTCAGCCGCGAAAGATTTGGAGTCTGAAACTCGTAGTTGTAAAAGTTCGGCTATGTGCCGCTTTGGTTGTAAATGCGTTATTAAATTACAATAAATTGCAATTTTAAGGTGAAACTGACCCCAACCGTATTTGTCCCTTTCCACAATCCTAATGTCCGCCCCGGTAGCTGAGTGGTCAGCGTGACAGACTGTCAATCCTAGCCGGCCGGAGTGGCCGTGCGGTTAAAGGCGCTGCAGTCTGGAACCGCAAGTCCGCTACGGTCGCAGGTTCGAATCCTGCCTCGGGCATGGATGTTTGTGATGTCCTTAGGTTAGTTAGGTTTAACTAGTTCTAAGTTCTAGGGGACTAATGACCTCAGCAGTTGAGTCCCATAGTGCTCAGAGCCATTTGAACCATTTGTCAATCCTAAGGGCCCGGGTTCGATTCCCGGCTGGGTCGGAATTTTTCTCCGGTCAGGGACTGGGTGTTGTGTTGTCCTAATCATCATCATTTCATCCCCATCGACGCGGAGGTCGCCGAAGTGGCGTCAAATCGAAAGACCTGCACCAGGCGAACGGTCTACCCGACGGGAGGCCCTAACCACACGACATTTCCATTTCCACAATCCTAATCACCTGTTCCGCCCAGCGGGTTTAGCGGGCTTTTCAAGGAAGATCTCTTGACTGCCTTCGATGCAGTTCTTGTGAAACAGAACAGCTAGATCACAACCGAAGAACGATGGAAAGCAATTACAGGTGCATTATCCGCCGAGTGATGCTCTGAATTATTTTATTTATAGTTGTGTCCATCACGACAGCAGTGCCATCTTGGACCAGAGGCAAAATGAGAATACTAGTCATTTATTGTTCATGTAACTATAGATTCAAATCGTGGTGAAAAGGTAACATTCATCCTGCATTAGATTTACTTCAGTAGGAATACTGATAAACAGAATAGAAATGAACGGCTTTGGAATTCGTAGATTGCAATCAGAAAACAGGAGTTTCTGTTGCACATTTAATTAGATCTGTATTCGTCGAACACTCGATTCCTATCGGTTAATACGGCGAACAAGGTTATGGTTGGGTGGTTCATTCGGGGGAGGAGACCACACAGCGAGGTCATCGGCCCCATCAGATTAGGGAAGGACGGGGAAGGAAGTCAGCAGCGCCCACTCAAAGCAACCATTCCGGCATTTGTGTGTAGCGATTTAGGGGAATCGCGGAAAACCGAAATCAGTGTGGGCGGAGGCGGATTTGAACCGTCGTCCTCCCGAACGCAAGTCCAGTGTGCTGACCACTGCGCCAACTCGCCCGGTCCACGGCTACTGTAATGGAAGTAACACGTGGGGCAGCTCAAACCTCTCTGTGTGCTTCTCACAGCATTACGTGCAGCACATGCAGCTGACAAGTGAATGGTCTCAAATCCAACATGTCGAAACATGAAATTTTTCACACAGGAAAAATACACCGAAAGTAATGCGCTATCAACATTTTAGATGCTAAGGAGCGCTACAAGTATTTAAACAGTGGTAAAGTTACTTATTTTTGACACAGTAGGAAGAGCTCGTGGTAGCTGTTCGTACAACCCTTCCCACCCGGCGAGCACGCACGCGCAGCCGTGACTGGAGGACGCAGCGCAGCTTAGCGCCGAGCACGCAGTGCGCACGCGTGAACTTCAAGCACTTAACCACACCGAGAAGGTCTCAAATCGTTACTTTTTTCAATAATTTGTACTTCATATCCGCAGCAGAGATGTAAGTGTTATACAACTGACAAGGAGAGGAAAGAAAATCAAGGCAGTGTACGATTTTACATTACGGAATACATCCGTCAGTCGGCCCTTCAACCGGTTGACATTAAATATTTTACAACAATTCCTGTAGCACAAATCTTACGCTAATTTTTGCTAACAACAAAGCAGTTCCTTGTTTATTTCCTATAGTCGTCAAAAAAAATGCGAAGTTTCCATCGGATAACGAAAACAAAGATTTTCCTTACACCAGGCACACCTGATAAAAGAAAAATTAATGCACTCAGGCACTTCACAGTAATTACTAGTTTGTAGATACATAAAACTGTAATCAGTCACTTTTTTTTCAATAGTTAGTTATTATTTCATAAACCGGTTTTCGAGCCTTTTCAGATTCATCTTCAGATGGTTAATTCCGATCCTTAATTTCCACAAGTGCGCACTAAGAAGAAGAATCATTTCACCATGAAACCGGGTATGAAATAAAAGATGTCAATTCGCAAAACTTAATCGACATAAATGTTTTTATATCATCATTACAATCAGGTGGCTAACCTGAAAACCTGATGTGAAACAGTTAGGATTATACTGTAGATGAAACATCCGGGTTTTTATGGAAATACTCCTCGAAGACAGCTGGTCAGGTCACTGAGGGATGTCATCTCACAACAGGTTTAAAAGGAGAAATTAAGAACAAAATAGACAAGCTTAAAATTTCAAGTTTATTTCCAAAAGTATGCGCATTGTTTACACCGTTCCACGGCTGTAAATGAAACAGCGGTTCATTCAACACTGTCGCTCGTGTTAAAAATTGTCTCAGGTGAACTATGCGTCAATAACATCTCACAGATTTGGGGAGCTTGGCAAGTGAAAATAATTTGCTGGACTTTGATGGCGTGATCCACACATTTGCTGAACGAGAGGCTCGAAAAGCGCCACTGACAGCGTTGCAGGGAGGTCGGTTTTTAGTGCGCTGCCCGACCCGCGGCACCACTCAGTTGCGGTCTCATTCAACCTGCTGTGCCACGAACAACTGTTGGTTCGCTCGAATTACGCAGGCAGTATCTCGTGCCACGTGTAGTATCATTGTATGCATGACATCTGTAAACGTACGTTTAGTGTTTAATAAGTGATTACTGAGCCGTGGCGACTCATATCGATAGTGCCACTCTGGTGGTTTATCTTTCCTGCCACGGACAGGGCGGTAAGCAGCGCCCTCTGGGGCCTACGCGAGGAGTAACGAGGCGAGGTCCTGTGGTGTGGGGGGTGCTCCGGGGCGTGGCGGAAGACGGTTGTCGGGTTGACGCAGCGAGTGTGGGACCGGACCTATCGCACGGAGATATGCAAGTTGGCTCTGAACGGAAGGCGCCACAGGAAGCAGCGGGAAGCGGGCGTCCTGTAATTTGTGTGAAGCAGTAACGATTTTTGCATTGGCTGTCCCAGTGGTTCCCGAGAGTTGCGGTGGCTGCTTTCGGAGAAGAGAATTGGTAAGAGCTTCTGTCTACGCTCTTTTCCGTACGATGTTGATGCCTGCCGTTATAAACGGTTAAAATCAAGCGCTTGTATTGACTATACGGGAACTGGTGATGTAAAATTACATTTGTGATTGAGTCTCACTTGTACTGTGACAACTTAGAGGCGAAAACTGTGGTGGTTTCATTAGGTCTGGTTCTAAGGGAGTCAGTTATTTGGGGTAACTGAGGGAGCACCATTATGTTGGTCTAAGTGATATGTTCTCCACGTTTTGTCTATGGCTTTGCGAAACTAAATCGTGAGTAATTTGCTATTGTATTGATGGTTATGTTGTAAAGACTGTTCTCTGGTGTGTTAAATCACGCGCTGATTTGTAGCCAATCTAAGCAGAAATTACCATTGCTACTTACATATGTGCTACTGTCCTTATGATTGGCGTTGTTTGTCTTTTTTGATTGTGGGTGTGCTCACGTTTAAAAAAAATTATTACGGCTACTTGTCTAGTAAGGAAATTGCTTAATCTTTTATCATATGCTGGTCTGTTTGCCTATCACATTGGCTTTCTATGCAGTAACTGAAGGAATGTGTACGGTGGTTCAAGATTGTAGGCTGACTAGTATTTGAACTGGTGTTAAGGGCGAGATCAGCATCCCGCAAACCCGCACGCTGCGCGTGGTTAAATGTTCCGCTATTGGGGAGCCGGCTCTCTGTTCTTGGATTTTGTAAGGGTACGTGATGAGCGCATCGCTGTAGTTTCTCGCGTGCTAAATTGCGGGGTGTCGGTGCCGTCCTAGGGCTAGACTTGTGATGTGTGTTATGTTGAAAGGGAATTAACTGTACCAAACTTAAGAGAGCTCTTAGTTTGTTTTAGGTCTGTACATGGAATGATGTTGATATTTTGTCGATTGCGGCAATAACTTCCTATGTGGGGAGATCCTCTGAGGGACTTGTATTGTACTGTTGCAGTGTAGTCCATCTGAAACGTGCTGCTTAAAACTTGGGACTGCAGCTCACTGATGTTATATATTACTGTTTAACCTTAAATGTCTTGGATGTAGTATGGTTGTTGAGGATTATATAATTTTGATCGCTGGTTCCTTAAAGGAAGTATTTCGTTTTAAAACATGTGCTCGGTTAGAGCCTATTTAAATATGATTTTAACTCATCATTCAAATTTTCTAGTCTTGCTTTCTTAAAAGGCTTTGTGTTAAATGATTGCTATTTGCCTGTTTCAATGTTTGAGTGACTTAAAGGAAAAGAATATTATTTTGTAATTTGTACTGATTGTTCCTTTTGGGTAATACCTGACATATGTGTTCAATAAATGAGTGTCTAGTCAATGGTGATTGCTAACCTACCCCTTCCACGGCACAGCCTATTGAGCTGCTTTGTGTCGAAATTGTGTTCAGAAAACCCCTCTGACCTGACACCTCAATTACATTTAGTGTATATTTCATCCTGGTGAGTATCATTTTTTTGTATTTTCAGTATTCCCCGAGTTGCGTTAGGTTTAAATCACGTCAAACCTTCTTCAAAATAGCAACAAAACTGGATAGCTGTATTCGGAGATGCGGACCCAGTCACAGATCCTACCCCATTCCCAATCCTGGCTCTCACCGGCCCTACGTTTGTATGTGTGCACGTGCATGTGTGTGTGTGTGTGTGTGTGTGTGTGTGTGTGTGTGTGTGATGAAAAGTACTGATCTGATAGAATTGTAGATGCTAACGTATTTTTAATACATAACAGAGTAGTGAAAATAGTGCAGGTTACATCCTTTATACATTTCTGATGCTATGTGCGTACATGTGAGATGAGATTACCTGATCAGGCAGAATTTTAGGCACATTATTTGGCATAAACATTTTTTGGGTACAGCGATCTTGTAATCTTTATAAAATCAGTGAAAAAACATTCTAGATGGCGATGAGCATTTTATTAAAATGACCAGTTTCGGCCTTGCTGAGGCATCTTCAGACAGCACTATCAGCTGAAGTTGACGATGCGTGGAACAGTCAGTTTGACTCAGTCGCAGTTTCAGCAGTTCAACGGTCTGTTCTACACATCGTCAAATTCAGCTGATGGTGCTGTCTGAATATGGCCAAAGCCTAGACCGAAATCGGTCATTTTAGTAAAATACTCATCGCAATCTAAACCGTTTTTTCGACGATTTTTTAGAAACGTTTTTGATAAATAATACAGACGTGGAAGTACTGTAAGTACGAGCGGTATTGCCAGTATCGTGAGGTATTTCCGGTAAAGAGTTCTTCTGAATGAGGCCGAGGTGGCAGCTCC
The DNA here is from genome assembly GCF_021461385.2 of Schistocerca piceifrons. NCBI lineage: Eukaryota > Metazoa > Arthropoda > Insecta > Orthoptera > Acrididae > Schistocerca > Schistocerca piceifrons. The sequence goes on from NC_060138.1 coordinate 16,503,960, forward strand.
AGGGTTGCGTACCAACTTGCTGTTCCATTTTAATGGACGGAGAAATGCTGGGCTATCATTGGCTCTTTCATTTTATTTCCCGATAAAATACTGTGCTCTGATTGGAGGGGGGGGGGGGGAGGGAGGGCGGGGGATTTCACGCACTGGAGATCATTGATGACATCACGCAATGAAGATTATTAACGATTTCACTCGGACAAAGTGAAAGATCACTGATGACGTCATGAGATTGTCCCTGCTCTCGCATGTAACCAGCCCAAAGGGCAAAGGTCAAAGGTCGGATCTGGTCCAGAAGCGGCAGGGAATTCTTACTGACACGTTTTATACGAAATTTGTCCTGAGTTCACTTCTTATTCCTGTGTTTACGGGTTCGTAAACATAAAGATGAGATCACCAGCTCCCGCTGGTGTGACGTGTCGCCGAGGGCGCAGCGACTGCTGGGGGGGGGGGGGTTGGACGTGTGCAGCGGCAAGCACGCCACGCGGCTCCCTCCCGTCTCTTCCCCACCAGCACAGGAGGCTCCAGCTGTCTGTTGCTTCCTCCAACTAACTTTCAACTGCCGACACGAGTGTTTCTCCAGACGCTATTCGCTTCCCACTGCCCTCACTTCGCTCCCTCGTCTGAAATTCAAAACCGCCCACTTGTACAGCCCCGTCGCACAGGCTTTTACTCCTGAATAGTTCAGAGCTGGAGCCCCAACACTGGAGCCGTTTTCAGGTTTAACTAATCTTTCATATTTTCATTTATTTTCTGCTGTTTTCACACTCTCAGAGTTGTTTTATTACTTGCGTCAGTTTCGATTTGCACCCTAGGCTCAACATCTGGTGGTGCCAGTTACCGATTTCCGTTACACAGGTGGTAAGTTGGACGTCGAGAACTAGTACGAGAAAAGCAGGAAGATGCCCCAACGGGATGTCGAGCCGAGGAATTCCCAGACGCTAATTGCTGTCGGTAAAGGTAATGAGACTTTTGTATACAGGTCGAAATAGCATTAAATTTTAGATAAGGCAAAAATTAGCGAAAATTGAAATCAGTAGCAATGTTGGGTTTCGAAATCACAGCTTTTCAGGTGCAAACACCAGTGTGAGAGCTGAAACTAGTGAGTGATCTGCTTTGCGTTTCCCGTAAGGGACCGAAGGAAAGAAAGTGGGAACAAATGGCTTAGGGAGAAAGAGTGGCATAGCAAGTGGCGGAATAAATGAAATTTACAACGGAAGGAGACATCATACAATGTTAAACTGCAAACAACTAAAAAACCTGATGTAAATCACTAAAAAGAACCTGAAGATGAGCCTCCAGGGCTCGAAATGCATAGTGCAGTAAATAAACGCAGCTTGTGACTGAAAGCGGTTTGTTCTTCATTTTACGAAAGTAAAACAGTCGCGGACGAAACACTGGAAAACAATGGATAAAATTAAGATAAATGAAATTATCGGAAAGAAATAAGTATTAAAATCGGTACTGAAACCGAGAACTTGCCATATGTAAACATTTGTGTGAGGGATGATATACGTGACCCACATTGGATTTACCGCGACGTGGAGTGGAGAGGAACAAAGAGGGGGTGCGGGAGGAGCGGCGAGACGGAAGCGCGGGCAAGACGGAGACTGGAAGCTGTGGAGGCGGTAGCAGCGCCCTGTCTGGCGGTCGCCTTACCTTGGCGGACGCCGGCGAGTGCGAGCTGCTGCGGCGCCGGCAGCAGGCCCTGGAGCACGCCGACGCCGACGCCGCCCCCGCCGCCCCCGGCGCGGCGGACCGGCCGTAGGGGGCGAGCCCCGTGCGCCACACGGGCTTGTGCTTGTGCTGCGGCGGCTGCTTCTCGCCCATCCTGCGGACACACGCGGCACCCCGCCGTCACGCCTCAGGAATACGATTTCACGTTCGAGTATATTACAGCAGAAAAAGAAAAACATCATAGCGGACGCCCTCTCACGCGTTCCGGTGGACCTTGAAGATGTGGAAGAGGGTGACCTTGGCGAGAACAACTTCAGTGTCATGTATATGCGTGGGGTTGCCTTCAAAAACCATGTTACGATGTCGTTAAGTGGCATCGCTCGGATACGAGAAAAGGATGAGGTGTTGCTGTTGCGAGACGTGAAAGCAAAGTGGCACGATAGGAACAACGTCGCACTACATCATTATTTAGTGCAGAATGACATACTGTTCAAGAAGCGAGGGGTTGACTACCACAGGTGGCTTCTCGTCATCCCTCACAAGCTAGTGAACAAGTTGGTACGGTACGTGCATTTGAGCTACGGACACTGGTGCACGGAGATGCTATGAAAAGCTGCGGGAGACTTGCTACTTTAATGACACGTTGAGGAGAAACCATTGCGTCATTAGGGTATGCAAGCCCTGTCAGCCGGCCACCGTGCAGTACGCCGCAGCGCCACACCCAGTTGTCTGCCGCCAGCAGACGTAGGGAGGTCGGGGCCGCCGGCGTCCTCGGACCACTCGACCGTTCGCGGAGCAGCTGCGGAGCTGACGCCAGAGTACGTCTGCCTCACTACCCTGAGGAGAGCGCCAGCGAAGGCGGCTGCGACGGCTCTCAACAATCACTTCTTAAAGGCAGTCGGTCCGGTGAAGCGAGTGATTTCGGACGACGGACCGCAGTTGCAAATCCGCGCACTGGAAATGAATGCTCAGGAAATACCTAATTAGGCCCATTTTCATTTCATTATTTCACGCCGCCTCGAATCCGAGCGAACGCACGATACAGGAAGTTAATAAGCTGCGCAAACTACACTGTAATAGGGACCATCGTACCTGAGACGTGCACCTGAGTACGTTTTAGGAGTTACCCAATGCCTCTTCTACGCTACCGCCTGTACTAGTTCTGAAGAACAAGCAACCACCGAGCAGCATTAAGGAGATTGTGCCTTGGCCAACACAGCCGAAAGTGTGCCATCGCGCGATTATTAACGATACAAAACATAAGGAGAACCGGTGAGGCCAAGTTGAGTGCAATATGGTGCAGTTAATTACGGATAAAATACTTCCTCGATACATGTAAGCGTCGCGTCAATTTATATTTTAAATTGTCGAATTATTATTTTTTCTGTTGTGTGTTAGCCTTTCGTAATCAGTGTATTTCTCATGTAAATGCTTGTGAACGAATATCGTCCGGATCTTTAATGTATTCCATGTTTCAATGTCGAGTTCCCAACGAGGAATGTCGTAAGTCTGCTCAGTATATCAGTAGTTGGTGGCAAGTGCACCACACGGCACATCTCACCGCCCTGCGGCTGAAGAGGCGATATCCGCCTTCCGTCTCACTTGGCAACAAGCTGCGCATCGAGGATAGAAGACGCCAGCGACTACGGTCATCTGCATAACGAGAACAGTATTTGTATGTTCTGGTTCCGTGTCACATCTCTAGCTAGTAAGTGGTCAAGAACCACTACTGTTGATGTCCGACGGAGAATTAATCAATCACAGAATTTCTCAATAGCATAGTTGAGATCGCCATCCTAATTGAAGTAATGTTCATGTTTCCACTGTTCTTAGTTAAAGTAATCAAGTTGATTTCGAGCAAGATATCTGCTACCTTGTTGTATGTGACTAATGAGCTGTTTTAGTGATCATACTCTTTATCGTCACTAAAACAGCTCATTAGTCACATACTCTTTGTCGTCCCCCCCCCCCCCCCCATGAACCATGGACCTTGCCGTTGGTGGGGAGGCTTGCGTGCCTCAGCGATACAGATAGCCGTACCGTAGGTGCAACCACAACGGAGGGGTATCTGTTGAGACGCCAGACAAAAGTGTGGTTCCTGAAGAGGGGCAGCAGCCTTTTCAGTAGTTGCAAGGGCAACAGTCTGGATGATTGACTGATGTGGCCTTGTAACAATAACCAAAACGGCCTTGCTGTGCTGGTACTGCGAACGGCTGAAAGCAAGGGGAAACTACAGCCGTAATTTTTCCCGAGGGCATGCAGCTTTACTGTATGATTACATGATGATGGAGTCCTCTTGGGTAAAATATTCCGGAGGTAAAATAGTCCCCCATTCGGATCTCCGGGCGGGGACTACTCAAGAGGATGTCGTTATCAGGAGAAAGAAAACTGGCGTTCTTACGGATCGGAGCGTGGAATGTCAGATCCCTTAATCGGACAGGTAGGTTAGAAAATTTAAAAAGGGAAATGGATAGGTTGAAGTTAGATATAGTGGGAATTAGTGAAGTTCGGTGGCAGGAGGAACAAGACTTCTGGTCAGGTGACTACAGGGTTATAAACACAAAATCAAATAGGGGTAATGCAGGAGTAGGTTTAATAATGAATAGGAAAATAGGAATGCGGGTAAGCTACTACAAACAGCATAGTGAACGCATTATTGTGGCCAAGATAGATACGAAGCCCACACCTACTACAGTAGTAAAAGTTTATATGCCAACTAGCTCTGCAGATGACGAAGAAATTGAAGAAATGTATGATGAAATAAAAGAAATTATTCAGATTGTGAAGGGAGACGAAAATTTAATAGTCATGGGTGACTGGAATTCGAGTGTAGGAAAAGGGAGAGAAGGAAACATAGTAGGTGAATATGGATTGGGGGACAGAAATGAAAGAGGAAGCCGCCTGGTAGAATTTTGCACAGAGCACAACATAATCATAATTAACACTTGGTTTAAGAATCATGAAAGAAGGTTGTATACATGGAAGAACCCTGGAGATACTAAAAGGTATCAGATAGATTATATAATGGTAAGACAGAGATTTAGGAACCAGGTTTTAAATTGTAAGACATTTCCAGGGGCAGATGTGGAAGAAGCTTTTGTAATGTGGTGCTACAGAAGAATGCTGAAGATTAGATGGGTAGATCACATAACTAATGAGGAAGTATTGAATAGGATTGGGGAGAAGAGAAGTTTCTGGCACAACTTGACCAGAAGAAGGGATCGGTTGGTAGGACATGTTCTGAGGCATCAAGGGATCACCAATTTAGTATTGGAGGGCAGCGTGGAGGGTAAAAATCGTAGAGGGAGACCAAGATATGAATACACTAAGCAGATTCAGAAGGATGTAGGTTGCAGTAGGTACTGGGAGATGAAAAAGCTTGCACAGGATAGAGTAGCATGGAGAGCTGCATCAAACCAGTCTCAGGACTGAAGACCACAACAACAACAACAACAACAACAACAACTCTTTGTCGTCTTTGTTTCGCCAGCTGCTGTATATATTCTAGGAGACGCTGCAGAACAAACGTGTGGCTGCGTCCATGGACACAGTTTTCCTGTAACGTGGCCTGTGTCTTTACCACTAACAGATGTGCAGCAGCACCTGTAAAACGCCATGCTTAATTTCGCAGGACGGAACAGGTAGTTGGAATTGCGGAAAGCGGCCAAAAGGGGGCTGTCAGTTACATTAACTTTATTTAGTTGTCGAAACAATACAGCAAAAATTTTTCATTATAGTTATCGGCTGAATAGGCAACACTATCAAGGCACGACCACTTAAATTTAAAAACGGCTGGAAGCCCATTAACTTAAAATTCAGACTCAAAACAGAATATTTAGAAGGCAGAAGGTCTCCCGTAAGTAAGTTCTATAACTTGGCTGAAGGCCCAAGAAATCTAACACTTGGAAAGCAAACAAGTTTAAATTAAAGACGGCTGAAGGCCCATGATTTAAGACTGCAGGTAAAATTAATTTAAAAAAAAATAACACAAAGCAGAAGGCCTTATGTTCAATTACGCTGAAGGTCCCACTCAGATACTTGAAAGACGAGAACTTTAATTTAAAAACGGCTGAAGGCCGATTACTTAAAAGAACTAAAATAACTTTTAGTAGGCAGAAGGCCCAAATCTTTATCTTTAAACAATATTTTACACAGGCTGAAGGCCCAAACAATCTAAGATTTAACAAGTAAGGAATTCAAATTTTAAAGCGGCTGAAGGCCCATTGTTGAAGAACACAACTACAATAAATTTTCAAAAGGCAGAAGGCCCAAAGCTTTATCTAAAATACATATTGTAAATGAGGCTGAACGCCCAAACAACGCAAGACTTGACAAGTAAGGAACTTTCAATTTTAAAGTGGCTGAAGGCCCGTTATTTAAAACCCAACTAAAAGCATACAAATTCAAACCATCGGCTATAAGCCATTAAAATACACAATCGAACACCAATAAGAAATGGCAGTACAGCCAGCATCGCTCAGAAATTTCCGGAGATCGGTCTGCACTTCAAATATTAACGTTAGCTTAGGGGAGACAGGTAGTCGTCCCAACTATACCCGATCCGCCGGCAACCCAACCAAGAGGCCGTCAACGAACCCACCAGCAAGACGACTTGCTTTCCACCCGACCAGTACACAAGGAACTCCAAAGCCAAAACGTAAAAGGCGTAGCCGCCCGCAACCAAGTATGCATAAGCTGTCAAAACTACACACACGTGTTGGACAGCGGAAACACGGTGAGGAAAGGACACTGCCTGAATTTTACGTCAGCGGCCAGGGCAGGTAACCGGAACGCTAAAGGCCACAAGGCAGAAAATTCCGCTGGTGCACTTGGACTTCAAACAACGAAAATACAGTTAAACTCCACCGGATGGTGGCCAAACTTTCGCCTACTCGAACACTTACTGTTGCTTGCGGTAATACCCCCAACAGCCAACCATGAAAACCAATGGCACAGTGAGAAGAGTCTGGCTTTGGTAATTAAATCGCCACTCGACTTTGATGTCCTGGGTCGGTGAGCCACGAACCCCGCAGCAATCTCAACAGCTCCCACGCACTCCGACACTGTGTACAGACCGCCAGCGGGCCCGGCCCGCTGCGCCGCGCGGAGATTTCCTGTCTGATCCACACCAACCGACCGACTCCTCAGACCCAGTACGCCGACGACATTTAAAACAAGTTGTCAGTGGAAATCACACCAATTAAACACAAAGTTTGACACTTGAACGACACTAAGCAGTGGCTGTGAAACCACGAAGACATGTCGAGAATCGACACACACACACACACACACACACACACAGCCAACCCATAAGCTATCTGCGAGCCAATTCACATCGTCCGGTAGGGCGACCGACCGGCGCTCAACCAAGACCGTCCCCGGCTCAAGCCATGTGTGCCGGCAACGGTGGGGCGAGTCATGACTATCCAAGCCTCATTTCTGCCCCAACTCTACGACTGCCAGGTCCGAACTGCACGGCACGCGCGTTTAAACTCGTTGGCAGATCTGAACTGCACTCCTGGCACGTTCCACCTCACTCACGACAGACGACAACGGGGAAGTTATAGCAGCGCAGCAGAGATAACACGTACGGGCTATATCGACAGGCGCTGCTGCTGCCGCTCAATAGCAGACAAAGCAGCAACTCGGTGACAACAGAAATTGAAACTAACGTAACGAGGTGGCAGCACGCAAAAAAAGGATGTAAAATGAGAGATGGCACGTGCGCGAGCCACGCACGGCTCACAAGGGAAGCCGGTTGCTGTCATAGACTAGGTGCCAGAGGATGACGGGTGTCGTAAAGATGATGGTTTTGGTAGCTTGGTAGCCAATAATTGTTTTGCAATTTTATAATCTAAAACTGGTTCAAATGACTCCGAGCACTATGAGACTTAACGTCTCAGGTCATCAGTCCCCTAGAACTTAGAACTACTTAAACCTAACTAACCTAAGGACATCACACACATCCACGCCCGAGGCAGGATTCGAACCTGCGACCGTAGTGGTCGCGCGGTTCCGGACTGTAGCGCCTAGAACCGCTCGGCCACACAGGCCAGCTTTGCAGTGGTGACTTGACTATTTTACTTGTCAATTCCTTGGACCGAATGAGGTCGTTTTAACTCCATTAATTTGGCACCACAAGTAAATTCTAGTAACACATTTTTGCATGATGAGATTTTGTTTTCCTTGCCGTGGTACGTTGTGAACAGAAGCACTGTCCACTTTGCGACCGGGTGAGGTCATTATTAACTCCATTTAACTTGGTACCACAGCATAAATGTCAATTCATTGTTTTAGAATGTAAGGAAATTTTGTGACCCCCAAAATTTTCTGACTGCCTGATTTAGCCGTTCTCTCAATTGTTTAATATTTGAATTTTCAAAAGATTACTTGTTAAAGCCATTCCATGGCAACGACGTTCCCTGCGCAACCTTTTTACGGGAGTTCGGGGTGATGAAACGTCTCAACACACCCGTTCCATAAGAACTTCCCACTAACTGAAGCAATTGTGAATTATGTGGCCCACCGTGTAACTGTGGTTGAGCGTATGAACCGCCCCAAGAAGGCTGACTGACGGCAAAAAAATGTTTTTTCTCTTCCCACAGAACCAAGTATTTTGCAAAAGGTTATCAGTGTTTGATTATATCGTGTCACTTATTATGTCCCACGTTTCCACATGTATACCTATTCCTTTCTCTGAACCGTCGTGTGTGTGTCAATGTGAAAAATGTTCAAATGTGTGTGAAATCTTATGGGACTTAACTGCTAAGGTCATCAGTCCCTAAGCTTACACACTACTTAACCTAAATTATCCTAAGGAAAATCACGCACACCCATGTCCGAGGGAGGACTCGAACCTCCGCTGGGATCAGCCGCACAGTACATGGCTGCAGCGTCTTAGACCGCTCGGCTAATCCCGCGCGGCTTGAATGTGAACAAATGAGTGTTTGAATGTCTTTTCTATCTGTTTGTGGTGGAAGCTGAGTTAGTCGTCGTCTGCTGGAGAGAGAGCTGTGTGCTCACTGCTAGGAGGGGAGAGCAGGATGACCGACTCAAGATCCTTGTACCTGGGCAGAGAGGTCTAATCTTCCTGGAGGTGGTGGTGTTTGTCCGTCAGGCTGGTGACGCACGCTCTCTCTGGTTTCCGTTTTCACCTAGCAGTCGGTGGAACCTTTGTGGAGAGGAAGGCATTCCGCTGCTGATTACTGGTGAGTACAGACGTAGCCCTACGTAGCTCTGCTAGCAACTTCCGAAATTTGCGTTTTGTCCGTTGTGCATAGCCTGAAACATTTAAGTTCAGTTCATCCGAAACACTGTGGGTCTCACAGTGCCTTTGTGCTATGAGATGGCAGTAATAGCTGACGATTATGTGCAATTTTTGCACTGATCAGACTTGGATTTGTCCCAGTAGAACAACGTGGTGCAATCCACATGTGACGATATTATTGTGGATTCTCGAAGTTTTCATGCAAGTGCGGATATCTGGCGTAACAAATCTATTGTGTGGGAGCCACGTGGGTGTGAGAAGGTGGAGGCCTTCAGCAGAACCAGATTATTCCCCATCGATTTGATTCGTACGACTGCTGTCCTGTGATAGAAATCCACTCTCCCTCTGCCCGCTTTTCCTCCTTTGCATGCGAGTGCTGGTGGTGGTTCTGGCTTGAATCCATCTTCTGGACTGAGTAACTGAGTGTATGGCCATTTCCTTATTACTACGTGTACTTTTCCTTCCCTAAAATTTCAAAGATGCTACTGCAGGCGGGTGTAAAATGAATGTATGGAGCAGAAAATACTGAACGCGGAAATGAAGATTTGACCCTGTCTGACTACCCCCTGAAGCAGATCTTCGGATCTCTTAATGGCGATATTATTTCCTCCTTCTTGCTCTTTAACATATAAATTACAACATAAATGAATGAGTAAGGGAACTAGAAACTACAAATGCTGTTTCTGCTTATACATTTATTGTACATTAAAACCCCTTTATATATTACAAATGCTTATATATCAATGTCCAATGGACATAAAGAGATACAACTGGATTTCCTAACTAATATGATTGATCATTTGCCCAAATCTGCCCCTTATTACGGCTACGCGATCTAATATAAATAATGGGAGATGACTGATATCATCTACGTACCAAACACTAAAAGACACTACTTCCAAAGATGATCTACAGTCGTGAGCAACCTCAATGGAAATAAGATTTATTTACTTTATTTATGTGATCACAGATGTTTAGCTTTACAGCCCTAATAAGACGAAGCAATTAGCGACATGCATAGGCAGAAGAAGTGCTCTCAGTCACTGAACGCTGCATTCTCAACGACGACTCCCTACCCGGAGGTGAAGTCCAAAATCGTATAAGTTCGCAACAGTACAGTGCCTAACCGTTCTAACTATAAAATCTCCTGAGACCAAAGACTGCAAGTCCATCTGTAGCGACAAAGCTGATACTGAGCGACCGTTAAACACGGGCACTCAAAACGGAAGTCCTCTTTCTCTCTACCACTGGCTTCCCAGCAAAGCTCGGCTCCCCTCCCTCGTAACTGCAAAAGGCGAATCATATTCTCGAAACCACAGAATATTCTCCCTCTCTACATATTCTTCCGAATGCTGACCAACCATATTTTAGTCTTTTGTCGTCCACCGAGGAAAGTTTGCGAGGAAATACCTATTCTCGCTAATTAGGAATAAATACAATGGTACATATCTCAGAGTAAAAATCCTCGGAAATAACCCAGTCTGCGTGATTTCCAAGGTAACACATCCTCGTTCCTCTCTGCTGCGTCCAAGATTTTCAGAGTTTCCGAAGTATTATCCAGTTATCCTTCCGGGTCCGCTACAACAATGGCCGGCCGCCGCGTATTGTGCTTCGGCGCTCAGGTGCTCCAACCGTCTGTCTTGGCCACTTTCTGTGTTTAAGCAGGACCAACACACCTGTGCGGGCTTTTCCATCCAGCGCTCGAGTTACGCCTGCCGTTTCTTTTACAGTGGCATTCCAACCGCTACTAGTATAAGCAATCATTCATTACGCCGCTTTGATAATAAAGACACTCCGTCACCTTTCATTCAATAAACGTCAACAACTATTTACAAGGTGTACGTGACAATCCTCCCCCCATGAACCATGGACCTTGCCGTTGGTGGGGAGGCTTTCGTGCCTTAGCGATACAGATAGCCGTACCGTAGGTGCAACCACAACGGAGGGGTATCTGTTGAGAGGCCAGACAAACGTGTGGTTCCTGAAGAGGGGCAGCAGCCTTTTCAGTAGTTGCAAGGGCAACAGTCTGGATGATTGACTGATCTGGCCTTGTAACAGTAACCAAAACGGCCTTGCTGTGCTGGTACTGCGAACGGCTGAAAGCAAGGGGAAACTACAGCCGTAATTTATCCCGAGGGCATGCAGCTTTACTGTATGGTTTAATGATGATGGCGTCCTCTTGGGTAAAATATTCCGGAGGTAAAATAGTCCCCCATTCGGATCTCCGGGCGGGGACTACTCAAGAGGACTTCGTTATCAGGAGAAAGAAAACGCATTCTGCAGATCGGAGCGTGGAATGTCAGGTCCCTTAATCGGGCAGGTAGGTTAGAAAACTTAAAAAGGGAAATGGATAGGTTAAAGTTAGATATAGTGGCAATTAGTGAAGTTCGGTGGCCGTGCGACTGCTACGGTCGCAGGTTCGAATCCGGCCTCGGGCATGGATGTGTGTGATGTCCTTTGGTTAGTTAGGTTTAGGTAGTTCTAAGTTCTAGGGAACCACAGTTGTTAAGTCCCATAGTGCTCAGAGTCATTTTGAACCTACTTATACGGATCTTTGTGTAACTCTGTGAACTGCCATGTTTCAAATGTATCAGAGACAAGTAATAAAACCTTGCATGTCCGAAAGAAGAGACACCGTTCATGATTCTGCAGCGGAAAATGCGTGACAAAAGACAGATTCCGACATCAAGTGTTATCGCACACTGAAATAGTGAAAATTTATGCTGCTCGAGCACTGGAACGCAGATTTCTCGCTTACCTAGAACAGTCGGCTTAACCACTTCGCCTATCCACGTACCCTTCCAGACCCACACAAAAGTAGGGGGACAAAGCCATTTCTGGGCCATTTTCTTACTGCGGGTTACCTAGATAAGGGGCAGGTATGCACTCACGAACAAACCTGTTGTTCTCCTTTAACAGGTACTTAACCTATTGTCCTGTTAAGTGGCTTTCCATATCACCTCCCTTAACGTATTGTTCCACCACCCCCTACCCTCCCAAACATCCCCACCTCTCGCTGCTAGAGGTACACTTTCAGGACTGAGTTATTGGAATAGGCCCTTTAACTATTATCAGTTGACTGACTACTTACTTAAGTTGATCAATTAATTAATCTAACCCTCCCCTCTGGGAAACCCCCCTCCCCTCCCACCCTCTCCTATTACGCATAAAATGGCGCGATAAAGACACAGTTAATCGGTCATTTGGAGGGAAATCGACTGCTGTGTATGGCATATTGTTTTACAGGATTCAAGGCAGTGCATGGAATATATGGAAAAGAGTATATTCTTTATTTATAAAAAAATCTGTTTGTGTGGGTTGGATTTCTCGTGCTCACGATTCTAGGCTCTTTGCAAGAAGCAATTACATGGGGCAAACATGTTGCATAACCTAATGTTCGGCACTGTACTCTGGACAACTTAACCTAATGTTTGGCCGTTTGTCAGCAATTAAGCTATTGTGATGTTAAGTGGTTTTCCACGTCACTGCACATAAACTTTTATACCGCGTTTGATACGAAATTCAGTAATAAGTTATATTCTCCCGCCGTTTTCTGGTACACTCTTCGAATTTAACATGCTTTTGAACACCATTTCTGGCGCATTCTTCATTGTCACCCACATCCTCAAACTATTGTTTCATGCTTTACATAAAAAATTATTCAAATTAACTTAGTGTTCTGCGCTTAATCAGCTGTTCTACTCCATGTCGCCCTCTCACACACAGCCAACCCTTAACTATTGTGCAGCCAACACTACATTGATATAACACATGTATTGGATAATTTGCGGCATCCTATTTCTCTTACACTGCTATTCTTCTGTATGTGGCGGGGGGGGGGGGGGGGCTTACCAGTTGGATCCGATTCAAGAGATTGAGAAGGTCCAAAGAAGAACGGCAAGATTCGTCACTGGCACATTTAACCATCGCAGGAGCGTTATAGATCTCAGTGAAAGTTTGAAGTGGGTCACACTTGCAGATAGACGATGCGCTAAACGGAAGAGGCTGCTAACTGCATTCCAAAATCCTATCTTCGCCGGGGATGTAGAGCATACATTATTACCACCAACTTCCATATCGCGCAATGATCACCTGTCCAAGATAAGGGAAATTGGAGCTCGTACTGAGGCGTTCAGACAGTCGTTTTTCCCTTGCGTGAACCGCGAGTGGAACAGAAGGAGGGAAATATAACTTTGGTGGGAATGGCGCCCCCCACCACACACCGCTTGGTGGCTAGCAGAGTATGTATGTAGATGTAGATGGAATATTGTTCAAATAAAAGATCGCTAATAATAAAAAACACATCCAGCCACTCGCCGACCGACACTAATCCAAGAGAGCGGTGCACTGGCGCCCCCAACTAACCTACAACGCGACAGTTCGGGCGCTGCAGGGATGAGGTGGTGACATTTCTTTCATACTTTACACCTGAGAAATTCCTATCGAAATACGTGTCCACCTATGTATCATTGCTGGTACGATGACGCATAGCTATAGTGCGGTCCACGGCCTAGAGATTTCACTATGCTTCCCAGGACACATTCCTAAAGGGAACAACCAGTCCGTCAGAGAATTTACCCATCAAGCTACCGGTGTGGGAGCACCACCCGCTATTGTTTTCTGCAGACAAGACTTTCAGAGGCAAAATTATTTTGCACAGATCGCTACATTCTACTGGCAGTTAAACCCCGCAAAAGTTGTCTACAGATCATCAAATACATACAAGACTCACAAGAATATTTAACAGTCTAACTACAATTAAATATAACGATTGCTGCTGCAGCGTGACACCGATCGATGTACAGGTAATGTCTCCTCTGGAACATTTTACACAAAAAGTGCAGTTATCTTTCATATCTGTAAAGCCCCCGAAAAAATTATGGTATACATACACTCACACATGGAATATGTCTCGATTCTCCGCAGTCCTAGGAAATTATCTGACAAGTCCGTTGAATCAGCGCTTCTGCAAGATGTTGCCAAGATTCTCTCAAACACGTGTTATGAAGGACAGACATCCAGAACCGTGTTCAGATTATGAATACCGGACCCGACGACGTATTGCTTGGAACGGCATCATCGACGCGGTTGGTGTACTGTAATTAATGTCACTATCGATATAACAGCAAGGAAAATGCTAGGGTACGCTTAGGGGTGCCGATGAGGGGGGTGTATTGTTACAGCCGTATTCCCCGTCCTGTTTCTGCACTACAGCAGATACAGTTAAACACTTGCATTTCTATATTGTGCAGCTGTTTACCGAAATGAACCTATCGCTACTTACGTTCGGACGTACTTCTCAGTACGTTGAAATCACAATGCACCACGTCCAATCTATCCTTCCACTACGGGTAGACATACGAAATAGTTTTTTGTTTTTACGTGAATAGTAGTTATATTACTTCCCACAAACGTATGTCGGAACATAAACCAGGGTACCTTCACGTTCAAGCAACTGTAAGACATTTTTGACTATCAATTATATGTGTATAAAAAAAATGATACGTCCACACTTGTGCCAGCCGGTGTCATTTCTGCACAGCGTAAAAGCCTCCCGCCATTACGTATTAGTCGATGAATAAAGGACGTAATTACAATTTAAAAAAGCTCTAGAGTATTTTCGGTTTATCGATTTCACCACTTCCACGAAGCCTTTTGTTATTTTCGAAACTTGTAAATCCAGCCAACACAGTGGCGTCTTTTTATATTCAGACAGCCAAGTCGAGGTTTGTGTCAGTGCATTCCATGCATACCTTCCACCACATACACACACACACACACACACACACACACACACACAGTGCCTCCCCCCCCCCCCCCCCCCCCCGGCCAAGAAATCATTGTGAGTGCAAAATATACCAGAGTACTTTCATTCGGAGTTAATTTTCACGGACGGAGCAGGTGGTGGAGAAACCGCAAAACTGTTTTAGTCTAAGAGCATTTTTAAGTTCATGTTGCTTAGCACCGTACCTGTTTAACACTTTGGAGCAGGAGTAGGATCACCGCGGGACGGATATGTCGTCTCAACAGGTAAAAATTGAGTTTGTTACGAAAAACAAAAGAGCCTGTTAGAGCATCATAGGAATATTTTGTTTATTACATGTGCGAGAAATGCTGATACAGCCCTGTTTAGATCCTATAATGTGGTGTGCGGGAGCTGAATTTTCGAGAAGGAATATTATGTTATGTATAAACCTCCTATAGACCTGAATGCAAATAATGCTTTATTACAATCGTGGAGTAGACTTGTGATAGTCTGTTTCAGCGCACTAGCTTTATCTAACTGAATAATCACTACGATCTGATTGTCATACCGTTATTCAACTTCAAGTGTGTCCTAGACGTCCGTGAATATGGTAATGCTGTAGTTCTGAGGGGCGGTACTGAGTGCAGTGTGCAAAGTATGATCATGCTTTAGTTGTCGCTATTAAAGGGGGATAGTGACTGCGCGACTCTGCTTGTTGAACAACGAGGTGTAATCACACATCAGAAAAAATATTCCATAGCTCTTACTTAGTTAATGAGAACTATGGATTCAGGGGGAGAGAAGATGTTACTGCTTACAGGGTGTCTGAGCTGGTGAAATCAAGAAATGCCTGTAATGTGCTGTTGAATATTTATATGAAACTGATAAAGAGTCGTCGCCACGTGAACGCTTTTGATCATTACATGTTCCCTACACAATTTGTTACCGTTACTACGTGATATATATTTTACTTGCACCTGACGTATGAGGCACGCTTGAAGCTCTATGACTCGAATGCGAGGTGCCACACTCATGGGCCGCTATCAGCGCCCCTTACGTCACTTTACTTTGAGCTTTACAGTAACGCCATTCTCTGTTTTCTGAGTTTCATAAAGCGAGGGAGGTGTGACCATGAAACAGAGTGCAGATGGGTGGATAGCAGATATTAAGTATTATTTAGCTGACGTAAACCACTTAAAGAACTGGACATTACTTTGTTTCGAATTTTTCAAATAGAGGAAGTTAGTAACAGCAGCGAAATTACCGAATGAACCGTCATACCGTTAAAAAATCATGATTTCTCTGAAATCGGTGAACTATTCTTTCATACTAACACCAATTCTAAAATAATTGTTAGCGCCCGACACCGGCCGACAAATACGTAGCTGCAGCTGTAGGAAGAATTCCACAACCATCTGGACGCAGGCTGTGCTCGCAGACGGGCACAGACGTGTCCAGCGTGGTCAGACTGGCAAAGTAATAATAATAATGATGGGTGTCCTGTAGCCCGGTAAGGTGCTGCTACTTCTTTAATGACCTATTTCTTTACTTCCTGATTTCTATGATGGTGAGCGTAGACAGTTCATATTTAAAGATGTTCCGTTAGCAGCGTACACTTAACTTATAGCAGATACATTTTCGGCAAGCGTTGCGTCGCCGAGACCTTTCAAAGAGGAGAAGTGTAATAAAACACGGAAGAGTGTGAAGTGGCTAACACGTTTCTATCATGGAATCAACTGCGATGATCCTGGTACACCTTATAAAGACTTGGAGACTGCGCGTCGAAAATTCGACCACACGGACACAATTATTTATGTCAAAGGCACGGAGAAAGTCATGTGGCTAAGGTGAATATTCAAGTTTGCTGCTATTCAAAACCTGAAATTCTTTGGCTGTCCTGCTCTCAGTCAACTCAAGAAGAATAAGTGTGAAGAAATAGTGTTACGTCTGCCTATGAAAATGTAAAATTACTTTTAAGTTGGATGAGAAAAAAATAATTTTTCTTCCCTAAGAATCCTTGTATACTTGTTCAAATAACTTACGGGTTTGCTGCCGGGTGACGTCGTCGGACACCGCCGATATTTCGACAGGGGCACACCCTGCCATTCTCAAGGCACAAATGCAAGTAAGAAGAAATGTGCTAGCAAATTTAATACCTCGGTTCATAGAGGAGAAACAAGGAAGATACCACACACAGAACAAGTGTCAACACAACCAAAGATAACCAACATCAGAAATATCGATGGTTACTATTAATCAACAGGTGAGGTAGCATTAATTCTGTTCCTCTGTTTTTTGATGAGAGACAGAGCCGGATTCCAAGCAGCATTTAAACAAAATCCACCATCTCTGTTAATAAGGTTGCTTGATAGTCTGATTTCAACATCTTCCTTAATAACACTATCCCAATAGTTTGACGTGCAAGCCATTGGGATAGTGTTATTAAGGAAGCTGTTGAAATCAGACTATCAAGCAACCTTTCACATTTCTCGCCCCTCGCCTGCAGGGAAGTCTCTGAAAATGTGTGTGTTCAAGGCGGTATGTCATGTAGCCACGCGTCCAATGAAGATTTAACTGCAGAATGTTCACAGATATATTTTAGCAAAAATATAATGATTAGGGTTTTTTAAATAAGAACAGTGGTGTAGGGTAACGATTTTTTTTTCCTTTATTCATTTCAATTCAGTTCTCGAGTTTACAATTTAGTTAGTGATGTGTAACATATGTATAGCTATTGAGATACATTTCAGTTCAATGCAGTGATACTCTTAAGTTATTATTATTATTATTACTGATTTTAAACAAAAGACAGTTACAACATAAGGAAACTGGAAGAGTTTGCTCGCGTTGTGTAGAGTCTCCAAACTACAGTTCGTAGCTCATTAATGAGCTCTACATTTAGACCCATCTCTCACACTGACGGCATAGCTGATAATTCTACGTTCCGTTTCGACTGATTCCTCATATTGTAGTCATGTACGCGATCACTGCTTCAGTGTTATCCACCCCAGAAGGTATAGCCCAGCCGGCAAAACTCTCTCTCCATCTCAAACAAGCGATGTCAGTCAATCATTATGTGTTAACCAATACTGTACCAGTGGACGGATGGGATGGAAAAGACAACATTGATGTACTCTAATAATAAACATCACAGTCAATGGTGCGAACAATTTTAGCAATTTTACACTAATTTCAACACCATCGAATGATATGACAGCATGTTTCCCAATTTCAGTATCATAGCTAAAGGACCCCTTTCTCCACTTTACGAGTATCATTGCGAATGTAGTTAGATGACTGCGCAGTGCGTCCAATCAATGTTAATTCTCGAGCACGAACATCATCAAAATATATCAGACAACGCTCTACATATTTCTAACACCCTGAGCATAGTGCATAATTCATGCTGATGAGCTTCACAGAGCATTCTCGCTTTCTTAGCGTAAAAATAGATGGTGAAAGACCCTCACACACTGTCATTGACCAGCCCACCCTGCAGCACCGCTACCGATTTAATCTGCATCACCCCGGAAATAGACCGCTAGATTCCACATCTCGTGAATGAATGGAGCTTTCCGAGTCCTCGCCCATCCAAGTACACGAGATTCCTCGAGATGCGCCCATGTCGAGGAGCTTAGCACTCATTATCGATGTATAGTAACAGATTTCCAATTGTCGTGATGTTAGTTAAGAAGAACAAGAAACAAATGATTTTTATGTGCGATGGAGCTCCAGACGGATGGAATTCGACGCATTTTTACGTAAATCAACCAAGCTATCAAGTCTAAAGTATTGTTCTAGATTCTAGGATCGGTACCTGGAAGGTATTGGTAAGAGAGAACATAAACATACTGTTGCGACCATATGTAGTAAGTGTTGCTTCGCGCAGTGGAGAATGGCAAAACAGAGGCACGCCGGCGACCGAGGCGTTGCGAGGTAGGCAGGCACAGACAGCCCTGCTGACAGCAGCAGTCTACCAGCAGGCTGACGCAAGGACGCACGCAGACCGAGCGCCGAGCGAAGCCTGGAGAGTGCTGAGTAAGGGGAAGTGAGGTCAGCACGCTAAGTTACGCTGCAATATACTGCGGGAGTAATAACAAAAAGCTACCACCGAGGGTAAAAAACGCCCTCCTGCCGGATATAAAGAGTGGAGCGCAGGCAGCAACAGACAGAAGTCATTAGGAAGCGGTTCGGATCTGAGGTCGGACGTGGTCCGTGTCCGAATGTTCGATCTTCGTAGGTGACGATTCCGGAAGTCCGTACCAGCTCGCAGGAGTCATCCGTTCGCCGCCAGATGTCAACTTCAGCTCTGGAGGTCGGCCCGAGTTCGGTCGGCACCACGGCTGACTGACTACAGCGAGGACTTCCAGCAGGACCGGCCGCAGCGCGGTCTCTGTCACAGGTGCCGCCGGGGACTGACGCCCGGACTCCACGGCAACCCGGCCCCACGGCGCGTGGTCCGCCCGTGACGGGACCTCGCGGACGTCGCGACTGGCGGCTTCCCAGCCGCCGCGCCGGTGCAGCACGCGTCGGCAGCTGACCTCACGGCGACGAGTTCGTCTCAACCACGGGGCATCCTGGCTTCAGCGGAGCACTGGTGGCCTGAGGCTCCGAGCGCGATCAGCGGCGCGTGTTGCGCGCATTGTCGGAGAATGTACACAGCAGCAGCCAGGCGGAGGGATCCGCAGGGCTGGGCAGCGACGACGAGGGAGAAATTGTGAAGAAAGTTCAATAAATAACTGTAAAACTCCACGCCGTCTTAGTCTTTGGCGCAGCCACTGTGTCTGCAGCTAACAAGTGGTGCAGAAGTGGTAGCAGTACACACTCTGCATTCTGCACGTAAAACGGGCTATAATGTTAGATCGCCTGCATTTCCGACCTATCAGTCACACAGAATGTAGCGCTTTTAATATTCCAATGCAAGCAATACATTTGAAGCGCACGACATACATCGTTCTTCCCAGTTTCTCTACGATAAACTATGTTATCAAACCGTAAAACGAGATACATGCACAATGTAACTTTCCAGAGATATATAGCGTCCACTGTTCACATCTGATCACAGTTCACAAATTATATGATGCCTGCATCAGTTCTATATAAAATGATCGTTAGTAGTGGGGGACACCTCTTACAAGGAAACAAATAAAAGCATAGCAGCAGCATCAGACATGTGAAAATTACAAGTCATTGAGTCCCTAACTCTGTAAACAGAACATCTGCCAGGCAGATGTGTACACGAGGATTGCAGCACCTCACAAGCACCTCCTTAACTTAGCTATGACGCTGAAGTCTCGATTTTACACCGGATGGAGTACATCGCATAAATCAAAGTTCGTTTAGAGGAATGTGTCAAGCCTCATCACACATGAGATGGAAGTCCTCTGATGACTGACAGGTTTACTGTTAACGATCGCAAGTAGACAGTGCTTTAAACCACATACGGAACACATGGCTGTATACGAGTAGAAAGCAGGATATGTCATGCGACTGCAATCTTTAACAGTAAACCTGTCGGACTTGTCAGATAATTTCCTAGGACTGCGGAGAATCGAGACATATTCCATGTGTGAGTGTATGTATACCATAATTTTTTCGGGGGCTTTACAGATATGAAAGATAACTGCACTTTTTGTGTAAAATGTTCCAGAGGAGACATTACCTGTACATCGATCGGTGTCACGCTGCAGCAGCAATCGTAATATTTAATTGTAGTTAGACTGTTAAATATTCTTGTGAGTCTTGTATGTATTTGATGATCTGTAGACAACTTTTGCGTGGTTTAACTGTCAGTACAATGTAGCGATCTGTGCAAAATAATTTTGCCTCTGAAAGTCTAGTCTGCAGAAAACAATAGCGGATGGTGCTCCCAGACAGGTAGCTTGATGGGTAAATTCTCTGACGGACTGGTTGTTCCCTTTAGGAATGTGTCCTGGGAAGCATAGTGAAATCTCTAGGCCGTGGACCGCACTATAGCTATGCGTCATCGCACCAGCAATGATACATAGGTGGACACGTATTTCGATAGGAATTTCTCAGGTGTAAAGTATGAAAGAAATGTCACCACCTCATCCCTGCAGCGCCCGAACTGTCGCGTTGTAGGTTGGTTGGGGGCGCCAGTGCACCGCTCTCTTGGATTAGTGTCGGTCGGCGAGTGGCTGGATGCGTTTTTTATTATTAGCGATCTTTTATTTGAACAATATTCCATCTACATCTACATACATACTCTGCTAGCCACCAAGCGGTGTGTGGTGGGGGGCGCCATTCCCACCAAAGTTATATTTCCCTCCTTCTGTTCCACTCGCGGTTCACGCAAGGGAAAAACGACTGCCTGAACGCCTCAGTACGAGCTCCAATTTCCCTTATCTTGGACAGGTGATCATTGCGCGATATGGAAGTTGGTGGTAATAATGTATGCTCTACATCCCCGGCGAAGATAGGATTTTGGAATGCAGTTAGCAGCCTCTTCCGTTTAGCGCATCGTCTATCTGCAAGTGTGACCCACTTCAAACTTTCACTGAGATCTATAACGCTCCTGCGATGGTTAAATGTGCCAGTGACGAATCTTGCCGTTCTTCTTTGGACCTTCTCAATCTCTTGAATCGGATCCAACTGGTAAGCCCCCCCCCCCCCCCCCCGCCACATACAGAAGAATAGCAGTGTAAGAGAAATAGGATGCCGCAAATTATCCTATACATGTGTTATATCAATGTAGTGTTGGCTGCACAATAGTTAAGGGTTGGCTGTGTGTGAGAGGGCGACATGGAGCAGAACAGCTGATTAAGTGCAGAACACTAAGTTAATTTGAATAATTTTTTATGTAAAGCATGAAACAATAGTTTGAGGATGTGGGTGACAATGAAGAATGCGCCAGAAATGGTGTTCAAAAGCATGTTAAATTCCAAGAGTGTACCAGAAAACGGTGGGAGGATATAACTTATTACTGAATTTCGTATCCAAGGTGGTACACTAGTTTATGTGCAGTGACATGGAAAATCACTTAACAGAAGAATATGTTAATTGCCGACAAAGGGTCAAACATTAGGTTAAGACGCCCAGAGTACAGTGCCGAACATTAGGTTATGCAACATGTTTGCCCCATTTAATTGCTTCTTGCAAGACCTAGATGTTTCCAAACAGCCTAGAATCATGAGCAAGAGAAAGCCTACCCCCACAAACTGCATTTTTTTATAAATAAACAATATACCCTTTTCCATAAATTGCATGCACTGCCTTGAATCCTCTAAAACAATATTCCATACACAGCAATCGATTTCTGTCCAAATGACCGATCTACTGAGTCTTTTTCCCGCATTTTCCAGGTGGGAGGGATGGGGGTACCAGAGGGGAGGGGGTTAATTAACTGATCAACTTAATTAAGTAGTCAATAATCTGATAGTAGCTAAAGGGCCTATTCCAGTAACTCAGACGTGAAAGTGTACCTCTAGCAGCGAGGGGGGAGAGGGGTTTGGGGGGAGAGGGTGGGGGAACCATAAGTTAAGGGAGGTGACATGGACAACCACTTAACAGGACAATAGGTTAAATACCTGTCAATCAAAGGAGAACAATATGTTTGCCCCTGAATTCACACCTGCCCCTGATGTAGGCAATCCACACTAACAACCTGGCCCAGAAATGGCTTAGTCACCCTACTCATCAATTCCCACACATCGCACTCTACACATGTAGTGTCTCCTGTCTATTATGCTCATTGCTCACAGACCCACCTCATTCCCACAGGAGGTCAAACGAAGAGTCCACCAGAACTGAAAGTATTATTATTGGCCATCAACGCGTATATATTTATACGTGTGCTGTTTGTTCTTTTGGCATAAGACTATGTTTTCAGTACAGATGCACTCTTCGTCCGACCTGTTCTGGGAACCAGGTGAGCCTCCGAGTGATGAAGGTAAAGGACAGGGAACATTACACGTGTCGTGCGCCATATGTGAGAATTTGTGTCGGTCTAGAAGTGGTTAAGGCGATAAGCAGGAAACCTGGGTTCGAGTCCCGGTCTGTCACAAATTTTCACCCGTCAGTTTGTCTGCGTGCGGACTGCCCCCTGCTGCACGTCGTGTGCTGCTCAGTGTTCGCCTACTCGTTTCGGTCGCTCCGCGCTCCTAGTTTTAGAATCGCCAACTCGTACAGAACACCGACATTGCAATTGATTTTCAGGAGTAAATTTGCTCTACCAAAAGCTCTGGAAGTAGAACGTTTTTTCCGAGACAGAGCAAGGATCCTAAGTGACGAACTTCTTCGAATATAGCTTTCTATAGTCAGTAGAGTGGTCTACGTCAATCTTTTAGGTGGGGCAGTCTGTTACAGGCTTCTCTGGGAGACTAAGAAACGGGCTCAGTTTCTGCCACTCAGGTGGTAATGTGTGTGCTGTGCAGATCGACCAAGATGGGCTGGCATTGCAGACGATCCGGAATATCGAACTTGCTCGCGAGTGGCCCGCAGGTGAGGAGGCGTCAGCGTTTCGCCCTTTCGGGGCGGCGCACGGACTTTGCGGCGGGGCGGCTTGGTCTCTCACTATCCTTTTAACAAACCGAAAAAAGCAACGTTGACGAAAATTCGACTAAATACGCAGCACGCAAAGCCCATTAACTCCAGTCCATGGGTAGTAGTTGAAAGTTAGTCAAACTACGAGCGTTCGGGGTTGTTGCACGAGTCGTTTGAAAAAATGTCATAAATTTCCTTTTAGTTGGTTCATTGTTATTAAAACAAGTAAAATGGCTATCAGGTCCGTACTTAATATTCAGACATCAATTGGCAATGTCCCTATACCAAGTTCACACCCAAAAGCAGCCAGAAGAGTCCGACCCGATATTTTAAACATCCTGAACAGCCACTGACCCAGACTACTTGCGAGTCGACACATTCAGTAGGCGTCCTGTACAGAGGTGCTCGCCACAGTGTCTCGAAATCCGCCACGCGGAGTTTAAGTCCGACTTGAAATGTTCACACACTAGATCTGCTGAAATAAATCACTCACTTTCTCAGAATACTCAACGCTGTAGTCCTTTTCATGAACTGCACGATAACCAATCAAACGTGCAATTTCTTCTTTTTGGTACAAATTTGATCAGTACGATTTACTATTGGTGTTTACCAGACGACTGCTCCCGAGCTACTACTGAGGCACAAAGCCCAACTCAAATGAGCGGGAAATGCTGGACTTCTATTGGTCAGTACGTTAAGCAGTCAATCAGATCATCTCGAGCACTGCTACACTCGAGGTATGTCTAATAGCAGCCGATAAGGTTACAACACGTAATTTAGACTAAAAATATCGTAATTCCGAAACAAGATAAAATTTAATGAAAACAAAATACGATTCCTTTCCACAACAAAATTACTAACAAATTTAATACTCAACGCCCCTTCTGGCTGCCCTTTACAAAATCAAGCCCACTCGGATATACCTCACAAATTCTCCTATTACCCAACAGTCTCACACTTACATTTACATAGTTTTTATAAAATATCTCATTCTCCCTTTACATCCTCCATTCACTCTCTTTGTCCCTCCAAAACACACAGACAACCAAAACACAATGAAATAATAATTTTCACAATGTACTGTTAATTATGCCTGAAATTTGTCGCAATGAAACTAAAGAAAATTCCAGAAAATTTGATTATATGAACCTGTCTTGATTGTAGTTTCAATTGATACTACAGATGAATACGAGGGCTCTTCAAAATGTAAGGTGATTGTCAAACTGAGCGGGCAACGTACATTCGATTATCGATCTTTTTTATTGTTATGTTGGCACACATGTTCCGAACATATGTTCACAGTTTCAAGTGTACAGCGTACTTCGTTTGCTTTAGTGTGCTCTGCGGTTTTCGATTATTATAAAAAATGTAGCAAAGAGTTTGCATCAAATTTTGTGTGAAAACTTTAATCAAGGCGAAACGCGTATGGCACTAAAATTGTGTTTTATTCAGTTGCTGTCAGACGGTCCATAAGTGAAAATCATCAACATACCGTAGTATTACGCGCAACTGAGGAGGACAGGACCAAAAAATTGAAGATGTCAATACAGCTATGTCAAGCATTCCCTGTCAACGTGTACAACAGGTTCAAGAAAATACATCTGAGACTCCATAAGACGATACAGCATATAAAATTCAACAGAACATGCAAAAAGAACGATTTAATTCCAAGCTACATTAATGTAAAGGTTAAAAACAGTTCTATAGTGGCACAAAAGTCGAAATCATTTGCAGAACGATATTGGTTACTACATGAAATTAAGATGCTCTATTCGAAAAAACAACACCTAAACATGATGCTCTATGAGCCTCATCTAGAATTGGCAAAAAACGTAGGAAACGCCACAGTTTTCATGGCACTAGTAGAAAAAACTGAGCACAACACATACATAGCAATGAAACATTTACAAAACAAACATAAACACAAGATAATGAAACTAACAGTAAAAAAGACGCAAAAATACATTTACATTTTAAATGTGAAACCACATGAACACCAACACTCATTCCATCCACGCTTAGTTAACCTAACAGAGACATAACTACACGAAAACGAAAAAATGCTCTTGGAAAAAGGTTTGAAACACTGCACCAATAGCAAGGTGAACAATCAATACATAGAAAATCTCATAGTAGAAACCGAACACATCCTTACACGTGAAGAACAACAAAATAATTGTGAAATAAACATAGGACTGACAAGAGAACTAGTAAAAGAAGAAATAAAAGGCATAATAAAACAAACACAGCAGACACATAATAAGAACAACCAAACAGAAGCAGCTACTATGAAAAGGTTAAAACAAAAGTTAACAAACAACAACGTATTAATAACAAGAGCAGACAAGGGAAATGTAACAGTACTCATGGATAAAGAGCAATACATCACAAAAACCAAGGAATACATAAACACCAACGCAATACAAAAACTGAAGTCAGATCCAACTACACGATTCCAGGCAAATGTGAAACGAACACTGAAAAACATTGAACACACACTCACAGACAAACAGAAATACTACTTAACACAGAAAAACCCACAAGCACCAACACTCCGCAGTCAACCGAAAGTACATAAAGACGGAATGCCAATGAGACCTGTTATCAACTTCAAGAAAGCCCCAACATCCCGCATAGCCAAACACCTCCAAAAGTTAGTTACAAAACACTATAAAGTAGAAAACAACAGAACAGTGATAAACACAGGAAACCTAATAGAAAATATACAGAACATACAGGTACCACACACAGCATCACTGATTTCATTCGATATAGAAAATATGTATACCTCCATCCCTATCACAGAAACAATAGAAATCATAGAACAAAATCTCTCATCCCACAGCAACCTCACCACAGACGCAATAAAAGAAATAACAGATATGCTCAGACTGACAACTGAACAAAACTACTTTCAGTTTGAGGAAGAATATTATCTACAAACTGATGGACTGCCCATGGGATCCCCAATATCAGGAACACTAGCAAACATTTTCATCAGTCACCTTGAAAATCAGATATTTGATAAGATAACCACTAATGAAAGTTTCAAAATCATATATTGGTACAGATACGTGGATGACATTATTTGTCTGGTAGATGAGCCAGGTGAAAAAATAGATGAACTCCATTCGGAAATAAACAAAGCTCATAAGAACATAAAATTCACACTTGAAAAAGAAAATCAAATAAATTTTCTTGACATTACAATTAAAAAAGAAAATGGAAAACATACATTTAACATCTTTAGAAAACCAACAGCCACGGACACAATAATACATTCCACATCCAACCACCCCCAAAGCCAGAAATTTGCAGCACTAAGACACATGTTACATAGATTAAACAGAATCCCACTCAGTAAGAGAAACTATGAACAAGAAATGAACACGATCATACAAATAGCTAGGAACAACGGGTATGACACACACGTGGTACACAGGCTCAATCAAAAAATAAAAACACAAATAAAAAACAAACACAACATTTCCACAATACAAAAGAACTCACAAGCTGAAAACTTACAAACACACTCAACAAACACACACAATGAAAACACCACACAGAAAAGAACCAGATGGTACACCATGACCTACACACATAAACTAACACACAGAGTTGCAAACATCCTAAAGAGACAGGGCTTCAAAATAGCATATAAGCCTGGGCAAACCCTTCAATCACACCTAAGCCAGCCAGCTACCAAGAGGGACAAATTCCAACAATCAGGAATATATAAACTTGAATGTCAAAGTTGTGATGCAGTATACATAGGCATGACATGCAGGAATTTTGAAACAAGATACAAAGAACATATCAGATGTTGGAAGTATGAAACAAACCATTCCACATTTGCAGAGCATTTAAAACACTACAACCATCATCCTACAAACATGGAACAAGAAATGAAAATAATGAGAATAAGCAATCATGACAAACATCTTATACAAATGCAAGAAAACTTCCACATCCAGAAAGCCATAGCAGAAAACAAACATGTGATAAATGAACAAACATACATCAGCTCAGGCTCCTTACTACACTTAATAAAGGAAATGATAACATAAAAAAAAATAGTATATAACACCAAAATACACACACACACACACACATACATACACAGCCCCCCTTCCAAAAAAAAAAAAAAATATTGTATATATCACACCAAAACACACACACACACATACACAGGACATATACAAAAATAAATAATTAAATACAATAAAATGAAATTAATATGACAGCAAAAAAAAAACACACACACACACACACACACACACACACACACACACACAAGCGCACACACAAATGCATACACGAACAGACCACAGATACTTCGATAGTTACACTCATAAGTTTGGCAGTAATATTCGATCTTTGGCAAAAACATTTGACAGTCGGCAACAGAAACCAAAACATTGCATTAAAACAAGCGTTCAGTGCATAGTGCTGTGGAATGCAGAAAAAAAAGCAAATTGGCGCTCATAGGAAGAAGAACAAGACCAAAAATCCAACAGGAGCGTAATATGTAAGAAACTGTCTACGCAACCTGTAAGTACAGTTCAAAACATTACTACTTAATAGGAAATACCAACCACCAGAACTGTTTATAACCTATAGGCACAGTGACAAAAATGTAAATAAAATAGCTAACATATGTACATATTACAGGCCACTGATGATGCCTTGCAGAAAATAAAGGCGAAACGCGTATGGCACTAAAATTGTGTTTTATTCAGTTGCTGTCAGACGGTCCATATGTGAAAATCATCAACATACCGTAGTATTAATCAAGCGCTCTAAAACGCTTGAAATGCTGACAGTGCCGTGCGGTGTTTCTGCTCTAAGTAAAAAAAAAAGTGTACAAGTGGTACAAGCTATTCCAAGATGGCAGAGAAGATGCCAATGACTAACCTCGCTCTGGACGCCCCAGCAGATCAATAACAGATGATAACGTCGAAGCCCTGAAGAAAATTGTTTTGGAAAATCGTCGTATTACCGTAAGAGAAGTTGCTGAGAATGTTGCCACATCGGTCGTCTAGTGTTATACATATTTTTTTTCGCATGTTTGGGCATGAGACGTGTGTCAGCGGAATTTGTTCCAAACCCTCTCAATTTTGATCACAAGAACCGTCGCATGAGCATCGTTCGGGAGCTCTTGAATGACGTCAATAATGATCGTGATTTCCTCAAAAGGGTCACAACTGGTGACGAAACATGGGTTTACGGTTATGATGTCGAAACCAAAGCCCGGTCGTCCCAATGGAAGCATCTCGGAGAGCCAAGACCGAAAAAAGCACGCCATGTTCGATCAAATGTCAAAGTTTTGCTCCCTGTTTTTTTTCTGAATTACCGTGGCGTAGTGCATGATAAATTTTTGCCTCGAGGTAGTATGGTCAATAAGGAGTATTACCTTGACGTTATGCGCCGTTTAGGAGAATCAATACGGAAAAAAGTCAGAAATTGTGGGAAATTTTTTTTGGCCAAAAACAACACGACAATCATGCCTCAGCCACCATATTCACCGGATTTGGCCCCCTGCGAATTTTTCCAGTTCCCAAAACTGAAGAGACCGATGAAAGGTCGAAGATTTTCAACGACTGAGGAAATAAAAACTGCATCGCTGGAAGTACTCAAGGCTGTACCAAAAAGTGCTTACGAGAAGTGCTTCGAGGATTGGAAGAAGGGGACAACATAGATATTGATGAATAAAGATCGAAGCAGAAGAAATGAATTAAAATTTGTGCCGCGGCCGGGACTGGAATCCGGGTCATCTTGCTTACTAGGCACAAATGCTAACCATTACACCACAATGCTACACGAACTACCAAAGTTGAGTGCCCTCCCCAACATTATCGTAGATAAAGAAGAGACTTAAGTGTCTCAGGGATAAATATAAGATCTATAAGACTGATGAATAAATAAATATTTTTTCATAAAAATACAAAGTCCCGTTAGTTTTTGAACACACCTCGTACATTACAGTCCCTAGTTGGGTTTCACAACGCGAGGACAGTTATTATGTTTTTAGCTTAAAATCTATATCTCCGAAACTACTGAAGTTATTTATTTGACATTTTACCAGTATGGTTGTGTTATCCATACAATTTGGTATACAAAATATGAAAAAGATGGATTAACAGTTCATAGTACTACTTCAGATTCACAGAGAGCACGAGTAACGCGTTGCACGCAGCGTTAAGCAAGTAGACGGCCCGCTCGGTCCAGTAGCCGGCGTCAGCTGTGCCGACCTGAAAGCGAACGCCTGCCCTCCTGCCGGCTCCACAGTAAGCTGAGCTTCCAATTAGTAATAATTTGCTACGTTACAACCTGTTGCGGAGAAATCGAGTTAATTCAGCAGTACCCGCGTCAGGTCCGCGTTACTTTAAATAAACCCACTCTGTCGTGGCTGCACTTTGTAGGGTGCAGAGCCATCATTATTTATGAAGGGCAGCCGAAGACCTGCACAGAATGCACCAAAGAAAACCACATCCGTCTGAATGTCGGCAGAGAAGTATAGCACAACTCTCACATGTGGATCCGATCCCTCCCCCATTGCCGACGTCCTAGGCGTAACACACGTGGCAGCGCTCAACAACGATGTCGGCACGTTGCTGACTCTGACGGGCGATAGTGACACACTGCACGTGACAGGCACTACAGAGGAAAGGCGTGACTCCTGCGCCCATCACTGTCTCCACTCCTGTCCCGACACCTATGTCGACAGGTAACGAAAATGCCGATGGAGGCATAAACGTTGACACCCTGATAGCGTCCGCGGCAGTGTTTGTGCCATTAAAATTCTTTGCCACTATCCGACAAGAAAGCGACGGGACGACCGTCACTGACAGACGGTGCTGGGCCTCGTCCAGACGATAGTGGACTGGTCGACACCCACCGACACACGCAGCCTCTGCCCACACGGCGTGGCGCCCCTGTCCAGAGTGTCACCGCGACAGCAGCGCCAATGCTGACGACGGACATCCTATGACTGAAGTCATACCGGCGCCTAAGATGCCAGTTGTCGACACTGCGCTCATGGAGACCTTTCCAGCGACTAATGGAGGGTGCTGGGGGGAACTGACACCATGAATCTTACAGAGCTATTAAGTAGTTCTAAGTTCTAGGGGACTGATGACCTCAGATGTTAAGTCCCATAGTGCTCAGAGCTATTTGAACCATTTCTTACAGAGCTGTCCGTAAACCCGTAAGAGTACGAGGGGGTGGAGATGACTCCTGAACAGCACATTCCGAGGCATCCCAGATATGATCGAGGAGGTTCATGTCTGCAGATTTTGGTGGCCAGAAGAATGTTCCTGGTGCCACTGCGTAGCAACTGTGGACGTCTGGGGTATCGCATTGTCCTATTGGAATTGCCCAGATCCGTCGGAATTCACAATGGACGTCAATGGATGCAGGTGATCAGACAGGATGCTTACGTATGTGTCATCTGTCAGAGTCGTATTTAAACGTATCAGGGAGGGGTCCCATATCACTCAAACCGCACACGCCCCACACTGTTCCAGCGCCTTCAGCCTTCACCAGCTGACATGCAGGGTCCATGGATTCATGACGTTGTCTCCATACCCATACACGTCCATCCGCTCGATAGAATTTGAAACGAGACTCGTCCGACCACGCAACATGTTTCGAGTCATCAACAGTCCAATGTCGGTGCTGACGGGCCCAGGCGAGGCGTAAAGATTTGTGTCGTGCAGCCATCAAGAGTACACGAGTGGGCCTTCGGCTCCCAAAACGCATATCGATGATGTTTCGTTGAATGGTTCACACGGTGACACCTGTTGAGGGCCCGGCGTTGAAATCTGCAGCAGTTTGCGGAAGCCTTGTGTCTCGCTGAACTATTCCCTTCAGTCCTCGTTGGTCCCGTTCTTGTAGGATCTTTTTCCGGCCACAGCAATGTCGGAGATTTGATGTTTTACCGGATTCCTGACATTCACGGTACACTGGTGAAATGGTCGTACGGGAAAATCCCCACTTTATCGCTACCCCGGAGATGCTGTGTGCCATCGCTCGTGCGCCGACTATAACACCACGTTCAAACTCTCATAAATCTTGATAACCTGCCGTTGCAGCAGCAGTAACCGATCTAAGAGCTGTGACAGACACTTGTATTATATATTGTATTATATACGCGTTGCCGACCGCAGCGCCCTTTTCTGCCTGTTTAGATATCTCTGTATTTGAATACGCGCGCCTATAGCAGTTCCTTTGGCGCTTCAGTGTACGCTTCATATGTTACGCCAGCTGATGATGCCGGTAGCGGTACGAGTATACTGGTGCAAAATGGCGCAGAGCTGACGAGGCGACGGATCTGCTGTCAGGCAGAGGACTGGCGATAACCACACAACGTACACGGACTGCAAACATTTGTGTCCCGTCTGGCACGAACAAAAGATGGGACCGGTCGCGTTTCTATTTTTAGGAGATCTCGCTTTTGTTGCTGTGACGCTACGACAACTGTCGTAACTTCAACAGAGTGCTTCATTCCAAAGTTCAATACCCCACTTACACCACGTGCCCTGAACTCTGCCTGGGATGCAAGAACTACGCCCCAGTTTCAATGATGTTTATATACAGTTGCTTTTGATCTATTTATGTGCGGAGAGAAGCGTTGTCTGTCAGGAATAACGCTGCGAAGGCACACATTTCATTGCACGGCAAATGCGGTTCATCAGGTCACGAGGTGAAGTTGCTACTGGAATGGACTGTGCCATACGCGATGGCGACGGGTAGCTGTACGAAAACGGACAGGTCTCGGACGGTGAACATTGGTGGCGGTCTCCAAGAGTCCCTGCAAGCGATGGACACGCTCGAATCCCTGGATTCCGAACGGCAATCAAACGAGTCACCTCGATCGAGACCTTCGTGGCATCCAGGATATCGCACCTGTCTCGTATTTTCCCAATGACGGCAATGATGGCACAAGGACTACCGGAGGCGTTGGGCTATTTCGTCTGCGCTGGACGTATCCTCGAGATACAGTTTGACACCTCGACTGCCCTCACAAGCATCGGTCGGTTGGTGATTGTCGACGGCGGTGCACGAGCGGCCGGCTGCACTGTACGCCAGCCAGCACAGTGGTTGAGCGCCACCGGCCTACTGGCTGGTGCTCCGACGCCCGCCCTGCCGTTGCCCGCACCACGCCTCCCCTCCCACACATCCTCATGTACAGCCACGTGCATGCTGATTTCCCCAGCATCGCCGGTGGGGACACACATCATCTAGTGATGAGGGCTTACACCCGCAACGTGATTCTGAGTCTCTATACCGTGCTCCATGACTCACGGTGGCTGCCTTGGTACGGGAGTGCGCGCCTCCTGTACCTTGTCGGTAACGACGTTATTATGCCCAAAGGATTTTCCACCTATGAAGCCCACGTTCGGTCATGAATAAAAGCATTATCAGTATACTATCTTCTCCGAAATGCTGCTCGACTACTGAGCTTTCTTCCAAGAACGGCATGACTCTTTGATGAAACTTTCCCCGAACTACGAATATCTTCAAAAATGGTTCAAATGGCTCTGAGCACTATGGGACTTAACATCTATGGTCATCAGTCCCCTAGAACTTAGAACTAATGAAACCTAACTAACCTAAGGACATCACACAACACCCAGCCATCACGAGGCAGAGAAAATCCCTGACCCCGCCGGGAATCGAACCCGGGCGTGGGAAGCGAGAACGCTACCGCACGACCACGAGATGCGGGCTACGAATATCTTCGCCGAGAAGATGTGTCCGTCCACGTGCCACCCGTGCGCCGGGAATCTCTTTGCTATATTGTGGTCGTCGAAAGAGATTTGCTGTTGCTTGAGAGCCTATTTCGTTTCTTGCTTGTAGACGTCTAAAAAAGTAGCCTGTATAATGTATAGTTGATCATTATAAAGACGCATACATTTTTGTAGTAGTTTTGAAGTACAGTTTCGATGACTCTTGTACAAGCTAGTTTATATATGTTAAGAGAAAGTGGTTCGTAATAGGCAGGGAACCCTGGACCGGTTCACTTTTCGCCATTGGATTTATCTCAATGTCCGATTTCAGCTGATGTCGGAATGTCTCTTTCGCCAGTTTGCGAACGGTTTTCTGTATAAAATCTTAACGTGACAATTGCGATATATTTCTCTTTATACGATGGGTAACATTCCTGCACAGCTTGAAACACTGTAACCGAAATTTTCAGCATTAGAAGCACCGTACATAAGAGCATGAGGCCAAAATCCTGACACATTATAATGCGGAAATTATAGGAAGGAAGGAAGATTGTGTTTAATGTACCGTCGACATCGAGGTCATGGAGTCGAGGGAGGGAAAGGAAATCGGCCGTGCCTTTTCAAACAAACCATCCCGCCATTGGCCTGGAGCGATTAATGGAAATCACACGGGCCGGCAGTTAACATGGAAAAAGGACGAATTGCAACATATGTAAAAGTTGAATACGAAAGTAAAAAATGTTGAAAGGAATAATTTTTCTATTGATCAGCACCTAGGAGCATGTGTTTGTGAGCTGTTACTGCAGAATACTTCTCTGATAATTGTCACTGTCTACAAATATCCTCTAGAAAACTATTTACGAGAAATCTATGTAAAACTAGGTGCATTATCGAGATACCTGTCACACAATAAGAAACAGCTGGTAGTTCGTGGAGATTTCCATGTAAATTTCTTTAAAAATACGGACAGGAAAAAGGAACTAGTATTTGGGTTTAATTTAACGACAGCAGTCAATTTTCCAACCCCTATGCAGCAAGATAGTAGGACATTGAACTGGTGGTGCATAGAAACACCACATTTCAGTATCAGACATTATTTTTGACAAGATCATTACCTGTAAAATTCTGAAAGTGTCCCCCCTCCCCCTCTCCAGCTCACAAACACGCAACAAAGTGAAAGCCTACTCACTTAGGTTGCTGAAACCAGTATGAAACATGTGTTCAGTTTCATCTCTATGTAAAAAGGTGTCGTACAATACATTAGAGTAATCAAGACGAGGGTCAGGAATAAATATAAATCGTTAAGTCCAGACTGTCCACTATTTCACACAATATTACAGTCCGTGCAGTTTTTATGTAACCACTACATACAGTGTATGTTATATTTCTAATTATAGCCTTAGACAGATGTTTTCCTAAGCACTTCAATAATTCGGAGTAGGAATTTCTGGAACACTCAGTCAAACAGTTTTAATTTATTACATTTTCGATGTCACAAGGCACGCTCTCTGGTGAGGTCATTCACCTCGAACGCACAACGTCTTCAGTGACCTTGACAGATGCACGTACGCTTTCATCAATATCCTTGAAAACATGACAACATCAAGATCACAGAGTGTCGAAAAATTTATATAGCATGTGAAAATTTTTATATAGTGTGTGAAGATATCGTTGTGTTCAGTGTGTTCACTTATGTTAAATTCATGTTAGTGATAGTTCACTCTGTAGTAGATTTTGTTTTCATTTCATTTACACATAGAGAGGACTAGTTGAGCATGACCTAGAGAGGCTAGAAGAAAATGTTCAAATGTGTGTGAATTCCTAAGGGACCAAACTGCTGAGGTCATCAGTCTCTAGACTTACACACTACTTAAACTAACTTATGCTGAGAACAACACATACACACACCCATATCCGAGGGAGGTCTCGAACCGCCGGCGGAAGGGGCCACGCAATCCGTGACATGGCGCCTCAAACGTCGCGGCCACAGAGGCTAAGTTCTGAAAAACTGAGACCTCGAGAAGTTAAAGCAGAGAGACTGAGCGACCATGCGTCACTTTGGCGTTCATGAAACAAATGGATTAATAACCCCATACGGAATGAGTGTAATGTCTGTTCTGCAAATGTTTTAGATAATGAAGTCAGCTAAAATCGAGAATCATTGGTGGATTCTAATGATACGTACTTTTCTCTATCAAAAGTGTTAAGGGTATGTAAGATAATAAAACGTCATGTACCGTTCCTCTAAAATTGCAGTTTTCTTTAATGATACCTCACCCTATCTTCTTTTGACGCACTGTCCAAGTGTTGTACGAAACAAGTTTTGTTGTGAGATATTGAATCTTTCTTTGTGGAAACTATAAATTTCTTCCCTTCTTTTTAGAATTTTGAGGGGTGCAGTGGATTGCATTGTGACTTGAGAGGCGACTTTTGAGTGTGACGTGAGAATTATTTGTGGAAAATATGTTGCACGATCATTGAAAGCAGTGCATATGTTGTTACGTGTTTTTGGCCTACTGCTAGTTGCAAAATATATCTTAGGATACTTGCTGAGATGTTTTGACGATTTGTCAGATGTCAGCTTTTGTCAACAGAGCGCTCAGCGATCATGACTACATTTATGTTAGGAATTGTGCCTTCCTTGTGCCTTCCTCTATGTCTTTCGTGCATTCTAATTTGGACAACGCCACCCATTCTGAACTTGCTGTACTTAGAGCACTTCCCAACATAGATTATCACATGGACAGACCTACGATAATGCACTAGCAGAGTGTTAAATTTAAGATTAGGGATAACGAGATTTGTGGAAGATAAGATTAACGAGTTTGTCTGAGTGAGGATTTACACCTAAGTTTCGCTGTGGAAACCGTGTTTTGATTTGTCTCGATTTTTGATGAAGTAAATTAAAAATACATATCAAGCAGAAGCACCTGTATGTTAAATTTTTCACCACTGCATGCTAACATTCACATTCATTCTAGTGTTCACTGACGGCAGAAATTGTCATTGGGATTACCACGATCCGGGGTACAGTTGCGAAACCTGCCGGCTACATCTCGCTGCTGTTTCAGAAGCACACGGGATGCGGGCAGAAGCGGGGAGAGGCGTGGGCTGCAGGCTGTGCAGGTGAGTGACGCGTCCAAGCGGTGAGTGGCGGGGCGACCGCTCGCTCAAGTCCACTTCGGACTTCAGCAAGCCCGAAGCCGCTGTAGTGGCCTTATTCTCAAAGGAGTGCAGCTATGCTCAACAGCGTAATGCCAAAGGAAAGAACTGTCACTTTTAATTCATTTTTAAGAAGAAAAATTTTATGTACAAACATTCTTAGTATATTTTTGAAACAATTGGGAACCAAGAGAACTGCAAATAATCGTTCATTGATCAGACATGGCAGAAGCCACGTTTTGGAAATGGTTTATTGTTTTACTCACTAGGTCGTAATCACTAGATTTCATTTTAAGACTACTTCATTTATTTTGTATGCTTCTGATCAGTTTAAGATGCTATTCAATTGTTAAATAGTAAAAATTATCAAACATTTGCTAATGTAGGGGACATTGCTACTACAAAGAGGACATCTTTTGTATTACACATAAATAAGGTTCTGTTCGTTTTATAGCCATATATCGCAGCCTGATAATAAACGCCTTCTTTCCGTAATTGCTCATAGTTTTCACGCTTCTCCGAGAATAAGTAAACATCGCGCATCTGTAGGAAAGTTTATAATGAAAAATGTAGTCGCTTGCCAAATTTACGTTTGGTTCATTTTAGGTGATACATTACTGTGTATGAATTGTGGCTAACATATAGCAATGGTTTTTAACGCTGGTCTCCTGCACTGTGCAGACGTCAATTTTACGCCTTTTTAATGCTGCCGCTACTTCTCGTGCTCTTCCATTCGTAGAGCCGGCATTAAGAGTGGCAAATTTTGTTACTAGAGCTCGCTTGTTTAGCCGACCTCGTTCTGAAAAAGTCGGTAACCCTTGCTCATTTCTCACGTCATTCGGGCCTGGATGACGCGCGTCGCCTGCGGGGGACGCCCTATCCTTCCTCCATTCCTTTATATTTCGACTTCGACGCACGATGATGTGACGGAAGTCACGAGAGTATGTCGCCGATGCACAGTCTTAATCGGTGGGCCTACTAGTCCTCGATGAGCCGACATGCGACTGCGGGACGGCAGTTTTGGTGCTGGTCCGCGGCAGGTACTTCGCTTCCCTCCTACCATCCACATCTGGAAGGCATTCTCCCCTTCCGCCACCTGGGGACGCGCCCACCATTTTGGTAATTTCACTGTTCTATACTGATCGGTATTTTCGGATGTTGTCTGAAACATCAAAGAAACTAATGTGATACCGTTGACTCTCTCACACTATGCAGAAACCGTGTGACAGCAGTGCTCACTGAATGTGGTTCGTTTAATGTTCTGTCTTTGTTCACGTATGGCTCTTCACAATAACCTAATCATCCGAGGCAATCATGTGGCTTTATTCATCTGATGCTAAAGAATCGTCATAACTATTGTCGAAAACTAGCGTGGGAACAGTACCCTTTGCCACACGTTGTAAGAAATTATACTGCATGCAGCCACCGAGTTTCATTCGAGTCGGCCATTCATTGCAGTTTTTTTGCATGTTTTACAATAAAACAATTAATAATTACATATTTATCTTTTTACCAGTAATACGTACGTTAGACATGTATCCCGATATCCAGTCATTGATCAGTCAAGGTGGGAATACTTCAGAAATCACATCATTGCGAATATTCGAGAATACTTGACCTGCCTTCTCGGTAGTTGCATTTTTAAAAAAATAAACTAGTTGCTGAATTTCAAAATAACTGGCAGTCTTTTTACTAGGTTTTGGCAGAAGAAGCCAGATGGAGTTAAGGGCAACGAACGTGCAGACCAACCAACTAGTGAACATGGGGCAGCAGCTACTTCCCTTCGACATACCTCAGCCATACTGGCATTTTCGTAGTAGAGTCGTCAGGCAGCAAAAACGGAATGAATATAGTAAAAACGGATCGTAAAATCAAAGGAAGACGGTACTGGTCGATTCAGTAACAGATGCCAAGCTACCCTTCGTTTCTCACCTTGGCACGAGATCAGAATTTGTTACTCCTACTCTTAACAGACACGGAGAAAGTCATACGAACACCAACAAAATGAGACATTTGTTGAAATTAACTCCTTCTCCAAGCTGTGACTCCTAGGTGGGGGTGTTGTAAGGTGGCTATAATTTCTCACCTTATGAGCACTCATCTACATATTTTGCCGTGATTTACAACCGGAATTAGGTATTATTTGATAGGTTGTACATCGTATATGTGAATATTTAAGAAAGACTGACGCTGTCATCCGAATGGGGGACTATTTTACCTCCGGAATATTTTACCCAAGAGGACGCCATCATCATTAAACCATACAGTAAAGCTGCATGCCCTCGGGATAAATTACGGCTGTAGTTTCCCCTTGCTTTCAGCCGTTCGCAGTACCAGCACAGCAAGGCCGTTTTGGTTACTGTTACAAGGCCAGATCAGTCAATCATCCAGACTGTTGCCCTTGCAACTACTGAAAAGGCTGCTGCCCCTCTTCAGGAACCACACGTTTGTCTGGCCTCTCAACAGATACCCCTCCGTTGTGGTTGCACCTATGGTACGGCTATCTGTATCGCTAAGGCACGAAAGCCTCCCCACCAACGGCAAGGTCCATGGTTCATGGGGGGAGGATTGTCACGTACACCTTGTAAATAGTTGTTAACGCTTATTGCATGATACGTGACGCAGTGTCTTTATTATCAAAACGGCATAATGAATGATTGCCTATACTATTAGTGGTTGGAATGCCACTGTAAAAGAAACGGCAGGCGTGACTCAACCCCTGGGTGGAAAAGCCCGCACAGGTGTGTTGGTCCTGCGTTGAAGCACAGTACAGCGGAGGAAGGCTGGTGTTGAAGCGGGGCCGGAACTCTGAAAATCTTTTATGAAGCAGTGAGGAACGAGGAACCGTTACCTTGGAAATCATGCAGGCTATATTATTGCCGAGGATTTTTACTCTGAGATGTGTACCATTGTATATATTCCTAATTAACGAGGATAGGTATTTCCTTGCAAACTTTCCGTGGTGGACGACAAAAGACTAACATATGGTTGGTCAGCGTTCGGAAGAATCTGTAGAGATGGAGGATATTCCGTGGTTTCGAGAATATGATTCGCCTTTTGCAGTTACGAGGGAGGGGAGCCGAGCTTTGCTGGGAAGCCAGTGGTGGAGAGAAAGAGGACTTCTGTTTTGAGTGCCCGTGTTTAACGGTCGCTCAGTATCAGCTTTGTCGCTACAGATGGACTTGCAGTCTTTGGTCTCAGGAGATTTTATAGTTAGAACGGTTAGGCACTGTACTGTTGCGAACTTATACGATTTTGGACTTCACCTCCGGGTAGGGAGTCGTCGATGAGTATGCAGCGTTCAGTGACTGAGAGCACTTCTGCCTATACTCACGTTGAGACGTTATCTGATCTTTGTGGCTTGGAGTTCGCGTTTCTCGTCTGTAGGACTCAGAGAGGAGAAGACAGGATTAGAATGTATTAGTCAGAGGGACTGTCTTCTGCCGTCCTACTGTTTGAATGAGGGTTTTTTTTTTAATATTTTGTGGCTGGAGGTCTTCCATCATCACAGAAGTGTACAAGAACCATCACTCCGATGCACCGGATGCAGCACATACAGTGATATTGCTAATTGGTTCGGCTTATTAGGGCTACAAAGCTAAACAGCTGTGATCACGTACAGATTTGGGCAATTTATCAAGAATATTAGTTAGGATATTTATTTTTATCTCTGTATGTCCATTGGACATTGATATATAAATATTTGTAATATATAAACGAGTTTTAATCTACAATAAATATATAAGCAGAAACAGCATTTGTAGTTTCTAGTTCCCTTACTCATTCATTTATGTTGTAATTTATATGTTAAAGAGCAAGAAGGAGGAAATAATATCGCCATTAAGAGATCCTAAGATCTGCTTCAGGGGGTAGTCAGACAGGGCCAAATCTTCATTTCCGCGTTCAGTATTTTCTGTTGCACACATTCATTTTACACCCGCCTGCAGTAGCATCTTTGAAATTTTAGGGAAGGGAAAGTACACGTAGTAATAAGGAAATGGCCATACACTCAGTTACTCAGTCCAGAAGATGGATTCAAGCAAGAACCACCACCAGCACTCGCATGCAAAGGAGGAAAAGCGGGCAGAGAGAGAGTGTATTTCCACCACAGGACAGCAGTCACGACAACTTTGTTTGTTACACACTGTCTTTATGTATCTGATCACAAAGACGTTCATGACAATCTGAGGATGGGCTCTACCTGAAACGCGTCAAATAGTTATTCGTTATTCAGCAAGTAAGTTCCCCATTAGCGAGCGATACAGCAGCTGTGCAGTACTCCTGTTGATTTGAAATGAGGTCACATTCTTCCTGCATGTCTTTGTGTCACAATTAGAATATGTATGACGTCAGTATGTATTAAAAATATCACATGGGGGAGACTGCTCGGACTTGGCGATGTGAGATGCATTGGGAACCAGATTTGTGCCACGTGTTGCGTGACTGTTGCGTTAGAAGAGGAAACGGACATGCATCCTCAAAGTGTTATATTTCTAAACCTGTTGCGATTATCACGCCACCAGCAACCGGATGTCGGATCACGTGCTCTTGTATTTCGTCCGTACCGACCCAGAGTGGGCGACGATTGTTCGTTGAAAGTGCGTTTAGGTCCTCACCAGAGATGCGACTGGACGTTAATTTAGATGGATGTCGTGAGGGCAAGATTGTACAATGGGAACACTTGTTTTCTGTAAGAGGACGATTAGTACGAGTTTGAGGAGGCTAGCGAGGTTGCTATGAAGAGTGGTATGAGCGAGCCACCATTACGGGAAAACGCGTTGCGCTGTGGTACATTCAGACGTCCACCAATTTGCAACAGTCCTACCTTCAGCAACACTACGAGATTACATATGGCATCTGCTGGTTTGTCGTTTAGTACCATATAGGTGAGGAAGGAAGCACGACAGCTGGAAAACTAATAATGAAACAGTGTTATGAGAGACACAGATTTCTGAGCACGCTGGATTCCCAGAATAAAGTCAAAGTAATGACTGCTCTTATACAGGTGAGTTCTTTCACAAGGTAATATTGCGAGGACTTGGCCATGTCTTCACGTGATATTTTAAGAGGCATAAAACGGCTTGCTTTGTGCGTAATATGAGGTAGGATATTGTTTTCTCATGTTGTGAGATTTTGTTGACAGGTAAACCTTGTAGTGTATGAAGCTCTAGTGAAGAAGACAGAAGATAAACGATGATGGCTGGATACTAAAGAATGATACCATCAAAGGCGAAAACCTGAGTATGCAGTATTATCGTTACGGAAATATTTTTGAAAACGGTAATTTTGAATGCATATTTACAAAGACATTTTTAAACATGTACTCTTATAATACTCGTATATTTTGAAACATATTTTAATTTTTGTAAACATACTCGTATTTCTTTAAAAGATAAACAAGTATCTTCAGATATGAAATGTCTATACAGACGCCCATAAAAGAGGCGACTAAATTGCAAATATTGTTTTCTGCGCGTGTAAACAGTCTTTGAACATAATATACCGTAGATGTTACGGGTACTGTTGTACAGTCAGTTTAGTCTTTGCCGCTGTCGATATCATTTACTACTGTAGGTTAAACGTAAGTTTGAGTCTGCAGTCAGTACAGCCAGTTTAATCTTTAGAGCTGTCCAGACAACTTCAAACGCAAGTCAGCACACTGGAACCAGAGTGTGTACTTTATGTAAAGTCGGTCTCAGTCTGTGTCTTCTACAGTGAACGAGTATATTCTGACGATGCTCTTGTTCATTTGAAAGGCGAAACCGGTAAAGAAAAATTACTAAGAGAAGCTTTTGGCTGTTTTCAAAAACTTTTAAAAAGTCGCTTCCCCTGCAGACAATGGCGGCTCTACCTGTATCTTTTAGTTTACTTGCAGTGTCTACATAACTGACGGGATAAAATGAACACGAAAATAGTTGACAATGTTACACTTAATGCACGTGTGGAACATGAGACTAGTATCATTTTGTAACATCTCCCATTATTCTTGTACCGACCCTACATCTGCGACGAAAAATATTTTTCGATGTACAATAAGTCCAACAACTGATTTGTCATAAGAGGCACTAACTGTGAATAAGATACAATATACAATATCAACAGTATACTCATAAAAGACGATTATTAAAGAGCAGTAAACATAGAATGCTATAAAGGTAATAGTTACTTAGATTCTGTAAAGAGGGAACTTCCTTTATTATTGTGATTTTCATTACATTTTATGCTACACTTGTGTACATGTAATTCACTTTATAATTTTAGAGTCACTCTGTGCACTAATTTTGTAACGTAATACTGTAATAGCTCAGTATTTGTACTGAACTGGCCCTGGCCGGCCGAAGTGGCCGTGCGGTTAAAGGCGCTGCAGTCTGGAACCGCAAGACCGCTACGGTCGCAGGTTCGAATCCTGCCTCAGGCATGGATGTTTGTGATGTCCTTAGGTTAGTTAGGTTTAACTAGTTCTAAGTTCTAGGGGACTAATGACCTCAGCAGTTGAGTCCCATAGTGCTCAGAGCCATTTGAACCATTTTTTTTTGAACTGGCCCTGAGGACAGAGCACGATTGCGGACGCGACGGCGCGGAAGCGGGCGACGTGGACGTGGGCGTGGACGTGAACGTGAACGGGAGAGGCGGATCGATGTGTTCGCAGTCCGAGGGGCCGGCGGCGGCTCAGTCGTGTCGCAGGGGCCGTCAAGCTGTCACTGAGAACACGGGGACTTGGAGCGCTACGACTACCCTAATAACTGATCTTACTGGAACAACACCGCAATACGTCAAGGCTTTTCCTTGAGGAATCCGTCGCACATTACTCTTTTTCTCCTCATTCAGAATCGTACGCTGTAACGTGCCAACTGGCGGTACTCAAGACCGGACTCACGACGACAACGGATCGTACTGTACCAACGTCGCTATGCCGCTGATGTACGGCTTCCTGCCGCGCAGAACTGCTTGAGCGAACCAGTCGACCTCTACACCAGCGGAGCGCCCGGCAAATACTCAATGTCTAGCTCGTACTGCAGTTGCACTCTTAAAAGACAAACTGAGGACAGGTCAACCCTCGGATAATTAATACTGCAGCAATCATAAACACTGACGAGACGGCAGACTCAAATGTCGAATAA
The DNA here is from genome assembly GCF_021461385.2 of Schistocerca piceifrons. Classification (NCBI taxonomy): domain Eukaryota; kingdom Metazoa; phylum Arthropoda; class Insecta; order Orthoptera; family Acrididae; genus Schistocerca; species Schistocerca piceifrons. The sequence goes on from NC_060138.1 coordinate 16,547,163, forward strand.
TAATAAATACCACCATTACTACACACGACGTCGTAATCGTACAGTGACACTATTACACCACGAATAGACACGCTAAACATTCGAATGACACTGACAAACAATATCGAGCAGCAATTACGAGACAGGCAGATTTCGATAACAACTCCCGTTATCGTACCAACCGACAAAACAAAACACCAAACCACTGTAAATACAATACCTGTTCATATTATGTCAAGCTAAATGTTACCTCTACCTTGCAGTTGTTCTCACACACCACAAAATTCTCATAATGCAGCACCTATCTCTGGAACCCCCCCCCCCCCCCCCAATGAACCATGGACCTTCCTGTTGGTGGGGAGGCTTGCGTGCCTCAGCGATACAGATGGCCGTACCGTAGGTGCAACCACAACGGAGGGGTATCTGTTGAGAGGCCACACAAACGTGTGGTTCCTGAAGAGGGGCAGCAGCCTTTTCAGTAGTTACAGGGGCAACAGTCTGGATGATTGACTGATCTGGCCTTGTAACACTACCCAAAACGGCTTTGCTGTGCTGGTACTGCGAACGGCTAAAAGCAAGGGGAAACTACAGCCGTAATTCCTCCCGAGGGCATCCAGCTTTACTGTATGGTTAAATGATGATGGCGTCCTCTTGGGTAAAATATTCCGGAGGTAAAATAGTCCCCCATTCGGATCTCTGCGCGGGGACTACTCAGGAGGACGTCGTTATCAGGAGAAAGATGACTGGCATTCTACTGATCGGAGCGTGGAATGTTAGAACCCTTAATCGGGCAGGGAGGTTAGAAAATTTAAAAAGGGAAATCGATAAGTTAAAGTTAGATATAGTGGGAATTAGTGAAGTTCAAAAAATGGTTCAAATGGCTCTGACCACTATGGGACTTAACAGCTGTGGTCATCAGTCCCCTAGAACTTAGAACTAGTTAAACCTAACTAACCTAAGGACATCACACACACCCACGTCCGAGGCAGGATTCGAACCTGCGACCGTAGCAATCGCGCGGTTCCGGACTGAGCGCCTAGAACCGCTAGACCACCGCGGCCGGCGGAAGAGGAGAAGAAGAATGGGTAGCTCTGAGGGATGAAGTAGTGAAGGCAGCAGACGATCAAGTAGGTACAAAGACGAGGGCTAGTAGAAATCCTTGGGTAACAGAAGAATTATTGAATTTAATTGATGAAAGGAGAAAATATAAAAATGCAGTAAATGAAGCAGGCAAAAAGGAATACAAACGTCTAAAAAATGAGATCGACAGGAGGTGTTAAATGGCTAAGCAGGGATGGCTAGAGGACAAATGTAAGGATGTAGAGGCTTATCTTACTAGGAGCAAGGTAGATACTGCCTACAGGAAAATTAGAGAGACCTTTGGAGAAAAGAGAACCACTTGCATGAAGATCAAGAGCTCAGATGGAAACCCAGTTCTAAGCAAAGAAGGGAAAGCAGAAAGGTGGAAGGAGTATATAGAGGGTCTATACAAGGGCGATGTACTTGAGGACAATATTAGTGAAATGAAGAAAAAGAGGATGTAGATGATGATGAAATGGGAGATACGATACTGCATGGAGTTTGACAGAGCACTGAAAGACCTAAGTCGAAACAAGACCCCAGGAGTAGACAACATTCCATTAGAATTACTCACGGCCTTGGGAGAGCCAGTCCTGACAAAACTCTACCATTTGGTGAACAAGATGTATGAAACAGGCGAAATACCCTCAGACTTCAAGAAGAATATAATAATTCCAATCCCAAAGAAAGCAGGTGTTGACAGATGTGAAAATTACCGAAATATCAGTTTAATAAGTCACAGCTGCAAAATACTAACGCGGATTCTTTACAGGCGAATGGAAAAACTGCTAGAAGCCGACCTCGGGGAAGATCAGTTTGGATTCCGTAGAAATATTGGAACACGTGAGGCAATACTGACCTTACGACTTATCTTAGAAGAAAGATTAAGGAAAAGCAAACCTACGTTTCTAGCATTTGTAGACTTAGCGAAAGCTTATGACAATGTTGACTGGAATACTCTCTTTCAAATTCTAAAGGTGGCAGGGGTAAAATACAGGGAGCGAAAGGCTATTTACAATTTGTACAGAAAGCAGATGGCAGTTATAAGAGTCGAGGAGCACGAAAAGGAAGCAGTGGTTGCGAAGGGCGTGAGACAGGGTTGTAGCCTCTCCCCGATGTTATTCAATCTGTATATTGAGCAAGTAGTAAAGGAAACAAAAGAAAAATTCGGAGTAGGTATTAAAATCCATGGAGAAGAAATAAAAACTTTGAGGTTCACCGATGACATTGTAATTCTGTCAGAGACAGCAAAGGACTTGGAAGAGCAGCTGAACGGAATGGACAGTGTCTTGAAAGGAGGATATAAGATGAACATCGACAAAAGCAAAACTAGAATAATGGAATGTAGCCGTATTAAGTCGGGTGATGCTGAGGGAATTAGATTAGGAAATGAGACACTTAAAGTAGTAAAGGAGTTTTGCTATTTGGGGAGCAAAATAACTGATGATGGTCGAAGTAGAGAGGATATAAAATGTAGACTGGCAATGGCAAGGAAAGTGTTTCTGAAGAAGAGAAATTTGTTAACATCGAGTATAGATTTAAGTGTCAGGAAGTCGGTTCTGAAAGTATTTGTATGGAGTATAGCCATGTATGGAAGTGAAACATGGACGATAAATAGTTTGCACAAGAAGAGAATAGAAGCTTTCGAAATGTGGTGGTACAGAAGAATGCTGAAGATTAGATGGGTAGATCACATAACTAATGAGGAGGTATTGAATAGAATTGGGGAAAAGAGGAGTTTGTGGCACAACTTGACCAGAAGAAGGGACCTGTTGGTAGGACGTGTTCTGAGGCATCAAGGGATCACTAGTTCAGTATTGGAGGGCAGCGTGGAGGGTAAAAATCGTAGAGGGAGACCAAGAGATGAGTACACTAAGCAGATTCAGAAGGATGTAGGTTGCAGTAAGTACTGGGAGATAAAGATGTTTGCACATAATACAGCTGCATGGAGAGCTGCATCATACCAGTCTCAGGACTGAAGACCACAACAACAACAACATCTCTGGAAAAGTCTCGTAATCTTTTTATTACTTGCAATATTTATATCCAATTTATCCTCGTGTTACGACCAATTCACCTTAAGTTGTTTTCACCGATATCTATAAGGATTAAGATAATTGATGCCTCCCTTAAATCTCATTCTGTTTAGTCCAGCGTTGCTATGTAAATAATACGATGTAACGTATCCCACTGATTGTCTAATCTTCGTTATTAGTATAATCGCTTACTTTTCCGTGATATCGTTCTACAACTTCAATTCTAACTGAAGTTACTTAGGACACTCTTTCCATAAATGAAATGGTTTTAACTGTTTAGCATATCTACCCTCCGTATATTTAGCGTGGATCAAGTCAATTAATGGATTTTTTGATCAGGCAAAACTTACAAATGCCATCGTAAAATTGTATCATGCAAAGCGTTATTAATATCCCTGAAACTATCCCTTTGCTTTTCTCACGAAATATAGCTACACACAACAGCTACTAATTGAACACACTTAAAGGTTTCTTTTAACTCAAGGAAACTGGTATTTATTGGGTCTAGGTATCTCAATACAATTTACTTCACGAAAGTAGGCGAGTGCCAGCAAAGACTAACACACCCCACAAAAACGTAACTTCAGTAATAAAAAAAAAAAAAAAAAGAAAAAATCCTAGGCGCCACCGCCTCTTTAACCCTAACCTTGAGTAACAATTTAGCACAAATCTGAGCCTCTTCAGGCGTTAGCAAAAGGCGACCCGCTAAGTTCCCTAAATTGAAATAGGCCACTCGTGACTTTCACTAACAAAGTTTTCGTTTAGTTGTGTCTTGCTTGAAAATGGTTCCTTTTTTTTTCTCGTCTCTTATCAACTCAACTACTGGTGCGATCTATTATATTACAGTGAAACAGTTCGAATGTATACAAGCCAATTGTATGTCCACTGTATGATCATGGTATTTAAACAGCAACAACAAACCTGTGTTCGAGGCTTGGCCTTCTCGACACACACCAATCACTACCAAACCACTCCAACAAAACAGCCAACAACCCAATTACCTCTGGGCGAGCCGCGACCACTAATCGTAGACCACGGACAGCATATCGGTTCCAACGATTCCCAAAAAATCATCAACTGCAAATCTCCTTCTCTCTAACACGGCTCACACTGTATCTATCACAGCAAACTATTCCTTACTACGGAACTGTCCACAGGACGACGATAAATCTATCGCCGTAGGACATAAATTCGCCAAAACCAGTGTCTCATCCGCGACTATTTATAAAATCACACAGAGCCTATGTACATTCCGTAGCTCAGCTTTGGGAGGAAACTACCGTCACAGCCACGTATATGAACAGGGGCCCAAAAGACAAAGTATCCACGCTGCCTCCGTGAACTGCACCAAAATAAGATACTGGTTCCACCAGCAAAACGTCTTTCCCTCTCCCAAGCCTTAAACACCAACTTCGGGTCCCAAAACACCACGCAATGGGTCGGTATCGTACTCGACCTACACCTGCCCCGAATATCAAGTTAGTCGGTAAGAGGTCTACTCGGGAAATAACTACCTTCTTACGTCATGCAACAGGAACCGTTTACACGAACAAACACGCAGCGCCACGCCAACTTTTGACAATGAATTAATTATTCGTCGATGCTGTCGGTTCTCTACGACAGCGGCTGGCTGCTGCGCGTCGCTCAGGCAGCGTCTCTGGACCCAGCGATGGAGAGTTGTTGCAAAGTCGCCGCGCGCTCATCACCTGCTTTTTTCGTCGACGCTCTCGCATCATGTATAAAATGTTTTGTCGCCCTTAATACATCGTACACTTATATTTATAGTAACCACCGGGTGTTATTAGCCATTTATCGGGTGGGATGGTCATCAATTGTAAAGGCGAACGTAACCCGTGCGTTTTGACACAGCACAATGCATTAGTCAGTCCGCATCACAACGCAGTTTGTGCTAAACAGCCACTACCCGGCACCAGATATCCTGTTCTCGCTGTGGGAACCTGCGACTGTGCGAGCTGCTCCGCGACTCCTCACTGTCCACTTCATGTGTCGTGACAGTAAGCGTCCAGCACGGTCAGTTGACAGCACGTTGATCTTCTGCAAGTCCACAGACTGGTGGTTGCTCGCCACACACGCGTGTTGCCACGCAGTTGACACTGCAAGACGCGAGCCACGTCGTCACCTTCCCTATCCTGAACGTGACTGGGAGAACTGGAGGACGAGTCACCTCCTACCCGCCGCCGCTCTCGCGCGCCCTACTACCACCTGTATGGTGGCCTAAGAGAGTGTGTGTGAAGAGTCGACAAATCACGCTATAATGGTGGCGTGGACATGTGGAACGAGTTGCAAGCTATCCAACTAAGTTGTCTATAGCTCGCATCCAATGAGAAGTGGTCAGCGACCATCACTCAGACTGAAGGAATTCATAAATGGTAATTAGTGGCAATTATTGATTCAGGATCCGAAATGATATTTATCTCGACTACCCTGATGAGACGAATTTCTGAATGAAAGGCAGTGGTAACGTTACCTGCTAGCAGGTAGAAAATATTGGTTGCAATATGTGCGCAAAGCAAAGCTGTCGAGCTGCAGGCAAATCTAGAAGTTGTAGAACAGGTAGTGTGTCAGACATTCTTTATTTTCGACAGACTGGTAGCTGATTGCATACTGGGTGTAGATTTCCTAGTAGATAAAAGCACTATGACAGATTTTTATGCACAAACATTTGTTTTACAACTAGGAGGCCGTACGAGTTTACAGTGCCTGACAATGAAACTAAAGTACACAGAAGGGCAGGAGGAAAAGAAGTGAACCGTCACAAGTTGAGAAGGTATGTGATGTTATTTCAGTGATTAGGATATCGAATAAAATTTATGGAGAGCTTGGCAGTAGGAGTGCTTTCAGTGCAGCGTTGTAACCTCCTCTGGCCTGGCGCGTTCTATCAGGACATATCTGGAAATCTTGCAGGCTACCAAAGTACCTGATAGTCACACAGACAGGTCGAAGACACACGAGTCGTGCACAGATGACCACTGTGCTGTTGAAAACTGGCGCAATGAAACAGCGCGTAAGACGAATCAAGTGACAGAGCAGACCGCCCGTGACGTGCCATTGTACCATCTACATCTACATCTACATCTACACATTCAAGTGCCTGGCAGAGGGTTCATTCAACCACTTTCATAATAATTCTGTCTTACTCCAATCTCATACAGCGCGCAGAAAAAGCGAACACCTATATCTTTCCTTGTCAGCTCTGATTTCCCGTATTTTATTTTGGTGATCGTTTCTTTCTATGTAGGTTGGCGTCAACAAAGTATTTTCGCATTCGGAGGAGAAAGTTGGTGATTAGAATTTCGTGAGAAGATACCGCTGCAACGAAAAACGCTTGTGTTTTAGTGATGTCTAGCCCAAATCGTGTATCATTTCACAGACACTCTCTCCCCTATTTCGAGATAATACAAAAAGTGCTGCCCTTCTTTGAACTTTCTCCGTGTACACCGTCAATCCTATCTCGTAAGGATCGCATACCGCGCAGCAGTATTCTAAAAGAGGGCGGACAAGCGTAGTGCAGGCAGTCTCGTTAGTAGATCGGTTACATTTTCTAACCCGTCCTGCCAATAAAACGCCGGCTTCGGTTACTCCTCCCCGCAACGTTTTCTGTGTGTTCCTTCCAATTGAAGATGTTAGTAATTGTAATTCCTGTGCATAAAGTTGAATTTACGGCCTAGATTTGACTGATTTATCGTGTAACCGAAGTATAATACCGCATTGGATTAATTGCCAATTTTCGCACCATACAGATATCTTTTATAAATCGTTTTGAAATTTGTTTTGATCTTCTGATGACTTTACTAGTCGATAAACGACAGCATCATCTGCAAACATCCTAAGACGGCTGCTCAGATTGTCTCCTACATCGTTTATATAGATAAAAAAACAGGAAAGAGCCTATAACGCCACGTTAGGGAACGCCAGAAATCACTTGTGTTTTACTCAATGACTTTCCGTCAATTACTACAAACTGTGACCTCTCTCACAGGAAATCACGAATCCAGAAACACAACTGAGACGATATTCCGTAAGTATGCAATTTCAGTACAAGCCGCTTGTGTGGTACAGCGTCAAAAGCCTTCCGGAAATCCAGAAAAACGGAATAAATTTGACATTGCATGTCAATAACACTCAACACTTCCTGTGAGTAAAGAGATAGTTGTATTTCAGAAGAACGATGTTTTCTAAATCCGCGTTGACTGTGTGTCAATAAACCGTTCTCTTCGAGTTCGAACACAATATATGTTTCGAAATCCTGCTGCCTATCGACGTTAACGATACGGGCCTGTCTGTAATTCAGTGGATTACTCCTACTGCCTTTCTTGTACGTTGGTGTAGCATGTGCAACTTTGCAGTCGTTGTGTACGGATCCTTCTTCGAGCAAACGGTTGTATATGATTGTTAAGTATGGAGCTATTCTGTCAGCATACTCTGGAAGGAACCTAACTGGTATGCAGTCTGGAGGTGAAGACTTGCTTTTGTTAAGTGATTTAAGTTGCTTTACTTCTGCGAGGATATTTACTTCTACATTACTGGGTTTGGAAGCTGTTCTTGATTCGAATTCTGGAATATATAAAACTTCTTTTTTGAAGTCATTTCGGATGGCTGTGTTTAGTAACTCTGATTTGCCAGCACGTCGTCGATAGTATTTCCATTGCTATCCGATTCCGAAGATTCATAATTACAGTATATCCGTGTTCCTTTTTACCACTAAGAGTTCTTCTTACGGAGCAGCCGCAATTGTTACTGTGTACGCGACGGTGTAAAACCGTAATAAAAAAAAATATTCTGTTACGTGTAAGTGGGATGGTATTTTCACGTCCGAAATATCAGATAAGAAACTATGCGGCTAAAAGTTCTAAATTAAAACAATTTAAAAGGGAACTTACCAGTAAAATCACTTAACCATCTGAGGTCATCTTCACCCCAGTGTTGTCATGGAAGCCAAGGTTCCGTGTGAAAAGGCAAAAAGTCCATAACAACCGTTCCTCCTGCACGACCGGGAACACAAAGAGGAAAACTGTGTAACGGTAAATACTGGTCGTGAGTGCTGAAGCGGCATACGACACAGCGCAGGCGCGGTGCCAAACAAGACATGAGACGGATAAATTGTTTAAAGTAGGAAAGCGGGAAGTAAGAACAGAAGGGAGACGGAACCACCGCAGCACGAAGAAGGAAGAGGATCTGCACATTTAAGAAATATAGACACCTTAATCTGCCTGGATAATGTCATAATTAAGTAACAATAAATGATTGTGGATTGAGCAACTGTCCTGCGGTTTCTTCATTTTTTAAAATGCTTTTTGCATGTTTGCTAATGCCTGTCACTTGTTATTTATTTCGTCAGCTTAAACATAATAGCAATCTAATCTAAGTGTGTGTGTGTGTGTGTGTGTGTGTGTGTGTGTGTGTGTGTGTGTGTGTGTGTGTTTATTGTGTCAGCGTGTGTCACATATACAGGATGTTAACTGTAGACTAACTATTTATGATGTACCATTATGGTGTTGGCGAAATGGAGACGAACAGTTTGGAGAAACCCTCAAGTTGGCCTACACATACGTGCAGTGCGATGTTTTGGAATACCCCTCGCCCTCTTATGCCATCGGCTTAGCTGTGCACTTACACATTGTAAAATTGACGTTTGGGTACATTTTACATTACAATTTGTGCAGTTTAACATGTAAAATGAACTATTAAATAGTCGTGCTTCTCTGGCCTGCTTACTAGGAGTTTACTGTGCTTGTAACGGTTAAGTTTCGATCGAACGGTAAACATAATTAGTCTTTGGATAATGTCTCTAACAGTATTTTTGCTTTCATTACAGGGAAGGTTAACGGACTAATGTCAACGAAAGTCAGTGGCATAAGAGGGCGAGAGTGGACCCAGCAGCTGGCGCGGCGGCTTCTGTGGGCCAATTTGAGGCTGTTTCCTGGCTTGTTAAAACAAAGAATTTCTCTCTAGACTTCCCTTACCACAGTTATCGTTTGCACAATGTATATACACATATATTTTCAACGAGTGATTGTCACATTAAATTCTTTGACACGTAAGAAATATCATATCTGATGGCTTAGCACTCCAGTAATTGAACAGAAGTTGTTAAAACAAGTGCAACTAAGTGCTGCCTTTTGCACTATGTGGAGTGCTCACTTAAGGAGTCTAATGAAGAGAACACCGAGCCACGAACACCGGAACTGATCAAGACATAGCTGAAGTGGGAGGAGTTCGAGAAATGGTAAGAAAAAACAGTGGCTCGTGTGTCAAGGAGTAGGTGCAGAACAGTTCTAGGATAATACTAAAACTTGAAACCAAACTAAGGGACACTGTGATAATCTATGTCTGCACCTACATCTACATACATGCCACCGTACGGTGTGTGGCGGAGTGCAGCCTGACCACTACAGGTCATTTCCTGTCCTGTTCCACTCGCAAGTGGATCGAGGCCGCCTTAATCTCCCGTATCTTATCTTCGTGATGAGTGCAATGTAAGTTGGCCGCCGAAGAATCGTTCGGCAGTCAGCTTCAAATGCCGGCTCACTAAATTCTCTCAATAGCGTTTCTCGAAAAGAAAGTTCCCTTCCGTCCAGGGATTCCCATTTGAGTTCCCGAAGTATCTATGTAACTTGTGTTCGAGCCTACCGGTAACAAACCTAACAGCCCGCCTTTGAATTGCTTCGATGCCTTTCTTCAATCCGACCTAGCATGGATCCCAAACACTCGAGCAATACTGAAGAATCGATCGCGCCAGCGTCCTACGTGCGGTCTTCTTTACAGTTTAACTACAATTTCCTAAAATGCTCCCAATAAACCCAAGTCGCCAGTTCGCCTTCTCTACCACAGTTCTCACATATCGATTTTCAACGTTACGTCCAGATATTTAAACTTCTTGACTGTGTCAAGCAGTACACTAAAACTGCCGTATCCGAACTTCACAGGTTTAATCTACCGACTCATCCGCATTAATTTACATTTTCCCACATTTAGAGCTAGCTGAGATTCATCACACGAACTAGAAATCTTGTCTAAGTCACCTTGTAACTTCCTGCAGTCACTCAACTTCGAAACCCTTCCACACACCGCAGCATCACCAGCAAACAACCGCAGATCGCTGCCACTCCGTCCGCCAAATCCTTTGTGTATACAGAGAACAACAGAATCCTACCGCACTTCCCTGGGGCACTTCTAACGATACCACTGTCTCTGGTGAGGACAGCATACTGGGTTCTACTGTTTTAGAAGCCTTCGAGCCACTCACGTAGCTGTGAACTTATTCCACATGCTCGTACCTTTGTTAACTGCCTGCAATGTGGTAAATGCTTTCCGGAAATCTAGAAATAGGAAATGTACCCGTTGCCCTTCATCCACAGTTCTCAGTGTATCATGCAGGAAAAGGACAAGCTGAGATGGGCACGAGCGATGCTTCCTAAAAGCATGCCGATTCGTGGACATAAGCTTCTCAGTCTCAAGAAACTTTGTTATATTCGAACTGAGAATATGTTCAAGGACTCTGTAGCAAACTGAAGTTAGGGATATTGGTCTGTAATTTTGAGGGTCCGTTCTCGTACCCTTGTTATATACTGGTGTCACCCGCGCGCTTTCCCAGTCACTTGCGACTTTGTGCAGGGCGAGGGAATCACGATAAATGCAAGCTAGTGTCGTACTCTTTGTAAAATCCAACTGGGATTCCATCTGGATCTGGTGATTTATTTTCTGTAAAATCTTTCATTTGTTTCTCTAAACCAGGGATGCTTATTACTACGTCGGCGGTACGGAAGGCTTTACGATTTTACGTAAGACCAGAATTTTCTCGGGTTCTGTGATAAGGTCTGGCGATGGTATTTGTTGTATGCTTCCCGCATAGATCTTTTCAGAGACGCACGAATCTGTACTAAACTTCACTTGTAGTCAATTGCGCGTTCCCTTGTGAACGGAAAGTGCAACACCCTGTGCTTCCTCAGCATCCGGCGAATTTCGTGGGTCTTTTCCAGCCTTTACCCACTTACTAGCCACGTAACACTCCAGACCACGATTTACAATCTGCTTAAATTTTGCCCATGGTTGCCCTACATCCATCTTACTGGAACTTAAGTAATGCCATTTCAATGTCTAAATGAGATGCCAATAACTTCTTATGTATTCTATGTAGCAGGAACACTCTCCTCGCCTTCTTGAGTGATTTATTAACTTTTGTAATCATAACCGGCCGAAGTGGTCGAGCGTTTCCAGGCGCTACAGTCTGGAACCGCGCGACCGCTACGGTCGCAGGTTCGAATCCTGTCTCGGGCATGGATGTGTGTGCTGTCCTTAGGTTATTTAGGTTTAAGTAGTTCTAAGTTCTAGGGGACTGATGACCTCTGAAGTTAAGTCCCATAGTGCTCAGAGCCATTAACATCCATGGTCATCAGTCCCCTAGAACTTAGAACTACTTAAACCTGACCAACCTAAGGACATCAGAGCCATTTCAACCATTTTGTAATCATAGTTGCTATAACGACATCGCAATTACTAATCCTCGTTTTTACAATGACGCTGTCGATAACGCCCGGCCTATTTGTAGCTACAAGGTGTAAGACATTTCCACTGCGTGTGGGCTGCCCAGCTAGCTGCCCAAGACAGTCTTCAGCAAACGTGTTCAAAAGTGTTTCGCGCGACTGTCTGTCTGTACGTCCCGCAAGCAATCCAAAGGCATCCCAGTCTGTACTCGGAAGGTTAAAGTCACCTCCAACTACTATTTTCAACATTTTCAACATAGATTTACAATCTATTGGCCGTACACTTTCTTTGAATTATTCTAGAACTCTTATAGTAGGATGGGTTGCCTGGTAAAAAGATCCAACAGTTAACTTGGATTCAGTTACACCTGTTAAACGCGACCAGATGACTTCATTGTCACACTCAACTTCCACCTCAACAGAGACAATATTTATGTCAACTGCAGCGAACACACCCCTTCCCATTGCCCCTAATATTTCTTTCCGATATACGTCCCATGACTTGCTAAATATCTCAAGGCTTTCCATTCCACGTTTCGGCCCGCTCTCGGGCCCAAGAGTAATGTGGGCGCGAGAAATTTCCTGCACATTCGGGGACTTCATAACGAATACTTGGACAGTTTTCTGATAAAACTGTGACAGTCGAATGCCACTGACTTCCCCTGCCTCCTATCGACAGGTAAATGTTCACCAGAGCCCCTCACACTGCCGCCTAGCATAAAGAAACCTCACGTGCACTCCAAAAATACTCTGTTGTCCGAGGAGCGAATGCACCCGTGGTCTAGGGGTAGCGTCTTTGATTCATAATCAAAACGTCTCCGGTCCCGGGTTCGTATCCCACCGCTGCTAAATTTTGATTAATAATCAGCATTGGCGGCCGAAGACTTCCGGCATAAGAAGACACTCATTCTACCAACGGCCTTGTCAAAGAGGGCGGAGGAGCAGACAGACGTTCCGGCCACTCTCTTGTCCTAGGGGTTGATTTAGAAGAGATAGGGGATCCTGTATTAGAATTTAAAGGAGCTTCGGAGGACTTAAGGTCGAATAAGGCAGAAGGGATAGATAACATTCCATCAGAATTTCTAAAATCATTGGGGGAAGTGGCAATCCAACGACTATTCACGTTGGTGTGTAGAATATATGAGTCTCGCGGCATACAATCTCACTTTCGGAATAGCATCATCCACGCAATTCCGAAGACGGCACAATCAGCTTAACAGCTCACGCATCCAAGTTCCTTTCAAAAATCATATACACAAGAATGGAAAAGAAAATTTAGGGTGCGCTAGATGACGACCAGTTTGGTTTTAGGAAAAGTAAAGGCACGAAAGAGGCAGTTCCGACGTTGCGGTTAATAATGAAAGCAGACTAAAGAAAAATCAAGACACGTTCATAGTTTTTGTCACCTGTAAAAAGCGTTCGACAATGTAAAAAGGAGGAAGATGTTCGAAATTCTGAGAAAAGTAGGGGTAAGCTATAGGGAGAGACGGGTCATATACAATATGTACAACACCCAAGAGGGAATAATAAGAGTGGACGATCAAGAACGAAGTGCTCGTATTAAGAAGGGGTTAAGACAAGGCTGTAGCCTTTCGCCCCTACTCTTCAATCTGTACATCGAGGAAGCAATGAGTGGAATTAAAATACAAGGTGAAAGGATATCAATGAAACTATTCGCTGATGACATTGCTATCCTGAGTGAAAGTGAAGAAGAACTACATGATCTGGTGAACGGAATGAACAGTCTAATGTGTACACAGTATGGATTGAGAGTAAATCGAAGAAAGACGAAGGTAATGAGAAGTAGTAGAAATGAGAACAGCGAGAAACTTAACAACAGGATTGATGGTCACGAAGTAGATGAAGTTAAGGAATTTTGCTGCTTAGGTAGTAAAATAACCAATGACGGACGGGGCAAGGAGACCATCAAAAGCAGACTAGCAGTGGCAAAAAGGGCATTCCTGGCCAAGAGAGGTCTACTAATATCAAATATCGACCTTAATTTGACGAAGAAATTTCTGAGAATGTGCGTCTGGAGTACAGCATCGTATGGTAGTGAAACATGGACTGTAGGAAAACCGGAACAGAAGAGAATCAGAGCATTCGAGATGTGGTGTTACAGACGAATGTTGAAAATTAGGTGGACAGATAAGGAATAAGGAGATTCTACGCAGAATCGGAGAGGAAAGGAATATGTGGAATACACTGATAAGAAGAAGGGAGAAGATGATAGGACATACGTTAAGACATGAGGGAATGACTTCCATGGTACTAGAGGGAGCTGTAGAGGGCAAAAACTGTAGAGGAAGACAGAGATTGGAATACATCCAGCAAATAATTGAGGACGAAGGTTACAAATGCTACTCTGAAGAGTAAGAGTAAGCACAGGAGAGGAATTCGTCGCGGGCAGCATCAAACCCCGATCAACTCTGAGAACGATGAGGCAAATTTCGAGCTCCGCTTGCATCCAGCGTGCGAAACGAGGAGTCTTCGCCACTTCCGCCAGCTGCCTGCGCCTCAGAACCCACGCGACAGTCGTTGTTGGTGCCAACGTGAGCCACAACATGCAGACGACTGCACCGAGCCCGTTCGATAGCCTCTACTTCTCGGATGACGCCCCACGGCAGACATACTAAGTTTTTTCCAGCCCAGAACGGTATCTGCGAAGGGGCTCTATAACTAAGCCCCTCCCCTGTGTGCCTGCTCGGACCCTGCTGAAGGAGCAGCCACATTTCCACTCACACGGTGAATGGGCGAGGCCAGGCGGCCAGTCTCCGCCTCGACCGACGCCAACGCGTTGCCGCGCGCCCTCACCCTGCTATGAGAGTGGATTCAGCGCGTCAGGGTCAGGTGCACCAAGGTGTTTGGGAAGCACCCAGAGCCCGTGGGCAAGACAAGCGGCGCATGAGGTGTTCCAAGCGACTCGCCAGGTTCTCCCCGAGGCTGCAGCGTGAAGGAGACTGACTGTAGCCAAAAGCACATTCAGCTGTTCACGAACTGTGGCCAGCTCCTCCTGTATCCGCACACAGCATGTACAGATCCTAGCCATGCTAGCAACACTAACTGAATAAGTGAACTACAAAAGCAGACAATTACAGATATCCAACTTGCTACCTTCCCGATGTGTCAGCAATGGACGCTGATGCGTTAATGAGCTACGTAGCTGGCCACTTACGAATACGCGAGATTAAACCTCTTAAACAGAGAAACACGGGCGAAATTTAATAAATATGCTACGAGGAAAATAAAGAAAAAGATGAAAACTTGTCGGTCTGTAGTTGTACTCGTTTATGAGCCAAGAGCTGGAGCCTGACTCTGCAGACAACTATAATACAACTTTATATACCAAAGTCCAAAGAAGAGGATGCGGTAGTTGGCGAAATATACGGAGACGTAAGTAATGTGACAGGACATGTTAATGGAGATTAAAATCTGATTTTCATGTGGGGCTGGAATGCAAGTGTGGGTGAATAACCAGAAAAGCGAATTGTGGGCAACTATGGACTTGCAAGGCGAAATGAAAGAGGAGCCCGACTAATTGAGCCTTGGTCCAGGCACCGATTAGTTGTTACAAATACACTTTTCCATCAACACAAGCGAAGAAGATGCACTTGGGAGGCCCCAGGAGACCTGGGCATCATGCATAAGAAACACACAATCTAGCTAAAAATTTCCAACATGGCGGAGTAAAACAAAACTGGAGCAAAATTAAATGTGGTATATATAAAGCAGCAGAAAAGATAGTTGTGAAAACTAAACCCAAAAACAAGAGGAAATGGATTACATTAGACGTTATTCCTCTTCATCAGTGGTGGACCGGAAATCCCAACTGCCATTCTCAGCAGTCACTCTGTGCCGCCAGAAAGCTGGATCCTGACTGCAGTATAGAAACCATATCTTCGCTCTCGTCATTCCAAGGTGTTGGGAAGAATCCAGCAGAGGGGGAGGGAGTTATCACATGAAGGACTCGCTGGTTCCCTCAGGCGACGGTATGGTCATCATCAGATGCATCGGACAGCACCAATATCACACGGTCTGATGGCTTCAGAACGGATTGTTTTGGCCAATTGCCCTTTGTCCCCAGCTGCCATTCTGGGGTGGTAACAAAAGCACTCCCTTTCGTTGTCTGCAATGAGCGTTTGCTATGTACCACGCCGTTATCTTCGGCAACTTTCAGTGCTTCAGCGACAGGAAGGATGGGCTGCGGGACCAGCGGCGCAAGGTGTCAGCTGCACTTACAGATGCAGATGGATGTGGTCTGAGTGATAACACTGATCACTGATCTTCTGGACAGGTTGCAAACACCGAGGCAAAAGACTTAACAAACGTTGGCGACTCAACGGCCTTAAATACCTTTCCTACATCAGACTGAGACACAAATAGGGTGACTTATCTCTTGAATCTCCTTTTATTTGGTGAAGACAGGCCAGTACCCGCTCCAATCTGGATGGGCCTGGTAGCAGTTAACATATGTGGGTGGCGCACTGCATTGAAAACCATGTTCATGAGCAGCAGTACCACATCATCTTCGTGACCCTTACAACCCATCACTATGGTTGTGACCAAAGTGTTGGCGCTTGAAGTAGCACATTGCATTTGGGACATACATTCTAACCATAAGTTGGAGAAAGTCTTCTCCATTATATTAAGGTAACTTTTCTAGACTGAATGTCAGGATAAAATATGCTGACGTTTGAAATTCACCATCACCCCTTTTCATAACGTTCTGGACTTAAGTGACCTTTGCACTTTCCCATTCTCGTTGCAGTTCTTTAGTATCCACATCCATAGCGCCCCAGAGTGTTACAACTCCTTTAACACTGCAGCTTACTGCTGATGGGATACTCTCCAAGTAGCTTGGCATTCGACAGCTTCTGTATTTGCGGAGCCTTCAAAGTCTCCAGCAGCAGAGTGTCATTTCGCAGCCTCTTGATACACTTGAGTTTCTTGCAAGTCCCTCAAGAGCTTTATCGATATACAGGGTGATTTTTTCCACTGTGTATAAACTCTAGGAATTTATCGATGAGAGCATATGGAACAACAAGAGTCTAATGAACTTACGGCCAGGTATGCATGACTTCCATGCTGGAGACCATTTATTCAATCATACGTTATTACAGAGACTTGTCTAATACGAGCTGTACCACGCAGCCACGGTTACAGTATGTGTTAAAAATGGTTTCCATGTGTCTCAACGCATGCATGTACGCGGTGTAGCATGTTCTGTCTCAGATGTGCACATTGGTCTCGCTGCATCGGAACAGTGGCAGCATGACTAAGCTGTTCCAGTGTCTCCACATCTGGCATGGGCCCTGCATACACAATACTTTTGAAATGGCCCCATAGCCAGAAATCGCACGGGTTGAGATCCAGTGAACGAGTAGACCTTACAACTGGAACCCCTTGTCCGATTCATTGACCAGGGAAGACACGATTGAGATGCGTCTGGACGTTAATGGCAAAGTGGGCTGGAGCACCATCATGTAGCAGCCACATAACCCTTCTGATCATCAATGGCACTGCTTCCAGCAAGGGAGGTAAAGTCACCTGCATGAAATGCCGATAGTTCCGGCCTCTGAGGCGATGTTGAAGAAAGACTGGTCCCAAAATCTGGTCACCCACACACTCCGGCGGCAGCGTGCTGATGATTCGCAGTCACCATACCGCGAGGGTTCTGCATACTATCCCACAGATAACTGTTATGAGAGCTGAATACACGACTCCGTGTGAAGGAGGCCTCAGGCGTCAATAGGATGGATGACACAAATCCCGAAATCGTGGTTGCCTGGTGAAGAAACCAGCGACGAAACTACTACTGATGAGAGACGTCTGTCCTGCACACGCTGCTAACTGTAGTAACAATTGTCATGGAGATTGCTCCACACGGTCGTCTAGCTTACCCAATACTTGCGGACCAACTGCGTGGTACTGACACGGCGGTCGCCTTCCACAGTGTTTATCACACTTTCCTCCAAGTTCGGTGTCCGAAAATTTGAGGTATGTCCTTCACGATTTCCTGCATCCTTAAAACGACCCTGTCTCAGACAAACGGCGAACCACTGCTGCAGACATTGAACGCTGCGGTTGTCTGTGGATATAGGTCTCCTGATACAACTTTGCTGCCTGCCTGCTCCCCACTGCCATTTGCCTTTCCCTAAGTAAACACCGTGAAGGCACACTCTCAATTCGAATACGGAGCCAGTGTACAACGCTGTATCACGTCCACTACAAGGTGAGACAGCAAGAGAAGTGAATCGGACACAACATTACCAATTACTATGGTAGGAGCGGCCGCTACAGCATGACGTATGAGAAACAGTACCACCCTACAGGAGGAAAATGTGCATACTGAAACTGTGGCTGCGTGGTACAGCGCGTATCAGACCGCAGCCTCTGTAACAAAGTATGATCGAACAAATGGTTTCTAGCGTGGATAGCATGCATTTCGGGACATAAGTTGATTAGATCTTTTTTTTCTGTGTCCTCTCATCGCTCAATAACTAGAGTTTGAAAACGGTGGAAAAAATCACTCTGTAGAACAGCAACAGTTTTGAAAAGAACCTTCCACACGTTTCGTGGCACCAGGAATGTTTCTATCACAGGATGTGGTCCGTTACTTTGAATACTGTCCTTGATATTGAGAGATGATGACCCAGGTGGACTAACCACCCGACGCCTGTTAGGAATTTAGGTGTTAATACTGCCCAAAGGCTGAACCCGAACCACTGGTAGTAAAAATATGTGATTTATGCTTCGTGGTGTCCCCGCGAGCAGGCAGGAAAGGCAGTCCAGCCAGAGTAAGCTCTGTACAGCTGAGGTGCAGCAGCTTCCCCAGACGTTGCCCGCTAGCGACTGATCCTCCTCAACGGCTACGCACCTCAGCAGCGCACAGCACACGTTGAGTTTGAGGATTTTTGTTACAGAGGTTCTGCTACCCCCGCGATCCGTGCGGGCAAACAGACCATCACCTCCTGTGACACAAAACGCTTCATCGCTGAAACACGCCTAGAGCTTAGGGTGACAGGGGATCGGCGGCACTCACCACACCGCATCTCACGTCAGTAACCCGAGGATCGCCCAGCACTTATCCAGGAAACGAATTCTGAGCCCCTGAGGGCCTCAAACGGATTAAGATAAATCTCAGCTGCCTGAAACTGACAGAGTGGATACGCATTTCTTCGCTTCGACAGCAGATGTGACTTTGTACACTGATGGACCAGAGTCTCGCAGTGCTGTTTGTCATTCAGTGATCGCGAGTGATTTCGACGATCGCCAGCGGAGAAGACGGAACTAGGTGTTGCGTAGTCAGAAGAGATTCTAAGCCGCTCGATCTCGCCAAATACTGAAGGAAATCTGAAGCATCGTGACCAGACTGGTAGCCGGTGTTATAGGGCGACCTCGGGAGATATTATCTCTTTTTCTTGTTTTGTTTAGGGCGCTGAACTACTAAGGTCATTAGCGCCCAGTCACAAACGTTAGTGCACTAATAGCGTAGAAAAAAGCGCAAGGTGGCAACACCAGAAAGTACTTACAAAGACGCACATAAACAAAATAAAAGAGTTAGGTCTTTTTGCACAAGTCCTGCAATGTAATAAAAGTAAGCATACGAGCAGGTGCTCGAGCGACATCAGCTAAAAGTTCCTGCAGACACAGGACAACACGACAGTGAATAAAACGGGAACCTATGAACTATCTGGTACTACAGAAAAAGTTTCTAGTTTATGCGCTGTATTCTTTCTGATTATGGAATAACTGAAAGTTAGCACTTTTGCAGTCTGCACTCTCCCGCCGTTTATTGAACCTACTCTCAGCACATGAGACGGTTTCGGAAAGTAGAGAATTTCAATTTTATGGGACCCGAATCATTGAGTTCTAGTATACGACAACTATCTTTAAATCACAATTATTTCTTCCTTTTAGTGGAGTCAGCACTGGTGCTAAAATGCGCGGAAGAACACCGATAATAAATAATTTTCCCGGTTACAACTCTGACAGCGCAAGTTCTATTAGGCAATAAGAAACAGTTCTATAAAAAAAAGACAAAATTTGTTTACATTTGACGATTCCTCCTGTCGACTAAGAAGCTGCTGAAATACGCTGATGAGCTGTGAGTAGAACACTGTGGCTGTTCGCCGAGAGACGGAAGGCCAGCAGGTGCTGGAACTGCGAGCAGGCGACGCGGTGGGGAGACAACACGGCGTGAACCGGAACTCCGCCGGCAGTCCTGCAGCGGCGTCAGTGCGGGCCAAAAAAGTCTAGAAGCGTGCACTCTGAAGTGCATGTCGTAAGAGCTGTGAGCTCGTCTTTGCTGCTGTGAGAAACACCTCTCCTACTAAACAGGTGCTCATACCTCTTGTACAGCAAATGTCGGTGAAATATTTATTTCTTGTTTTGCTCCGTACTACCACCTCTGAAAGTTTGTCAATAGAGTTATGGTTCACAAAGGAATGGAGAATCATTGTAACGGTGACACGAACCGCAGATGGGGAGATCCCCTGCCGTACGCTTCAAAACTCTGAAAAGCAGGGTGTTGCCTGTCTGACGACGCAGTGCTACGATGTACGAGCGAAAATGTTTTGGAACACGTCGCTCAGCGCGTGTTGTAGAAGACGGGCTCGTCCACATGTTCCCACGTTAGGACTGCGTAGGGAATGCCATCATCGAGACCAAACCGTAAATCAACGGAAAAGTGTTTCCTGGTCACACGAATCAGCTTTCTTGTCAGAGTACGACGACAGGGCGAGCGGCTGCTGTACGAAACACGCGGCCGATGCCCAACAGTGAAGCCTGTGTTACCCCGCGCAGGGTCAGGGTACGACCCGGGCTCCCGCATTCCGAGACAGGGCGACACCTGTGGACCACGTGGACACCGCTGATGGCCGCTCACGTCTCGTCACGCTCCACGTCTTTCCCAACAGCGGTGCCAACTACCAGCACGATAACGGGGTGCGACAATAAAGTCTACGTCAACAACTACATCTACATGGTTACTCTGCAGTTCACACTTAAGTGCCTGCCAGAGGGTTCATCGAACCATTTTCATACTACCTCTCTACCATTCCACTCTCGAATGGCACGTGGGAAAAAGGAACGCCTAAATCTTTCCCTTCGAGCTCTGATTTCTCTTATTTTATTATGATGATCATTTCTCTCTACGTAGGTGGGTGTCAACAAAATATTTACGCATTCGGAAGAGAAAGTTGGTGTTAGAAATTTCATAAATAGATCTCGCCGCAACTCGCGTATCATATCAGTGACACTCTCACCCCCATTGCCCGATAACACGAACCGAGCTGCCCTTCTTTGCAATTTTTCGATGTCCTTCGTCAATCCTACTTGCTAATGATCCCGTAGCTCGCAGCAATATTCCAGCAGAGGACGGACAAGTGTGATGTAGGCTGTCTCTTTAGTGGGTCTGTCGCATCTTCTAAGTGTTCTGCCAACAAAGCGTAGTCTTTGTTTCGCCTTACCCACAATATTATCTACGTGGTCTTTCCAATTTAAGTTGCTCGTAATTGTCAGTCGAATTGACAACCCATGTGGATGACCTCGCACTTTTCTTTGTTTAGTGCTAATTGCCACTTTTCACACCATAAAGAAATTCTCTCTAGATCATTTTGTAATTGGAATTGATCGTCTGATGATTTTACTAGACGGTAAATTACAGCGTCATCTGCAAACAATCTAAGGGAGATGCTCAGATTATCACCTAGATCATTTATATAAATCAGAAACAGCAGAGGGCCTGTGACACTACCTTGCCTTTCTGTTCTACTCGATGATTTACCGTCTGTCACTACGAACTGTGACCTCTCTGAGAGGAAATCACGAATCCAGTCACACAACCGAGACGATACTAAATAAGCACGCAATTTGATTAATAGTCGCTTTTGAGGAACGGTATCAAAAGCCTTCTGGAAATGTAGGAATATGGAATTGATCTGAGATCCCTTGTCGACAGCACTCATTACTTCATGGGAACAAGAAGATATTTTCTGAATCTGTGTTAGCTATGTATCAATAAGTCATTTTATTCAAGGTGATTCATAATATTCGAGTAAATTATATGCCTCAAAATCCTACTGCAAATTGATATTGGTCTGTAATTCAATGAGTTACTCCTATTCCCTTTCTTGAATATTGGTGTGACCTGTGCTATTTTCCAGTCTTTAGGAACAGACCTTTCGTCAAGTGAGCGGTTGTATATGATTGCTGAGAAAGGCGTTATTGTGTCTGCATACTCTGAGAGGAACCTGGTTGGTACACCATCTGGACCGGAAGACTTGCCATTCTTAAGTGATTTGTTTCGCAACACCTAAAGTATCTACTTTTATGTCACTCATGCTAACATCTGTTCTAGTTTCGAATTCTGGAATATTTACTTCGTCTTCTTTCGTGAAGGAATTACGGAAAACCGTATTTAGTAACTCCGCTTTAGAGGCACCATCATCGGTAACATTTCCATCGCTATCGCGAAGTGACAGTATTGACTGTTTTTTCTCTTTGGGTTTTCTACCATATTTTGACACAATTTCATTGTGGAAACTATTAAAAGTATCTCGCATTGACGTCCGCACTAAATTTCGAGCTTCCGTGGAACTTAGCCAGTCTTGGGGATTTTGCGTTCTTCTGAATTTGGCATCCTTTTTTCGTTGCTTTTGCAACAGTGTTCCAACGTGTTTTGTGTACCATGGTGGATCAGTCCCGTCTCTAATTAACTTATGCGGTATGAATCTATCTATTGCTGTCGATACTGTATCTTTGAATTAGAGCCATATCTGGTCTACACTTACATAATTAGCTTGGAAGGAGTGGAGACTCTCTCTTAGGAAGGCATCAAGCGAACTTTTATATGCTGTTTTAAATAGATACATTTGGCGTTTATTTTTTGTGGTTTTGGTTGATATGGTTTTGAACCTCGCTACAATGACCTTGTGTTCACTAATCCCTGTGTCCGTCATGACGCTCTGGCTCTGAGCACTATGGGACTTAACTGCTGTGGTCATCAGTCCCCTAGAACTTAGAACTACTTACACCTAACTAACCTAAGGACATCACACACATCCATGCCCGAGGCAGGATTCGAACCTGCGACCACAGCGGTCACGCGATTCCAGACTGTAGCGCCTAGAACCGCACGGCCACTCCGGCCGGCTCATGACGGGGATCAGGATTATTAGTGGCTAAGACGTCAAGTGTGTCTTCGCAACCATTTACAATTCGTGCGGGCTCATGAACTAATTGTTCAAAGTAATTCTCAGAGAAAGCATTTAGTACAATTTCGGAAAATGTTTTCTGTCTACCATAGACTCTGAACATGTATTTTCGCCAACAAATCGAGGGTAGATTGAAGTCTCCACCAATTATAATTGTATGAGTGAGTTACTTATTTGTAATGAGATTCAAGTTTTCTTTGAAGCGTTCAGCTATTATATCATCCGAGTCGGGGGTCGGTAGAAGGAGCCAATTATTATTTTGGTACGGCTGTTGAGTATAACCTCTACCCATAGTAATTCGCAGGAACTATTTATTTCAACTTCACTACAAGATAAACTACTTCCAACAGACACAAACAACCACCACCTACTTTATTTAATCTATCCTTTCTGAACACGGTTTGCGCCTCTGTAAAAATTTCGGCAGAATTTATCTCCGGCTTTAGCCAGCTGTCTGTTCCTATATCGATTTGAGTTTCAATGCTTTCTATTAGCGCTTGAAGCTCTGGTTCTTTCCAACACAGCTACGACAATTTACAACTACCATACCGACTCGTCGTTTCTTTGCCCTGTACCCTTTGAGACTGGAGACCTTTTTGATGTTTCCCAAGACTGTCTAACCTTAAAAAGCCGCCCAGTACACGCCACACAGCCCCTGCTGCCCGTGTAGCCGCCTCCTGTGTGTAGTGGACACCTGACCTATTTAGCGGAACCCGAAACCCCAACGCCCTATGGCGCAAGTCGAGGAATCTGCAGCCTACACGGTCGCAGAACCGTCTGAGCCTCTGATTTAGACTGATGTAATGTAACCGATGTGAAAAAAATGTTGCTCACAGTTTTAGTCAAGTTTAGTGTTGTCTCCTTCAAAGTAGTTCCCTTCTGGCTGCACACACTTTTTCCAGCTCTTCTGCCATTGATGGCAACATTTCCGGAACTCATATTCTGTAATATCCTCCAAGACCCTCGTCACAGCTTTTTGGACATCTTGCGTTGTTTGAAAATGGTGTCCCTTGACCGCCGTTTTGACTCTTGGAAATAGAAAGAAGTCGCACGGAGCGATATCTGGTAAATAAGATGGCTGTGGTAGTACTTAAATTTGTTTTGAGGTTAAAAATTGCTGTACTGACAGAACAATATGGGATGGCGCATTATCGTTATGCAAAATCCAATTATCAGCAATGTTGATACGGACACGAAGAACTATTATGATGTCTTTCTAAAATTTCTATGTAGTAATATTGGTTAACTGTTTGTCCAGGAGGCACCCGCTATTTATGAACAATTCCCTTGGAATCAAAGAAGCACACAAGCTTGTATTTCACTTTCGACTTTGACATGCGAGCTGTTTTTGGTCTGGGTGATCCCTTTGAGCACTATTGCAAACTTTGGCGTTTTGTCTCTGGATAGTACTGAAAAAAACCAACTTTCATCAACAGTGATAACACGGCTCAACAATTCTGGACTGATTTCCGTTTCTCTAACAGATCGGCTGCCATATTTTTCCGTGTTCTCGCTGTTGTGGTGTGAGATTTTTGGGGACCATTTTTTCACAAATCTTTCTCATATCAAGATCTTCAGTTATTATTAGACAAACCGTTTCTCGATTGATGTTCAATTCTTCCGCAATCATTTTCACGGATAATCTTCAGTCAGATCGTACGAGTTCACGCACCCTGGCCAAGTTGACATCCGTCCGTGACGTTGATGGTCGTCCACTGCTGTCTTCATCTTCAATATTCGTTCTGCCTTCACTAAACATTTTATGCCAACGAAAAACTTGAGCTCTTGACATAACCTCCTCTCCAAAAGCCTTCTGAAGCTTACCGTAAGTTGTCGTCGCGTTTTCATCCAGTTTAACGCAAAAAGAAATGGCATACCGTTGCGCAATATTATGCGGTTCCATTTCTGTGACGAGAGACACAAACACGTGTTAACTTATTCCAGCACAACTCACGACTGAGTAGTTGCATCGATGTGCCGCTTGGACTAGAAGCAGCTTATAGACCAAGGTCGAAGATGTTGTGCCTACGCAAGCCTGCAGGGTTGCCACATCTTGCAAAGAAAACCAGTCTTATTACTTTATTGTCGCACCTCGTAAAGCGCGAATGATGTCACAGTGGCCTGAGGAGCACGATAGTGAAGTCCGGTTAGTGCCACGGACCGCACATGACCAGCGACATGCGTCACACTTTCAGAAACCTACCGGCGACTTGTTGACTCCTGGGCTTCAATGTACTGCCTTCCAATGGTGGGAAAACACGTCGTCAAGCAGCTGGTCACGGTGTTTTGGCTCACAGGTGCAAGGCCAGTGTTTAAAGGGGAACATGCAGAATTAAGTGTCCACCTAGTACTGGAATGGTTCACCAGTTAACAAGGCCTGCATCAGACTGGGTATCCGTAATGGAACATGTACCATAGTTTATTTGCCAAATACCTAAGAATACATTGAGAATTTGTTAGGCCAGCTACGGGAAACCGGAAGAAGTTTCGCCTTCGAGAACCAGTGCTGGGAGCACTGTACGTGAAGAGAAACGTAGACAGTGGGCTGGAGACAGTGACAGTGAGGCGCGCGGGCCGGCTCGTCGCCCTGGCTCTCCACTTTGAGGGCGCCACTTAACGCTCATCAATCGTCATCACCGTAATACGGTGCGGAACAGCTGGACTAATGGCAGTTTAATCTCCGCAATATCATCAGATTCAACCCACTTCTAATACGACATCGTATCTCAGTCTACAAAAGCAAAATCACTTCTCCCACGGACTTGCCAGTGGTGGAAATCTTCCTTTAAATATATGTGGAAGAATGACATCGTAATTGCTTTCCACAGTCTTCCGTGAAAAATGAAGACACAAATTAAATCACAACAGCTGCACTACACAGCCAGCAGTTTAATAGCTGTTTTTATTTAATTATTTATTTTATTTATTAGTGATCGTCTTGTGTGCATTTACTAAAGAATTTGAGTGTAATTAAAGAAGTTCAACCTCACAACTTTTTAAGCGTCTTTCGTTGTTTCTCTTGTCGATGGAAACGAGCGTTTAATTGAATTGTGCTGAGAAAAGGCAACATGTGGTCAGAATAAAGGCTCAGAGCATGTCGCGATACGTCAGGAAATATGGCAGAAGATACAGAATGTGGGTGAGAGTCGAAGCTACCAGTTACAGCGAGCATTTTAAATAACAAACGTTGCGCGGGTGTCGCCGCAGGCAGGACGCAAAAAGGCCGCACTGGGCGCGAACCCAGCGCCGCCTGCTGCCGTGGACAGGCAGGGGGGGGGGGGGGGGGTGTCCGGCCAGCTCACACAAAACTCCTCCCTGAGCCTGTGCGTGTACACAGCGCTCACCCTGCTGTTAAGTTACCAGTCACCAGCAGATGATGGATTCTTTCATTGCACTATATTCGTACTCTTCCGCCTTGTCACTCATCAGTCATCATCATATCGTATCGGAATGCCTTCTGTAGTACGTCTGACGTCATCCTGAAACCGGGCCCGCCCTCTGATAGCTGTTTCGCGTTGTGGGCTCCCAACATGGTGATCCCAGGTCCGACTGGTAGTAACCACCTGATATTCTGTGGTGGAAAGGTATGGTACGGGGTATACTTAGCCTCCTGAGGCTGAACAGGTACTGAGAACTCGTACGCTGTGGCTCACTTGGTCAATTCAAAGACGGACTGGCTTCATTACCGGAAAGGTCGGTTGGAAAATCGTGGACAATTATACTGTATGCCCCCTATATCACCATCTACGAACTCGTCGGCTAAACTGAGACATTTCTGGAGGTTTACTACGAGTGGGGAGCTCTTGCATTTGGCACCGCTGGTGGGAGAGTGAATTTCTCGCAAATTTGGATAGACTGCACTAGATGCCTCTTGCATGTCATCACAGTTTGAGGGATCTTGTGAATGAAATACGACTGTAAGAGATAGCTTACGGCGGAAAAAACTGTTTATTGCAAATTTATGGGCAAAACAGGAAGTGCAATTTCGATGAAAAAAGCGACGAGAAAAGAAGCGAGAAGCGAACAATAACTGTTACAAGTGATTGCAATGTATAACATTAAAACTGAGTGAGTCAAACATTGAAGGAAGTGTGTCATGTAAAGTGATAAGTTTCGCATAGCGAAAAATATAATTCGCGTCACTGGAGTACAAACATTTCGCTAGAGAAGAACAGCGAACGATCGTCGAGAAGAGATCGCAGTAGAAGAAACAAGACAGAGACGTCCAACGTGCCAAACCAAGCCGCTTAACCGGAGGAACCAACGCGAATGTCCGGGGTTCAACGTTTGGCGAGACAGCGGAGCATTACTGTGTCCAGGAAAATACACAATTTTCAAAGTAAGTTAAAGTGATATAATAGTTATATAGTTAATTTTACATAGAAGCAGTAGGACAACTAAGAGGAAAATGAGCGAACCAAATATTAGAGAGAATATGCCTCAGGTGAGCTCTGACTTGACAGAGACGCATGATGTATTTCCGCTTGCAAAATCAAAAGAAGGCCCTGTAGTCACTATGAATGATATCATAGGCACCGAGGGGCAGGGAGTCACATTAAATAGTTACCATAGACAATGCTGCTGAGTCAGACACCCAGACACTAGTTCAGAAAAGCATGACGACAGAAAATGAACCTAACAGAATTAATGATTCAGAAATATGCAAGCCATTTTTCAGCTATCATAAGAGGAAAGTACTAGGGAAAGTAAACAACTAAACAAAAAACTGGAAACCGACAAAACATCAGAAACTGCTACGGAAACTAACATGAAAATAGAAGAAAATACCCAAAAATTCGAAGCAACTAATAAGAGAATACAGAAAAGTGCTACAGACACTAAAGAACAATTGATAAAAATCATGAAAGAAATTAACAAGAACACAGCTGATAGGTTGGATAAATGTATTGGAGATGCTAACCAAAATTTCAGAGTGGTAGATGAAATAATCAAGGAACAGCGGGCAGTGGCTCAGAGCCTGGAAAAAAAACGTCACCACTGGGAAGAAGCCGTAGTAAATCATAGTAAATTTTGTTACAGAATAAAAGAGAATGTAAAAATTTTAGATCATACTTTTCGTAAGGAGATTGAAAAATTCAATGCGTCGATCTCCAACGTAAACAAAAAATTAGATGAAGCAGAGACAGCTTTCCCTAATAGAATATCTTCAGTGAAACAAATACACTAAAGACATAATCACAAATGTAGCCAGTATTCAGAAAGAGGTCAGTGATTTTACTAACAGAGGCACTGATATCTTTGCTGAAGTGGTTGAAAAGAAATTAGATCCAAAATTAAAAGATATTAATGATGTAAATAATATGGATATCGAAAAAGGAACAGAAGATATTTTACAAACTTTAGACCAGCTGGATGCAATTTCAGTGAAGGAAACATCCAGTAATGGCTGGAGACGAGTAAATTGGACATCGAGAGAAAGCGATAATTGGAGGAAACAAAAGAGAACCCATAATGAGCAGAGGGACCACAACAGAAATCAGAATGGGACAGACAACGACAGGCATGGCAATGGGTTCAACAGAGGAGATTGCAACCGAGTAGGTAATAAACAATCACAATAACAGGCGATATCAAGAACAAAATGAAAGACGTAATGAACACCAGACAAAAATAAATCACGAAAGGGGACACCAGGGAACGTAAAACCAGAAAGGAGTTTGTGTAAGGTCCGAAATCAAGCTCAGAAAAGTGACGGATTATTGACTATGAAGGGGTTGATAAGGGAAAGTCCTGGGGATATTACAGAAGTTCGTTTTGAAGAAGAGGAATACCAACCGGTTGTAGACATGGAAATTAATGGAATTAAAGCAGCTGCTGTTATTGATACAAGTACCGAGTTACGTGCTGTAGCCGGCGGGAGGGGGGGGAGGGGGGGGCCTCGATCACCACGTGAGGTACCACTATCGCCCTTACAAGGTGCAGTAGGAGGGAAAAGATATAAAATAAAAAAATCAAGTGTTATTAGGGGTAAATGTTAAAGGAATTTTGTTGTAGATTAGTGCTATTGTGGTCCCAAATCTTGGTATTGGATTGATAATAGAGACAAATTTGTTGGCGGATCACGCAGCAATTATGGGTCTAGGAAAGGGTAGTATTACATTACCCTAACGGTAAGCCGTACTTGGAGAGAAATTCGTTCAAATGGTTCAAATGGCTCTAAGCACTATGGGACTTAACATCTGAGGTCATCAGTCCCCTAGAACTTAGAACTACTTAAGCCTAACTAATCTAAGGACATCACACACATCCATGCCCGAGGCAGGATTCGAACCTGCGACCGTAGCAGTCGCGCGGCTCCGGACTGAAGCGCCTAGAACCCCTCGGCCACCAAGGCCGCCAGAGAAACTGGTAACATGGTTAGTCCCAAAGGGAAAGTGCAGGATAAATACTACCTAAAATAATGTGAGATTGTTTTCAGTGGGATGTATGTAAAGAGGAAGGTATTTCACGGATAAAATGGAATCAGAACCAGAGTGATGTTGGTTCAGAGATAATAAATGAAATAAAGAATAAAGTAAAGAATATTGATGTTACTGATACAAATGGGAAAAGAGAGCTAGAAAAATGTGTTGTTAAAATATAAAGATGTATTTTCTGATAAACTAGAATTAATGAAGGGAGAAACTTACAAATTTAAAGCCAAGCCTCATCAACCTTCTAAGCTGAGACCACATATAAAACCAGTATCAAAAAAAGAACAAGAAAAAGATCTATGGTAAAGCAAAAGTGGGAAGAAAACCAAGAGCCCAAAGTAAGGGAATATTATTTTGTGGAAAAAGGGGTATAGTACCACCGAAGTAATTTAGTGTGGGAAGACTGGAAGTTATGTATACCAGAACATACCATAGAGCATTTCTTATGGTATATACGCGTGAGCTATGGTCATTTTAAGCCCAAACAGTGTTCAGAAAAGTTAAAAGAAACTTGGATTTTTAACAATATCATAAAGAGGGCTAGGAAAATATTAGAAAGATGTGAAAAGTATCAGAAAACGAAAACACCTAGAACCAGCAGTAAAGGACAAATTTTATACCAGAAGAGGTACGTGAGCTAGCTGCAGTCTATGTGTTTGGGTCTCTCCCAACCACCAGAGAAGGTTTTATACACGTGTTGGTAATAAGGGACGTGTTTTCTAAGGTTTTAAGATTGTACCCTATGAGGAAATGTACCGGAAAAGCAATAGCTAGTAAATTAGGGCAACATTATGTGCATACAGCATGCAGACCTAAATAAATAGTGATAATGGGTCCTAGTTTTCATCAACACCTTGGAAGAATACCTTGAAAAGTCTTGATATAAAAGTTCAAAAGTATCCGGACACCGCCAAAAACTTACGTTCCCCAGATTAGGTGCATTCTGCTGCCACCTACTGCCAGGTACTCCATATCAACGACCTCAGTAGACATCGTGAGAGAGCAGAATGGGGCGCTCCGCGGAACTCACGGACTTCGAACGTGGGCAGGTGATGGGGTGTCACTTGTGCAATACGTCTGCACGAGAGATTTCCACACTCCTAAACATCCCTAGCTCCACTGTTTCCGATGTGACAGTGAAGTGGAAACGTGAAGGGACTCGTACAGCACAAAAGCGTGCAGGCCGACCTCGTCTGTTGACTGACAGAGATCACCAACGGTTGAAGAGGGTCGTAATGTGTAATAGGCAGACATCTATCCAGACCATCACACAGGAATACCAAACTGCATCAGGATCCGCTGCAAGTACTATGACAGGTAGGCGGGAGCCGAGAAAACTTTGATTTCATGGTCGAGCGGCTGCTCATAAGCCACATATCACGCCGTTAAATGCCAAACGACGCCTCGCTTGGTGTAAGGAGCGTAAACATTGGACGATTGGACAGTGGGAAAACGTTGTATGGACTGGCGAATCACGGTCCACAATGTGGCGATC
Source organism: Schistocerca piceifrons (assembly GCF_021461385.2). NCBI lineage: Eukaryota > Metazoa > Arthropoda > Insecta > Orthoptera > Acrididae > Schistocerca > Schistocerca piceifrons. Next base: position 16,577,907 of record NC_060138.1, read on the forward strand.
CGATGGCAGGATGTGGGTATGGCGAATCCCCTGTGAACGTCATCTGCCAGCGTGTGTAGTGCCAACAGTAAAATTCGGAGGTGTTATGGTGTGGTCGTGTTTCTCATTGAGGGGGCTTGCACCCCTTGTTGTTTTGCGCTATCACAGCACAGGCCTACATTGATGTTTTAAGCACCTTCTTGCTTCCCACCCTTGAAGAGTGTGGATGGCGACTGCATCTTTCAACACGATCGAGCACCCGTTTGTAACGCACGGCCTCTGGCGGAGTGGTTACACGACAATAATATCCCTGTAAAGGACTGGCCTGCACAGAGTTCTGACCTGAATCCTATGGAACACGTTTGGGATGTTTTGGAATGCCGACTTCGTGCTAGGACTCACCGACCGACATCCATACCTCTCCTCAGTGCAACACTCCGTGAAGAATGGCCTGCCAGTCCCCAAGAAGCCTTCTAGCAACTGATTGAACGTATGCCTGCGAGAGTGGAAGCTGTCATCAAAGCTAAGGGTGGGCCATCACCATAATGAACTGCAGTATTACCGATGGAGGGCGCCACGAACTTGTAACTCATTTTCAGCCAGGTGTCCGGATACTTTCATCACATAGTGTATATATCCAGGGTCTATCGGTCTTCAAACCCTGTGGAGAGAGTTATGAAAGAGCTTGGAAGACTAAGTAGACCTTTTGGCAATGTTACAGAGTTTGAGGAGTTACTGAATGAACTTCCACAGTCAACAAGAGAAATATCGCCTTATGAATTGTTGATGGGTAAAAGACCTGAAACCATGATCGAACGCTTAGTAAAATTCCCAAAAAATACTGGCTTGATTTTGGAAGAACAGCAAAGGGAGAGTATTCTAAGGCGACGCATAGCAAATATATAACACGTAGGGAATTCATTGTGGGCGATCTGGTACTAATAAGGGCTCATTTACGAAATTTTTGAAGGACGATATGTAGTCAGGAGGCTGCCACACCCTAATGTAGTGGAGCTAACACGTCCAGAATCCCATATAGTAAGGGGCATATACAGTGTAGTCGATGATAAGAGACTCCGTGGTAATTACAGGGAAGCCTCCAAATTCTGGAGTGCCTGAATATCAGTTACCAGACGGAATATCTCTATAGTAAGATAATAAAGAATATACAGCCTGAAAGACACAAACATGAGCATAAAATACATTCCAGAATGAGATTTTCTTTCTGCAGCGTAGTGTGCGCTGATATGAAACTTCCTGGCAGATTAAAACTGTGTGCCGGACTGAGACTCGAACTCGGGACCTTTGCCTTTTCGCGGGCAAGTGCTCTACCAACTGAGCTACCCAAGCACGACTCACGGCCCGTCCTCACAGCTTTACTTCTGCCAGCACCTCGTCTCCTACCTTCCCAACTTTACAGAAGCTCTCCTGCGAACCTAGCAGAACAAAGATTCCGAGTTCGAGTCTCAGTCTGGCACACAGTTTTAATCTGCCAGGAAGTTTCATATCAGCGCACACTCCACTGCAGAGTGAAAATCTCATTCTGGAAACATCCCCCAGGCTGTGGCTAAGCCAAGTCTCCGCAATATCCTTTCTTTCAGGAGTGCTAGTTCTGCTAGGTTCGCAGGAGAGCTTCCGTAAAGTTGGGAAGGTAGGAGACGAGGTACTGGCAGAAGTAAAGCTGTGAGGACGGCGCGTGAGTCGTGCTTGGGTAGCTCAGTTGGTAGAGCACTTGCCCGCGAAAGGCAAAGGTCCCGAGTTCGAGTCTCGGTCCGGCACACAGTTTTAATCTGCCAGGAAGTTTCATAAAATACATTGTAAATAGCAGTTCTATTAAATTGCTGAGAGACAAAGTATTTTGAAATAACATAGGCCCATTTTATGTGTTTGAAAACAAAAGGCATGGGTTGAATGACCCTCGAAGGGATGTAATGTGCTGGCATATTTTGACTTCAGCAAGGCCATTATTTATAAGGGATTGCACAGGCTGCGAGAGGCTAATGACATGTGCAGTGCACAGCTGGTAGCTGAAAAAGCCGAGCCAGGTAATTGTGCGACGTGGCCAGCGAAATACAAGCAGAAACACGTCACGACTGCGGCAGGGAAAACACAGCAACTCTTTATGAACCAACCATGTAAATAATTTAATACCAAGACTTCATAGTTGTTATTAAAGAGCAAATTATGTAAAGAATAAAGTAATTAAAAGAGGATAACTTTCGAAGAAGAATTGTTTATTGCATAATAATTATTTGGAAAGAGCTATCTAATTCATGAAGGTAGCAGTTCATTAACAATTCTGAATTTTAGCCACTTGGGCAGAACCAATTTAGTTAGTTACAAGAACGCGGATACGCCACTGTCAACGGTATAGTGAACGCATTATTGTGGCCAAGATCGACATGAATCCCACACCCACCACAGTAGTACAATATTATATGCCATCTAGCTCTGCAGATGAGGATGAGATTCAGAAAATGTGTGATGAGATAAAAGAAATCATTCAGGTAGTTAAGGGAGCCGAAATTTAATAGTCATGAGGGACTGGAAATCAGTAGCAGGAAACGGAAGAGATGGAAAAGTAGTAGGTGAATGTTGACTAGGGGAAAGGAATGGAAGAGGAAGCCACCTGGTAGAATTTTGCACACAGCATAATTTAATAATAGTAAACACTTGGTTTAAGAATCATGAGAGAAGGTTGTATATGTGGAATAGACCCGGAGACACCGGAAGATTTCAGATAGATTATATAACGGTTAGACAGTGGTTTAGGAGCAGATTTTACGTTGTAAGACATTTGGGGGGGGGGGGAGTTTTGGCCACAATTTATTTGTTATGAACGGCAGATTAAAACTGAAGAAACTGTTAAGGAGATGGGGCCTGGATAAACTGAAAGAACCACAGGTTGTAGAGGGAGGGAGTATTAGGCAATGATTTACAAGAACAGGGGAAAGGAATACAACAGAAGAAGAATGGGTAGCTTTGAGGGATGAAACAGTGAAGACAGCAGAGGATCAAGTAGGTAAAAAGATGACGGCTAGTAGAAATCCTTGGTAACACAAAGAGATATTGAATTTAATCGATGAAAGGAGAAAATATAAAAATACATTAAATGAAGAGGGCGAAAGGCAATACAAATGTCTAAAAAATGAGATTGATAGGAAGTGGAAAATGGATAAGCAAGAATGTTTAGAGGACATATGTAACGATGTAGAAGCATGTATCACTAGGGATGAGATGGATACTGGCTACAGGAAAGTTAAAGAACCTTTGGAGAAAAGAGAACCACCTGTGTGAATATCAAAAGCTCAGACAGAAAACCAGTCCTAAGCAAGGAAGGGAAAGCTGAAAAGTGGAAGGAGTGTATAGAGCGTCTATACAAGGGCGATGTACTTTGGGGGTAATATTATGGAAACGGAAGAGGACGGAGATGAAAATGGGATGGGTGATATGATACTGCGTGAAGAATTTGACCGTGCACTGAAAGACCTAAGTCAAAACAAGGCCCTGAGAGTAGACAACATTCCATTAGAGCTACTAATAGCTTTGGGAGAGCCAGCCATAACAAAATCTTCCATCTGGTGAGCAAGATGTATGAGAGAGGCGAAATACCCTCAGAGTTTAAGAAGAATATAGTAATACCAATTCCAAAAAAAGCAGGTGCTGACAATCTGAAAATTACCAAACTATCAGTTCAATAAGTCATGACTGCTAATCCTTTACAAAAGAAGGGAAAAACTCATACAATACGACCTCGGGGAAGATCAGTTTGGATTCCGGAGAAATGAAGGAACACGGCGGGGAATACTGACCTTACGACTTCTTATAGAAGATAGGTTAAGGAAAACAAACGTACGTTTGTAGCATTTGTAGACTTAGAGAACGCTTTTGACAACGTTGACTGGAATACTCTCTTTCAAATTCTGGTGGTGACAGGGGTCAAATACAGAGAGCGAAAGGCTATTTACAATTTGTACAGAAACCAGATAGCAGCTATGAGAGACAAGGGGCATGAAGGGGAAGCTGTGGTTGGGTAGGGAGTGAGACAGGGTTGTAGTCTACTCCCGACGTTATTCAATTTGTATATTGAGCAAGCACTGCAGGAAACAAAAGAAGAATTTGGAATTGTAATTAAAATCCATGGAGAAGAAAAAAAATGAGGTTTGCCGACGACATAGTAATTCTGTCAGAGACGGCAAAGGACCTGGAAGAGCAGTCGAACGGAATGGACAATGTCTCTACAAGGGCGATGTACTTGAGGACAATATTATGGAAATGGATGTAGATGAAGATGAAATGGGAGATATGATATTGCGTGAAGAGTTTGACAGAGCACTGAAAGACCTACGTCGAAACAAGGCCCCGGGAGTAGACAACATTCCATTAGAACTGCTGACAGCCTTGGGAGGGCCAGTCCTGACAAAACTCTACCATCTGGTGAGCAAGATGTATGAGACAGGCGAAATACCCTCACACTTCAAGAAGAATATAATAATTCCAATCCCAAAAAAAGGAGGTGTTGACAGATGTGAAAATTACCGAACAATCAGTTCAATAAGTCACAGCTGCAAAGTACTAACGCGAATTCTTTACAGACGAACGGAAAAACTGGTAGAAGCCGACCTCGTGGAAGATCAGTTTGGATTCCGTAGAAATATTGGAACACGTGAGGCAATACTGACCCTACGACTTATCTTAGAAGCTAGATTAAGGACTGGCAAACCTACATTTCTAGCTTTTGTAGACTTAAAGAAAGCTTTTGACAATGTTGACTGGAATACTCTGTTTCAAATTCTGAAGGTGGCAGGGGTAAAATGCAGGGAACGAAAGGCTATTTGCAATTTGTACAGAAACCAGATGGCAGTTATAATAGTCGAGGGACACGAAATGGAAGCAGTGGTTGAGAAGGGAGCGAGACAGGGTTGTGGTCTACTCCCGATGTTATTCAGTCTGTATATTGAACAAGCAGTAAAAGAAACAAAAGGAAAATATGGATTACAAATTAAAGTCCAGAGAGAAGAAATATAAACTGAGATTTCCTGATGACATGCCATTTTTTGTCAGAGACCGCAACGGAGTTGGAAGAGCTGTTGAACGGAATGAACAGTATCTTGTGAGGAGGAATAAAATGAAAGTCAACAAAACCAAAACGAAGATAATGGAATGTAGTCTAATTAAATTAGGTGATGCTGAGGTAGTTAGATTAGGAAATGAGACACTTAAAACAGTAAACGAGATTTGTTATTTGGGAAGCAAAATAATTGATGATGGTCGAAGTAGGGAGGATATAAAATGTAGACTGGCAGTGGCGAGAAAAGTGTTTCTGAAGAAGAGAAATTTGTTAACATCGAGTACAGATTTGGTGTCTCTTCTTGTCTAATCTTTTGAAATGTGGTGCTACAGAATAATGTTGAAGATTAGATGGGTAGATCACGTAACTAATTACGAGGTACTGTACAGAGTTGGGGTGAAGGGGAAGTTATGGTACAACCTGATCAAAAGAAGGGATCGGTTGGTGGGACACATTCTGAGGCATCAAGTGATCATCAATCTAGTACTGGAGGGAAGTGTTTGGGGTAAAAATCTTAGAGGATACCAACAATTTTGGTGGCGAATAATAGTGCTTCTTCCCAAATAAGTGTGTCAGTGCAGTGATTTATCACAGTACGACCCCGAGTTGTACGTAGTCTGTGAATTTCAGTGGTGATCAGGGCAACACCATAACAGTGCAAAAAGAAAAAAATTCCTATGTAGTTTTATGAAATGTGTTGTGTATTTCGTATATTTTGTGTATTTCGGAAAATTCTGAAATATTGTGCTCCAATGGACTTCCGTGGGACAGCCAGCTAGTTGCTTGAAAACGTGAGCTAAACATTTGTAATAATTTTTCTAGATTGCTGTTAAAGGTTGTAACCTCCCCACAAAAAATTTACAAGACAATATTATATAGAAATGGAGCCAAAGCGCAATATCGTCCCCACAGAAATATTTAAATAAAAAATATAATAATAAATGGGAGCCAAGTGTAACCTCCCGCAATGAAATCTACTGACAATGACAATTAAACAAAAATTAGCAATCTGACCCAAGTATAAGTTCCTCACAAAAAATTAAAGTCGATTCAGTGATAAGAAAATCTCAGTGATAATGAAAATTCAATTAAACCGAAATATCGGTCTTTGGCCCTGTGCAAAAAAAAATCAGAATTAATTTCTTACCTCATTGAAACTGTTTGTCAAATTTCTGCTCTTTTTGTTGGCCACGGCTTGGAGGAACTGCATTGCAAATAATATATATATATATTTTTTTTTTAAGTTTAACTGAAACTTTTCTTTAAGGGAAATGGAAGGAAATCGTTGGTTCAATTAAATGCTTCTTTTGTTAAAAATATTGCTTTGAAATCAAAATTATTATTGGGGCACTTGTTGAAAATTAATTACAATAAATAAACTTTACGTTATCTGATGGTTACCTACATTAACAATATACCTCATTCAGCATCTTGACCAGAATGCCATGTCGACGCTCGCCGACTGCGTCCCGCTCGCGACCGTGACAGGACTAGACCACTACTGCCGACAGACTACATCACACAACTGCACTGGGCTGCTACTACTGACCGACTGCTCTGCATGACGACTACTAGCGTACTGCTCGCAACACTCGCGCGGTCAAGCGCAGACTAACTACGATAAATGGCTCTCTGGTCAAAGACTCTGCAATGCCTCGCCATCGCCGCCACACAACATACGTGTTTCATAACCCTCCACTGGGGGGGCAAAAATTTGGCAGCGATGGTGAGTCATTTGGACTTGCCAAGCGCGGCAAAATTTTTCTTTAATTAATAAACTTCTAAAATTTACAGAATATTTAGATGTAGTACATGAATTAAATGCTGTGCACATGCACCGAGTACAAAACATTTCAGACAAAGACAAAATGTGAGTACTAAACATAGTAGCAAATCAGAAAACTGTATATACAAATTATTTGACAGAGTGCACACGCACTGAAAAATTTTTAATCAGAATGGCAGAAAATCATGTTGATAAGTGACATGAGTGTACTCGCACTGGAGTTGAGAACATATCAGCAAATGACGAAATGTATATACAATGAGTAATAAATGACATAAGTGCATACGCACTGAAGTATTGAACATACAGAATGAGTACAAATCATATTGAAAAATGAGAAAAGTGCACAGGCACTGAAATCAGTAGAAAACATATTAACACCTAACATAAGTGCACATGCACTGTAGTTCAGAACATATCATCAAAATAAAAAATGTATATACAATATAAAAGACAAGAGTGCACATATACTGTACTTTAGAACAAATCGAAAAAATGTCTTTAGCATTTTCACAACAAATAAACATAATGGCAAAAAAAAATCATGTCGACAAGTGACATAAGTGTACTCGCACTGGAGTTCAGCGAATCGAAAAAAATGTATGACCCATGAACATAAATGATGTTAGCAAAAAAATGATTTTCACTATGTGACAAGAATTAGGATAGGAAAGGGAAGGATTGCATCATGGTTGTAGCACTTTAGATTGCACACAGCTGTTCTGAAAGTCCATATCTTTCCACAGAAGTACAACACCAAGTGACACAATTTGAAGTTCTTTTCCCATCAGAATTTATCAGCGTAGCCAAGACACTGAACTGTCGTAGTAATGTTCCATGTTTTCATTTTGGCAGTACATTAGGTACACCAAACAGTGGGACCCTAATAACGTCTTCATCGCTCACGGTGGTGGACAGCATGTCGTGTCAACACCACGCTCTTACAAGGCACACCAACGTAGAATTAGTGCAAAACCAAAGATAGTGCTCCATGATCACTAGGATAGACAGGACAAATGGACATTGCAGTAATTCAGGGTAGTTAGCTCATAAGGTGAAGGACATTAAGTCACATACCATTCTTCATTAGTTGTTTGCGACATTCATAGCCCAGTTATTGAACATTTCTGTAGCATGTATGTAGTATTACAGAAAAATGTTCATTAATTGTTTTACATAGAATCAGTAACCTTCTTTTCCTAGTTACAAAGCATTATTAAATAATCGCATTCTTTTCCAGTTACAAAGTATAGCATAGTTAATTAATTATGTGTCATTCCAATGTAGTAATAATCATTAGCCTTCTCCTAATTACAAAGCATTATGAAACAATCGCATTCTTTTCCAGTTACAAAGTATGGCATAGTTAATTAATTATTTGTCATTCCAATATATGTAGTATTAATCATTAGCCTTTTCCTAATTACAAAGCATTATGAAACAATCGCATTCTTTTCCAGTTACAAAGTATGGCATAGTTAATTAATTATTTGTCATTCCAATATAGTATTAATCATTAGCTTTTTCCTAATTACAAAGCATTATGAAACAATTGCATTCTTTTCCAGTTAAAAAGTATGGCATAGTTAATTAATTATTTGTCATTCCAATATAGTAATAATCATTAGCTTTTTCCTAATTACAAAGCATTATGAAACAATCGCATTCTTTTCCAGTTACAAAGTATGGCATAGTTAATTAATTATTTGTCATTCCAATATAGTAATAATCATTAGCCTTCTCCTAATTACAAAGCATTATGAAACAATCGCATTCTTTTCCCGTTACAAAGTATGGCATAGTTAATTAATTATTTGTCATTCCAATATAGTATTAATCATTAGCCTTTTCCTAATTACAAAGCATTATGAAAAAATCGCATTCTTTTCCAGTTACAAAGTATGGCATAGTTAATTAATTATGTGTCATTCCAATATAGTAATAATCCTTAGCCTTCTCCTAATTACAAAGCATTATGAAACAATCGCATTCTTTTCCAGTTACAAAGTATCAACATTGAAAACAAGAGCTAATTGATGGCATAATTAATAACATAATTCATTGAGTGACATTAATTATTGGCACTCAGTGGCCAGCAAGTATTGAATAGAATAAAACATTGTTCATCATTCAGTATTATTCAGATCATTACGAAGTCATTATTAAAAATCAGTGGTGTCTGATTTAGCTTTCTGGCAAATTTTACAAGACGCTAAAACTCGTCGTATACGTTTCTCCATGTTGGTAAAATAACAGTTCTGTCTCAGCATAAGAAAACATTTTCTTGCTCCGTAATGTGCGTAACTTAAATGAGTGTACCAGATTAATTTGTTAACCAGTTCGTCAGGAATGCATAATAACCAATTGTTGCTGTCAGGATGACAGCGGCGAAACAGAATGTCATTGCGTACAGTGTAATGGTTTCTAATCGTAACATTATTCTTATCTAGCCAAAGGTGTTTAATTTCTTTCCACACATTGTCTTTATTTTGCTCTTGTGCTATGTCCTGTAATGACGATGAAATAAAGTTTTCAAATGCAACTTGCTGAATGTACATGACACTGAAATTTGTTTTGCAGAAGTTGGTTGCTACGTCTTGCTGATTGTTGCTCAGAGAACGCGATAATGCGTCTGCTATAACATTTTGTGTGCCGGGAATGTGAACTATTGTAAAATTAAATTCCTGTAAATAAAGTTTCCATCTGCTTAATCTATCGTGCGTGAATTTGGCCGAAAGTAAAAATTGTATCGCTCTGTGGTCTGTGTAAACGGTGGTATGTCTGCCATAAAGAAAGTGCCTAAATCTCGTGAAAGCCCATACAACACATAATGTTTCAAGTTCTGTAACAGAATAATTTCGTTCAGCAGGTGACAGAATGCGACTTGCAAATGCGATGTTTTTAATTACTATTGAACCATCTTCTTCAATTTCCTGGAAAATATGTACGCCTAGAGCGGTGTTGGAACTGTCAGTGGAAATGGAAAAATTTCTGGTAAGATCTGGGTGCGATAACAGTGGAGCATTCAACAAAGCATGCTTCAGGTTCATGAACTCAGAATGTGCTTATCCCAAGACCAAATACTGTTTTTACCTGTTAATTGGCATAATCTGGGTGTGTCTAAAGCAGAGTGATGAATAAATTTACGAAAAAAGTTAATTAAGCCCAAAAAACTGCGTAATTGCTTCTTCGTCGTAGGAATAGTAATGTCACGTAGAGCTTGAAGTTTTTCCGGATCAGGTGCAATCCCTTCTGCTGAAATTACGTGTCCCAGAAATTTTATGGAAGTTTTGCCAAAATGCGATTTACTGAGGTTAACTGTGAGTCCTTGTGCATGAAAAGTTTGTAACAGTTGTTCAAGAATCAGATTGTGTTCAGACCAGTTAGCTTCTGCGATAAGAATGTCGTCTACATACGTCGTAATTCTGTCCTTAAGTTCTGTCGGAAGTATTGTGTTCAAACCGCGAATAAAAGCTGCAGAAGAAATAGTTAAGCCGAACGGTAATTTGCAAAATTGATAACAGTCGCCAAAACAGAGAAAAGCTGTATATTTTCTGCAATTCGGATGAAGTTGAATTTGCCAAAATCCCGATTTCAAATCTAATGTAGAATAAATAGCAGTACCGTGAAATTTCTGTAGAAGTTCCTCTAGTGTCTGTGGTCGATCTGTTTCATTAATAATAATGTCATTAATGTGACGTGAATCAAGTACAAGGCGAAGTGAGCCATCTTTTTTCTTAACAATATGTAGCGGGTTTATGTACGGACTAACTGCTGGTTCTATAATTCCTTGGTCGAGCATATCCTGCAATTCTTTTTTAACTTGTTCTCTATGAATATACGGAATAGGATAATGCTTAGCTTTAAATGTATCGTGCTGTTTGACTTGAAATTCATACATAAATCCGGACATAGTACCAGGAATGTTGTCAAAAACTGGAGCTTGCTGTAAAAGAATTTTGTGTAATTGCGTTCGTTCGTCGTCTGTAGTTGCACTGCTTTGTCTAACTTTATCGGAAATCATTTGCATTACGTCGTAGTCAGCTTCGTCTGGAGTATTATAGTTGTGTACGTACGTATCCGTGAACAATGTGGGATTACAGTCTATGTTACGTGTTGCGGAAATGACCTCTGTGCGGTTAATTGTTTGCTCTTCCGCAGATAAAGAGTGCTGAAATCCTAAAGCCAATTGTACATTTTCATCCTTTAACATTAAATAAGAATTTTGAAAATCGATAACTGCGTCGTGTTGTACCAGAAAATTCGTACCTAAAATAACGTCTGTTGTCAATAAAGGAACAATCCAAAAATTAGAGTGGAAAGTATGACCTCCAATACAAAATGATAAATGCGTCTGTAATTTAACGTCTACTCCTTTACTCGATACTGCTCCCTTCACTTTTGTTTTGCCTAAAGGTAATGTCGGATAAGTATTCTCTTTGTTGCACTCGTTGAAAGTCTCCTCATTTATTACTGATATAGGTGATCCGGAATCAACTACTGCTGAGAATTTCGATGAACCAATTTTAATTTCGATGACAGGATGTGAAATAGTTTTCTGAACAAATGGTCTTTCCTGCAAAAGAGTGTCTCTGATGTCGTCAAAAGTAATTACATTTTCGTGAACAACATTTTGCGTGTCTGAAGTAGTGCTTGTATTATTGGAAGATGCGATCTGTACAGTATCTAGTCAGATTCTATCTGACGTGTTGTTATTATTAGGAGGATGCTGTGGCATTTCTACTATTTGAACAGTTCTATTACTTCTTCCAGACGTATTACGCTTTGGATGATATCTACTGTCGGGTTCATTCATGAGAATAGGTTCTTGCGGATAATTCTGCTGTTGGTATGACCGACTGTGGTTAGATGTACGCTGAAAATTGTCCTCATTATTTTTACGTCTGTCGTAATAGTCACTCCTATACGGTGCATTACGATAGGAATTGAAATACTGCCTTCTTTGTACGTAGTTGTTTCCTTGCTGCCGTACGTTACTATTTCTTGTATCAGGGACTATACGTGCACGCGGCGAAACATTAAAGCCTGGTTGACCTTGTGCATTCCATTGTTGGTTAGGTATGCTAACCGGCTGGTTTTGATGTTGTTGTTGTGAAACACCTCTATTGTTACTAAAGTGTGGTTCCTGTTGCTGAAAATTTTGACGATATTGATAATTAGAATTTTGGCTGTTATTAGAGTTTTGGTAGTTGTCGTTCCTAAAGCGTCTGTTATCTTTCCTATTGAAATTACGTGTCTGATCATAATTGCTGTACTTTTGTTGACCTTGGTTATTATAAGAAAAATTTTTGTTTACAAAAGAATAATCAGATTGTTGTACTTCCAAGAGCTGTAAAAGATCTCTGAATGCTGAAATGTTTTCCTTTTGCTGCCCCGTTAGAAGTGACACTCGTAATGACCGTGGTAATTTGGAAATGCATAATTGTATAAGTGCAGATTCACTGTACGGTTCACTTAGGTACTGGTTTTGTTGGACCGTATACTCTGGTCAAAGACTCTGCAATGCCTCGCCATCGCCGCCACACAACATACGTGTTTCAAGGTAAACAGACTGTACTCGTATGATATTTGCTAAACAAATTGTATCTACTTGGTAAATGTTACAAAATCTAATGTTTATCTGTCTTTATGAGTATGGCTGAAGTGCTTCCTATGATATGTTTTGCTGATATGTATTAGTGTGATATTGTGAAAGAATTTTGGTGGTTAAAATTTAGGAGAGCATGGTAATCAAAACTCAAAGATTATACAAATACTAATAGGCCCTAATCGTAAGCTAAGAAAACTGTTTCAGGTGGTGCAAATGTAATAAGATTTCATAAACCAGTAGATTTTGCGTTTAAAGACTTGTGTCAAACCACTAAAATTTTATTTGAAGAGAAATAGATTATTTAAAGTACTTGGCAGAAAATAAAATTACCTAACAACACGTTTGTAATGCTACGATTTTGTCTGAACGAAAAAAAACGCATTTTTGAAAAGAAATAACCCTTTATTTGCATATAAGAGCGCATTTTATTTTATTTCCAAATTTGCTATTTCACATAGGTGAAGTGAATGTATCAGCGCTGCAGTACGTAAGGTAGGTTCCCGCGCGAGCTAACAAAGTTGGTTCGCCATCTGGCCTTTTTGGAAGCCAGTGGGATGAGGTGCCGATGAAGAAATCGCTCGTGACGCCAGCGAAGAGATACTCAGAGAAAGTACATTCGTTGTGGCGCGAATCAAATAATTGTTATTCGCAAACATTTGCTAACAAACGTTTCCTTGGTTTCATGGTGTTTCTCCAATAAACGCACCTTAGTGGCATCCTGTCCAATAATTATTTGCACAAAAAAAAAACTTGTTGACGCTTCATTATGTAAAACATAAGCAGCAGTCGGGCACGTTCAGAAACCGACGGCGCTGCTACGGCCCTGCAAGGGTACATAAAACTATGAGAGCATGTGCACACACACAACAGGTAGGGAGAATTCGTACCCCTTGGCTCACTGGGTCACCTCAAAGGCGGACTGGACCGGCTCAAGTATCGCAAAGCCCGAGTGGAGAAGCGTGGCCGGTTGTACTACGTGCCCCCTCTCTGTATATCACCACCTGCGAACTCACCGGCTGCACTGAGACATCTCTGGAGGTCTAGTACGAGTGGGGAGGGTGGGGGGTGCCTTCAGGCTGTGAGCTTGAACTAAATAGCGGTACTTTATGATTGTAGCTGTGTATGGGTCCCCACAGCGAAATTTCTGAAAAACTTGGATTCTTTGTTATGCTACCTGTCAGAAAGAGGGAAGCAAAATATTGTTTACGGGATGTCAACGTTGATTTTCTGAAAGAGTTTGACAGAAAGCGTGACAACTGGTTCTTTCAGTTTCACATCAGATTTTCCTACTCGGGTAGTGCAGTAAAGCAGCATATTCATAGATAATATTTTTATAGACCAATATAAATATAATCAAATAAAAACTTTCGTTGCTAAGAACGATCTTTCTGATCACGATGCGCAGCTATACTCTGTTCATCGTAAGAATAAACCTGATGTAAACATTCTTCCGGGTTTGCTTGAATCTCATTGGATTTCGTTTCACGTGGAGCGGAAGCCAAGCTGTGTCCAGTACAGTCAAGTACGATCATAAGGATACGTTTTATACTGTGTCACACGCACACAGACTGAGCGATAATGCGGGACAACAGCTTTACCGGCGCATTACATTTGGGGCAGCACTGACCAGCCAGCAGTCCAACTAGCCTGCAATGATGTGAGAAGTTGCAGTTCAGACGTAAAAAGAGACGGGCAAAGAAACAATATAGCTTCGAATGTAATTTTTAAAAAGAGAATGAAATAATATTCGGCAAAAAAATGGTTCAAATGGCTCTGAGCACTATGCGACTTAACTTCTGAGGTCATCAGGCCCCTAGAACAAAGAACTACTTAAACCTCACTAACCTAACGACATCACACACATCCATGCCCGAGGCAGGATTCGAACCTGCGACCACAGCGGTCACGCGGTTCGAGACTGTAGCGCCTAGAACCGCTTGGCCACCCAGGCCGGCTATTCGGCAAAACTCCAGCACTACCGCGCGCTTGTTAGGTGACCAGACGGAAAGCATAGAATGCTCTCGTTCGCACTTGACATAATTTTATAATCACAAACGAGAGTGATGAAAATTCCTAACTAAAAACACCGTAATTTTTCTGAGCGAGCCATGTGTGACGCAAAAGTATGCTGTTGAGTACTGAAGCCACTGAAGGTGCTATTTACAGTCAGTCGTCTGGTGATCTCTTAGCTCCTTCCTTATCCGAATCCGAAAAATACACTTCAGTTCTGGAACTGTCACCTGCTACCTTGATAACCTACCTCGATAACGAGTCGATCAACAACAGAATCGACGAAGCCAGCCAGGCGCCGCATTTTCTCCTGTTCTTTTATGACGCGTCACTCGACATCCCACCAACGTTCGGCAGTGACATGAAAAAGCTGCGTGCGTTAGATCCAATACGTCTGGCAGCTTAACAGTCTTCTTATTTCTCGGTCCAAATCCCTTATCTTGGCTCCAGATCAGTTCTGTTGTGTTCATAATGTAACAGTAAAATGGCCAATGTAAAACAGCAGCAGATGTTTGGTGTGCTTGATGCTGTGAAAATTATTGTTTTTCATGTTTCTACGAGACATCTGTGGTATAAAACAATGGACATAGTCCAAATAAAGAGTATTTAGTTTTTCATTTTTGCCTAAAAAGATTTAATTGTTATGTTTTCTTAATTTAAGCAACCTTGGTGAACAGTCTTTCATAAAATATCGATGACTGGGAATTTATATTTCAAATTAGAACAGGAATACCCCGTGCAGTACGTAATTAAAAACAAGAAGACGTGCATTATTAATGAAAAATGATGATGAATTTTACAATTACGAGATGTAGGTAATTCAAATTGAACGAGAAAAAAAATCGACTCATACAAGACTTGAACCAGCGGACCATGTGCTGCAATAAGTCAACACTCTATTGCCCTAGCGATTCCAATGTACATTAACTTGTCTTTGCGTTGCAACTGTATCTAGCACAGTTCCTTGGAAAACTTCATAGCCAATTGTCCCTAAAATATGTCAAACATTAACAACAACCTATTTCTCGGCACTTTTTAGCCGTCTTCCACACGTGTGGGGCCACACGGAGCAGAAAACAGCCTGAGCCAATGTCACGCTGTGTGTTGACAGCGCCACAGCTCCAGCACAACAGTGCAGAGACTGTGACCACACACGATTTTTGAAACAAAAGATACCTAACCAAAGCGTAATTAAGAAAACGTAGATGGCTGTTAATACATTTGAATATCTTCAAGTTTCATTTAACGTAATTTAGTAATATTTAATATATCTAGTACACAAGTGAGACGTACTTCCAAGAGCGTAACACCACCAGTGGACGCGTGCTACGGCTTCTGACCAATCATCGCGTTTCTGTTTGTTTACATAAGGCTTATTCTTATGATGATCGGACTATAGTTAACAGTATATGACAGAGCTCAATACAATAAAGCGCAGCAGTCCTCGAGAATAGTGTTTTCAATTAATGATTTAACAACTGGAAATATTAAGGAAAGCTTGCAACAGTTCGACTTTTTACGGCAGTATTTCTCTGTTTATTAGATGAATAACCGAAAGCCACAATATCTATAGTTATAATAAGTACAATAATAAACGGAAAGATAATCTTCTACATTACTGAAACATTTTCCGAAAAGAAAACATTTCTGTAAAGTGACGTTCGTTATTTAATCAAACGTGTATCTCATAGATCAGATTGTCTCTTTGTTTCATGTTCTTACTCTCATCATCGAAAATAGTAATTCACATCTCAGTTCTTCTGAGGAAATTGGCGCACGTATCACTGTAACTGTTGACACGTAGTGTGTTGTGGTGGTGGTAGTGGTCAGAGACGTACGTCGGATAATCTCCTCCTCTACTTTCTCTACTGGACAGTGGGTAAGATACCGCGTGTCCCTTCAACCAGCTGACGGCATTTTTCTCCGAGTCAGGGTAAAGTTCTTCATCCGGGTACAAAAGGCGCGTTGGCGTTATTATATACGACGGTTTTCCCTCGATAGATGCTAATTTTTTTCTGAATGGCAACTGTATGTTATTTGCAGTTCCGCAGTCAAACTGATGTTCACCTGTGTCAATCAGGTTGCAAAGGAGAATCTGCCTGATGAATTCAATACGGTCTGGAGTTCGTTGGAAATTTTCCGTTAACAAAAGAGTACCACAATGTCCGCACTTTTTGGCTGGCAATGCGTATGGTGGATGTTCCTCCGAATATTATGCCAAAAGTAACCAACGTATTTTTGTTCTATGATGTTCTTGTTCCGGAATTTCATTAGGTTTTGGTAGCCTTTCTTGACTTTGATTAAATCTTTCACGAGTGTTCCTTTTCTAAAGCAGCTATATTCTGCGAAGAAATGTTTTAGGTGGAAAAGTTAATCTGGGATATGGTGAACGTCTATTGATGCCCCCCCCCCCCCCCCCCCCCCCGGCTGGCTGGCACTATTTCATGAATCAGAAAGGCTGTAACGCTATTGGCTGACCGCTTCCACAACTTGTATGTTTTACAGGCGTACAATACTTGTGCTTTATTGTACACGTCCATAAGATTCAATCTACCGTTGTCAGACGGTAAAGTCAACGTCTGGTATTTAACTTTGATGATATGGCCGCCGTAGAGCAAGTGGCCAAAGGCACCCAAAGTACTGTTTGCCACCTCTCTCAGCATTGGCAGGCCTTGCGGCACGTAGTTTATTTTAGAGCATAAACAGATGTTAACGAGAGCCACTCGTTATGTTTCATCAAGAGTATGGAGATTGTGCAGACGAACACAGGCACGGGTGGTGGTGAGGACTCTCCTGTGGTGGGCTACGATTGTCTGCCGGATATTCCTGGTATATTCCACCCCAAGACATTTAGTGACAAATCCTTTCATTGGTCCTTGCACTCGGGAAAAATTACAGCTGTAGTTTCCCTTTGCTTTCAGCCGTTCGCAGTACCAGCACAGCAAGGCCGTTTTGGTTAGTGTTACAAGGCCAGATCAGTCAATCATCCAGACTGTTGCCCTTGCAACTACTGAAAAGGCTGCTGCCCCTCTTCAGGAACCACCCGTTTGTCTGGCCTCTCAACAGATACCCCTCCGTTGTGGTTGCACCTACGGTACGGCTATCTGTATCGTTGAGGCACGCAAGCCTTCCCACCAACGGCAAGGTCCATGGTTCATGGGGGGGTTAAATGATGATGGCGTCCTCTTGCGTAAAACATTCCTGAGGTAAAATAGTCCCCCATTCGGATCTCCGGGCGGGGACTACTCAAGAGGATGTCGTTATCAGGAGACAGAAAACTGGCGTTCTACGGATCGGAGCATGGAATGTCAGAACCCTTAATTGGGCAGGTAGAATAGAAAATTTAAAAAGGGAAATGGATAGGTTAAAGTCATATATAGTGGGAATTAGTGAAGTTCGGTGGCAGGAGGAACAAGACGTTTGGTCAGGTGACTACAGGGTTATAAACACAAAATCAAATAGGGGTAATGCAGGAGTAGGTTTAATAATGAATAAAAAAAATAGGAGTGCGGGTTAGATACTACAAACAGCATGGTGAACGCATTATTGTGGCCAAGATAGACACAAAGCCCATGCCTACTACAGTAGTACAAGTTTATATGCCAACTAGCTCTGCAGATGATGAAGAAATAGATGAAATGTATGACGAGATAAAAGAAATTATTCAGGTAGTGAAGGGAGACGAAAATTTAATAGTCATGGGTGACTGGAATTCGTCAGTAGGAAAAGGGAGAGAAGGAAACATAGTAGGTGAATATGGATTGGGGGTAAGAAATGAAAGAGGAATCCGCCTTGTAGAATTTTGCACAGAGCATAACATAATCATAGCTAACACTTGGTTCAAGAATCATAAAAGAAGGTTGTATACCTGGAAGAATCCTGGAGATACTAAAAGGTATCAGATAGATTATATAATGGTAAGACAGAGATTTAGGAACCAGGTTTTAAATTGTAAGACATTTCCAGGGGCAGATGTGGACTCTGACCACAATCTATTGGTTATGAACTGTAGATTAAAACTTATGAAACTGCAAAAAGGTGGGAATTTAAGGAGACGGGACCTGGATAAACTGACTAAACCAGAGGTTGTACAGAGTTTCAGGGAGAGCTTAGGGGAACAATTGACAAGAATGGGGGAAAGAAATACAGTAGAAGAATAATGGGTAGCTTTGAGGGATGAAGTAGTGAAGGCAGCAGACGATCAAGTAGGTAAAAAGACGAGGGCTAGTAGAAATCCTTGGGTAATAGAAGAGATATTGAATTTAATTGATGAAAGGAGAAAATATAAAAATGCAGTAAATGAAGCAGGCAAAAAGGAATACAAACGTCTCTAAAATGAGGTCGACAGGAAGTGCAAAATGGCTAAGCAGGCATGGCTAGAGGACAAATGTAAGGATGTAGAGGCTTATCTCACTAGGGCAAAGATACATACTGCCTACAGGAAAATTAGAGAGACCTTTGGAGGAAAGAGAACCACTTGTATGAATATCAAGAGCTCAGATGGAAACCCAGTTCTAATCAAAGAAGGGAAAGCAGAAAGGTAGAAGGAGTATATAGAGGGTCTATACAAGGGCGATGTACTTGAGGACAATATTATGGAAATGGAAGAGGATGTAGATGAAAATGAAATGGGAGATACGATACTGCGTGAAGAGTTTGACAGAGCGCTGAAAGACCTGAGTCGAAACAAAGCTCCGGGAGCAGACAACATTCCATTAGAACTACTGACAGCCTTGGGAGAGCCAGTCCTGACAAAACTCTACCATCTGGTGAGCAAGGTGTATGAGACAGGCGTAATACCCTCACACTTCAAGAAGAAAATAATAATTCCAATTCCAAAGAAAGCAGGTGTTGACAGATGTGAAAATTACCGAACTATCAGTTTAATAAGTCACGGCTGCAAAATACTAACGCGAATTCTTTACAGACGAATGGAAGATCAGTTTGGATTCCGTAGAAACATCGGAACACGTGAGGCACTACTGACCCTACGACTTACCTTAGAAGCTAGATTAAGGTAAGGCAAACCAACTTTTCTAGCATTTGTAGACTTAGAGAAAGCTTTTGACAATGTTCACTGGAATACTCTCTTTCAAATTCTGAAGGTGGTAGGGGTAAAATACAGGGAGCGAAAAGCTATTTACAATTTGTACAGAAACCGGATGGCAGTTATAAGAGTAGAGGCACATCAAAGGGAAGCAGTGGTTGGGAAGGGAGTGAGACAGGGTTGTAGCCTCTCCCCAGTGTTATTCAATATCTATATTGAGCAAACAGTGAAGGAAACAAAAGAAAAATTCGGAGTAGGTACTAAAATCCATGGAGAAGAAATAAAAACTTTGAGGTTCACCGATGACATTGTAATTCTGTCAGAGACAGCAAAGGACTTCGAAGAGCAGTTGAACGGAATGGATAGTGTCATCAAAGGAGGATATAAAATGAACATCAACAAAAGCAAAACAAGGATAACGGAATGTAGTCGAATTAAGTCGGGTGATGCTGAGGGAATTAGATTAGGAAATGAGAGACTTAAAGTAGTAAAGGAGTTTTGCTATTTGGGGAGCAAAATAACTGATGATGGTCGAAGTAGAGAGGATATAAAATGTAGAGTGCCAATGGCAAGGAAAGCATTTCTGAAGAAGAGAAATTTGTTAACATCGAGTATAGGTTAAGTGTCAGGAAGTCGTTTCTGAAAGTATTGGTATGGAGTGTAGCCATGTATGGAAGTGAAACACGGACGATAAATAGTTTGGACAAGAAGAGAATAGAAGCTTTCGAAATGTGGTGCTACAGAAGAATGCTGAAGATTAGATGGTTAGATCACATAACTAATGAGGAAGTATTGAATAGGATTGGGGAGAAGAGGAGTTTGTGGCACAACTTGACTAGAAGAAGGGATCGGTTGGTAGGACATGTTCTGAGGCATCAAGGGATCACCAGTTCAGTATTGGAAGGCAGCGTGGAGGGTAAAAATCGTAAAGGGAGACCAAGAGATGAATAGATTAAGGAGATTCAGAAGGATGTAGGTTGCAGAAGGTACTGGGAGATGAAGAAGCTTGCACAGGATAGAGTAGTGTGGAGAGCTGCATCAAACCAGTCTCAGGACTGAAGACCACAACAACAACATTTCTGTTCAGTTCCGCACCAGATAATAGTTAACATTCGTTTATTATGTCGAGTGCTTTCTCTATATCGTCGTCGTCTTTAACAATAAATGCTACGTCATCGGCATACACCCTGCAAACAAACCTACGGCCGCGTACAATGAGTCCTCGGTGTAATGGCTCGACGGATATTGCAAAGAGTGACATAGACATCGGCCCCCCTTGTTGAACCGAGCTTTTCATCGCAATGGGCCTGCTAGATTGACCGTTTACCATAACTGTGGATTTTGGATTCTGGGGGAAATTTTTAATAATGTCGAGAAAACATTGCGGAAAGTTCATGGCACGCATGGTGTGGAAAAGATGAGCATAATCGACTCTATCGAACGCTTTCTCAAAGTCCAATGATGTGATGGCACACTTTACTTTAGAGGCTGCAGCAATTGAAATGATATCTCTGTAGTCGCACAGTGAGTTCTAAATTTACATCTACATCTACATTTATACTCCGCAAGCCACCCAACGGTGTGTGGCGGAGGGCACTTTACGTGCAACTGTCATTACCTCCCTTTTCTGTTCCAGTCGCGTACGGTTCGCGGGAAGAACGACTGCCGGAAAGCTTCCGTGCGCGCTGGAATCTCTCTTATTTTACATTCGTGATCTCCTCGGGAGGTATAGGTAGCGGGAAGCAATATATTCGATACCTCATCCAGAAACGCACCCTCTCGAAACCTGGACAGCAATCTATACCGCGATGCAGAGCGCCTGTCTTGCAGAGTCTGCCACTTGAGTTTGCTAAACATCTCCGTAACGCTATCACGCTTACCAAATAACAATGTGACGAAACTCGCCGCTCTTCTTTGTATCTTCCCTATCTCCTCCGTCAACCCGATCTGGTACGGATCCCACACTGATGAGCAATACTCAAGTATAGGTCGAACGAGTGTTTTGTAAGCCACCTCCTTTGTTGATCGACTACAGTTTCTAAGGACTCTCCCAATGAACCTCAACCTGGTACCCGCCTTACCAACAATTAATTTTATATGATCATTCCCCTTCAAATCGTTCCGCACGCATACTCCCAGATATTTTACAGAAGTAACTGCTACCAGTGTTTGTTCCGCTATCATATAATCATACAATAAAGGATCCCTCTTTCTATGTATTCGCAGTACATTACATTTGTCTATGTTAAGGGTCAGTTGCCACTCGCTGAACCAAGTGCCTATCCGCCGCAGGTCTTCCTTCATTTCACTACAATTTTCTAATGCTGCAACTTCTCTGTATATTACAGCATCATCCGCGAAAAGCCGTATGGAACTTCCGACACTATCTACTGGGTCATTTATATATATTGTGAAAAGCATTGGTCCCATAACACTCCCCTGTGGCACGCCAGAGGTTACTTTAACGTCTATAGACGTCTCTCCATTGAGAACAACATGCTGTGTTCTGTTTGCTAAAAACTCTTCAATCCAGCCACACAGCTGGTCTGATATTGCGTAGGCTCTTACTCTGTTTATCAGGCGACAGTGCGGAACTGTATGGAACGCCTTGCGGAAGTCAAGGAAAATAGCATTTACCTGGGAGCCTGTATCTAATATTTTCTTGGTCTCATGAACAAATAAAGCGAGTTGGTTCTCACACGATCGCTGTTTCCGGAATCCATGTTGATTACTACAGAGTAGATTCCGAGTTTCCAGAAACGACATGATACGCGAGCAAAAAACATGTTCTAAAATTCTACAACAGATCGACGTCAGAGATATAGGTCTATAGTTTTGCGCATCTGCTCGACGACCCTTCTTGAAAACTGGGACTACTTGTTCTATTTTGCAATCATTTGGAACCTTCCGTTCCACTAGAGGCTTGCGGTACACGGCTGTTAGAAGGGGGGCAAGTTCTTCCGCTTACTCTGTGTAGAATCGAATTGGTATCCCGTCAGGTCCAGTGGACTTTCCTCTGTTGAGTGATTCCAGTTGCTTTTCTATTCCTTGGACACTTATTTCGATGTCAGCCATTTTTTCGTTTGTGCGAGGATTTAGAGAATGAACTGCAGTGCGGTCTTCCTCTGTGAAACAGCTTTGGAAAAAGGTGTTTAGTATTTCAGCTTTACGGGTGTCATCCTCTGTTTCAATGCCATCATCATCCCGAAGTGTCTGGATATGCTGTTTCGAACCACTTACTGACTGATTTTCTGTCAAGACGGACCTGTGTTTTCCCACGCTCGGCTGATATTGTCCAGGTACTGTGTTCAGCAGTGATATTAATCTTTCATTTATGATGCCGGCAAACATTTTATAGTCAGAGTTAAGGACAGTGATAGGGCTTTTAATTTGTTACCGACTTTCCTGCAGGATGTTTCGAGATTAGATCCAGTGTTCCTTCAAGGGCGTCATTTGGGACGCCATTGGCGGGATTGATGAGTTTGTCACAGATACACGTTAATTTAGGAATCAGCTGCCTTCTGAACGTTTGATAAAACTGCGCCTGAATGCCCTCAGGCCCAGGAGATTTATTTTTCGGGCTTCGTGTTATAGCGCCTGCGCCTTATTCTTGTGTAATTTCAGTTGGGTTGTTTGCTTCTACCGGGTCCAGTCTGTGTGTTAATCCCGTCGTGACTTCATTTTCCGTCGTGATATCCGTTGTCGTACTGCCTAACGACTCTGCGAAGTATTTGTGAATTTCGTTCTTGATGTCATTTCACAGTGTCAGTAATCTGCTGTCAGAAGATCTTAGTTCGGTTATTATTTTCCTGCGTTGCCCCTCCTCTCATTTATCAGATGATATGTAGATGCTCGTTCTCCGGCATCGTTAAGTCTTGCTCTTACTTGATGACCTTCGAGCTGCTTCCAGTTCAACCCGAGAAGATTAGCCTGAATTGGTTTTATTTCCACATATTTAGCAATTACTGACACGTCAGATTGGTATGGATCTCGAAGAACTTGGAAGTAATATTCTCCCGTCCGTTTTTGCGACACGTTCTTCTCGCGGTACTAATTCATCAGCGATTTTCTTATCGCGGGTCTGACACATTTCGTCCACCACCCCAGTGCCGACGTATAGGAAGCGAAATGTTTCTTGCACGCTTGCCATACGGTATTGAAGATTTCACGGGATTCAGGGTCTTTCAGGCGTTCCACGTTCAACTTCCACATACCTTGTCCCCTGTACGTGTCTTGCCGTCTTATGTTCGTGGTACGTATTTATGCATCGTGATTCGAAAAGATAGTGGGCCATAACTCCGTTTGTAGGACGCTTCTTACACAGATCCTGCCAGTGCGACTCGCGTAATGACTCATGGCGTAAGTGAAGCCCGGCAGTGCACCGGTGTTGAGCTCACAGGTGCCAACCAAGCGGACTTCTTTAATTACGGCTTCGAGTTCTGCACAATTATTAAAATGCGGCGTTTGGTCTTTTGGAGACAGCACACAATTATAGTCACCTCCAAAAATTATATGCTCGTATCGGCCACCAAAACGAAGGACTATGTCATCTTTATACAATTCAGCTCTTCGCCTCCTGTTTCCGATGCCAGGTGGTGCATAGGTATTTATAAAACGCGTATTGGGAATGGTGGCTGCTAAGGCCCTGACGTTTGCCAGCTTCTCGACATCTTTGACGGTGATTCCTTCTTTGGTGAGTGTCTCCGTTCCGAGGTTACTGTCGTTCCCTGGATGTGCGACTGTGTTATAACCTGTTATTGCACCCAATCTAATATCTATTACTTCTCGTAACATAATAACATCGATTTCGGCGGCGTAGAGCATATCTTGCAAGTTCTTAAGGTTTAATTCGCAACGGATCTTGTTTATATTCAACGTTCCGATTCTATAGGCGTGGTAAGGAAGTCGTGTCAATTAAGTACATAAGTCATCATGGCCCATCGTCGACGAAGACGAAAGCTCTTCACGTAGTGGACATGACGATGTCTCGTCCCTCATTTCCTCGTCTTTCTGCGCTGAAACCATGTCTCCCGATAGATTTGACACTTTATTCAGTTCCACGTCTACGGGCAATTCCACAATTTCATCTGCCCTGTTTTTTTTTGTTTTTTTTTTAATCACTGCACTGAGACAACTCTTTCTCCGGCCCACGTTGAGATCGAGTCCCGTTCTTCGGTTCCTTACTCGTAGACCGGTTCGTTTCGTCATCCTGTTGGGTTTACGTTTCCACTTTTCGAATGTCGTCTTTGCCCGCTGTGTTTGGAGTCTGTGGGTCCACATCTGTATTTTCAGATGTCGTACCACTGATTTTGCGACCTAGGTGTTGCGCCTTTTCACGCTACCTTCCGTTATTCTTGCTTCTTGGGAGAGGGTCCGGATTTCTGACGCTCCTCATTCTCGGAGGCCGTGCTGCGATCTTGTACAGCAGCTCGGTCCTCATCTCGCTGTGTGTCTTGTGCAGAATTTCCGTCACTCGTGGAAAAACGTCCTCCTCCTTCCGTGTCGGGCGCCTTCTCAGGCGACGGAACGACAGTGCGTGCTTCGGCAGTGCCAGTGTTTACTGACAAGCTTTGGTCACCGACTTTTCTGTCGCCACGGCAGTGACTGTTCCCCCTGCCGGTAGCTGCGTCACTCTCCGCTGTATACATTCGGACCGAACGCATCCAGTGTGTCCACAGCCAGCGCAAGTACGCGGTTGCCCATCTTACATTAGAATAGCCGTGTAACCGCATGTATAAACTCACGATGGAATGCGCTTCTCAACATCTGTTCATATTTACCTGACACCATTTAAAATGGTAAACGTTTGGAAGGTGGTCCACTTCTCCGCAGAATTACTAATGATCTTCTCGTATGTTTTGAGGACGCAATTATTCTGTTCCGCAGTTTTGTCAAAGGGAAGTTCAAAGACCCAGACCGTTGTAATCCCGATCACTATGGTGGAAACGTTGGTGATGTCAAAGCTGATGATTAAATTTAAACGACTCGCCACATCCTTCAGTGACATTGTCACAGCATTGAGCATTCACCATTTTTACAGAAACTGTCCTACTCGCAATCGATAAGTGGATCCCAATTACATCAGTGAAACTGAGCATTACTACACAGCGCAAGAACTGTTCTGCTTCGAAAACTGTAGGTCGTGCAAAGCGTCCATCAAGCACGAACTTCAAAGTGTCTCTGCCAAACGGTTGCATCATATTTATGTTCGATTCATTTTCAAATCTGCAAGAGCGTCCAACTCACCACTCAGTTGTCAGCACGCAGCGAGGACGTAAACGGCGCTAGTGCAGGAAACCTGATGCTAGCTTAAAACTGAACCTATTTCGTGATACCTTTGTGAGTATATTTGAAAACAGTTTCCCTAAGAAGACAGTGAAACGTGATTGTGAGAAACCATCTTGTACACAGAGGAAGAAAATGTATCTTATAGGTGAAACGAGTAATGATCGAGAAACAGTAAAACATTTTAAAAACTACTTTACTGTGTTACCAAATTTTATTAAAAAGTCCAGAAATAAGTGCATTATGTCTCCGATAAGCACCTCTGATAATAAGATTAAAAGAATTTGGAACATTGTTAAAAGGGAAACAGGGCAACCGGAGAGCACAGGAATACTGTATTTCTGTTTTTCTTGTGTTCTTCAGTCCTGAGACTGGTTTGATGCAGCTCTCCATGCTACTCTACCCTGTGCAAGCCTCTTCATCTCCGAATAACTACTGCAGCCTACATCCTTCTGAATCTCCTTAGTGTATTCAACTCCTCGTCTCCCTCTACGACTTTTACCCTCCACGCTTCCCTCCAATACTTAATTGCCCTAGAACGTGTCCTACCAACCGATCCCTTCTTTTAGTCAACTTATGCCATAAATTCCTCTTCTCCCCAGTTCTATTCAGTACCTCCTCATTAGTTACGTGATCTTCAGCATCTTTCTGTAGCACCACATTATAAAAGCTTCTACTCTCTTCTTGTCTAAACTATTTATCATCCATGTTTCACTTCCATACATGACTACATGCCGTATAAATACTTTCAGAAAAGTCTTCCTGACTCGATGTTGACAAATTTCTCTTCTTCAGAAACGCTTTCTTTGCCATAGCCAATCTTAATTTATATCCTCAATACTTTGACCATCATCAGTTATTTTGCTCCCAAAATACCAAAACTCATCTACTACTTTAACTGCTCATTTCCTAACATAATTCCCTCAGCATCACCTGATTTAATCTGACTACTTTTCGTTATCCCCGTTTTGCTTTTGTTGATGTTCATCTTATACCTTCCTTTCAAGACACTGTCCATTCCGTTCGACTGCTCTTGCAGGTCCTTTGCCATCTCTGACAGAATTACTATGTCGTCGGCTGACCTCAAAGTTTTTATTTCTTCCCCATGGATTTTAATTACAATTCCAAATTCTTCTTTTGTTTCCTGCACTGCTTGCTCAGTATACAGATTGAATAACATCGGGAGTAGACTACAACCCTGTCTCACTCCCTTCCCAACCACAGCTTTCCCTTCATGCCCCTTGACTCTTATAGCTGCCATATGGTTTCTGTCCGCAGCTCGTGGTCGTGCGGTAGCGTTCTCGCTTCCCGCGCCCGGGTTTCCGGGTTCGATTCCCGGCGGGGTCAGCGATTTTCTCTGCCTCGTGATGACTGGGTGTTGTGTGATGTCCTTAGGTTAGTTAGGTTTAAGTAGTTCTAAGTTCTAGGGGACTGATGACCATAGATGTTAAGTCCCATAGTGCTCAGAGCCATTTGAACCATATGGTTTCTGTACAAATTGTAAATAGCCTTTCGCTCCCTGTATTTGACCCCTGCCACCTTCAGAATTTGAAAGAGTGTATGGCAGTCAACATTGTCAAAAGCTTTCTCTAAGTCTACAAATGCCAGAAACGTAGGTTTGCCTTTCCTTAATCTATTTTCTAAGTTATGTTGTAGGATCAGTATTGCCTCACATGTTCCAACATTTCTATGGCATCCAAACTGATTTTCCTCGAGGTCAGCATCTACCAGTTTTTCCGTTAGTCCATAAAGAATTCGTTTAGTTCCATAAAAACACGGGAGAACTGCCGGATGGAACAATCAGTACGCCGGGAAAGCTTTAAACATCACAACAATTCGTTTAGTATTTTGCAACCGGACTTTTTAAAATGATGGTTTGATAAGTTTCACACCTGTCACCTCCTGCTTTCTTTGGGATTGGAATTATTACATTCTTCTTGAAGTCTAAAGGTATTTCGCCACATTCGTACATCTTGCTCACCAGATGGAAGAGATTTGTCACGGCTGGCTCTCCCAAGGCTATCAGTAGCTCTAATGGAATATTGTCTACTCCGGGGCCTTGTTTCGACTTAGGTCTTTCAGCGCTCTGTCAAATTCTTCACACAGTATCATATCATCCATCTCATTTTGATCTACGTCCTCTTCCATTTCCATAATGTTGCCCTCAAGTACATCGCCCTTGTATAGACTCTCTACATACTGCTTCCGCCTTTCTGCTTTCCCTTCTTTGCTTAGGACTGGTTTTCCATCTGAACTCTTGATAGTCATACAGGTGGCTCTCTTTTCTCCAAAGGTCTCTTTAGTTTTCCTGTAGGCAGTATCTATCTTACCCCCAATGATACATACTTCTGCATCCTTACATTTGTCCTCTAGCCATCCCTGCTTACTAATTTTCCAAACGTTCATTATTGATACGTTTGTATTCCTTTTCGTTCGCTTCATTTACTGCATTTTAATATTTTCTCCTTTCATCAATTAAATTCAATATCTCTTGTGTTACCCATGGGTTTCTACTAGCCGTCGTCTCTTCTTACCTACTTGATCCTCTGCTTCCTTCACTATTTCATCCCTCAAAGCTATCCATTCTCCTTCTACTGTATCTCTTTCCCCTGTTCTTGTCAATCGTTCCCTAATGCTCTCTCAGAAACTCTCTACAGCCTCTGGTTCTTGCAGTTTATTCAAGTCCCATCTGCTTCAGTTCCTACTTTTTTGCATTTCTTCAGTTTTAGTCTACAGTTCATAACCAATAAATTGTGGTCAGAGTCCAAATCTGCCCCTGGAAATGTCCTACAATTTAAAACCTGATTCCTAAGTCTCTGTCTTACCGTTATATAATCTATCTGAAACCTTCCATATCTTCAGGCCTCTTCCACGTATACAACCTTCTTTCATGATTCTTAAGCCAATTGTTTGCTACGATTAAATCATGCTCTGTGCAATATCCTGCTAGGCGGTTTCCTCTTTCATTCCTTACCCCAAGTCCGTGTTCACCTACTACTTTTCCTTCTCTTCCTTTTCCTGCTATCGAATTCCAGTCCCCCATGACTATTAAATTTTGGTCTTTCCTATCTTACTTATTTCTTTTATCGCATCATACATTTCTTCAATCTCTTCTTCATCTGAGGAGCTACTCGGCATATTAACTTCTACTACTGTGATGGGTGTGGGCTTCATGTCTACCTTGGCTACAATAATGAGTTCACTATGCTGTTCGTAGTAGCTTATCCGTGATCCTATTTTCTTTTTATTCATTATTAAACCTACCCCTGCATTACGGTATATTGATAATTTTTACTTATGGACCGTCTGACATCAACCCAATTTTAATGCCATAAGCGTTTCGCCTTTATTTTCTGCAAGGCATCATCAGTGGCCTGGAATATGTACATATGTTTGCTATTTAATTTACATTTTTGTTACTGTACCTATAGGTTATAAACAGTTCTGGTGGTTTGCTATTTCCTATTAAGTAGTAATGTTTTGAACTATACTTACAGGTTGTATGGACAATTTCTTACATATTACGCTCCTATTGCATTTTTGATGTTGTTCTTCTTCTTATGAATGCCAATTTTCGGTTTTTTCCCACATTCCACAGCACTATTCACTGAACGCTTGTTTCAATGCAATGTTTAGGTTTCTGTTGCTGACTATCAAATGTTTTTGCCAAAGAACGAATGTTATTGCCGAACTTTCGAGTGTAATTATTGAAGTATCTGAGATCTGTTCGTGTATGCATTTGTATGTGCGTTTGTGTGTGTGTGCGTGTGTGTGTGTTTTGGTGTGATATAATTTTTTGTGCTGCGGTGTGTGTGTGTGTGTGTGTGTGTGTGTGTGTGTGTGTGTGCGTGCGTGTGTGTCCAGAAGATGAAAGGGGAAGAGTTTTTTTGTTTTAGTTTATTTCCTTTATTAAGTTAGTAGGGAGCCTGTGCTGATGTGTGTTTGTTCATTTATCACGTGTTTGTTTTCTGCTATGGCTTTCTGGATGTGGAAGTTTCCTTGCGTTTGTATAGGATGTTTGTCATGTTTGCTTATTCTGATTATTTTCATTTCTTGTTCCATGTTTGTAGGGTAATGGGTATGGTGTTTTAAATGTTCTGCAAATGAGGAATGGTTTGTTTCATACTTCCAACATCTGATATGTTCTTTCTATCGTGTTCCAAAATTCCTGCATGTCATGCCTATGTATACTGCATCACAACTTTGACATTCAAGTTTATATATTCCTCATCGTTGGAATTTGTCCCTCTCGGTAGCTGGCTGGCTTAGGTGTGATTGGAGGGTTTGCCCAGGCTTATATGCTATTCTGAAGGCCTGTCTCTTTAGGATGTTTGCAACTCTGTGTGTTAGTTTATGTGTGTAGGTCATGGTGTACCATCTGGTTCTTTTCTGTGTGGTGCTGTCACTGTGTGTGTCTGTTGAGTGTGTTTGTAAGTTTTCAGCTTGTGAGTTTTCTTGTATTCTGGAAATGTTGTGTTTGTTTTGTATCATCATCATCATAATTTAAGACTGATTATGCCTTTCAGAGTTCAGTCTGGAGCATAGTCCCCCTTATAAAATTCCTCCATGATCCCCTATTCAGTGCTAACATTGGTGCTTCTTCTGGTGTTAAGCCTATTACTTCAAAACCATTCTTAACCGAACCCAGGTACCTTCTCCTTGGTCTTCCCGACTCCTCCTACCCTCTACTGCTGAACCCATGAGTCTCTTGGGTAACCTTGCTTCTCCCATGCGTGTAACATGACCCCACCATCTAACAAGGGGAGGCCGCCAATTGTGAAATTCAGATTCGATTCATACTGCGCATAATAAAAGCTCATGGCCAGAGGTGTAATGTGGCAAAGCACCAAGATGCACTTCTCAGCCGTTGTCGAGAACATCGACAGTTAAAAGAAACCGTTTCCGTGAAATACTCTCTACGATTAATAATTTTCTACAGCGTCGTGGCGCAGCGGCAAGCGCTCGGGTTCGTAATCCGAAGGTCGCCGGATCGAATCTCGCGCCATGAATTTTTTTTATTATTAGTTTTTTGTAATTCATAT
Organism: Schistocerca piceifrons; assembly: GCF_021461385.2. Taxonomy (NCBI): domain Eukaryota; kingdom Metazoa; phylum Arthropoda; class Insecta; order Orthoptera; family Acrididae; genus Schistocerca; species Schistocerca piceifrons. Next base: position 16,608,738 of record NC_060138.1, read on the forward strand.
ATATATATATATAATGAATTGCTTATGCATGTTGGTGAAGGCGGATCGGTCTCCAATTGTACCGCCTCCATTTTTCCGTTTTTTTTAGCAGGGTTACCAAAGCTCTCCCGTCCGCACTGATTTTCGACAATGTTATAAGTTGCACTAGGGACCGCATCTACCTTCTTTCGAAGTTAGCAGGCAACTACGCTGTTATGCGGCGGCTCGTTTCGGCCCATTCAACATCTGTCATTCAAGTGTAACGAGCGAGTAACGGAGTTTATATTTCATACCTGCCACAGCAAATTTGTGTTCGTGGGGTCTCTATTCTAATTCGAACGTTTGACTTACGCTATACGTATTCGTTTCGGAATATCGTTTCTACGTCTTCCGTTAACTATACGTGGTTAACATTATGAAGACAATTAATAAAATTTGTGAAATACAACTTTGTTTGCGGAAAACATAATGATGTTCGAAGTCGCCAGTTTTTCCACGACAAACGACTTTCAACAACTTATTATATGCATAATTGTTGCAACTGATTGCCGGGAATTATATATATATATATATATATATATATATATATATATATATATATATATATATATTTGAATTATGAAAAACAAATACTAAAAAAAAAAAAACTTGCATAGTGCGAGATTCGATCCGGCGACCTTCGGATCACGAACCCGAGCGCTTACCGCTGCGCCACGACGCTGTAGAAAATTATTAATCGTAGAGAGTATTTCACTGAAACGGTTTCTTTTAACTGTCGATTTTCTTAACAACGGCTGAGAAGTGCATCTTGGTGCTTTGCCACATTACACCTCTGGCCATGAGCTTTTATTATGCGCAGTATGAATCGAATCTGAATTTCACAATTGGCGGCCTCCCCTTGTAAGCCTGTTCGCCCTGATTGCTACATCTATAAAGTTCATTCCCAGTTTTTCTTTGATTTCCTCATTGTGGACACCCTCCTTCCATTGTTCCCATCTACTAGTACCTGCAATCATGCTAGCTCCTTTCATATCCGTAACCTCAACCTTGTTGATAAGGTTACCTGAATCCAGCCAGCTTTCGCTCCCATACAACAAAGTTGGTCGAAAGATTGAACGGTACACAGATAACTTAGTCTTGGTACTGACTTCCTTCTTGCAGAAGAGAGTAGAACGTAGCTGAGTGCTTACTGCATTAGCATTGCTACACCTCGCTTCCAGTTCTTTCACAATATTGCCATCCTGTGAGAATTGCATCCTAAGTACTTGAAACCGTCCACCTGTTCTAACTTTGTTCCTCCTATTTGGCACGCAATTCGTTTATATCTCTTTCCCACTGACATTACTTTCGTTTTGGGGATGCTAATCTTCATACCATAGTCCTTACATTTCTGATCTAGCTCTGAAATATTACTTTGCAAACTTTCAATCGAATCTGCCATCACAACTAAGTCAACTGCATATGCAAGACTGCTTATTTTGTGTTCACATATCTTAATCTCACCCAGCCAGTTTATTGTTTTCAACATATGATCCATAAATAATATGAACAACAGTGGAGACAGGTAGCAGCCTTGTCTTACCCCTGAAACTACTCTGAACCATGAACTCAATTTACCGTCAACTCTAACTGCTGCCTGACTATCTATATAAAGACCTTTAATTGCTTGCAAAAGTTTGCCTCCTATTCCATAATCTCGTAGAACAGACAATAACTTCCTCCTAGGAACCAGGTTGATGTGTCGGGAGCTGGGCCAACACCTTGTAGATCGAGATGGCTGAAAATGCACGCTAGACTAACGCAGACGGGCGTGAAGTACTGGAACAGGCTACGTAATTAATGCTATGAAGAAAAGTACGTAGCTGGATTAATACTTATCTTTAATCAATCATTGTGGTACATCGCTCTTGACGATACACAGGAGACTTTAATTACAATCACTGTAAGGCTAATGGCGCCTTGCTAGTTCGTAGCCATTAACTTAGCTGAAGGCTATTCTGTCTCTAGGCTAATGAGAGAGAAAGGCTTCGTACATCTAGTCGCTAGCTAGGTCGTCCGTACAACTGGGGCGAGTGCTTGTTCGTATCACGAGACCTGCCTTGTGGTGGCGCTAGGTCTGCGATCACACAGTGGCGACACGCGGGTCCGACATGTACTAATTGGACCGCGGCCGATTTAATCTACCACCTAGCAAGTGTGGTGTCTGGCGGTGACACCACACAGGTCATATGCGTTTTCTAGATCTATAAAGCATAGATACAATTCCCTGTTCCACTCTTAACACTTCTCCATTATTTGCCGCAAGCTAGAGATCTCGTCCTGACAACCTCTAAGAGGCCTAAACCCACACTGATTTTCATCCAATTTGTCCTCAACTAATACTCGCACTTTCCTTTCAACAATACCTGCAAAGATTTTACCCACAACGCTGATTAAAGAGATACCTCTGTAATTGTTACAATCTTTTCTGTTTCCATGTTTAAAGATTGGTGTGATTGCTGCTTTCGTCTAGTCTGATGGAACCTGTCCCGACTCCCACGCCATTTCAATTATCCTGTGTAGCCATTTAAGACCTGACATTCCACTGTATTCGATGAGTTCCGACTTAATTTCATCCACCCCAGCCGCTTTATTGCACTGCAATCTATTGACCATTTTCTCCACTTCCTCAAATGTGGTGCTATTTCCATCATCATTCCTATCCCATTGTATATCGAAATCTGAAACATTACTGATCGTATATTCACCTACATTGAGCAACTCTTCAAAATATTCCCTCCATCAGCCCAAGGCATCAACAGGATTCACCAGCAGTTTTCATGACCTGTCCAAAATACTTGTCATTTCCTTCTTACCTCCCTTTCGAAGACTGCTAATTACACTCCAGAATGGTTTTCCAGCAACTTGACCCAAAGTCTCCAACCCGTTTCCAAAGTCTTCCCAAGATTTCTTCTTGGATGCTGCAATTATCTGTTTGGCTTTGTTTCTTTCTTCAACATAACTTTCTGTGTCTACCTGAGTTCTAGTATGTAGCCATTTTTGATACGCCTTCTTTTTCCTTTTACAGGCTGCCTTGACTGCGTCATTCCACCACGCTGTTTGCTTCATGCTACCTTTACACACTGCTGTTCCAAGACATTCTTTAGCCACTCTTTTCCAATGACTGTAATTGACTACATTCAACTAACTGGTACCTTTCTGAGATCACTGTTATGTGCTTGTGCACGATTTCCTTATCCTGAAGTTTCTACACTGTAATCCTACTACATATGGATCTGACCTGCTGCACTTTCGGCCTCACAATCCCAATTTCACTGCGGATTAAATAGTGATCAGTGTCATCAAAGAATCCCCTGAATACACGTGTGTCCCTCACAGCCTTCCTGAATTCCTGATCTGTTATTATATAGTCAATGACAAATCTGGTTCCCCTGCCTTCCCAGATATACCGGTGAATGTTCTTATGTTTAAAAAAGGAGTTTGTGATTACTAAGCCCATACTGGCATAGAAATCCAAGACTTGTTTCCCGTTCCTGTTGGCCTCCATATCCTCTCCAAATTTACCCATAACCTTTTCATACCCTTCTGTTCGATTTCCAATCCTGGCATTAAAATCACCCATGAGCAGAACACTGTCCTTGTCCTTTAGTCTGCCGGCCGAAGTGGCCGTGCGGTTAAAGGCGCTGCAGTCTGGAACCGCAAGACCGCTACGGTCGCAGGTTCGAATCCTGCCTCGGGCATGGATGTTTGTGATGTCCTTAGGTTAGTTAGGTTTAAGTAGTTCTAAGTTCTAGGGGACTAATGACCTCAGCAGTTGAGTCCCATAGTGCTCAGAGCCATTTGAACCATTTTTTGTCCTTTAGTCTAACAACTACATCACTGAGTGCGTCATAAAAACTATCCATCTTATCTTGATCTGTTCCTTCACAATACTGACACACTCCTAATTTTCTTGCTAGACACTGTCAAATCTATCCACATCAGTCGTTCGTTTACATACGTTATTGCAACTACGCTGGGTTCCATTTCTTTCCTGATGTAAAGCCCTACAACCCATTGTGCTATTCCTGCTTTGACTCAGGTAGACCTTGTATTCTCCCACTTCCTCTTCTTCCTCACCCCTTACCCGAATGACAGCTAAAACGTCAACCCCATCTGACTTGCAGCCTCTGCCACCTCTACCTTCTTCCCAGAGTAGCCCCCATTGATATTAATAGCTCCCCATCTCATTACCATTCGTTTGCCGAGTCGTATCTTAGGAGTCCCTGGTTTGTCAATTAGCGGTGGGACTCCGTCACCTCCAAAGGTCTGAGGCATTCTGCTCTGATTGTTGCCAGCATCATATTTAAAGTACCAGGGAAGCAAGTTGCTAGCCTTACTTGCCCCGGGTCCCATTGAGTTTTACCCCTAACGGTTGAGGGACTAACCGGTGGATTTTTTAGTCTTTGCCGTCTCAGCACAAAGGTGACCACGACTCGGTATTTGTGTTTTTATTTTTTGATTGAGCCTGTGTACCACATGTGTGTCATATCTGTTGTTCCTAGCTGTTTCTATGACTGCAATCATTTCTCGTCCATAGTTTCTCTTGTTGAGTGGGATTCTGTTCAATCTATGTAGCATGTGTCTTAGTGCTACAAGTTTCTGGCTGTGGGTGTGGTTGGATTTGGAATGTATTATTGTGTCTGTGGCTGTTGGTTTTCTAAAGATGTTAAACGTATGTTTGCCATTTTCTTTTTTTATTGTAATGTCAAGAAAATTTATATGATTTTCCTTTTCATTTTCAAGTGTGAATTTTATGTTCTGATGAAATTTGTTTATTTCCGAATGGAGTTCATCTATTTTTTCACCTGGCTCATCTACCAGACAAATAATGTCATCCACGTATCTGTACCAATATATGATTTTGAAACTTTCATTAGTGGTTATCTATTCAAATATATGATTTTCTGAATGAGTGATGAAAATGTTAGCTAGTGTTCCTGATATTGGGATTCCCATGGGCAGTCCATCACTTTGTAGATAATATTCTTTCTTAAACTGAAAGTAGTTTTGTTCAGTTGTCAGTCTGAGCATATCTGTTATTTCTTTTATTGCGTCTGTGGTGAGGTTGCTGTGGGATGAGAGATTTTGTTCTATGATTTCTACTGTTTCTGTGATAGGGATGGAGGTATATATATTTTCTATGTCGAATGAAATCATTGATGCTCTATGTGGTACCTGTATGTTCTGCATTACCCCAATTTGATTTCGTACTTATAACCCTGTATTCACACGACCAGAAGTCTTGTCCCTCCTGCCGCCGAACTTCACTAATTCCCACTATATCTAACTTTAACTCATCCATTTTCCTTTTTAAATTTTCTAACCTACCTGCCCGATTATCTGACATTCCACGCTCCGATCCGTAGAACGCCAGTTTCCTTTCACCTGATGAGTAGTCCCCGCCCGGAGATCCGAATGGGGGACTATTTTGCCTCTGGAATATTTCACCCGAGAAGACGCCATTATCATTTAACGATACAGTAAAATTGCAAGCCCTCGGTAAAAATTACGGCTGTAGTTTGATCATCACGCGAGTGTTACGGAAATGCTTGAGGAACTCGGGTGGGAGTCTCTAGAGGAAAGGAGGCGTTCTTTTCGTGAATCGCTACTGAGAAAATTTAGAGAACCAGCATTTGAGGCTGGCTGCAGTACAATTTTACTGCCGCGAACTTACATTTCGCGGAAAGAGGGAGAGAAGATGCTAATTGTGGTACGAGGTACCCTCCGCCACGCACCGTATGGTGGATTGCGGAGTATGTAGTAGATGTAGAATTACATAGCAGAAGGTATAATGTTTATTAATTCAATATGCAGGTGTTGCATCTCTCTTGTTCATCATTCTCTCTTCTTTGAGAAGATGCAGATATTGTAAAATACATCGAAAAGAATTAATTAAATCGACCGATCTTTTTTTACTACTGTCGTACAAGGGATGCCATCAACATAACTCACCGCACATACACTGAAGTGCCAAAGAAAGTGGTACAGGCATGCGTATGCAGAGATATGTAAACAGGCAGCCAACGCCTATATAAGAAAACAAGATCGGTTATTACTGCTACAATGGCATATTATCAGGATTTAAGTGAGTCTGGATGTGGTGTTATAGTCGGCCCACGAGCGATGGGACGCAACGTCTCCGAGGTAGCCATGAAGTGGGGATTTTCCCGTACGACCATTTCACGAGTGTACCGTGAATATCAGGAATCCGGAAAAACATCAAGTCCCCGACATCGCTGCTGCCGGAAAAAGATCCTGCAAGAACGAGAACAACGACGACTAAAGAGAATCGTTCAACGTCACAGAAGTGCAACGCTTCCGAAAATTGCTGCAGATTTCAGTGCTGGACCATCAACGGGTGTCACCGCGTGAACCATTCAACGAAACATCATCGATATGCGTTTTCGGAGCCGAAGGCCCACTCGTGTACCCTCGATGACTACACGACACAAAGCTTTACGTCTCGCCTGGGCCCGTCAACACCGACATTGGACTGTTGATGACTGGAAACATGACTGGTCGGACGAGTCTCGTTTCAGATTGTATCGAGCGGATGGACGTGCACGGATATGGAGACAACCTCATCCTCCATGTCAACAGGTAACTGTTCAAGCTGGTCTAACGGAGTGCGGCGTGCGCAGTTGGAGTGGTATGGGACATCTGATACGTCTAGATACGACTCTGACAGGCGACACGACCGTAAGCATCCAGTCTGATCACCTGCATCCATTCATATCCATTGTGCAGTCATACGAACTTGGGCAATTCCAGCATCTTCTCTCCCTCTTCCACTCCCAAACAGAACGAGGGAAAAATGACTGCCTATATGCCTCTGTACGTGCCCTAATCTCTCTTATCTTATCTTTGTGGTATTTCCGCGAAATGTAAGTTGGCGGCAGTAAAATTGTACTGCAGCCAGCCTCAAATGCTAGTTCTCTAAATTTTCTCAGTAGCGATTCACGAAAAGAACGCCTCCTTTCCTCTAGAGACTCCCACCCGAGTTCCTCAAGCATTTCCGTAACACTCGCGTGATGATCAAACCTACCAGTAACAAATCTAGCAGCCCGCCTCTGAATTGCTTCTATGTCCTCCCTCAATCCGATCTGATAGGGATCCCAAACGCTCGAGCAGTACTCAAGAATAGGTCGTATTAGTGTTTTATAAGCGGTCTCCTTTACTGATAAACCACATCTTCCCAAAATTCTACCAATGAGCCGAAGACGACTATCCACCTTCCCCACAACTGCCATTACATGCTTGTCCCACTTTATATCTCTCTGCAATGTTACGCCCAATTATTTAATCGACGTGACTGTCTCAAGCGTTACACTACTAATGGAGTAATCAAACATTACGGGATTCTTTTTCCTATTCATCTGTATTAATTTATATTTTATCTATATATAGAGTTAGCTGCCATTCTTTGCACCAATAACAAATCGTGTCCAAGTCATCTTGTATCCTCCTACAGTCACTCAACGACGACACCTTCCCGTACACCACAGCATCATCAGCAAACAGCCGCACATTGCTATCCACACTATCCAAAAGATCATTTATGTAGACAGAAAACAACAGCGGACCTACCACACTTCCCTGGGGCACTCCAGACGATACCCTCACGTCCGATCAACACTCACCATCGAGGACAACATACTGGGTTCTATTACTTAAGAATTCTTCGAGCCACTCAAATATTTTGGAACGAATCCCATATGCTCGTACCTCAGTTAGGAGTCTGCAGTGGGGCACCGAGTCAAATGCTTTCCGGAAGTCAAGGAATATGGCATTAGTCTGATACCCTTCATCCACGGTTCGCAAGATATCACGTGAAGAAAGGGCGAGTTGCGTTTCGCAGGAGCGATGCTTTCTAAAGCCGTGCTGATGCACGGACAGCAACTTCTCTGTCTCAAGGGAATTCATTATATTCGAACTGAGAATATGTTCCAGAATCCTGCAACAAACCGATGTTAAGGATATTGGTCTGTAATTTTGAGGATCCGTCCTTCTACCCTTCTTATATACAGGCGTCACCTGCGCTTTTTTCCAGTCGCTCGGGACTTGACGTTGGGCAACAGATTCGCGATAAATGCAAGCTAAGTAAGGAGCCAGTGCAGTAGAGTACTCTCTGTAAAACCGAATTGGAATCCCATCAGGACCTGGCGATTTATTTATTTTCAACCCACTCAGCTACTTCACAATCCCAGGTATGTCTATCACTATGTCCTCCATACGGGAATCTGTAAGAGACTCAAACAGCGGTATGTTTGTACGATCCTCCTGCGTGAAAGATTTCTCAAATGCTAAATTTAAAATTTCAGCTTTCGTTTTGCTGTTTTCCGTTGCCAGGCGAGACTGATCAGTGAGTGACTGGATGGAAGTCTTCGACCCGCTTACCGATTTTACGTAAGACCAGAATTTCCTTGGGTTTTCAGCAAGATCTTTTGTTAAGGTATGACAGTGGTAGTGGTTGAATGCTTCGCGCATCTCTCTTTTTACAGCAGCACGAATCTCTACTAACTTTTGCCTGCCCTCATTCTCCCGATCTTTCTTGTACCGCGAGTGCAACTGTCTTTGCTTCCTGAGCATTCTCCGAATTGCGCTGTTAAACCACGGTAGGTCTTTTCCGTCCGTAGCCGACTTTTTCGGCACATACTTGTCCAACGCGTGATTTACAATGTGTTTAAAATTTGCCAATAATTCTTCCACGTCCATCGTACCGGAAGTAAATGAAGTCGATTCATTTACTAAGTGGGATGCTGACAACTGCTTATCTGCTCTTTCTAGTAAGAATACTCTCCTAGCCTTCTTGACCGACTTTCTAAGTTTCGTAACTATAGTCGTAATGATAACATGCAATTGAATTTCTTGTCGTGAGACCCCTCCTTTCCAGCACAGACCCGCCAATTTCCTTGTGTGTGTGTGCGTGGAGGGGGGGGGGGGGGGGTTTGAGGGATTTCGCAGAGTTAGAGGAGTTAATTAATTGCTCTATTAATTAATTAGTCGATCAAATTGAAGTCAGCAGGTGAAGGGGGCAGGGAGTGGTGGGGGACTTTGTCGGCAGGACTGATTGTCTCCAGGGGGCAGTAAATAAATCCCCAGGGGGTCTTAAACCACTTAGCAAAACAATGGTTAAGATCATAAGTCAGTCAGCGGTCGCAATTTAATTAATTTGCATATCAATTTGATACCAAAAGTGGCGCAGAACAGTAGGTTAAGAGCCTGTGAATCAAAAGACAATAATAGGTTAAGGGCTGACATGGAACAGGAAAATAGGTTTGTCCCTGAATGTGTGCTTGCCACTTATGTAGGAGGTAGACACTTATTTACTTTCGCTGTGTCTTTGTAGTACGCAGAATTAAGTAAGCATAAACAAGAAAGTGCACACTAACGCTGTTCAATTTGCGCGTGTTTCTCGTTAGACCACTTAGTCAAAGTGGTAGCGCAAAGAGAAATTTGAATGTGTGCCAGGAATTGAATGTCTTAACAGTGAAACTTGGCGAAAGAAAGCAGTCGAGGCAGAGAACCCCGGATGGGGCGCCAGTGTCTGGGATGGTGGGGGAGACTGCACGGTGGGGCCTGCGCGGCGTGCCGTGTCGTGTCGTGTCGTGCCGTGTCGTGTCGTGTCGTGCGCCTGCCCACCCAGCCGCCTAGCGAGCGAGGGGGGCGGCGCGGCTCGGCACGCGAGAAGCACACTCTGCAGCAGTCTGCGTCTGTGCACCTTGAGTGCGTAGCAGACGGTGCCTTCTGTGGTATGGTAGTCAGCAGTACCTTCCGGAGATGTGAAGAATGGCTACACACGCGTCTCTGTGTAAGCTGTACTCGGCTGCGGGGAGCGCCCTGGATTTCGTCCGAGTCAGTCGAGGTTACCGGACGGAACCAGCCGGGGGCGAATCTGCAGCCTCGTGTCGCGCCGACCAGCTCCTAGCAGACTGCAGTGAGGTGAAACTCTTTTGGAAGGTTAAAACTGTGTGTCGGACCGAGACTCTAACTCGAGCCTTTTGCCTTTCGCGGGCAACTGTAAAACTTCATTCTGGAAACGTGCCTCAGGCTGTGGCGAAGCCACGTGTCCGCAATCTTTTCTCCCAGTAGTGCCAGTTCTGCAAGTTTCGCAGGAGAGCTGCCAAGTTTCGAAGGTGGGAGGTGAGGTACCGGCAAAAGCGGAGCTGTGAGGAGAGACCGATAGAGCACGTGCCCGAGAAAGGCAGGGGTCCCGAGAGCCTTTCTCGGCCCGGCACACAGATTTGATCTACCAGGGAGTTTCATATTAGCGCACACTCCGCTGCAAAGTGAACATTTCATTGTGCACGTGAGACCCTGACGTGGACGGAACGCCTCAGGAGCGCAGCCACTGCCGGCCTTCACCGGCACTCTGTCCAGCTCCACCTGGTCGTGCGGCTGCGCTCACCTGAATGGACAACAAATGGCTCTGAGCACTACGCGACTTAACATCTGAGGTCATCAGTCCCCTAGAACTTAGAGCTACTTAAACTAAGGAAACTAAGGACAGCAGACACATCCATGACATCCATGCCCCAGGCAGGATTCGAACGTGCGACCGTGGCGGTCACGCGGTTCCAGACTGAAGCGCCTAGAACTGCACGGCCACACCGGCCGGCTGAATGGACAACAACGCGGCCCTTAGACGCCCTCTGCTGCTGCTGCCGCCTTCTGTTTGAGGGTAAATAATACACTCGTTTCTAGGATCGGAGTATAAATTTTTTGTAACTAGAACAATAAGTCAGTACGTAACACACAAGTGCGACAAAAAGGACAAAAGACGTGCAGATGGAATTACAGACAGATCATCTGTGTTATTACTTTCCAGTGGAGTACTTCGGACATCACACTAGAAACGACAACAAAGAGCGTATTGGTTTTTTTCTGCGAAGAACATCACGTTTGATCTCAACAAGTGCTTCCACGAAAATAAAACGGAAAATAGTGTTAACTAGGTCCATGTGGGGCTATAGGTATAGTTAGCTGTTTCACCAAAGAGCAAGCGAAGTGGACAGGACGCGACGCTCGTAAAGCGTTTCCGCATTGGAACGGATGACGTGGGCCCGGCGCGCGGCCGGTCTGCCTTACTGTCTGCCGTACTTGTTGGCGCCCGCCGTGGCGGTCACTTCCAGTACAGCACTCGTGGCTGCCGCATCGCGGTCGCGGAGTGGGGCCGACGCAGTTCCAGATAGGTTTTTACAGTCTGGCGATAATTTATGGTTTTGTAGTTTTAGCTTGGCGATGTCCACTATGGAAAGACGGTAGTTACTGTTATTCTGAAGAACCTAGGTAAATTCTAGGCAAACAGTGCAACTGAGGCTGTTAATTATTAAAATTAGTATTTGCACCGTTGCTGACAGAGCGGCGAAATGTTGAAGATATTTATACTATAATTTCTCTCAGCATAGGTACATTTTCTGAATTGTGAAAAATATAATGATGATAAATGGAAAGCACCAGTTTGCTTTTGTTCTACAATACATTGTAGAGCAAAAGCAAACTGGCGCTTTTCATTTATTACTATAATGTTGTTCTACCAAGAACCGACGGAAGATTCTGTTAATATGAAAAATATAGTGTTGTGATAGTCGGAAACGTGAAAGAGTATAACGGATTTTTTTCATCTCTAAAACATGAGTCATGACGCACGAGCGGCCGCACATGTGCATCGATTCGCTGCACGGATTCCGCCCCCGCCCCCCCTCCCGGGTGCAAAGGTCGCCACGGCGCCTGTGGCCGTGTTGCTGAGACACTTGTCTTTTCGAGACGACCATGTGGGCTGGCACCCACGCCAGCAAAAGGTCGGCGAAAAAAATAATTGACGCGTTGTCTGACACAGCCATTAGCGCCACGCAGTATATAAACGGGTCTGTTAGGGCCTTACTAACCGTCTCTTCTGACAACTTGCTTCAGACTCCGTCTACTTCAGAGTTCGCCGAAGCTGCACTTGGTGAATTTCTTGTAAGTACACTACGAAATCGTTTCTACTTTGTACCAATTGAGCATTAAGACTCGTCGTTGTTCATGGGTGCTCTTCGACAGAACGCACAATTTTATAGCATACTCGGATTGATAAATATAGCGGTGCAGGGTGCAATTATTCGAAACAAAATGGATGAAGTCGGTTTTTTACTGATGAATGTGCACTGCCTAAAATGTTGATAAATGAACACTCCCAGTTTTGAATCGCCAAGTGTACGCAACGTGACAACGAAGATTTAAGTCGAATCCTTACACATTCTGTCATAAAGTGTACACAGATCGACAACTGTCCAACTCGGCAAGTGGGTTCTCGCATACGATATCTCACTATGTGGACGTAAACCTGGACAAGATAGACTGCTGGCGGCGTGCCGACGCTCCTCTCTCTGGTGGTGGGCTCGGGCAGCCTTGGCCGCGCAGGCCGGCGCCGACCGCACCCCGCCAGACGCGCCTGCTCCTCTGCTCGTATGTCTGTCTGCCCTCGCGACACTGGCACCGCGAGGGGCTCTCTCACGCGGAACCTCGCGTTCTTCCTACTGTATTTTACACTGCATTCGTTGCAACTCACACGTTATATGAAGCGCTACATGTCGTGCGGGATCCAGCATTTTGAAATAGTTATGAAAACAACAGCAGCTATCGCAGGAAAAACACAGCGAAGAGTGAGGCAGTAAAGATAAATCACAGACAGGAAAGTGTAGATGGGCGTGATAGAGAGGTGGCAGAGGGAGACAACTAGAAGGGTGATGGAATGCAACAGAAGAGAGACGGACAGGGAGAGGGGGAGTGTCTGAACTGGGGGGCGGCGAGGAGCCAGGACACGGACACCTGCTTCGCTGCCTCACTGAGGGAAATGGCCGTTAGTGATAGCTTTTGAAATACGAGTTAGAAAATTCACATTTTCATTGAGTTCAACGGCGTCAGTAATTGCGTCGAGTCTGCAATGAAACTTGTTCCAGAGGCCGACAGCACCGACAGAGAATCGGTTTAAAATGTTTTTCTTTTCCGAGCGAGCACAGCTAGGGTGCTAGATAACTGAGATCTCGTGATGCGATCCTGGTGAAAGCACAGGTGTTCAAATTCTTAGCGTCGGCTGTCGCCCGGAAGCAGATGACGCAGGCAAGCCAGTTCTCACTGCTGGTGCGCAATACTGGAGAACCGACAGAACTTTACTCGTCCGGAGTCACTCCTCAGTTCTTCGCCGTCTTCTCTTACGGTATTGGGATACCGCCAAAAGGAACTCTGCCGCTCTGAGATTACTTACTTAGTTACTCTCTATAGTTTCGAGCAGCTTACCGAGTCTGTAACTGTCAGAGCAAACCTTTTACATAAACAAAAGTGTAACTGCTCGTTTGTAAAAAATCGTAAATCCCCGAAAGTTCTTCACCGATTGCTTTGAAATTTCGACACAATTTTGCATTAAAGTAGACGGACTGTTATACCCAATTTTTTAAAATACGTATGTTGTACATAAATAAATATGTGATATATATAGTGAAACTTTGGTAATAGATTTACTTAAAATTTTTACGCAGTACTCTAATGAACATTCGAACGAACATCGGCTGTATATTTTTAGTATATATGATACACTAATAAAAAAGGAGACGACGCACAACGAAAGATTTGTCCGAATGAGACACAAATCGGCACATATCGTGTACAGCAAATAAATATCATTAAAATTTCAGAAATACGGGAAGACTGAGTCGAGAGAAAGGGCTTCACAAACTGGGTAACTTGATAACGCGTTCGTCCGCCCCCCGGTCTTACGCACGCAGTCATTCTGCTTGACATTGATTGACAGAGTTCGTGGATGTCCTCGTGAGGGATATCGTGACAGATTCTGTCCAATTAGCACAACACATCGTCAAAATCCTACGCTGGTTCGAGAGCCCTGCTTACGACGCTCCGAACGTTCTCGGTTGGGAAGAGATCCGCTGACCTTACTGGTGAAGGTAAGGTTTGGCAGTCACAAAGACGTGCAGTATAAACTCTCGCCGTGTGCAGGCGGGCTTTGTCTTGCTGAAATGTAAACCTAGGATGGCTTGTGGTGAAGGGCAACAAAACAGGGCGTACAATATCGTCGACGTACAGCTGTGCTGTGAGGGCGCAGCGCGTGCCAACCAGAGGGCGCCCGCAGTCGCCGCCGTCGTTTGTCGGCCGACAGTGACACTGTAGCCGTCGCTGACCAGGAGGCTCCAGACACCGGGGCTCAGTTCGAAGCGGGACTCGTCAGTGTCCGGTCAGCGAGACCCCAGGCCGAAGACGTGCGCGGCTGTGGTGGTGTACCAGCCCACCAGTCGCGCAGTGTACAGTCCGACAACCTGGAGTGGCGGTCACGGGTGCTGCTTAGTTTCGTAGCAGCGCCCATTTGATAGTTATCCGCAGCACGCGACGACATTCTACTCCCCGTTTTGTTTCCCTTCGTGGCAAGCTATCTTGGCTTTACACTCGAACAAGCTAATGCCCGCCGCCCACACATGGCGAGACTTTCTGCTGCTCGTCTTGGCGCTCGGCACGACATCCCTCCGGAGGGCGTCCAACAACTCTGACGGTCAGTGCCAAACAGAATAGTTGCACGCATCGTAAAGGCCGAATGTGGACCAAAGCGTTACTTGAACTGCTGAATTTGTGAAGGTCTTTCTCTCGAATATATCATCCAATTTTTTTTGCAATTGCATCATTTGTTTGTTTGTACACGTACATCATCTGTATCGATTTCCGTCTCATTCCGATAATTCCTTCGTGGTGTATCTTTTTTTCGTCTTACGCTACAGAATATGCAATAAGACTGAACAAGGCTCCAGACGGTCAGACAGAGGGTGAAAGGGGAGATGAAGAGAGGGGTGGGAGGAAATTGAGATAGCGGACAGGAGGAGATAGACGTAAAGAGAAGGCAGAAGTGAGATGAAGGGCAGAAGATGGACATCAGCTGCTTTTCTGTTCACCGAGCAGTGCCATCTGCCCTCAGCAGGCTGACGGACCCCACACCAGAAAAATCTGAGGTGCTTACCGGAAATCAAAACTAGCCATTAACACTAACCACTACAACAGGAAGAGTCAGCTACTTCTGGGTTTTATGCAACCCACAACAGCTTCTAATACCACACCCGAGAATTTTTATATTCTCTCACTCGCTATATGCAAACTATTACTCCTACAGAGAAAATTAACAGGACCTTTCTGTAGGAAATTTAATGCAGTTGAATCTTGTACGTTTTTGCTGGAAGCCACAATTTTTCGAATTATTCGAGAACAATGTGTTTGTAGGTTACTTATGTACTGTTTTCTTGAATAATTGGAGAACTACAGCTGTAGCGAAAATCTGTCCCAGTACAAAATTTAACTACGTCGCATTTTCTACAGAAAGGTGGTGTTTATTCTTTTCTGTAGCACTAAAAGTTTCCGCATAGCGATCGACAGTATATGAAAATCTTGCACCTGGTACCTGAAGGTTCCACAAAACCGAGCGGTAGGAGCAACTGAATCACCGTGAATGTGATCGTTTTTGATTAAAATAGCTCGTGAAGTTTAACCATCTGGTAAGGTAGTAATGAGATGCAAAGCGTCACATTGAGGGTACTGATTGCCTGAAAAAATGGCAAATAATAATAATAAAAATCAAACTCAATCGCTTCTTCTAATAATATACAATTATCTTAAACATAAAAGTCCTCTTGACAACTAAAAACTAATTGCAGCTAAAATCTTCGTGAGCTGCTAAGACGCTCTCTATCCACTCACTGTTTTCATTGTTTATTTTTTAAATTTTTTACCAATGTACATTATTTCACTCTTTAAAATGAAATCTCTCCTGTGAGAAAAAAAATACAAAAAAAAACACTTAGTTTAATCCGTGAAGTCAGTTACGCTTATGAAAGCTCCCTTTGGTTTTTTCTTTTCCTTTATTGAATTTCAATTCCCCCCGAAGGGGGCGGGCTGGCAGCAGCTTAGTATGCCGCTCTTCAGCCTACAGACTTTGTTAGAAAGATGAAGAGAATAAATAATAAAAACGGGCGATAAAATCGGAGACTTAAAGATTGACATGGCGAAAAGAAATCGTGGAACTTAAAACAAAGAACAGAGGGATGATGACGCTAAGAAAATACATACGAAGCAGACGATGAAAAGAATTTGACAGAACACTGAAAGGTCTAAGTCGAAACAAGGCCCCAGGAGTAGACTACAGTCTGTCAGAACTACTGACAGCCTTGGGAGAGCCAGCCATGACAAAATTATTCTTTCTAGTGCTCCAGATTTGTGAGACAGGCAAAATATACTTCGTGAAAAATTCCAAAGAAAGCATGTGCTGACAGGTGTGAAAACATGGTGGCAAAACAGTAACACGAATTCTTTACACAAGAATGGAAAAACTGGCAGAAGCCGACCTCGGAGAGGAAAAGTTTGAATTCCCGAGAAATGTAGGGACATGTGAAGCTATAGCGACCCTACGACTTACTTTAGAGGATATGTTAAGAAAAGGCAAATCTACGTGTATAACATTTGTAGACTTAGAGAAAGCTTTGACAATGTTGACTGGAATAACCTCTTTGAAATTCTGAAGGTAGCAGAGCTAAAATACAGGTAGCGGAAGTGTATTTACAACTTGCACAGAAAACAAATGGCAATTATAATAGTAGAGAGACATGAAATGGAAGCAGTGGTTGAGAACGGAGCGAGACAGAGTTGAAACCCATCCACGGTGTTATTCAACCCGTACATGGAGCAGGAAGTTAACGAAACCAAAGAAAAATTTGGAGTAAGAAAGAGAAGAAATAAAGAGGAGAAGAAATTAAAACTATGAGGTTTGCCGATGACATTGTAGTCCTCCCAGAGACAGCAAAGGACTTGTAAGGGCAGTTGAATGGAATGGAGGGGGTCTAGAAACGAGGATACAAGATGAACATCAGCAAAAGCATAACTAGGATACTGGAATGTACTCTAATTAAATCAGGTGACGCTGATGGAATTAGATTAGGAAACGATACACTTAAAGTAATGGATGTGTTTTGCTATTTGGGCAGCAAAATAACTGATGCAGGCCGAAGTAAAGAGGATGTAAAATGTAGAGTGGCAATGGCAAGAAAAGCGTACCTGAAGAAGACAGATTTGTTAACATCGAATATAAATTTAACTGTCAAGAAGCGTTTTCTAAAAACATTTGTGTGGTGAGTAGCCATGCATGGAAGCGAAATATGGTCATTACACAGTTTAGACCAGGAAAGAATAGAAACTTTTAAAATGTGGTGCTACTAAAGTACGCCGGAGATCTTATGGGTAGATCACATAACCAATGAGGAGGTACTGGATAGGATTGCGGAGACAAGAAGTTTGTGGTACAACTTGACTAACAGAAGGGGTCGGTTGGTAGGACACATTCTGAGACATCAAGGGTTGATGAGTTTAGTGCTGGAAGGAAGTGTCTGGGGTAGCAATCATAGAGGGAGACCAAGAGATGAATTTCGTAAGCAGGTTCAGAAGGATGCAGCTTGCAGTAGCTATTCGGAGATGAAGAGGCTTGCACGTAATAGAGTAGTATGGAAAGCTCCATCAGACCAGTTTTGGACTGGAGATCACAACAGCAACAAGACCAAGATCAAACTTGACTTACAGTCAGCGGCTTTTATGCAGACAGCCCTTTAACGTCATGAAACTGACCCACCGTGTATTGGCTGTCAAGTATGGTTACGCACAGAAAATCTACGAAATTAAATTAAAGAGAAAAGAGCAGACTCTAAGAAATTGCAAAGGAATAGAACAGCTGAAATTTGTGGTCGTCGGACATCTGCCTCTGAACAGACACTGCTATCTCTTGTTTTGCGCTACTGTGCTCGCGAGTCCTGAAAGTTCGAGGCAATAATAAAGTTCTGCCCTGTGTCGGAAATGGTGGTTCTCGAAACCTCCCCATCTGCATCTGCCATCAGCACACTTTCGAGATGATCGAACCTACCAGAGCCAAACCTGGCAGGGTAACAATACTGCAGCGCCATCTCTCTTTAATGCGAGCTGTCGCACATCCCAAACACTGGAGCAGAACGCAAGAGTAGGTCGTACAATCGTTCCACGCGTGGTCTCGTTTACTTGAGCGGCACACTTTCCTCAGAGATCTTCCAATAAGCCCTAGTCGACCACTGCCTCTTCCTACAAATAGCCGTAGCTCTTCATTGCATTTTATGTCGTTTCCCAAAATTCCACCAGGATATTTAATCCATTTGACGATCCAAGCAGCACGTCACAAATACTATAACATTAAGGGATTTTTCCCCTACTCATCTGCATTACTGTACGTCTCTCCACATTTACAGCAAGTTGCTTTTCACCACAGCGAACTGCAAGTGTGTCCCTGACCGCGGGTCCCACCCTGCTGCTGCTGCTGGCCACCCTGCGTGACAGGTGGCATACGTGCGTGGAGAAGCCACCGACATCTTACCAGATTCTGTGACTTCATAGCAAAATTCTGATGCTTCCAACCAAAGATACTGTGTGTGTAAAGGAAATAGCACAGCCAGAGAGAGACAGCTGAGCATTATCTGCAACCACCCGAACGACAGGGACGTCGGCTACAGGGCAGCCCAGTCCTTGACTACCGACGTGTGGTGTACAGCCGTGCACACTGCACCCCTCAACACAGTAAGGACCGAGAATGGAGGAGCATCGTAATTTGTCTAATCTTCTCAGACCTGGCTGCAAGAACAAAACTCATTACTGCTAAATCGGATTTGCCCTTCCGCCGACGGGAGTAACGGCAGACAGATTTCAACACGTCGGTGGAAATCGGGAAGAACGCTACACCTACATTACGAGAAGCTGCCCCTCCCGCCCTGGATTTACTGGACAAAGGAAGTGTAACAAGCCAAGTAAAGAGTCGGTGGGCTGTGGAACTCCCGAACGACAGCGGTCCCCACCGAGTCGCTGGCTACGAACCAGAGGGCTCCACAGTAGGACAGACCGTCTCCCCAGAAATGGTTTAAACATTTGCATTATTTACACCGTCAAACTGCGGCCCGTGGGCTGCATGCGACCCGCATGAAGTACTCGTTCACTCCACAGTTCTCAGCCGTTTTATATAATAGTATGCATCTAGCAACAGCCGAATCGAAAAATATCAACTGTCGTTAAGAGCTTTTTAAGAGTGTAGTTTTGCTGCACAGTAATAAACAAAAATACAGAGAGAATAATATTATAGAATGTACTTAGTTTTCATTGACGTTGGTAAATTGGGCCGTGAACTGAGATAAAATCGTTGCTTACGTCATGGGCAGAGCAATAAGTAGCACGGCCCGTGCGGTCACAGAGGACCTGGGTGGGGGAATGTGTTGTTGTCCATCTCAGGGGCGTCAGAGAGCTCTCGCTGCGGTCCAGGAGCGGTGAGGCCGCAGTGGAGCCGAGCACGGGAGCACTGTCTGCAGGTCAGGGCGTCGGCTCGGCTCGGGCACTCAACGTCATCGAGTAATATTCGAGTCTCAGACGGATATGTTCTGTTGTACACGAGTTTGTTCATTAGTCCATCAAGTGATGGTTTAACGGTCAACGGCAGGTGTAAATCATCAAGCACTCCAGTGGCAGAGTATCGTATCGAGATAAGTAAATCCTTTTGTTCATTCATGTAATAAACTCAACCAATATTTCGTATGTTCGAATGAGCCATCTCCCAGACTAATCAAGGAACCCACAGTTATGGCTGGACGATCGTAGTTTCATCTGGTTATATATTGTTTATCTGCCACAACTCAGGGGCGCGCCTGGTAAAGTATAAATTTTGACATGCATGTAACATGGATCGCCAATGCGCGCTGCGGAGACGGTCATTTTCAAATCCAGTACATTTTTGCAGGAGGGAACATGAAACTTAATTAAGGCTGTTGCAATGCAAGGCATTGGGTAGAAGAAATGACATTCATAATATAAAGTATTCATTTGCGATCCTAGGTCATACTGAGTAACATAATAAATACAAGTGCAATTAATTACTGTTGTTAATGAATTAATCATCCGCTCACTCGTACAACGTGTGGCAGTTTAACAGATCCACAAAGGGGGCGGCAGCTGTCTGGAACAGAGCACAGTCGGCGCGAACTCTCCTGAATGGCGCCATTTAACGACCACTACTTGGCGGCCGGCGACCAGCTTATCTCAGTCTTGCTCTAGCTGCTCTATTCGGGGATGACAACACACTGACAAGTACGTAATTATTAATAAGCTCCATTCAATAATGTCAGTATTGAATCATGAGCAAAACAGTTTGAAGACTACTGCTTTAAACAATATAAAACGGCACGTATGTCTCTTCCCCTCGAACGCGACCGACGTAGAGGCTGGCGCAGAAAGAACTGCCACCAAGTCTAGCATCCTGCCACCCACTGACGACCATCTGATCGCCAGCGGATATCTGTGGACGTCTCTGAAAATAAGCGTTTCTGAACGTTTAACTGTCAAGCAGTCCCCTCCCCTCCCCCTCCCCCACTGGACCAGTCGGAACGAAGCTTTCAAAACTAGCGATTACGCGTGGGTGATGTCAGTCCCGGTCAAGCAGAGCTCCCAAGGCAGTGAAGACACGTAACACAATATAAATTAAAGCATAATTATTAGAGATTCAGTGACATTCCTACAAGAAATGTTAAAAAAATTCGAGTAGGATTGCCACAACTCTTTCTGCGAGCATACCATTTGTGCGGATAGTGTGGAATTTTCTTCAGCCCTTAAAAGGGCAGGTCAACTGCTATGTGCGCTACCTTTACACATCAACTACATCGAAGAGCCAAAGAAACTGGCAAGCCGACTAATGTCGCCAGGGCCCTCGCGAGCACGCCCAAGTGCCGCAACACGACGTGGCATCGACTCGCCTAATGTCTGAAGTAGTGCTGGAGGTAACTGGCACTATGAAGCCTGCAGGGCTGTGCATAAATCCGTAGGAGTTCGAGGGCGTGGAGATCTCTCCTGAACAACACGTTGCAATGCACCCAGATGTGATCAATAATGTTCATCCCTGGGGAATTTGGTGCCCAGCGGAAGTGTGTTCCTGCAGTCACTCTGTAGCAATTCTGGACGTGTGGCTACACGCATTGTCCTGCTGGAATTCTCCAAGTCCGTCGGAATGCACTACGGACATGAATGGATGCATGTGACAGACAGGATGCTTACGTATCTTTCACCTGTCAGAGTCACATCTAGACGTATCAGGGGTCCCATATAACATCAACTGCACACGCTCCACGCCATTACAGAGCCTCCCCCAGCTTGAACGGTCCCCTGCTGACATGCAGAGTCCACGGATTCATGACCCGTACACATCCATCGGCTCGATACAATTTGAAACGAGACCAGACAATGTGTTTCCAGTCATCAAGAGCCCAATGTCAGTGTTGACGGGGCCAGGATAGACATAAAGCTTTGTGTCGTGCAGTCATCAAGGGTACACGAGTGGGCCTTCGATTTGGAAAGCCCATATCGATGATGTTTCGTTGAATGGTTCGCACGCTGACGCATGTTCATGGCCCAGCATTGACATCTCCAGCAGTTTGCGGAATGGTTGCCCTTATGTCCCGTTGGACTGTTCTATTCAGTCGTCGTTGGTCCCGTTCTTGCAGGATCTTTTTCCGGCCGCAGCGATGTCGGAGATTTGAAGTTTTACAGGATTTCGGACATTCACTGTACAGTCGTGAAATAATGGTACGGGAAAATCCCCACATTCATCGCTACCTCGGAGATGCTGTGTCCCATCGCTCGTGCGCCGACTATAACACCAGGTTCAAACAGACTTAAACAGGCAGAATATGGTCCTGCGGTCGGCAACGCCTATAGAAGACAACAGGCGTGTGGCGCATTTGCTATAGCGGTCACAGCTGCTACAGTGGTATGTCAGTGTAGCAGCAGTAAAAGATCTACCAACTGCGCCAGACATTTGTTGTCTTGTATAGGCGTTCCCGACCGCTGCGCCATATTCTGCCTGTTTACATCTCTCTGTATTTGAATACGTATGCCTAAACCGGTTTCTTTGGCGCTTCCATGTATACGGGGCATAATGGGTAACATTTAGCGACAAAATGCAATCCTGCGAGAACTCTGACTGTGGCAGAGAAGGACAAGTAACTGTCGCAATATTATTGTCCGACGTCACAGTAACACTTGTAAACAGATACAAGATATTTGTACCCGTCCCCACCACCCAAATGAGTCTGAGCAACGGTCACAGTGAAGGTATTTGTACTTACTAAGATGTCAGAAAATCTCTGGCGCTATACCGATATATGCAGTCGTCTGTCGATAATTCTGCAAAAATAATTATGACTAGTTGCTCCGTGCCCCCTGCCTCTGCCGCAGGGCGGTGCCTGAGGACATCCGCGGGCGGCAGCCATGGCCAGGTAAGTGTGCGTATGTACGTAACACACATCAATCAAAAGGTTTTGCATCACCCCGGTTCCCAGATCTCCTGAACATAGACGTTGTCTGTGGATATTGTATCACGGAGACAGTCCCTTTGACTGTTCAGAGATGTCATTACACCTGCCCAAAGACGTAAACAACCATGCATGAGCAGCGGAAGGGGTCCAACAGCCGATCAGTTCCAGTCATTCCACCAGGAAGGAGGTACACGGATCGTGATCTCTGTAGTTCAACCATGCCTATACAGGCAATACCGCGGTTCGATCTCGTCCGCATTGTTACTTTGAGACAGGAAGGGCTCTCAACAAGGGAAGTGTCCAGACGTCTCGGAGTGAATCAAAGCGATGCTGTTCAGACAATGAGGAGATACAGAGAGACCGGAACTGTCGATCACTTACCTCACTCAGGCCGCCCAATGGCTACTACTGCAGTTGATGACCGCTACGTAAGGATTATGGCTCGGAGGAACCCTGACAGCAGCGCCACCATGTTGAATAATGCTTTTCGTGCAGCCACAAGACGTCGTGTTACGACTCAAACTGTGCGCAATAGGCTGCATGATGCGCAACTTCACTCACGACGTCCATGGCGAGGCTCATATTTGCAACCACAACACCATGCATCGCGGTACAGATGGGCCCAACAACGTACACACAGGTGGGCTCAACAACATGCCGAATGGACCACTCAGTGTCGTATATGCCTTCAACCAGGCAATAGTCGGAGACGTGCTTGGAGGCAATCCGGTCAGGCTGAAGGCCTTAGACACACTGCTCAGCGAGTGCAGCAAGGTGGAGGCTCCCTGCTGTTTTGGGGTGGCATTGTGTGGGGCCGACGTACGCCGCTGGTGGTCATGGAAGGCGCTGTAACGGCTGTACGATACGTGAATATCATCCTCCGACCGATAGTGCAACCGTATCGGTAGCAAGGCATTCGTCTTCACGGACGACAATTCGCGCTCCCATCGTACACTTCCTGAGAATGGCTTCCTTCAGGATAACGAAATCGCGCGACTAGAGTGGCCAGCATGTTCTCCAGGCACGAACCCTATCAATCATGCCTGGGATAGATTGAAAAGGGCTGTTTATGGACGACGTGACCCACCAACCACTCTCAGGGATCAACGCCGAATCACCGTTGAGGAGAGGGACAATGTGGACCAACAGTGCCTTGATGAACTTGTGGATAGTATGTCAAGACGAATACAGGCATGCATCAATGCAAGAGGACGTGCTACTGGGTATTAGAGGTACCGGTGCGTACAGCAGTCTGGACCGCCACCTCTGAAGGTGTCACCGTATGGTGGTACAACGTGCAATGTGTGGTTTTCATGAGCATGGGTGGAAATGATGGTTATGTTGATCTCTGTTCCAATTCTCTGTACATTTCCGGAACTCTCGGAACCGAGGTGAAGCAAAACTTTCTTTGATGTGTGTGTGTGTGTGTGTGTGTGTGTGTGTGTGTGTGTGTGTGTGTGTGTGGCCGCAGGCCCGGTAGGGTACCAGCACTGCCGTCTCGCTGCCCTAGGCGCAATAGCAATACCCAGAGTGCGCTCGGCCACTGGTAAGACCAAACTTTAATCCGAACAGTGCCCATCCCGTGCACTGTAGGCATCAGAGGAAGCCAGAACTCGATGACATGGACAGTGTTCTGCAGCCAGCGGAGGATGTGTGAATAAAAACAATTCACAAAATTTTCTTATTATACATTCTAAATACTGAGAATAAATCATATAATGATATACTCTGAGCTTACCTGCACAGTGGGTGCAATCGACGTATCACGAGACAGGTCCACGTACTGCTTCCTACGATGAAGAAAACCGTATTGTGATCAAGCCATGTGTTTTATAAGGTTTCTGGCCACATTTCGTAGCAGTCAATCATTTGTTGCTTGCAAATACGCCGTAGCACACCTCTTATGAAGTAGAAGACTTCACCCAAAACCAGTAACATAATGCTGGACTTGTTACTGGCAGTCATAACCAGTAAAGATGTCATGATCACGAGATCAAAGGCGTATAAGATAGTGTCACGTCACAGTAGAGAAAATCGCAGAACGATCTCAGAACTACATGTACGAAAATTTCAGGAGGTAATGGTGTCAGTCCGCTAGACACACAATGCCTCCTTTACGTATCAGGAAGGTATAATTTGTTCTCTGTCTCTGCCAGCATGGTACTCAAGTCCTCTGGAGATAATTTTTCTCACGCTCCATTCGTGAGTTGAGCAGAGAATGGGGTTTAGTTAGTGTTACCAGATGTACCCTCCACCACACACCGTTTGGTGCCTTCCGGAGTATGATGCAGATGTAGACGTATAATTGTTCTTTGCATTACCGAATATTCCATATTATTAACACTAGCAAAAGTACGTCTGTGAAGTCACTGTGTCCCGTACTGAATTTTTTACGACGATAGACAATCATCCACCAACAGGTAGTCCACAATAGATTTGCTAGCATCGCTGTTAGGTAGTTCACATAATGAATTTCCACGTCAAATAATAAAAATTATACATGTACACAGCATACGAAACTTCCTGGCAGATTAAAACTGTCTGCCCGACCGAGACTCGAACTCGGGACCTTTGCCTTTCGCGGGCAAGTGCTCTACCATGGTAGAAAAGCAAAGGTCCCGGGTTCGAGTCTCGGTCGGGCACACAGTTTTAATCTGCCAGGAAGTTTCATATCAGCGCACACTCCGCTGCAGAGTGAAAATCTCATTCTGGATACACAGCATACGTTTATAACCAATTATCGGTCGTGATTATTTGAGCTCTGAGCACTATGGTCGTGATTATTTGGAACGTATACACAACCAGACAAGTCAACATTATTTATTTTAACTCTCTGGGAGATGCTGGTTTAGATTCCACATCGGTCTGACTTGGTGTTCGTAAAAGTGAGAGACAAACACTAGAATGCATCCTAGCGGATCAGAATGACTACAAACAGCGAATGCTTTTTACCAATGATGATAATTCACTCTAGTAGCAAAAAACCTTTGAGTAAAAGTCAAGATGACATCACTACCAGTCGCGTTGAAAGGTTGCCCAACCTGCCTTGAGATTAAACTGCATGCTGACATCTGTGATACAATAATTGTTGCTAGGACCGTATGAGGTGACTCACTTTGCATTTACGTCAAACTCACTTTCCACACATACCCTGTCGACATTTTAGTCCAGTGACCAAAGGCTTGACCAGATAAAAAAAGTCGAATGATCATTATTAAATTATTTAACAACGCAATGGAAACACAGTTGTTGATCTGCATGAATAATTACAGACAGGAAAGGACTGGTGGAAGAGGAGCCATAATAGTTCGTTTAAGTTGCTGACAGGGAGGTCATGATGGGGAAGGAAATGATTCGGATTAATTAGCATCTAAGCTGGCTTAATTTAATTTGAGCTGTTGCATTATTTCAAAGAAAAACCAAACTTGACATGCTACGAGCTTACGTGAGCCCTGCGTGGCTCGAGCTCGTGCCATCTCTTATTTTACATCCTGTTCTTTTTTTTTTCGTGCTGCCACCTCGTTATGTTGGTTTCAGTTTCTGTCGTCACTGAGTTGCTGCTTCTTCTGGCCATCGGCGGCGGCAGCAGCGCCTACCACGTGTTATCTTTGCTGCAGTCGGCCGGGCCCGCTGGCGGTTTCTACGCAGTGTCGGAGCGTCTGGGGCCTGTTCCGAGTGCTGCGACGTTCGTGGCTCTCCGACCCAGGACGTGAAAGTTGAGTGGTGATTTTATTACCGAAGCCACATCTGTTCACGTTGTCCCCTTGGTTGGTGGTTCGCTATTGGCGGTATTCCTGGGAGCAACAGCGAGTGTTCGAGTTGGCGAAGATTTAGCCGCTGTGTGGTGGAATTAACTGTATTTGTTGGTTTGAAATTCAAGTGCACCAGCGGCATTTTGTACCTTGTGGCCGTTATTGTTCCGCTTACCTGCCCTGGTCGCTGACATAAATTCAGACAGTGTCCTTCCTCACCTGTGTCGGTGCCCAACATGGTGTGTAGTTTTTGACAGCTTAATGTATTTTTGGTTGTGGGCGGCTATGTCTGTAACGTTTTGGCTTTGGAATTCTCGTATACTGGTCGGTGGTTAGCAAGTCGTCTTGTCGGTGGGTCCCTGACTGTCTCTTGGTTGTGTTGCCGGCGGATCGAGTATAGTTGGGCCGACTTCTTGTGTCACCTAAGCCAACGTTAAGATTTCAAGGGCAGACCGAGCCCCCTGGAAACTTCTGAGCGCCGTTGCCTATACTTGTTGTTGTGGTCTTCAGTCCTGAGACTGGTTTGATGCAGCTCTCCATGCTACTCTATCCTGTGCAAGCTTCTTCATCTCCCAGTACCTACTGCAACCTACATCCTTCTGAATCTGCTTAGTGTATTCATCTCTTGGTCTCCCTCTACGATTTTTACCCTCCGCGCTGCCCTCCTATACTAAATTGGTGATCCCTTGATGTCTCAGAACATATCCTACCAACCGATCTCTTCTTCTAGTCAAGTTGTGCCACAACTCCTCTCCCAATTCTATTCAATACCTCCTCATTAGTTATGTGATCTACCCTTCTAATCTTCAGCATTCTTCTGTAGCACCACATTTCAAAAGCTTCTATTCTCTTCTTGTCCAAACTATTTATCGTCCATGTTTCACTTCCATACATGGCTACGCTCCCTACAAATACTTTCAAAAACGACTTCCTGACACTTAAATCTATCCTCGATGTTAACAAATTTCTCTTCTTCAGAAACGCTTTCCTTGCCATTGCCAGTCTACATTTTATATCCTCTCTACTTCGACCATCATCAGTTATTTTCCTCCCCAAATAGCAAAATTCCTTTACTATTTAAGTGTCTCATTTCCGAATCTAATTCCCTCAGCATCACCCGATTTAATTCGACTACATTCCATTATCCTCGTTTTGCTTTTGTTGATGTTCATCTTCTACCCTCCTTTCAAAACACTGTCCATTCCGTTCAACTGCTCTTCCAAGTCCTATGCTGTCTCTGACAGAATTACAATGTCATAGGCGAACCTCAAAGTTTTTATTTCTTCTCCCTGGATTTTAATACCTACTCCGAACGTTTCTTTTGTTTCCTTTATTCCTTGCTCAATATACAGATTGATTAACATCGGGGAGAGGCTACAAGCCTGTCTCACTCCCTTCCCAACCACTGCTTCCCTTTCATGCCCTCGACTCATAACTGCCATCTGCTTTCTGTACAAATTGTAAATAGCCTTTCGCTCCCTGTATTTTACCCCTGCTACCTTCATAATTTGAAAGACAGTATTCCAATCACATTGTCAAAAGCTTTCTCTAAGGCTCCAAATGCTGGAAACGTAGGTTTGCCTTTCCTTAATCTTTCTTCTAAGATAAGTCGTAGGGTCAGTATTGCCTCGCGTGTTCCAACATTTCTATGTAATCCAAACTGATCTTCCCCGAGATAGGCTTCTAACAGTTTTTCCATTCGTCTGTAAAGAATTCGCGTTAGTATTTTGCAGCCGTGACTTATTAAACTGATAGTTCGGTAATTTTCACATCTGTCAACACCTGCTTTCTTTGGGATTGGAATTATTATATTCTTCTTGAAGTCTGAGGGTATTTCGCCTGTCTCATACATCTTGCTCACCAGATGGTAGAGTTTTGTCATGACTGGCTCTCCCAAGGCCGTCAGTAGTTCTAATGGAATGTTGTCTACTCCCAGAGCCTTGTTTCGACTCAGGTCTTTCAGTGCTCTGTCAAACTCTTCACGCAGTATCTTATCTCCCATTTCGTCTTCATCTACATCCTCTTTCATTTCCATAATATTGTCCTCAAGAACATCGCCCTTGTATAGACCCTCTATATACTCCTTCCACGTTTCTGCTTTCCCTTCTTTGCTTAGAACTGGGTTTCCATCAATGCTCTTGATATTCGTGCAAGTGGTTCTCCTTTCTCCAAAGGTCTCTCTAATTTTCCTGTAGGCAGTATCTGTCTTACCCCTAGTGAGATAAGCCTCTACATCCTTACATTTGTCCTCTAGCCATCCCTGCTTAGCCATTTTGCTCTTCCTGTCGATATCATTTTTGAGACGCTTGTATTCCTTTTTGCCTGCTTGATTTACTGCATTTTTATATTTTCTCCTTTCATCAATTAAATTCAATATTTCTTCTGTTACCCAAGGGTTTCTACTAGCCCTCGTCTTTTTACCTATTTGATCCTCTGCTGCCTTCACTATTTCATCCCTCAAAGCTACTCATTCTTCTTCTACTGTATTTATTTCCCCCATTCCTGTCAATTGTTCCCTTATGCTCTCCCTGAAACTCTGTACAACCCCTGGTTTAGTCAGTTTATCCAGGTCCCGGCTTCTCAAAGTGCCACCTTTTTGCAGTTTCTTCAGTTTTAATCTACAGTTCATAACCAATAGATTGTGGTCAGAATCCACATCTGCCCCTCGAAATGTCTTACAATTTAAAACCTGGTTCCTAAATTTCTTTCTTACCATTATATAATCGATCTGAAACCTGTCAGTATCTCCAGGCTCCTTCCATGTATACAACCCTTTTTTTATGATTCGTGAAGCAAGTGTTAGCTATGATTAAGTTATGCTCTGTGCAAAATTCTACCAGGCGGCTTCCTCTTTCATTTCTTACACCCAATCCATATTCACCTATTATGTTTCCTTCTCTTCCTTTTCCTACTGTCGAATCCCAGTCACCCATGACTATTAAATTTTCGTCTCCCTTCACTACCTGAATAATTTCTTTTATCCCATCACACATTTCATCAATTTCTTCGTCATCTGCAGAGCTAGTTGGCATATAAACTTCTACTACTGTAGTAGACGTGGGCTTCGTGTCTATCGTGGCCACAATAATGCGTTCACTATGCTGTTTGTAGTTGCTTACCCGTACTCCTATTTTTTTTATTCATTATTAAACCTACTTGTGCATTACCCCTATTTGATTTTGTATTTATAGCCCTGTATTCACCTGACCAAAAGTCTTGTTCCTCCTGACACCGAACTTCGCTAATTCCAACTATATCTAACTTTAACCTATCCATTTCCCTTTTCAAATTTTCTAACCTACCTGCCCGATTAAGGGATCTGACATTCCATGCCCTGAGCCGTAGAACGCCATTATTCTTTCTCCTTATAACGACTTCCTCTTGAGTAGTCCTCGCCCGGAGATCCGAATGGGGCGCTATTTTACCTCCGGAATATTTTACCCAAGAGGACGCCATCATCATTTAACCATACAGTAAAGCTGCATGCCCTCGGGAAAAATTACGGCTGTAGTTTCCCCTTGCTTTCAGCCGTTCGCAGTACCAGCACAGCAAGGCCGTTTTGGTTATTGTTACAAGGCCAGATCAGCCAGTCATCCAGACTGTTGCCCCTGCAACTACCGAAAAGGCTGCTGCCCCGCTGCCTTCTTATTAGCGTTTAATTGTATAGTTTTAATGGCTCTTAGCCGATGGTCGTAATTTGTATGCTTGTAATTGTGTTTTTAAAAACAAAGGCCTTCAGCCGTTTTATAAGTAAGTTTTTCTAAATTGTCTAAGTCTTAAGTTGTCTGAAGATAAAGCCTGAGCCTTCTGCCTGTTGAAAATTTATTGTATTGTTTTTAAAAGCATTGGCCTTCAGTCATGTCAAGTTTTAAGGTTCTTACTTACCAAGTATTACTCTCTTTCAAGATAAAGCTGTGGGCCTTCTGCCTGTTGAAAATTTATTGTAGGTGCACTATGGGCAACCGACGCACGAGAATATTGTTGGACTTCCGATGAATTTGAACAAGCGTTCTTAGCAAAACACTGTAGGGCGGAATTCAACAAAGGTTGTGCCAAGTACTGCACTCTGAACAATTCTCATTCAAGCAAGGGACGTTAAGAAAGTACTTTGAAAAATATCGTAATAAATGTTGCTACTGGGATGATCTGTTACCACAACACGATATGTTGAAAATATTAAAAGGAATACAAACGACCAGTGTCAGAAATCAGCTAGTTAATGTGTGACGAAAATTTGGAGGAATTTTTATCGGTACTAGATTCGATCAACATGTTTCGAGAAGACCTGAAGTCCACATCAGGATCGAATAACGGGTATAATAATGCGAAAATTGGTGTTCATCACTCACCAGGTGGCGGTGGACATGGCAGTAATGCACAAAGAATCAACCAAATGGATAATTCAAATCCAAGCAATGTACCAAATGGTAACCCAAACAATGGTTGGAAGAAAAAGAATGGAAACGAAATGGTAATGGCTTCCGACCGGCCAGAAACAAATTTAATAGAGGCGATCGGAGGTACAATCCAGCCCAACCTAATAACTAGCAACCGTCGACTAATCAGTGTTGGAACAATAATTTTCCGCAACAGCAACAACAGAATCAGCCGTTGTCTATAACAGGAGATTGCCACATGCAGACACCAATAATTACAGAGGTGACACAATACGCAAATAGCTGCAGCGGCGCGCGTTCAGCGAACTACATCTACGTGATTACTCTGCTATTCACAATAAAGTGCCTGGCAGAGGGTTCAATGAGCCACCTTCAAGCTGTCTCTGTAGTGTTCCACTCTCGAAAAGAACGCGGGAAAAACGAGCACTTAAATTTTTCTGTACGAGCCCTGATTTATTTTATCGTAATGATCATTTTTCCTTATGTAGGTGGGTGCCAATGGAATGTTTTCGCAACCGGAGGAGAAAACTGGTGATTGAAATTTCATGAGAAGATCCCGTCGCAACGAAAAACGCCTTTGTTTTAATAATTGCCACTTCAGCTCACGCATCATGTCTCTGACACTATTTCCCCATTTCGCGATAATACAAAACGAGCTGCCCTTCTTTGTACTTTTTCGATGTCATCCTTCAGTCCCACCTGATGCGGATCCCACATTGCACAGCAGTACTCCAGAATAGGGCGCACAAGCGTAGTGTAAGCTGTCTCTTTAGTAGACCTGTTGCACCTACTAAGTGTTCTGCCAATGAATCCCAGTCTTTGGTTTGCTATACCCACAATATTGTCTATGTGATCGCTCCAATTTAGGTTCAAATGGTTCAAATGGCTCTGAGCACTATGGGATTTAACTTCTGAGGTCATCAGTCCCCTAGAACTTAGAACTACTTAAACCTAACTAACCTAAGGACATCACACACTTCCATGTCCTACGCAGGATTCGAACCTGCGACCATAGCGGTCGCGCGGTTCCAGACGGTAGCGCCTCGAACCGCTCGGCCACCCCGGCCGGCTCCAATTTAGGTTATCTGTAATTGTAATCCCTAAGTATTTTGTTGAATTTACAGCCTTCTTTTTTGTGTGACTTATTGTGTAATCGAAAATTAGCTGATTTCTTTTAGTACTCATGTGAATCACTTCACACTTTTCCTTGTACATGGTCAATTGCCACTTTTTGCACTATACAGATATCTTATCTAAAGTATTTTGCAATTCGTTTTGATCATCTCATGACGTTACAAGACGGTAAATGACAGCATCATCTGCAAACAATCTAAGTGGGCTACTCAGATTGTCTCCTATGTCGTTAATATAGATCAGGGACAATAGAGGGCTTATAACACCTCCTTGGGAAACGCCGGATATTACTTCTTTTTTACTCGATGACTTTCCGTCTATTACTATGAACTGTGACCTTTCTGATAGGAAATCACGAATCCAGTCGCACAACTGAGGCGATACTCTATAGGCACGCAGTTTGGTTAGAAGACGCTTGCCAGGAACGGTGTCGAAAGCCTTCTGGAAATCTAAAAATATGGAATCAATTTGACATCCCCCTAATCGTGATCGCCTACATCCCTAGAGACGCGGTCAGGGGTTCGAACAGAGGCTATGACCAGCTGTTGCAGATGCTGCTGTACAACGATGGAAAGGAATTGTCGGAGCAATTGTGTGAGGATTTACCAATGTGCCGAGGTTTATCCTTTCGTGCCAGTGTCGGAAATCTTTGCTACAATCGAAGGAATTCCAGTCACTGTGACATTAGACACGGGGGCTTCGGCTAATGTGATAACGAGCGCTTTGTTCCAAAAGCTATAACGAAAATCAAAACTACCAATTTCTCCAGTGGAGAACTGCAGAATTGTATCAGTCATAAGCACAAGATCCACAAGTGTCAGGACGCAGACACAACTGAAACTGAAATTGGGAAATGCAGTAATTACACGCGCGTTCTCGTTGTTACAAAATTGATCATCGCATTAGTAGCACACTACTCAGACGTAATTATTTAACTTCAACTAAATGGGTAGAGAAATTAAACTGGCGACAGAATAATGCCTAGTTACTAGGCGAGAGAAGTCGCTTCCCCAACATTTTAACGCAAATATTTCGCACACCCTCAGGTATAAATTTAGTTCCTATTTTGAATTCTCGAGTCTGTATAACAAAATGATTAGATAGTTGCAGTTCATAATCATACTCTGTCTACCTCTCGATATCGAAGTCAGCACCTGGTATAAATTTTCTGTTGCTCCTCACACTTTCGGCGATCGTAGACTCTGAAAATTCTTGAAATAGCCACAGCCATAATCGTACGCCGTCTTCGGTGCTAGGACGTTCTCACTCTGCAGCATGTGGATCAGTGTCCAAGTTGTGTATTAATTTTAATTTCCAGAATTTAATCCCTCAAACTAGAGCATAAATGGCCATGGTGCAGGCTTTACTGATTTCCCAGCAAACAAAGTTCCCTAAGAGTTACAACATTCCAAATAATATTTTGAGCCACAGACAAGAGAAAAGTTAAAACAACTAAAGAATTAAACGTAACTTTTCCATTCGTGAAATTATATTTTTCCATACATGATCTTCGTAGCTACATTTCAGGACATATACTCTTGTATGAGACGAAATGCTATCATAATTAATGTAATTACATTATGTATTAAAAACGGCAGCTTACAATTCCGCTAATTACAGTTCCGCCGCGATCACGGTCTCCGAAATTGCTAAACCAAAAGCACACACGCAGCACAGTGTTCTTCCATAGCACGCGTAATGTTTCGCACTCTATCCACAGAGTTTCTGTATCACCAGTCAGAAATATCTCTCTCTCTCTCTCTCTCTCTCTCTCTCTCTCTCTCTCTCCCTTCTGTGTCGCAGTTGTAATGAGTATTTGATCCATATACATCACTTGTGCAATTACAACTAAACGTTTGCGCTAGAAAAGAAAATTTGACACAAAAAGGCTAATACTACAACACTAACGGACGAATGGAAGAAATAAAAGAAACGTACGAATGGAAGAAATATAAGAAACCATTTTTAATGTCATCGAGATTCACGTTACATCAAGAGTGAGACTGCTTATTTAAATAATAATATCGTATGACAGAAAAAATTGTTGAAACAGAGTGTGACTACAGAAGCTCACTGATCGACTGATAACGACACATGCTGAACCTGAGGCAGAAATATCCAGATTCAAACCTAACCCACCGCACCATGAGATGGACGTCTTACATTTGCCAAAGTGCATTCCTCCTCCTCCAAAATACAAAGTTGTACGTGTGTCGAAGCAGTACATTTTCCACAACAGATACCATCGGCGAAAACGATCGAACAATTGTTGGAGCAAGACAAATCGTTAGAAAATTAACCAAAACGCTGATCAATTGTATTAGCTTTCGATCTAAGTCATGTATGCTTCCTATGCAAACTTCTCGTGATTCCATCTGTTTTAGTAGGATCAATGATTCATACGTGTCACTTCTGCAATCATATCGCATCCAAATGTTTATACGACCCCAAATATATATGACTGGCAGCTCGTGTGTATTGAGAGTCAACACCACAACATTCAGCATAAAATAACATCACACTTTCCTCGTGCACACGGAACTAGTACGAATGGCCGTTTTTTTCTTACTTTTTTGTTTACGTTTTTCAGTAGTTAAAGAATCCCGTTCAATTGTTCTGTTTTCCTCTCGCGGCAATTTAAGTACCGTGTTCCCATTCATTAAGTTAATATTTCCGGAAAGTAGCGCAAATAGTAAGTCGTTTGATTCAGACTCTTTAGTACTAGTAGTTTGTTTACATATAGTTTTGCACATTAAAGTTACATTAAAAATTACATTCTACCGTGAAGGAGTTAGTTTAACAGATACTGCAGTTAAGTGAGTGCTTTCGGCCAAACCTCCAGATGACAGACGCTCAGATCTATATCAAACGCTGCATGTCGATAGAGTACCAACCAAAACTCCTGTTTAGTTCGTGCTTTGTGCTGTCGTCCAAAAGTATGGGCGTAAACGTTAATTAAAAGTAACACCAGAACTACCAGAGGACAGGAAAAGCGTATCTGTGAGTTATTAGTAAGGATGACTAGTGTGGGTGAATTGGTTGTGCGTGAGATTGTCGCACCACGAATTTTTTTTTTTTTAACAGTATTATGCGTGAAAATGCTTTGGCAGTCTGCTTTTGCTTTGTTTCTTTGAAGGTAGTAAACTTATAGTGCACACTTTTAGCTTCACGGAATATACAATCAGAACAGAAAAATAAAGAAACATTTCCAGTAATAATAATAATAATACATATAATAAAACTAATAGTCGTAATAATGAACAGATTAATAATAAGTACTTAACGTTCTAAAATCAATCTAAAGATGCCCTCACACACACACACACACACACACACACACACACACACACACAAACACATACAGAGAGAGAGAGAGAGAGAGAGACACGTTCATTCAGGAACAAAGGCTTCACAATAACGGTTGCATACGAAGAAGTGGGCGAAGCAAATTACTTTCGTACACCAAGCAAATTTGAGAAATCCCATATTTGCGCATCCACCATGTACATTGCTGAATGAAAGCTTGTGTCTGAAACAACTTTGTCGAAATTTCAAAGGGTCTGTGTTCATCAAGGAGTTTAGCCATTAGCCACCCGAGATGGTGAGAATTATAGAAACGCAGAGAACACAACTGATTGCATGTGAGGAACTGCTGCTTTAAGAAGATTATTCCAAACACTCTCGAGCAGCGTAGGACATTTGACAAATCGTATGCTTGTACATTATGAAGAAATGAAGATCAAGGGAGGTTGCGTTTGCTGAATTGTGATTTTGTCTTCTGGTACGTTATTTTGTACGTGCAGGTCATGAAAAACACCAGCGTCTGTGTGGCCCGCAAAATTTAGTTTTAGCCGAAGTTTCTCTGCACTGATTTGTTCCACTACCGTTTCTTGTAGAAATATCCTGAACAGTTGTTTGGTCATTTTGCCGGAGGTGTGAGAGTGGACCATTACATCTGGTGCTGAGAACATGGACTAACGTGTTCGAGTAGTCGATGAACGAGGTTCCTGAAGGACAACAAACAGCTTTGGAGCAATGGAATAAATGTGTATGTATAGGTGGTCCGGTGAACAGACTGTACAGCCCCTACAATAACTTTAAAACCTCTATTTTCAAGAGTGCGGCCCACAGACATCTCCTTCTTGGATTCACTTTCGTCGGCTTTGTGATATTTGCGTCTGTGTAGGCTCTCGTGAGTGCACAAGGGTGTGTGTGGGAGGGTGTCGTGTTTGCACTGATTTTTGAACGTTATGTACTTATTATTAATCTTATTGTTTCGTTTATTTTTACTATTGTCAGGTATTATCATCATCATCATCATCATTATTATTATTTCTTTACTTTCTCAGACGTTAAGTCTGGTTAAAAATGGAAAGTGACGCGGACCTTGATCAAGCGTCACTTCCTTTTAACTGTATAGTATGTGTTATATTGCATTTAGGAACTTTCGGGTAATTGAACATGTACAAAAATTACAGATTTCTGTAGTTGTATATATAAGTTTGGATGTAGCTGTATTGCATTGATGTACTGGTGGATATTGTGTGGTATGACTCCTGTAGTTGATAGTATAATTGGTATAATGTCAACTTTATCCTGATGCCACATGCCCTTGACTTCCTCAGCCAGTTGGATGTATTTTTCAATTTTTTCTCCTGTTTTCTTTTATATATTTGTTGTATTGGGTACGGATATTTCAATTAGTTGTGTTAATTTCTTCTTTTTATTGGTGAGTATGAGGTCAGGTTTATGTGGTGTTGCTTTATCTGTTATAATGGTTCTGTTCCAGTATAATTTTCTATTCATCGTTCTCCAGTACATTTTGTGGTGCATACTTGTAAGTGGGAATGTGTTGTTTTATAAGTTTATGTTGTAAGGCAAGCTTTTGATGTATTATTTTTGCTACATTGTCATGTCTTCTGGGGTATTCTGTATTTGCTAGTATTGTACATCCGCTTGTGATGTGATCTACTGTTTCTATTTGTTGTATGCAAAGTCTGCATTTATCTGTTGTGGTATTGGGATCTTTAATAATATGCTTGCTGTAATATCTGGTGTTTATTGTTTGATCCTGTATTGCAATCATGAATCCTTCCGTCTCACTGTATATATTGCCTTTTCTTAGCCATGTGTTGGATGCGTCTTGATCGATGTGTGGCTGTGTTAGATGATACGGGTGCTTGCCATGTAGTGTTTTCTTTTTCCAATTTACTTTCTTCGCATCTGTTGATGTTATGTGATCTAAAGGGTTGTAGAAGTAGTTATGAAATTGCAGTGGTGTAGCCGATGTATTTATATGAGTGATTGCTTTGTGTATTTTGCTAGTTTCTGCTGGTTCTAGAAAGAATTTTTTTAAATTGTCTACCTGTCCATAATGTAGGTTTTTTATGTCGATAAATCCCCTTCCTCCTTCCTTTCTGCTTAATGTGAATCTTTCTGTTGCTCAATGTATGTGATGTATTCTATATTTGTGGCATTGTGAGCGTGTAAGTGTATTGAGTGCTTCTAGGTCTGTGTTACTCCATTTCACTACTCCAAATGAGTAGGTCAATATCGGTATAGCATAAGTATTTATAGCTTTTGTCTTGTTTCTTGCTGTCAATTCTGTTTTCAGTATTTTTGTTAGTCTTTGTCTATATTTTTCTTTTAGTTCTTCTTTAATATTTGTATTATCTATTCCTATTTTTTGTCTGTATCCTAGATATTTATAGGCATCTGTTTTTTTCCATCGCTTCTATGCAGCTGCTGTGGTTATCCAATATGTAATCTTCTTGTTTAGTGTGTTTTCCCTTGACTATGCTGTTTTTCTTACATTTGTCTGTTCCAAAAGCCATATTTATATCATTGCTGAATACTTCTGTTATCTTTAGTAATTGGTTGAGTTGTTGATTGGTTGCTGCCAGTAGTTTTAGATCATCCATGTATAGCAAATGTGTGATTTTGTGTGGGTATGTTCCAGTAATATTATATCCATAATTTGTATTATTT
The DNA here is from genome assembly GCF_021461385.2 of Schistocerca piceifrons. Taxonomy (NCBI): domain Eukaryota; kingdom Metazoa; phylum Arthropoda; class Insecta; order Orthoptera; family Acrididae; genus Schistocerca; species Schistocerca piceifrons. The sequence goes on from NC_060138.1 coordinate 16,646,415, forward strand.
AGCATGTTGGATACTGGGTTCAGAGCAAGACAGAACCAGAAAGGACTTAATGAGTCTCCTTGGTATATTCCACGCTTAATCTGTATTGGCTGGGATGTGATATTATTAGAGTTTGTTTGGATATTAAGTGTGGTTTTCCAGTTTTTCATTACTATGTTTAGGAACTGTATCAATTTAGGATCTACTTTGTATATTTCCAATATCTGTAGTAACTATGGGTGGGGTACACTATCAAAAGCTTTTTGGTAATCAATGTATGCGTAGTGTACCGACATTTGTTTAGTTTTAGCTTGATATGTCACCTCTGTATCTATTATCAGTTGCTCTTTACATCCTCGTGCTCCTTTGCAGCAGCCTTTTTGTTCTTCATTTATAATTTTGTTCTGTGTTGTATGTGTCATTAATTTCTGTGTAATGACTGAAGTTAATATTTTGTATATTGTTGGTAGGCATGTTATGGGGCGACATTTAGCTGGGTTTGCTGTGTCTGCTTGATCTTTAGGTTTCAGATAAGTTATTCCATGTGTAAGTGTATCAGGGAATGTGTATGGGTCTGCAATGTAACTGTTAAATAATTTAGTTAGATGTGAATTTCTTTAGCCAGAAATTTGCTATTTTATCTTTTCCAGGGGCTTTCCAATTGTGGGTAGAATTAATTGCTTGGGTGACTTCATGTTGCAAAATTATCACTTCAGGCATTTGTGGTATCATCTTGTACGTATCTGTTTCTGCTTGTATCCACCGTGCATGCCTGTTATGTTGTACCGGGTTTGACCATATGTTGCTCCAGAAGTGTTCCATGTCTTCTATGTTTGGTGGATTGTCTATTTAATGTGTGTGTTATCTATTGTCTGGTAAAATTTCTTTTGGTTTGTGTTGAATGTTTGGTTTTGTTTCCTTCTATTTTCACTTTTTTTGTATCTATTATTATTATTATTATATTATTATTACCAATACTACTATTACTTCCGCACTGTGATACAATTGTTTATTTTTCTGTTCTGAATGTATATTCTGTGAAACTACATGCGTACTCTGTGTGTCTACTACTTTCAAAGAATCAAATGGAAAGAAGTCAAAATAGTGTCACGCATAATGGAAGTAAAAAATTGTCGTAGGTGATAATTGATGCCCGGGTACGGCGATCTCACGCTCTACGAACTCACCCACGCTACCCAGACGAACTCGCCACTCACTAATTTGGTATCCTTGTCCTCTGGTAGTTCTGGTGTTACTTTCAATTAACGTTTACGTCAGTTCTGATGGAAGTTAGCACATAGCACGAACTAAATAGGAGTTTTGGTTGATACTCTATCGATATACGACATTTGGTACAGCTCTGTATCTCTGACATTTGAAGGTTTGGGTGTGCGTTCTTATTGTAAGTGGAAATAATTAACATTTTACGTTATATCATAAACCTTTTGTGGCTCATAAGAAACGAATATTCGTGTAACATAACGAGTGTCAAGTGATTTAATTATGTTTTAAGCGTGTAATCGGTGTTGCACGCGTGATAATTGTGGGTGTTGCTGCAGGATAGACAGGGAGGGAACGGTAATTGTAGACTGTGCGTTGGAACTTCACTGGCGTGACTGTAGTGAGGAACTCAACGAGGCTAGCCCGTGGAACTGTAGGCTCTGCAAAAAAGGAAAGAGAACTGTGCCCTTCCGGCTGAATTAGAACAAGCTAAATTCGAACTAGATAGGTTTAAGGGGGGAAAAGGTTGTGGGAACTGGGTAAAGGTAACCAGAAATGGGAGGAAGAGGAACAGCCCTAAAACTTCTTCGTCTGCATTGGAGCTTACAGTATCAGAATAATTTGACTTGTTACCTGAAGTAGAAGGTGAAGAGCCTCATTCAACTGTAGGTCACAGTAAGGTGCAGTAGACTTCTAGCAAAGAAACGGAGCGTATGTCGGTATCGAAAGAGCAGGAAGAAAAGAGTCTTGCTGCTGGTAGTAGGGATAGGAAGGTTGTAGGGCAGATTACACAGGGCAAATTAGGAGCAGGGAACTAGGTCACAAGTATGTGAAACCAACTACCAGCCTTAGCCAGGTGACAGAAGACACAGAAAATTTGTGCAAAGATTTTGGCAAAGAGGGTCAGGTTACTGTAGCAGCTGGAGCGGGCTACAGCCTGGCTGTGGACAGCAACTGCGGCGTTAGGGCTGACCTGGACGCAGTAGGAGCAGCAGCTGCACACAGAAATGTGAGTTTTGTGGCTATGAGCTGTTTGAACATTGAGTTGAGCAGGCTCTTCCTGACTCAAATGAAATCTCATATGAGCTCGGTGCCCGTTACTACAGTTGGACTCTAGACACGGCCTGCACCTGAATGGGAGAGGGAAAGGCAGGTTGCCTGAGCTTCAAGTAGATAATATTAAGAGAAAGCAAGATCCCTGTTGTTAGTCATACCTTTTTTAGGATAATACCAGGAGTCTGGGGTACCCTGTTTTGAAAGAAGTCAAAACAACACGAGAGCCCCATAAATTGCTTAAGATTTCACAAAAAAGTATGGTTAGCTTGATTCCTTACTATGCTATCTGTCATATTGCAATAACTAGTTAACAGTCTGTGGTGACTTCAGTGAAATCTACATTTGTTATAGGAAAAGTGATCTGGAAATCTTATTTGGATCCTACAATTTCATTTTAGTAACTAATTATGCAAAACTGATGGATAAATACAGTAGGATCTTAACTTCTAAGGTTTTCTTTGATGAAGCTCAAAGCAAGTAAATAACTTTTTACCTAGCACCAAATGCTCTCTCTGATCATGATACACAGTTAGTTAGGATAAATAACTTTGTGCCTTACAGTGCGGATAATTCTCAACGGAACTCAGAATAATTAATCATTCCAGGAAAAATGTTTTTAACAACAGTTAGGAATGAAATTTGTAGTGAACCAAATGCTAACATAAAATGTAGCTATTCCATGATAAATTCATATCATTATTTGAAAACAGCTTTCCACATAACCCACACAAGAGGGACATTAAACACCCATGTAAACAAAATGATCACTCGAGGGATTAAAGTAGCTTGTTAAAGGAAAAGAAAAATGTATCTGTTGGCGAGAAAAAGTAAAAATCCTATAGAAGCTGCACGCTACAAGTGCACATAATGCCAGAAATCAATAATTCTGACAACAGACTTAAGGCTTTGTAGAGTGTAGTGAAATGAGAGGCAGGACGACCAGCCACAGAACAGGATAACATCACCACTGAGCGCAACGGAAGGGCTATAAATGATGTCACAGGCGACAAATATATTTAATAATCTTTTTTAAATATAATAGAAAGTATCCTCATGAATTTGTTCGCTCAAAAATAAAAGTTCATCTGGTTTTGATGGTGTTCCCAGCACAGTACTAAAGATTACTTCTCATGTAGTAAGACCCGTCTTATCCGAAATATGTAATGCATCACTAACTCAAGGTATTTTTTCAGAGAGGCTGAAATACGCCGTTGTCAAAACCCTCTTACGAAAGAAGACAGAACAGATGTCAACGACTACCGACCTCGCTTCACCGTTGACATAATTTTTCACAATTTTTGAGAATGTGATACATTGTAGGACAGTAACTCTCCTTAGAACAATAACATCCTCAGCAAATCTCAGTTTGGATCTCAGAAGAGTTGCCCTAATGGGAATGCCATTTACATGTTCACTCACCAAATTTTAGAAGCATTAAATTGTTGTACAAAATAGTGCCAGATCGTGTTTTCTGCTACCTATCTAAGGCACTGGACTGTATTAATCAAAATCTCCTAAATAAATTCAAGTTGTTTGGGATTGATGGTATAGCCAACCAATGGATAACGTCGTATGTAACCAAAAGAATTGAAAAAGTTTTACTCCTAATTCAACCAAAGTAATCTGGGGACATTATTCTGACTGGAGAGAAATCATGTATGGGGTTCCCAAGGGTCAGTTTCAGGTTCATTATTGCTCCACATATACGTAAACATCTTGACTAATATACAACAAACAGAATTAGTTCTTTTTGCAGGTGAGACTAGTACTGTAATCAATCCAAGACACATAAAAAACGGAAGAAATTTACAAAATTGTTCACTGAAGTCACCACAGACCATTAAACTAGTTGCCAGTTTTCTGTGAATGGTCTCGCCCTCAATTTTAAAAAGACGCAACGTATTCAGTCTACACATCTAGTGGCACTACACAAATGGTAAGAGTAACACATGGCGAGGAAGTAAGAAATAGGGTGGGCACTTCAAACTTCCTAAGAGTTCATACAGACGAGAATTTAAACTAGAAAAAGCACATTTTGGATCTCCTAAGATAGTTCAGCCAGAGTTACGCTAAGAATCATGGCAAACCTTGCAGAGAGACGAATAACTAAGTTGACATATACTGCATGGTTGTATTCGATTCGATGTCAATTGAAATAATGTTCCTGGGTAACTCATCTTTAAAAAAGAAACCCTTCATGCTCAAAAATGTGCCGTAAGAATAATATGTTTCTCTCATCCATGATCATCTTGTGGACGTCTGTTTAAGGAGTTGGGCATCCTGACTATTCCCTCATGAAGTTCACTGTAGTTCAAAAGGAACACACACACACACACACACACACACACACACACACACACACGCTGCCACACTGCACAGCACAGCACAGTTACGTTATTTTGTGGGTCACTTTCATGCAGGGCATCCTCATCCCCATTCCCTCCTCCCCAATGATACCGTACTCGGCTCGGCATCAGTGGTTGGTGGGACAGCAGTGAGGGCTGGTGTTGGGCGATGGGCCACAGGTGGCTGCCGACAGCAGCGTCCTGGGAATAGTTTCGCAGTTGCATCCAAAAGCTGGGTCCAACTACATCGGTGTGGCAACCACATTGTGTCAGGAATATTATTAGGTATACATTTACCATATGGTTCATTTGATGACGATGTTTGGAGTGGATCCACCTGCACCAAGTCTAGCATAACAGTTGGGGTGGATCCAATGGTGCAAGAAAAATTCGTGGCTGATTTTCGGTATGGATACACCGATGTATGATCTGGGTAACATTTGAGGGTGGCTCCGTCTGAGCAATAATTCCCAGATAATGTTCAGTACGGATCGACAAATGTATAATCTGCAGTAATGTTTGGGTCGGGTCCATCTAGGCCACAAATTTTGGGTTAATGCTCAATACAGATCCACCTGGTGCTGCTGATGCCGCCAACACTGCTGAACCAATGCCGACCACAACTCATTGCTCGCTGACGTCCCCCACTGCCCGTCACCACCTGCCCAACTCCCAACACCCCCTCCAGCATCTGTGGAGGGGAGCGAGGATGCACCGAAAGAGACCAACAAACAAAATAATGTAACTGTGATTGTGTGTGTGTGTGTGTGTGTGTGTGTGTGTGTGTGTGTGTGTGTGTGTGTGTCGTTCAATTTGTTTAAAATTCTTCTTATGGTGGTAATTGTGTGTCTTCAAATTTCTTCCAAGAGTCCATGTAGTTGAACAGTTCTTCTGGGAAGAATTTTCTGGTGTTTTTCAGCTGATGTCTAGTCAAATTCGATGAAAGTTTGTCGAGTGATGAGGCCACAAATTTGAACGTGTGAATAAATCTCATTTTCAGACTTTCTGTTCTCTTACCAAAACTGATGTATCTACGAGGGCAGTTCAATAAGCAATGCAACACATTTTTTTTTCTGAAACAGGGGTTGTTTTATTCAGCATTGAAATACACCAGGTTATTCCCCAATCTTTTAGCTACACAACACTATTTTTCAATGTAATCTCCATTCAATGCTACGGCCTTACGCCACCTTGAAATGAGGGCCTGTATGCCTGCACGGTACCATTCCACTGGTCGATGTCGGAGCCAACGTCGTACTGCATCAATAACTTCTTCATCATCCGCGTAGTGCCTCCCACGGATTGCGTCCTTCATTGGGCCAAACATATGGAAATCCGACGGTGCGAGATCGGGGCTGTAGGGTGCATGAGGAAGAACAGTCCACTGAAGTTTTGTGAGCTCCTCTCGGGTGCGAAGACTTGTGTGAGGTCTTGCGTTGTCATGAAGAAGGAGAAGTTCGTTCAGATTTTTGTGCCTACGAACACGCTGAAGTCGTTTCTTCAATTTCTGAAGAGTAGCACAATACACTTCAGAGTTGATCGTTTGACCATGGGGAAGGACATCGAACAGAATAACCCCTTCAGCGTCCCAGAAGACTGTAACCATGACTTTACCGGCTGAGGGTATGGCTTTAAACTTTTTCTTGGTAGGGGAGTGGGTGTGGCGCCACTCCATTGATTGCCGTTTTGTTTCAGGTTCGAAGTGATGAACCCATGTTTCATCGCCTGTAACAATCTTCGACAAGAAATTGTCACCCTCAGCCACATGACGAGCAAGCAATTCCGCACAGATGGTTCTCCTTTGCTCTTTATGGTGTTCGGTTAGACAACGAGGGATCCAGCGGGAACAAACCTTTGAATATCCCAACTGGTGAACAATTGTGACAGCACTATCAACAGAGATGTCAAGTTGAGCACTGAGTTGTTTGATGGTGATCCGTCGATCATCTCGAACGAGTGTGTTCGCACACTCTGCCATTGCAGGAGTCACAGCTGTGCACGGCCGGCCCGCACGCGGGAGATCAGACAGTCTTGCTTGACCTTGCGGCGATGATGACACAGGCTTTGCCCAACGACTCACCGTGCTTTTGTCGACTGCCAGATCACCGTAGACATTCTGCAAGCGCCTATGAATATCTGAGATGCCCTGGTTTTCCGCCAAAAGAAACTCGATCACTGCCCGTTGTTTGCAACGCACATCCGTTACAGACGCCATTTTAACAGCTCCGTACAGCGCTGCCACCTGTCGGAAGTCAATGAAACTATACGAGACGAAGCGGGAATGTTTGAAAATATTCCACAAGAAATTTCCGGTTTTTTCAACCAAAATTGGCCGAGAAAAAAAAAGTGTTGCATTACTTATTGAACTGCCCTCGTATCTACATTGTGTGGGTTTAGGTCTATCTCCTTGTCATCGTAGCCAAGTTCTTTCACGAATAGACGCGAGTCGTATCCAGACAGATTATGCAAGTAGATTGGTACAAAAGTTGGATGATTTAGCTTAAGATTGCAGGCATTGCACAATGGAGCGATGTATTTTCCAGTCAAATGATCATGATGTCTGACCTTTTATTTTTATGTGAGTAATATTTATACAGTGTATAAACTTTGGATTTGTTATGTCTTGATTGTTTTTCAGGAGTGAATGGTCTCATTTCTTCAATTTCAGAATAAATCTTTCCAATCTCTTCAACCTCTTGCTTCATGCATTCTATGAATTTCTTATGGCAGTTGGGCCCTCTGTACACGACGGGGTCTTCACGTCCATTCACGTATTTGATGTAGCAGCAGAGTCCACTGGGCTCGTGTTTTTGATATTTCGTGGTATACGAGCTTTCCGGATTTGGCTGACAATTATCCATCTTCAACAGTAAACTTTTAAAATCAGCGTAAATGACGAAAGAAGCTGTCTGCATATGCTGATAATTTTCAAAATGTACGTATGATCCTTCCTTTGGCATTTCTACTTTTAATGTCTTCTTAGTCAAACAATCTGATGGATGCTCATCCAACTTCTACTTGCTGTTGAAGTGTAGCACATGTCGCAAATAAATTTTACTTCTACATTATTGATTTGACTCGAGACAAGCCGAGATAAATTTTTTATCCAACAGTAGTACAAATTGTCCCTGTCCTTGAAGTAGAGGAGATTTACATGTGCCGGTCAGGGTGGCCGAGCGGTTCTAGGCGCTGCAGTCTGGAACCCCGCGACCGCTACGGTCGCAGGTTCGACTCCTGCCTCTGGCATGGATGTATGTGATGTCCTTAGGTTAGTTAGGTTTAAGTAGTTCTAAGTTCTAGGGGACTGATGACCTCAGAAGTTAAGTCCCATAGTGCTCAGAGCCAGCAGGATTTACATGTCTCCCCTCCCTACTTTTCGTGATTTTTAAGGGATACTTTGACTAGAATAAGGGATCGGTTGGTAGGACATGTTTTGAGGCATCAAGGGATGACCAATTTAGTACTGGAGGGCAGCGTGGAGGGTGAAAATCGTAGAGGGAGACCAAGAGATGAATACACTAAGCAGATTCAGAAGGATGTAGGTTGCAGTAGGTACTGGGAGATGAAGAAGCTTGCACAGGATAGAGTAGCATGGAGAGCTGCATCAAACCAGTCTCAGGACTGAAGACCACAACAACAACAACACAATTGATAGTTTTCATCAAAAGAATAGACGCTGACCGACACGCTAATTCTTCTCTCGAGTTTTGGAATGCGATCAACCACCACAGGAAACTGAACATTTTCAAGCTTCTTACCGACCTCAAAGCCGACATTTCTATACTTCGATACTCTGTCTGAATGTGTGTCTACAAGATACAAACCTGATTTTATAGCCAGCACAAAACACTTTTGATCATCATTTTTTTTACGTTGATTTTGATTTTAACTGGTAACTCAATGCAGGATGACCCCCTCAGTGAACATCTCTGTTAATTGGTAGTCGTAAACCAATAACTCTATTTAATGCCTATCCTGATCCGTGTGCTTAAAAAATTTTGTCTTCTGCAGCTCATGCTCATAAAAATCTCCTCTCACTTCTTCGCCACCTAGAGCCTTCAATTTATATGTGGTTGGGTTGGAATAGACAAAAGACGCAATTTCAAAAATTTCGGTTGACCAGTTGGCCGTGTAGCCCTTCTCAAAAAGTCCTTTCAGTTTACTAATTCTCACTTTGTCACCGATTTTAAATTTGGGCTCGACATCCGGAGAATTTGTCGTGTTAACGATCTTGAGCAAGATTTTTTCAGCCTCTTCATCTACGTCTCTTGGAGCCATTTTTATAGTCGTATGTCTCGTGTTGTTGTATTCGTCAACTAATTTTGAAACGCGTCCAACTCATCTATAGTTTCCTTGAAGAGTAAAATTCTTCCACATCTTCTCTTTCAATGTTCTTTTGAATCGTTCAACAACAGATGCTTTCATCTCTGTGAAGGTTGACTAGTGGTTGATGCCGTACTTGTTCAACAGCGGATGAAACTCTTTGTTATAGAATTCTTTCCCATTGTCTGTCCGCAGATTTTGTGGCCTGGCATTGAAAATTTTTCGAGAGCATCAGCCACATTCTAGCCTGTTTTGTCTTTAACTGGAACAGCCCACGCAAATTTTGAAAAGACGTCGATGACGGTCAATACATACTTGTATCCTCTCTTTATCTTCGAAATTCCCTTCAAGTTTCCAGAGTCCATTTCGACTAGGTCAGCCTGCCATAGATCATCAACTCCAAAAGAGACTACACGCCTTCTTCCATAATTTTTTCTCATTGGCTTATGCATCTCAGCAATGATTTCTTCTTTGAGACCCAAGCCTACAAAATTTTTTTAACGAACTTGCTCTTTTTCGTTTTGCATTGTGAACATAGACCTTCAATTCTCTGTCGTCCATTTTTGGTCGTCAGTCTGTGAGGATGGCGTGTGTCAGTGTACCTTTTACACTTCAAACAGTAAATATGGTCGTCCTTAAGTACGAGATTCGCTTGATGATGATTCTCCATTTAAGTAGGCGAAAAATTGATCAAATTGTAAATTATTTCACCAAATATCATTAACTTCATATCTGCAGGAACCGTTTTAACTGTGGCATTCAATCTCACAACTAGAAAATTTGTGTTGTGTACCACGATTGACTGATTTCCATTGTTTTACTTCATATAGCTTATCAGCTGCGCTTATAGCGATGTCAAAGTCATCAAAGTTCAAGTCTCTGTCGCATTCTTACACCACAACAATAACTCTTTTAAGCCTGAAACCATAATCGAAATTGTGCGTTTTTTGCTCGTCCCCAGCCACGAAAGTAAATTCAATTATTTGCCTATCATGTACTATGTTTCATAGTCTATTGAGCCTTTCTAAACCAAATCTAAGATCTGTATTCATGCTTTTCGTACGTTGATCAACACATGTTATTGTGTTAGAAACATCTTTATGAATCTGCATTATTCGTTCATCAAGGCGTTTTTTGTGACATAGTTAGTGAATTGTGTCAGAATACTCGTGTGTTCAGGTTTTGTAACACACTGTTTCTCTAACTATTGTTTAGTAACAGCATCGTAACCATTTTCTGCATCTTTTTCATTCGCAAGTCGTCTGCCCTTAAAGTCGACATACCCCCTTGTCACCTTAAAAATGTTGTTCTATCCTTTTATGCCTTCCCCTCGTAAAATATTCTCTGACTATGTCTTGATTTTCGAGAATGAACTACAACTGAATCATCTTGGCATGAATGCAGTGGAATAACTTCATCACTGTTTTCGATAAATGTGGCAATCTTCTCATTGTGCTTTTCTTCCACATTCCTGTGTCTTTTTATAAATCCACGGTACTTTGGCTGGTCGAAACTTTTGGAGTATAAATACAGGTGGTTGATTTTCTTCCAATTCAACCAACCAGGGGCCAAAATATAGCTGTCAATCATTAATGTTCTTTTTCCACACCCTCTCGGCCCAATTATCGCACATCGGATTGAACTTGGCAAAAGTTCACTATGTTTATTCTTTGACTTCTTTTCTGGAATTCTCACTTTTGGCTCACAATCTGTGCGACTGTCAAAGTCATCTTGTCTAAATTAGAATTTTTATCGACTTAAATGAGTCTCTTGTCACAGTCTTTAAAGTGTTGGCAGTCGTCTTTTTCTACCGAGTGGTACCTCGTCTGTTCTGAAGAAGCGATTGACTGTTCCAATACGAAATTTAAAAACTGTCTCGTTGGTCGGATTCTACTCAACTTTTTTGACACCAAACATCACGTCGAAAAACAATAAACTTTACTGCGACGGAGTGACAATAGAAATTTCTCTAGGTCAATAAAGTCTGAAAAATTCAGATAGATTCATTCGCTCAAAGAAGCCTAACATCCACATCGAAGCAGATGAAATTTTAAAGACAGTAACTATTGAGAGTGATGTAAAATAATGCATGGATATTGCAGATAGTATTGAAAGTGTGCTTGGATTTAGTGAGCAAACTGTTGAAGCCAATAAAAAGGCTGTTGGTAATGACGTTCCCAAATTTATTCCATTTGAACTGATCAATATAAACTTCAATCTTGCTGATGGGATGTTTGCCATGCATACAGATCATTTTCATAGAGAAACCAACACCATTGCTTCATTGAAGCCAAATGCAGAATTTGCAGGGCCATTTATTCATGAGCCACCTTATCCTGTAAATGTTCCAATTTTTGACGTCGTTAAAACTTAGAAGTAACTGAAGCTGATTGTTTGATCGACTTCAATGGTGACCCGTGTCTCCATAATTTTAAAAATGGTTCAGCGAAATTTTTTCGTAAATACATCATCGTCAGCTAACGTGGTTGCAGACTACATCATGAATCACATCGAGAGCTATCAATTCTACTCATTCCCCGTGAATGAGAAGACAAAAATAACTTCAATCTCCCCAACCAGGAGACTGAGATTAACATCAATATTGGTGATGGTTGGGTCCATCCAAATCATGCACAATTATACATGAACTCTGAGGTTGTTAAAGTTGATGGGTCAGACAATCCAACATACGATGGGAAATCCAATAAAAAATTGATCAACAATTATGCGGCAAAACTTTTCGATGTCATCACCATAAAGAAGGCAAGTAATACTTTGTCTAGAATCGAACATCCTACATACTACATACTAAAAAAATATGGAGAAAGGAACAAGAAGTACTGTTTCCACTATCGCTGAAGTGCTGGAGATGTGCTTCTTAGATGGTCTGATTGCAATGACGCTGGAAGTTCAAATGGTTCAAATGGCTCTGAGCACTATGCGACTTAACTTCTGAGGTCATCAGTCGCCTAGAACTTAGAACTAATTAAACCTAACCAACCTAAGGATATCACACACATCCATGACCGAGGCAGGATTCGAACCTGCGACCGTAGCGGTCGCTCGGTTCCAGACTGTAGCGCCTAGAACCGCACGGCCACTCCGGCCGGCGACGCTGGAAGTAAAAACTGTAGTTCAAAATATAGAAATTCGTGTTCCTGCTGTTAGATATGAGCCAGAAAATTTGCTTGAACTAGAACAAGAAATTCCAATCTCTTTCTTTGAGCCCCAAACAATTTAATTTGCCAGACTACAGGGAAAACGAAATTTTGAGCTGCACATCACAAATTACTACAATTATGCCGAATCTGACATGCCCTACTTCATCTTCGTTGTATTCCAAACCAACCGAAAGAATAATCAGCTGCTTAATTCTTTGTTTTTTGATCATGTCAAGTTGCGGAATATTTATGTCAAAAATGGAAGAAACGAAGTTTTTCCTCAAGAATTGTGGAATCTTGACCACCAAATAGGTTCTTGAAGGCTTACGATGCGTTCAGAGATTTTAAGAGAAAAACACTTAAACAACTAGGTGAACGTGAATCCCTTAAACTTCGTTCAAAATTACCCGATCTATACGATCAATATGTGCAAGAGAATGAATGTCCTAACCACTCTAAAAACAGCGATGAAATTATGCGCATTCTTCAACGAAAATGTTCCAAACGATACAGTCTCATACGTGATTATGTATGGTAAGAAGAATCTGACATTCGATTCGCAACACAGAATACTTGCCGAGAATTTTTGAAAAAATCGATCTATTTAGTAGTGTCAGCTGCATAACAGTTCTTTCTCCCTGGAGCGGCCTCCAGTTATGTGGTCAGTGTTGGCACGCTTCCTTCTTGACCTCCAGTCGCTGACCAGTGACTGACCATCTCAACACAAGCGCGTTGCCGAGCGGCACGACGAAGTATTTTCTTGTCTCACTCCCATTACTACACTGCTCGCACATCGTCAGAAGTTTACCTCCTCGCGTATTCTGCAGTCCTGTTACAGCAACTGAATTTAGCGTCTTTTAGAGTCAAATTTTAACCTAACGCAAATTACATTTATCAAACTGTACACGCTGGATGCATTTTACATATATCAAACTGTACGAAGCGTAGTAAAGAGCGTTAGCATGAACTAATTAAATTTCAACTTCAGTCGCTAGATGTCTCATTTTCGCTCTCGAAAGAAGTTCATCATCACTCAATACCAACTATATAATATACTATCTTTGAGCCTCTTTACTGTCAAACCTCGTAACTGAGTACGTAGACAGAAGGATTTTGGCCATTATCATGAATTCATTAAGCGTCAGTGGTTTGAGGAAAGCTAGCCACTTGACAGAACATTTTCTATCCTCGCTTCTGTACGACTTATCGCCAGCCATGGGCGTGTTTCAACCCGAATAATGGAGCGGCGCTGCTAATTCAGAGATGAGACTCCGTGCATACAGAAGGCAGAGGCCTCAGTGATCACTGAGTGGAAGGTGTTCGATAGGGAATGTTTTGCACTTTTTGACAACGAGTTTATTTTCGCTTACTTTTTCCCTGTGTAAATGGAGACTCTGCTCAAGAAGCTCAACAACGCAAGTTGCTCGAATGTTTTATACACCGTTACTCGGTGTGGTATGGTGAGATATTTGCATGGAGCTCAATAATGATTTTAAACTCATTTTACCAGACTGTTGTTCGAAGTTGATTACTGAATGGGATTTTCAATTTTTTGAAGATGGACAGTTGAAACTGAAGGGGCTGAAGATAGTTGAAAAATAATACGATTTAATTTCATGATATAGAGTTCACTCTGTGAACATTTTTTCCCGCACTGAATTTTGTCTTCTACTTCCAAACAGCTAAAGCAGTGTGGTGACTGTCCAGTTTTATAAAATCTTGTCGCTGGTGAAGAGACTAGCATTTGTTTCACTCTATTTATATGGTGAACGTAAGAAAATAAAGATGTGAACGATGGTGAACAAAGGTGAATGCTTGCGTTAAACTGAGAATTTTTTTGAGAGAAATTTGAGCTGAAGAGATTGGGTTAAAGTAGAATACTTTTGTAGGTTCCGGATTATTAGCCCTGGATCACTAGCCCAGTTTCGGCTAAACCGAGGTGCTAAGTGGTCCAGGGCTAGCGGTCGGGAACCTGCAGAAGTACTGTCCATCTCATGGTGCGGTAAGTCAGGAATAAATCTCGATATCCCAACCTCAGGGTCGCCCTGTACCGTTATCTGTCAGCCCGTGAGATCTTGTCAGCATGCTCTGTTAAACAAATTTTGAACCTTCGCATATTATTGTTACTGAAATAAGCCATTACGCTCTTGATTTAAACTAGACCTGAATGGCGTCAAAAGTGACCTTGCTCCATTCGTATGCGTTTTGTGGAATACTACGGGTGTCAAAAAAATCACATCCACCCTACCCTTGGCTCTGGAGGGTATCAACATCGTGACAGACATACAAAATAGTGTAATTGGAATGCAAGGCCAATGTCGTTAGAAAATATGATCAGAAGATCATGTGACTGATGGTGTTGTCATAGGGACCTTTGCTACTAGAGTGAATCATCATAATAGGCACAAAGCATTTGCGGTTGGAGCCCATTCTGATCATATCGCCAAGCTGAGACGCATCCCAGTGTTTGCCGTACACTTTGACGAATGCTAAGGCAGGCAGATGTGGGGTGTAAACCATCATTTTACCGAGAACTACAGTAAAGACTTTTGAACTGTGTGGCTGCACATGTATTCCAGATAATCGGGACTGATAATTGGATATAAAACTATGTTCTGTACGTCTACAAACAGTTACGCTCACCACTTCTTTCTATATCTAGCAAGCACCTCACTGGCTACAACAGACAGGAAATTCCAGTGCTTGGACAGTGTAGTTTGGCTGCAGCTCACAAGTCTCACACTAGGACGGTGAATTTTACTGTGGTGAAATCGACAGACAGTGAGAACATTTTTCGTTCAGATGCCTTTGATTCTTTTGGCCTTAGCTTTCACGACAATGAACTGTCGGTCTTTAAATTTGTACCACGAGACAGTGTAGATAGCTTGCTTAAAGAATTTCCTGAACTATTTTGAGAAGGAATGGGGAAAGCTAATAACTTCGTAGCGCATGTTAACTGAAAGACAATGCACAGCCTAAGTTTTTCTGGGCCCGCCGCGTTCCAATTGTTTTAAGAGACAAAGTAACCAGTGAATTGAAAGAATTGCATGATAATGATGTAATTGCTCCCATTCAAGCTAGTCAATGGGCAAGTCCACTATTTTTGTTGCCTAAGCCTTCTGGTCGCATTCGCATTTCTGTTGACTTGAAGTCTACAGTCAAACTACAGACAGAGTTGACACTGTTGGCTGTTACCTCGCCTGAGGAACTCACGGACAGGCTGGTTGCAGGACGTTACTTTTCTAAGACAGACTTGCCTGATACCTTCATGCAAATTCCATTGGATGAAGAATCACAGAAAGCGTCTGTTGTAAATACACACTTCGGGGTCTTCAAATATTTGCGTTTGCCCTTCAGCAGTGCTTCTGCGCCCGCCATTTTTCACCGTTACGTGGAACAGCTGACTGCAAAAGTGCCATTATGTTCAAATTACCCAGACGATATTGTTGTCTCAGGTCGTACTCCAGAGGAACGCATTGCCAATTTTAGTACTCTTTTTCGAGTGTTGTGAGAATCAGGACTCAAGTGTCGTCTCGAAAAGCGTGACTTTTTTCACACTGAACTACACTACTTAGGTCATGTGATAAACAGTCAGGGCGTGCACCCGCTCCAATCTCATTTGCTTGCAATCCGTGACCTGCCTGTTCCTCGCGTTGTGTCTGAAATTGCAGTCAGCACCGGGCAAGATGACGTACTTACTACATTCGGTTCATACCGAATGCCGCACAGACCGCGGCCCCATTGTATCACTTGCGTCGCAAAAAAGTAGCCAAGGCGCATTTCAGAAACTCAAAAACGCTTTGCTTAGTGACAGATGTTTAGTGCTTTTTGACCCTGCAAAGCCAGTAGTTTTGCATGTCGACGCTTCTTCCTACGGAATCGGTGCTGTGCTTTCGCACAGAAATGGTGCGCAAGAGAGAGGTATTGCTTTTGCCTCGAAGTTGTTAACTCAGTGCAATTGCTCTCAAATAGAAAATTAGGCTCTCGCTATTGTGTATGGTGTGACTAAATCCCATCACTATTTGTAGGTTCGCCGGTTCTATTTACTGACAGATCACAAGCCTTTGCAGTCCTCGTTTCATCCGTCAAAGCCGGTTCCTACGCGAACTGCTCAAAAATTGCAACGCTGGGAATTGTTGCTTTCGCAGTATAAGTATGTAATTGTGTACAGACTTACGGCAAAGCGTGGGCAATGCAGACGTCCTATCTCGCCTTCCGATTGACCCGGACTGTGATATTGATGCATGTGCCGCATCCTGTTGCCAAATCGATGCGCAGAACTACAGAAAAACAGCACAGGCCTCGGAAGCAGTTCCAGACCTCAAGATTTTGTTGGAATACATTCGTACGTCCTGGCCTCCTTCATCGAACAGTAGCCAGACCTCAGTTGTGCGCCGATATTTTGCACGTCGGCATAGTCTTTCAGTACAAAAAGGTGTGATTCTAGTTCGAAATGACAATGGACAATCCCGTGTGGTTATTCGCAAAATGTTGCAAAAGGATGTGTTGCCATTGCTCCACCGAGGAGATTGGCAACGGAACTGTACTTCGCAGGGCATGCACGCCCACATTGAACAGATGACGTCACAGTGTAGCGCACGCTCGGAGAACCAATCCGCTCCGTCTGCTCGGCCTAAGACTCAATCGCCACGGCAGCGAGCACATGTAGACTTTGCGGGTACGTTTTGGGACACTCGTTGGGTCATAGTGGTAGACTCATTTAGCAAGTTTCCATTTGCGGTGCCAATGAACTCTACCACATCACGTAGCACCATTCGAGCAATGTCCTCATTATTTTGCATCGAAGATTTGCCAGAAGTGTCGGACAACGGACCGCAGTTCCTTTGACGTGGTTTTGAAAATTTTTGTGAACGCAATGGCATTCGTCATCTCACAAGTGCTCCTTTTCACCCGCAGTCCAACGGAGACGCAGAACGGTTGGTACGCAAAAGGTGGCCAAGCCCTACACAACCGATACACGGGAACAGGCGCTGCCAACTCTTGCTCGCCTCCTACCGCTGCCACCCACGAGACGGACCAACGCCGGCGGAACTTGTGCGTGGCCGCCGCCATCGGACGCTCTCCTACACTCGCTGCACCCACCGCAGCGTGCGGTTTCCGCCGCGCGAACTCGTTCTTTTCAGGGATTATGGCAACCGTGGCGCTGGGAAAGAGGCGCAATCCAGGAACGCAGTGGCTCTTATGTGTACTGACTTGCACGTCCCGACCGTTTGCAGCGCCGCCACCAGAACCAAATTCAAGTACGTCACTTGCTCCGTCATTCTGCTGCTTTCGACGCCTTCGCGGGCCCGCGCGGCCTTCGTACTCGCTCACTGGTGCCACCGGAGCACCCTAGGAGGAGCGGATGGTCCGCGAGCCCTCGGCCCCACTGTCCCACGGACACGGACCCGCCGCCGCCGTCGTGTGCCCTGGCAGCAGTTTTCCAGAGGACGTTCCTGCTGCCTCGCAAGCCAGATGGCGGGGTACGATCGGGAGTACGCCCTGCCTCCCTCCCTCCCCGTTGTCGTTCGCAGCCTCACTACACGACAACGGTCTGGAATTGCGGGGGGAGGAGGAGGGGGGGGGGGATGCGCTGGCGCCAGCACACCGTGCGGCAAAGAGGTTGTGAGGCGACAGGCACAGGCTAGCGACAGACTCACAGGAGACGTGCGGCCAGCTTCCTCTGGGCCGTCGGCACACAGGATCGCCGCCGCAGACTGGAGGGAGGGACAGTAAGTTCGGGTCTGTCACACCGAGTGAGTTCCAGTCATCGAGCAGGTCACTGGGTCGAAGCCGCAGTCACAGCCTCTAGCTCAGAGAGAGGCAGCACGTAGCAACCAGTATAACGTACGTAGTCGACTTTGTACTTCATCGGCAGTGAGGCTAACGTGGACTGTACAGGAGAGCTTGTACTGCAGCACGTAGAAGCTTAACTAGCTCTTTGTTTATGAATAAAGAACCCTGTTAATTTATGCGTGCATTTTGTGTTATGGAAACAGGATACCGTCCACCAAACACCATCATCTCCTCTCTTCTATGGTAGATAACGAGACGACATAAAACCAGTAATACAATTCAGTAATGAAACAATGAGTGTGTCAACAAGGGGAAGACAAACTCTCCCCCTTCCCCTTTCATACAATGGAATAACCGCACTCTGCTACTACTGAAATGGACTTTCATTGTCGGCGGTAGGAATTCTTGGAAGGGCAATGCCCCGAGTTCAACATTACTTGTGGTTCACAATATCTAGATTTATTTCGTGAAAATATTTAAAAATTTTCTTTACAGTGAAATGAAGCGAAAACTAAAAAAGTGTCAGAAGGGCTTAAAAATTTAATTTGAAATTTACCCCTTTTAAAAACAATTACAATAAGATCGACACCAATAATCACAAAGCGCCAGAGGGCTTGGAAATTTTTGAGTATTACATTAAGGTCAAGATCAATACACATCTCCAGAAGGCTTAGAAATATTTCGTTTCAAAAAATTAAGAAACTACAGCTTAACAGAAATAGATCAGTCGACATAAAAGATTTCTGCTTACGGTACCGCGTCATAATGTATGCAACTACTGCTGCTGGAGAAATAGACCAATATATTTTACAGTTCCTCCATTAATTTAAAAGAGTAAATGCCCAAATATATATATATATATATTACTTTTTTATTTAGCGACATGTTTCGAGGGAATACCTCATCTTTAAGCTAAATGGCCACGCTAGAACAACGAAGTGACTGGCCGTTACGAAACATTTTCGTGCAAACATCAGTCCAGCTTCCAAAGTGACATCTCCTCTTACTAAGTTTTCTCTTCTTCCACAGGATGACCACAGCATTTACGAAAAGACTGCGTAACATCAGCATGACCTTATTGTAAAGTTGTTTTTGTAATGCCATTTAGCTTGAAGATGACGTATCCCTTGAAAAATGTCGCTAAATAAATAAGTAATACAATAGTTAACAAAGTTTGTGACTGGTAGTGGTAATTAAAAAAAAAGCTTTACATATTTCCTGAGACGGTCACGGTCGAAAAATAGTCAAAATGGCTTCAAATTCTTATATAAATCAGTAGTTGGAGACTGTCCAGCACATGAAAGAACCAACAGAAATGGGGAAAGACTCATAGATGTAAACAATTTAACCTAAAACTAACGTCGACATTTTTCAAGAAATTTGCAAGAAAGAAAAAAACATGGCTTTCACCTAATCCAAATCAACGTGAATATCAATTGGACCATATGGCAATAACGAATAGCAATTACAAGGAAATCTTCGATGTCAGAGTGAGGAAGGGCTACACATAGACTCAGACCATTATCTGACAAATAAAGACCGCGTTCCAACCGAACAAACCAAAACCAACAAGATTTCCAAGAGTGAACACTAAATTTCACGCACAAAATCAGGACAAATTCTGTGATATACTAAACACAAGAAAAGTGGATGATTGTGAAGAAATTAAAGAAACAACGCTAGAGTCACTTATACAAACGGGGCAACCACGAAGAATACCAAGATACAGATGGTGGAACGAGCTGTGAGATGAAGCAACAGACAATCGACTAAAGGCATGGAAAAAATGGAACAGTAATAAGAAACATGAAGAAAGGAAAAGACAGCAAAAATCATCACATCAGTGAGAAGAAGATAGAACAAAGACAGATTAGAAGAAATGGATTCAGACTTCAAAAGGAACAACACTAGAGACTTCTATAAGACTTTCAAATAAGTTTTAACAGGATTCCGGTCACCAAGTTTACATTTTAAAGATAAAAATGGAAAAATGGTTTTAAGCAACAAAGAGAACTGCCAAATTTTAGCTGAATACTTTGAAAATCTATTGAATTGTGAAGATCCTAATGAGGGATTACAATTTGAAAAACCACAACATGAAAATCTACCATCGGAACCACCTACGCTACAAGAAATAGAAAAGATTATCAAAGCATTGAAGAGTAACAAAGCACCAGGAGAGGATGGGATAGTAGCAGAAATGTGGAAACTAGGGGGCTTGCCTGCATGGCAGAAAATTCGCAAAGTAATTAAAGACATTTGGACAAAAGGAATCATACCCAGTGACAGCAAACAAACACTGATCCATAAAAAAAGGAGATAAAACGGACACCAACAACTACGCGGATATATCCTTGTTACCAGTAATAAACAAAATACTATCTAACGCACTTTTAAATAGAATAGAGGAACAAGCAGGACGTAATATAGGAGATTATCAAGCAGGATTTAGAAAAGCTAGATCATGTGCAGAACAGATTCTTAATTTAAAAACAATTTTGAGAGTGAGAGCTACACAAAATAAAAATACAGTAGTTACTTTCGTAGACTTCAAGAACGCCTACGATTCAGTTGACAGACAAACACTGTTCCAGGTACTTTATAAATCAGGGATAGACGAAAACACCAGAAGACTTGCTGAACAAACGTTCACAGATACAACATCAAGAATTAAGTTTCAAGGCGAAATTTCTGAACCATTCATAATCAAAACAGGAGTTAGACAAGCAAATGGACTGTCCCCAGTACTCTTTAACTTGGTTTTAGATAAAATAATAAAAACATGGGAAAGCACATTAAAAACAGAGGCACAAATGGTATAAGCATGGGCCAAGGAAAATAATAAATTTGAAGTGAAATGTTTAGCCTTTGCGGATGATATGGGATTGATAACTGAAAACCGAACAGACGCAGATGCTTGATCTGTTGCACTAGATTGCTGAAAAGACAGGGCTAAAAATATTCTACGAAAAAACCGAGTATATAGAACACAAACATAATACAGAAAAGCTTATGAAAACGAAGTATGGAAAAATTAAAAGAGTTTATAAATTCAAATACCTGTGGGAGTGGATCCAAGTCAATGGACTGGATAACACAACAAACAAACAAAGAATAAAAAAAGTTAGAATTTGCATATAAATTAACACAAAGGGAGTACAATAAGAAATCAGTAGCCATAAAAGCGAAGATTAGACATTATAATTCAGTTATTAGGACGCAAGCAACGTATGGATCAGAGTGCCAACATTGAACAAGAAAGGCGAATTAAGAGAACTAGAAAAAAGAGAGAGAAATAGTAAGAAAAATTCAGGGTTCTAAGAAAAACAATGAAATAGGTGGATTAAAAGGACAAATGAAGATTTATACAAAAATAGAGAAAAGATCACAAATACAATGAGGAAGAGACGGCTAAAATTTTATGGACATTTAAAAAGAAAGGAAGAAACTCGGATTACAAAGAAAACTTGTAATTACGTTAGTAAGCTGAAAGAACACTGTAGGATGGATAGAAGCAGTAAAGAAAGATGCGAACAAAATAGGTGTTACAGAAGAAATAATACGTGACAGGAATAACTTCAGGCTACTGATGAAAAACACAAACTATGAAGAAGATCAGCCAAAACCTGTGTGTGGGGAACTAAACTTGCAATACAGTTTAACTTGGTGGAAATTAGTAACTGTCTGATGGTTGAAACTTCCCTACTTGCACAATTTTGGGGCTCGATTCCGGGAGGGGACAGCACGCAAGGGAAAATTTAACGAGGAATGGAAAATCGAGAAGGTGCCCGGGACAGAGCATCGCAATAAGCATAAGAACTTAGGTGACCGACAACACGCAATCGTAACTCGGCACGGAACAGTGCTGCCGGCGAGGTGCCGGTACCAGCTCCTGGCCAGAACTGTGCCCGTCGTCAAACCAGACGGCTGATGGGGAACACCACAGGAATTCGTCAGCTGGTCGGACAGTCAGCAGCTGGATTAGCATACAGTGTAGCTAACCAGCCCAGCTTGCAAAACTGACAACCTGGTATTGGCGTTAGATCAACTTAGACAGTAACCACGTAAGACACAAGAATAATTCACAACTTGAACCTTCTGAAAACCTGTTGCCTTTTTTAAAAAAAAATTATAAGCACTTAAATAAAATATAACGCCCAAGTCCAAGAAGAAATCAAAGATAACTGTAATAAAACTATTAATGTCCCCAGAACTCTGAAAAATATATATGTATACTGACAGACGTTTAAAGAAGAGGGTAACACTTGAGCACAAGACTAATCTAAGGTAATTACAAGTTACCTCCACAAATCCAGTAGTCCGACAGCGTTGAAATGGAATACTCATTCAAAAATTTCACTAGATATAATTACTGCACCTACATTCATCGACAGTCCACAGTGTCCACTACATGACAGCCATCTCCCTGTGCAACTAAGGCTAACGAACACCCCACTGGATGGCAAATGTAATTCTAAAACGCAGTACAACAAAAAGCTTTAACAACTCGGCGCAGTGAATGTCCTATCTATGCCAGTAAGACTCCTACTGGTACGACCCGTTCACATATCCACCAAAAAACAATACCACAATCAACAATACTAAAACCAGTCACTGGGCAGCAACAGGGACGAATTTCGTGTAATCAGGGGCACACAGAACCCAGAAGCGGCCAAACGATCCAATACACGTCGTCCGCTGAGACTACTGACCGATCAACGAATGGTTATTCCCGACGGAATCACAAGCAAGTGAAAATGGTTGGAAGTGAATCGCCAACTGACAGCTTGTTACCGAGAGGTCACTTGGACGGATGGCAACACAATGGGCGGCAGCGGCGACACACTTTCGACGGAAAACCAGCAGCCGTCAGCCTCTCGTGGGACGGAGCCTTTGGTCGTTTTCCGCACAATCGGCCAATCGTAGCCCCGACCGCTTCAGCTCTGAGCCCCAACTTGCTCGCAGCACTGTCCAAACGAGACACGCGCGCCACCAACATTCGTCCCACCGGCCGCGGCGCGGAGGCGAGGCGGCGCCACCGAGCAGGGCAAGCCGTCCGGAAGAGAAGTGGACAGGAGCCGAGGCGGGAGCGCCCACGCGCACAGGGTTCTCAGGGATGACTGCAGGCTCAGTGTCACGGCCCCTGCGGTAATTACAGCGATGGCATCGCATCCAGACTTGCTCAGCACCTCATCGTAAATTTTTGCGGAGGCTTATCGACAGATGGCGCAGGTGTAGCTCTCTATGACTGCATACATCTTGTTGCAGCAGATGTGTCGTGAAGTCCGTGCATTGGCGACTAGGTAACTAGAAACAGATTTTTTTTTTTATCCTGCAGTGTTAGCATTGCTCAGTCTCATTTCAGTGACGGGGATGTGTATACATACCCCGTATCTACGTACTCTTATAGTGACCTAATACTGCGAGATTCACGTCTTTTCATTCTGCCTGGGAGCCCTGGCGGACCTCATCCACAATCAGTGTTCTCGCAGGACTGTATTTTGTCGATAAATTTTTCCCGATATGCCCATTAATTTTCACGTGTGTGGATGATGAATATAGCAGTCGGACCAGTGCTTCCCATATTTCAGTCAAATTCCAAACTAATGTTAACAATGGGATGGTCACATGAGCATTGGCAGCTCTCCTACTTGTAGTAGTTCTGTTATAACCAGATGATCGTCCAGCTACAACTGTGGGTTCCTTGATTAGTCTGGGAGATGGCTCATTCGAAGTACAACATACGAAACATTGGTTCAGTTTATTACACGAATGAACAAAAGGATTTCACACAACCCATATCAAATTCTTAAACTGCTAAGCAATTATAACAAGTTAAAGGTAATATGAGATTAATACACTCGACTACGCTCCTCTTTAGTATTACTCACACGTACGAGGTTCACATATATTTCATGGCCAGCATATAATAATAGAATATTAAATAGTCTTAACGTGGTTACATTACAAATTTTACGTTGAAAATTAGTGATGGACGCGAGCAGACCGAAGGGCGCTACCAGATAGGGGAGATTCACGGACGAGAAGGTAAAATGCAGCTATACTCAACTTTGGACTACAAGTAAGCTTCCTGAAAAACACACCGCTCCACCGGAAAGATGGAATTGGAGGACACTAACAACGTAACCACAGACATCGATCCAGGTCCTTAAATTTCCCTCTTCCACCGTGATACCCCGATCGGAGTTTGCTCGCGTCGACGACTGCCAACTACGTGAAACATGAACACATCAGCGGCAGACAGCATTCTAGCGCACCAGATAGACCAACTAGTTATAAGTAAACCTTTAGTTATACACGGCGCCAATGAACCCAAGTCTGACTAACCTAGATGAGCACTTGCCCAGTAACGGCTCTGATTAGCCAATTCTCTAGAACAAAGAAATAAAATAATAACATAGGAACAGGAAATAGGAAAATTATTTCGGCCCGCTCTTGAACGTCAGGCACAGACTTACGTACGATTTGACATGACCTCTAGCTACGCATTATGCACGGCTTCATGTCTATTTGTTGTGCGAAGCTAGCACTCCATTAAATACCATCAACATATCAATCGCCCAGACCAAGTACAGTGACAAATAACTGAAACACCCAAGATACTTTTCAGTGCACACGGGCATTCTATTAACGTGAACAGACCACACCAAGAAACAATTCGACGACTCCTGTTCGTTTACTCTGAGTAACATGTAACAGATGCGAAGGAAATCAGTCCAAATCTCCAGGAAATCGCAATCACCATCGGCAGCGGATCTGCATTCAAACGGCGTAACACGCCGCAGCAGCTGCCCACGCTCCTTCGTCGTACCGACTCGGTCACTCACCAGCCCCACACGTCACTGTCGCTCACACAGCTGATACCCGACCGCAAGGAAGCCCCTGCAGAGCGCGCGCGAAGCGCTTACATAGCCATCCGCCAAAGATGCGAACAAGGCAAGCAGGTATCGAAAATCGACTCACAACGATCGGGATGACAAAAAAATGGTTCAAATGGTTCTGAGCACTACATCTGAGGTCATCAGTCCCCTAGAACTTATTACCTAAACCTAACAAACCTAACTAACCTAACACATCCATGCCCGAGACAGGATTCGAACCTGCGACCGTAGCGGCCGCGCGGTTCCAGACTGAAGCGCCTAGAACCGCTCGACCACACCGGACGGCTCGGGATGGCAATCGATGGAGACGCGCCAGCAGCGCACCAGCTCAGTCAATGAAAACTAAGTACTGAGCCGTAGTAAAGTTAGCTTTGAAAAGCGCGCAGCAGCGCGTAGCGTGTAGCAGTCACCCTCCGTTTTCTGGTGGTGGCGCCTTTGTCGCAATTGAAGCGTGAAAGGGGTAAAGTGGGCTGTTCGCGTGGGTTTAAGAGGCGGCTGGATGGGCTCTCGTGGAGAGTTGGCAGTCGGGGCATCAAGAAGCGACTTGTCTGCCGTTGCTAGAGGGACAGAACGCAGACCGCGGCATCAGAGTAAGCGACGCGAGCAGCGGCTCCGTGCTATGGGGCATTAACTGCTCGTCGCGAAAGGAATATTCCAGAGCGTGGGTCTACGAGGGGCCTAATCTGCAGTTCGGCCATATGCTGTCGACCGGCGAGGTAGTTCTGAAAATCGGGGCGCCTTCCTGCGTCTGTTGAAACGGCTGGCAGCGGGCGGCTCGGCCGAGCATTTGGAGGTGCTGCGTTGGTTCAGTCCTGGGAGTCGTAACGCACCAGAAGTTGAGTATTGATCGTTAACAGATTTTATAAAGTTTAATTGAATTCAATTTACTTGTTCTTGTTCATTATACCAGCTGCATTTTTGGGAGGGTTTCCCGCCATTCATTCTCGTCTGCCCACCCGCGGGAAGGTGGTAATATTAGAAAGGGTGGTCCGTTTGTCCCCTTTTGAGGACGAAAGGGGGGGGAGGGGGCAGTCAGAGTAAATCTGTGGTTCGGATTGCTTCTTCCCCTTCCCAGCTTAACTACGGGTTTACTCGACTGTTAGCCTCTGCCGTGTCTGTGAAAGTCTAAGGCACGAATGACTGTACTGTTTAAAATGTAAGGCACTAAGACCTGATCCATTCTCTCGCCCGCCATAACTTGTATTACTAGACTCACGTGTAAAAGGTACTCGAAGAATGAAGAAAAATTCCTTTTGCCTCGTGGCAAGAACTAGTCAATTGCATAACGAATTCCTGCTCATCTGGAAGCTGTAACTTACATAAATTTGTGTTTATGTATATTTGGCTATATTCAAGCAAGGTCAATGTACGCCGTAGTGGATTTTTTATACTGTTCCTAGGCAGCGAAAGCTGTTGTTTCTCCAATTCAATACCTCTTAAGGCTTTTACTCAGCGTGCTTATGTGTTTTATACAGGTAGTTATTAGTGTGTATTCTTGCCACGCAAAAGTTCGCCATTTCATTACGGGTAGAAATTGTTGCCTTGAAAGGAGAAAGTTGTAAAGGTTCGCAAGTCCTACCTGGCGAGCGTGTGTGTTTGCCGTAAGTTAACTGGCAGAAATTTGTAAAACTTGTTTTTTTATATAGTTTGGAAATGTTAATGTTATTAACTGTGAATGTTCCCCCCGTGTGCATGTCTCATGCTTTTGGTTTTCCTATTTTGAGAACTTTTGTAAACATGATTGTCTTTATATGTTGCAGATAAGTTAGATTCTGCGCCATTTAATGAATGGAGTGAAATTCACCTGTCATTTGGCTGAGCTTGAAATATTATACAGCGTCTCGTTGTATACGTTAAATTGCTTGCCTGTACTTGCCTTTTTTTATAATTTGATAATTTATAAGTCCTTTCCCATCGAAGTTGTAACTTATTTCTTAAATGATTGTTGGTTTTTTTTTTAAGGTATCGTAAAATCTTGCACCAAATTTGAATAAAAAGCTGTTATTGAAAATTGTGTGTAATTTCACCAGTTATTCCTTGGCACCTACTTCCACTTCACATTTTGTGTTGATTGAGATTAATAACCTTTGGTGAACCAGTAGTAATTTTACGGTTCAAGTACATTCTATAATATTATTGTCTCTGTAAGTATTTTTGTTTATTACTGTGCAGCAAAACTACACTCTTAAAAAGCTCTTAACGACAGTTGATGTTTTTGGATTCGGCTGTTGCTAGATGCATACTATTATATAATACGGCTGAGAACTGTGGAGTGAACGAGTACTTCATGCGGGTCGCATGCAGCTCACGGGCCGCAGTTTGACGGTGTAAATAATGCAAATGTTTAAACCATTTCTGGGGAGACGGTCTGTCCTACTGTGGAGCCCTCTGGTTCGTAGCCAGCGACTCGGTGGGGACCGCTGTCGTTCGGGAGTTCCACAGCCCACCGACTCTTTACTTGGCTTGTTACACTTCCTTTGTCCAGTAAATCCAGGGCGGGAGGGGCAGCTTCTCGTAATCGAGGTGTAGCGTTCTTCCCGATTTCCACCGACGTGTTGAAATCTGTCTGCCGTTACTCCCGTCGGCGGAAGGGCAAATCCGATTTAGCAGTAATGAGTTTTGTTCTTGCAGCCAGGTCTGAGAAGATTAGACAAATTACGATGCTCCTCCATTCTCGGTCCTTACTGTGTTGAGGGGTGCAGTGTGCACGGCTGTACAACACACGTCGGTAGTCGAGGACTGGGCTGCCCTGTAGCCGACGTTCCTGTCGTTCGGGTGGTTGCAGATAATGCTCAGCTGTCTCTCTCTGGCTGTGCTATTTCCTTTACACACACAGTATCTTTGGTTGGAAGCATCAGAATTTTGCTATGAAGTCATTATTTTCATCAATATGATAACGAGCTATTTTCAGCAGGCCCTTTGCAGGTGTTTGTGTATGGAGCTGCGGTACTTCTGTTATGTGTTCCCATCAGGCTAACCTGAGTGACTTGATGGGTACACTCAATTCAGCGAGATGTGTGGACAGACTAACATTTTTCAAAGTACCTAATAACTCACAAGAATCAAATTTAGATATTCTGATCGACAGTCTCTGTAGTTGCATATTTTTCACAAGAATCAAATTTAGATATTCTGATCGACAGTCTCTGTAGTTGCATATTTTTTGTAGCAATCTGCTATACTCACAGTATCTTTCGTAAGAGGCCTCAGAATTTTCCTATGATGTTACAGCACCTAGTAATGTGGTGGTGGCTTAGCAGGGGAATTTTCTACTGAGGTATGGAATTTCTCATACATTGATTGATCAACCAAGACGTTATAACCAGCTGCTTAATAGCTTGTACGTCCGTCTTCGGAACATATCTGTGTATCACGGATCCAACAATTTGTTGAGGTATGTGACATTACATGTGTACGTACAGGTCATGTAATTCGCGTAAATAACGAGCCGCCGATGTGCGTACGTGGTGGTGGCGCCAATAGCGACGCAGGTGGGTCGCATGGAATTTACATCGTGCGAATCTGGCCGCCGAGAAATCAACGTTAGTTCATTACAAGGCTCCTCAAACCAGTGTAGCGCGGTTCTGACGCCTAGACGTGGACAATTAAGACTCTTGAAAGATGACATCGCTGTCGGGGAAGACAGCAAGCAGGAAGGGATGCCGCTGCTACGCAGCAGTCAGCGTGCCTTCGATCACTACCACCGGTCCCACGTAAAAGCGGGAGAATGCCTACCGCAGCACAATCCTGTTCGCACCACCCTGCGCCCATGGCGCCTGGACGTTCGAGTCGCCGCTCACCTCGATGACGCTGTTTGTGGAGGCGACCAGGAACAATGTGACTCACCGAAGAGCCACCACGTTTCCACTGAACGACGGTCGTATCCAGATAGTCCCCTGCCCATTGGAATCGTAACTGATAACGTCGTTTGGTGAACATATAGCGGTGGTCTGCTGCAGAGGACCATGTTCAACAATGTACGGTGGACAGCGTGATCCAAAACACATGCGCGTGCGTCAGCGTTGTGCTGTTTCGGCAGAGATGCCACAGATCACATCCAACCTACTTTACAGAGCAGACAAGCCTCTGAACCGCACATTCTCTGAAGAAAATAATGGCTCAAATGGTTCTGAGCACTATGGGACTTAACGTCTGAGGTCATCAGTCCCCTAGTGTGTGTGTGTGTGTGTGTGTGTGTGTGTGTGTGTGTGACGTCATAATGTGTGTCTTAGAAATGAACACGTTGGCAGAAACAGTGACATCAGGCTATGTTAATGGCATCATAATAAATTCTGTAACCGCTACAAACCTCCAACGAAAGTTACTGGGCACTGATGACCCAAAACGTTATGAGCACAGCCCACTGGCACGTTGAATGCCGCCTGGTGGCTTTGTGGGCACATGAGGCGCTAACGAAAATATGTTACCAGAGCACACACGGATGGGGGATCATCCTAGTGAAGTTATGGGCTGCAAATGGGGAAATGCATTGCCATAAATGACTTTGACAAACGGCAGATTATTATTATGCACAGCCTGTGAACGAGTATCTCGAAAACGGCGAAGCTGGTGGAATGTTCACGTGCTGCTGTCGTCAGCTTCTACGGAAAGATGAAGAAGGTCAGTCAGTGTAACTACCAATAGGTGCTGAATGGTTGCTTGGACATCCGTGGCTCTTCAGAGAAGCCGCCCAGGGTGGCCGAGCGGTTCTAGGCGCTACAGTCTGGAACCGCGCGACTGCTACGGTCGTAGGTTCGAATTCTGCCTCGGGCATGGATGTGTGTGATGTCCTTAGGTTAGTTAGGTTTAAGTAGTTCTAAGTTCTAGGGGACTGATGACCACAGTAGTTAAGTCCCATAGTGCTCAGAGCCATTTGAACCATTTTTTTGGACACAAAATTGCCTACTATCAAACTGCACCCACTCTCAGGGGACACAGAAGCTTGGCCTCGATTTTGAGGGCAGCTCACAGCTTCCATAGACGAGAATCCGTTGGTGTCAACTATGAACAAGTTACCTGACTAAGCAAATTTTGAAATCCAAATATGGGGATAAGAACAGAATTATCCAAAGTCACCAGGATTTCTTGGAGAATCTTAACACTTCGACTTCCAGAGGCTCTCAATTCCACCTACATTGAGTGCCATAAGCGCATCCAAGCACCACGAGCACTAGGAGAAAATGTGGACACTTATGGGAGAGTGCTTGCACCCAAACTTCTTCGAGCCTTTTCTGAAGAAATCTGCAATAATTGGCATTCACATGCCTGAAGGCAAAAAATTGAAGAAGGGAACCTTACGCGCCTTATGGAGTTCTTTAATGAAGAGATGGAAGGAGCTATCAACACACCCAAAATTCGTCGAGATACTGTTCCACACGAAAATTATGTACCAATAGCATCTGCCTTCCATGTAAAGGTTAAAACGATGACAAGAAGAAACAACAGAATTCAGAGCCCTTCTGTGTGTATTGCGGCGAAAGAGGGCACTGGGGCCAAGACTGACAAAAGATTGCAAGCTTGCAGGCAAGAATAGACGCCCTCAAGACAATGAACCGTTGCTTCCTACGCCTGAGACGTGGCCACAACAGAAATCAGTGCTTCAAACGGGGAAAGGCGTCCTGTGCGAAATGTAAGGGGGGGCACCACATTTCCAGTAAACACAACAGTAAATAAACAGTAAATAAAACTGAAACTTTGACTTCTAACTTCACATACCTGCAGACTGCTCGTGTATCACAGGACCAACTGGTAAGAGCAAATAGACACGTGCCATCCTGGACACAGGGAGCCAATCGAGTTTCATTCACCGTTCACTGATTGAATCTCTCCAACTAAGTGTCATTGGAAGCACTACTCTGAAGATAAGTACTTTCGAATCCACTTACAGTTCATCGCTCTCAAGGAAGGAGGTGAAATCAGTGACGGCCTTTGAAAGCACAAAAAAATTTTTACAGCAACCAACAGTGCCACAAGATGTAGGAGATGTGGCCTTGATGGGTGGTACACCGCTTGCAGATCCTAAAGGAGACACTGAAGATCTACCTATTGAGATCCTGATTGGAGCTGATTATTACTAGAGAATCGTGACTTTGGAACAACCAATCAAGGTATCATCATCATTGGTTCTTCTCCCAACAATCTTCGGATACGTTCTCAGTGGAAACAGATCTAGCACCACCGTCAGCAGAGCAACCGTCAACTTTATTCAGGGCAGCTGCAGTGATATGTCTGATGAGTCAGTGCTCCGATTTTGGGACCTGGAGACAGTCGGGATAACAGAACATCAAGAGCCAGCATTAACACCCTATTTATCAGGAATTCTGAGAGTCATACTGTGTGGAATAATGGGCGCAGAGTTGTATCCCTGCCTCGAAAGAAGGGTACGCTTCTTCCCTGCAACCGCACAACTGCTGAAGCGCGGCTTCGCTCCTTATAAGAGAAGCTGCGAGGGAATGAAGAGCTGAAGATCATATATTGAGAAGAACCAGGTAGACATAGCACCTGAGGACTGTACTGCTGGAAACACATTCTACCTGCCACATCACATCGTGGAAGTGTGAAGTACAGAATAGTCTTCGATGCATCCTCACATGAGCCAGAGTCTCTGTCGCTGAATGATGCCCTCGAAAAGGGACCAAATTTATTTCCGGATATTCTGGCAGTCTTATTACCATCCCGCACACTTCCGGTGGGATTAGTGTGTGATGTGGACCAAGCTTTCCTGCAGTTAACGTTAAATGAAGAAGACAGAGACCTCACGTTGTTCTTTTGGTATCGTGTCGAGCAAGCTGGAAATGGTGCCTACATGACCACAAACGACGTGATTACACATCGCTTCAAACGTTTGCCATTTGGACTTGCATTGAACCCATTCCTCTTCTCAGCTGCCATAAGGGAGCTAGCAGCACTAAACAGTGAAAAATATCGGCAAGCTTCAGGACTTGTAAACAACTCAGTACTCGTGGACGACTTCGTAGCGAGTGTTAGAGAAGGCGACACCGCTGCAACTGTTTACCATGAACTGACAGGACTCTTCCAGCAGGTAAGTCTTCCATTGTCCAAATGGGCGACTAATTCGAATGATCTGAAGGCAATATGGTATGTCAAAGGCCTTGAAAAAAGTTTTAGGAGTTAATTGGAACACGGAAAATGACTATCTGCAGTGACTACAAGAAGATAGCTGAAGATCTAATGGACAAACCAGTTACCAAGAGAAATGTTCTTCGAGCAGCTGCTTAGTTTTATGACCCCGTTTATGTGTTCACTCCTGTTGGGATCGTTTCAAAGCTAATTTTCTAAGACTGAGGGGTCTTACATGGGAGGAAGTTTAGCCCACAGATCTTGCATGTCGTTGGCACTCGTGGGTCTCAAAGCTCCATCACTTGTCATCACTGCATATTCCTAGATGGATAGGGACGCTGGGCACAGGTGGCTCTGCAGAGGTGCATGTATTCTGTGATGCTTCTGAAAGAGCCTACAGTACTGTTTTGTATATAAGGACAGCTACTGAAACTGGATACACTGTGCACCTCGTCTGTAGCAAGAACGGACTGGCCCCCATCAAGAAGGTAACTCTACCCAGGCCCAGGTTGGAATTACTTGCTGCATTGGTCGGATCACGACTCCTTCATTACTTTTACCAGGAAACAGGGTTTAATGCCAACAGAGCTACTTTGTGGAGCGACAGGCACTTTGGAATGGGTACAGAGTGATCCAAACAATTGGAAAACCTTTATTTGTAATCGAGCAACAGAGATATTGACATACATCACACCCAGCCAATGGAGGCACTGTCCGGGAAGCCAAAATCCTGCGGATTAGAAGCAAATCTGCTAGCCACTCTCGATATCTGGTGGGGTGGTCCACTGTGGCTTTCAGACGACAAGCGGTTCTGGGCACTGGACATCCCAGCCGCAACTCCATCAATACCAGGAGCCAAAACGAGAGCAAATGTCACCATCACTGAACCACTACTGGACATAGCAAGGTTCAGTTCATATCGGCGAGTACTGCCTTTGTATTTCGATTTATCAGCACAACAAGAGACAAAAATAGAATATCTGCCAGTTTGAGTGCCTTTGAATTACAAAATGCCCGCAACTACTGGATCAGAAGAGTTCAAGAGGAACTATTCACTGGTGAACTGTCTGCACTGTGTAAGGGAGAACAATTGCCCAAGGAATCAAAGATCGCTCGACACAATCCCTTTTATATCGGATGGCATCCTTCATCTTGGTGGTAGGCTGCGATGTGCTGCACTGTCACTCTCAGAGAAGCATCCAGTTATATTGGATGCACGTCACCATTTCACTGAGCTTCTCATCAGACATACACACGTATGACTGCATCATCTCGGTGTGCAGATTGTGGTAGGGGAACTGCAAGAAGAATTTTGGATTCTGCGAGGACGACGAGCTGTTCGGAGAGTTCTTCACTCTTGCCTACCGTGCAAGATAATACACAGTCGCCGGTATGAAGAGATGGAGGCCCCACAACCACTGGGCAGAGTTCAGCCTTCAAGACCATTTGCAGTAACGGGCATTATATGTCAAATCTGGACATCAAACAAAAAGGTCACACATTGTCCTATTCACATGTGCAACAACACGGGCCATTCATATTGAACTTGCAGCTGATATGTCCACTGACAGATTTTTGATGGCCGTGCAGCGCTTTGCAGGAGGTAGGAGCCTACCAGTCACTGTCTACTCAGACAAAGCTACAACATTCCATGCAGCCTACTCAGAACTGTGAGAGCTCCACTGTGCCCACCGTGGAATCACTTGGAAATTCATACCACCACGGGCGGTAACTCAGATTCTGTTTATCCTTAGTTCCATTGCACAAAGAGTGGTAACTCGTAATATGTGTACCCTCAGTTCCATAATAGCAGCTGAAGAAATTAGTATCTAACTTCGGGGCACATTCGGTTCTCTTGTGAGCGCCTTCATATTTGGAGTACTGAATCGGTCACCTGCAAGACTTCCTCCAGCGCTCGACACAGTGTGCTGGAATCGCTTCACTGCAAAAGTGTCGGTTTCCAGTCGACCCTTGTAGTGTTCTGGTACTGTCTGAAGGCCATCCACATCAAAAGTACATCGTTCTTAAGTTCTACTGACACGATCTGATACAACGTGACCACTTCCTGGACTAAAGTAATATATTACAATAATATCTGAATGAAGAAATGTATTCAGTCATACTCAGATCATTGGCAATAATTACAAATAAAGGTTTGTTTATAGACAAGTAATCTAGTATTCTTCCACAAACGTGCTCACATTAAATGAGAACGAACTGTCACTAAATTGTGTTCCAAGCATTATTTATGCCTTCTTGACAGAAGCGTTTTTTGCTAATCTTTTGAATTGTCCACTATCACATGCTTTTGATCAGTTTTAGATTAGCACAGTTTTATAATAGCACTTATAGTCAGCATGTCAGATCCCTTAATCCGGCAGGTAGGTTAGAAAATTTAAAAAGGGAAATCGATAGGTTAAAGTTAGATATAGTGGGAATTACTGACGTTCGGTGGCAGGAGGAACAAGACTTTTGGTCAGGGGAATACAGGGTTATAAACACAAAATCAAATAGGGGTAATGCAGGAATAGGTTTAATAATGAATAAAAAAAATAGGAGCGCGGGTAAGCTACTACAAACAGCATAGTGAACGCATTATTGTGGCCAAGATAGACACAAAGCCCATTCCTACTACAGTAGTAAAAGTTTATATGCCAACTAGCTCTGCAGATGACGAAGAAATTGATGAAGTGTATGATGAGATAAAAGAAATTACTCAGGTAGTGAAGGGAGACGAAAATTTAATAGCAATGGGTGACTGGAATTCGATAGTAGGAAAAGGAAGAGAAGGAAGCGTAGTAGGTGAACATGGATTGGGGTTAAGAAATGAAAGAGGAAGCCGCCTGGTGGAATTTTGCACAGAGCACAACTTAATCATAGCTAACACTTGGTTCAAGAATCATAAAAGAAGGCTGTATGCATCGAAGACGCCTGGAGATACTGACAGGTTTCAGATAGATTATATAATGGTAAGACAGAGATTTAGGACCCAGGTCTTAAATTGTAAGACATTTCCAGGGGCAGATGTGGACTCTGACCACAATCTATTGGTTATGAACTGTAGATTAAAACTGAAGAAACTGCAAAAACGTGGGAATTTAAGGAGATGGGACCTGGATAAACTGACTAAACCAGAGGCTGTACAGAGTTTCAGGGAGAGCATAAGGGAACAATTGACAAGAATGGGGGAAAGAAATACAGTAGAAGAAGAATGGGTAGCTTTGAGGGATGAAGTAGTGAAGGCAGCAGAGGATCAAGTAGGTAAAAAGACGAGGGCTAGTAGAAGTCCTTGGGTAGCAGAAGACATATTGAATGTAATTGATGAAAGGAGAAAATATAAAAATGCAGTAAATGAAGCAGGCAAAAAGGAATACAAACATCTCAAAAATGAGATCGACAGAGAGTGCAAAATGGCTAAGCAGGGATGGCTAGAGAACAAATGTAAGGATGTTGAGTCTTATCTCACTAGTGGTAAGATAGATACTGCCCACAGGAAAATTAAAGACATCTTTGTAGAAAAGAGAACCACTTGTATGAATATCAAGAGCTCAGTTGGAAACCCAGTTCTAAGCAAAGAAGGGAAAGCAGAAAGGTGGGAGGAGTATATAGAGAGGGTCTATACACGGGCGATGTACTTGAGGTCAATATTATGGAAATGGAAGAGGATGCAGATGATGATGAAATGGGAGATAGGATACTGCGTGAAGAGTTTGACAGAGCACTGAAAGACCTAAGTCGAAACAAGGCCCTGGGAGTCGACAACATTCCATTAGAACTACTGACAGCCTTGGGACAGCCAGTGTTGGCAAAACTCTACCTTTTCGTGAGCAAAATGTATGAGACAGGCGTATACCCGCAGACTTCAACAAGAATATAATAATTCCAATCCCAAAGAAAGCAGGTGTTGACTATTAGTTTAATAAGTCACGGCTGCAAAATACTAACGCGAATTCTTTACAGACGAATGGAAAAAATAGTAGAAGCTGACCTCGGGGAAGATCAGTTTGGATTCCATAGAAATACTGGAACACGTGAGGGAATACTGACCCTACGTCTTATCTTAGAAGCTAGATTAAGAAAAGGCAAACCTACGTTTCTAGCATTTGTA
Source organism: Schistocerca piceifrons (assembly GCF_021461385.2). Classification (NCBI taxonomy): domain Eukaryota; kingdom Metazoa; phylum Arthropoda; class Insecta; order Orthoptera; family Acrididae; genus Schistocerca; species Schistocerca piceifrons. The sequence goes on from NC_060138.1 coordinate 16,682,386, forward strand.
GATTTAGAGAAAGCTTTTGAGAATGGTGACTGGAATACTCTTTTTCGAATTCTGAAGGTGGCAGGGGTAAAATACAGGGAGCGGAAGGCTATTTACAATTCGTACAGAAACCAGATGGCAGTTATAAGAGTCGAGGGGCATGAAAGGGAAGCAGTGGTTGGGAAGTGAGTGAGACAGTGTTGTAGTCGACTCCCGATGCTATTCAATCTGTATATTGAGCAAGCAGTAAAGGGAAGAAAAGAAAAATTCAGAGTAGGAATTAAAATGCATGGAGAAGAAATAAAAACCTTGAGATTCGCCAATGACATTGTAATTCTGTCAGAGAGAGCAAAGGACTTGGAAGAGCAGTTGAAGGAATGGACAGTGTCTTGGAAGGAGGATATAAGATGAATGTTGTCGAATTAAGACACTTAAAGTAGTAAAGTAGGTTTGCTATTTGGGGAGCAAAATAACTGATGATGGTCGAAGAAGAGAGGATATAAAATGTAGACTGGCAATGGCAAGGAAAGCGTTTCTGAAAGAAGAGAAATTTGTTAGCATCGAGTATAGATTTAAGTGTCAGGAAGTCGTTTCTGGAAGTATTTGTATGAAGTCTAGCCATCTATGGAAGTGGAACATGGACGAGAAGAGAATAGAAGCTTTCGAAATGTGGTGCTACAGAAGAATGCTGAAGATTAGATGGGTAGATCACAAACCTAATGGGTAGGTATTGAATAGAATTGGGGAGAACAGGAGTTTGTGGCAAAAAGAAGAAGGGATCGGTTGGTAGGACATGTTCTGAGGCATCAAGGGATGACCAATTTAGTATTTGAGGGCAGCGTGGATGGTAAAAATCGTAGAGGGTGACCAAGAGATGAATACACTAAGCAGATTCAGAAGGATGTAGGTTGCTGTAGGTACTGGGAGATGAAGAAGCTTGCACATGATAGAGTAGCATGGAGAGCTGCATCAAACCAGTCTCAGGACTGAAGATCAACCGGCCGGCGTGGCCGAGCGGTTCTAGGCGCTATAGTCTGGAACCGCGCGACCGGTACGGCGGCACGTTCGAATCCTGTCTCGGGTGTGGATGTGTGTGATGTCCTTAGGTTAGTTAGGTTTATGTAGTTCTAAGTGTTAGGGGACTGATGGTCCCAGAAGTCCCATAGTGGTCAGAGCCATTTAAACCATTTGACTGTAGATCAGAACAACAACAACGTAGCCAACATTAGAATAAAGTCGCTGGGAAAGTAGTAGACTCGTCATTAAATAAATAGACAAATAGCACAAAATGTGAGATGTGTATTTGCTGTGTGATTGTGGGGTACGCGATGTTGTGACAAACATTTAGTAATAAAAAAATGTAAAAGGCGTAATAAACCGAGAAATAAAATAGATACAGATACTTAGCTTTCAGAGGTGATGGATATAGTGCAGTGCTATGTAGTCTCAGATATCGTATGTTGAAATTGGACAAGCGATTAAAAGTTGTTAATTCAGAGGTTGACGGTGAAAATATTTAGTCACTGTATATTATTGAATTTTGTTGATTCAAAGACAATGTAATTATTGTTGTTTCATTGGATGTGGCCCATTTGTTGTGGGATCGCGGAAGTATTCCGGTTTACATTAATATTTGGCTGTAAGAAGCCGGGCAGCCGCGTTCCGGCTCGCACAGTGGCCCCGCTGGCAGGCGCCCGCGCGTGTGACGTCACCAGCTGCGCACCGTACTCTCCCAGCGACAGCGGGACCACTGGCGGAGGGCTCACGGCGACTGTCGACTCACACGTTTCCCGACCTGTCACCTTACCTCAAACTGACGTATTTACCCCTACCAGTCATCCCCGGAAGTTTTCCACATCATCGCGGACTCCTAAGGCGCGAAATGGTTCCCCACAGAATTGGCGACTGAGGGCACGTATGAAAAACCCTGAGAATAAAAAGGGATAGCACGAAAGGACGTGTGTCGAGACATCAGAGAGATTCCATCCAGAAAGACGAAGTCGCAGAGAGCGAAAATAGTAGGGGGAAAATGGAGATTTGGAGGCGTGCCACAAATATTTAAGGGCATTGTAGTAAGTTAGATGACGAAGTTGGCTCGAGGACGGAAGTCGTGGTGTGCCGCACCAAACCAGTCAGAAAAGCGATTATCTGCAAAAGTGGCGTGATCACAAGATGAAAGTACAAGTTTTATTGCGTGGAGAGTCTGTTTTGCCCTCGAACAAGAAAAGTGAGGAAGATTGTCCTGCAGCAAGTGCCGAGGACAGGGTGGAGGAGAGCAAAGTGCGGCAGAAGACCGCCGCCGCCGCCGCCGCCGCCGCCGCCCACGGCCACCGCCGGCCGGCTGGCCCCCGGCGCGCCGCGTGGGAGCGCCGGGGCAGCCTCTGGCTCAGCCGTGGGCGGAGCCGGCCGCGCCCGTAACAGGCTGCGCGCGCCGCCGCCTCGCTCTCACTTCTTCCGTCTGCGTTTAGTGTATGCCTTCTCACAAGGGAACCTCCCCATCGCACCCCCCTCACATTTAGTTATAAGCTGGCGCAGGACAGGAAGAAGATGTGTGGAACTATGAAGAAAATAACCAAAATATAGAAACTGAGTACTCCATCTGCAAGACAGGCAACATCGAGGATTATCTGAGCTCACGAGCGCCGCGGTCCCGTGGTTAGCGTGAGCAGCTGCGGAACGATAGGTTGGTTGGTTGGTTTGGGGAAGGAGACCAGACAGCGTGGTCATCGGTGTCATCGGATTAGGGAAGGGTGGGGAAGGAAGTCGGCCGTGCCCTTTCAGAGGAACCATCCTGGCATTTGCCTGGATTGATTTAGGGAAATCACCGAAAACCTAAATCAGGATGGCCGGACGCGGGATTGAACCGTCGGAACGATAGGTCCTCGGTTCGAGTCTTCCCTCGAGTGAAAAGTTTAATTTTTTATTTTCACACAATTACCAAAGTTCAGGCACTCACACGTAATCAACTTCGCTCTCCAAAATTCCAGGATATGTTCAGATTTGTTTGGACATATGCAGGATTTGACCGTCTACACACGGAAAAATTTGAAAACGTTAAAAACATACGTTTTGACAGAGCACAGGGAAAACTGTGCGACTGTGTAACTGTTGCATTCATTTGTTGCAGTTTATGTGACAAACTCTTTATCTTTGCATCCCTTTTTTCGGAGTGATTGTCACAGCCACAAGAAAACCTAAATCGGGCAAGGTAGAAGAATCTTTTTACCCATTCGCCAAGTTTACAAGTTAAGTGGGTCGACAACATATTCCTGTCATGTGGCGCACATGCCGTCACCAGTGTCGTATACAATATATCAGACGTGTTTTCCTGTGGAGGAATCGGTTGACCTAAGACCTTGCGATCAAATGTTTTCGGTTCCCACTGGAGAGGCACGTGCTTTCGTCTACTAATCGCACGGTTTTGCGGTGCGGTCGCAAAACACAGACACTGAACTTATTACAGTGAACAGAGACGTTAATGAACGAACGGACAGATCATAACTTTGGGAAAATAAAAAGTTAAACTTTTCACTCGAGGGAAGACTTGAACGAAGGACCTCTCGTTCCGCAGCTGCTCACGCCAACCAGGGGACCACGGCGCTCCTGAACTCACTTAATGCTTGATGTTGCCTATCTTGCGCATGGAGTACTGAGATTCTATATTTTGCTTATTTTTTTCGTAGTTTCACACAACTTCTTCCTGTATTCTCGATAGATCTGTGTTCAGTTTTTCAAGGCCTATCCACTGTGCCACCTTATAACTAAATCTGAGGGGGGTGCAATTGGGAGGTTCCCTTCTCAGATGGCCCGACTACAATACACTGCAACCTCCTATTGGCGAGCTATGGCCACGAATGTCCCCAGTACCCAATTGAAAAGTCTTAAAGCGATGAAAAGGTCCGAAAAACGGGTAGTTCACCGAGCGGCCCGCCCTTTTCGCGGCCGTCTCCCGCAGCTCGCTCCGCAGAATTTCGCCGCCTCTTTTGGACTAAACGAAGAGTTCTTTTCGCGAGGGACCGTAATTCCGCACCGCAGCCTCCGACTTGCCGTCGAAAACGGAGCGACGGAACGCACTTAGCCGCCTGAGTTCGACAGGCAGAGATGGGTTTGCTGCATGTTCCCATTACGAAATATAAAATAGTAAAAATATCTTAAGAAAATGAAATTTTCCGTCCGTCACGTGCATCGTAACGCAACTGTTTAGAAAATCTAGTCTCTGATAAATTTCACAAGCAGAAATGTTGCCAGCTCACCTCGTCCGTGACGTCCAGACTCCACAGGACAGTAGATATCGGTGGTCAGTTCCTTCATTTACGAAAAAATTCGGTGCAGTCTGCTCCGTCGTTTAGTGCACATGAAACAAACTCACCGAGCACCGGACAGGACCAGCACCTTGCGGACACGTACAGGGCGGTCACTGTACAGTGGACGACGTCGACGGCAGACACACACACACACACACACACACACACACACACACACACACACACAGAGTCACCATCTCCTTGCAAGTTGCTCACTGGCTTTCTGGATCACGGCGCCACAGTTAACGCACAACGGTAGGTCGACAGTTTGAAAAACTGCAGCGCGCCATCGAGTGCCAAAGTGTTGAGGGACGGCACCACCCTGTTACAGGGTAACGCCCGACGTCGACATCGTCGTTTCGAGTACACTACGCAATTCTGAAATGCTCCGTACAGTTGCGATTTCCTTATTTTTGCAGCCCTGGAGAAAGAGACACGCAGCCGTCGATCTGCATCGGATGGAGACGTGCGAACGCCTCGCTACAATCACGGTTCCTCAGGCAACAGCAGACATTTCTCATTGAAAACGTTGATGGTCTTGTCTCACAGTGGCATAAATTTATTAACTACTATGACTATTAATTTTAAACAATAAACACTTTAGTTAACTCTTCCACCTGTTTCGTTTTCATTTGATTGGCTTACACTATTGATGAAAAATCGCTGGATACAGCGCCTACTGTAGAAGAAGCAAGAGCGACCGCCCGGAGCGCATTAAAATGGATTGATCGTGTAAAAAAAACTGCACAAAAACCGGAAAATACGCTCAGGTTCGTTCGAAAAACTGTCCGGAAATGCAATCCGTCCGCGAAAGAAGGCTTTCAAAACGCCCCGTCTTAGATTATTTAGTACTGCTTGTCAGTGATCTTTACGGGGGAAAGGCGCTACAAGAAAGGTGCTGAGCATTACGGACAAGTTTACCGTAAAATTTCCAAAAGCGTGCATTCGGATAGGGGCCAGGTGCCTCGAGACAGGTGCAGATGATCGTGTCACTCCGATAGCACCACGGCCTAGCGCTAACGTCGGCAACGAACAATACGTCAAGTGGAGCGTGTCGCCCGCGTAGGCACCTAGGGACGTCGACGAGCAAGCAGTTTGCACACACACCTCATTCACTCATATTCGGTCGTCCTAGTGGAAATGTGACGTCACTGTCGGTACCACTACAAGGTGAGCACCAAGTGGAAGATGAACACCTCGTCAGTCGTGTATACACCGGACAAAGCCGCTGGACGCGTCTTCACAGCAGCCTGCGGAGTAGAACAGGGACGCAGCGACGGTGCGACGCAAACGAGAAAGTGGGGCGCGGCTGCCGGCTGCCGGCTGCCGGGCTCCCTCTGTGGGCGGGCGAACCGCTCTGCCTGGAGCAGCCAGGGAAACCAGCCAGCCGGCCGGCCGGCCCACTCGCGCCGCGGGAAACACGCTCTGCAACACCTGCGCGACGCGCCTGTTCGCGGACGACATTCGGTCCGAGATATCTTCTCACGATGTTTCGCAGAACAGTTGACACACGTGAATCCCTCTCAACCGATTTGCCTACGAGTTGATCTTCAGAAATCGTACCCTCTGTGTGAAGATGAAATCTTTCGTAACGAGAGACGAATAAATTGCATCATTGTCACTCGTGTAGCCGTGGCCGGCAAGGGCTGAAATGTACAGGGGATAGGCAAAATATTGCGAACAGTGGTAGTAATGGGTGACGGCCAACGGCAGAGGCAAGACACGCGTCGCGCTGTACTGTGCGCGTTCAGTACAGACCAGGCATCAGTGCAGGTTGTTTACGAGTAGCGCACACTTCGTATTTGCGTTCAGAGGTCGACGTACAGCGAAAGACCTAACAGAGCTCCAAAGAGGGCAGATTGCGGAGGCCCGATTAGCTGGAGCATCAGTAACCGACCAGCTAGCTTATATAATGTTTCAAGAGCAACTGTTTCAACAGTCGTGACAGCCTACACAAAACACGGAAAGACATTATCGTGTAAACGTAATATTGTTCACTAATCGAAACTAAATGACAGAGATCGTCGTACGATAACACCAATTGTCAAAACAACGCAAAACTACGGCGGCTAAAGTGAATGCAGAACTCAATAGCCGTCTTCGAGACCCCGTATCTATCGACGCCACCCGCCGACAACTCCATTAAGCGAATATTCGTGGACGATCTGCTATACCGAAACCGTTAGTGACGACAATCGACGCGGAGAATCGTAAAACACGGTGTCAGGAGGACACATCCGGGACCACTGGACACGTCATACGGTCCGACGAGTCAACGTCTCCGTTATGTCGAACATCGGACCGGGTTTACCTCTGGAGAACCCAAAAAGAAGCCTACAACGGTTAAGCATGGAGCTGGAAGTGTAATGGTGTGGGCAGCCATATCATGGCATTGTGCTGGTCCCATCATTACTCTCGAAGGTCGTGTTATAGCCAACGGCTACGTGAATATTTTAGGTGGTCAGATGCACCTCACGACTCAAATGTTGTTCCCCAACAATGAAGCCATGTATCAGGACCATAACGCATCCATTCAGACAGGCAGCGCAGTGCAATCGTGGTATGAGGACACGTAACCGGACTGCAGGGTCTTCCCTGGCCTCCCCGGGTTATCGAACCCTCGTCGGCGGTATTGCAGCGCAGACTCCGGAGCAGATTTCCGCCTCCTCCGTCGCTACAAGAGTTAGAAGAGGTTCTGATCGATGAGTGGCCCAACAATCCACTGGAGACTATACAATCATTATATGCCAATATTGCGAGAAGAATCGCAGCTATATTACGGGCAAATGGGGTTCCAACCCTCTGTTAGTAAACCTTTCCCAAGTAAGTGAATAGCGGAAGACCGCCGCCGCGCTGCGCTGCACCTGCTCCAGCAGGCGTCTCACACTGCCAGTTACAACAACAAAATTACAACACGGAAACGTATCTTACGAGTAATTTGCCAAACACTTCTTCTCCTTCCCTCGGCCTTTGGAAAAGAGTATATGAACTAAGAAAGTGACCTCGAAGGAAATCCTGGAACATTCTCTAAGTTTACAGACGGTTAGACCGTCAGTGAGAGAGCAATTCGATTTCCTGCTGCTAATAAGGCGAGTACACCGTTCGCTTGTTACACATTTTTGCGAGCTTCAAACAGGTACAACTTATTTTCAGTTATCTGGGTAGTTACTATTTTATTTTTGTAATTTATTGCGTGTTTTATTTTTGTAATTTCTTGCGTGTTTGAGTGCCTACTAGACACAACCGTTTATTTTAATAACAGTGTAGTGTACAGTATCGCCGTTGCTATCGACCCTCGTATCGTACAGGCTTTTGTTTGTTTGGTTAGAACAGCTCAGTGTCGGTTAGACCGTCAGTGAGAGAGCACTTCGATTTCCTGCTGCTAATAAGGCGAAGTACACCGTTCGCTTGTAGGGTAAACATAGTCATGTGTAGGGACTGTGGTTGTTGTGAGCGGACGCAAGGAGAATTGGCCACTCTTCGGGGGCAGGTGGAGGCTTTGTCTGTTAGGCTCATCGAGCTCGAGGCGCAGGCGTCGGCTCGTAGTGGCGTTGGGGCAACTGTGGTGAGACCTATGCCTACTTCGGTGGCCTTGGAATCACATGGAACCCCTGATGTCGCTGCGTCTTCCGGCAGTGAGCATCTTACCGGTCAGCCATCACTCCAGGGTGAATGGCGGACAGTGGTGGGCTCGCGCGTGCCTGGCCGAAAGGCGAAGGTGGGATCTGGCCGCGTGGCAGCTGCCTTACCCCTTTCCAACAGGTACGGGGCGCTTCCTAGTGGTGATGACATCGTTTCCGAGCCACCACAGGATGCCTCGCCTGTTGGGCCAGTGGCCGATTCTCCGGCAAGGTCCCGACAGTCACACAGAGGGCGGGCCTATTAGTTATAGGGAGCTCCAACGTTAGGCGGGTTATGGAGCCCCTCAGGAAAATAGCGGGTAGGTCGGGGAAGAATGCCAGTGTGCACTTGGTGTGCTTGCCGGGGGGTCTCGTCCGTAATGTGGAGGAGGCCCTTCCGGCAGCTATTGAACGCACTGGGTGTGACCGGCTGCAGATAGTAGCACATGTCGGAACGAATGACGCCTGCCGCTTGGGTTCTGAGGCCATCCTTGGTTCCTTCCGGCGGCTGGCTGATTTGGTGAAGACAACCAGCATCGCACGCGGAGTGCAAGCTGAGCTTAATATCTGCAGCATAGTGCCCAGAGTCGATCGCGGTCCTCTGGTTTGGAGCCGTGTGGAGGGTCTAAACCAGAGGCTCAGACGACTCTGCGACTATAATGGTTGCAAATTCATCGACCTCCGTTATTGGGTGGAGAACTGTAGGGCCCCCCTAGACAGGTCAGGCGTGCACTACACACCGGAAGCAGCTACTAGGGTAGCAGAGTACGTGTGGCGTGCACACGGGGGTTTTTTAGGTTAGAGGGACCCCCCCTTGGGCGAAACGATAAAATACCTGACGGCTTACCAGAGAGGACATTATCATCGTTGATAAAGAACGTCCGTCCTCAGAGACCAAAAACAGGAAAAGTCAACGTAATATTGGTAAACTGCAGGAGTATCCAGGGCAAGGTTCCTGAATTAGTATCTCTTATTGAAGGAAATAGTGCGCATATAGTATTAGGAACGGAAAGTTGGTTAAAACCGGAAGTGAACAGTAACGAAATCCTAGACACAGAATGGAATATATACCGCAAGGATAGGATAAACGCCAATGGTGGAGGAGTATTTATAGCAGTAAAGAATTCAATAATATCCAGTGAAGTTATTAGCGAATGCGAATGTGAAATAATCTGGGTTAAGTTAAGTATCAAAGGTGGGTCAGATATGATAGTCGGATGCTTCTATAGACCACCTGCATCAGCAACCGTAGTAGTTGAGCGCCTCAGAGAGAACTTGCAGAACGTTGTGAAGAAGTTTCGTGATCATACTATTGTAATAGGGGGAGACTTCAATCTACCAGGTATAGAATGGGATAGTCACACAATCAGAACTGGAGCCAGGGACAGAGACTCTTGTGACATTATCCTGACTGCCTTGTCCGAGAATTACTTCGAGCAGATAGTTAGAGAACCAACTCGTGAAGCTAACGTTTTAGACCTCATAGCAACAAATAGACCGGAACTTTTCGACTCCGTGATTGTAGAAGAGGGTATCAGTGATCATAAGTCAGTGGTTGCATCAATGACTACAAGTGTAATAAGAAATGCCAAGAAAGGAAGGAAAATATATTTGCTTAATAAGAGTGATAGGGCACAAATCGCAGAATATCTGAGTGACCACCATCAAACGTTCATTTCTGAGGAAGAGGATGTGGAACAAAAATGGAAAAAATTCAGAAACATCGTCCAGTACGCCTTAGATAAGCTCGTACCGACTAAGGTCCAAAGCGAGGGGAAAGATCCACCGTGGTATAACAATCATGTACGAAAGGTACTACGGAAACAAAGAAAGCTTCATCATAGGTTTAAGAGTAGTCGAATCATAGCTGATAAGGAAAAGCTGAACGAAGCGAAAAAGAGCGTAAAGAGAGCAATGAGAGAAGCATTCAACGAATTCGAACATAAAACATTGGCAAACAATCTAAACAAGAACCCTAAAAAGTTTTGGTCATATGTAAAATCGGTAAGCGGATCTAAATCCCCTATTCAGTCACTCGTTGACCACGATGGCACCGAAACAGAGGACGACCGAAGAAAGGCAGAAATACTGAATTCAGTGTTCCGAAACTGTTTCACTGCGGAAAATCGTAACACGGTCCCTGACTTCAGCCGTCGCACGGACGCCAAAATGGAAAATATTGAAATAAACGATATCGGAATTGAAAAACAACTGCTATCACTTAGTAGCGGAAAAGCATCCGGACCAGACGAGATACCCTTAAGATTCTACAGTGATTATGCTAAAGAACTTGCCCCCTTTCTATCAGCAATTTATCGTAGATCGCTGGAAGAACGTAAAGTACCTAGCGACTGGAAGAAAGCGCAGGTCGTTCCCATTTTCAAGAAGGGTCATAAATCAGATGCGAATAATTATAGGCCTATTTCGCTTACGTCAATCTGTTGTAGAATAATGGAACATGTTTTGTGTTCTCGTATTATGACGTTCTTAGATAATACAAATCTCCTTCATCATAACCAACATGGATTCCGCAAACAGAGATCATGTGAAACTCAGCTCGCCCTATTTGCCCAAGAAATTCACAGTGCCGTAGACACTGGCGAGCAGATTGATGCCGTATTCCTGGACTTCAGGAAGGCATTTGATACGGTTCCGCACTTACGTTTAGTGAAAAAAATACGAGCTTACGGAATATCGGACCAGGTTTGTGATTGGATTCAGGATTTCCTAGAAGAAAGAACACAACATGTCATTCTTAACGGTTCAAAATCTGCAGATGTAGAGGTAATTTCGGGAGTACCGCAGGGAAGCGTGATAGGACCTTTATTGTTTACAATATACATAAATGACTTAGTTGACAACATCGGTAGCTCCGTGAGGCTATTTGCAGATGACGCGGTTGTCTACAAGAAAGTAGCAACATCAGAAGACTCGTACGTACTCCAGGAGGACCTGCAGAGGATTAATGCATGGTGCGGCAGCTGGCAGCTTTCCCTAAACGTAGATAAATGTAATATAATGCGCATACATAGGGGCAGAAATCCATTCCAGTACGATTATGCCATAGGTGGTAAATCATTGGAAGCGGTAACGACCGTAAAATACTTAGGAGTTACTATCCGGAGCGATCTGAAGTGGAATGATCACATAAAACAAATAGTGGGAAAAGCAGGCGCCAGGTTGAGATTCATAGGAAGAATTCTAAGAAAATGTGACTCATCGACGAAAGAAGTAGCTTACAAAACGCTTGTTCGTCCGATTCTTGAGTATTGCTCATCAGTATGGGACCCTTACCAGGTTGGATTAATAGAAGAGATAGACATGATCCAGCGAAAAGCAGCGCGATTCGTCATGGGGACATTTAGTCAGCGCGAGAGCGTTACGAAGATGCTGAACAAGCTCCAGTGGCGGACACTTCAAGAAAGGCGTTACGCAATACGGAGAGGTTTATTATCGAAATTACGAGAGAGCACATTCCGGGAAGAGATGGGCAACATATTACTACCGCCCACATATATCTCGCGTAATGATCACAACGAAAAGATCCGAGAAATTAGAGCAAATACGGAGACTTACAAGCAGTCGTTCTTCCCACGCACAATTCGTGAATGGAACAGGGATGGGGGGATCAGATAGTGGTACAATAAGTACCCTCCGCCACACACCGTAAGGTGGCTCGCGGAGTATAGATGTAGATGTAGATATCTTGTTTTGAAAACCAAAAGATGCTTCGAGATAAAAAAATAAAATACTGCGTGTGTAATGATTTTGACTGAATAATAAAAACAGTGGTCGCTGTTTAACTGCTGGACCTGATGGGATACCAGTTCCATTTTACACAGAGTACGCGAAGGAACTTGGCCCTCTTCTTGCAGCGGTGTACCGTAGGTCTCTAGAAGAGCGTAGCGTTCCAAAAGATTGGAAAAGGGCACAGGTCATCCCTGTTTTCAAGAAGGGACGTCGAACAGATGTGCAGAACTATAGACCTATATCTCTAACGTCGATCAGTTGTAGAATTTTGGAACACGTATTATGTTCGAGTGTAATGACTTTTCTGGAGACTAGAAATCTACTCTGTAAGAATCAGCATGGGTTTCGAAAAAGACGATCGTGTGAAACCCAGCTCGCGCTATTCGTCCACGAGACTCAGAGGGCCATAGACACGGGTTCACAGGTAGATGACGTGTTTCTTGGCTTCCGCAAGGCGTTCGATACAGTTCCCCACAGTCGTTTAATGAACAAAGTAAGAGCATATGGACTATCAGACCAATTGTGTGATTGGATTGAAGAGATCCTAGATAACAGAGCGCAGCATGTCATTCTAAATGGAGAGAAGTCTTCCGAAGTAAGAGTGATTTCAGGTGTGCCGCAGGGGAGTGTCGTAGGACCGTTGCTATTCACAATATACATAAATGACCTTGTGGATGACATCGGAAGTCAAGTCCACTGAGGCTTTTTGCGGATGATGCTGTAGTATATCGAGAGGTTGTAACCAATGGAAAAATGTACTGAAATGCAGGAGGATCTGCAGCGAATTGACGCATGGTGCAGGGAATGGCAATTGAATCTCAATGTAGACAAGTGTAATGTGCTGTGAATATAAAGAAAGAAAGATCCCTTATCATTTAGCTGCAATATACCAGGTCAGCAACTGGAAGCAGTTAACTCCATAAATTATCTGGGAGTAGGCATTAGAAGTGATTTAAAATGGAATGATCATATAAAGTTGATCGTCGGTAAAGCAGATGCCAGACTGAGATTCATTGGAAGAATCCTAAGGAAATTCAATCCGAAAACAAAGGAAGTAGGTTACAGTACACTTGTTCGCCCACTGCTTGAGTATTGCTCAGCAGTGTGGGATCCGTACCAGATAGGGTTGATAGAAGAGATAGAGAAGATTCAACGGAGAGCAGCGCGCTTCGTTACAGGATCATTTAGTAATCGCGAAAGCGTTACGGAGATGTTAAGTAAACTCCAGTGGAAGACTCTGCAGAACACACGCTCAGTAGCTCGGTACGGGCTTTTGTTGAAGTTTCGAGAACATACCTTCACCGAGGAGTCAAGCAGTATATTGCTCCCTCCTACGTATATCTCGCGAAGAGACCATGAGGATAAAATCAGAGAGATTAGAGCCCACACAGAGGCATACAGACAATCCTTTCCACGAACAATACGAGACTGGAATAGAAGGGAGAACCGATAGAGGTACTCAAGGTACCCTCCGCCACACACCTTCAGGTGGCTTGCGGAGTATGGATGTAGATGTAGATGTTCTGCTGGACCTCGAAGAAACTTCCAGCTGGAAATTTGTCAACAAAACGATAAAATTAATTTGCTTTTCGTGACGAAAGGAAAACAGCACGCACTGAGACACAGACAGACAGACACACACACACACACACACACACACACACACACACACAGACATAAATACTAAAAAACTTACGATGGCGCAAACACTTTGCACTCTTCTTTCTGAGATTCCAGATGCTTCTGATATCAATTTTTTTGCTCGGACAAAACTAACGTTCCCGATTGCTTCTTTAGGATAAGAAAGTTTACGTAAAAACTTTAAGATATGGCAATTACGTTTTTACTTTGTCCTTAACGTCTAGTAGGTGTTGACCTACACGACGATGACTCGGACTGCCTCCTGCATTACAGGCCTCGCACCCAGCAGTAAAGTGGAGAGGTTTCACGGAACACAGCGGATGTCGGCCATATGCAAGCAGCAGGTTGTGTGGGCTGACCAGTCGGTGCGGTTCACTGAAATACAGGGCTATTCAAGAAGAAGGAACAGATTACAAACATTTATTGCTTCCAAACTACGAAAGATAGAGACGTAATTCCAACGTTCCTGGAAAGAGAAAAGTTCAGATTTTTATGCATTCAATGTGAGCACGACAAATATCAAAATGGTGGCTCATTTCCTGCCACACACGGAGCAAATAGTCTCTCATTATTCACTCCACAGCTTCAACAACAGTGCGATGTGGCAGACTTTGGAGAATGTGAGGCACAGGGGGGAGAAAGACGCGGTCTTTTGCGTAACACAGCCGCAGGCACGTCCGACGTTACCTGAGTGACGCCGTGCCGGGACGTCGGACTGGAGCAGAATATGAGTAGACTCCCACGTCTCCAGACCTCACTCACACCTTGAGGCTTTTGTGTGTGGGGGTACGGAAAACAGCGCGTTTTCATCCCGTCTGTGCCTGACATTCTTGAAAGTCTGCGAAATCGCACTGATGAAGCTGCGAATTCCAAAACGAAAGACCACCTGCTTCGTGTGTGGCAGGAAATGAAGCGCCATTTTGACATTTGTCGTGTAAAACATGATGCTCATATTGAATACGTAAAAAATCTGAACTTTTCTCTTTCCAGGAACATTGGAATTGTGTTTCTGTATTTTGTCGTTTAGAAGCAGTAAATGTTTGAAATCTGTTCCTTATTTTTGAATAGCCCTGTACATTTCTCGATGATGTTACCGAATTTTCGACGCGGGAGAATCTCTTTCGGTACTGCGAAGAGCAGCTTAAGCGCAGGTCGTACTTTCGTGTCCGCCAGTGCACACCAGACCCAGCAGGGGCGGGGCGGTGCCGCGGGGCTTTGCAGCGGAGCGCCGTTCGCCTCTCGACGGCTTTTAGCGGTCCCTCGCTTTGTTCCATTACGAGAAATTAATATATTATAGAGTCAGCAAATATCATAGGTATTAAGGTTACACGCCAATAGGCAAGTCGAAACGGAGGACAGTCTTAACAATGTTAAAGTAGATACCCCGTAATCATTGTACCCACTAGAAGGCACACCCTGAACAACTGCATTATACCCTAGCAAAATGACTGGTAGTAGCCTGCGAAGATGCAGAGGACCATAAAGGATAGCTGAACAGTATCAATTCGTGAAACATCGGAAAAGGTTTGTGGCCAACAAATCACTCAAAAAGTTGCTCATCTGTATTTAAACATAGGTGTAAAAAATAAAATTTAAAACAGCGTACTCTCATGAATAAATATATTAGAATATTCTAAATAATACACACTTTACGATTTTAAACGACATTGACACCGAAAGACGTTACATTCGTGTAATCAAAATCTCAAATGGGACGTACTGGCCTGCACACTGTCTAAAAGACAAGTTAATCAATATGTGGTCTGTCTTTTAGACGATGTGAGTAGCCAATATCTTTCATTTAAGATTTTGATTACACAAATATATTGGCTTTTGGGTTTATGTCGTTTAAGGTGGGTGGATGGGGGGGGAAGACGCGAAGCGGGCCAACTTGGAGCAGGTGAGGCACCACAGGACATTTTAATTTGCACTGTCTATACTTTTACAAATAAATTCATAAAACTTTGTCAGCACGACCAGGAAGGATTCAGGATTCACACTCATAGCAGAGGAGGTTCAGAAACATAACAAAACAATTTTTTTTACATGTGAAATTTCATCATTTTTCACTTGGTATTGGCTGCATTTGTTGCTGTAGGCACACTTTTCTTCATAAGTAAGAGAGATTCTTCGATGAATTTTGCACAGCATACAAACCATACTTACAGGTGTATGAAACTCTAGAATTTCCCAAATATGATAAAAACTGTGGTAAAAATTGAGATAATTAACTATAAAATTCGAGTTTTCTCTAAACACGAAGTTTAAAACGTAACAGTCCATTAATTTGTCCATAGATTAAATAAATTCTAGAGTTTCATACACCTGTAAGTATGGTTTGTAAGCTGCGCAAAATTCATCGAAGAATCTCTCTTACGTATGAAGAAAGTGTACCTCTAGCAACAAATGCAGCCAACAGTAAGTGAAAAAAATCATGAAATTTCACATTTAAAAAATATTATTTTTTCGTGTTTTTGAACTTCCACTGCTATGAGTGTGAATTCTGAATCCTTCCTGGTCATGCTGACAAAGTTTTATGAATTTATTTGTAAAAGTATAGACAGTCCAAATTAAAATGTCCTGTGGTGCCTCTCCTCCTCGAAGTCGGCCCGTTTGACGTCTTACCCCACTTAACAGACTAAGGTGTGCATTCGTTTACAATTTATTTGTCGATGGGAACACATAATTTTAAATTTTATTTTTCTTCTTTCTGTTCACACATGTTTAAACACATAAGAGTAAACTTAAATAAGGCAATGTTCTCATTGATACTCCATCTATTATTCACTGTTTTTATTTTGTTGTGGAGTAGCTTCACTCAGACATATATTTATGAATAGAGCGAGCGACGGCTTGCAAAATGCCTCGCTAAGGAGGCGGACGACGTCGAGGATCGTCACAATTTGCAGAGTCCGAACACGGAACGATTTCAGCGTCGCTTGGCAATTCAGTTTCGAGTGAGAGGTCCTCGTGCCGAGGAAGTACTTTTGCGAGGGGGCAGCGCTACTTTGTATCCTCATCTTCACGTACGCACCGCGCTTCATTTTACCTCCGACCCACGTCCGTAGTAAACTCGTCAGTTCGTGCTCTGGCACATTTCTGTTTGCCTTCTTCATCTGCACTACTTTCTCCGTCGTCCATTCCACCCCCCTCTGCCGAATCCTTAGCTGGATCTGCTACGGTAGTACCGTTCAAGGACAGTTCGCTGTGTCGTGAGGTTCCCTGTAGCCGTCACCTCTCCAGGTAACCAGATTTGAAAAGTCTTCCTTTTCGTTTTCAGATTTGCACCTGCAGTAAGTTACACAGTTTCTAACATCACGTTACCGATATTCAATCATCTGTGAAATGTGTCGAGCGGAAGAGACTCGTGGACCCGGCTCCTAGTGGCAGTGAGCTGGCTGTGCCTCCCGCAGCCGCCTGTACTTTGTTCGGTGCCTCGCTGTCGGCATCGATTCGGTCGCTGAGAACTGGCGGACACTGCGTAGGTGAGCTGCGGCGAGAAGCACAGGCCAGAACTCGCCTCCCGAGCCGCTGCCCTGCCGACACCCATCTATGGATACACAGAGCAGGAGAGCTCAGGCGGCACTTAGGCGCTCTCCCTCCCCTCCATTCCCTCCTGCTCTTATTTGCTATAAAGCGTCCGTTACCTTACGTCACACTAACATTTACAGTCCACGATTAACGGCACTGTTAGATGTGTAACATATACTTTTACATATTTTTGTCCACTCGATATATTTTCAAATTTTAAGGTTTCAAGCAGGTCTTCTAACACATTGAAACTCGATCTATCTTCTTACGTTTTTCATACGAGCTGTATCAAATGAAAGATAATCGACGTCTTACGTTAGCTTAATATTACTAGTTAGAAATGTAAAAACATTTGTAGTGTACGGTGATCTTTGAAATAGCTGTCTTACGTTTCAAGATAATTCTCTCACAGCGGTCAGAAGAATTTTGTTGTTCTGACTCAACACGTACTATTTCCATTAATATTCCTATCAGTTATCCGAAACTAATAGTGTGCAGCTCTTACAAGCAATGTATACGTTACCTGGCATGTGACTCGCTGATATTCACTGTCAACAAAAGTTTCCTCTGGCCGCGCGTACCTTCCTGTCCCTATACGGCACCGCCCACAGCAGCCCCCACGTCGGCGCCGGCGAGCGCCCGTCCACCTGCGCCGCCCCCCACCTTCCAGCCCCACTGCTAAAGGTCTGTGTGAGTCCAGTATCACAGTACAAACGTACTAAACCTTTTAAACCTTTGCGAGCCTCCTTTCCGACAATCTCGAAATATTTCAGTACTTGTTGCCCATAGATTTTAATTAGATTTTAAGTTCCCACCAGGGCAAACCGTCTTCTACGCAAGCGACTTCTCACCACCGGTATACGTACCCTCCTCGGACGGGTGGAGGAACGGTTCGGCTGCCGACTCCCTAGGGCTAGCGCGACTACTTTACTCTCAATTAAAAATTTCTTCTACTTAAACTCTTCAGTTCTAGAACACGTATGGCCCACGTGCCGGACATACCCATAACCTCGGCACGATCGGTCCCCTATGGCGGTACTTCTCAACCACTAATTTATCTTTGTGTCATGCTGGATCCCAGCCTTACAAAACTAAAATGGGACCTGCACGCCTACCCAGCCCACCGACGGCTTCCCACTCTCCCACGATCCGCTAGACGCCTCCCCCAACCCTCTCCCTGCTTCCCGCCTCTCTCCACCCCTCACCCCTGTACACTGACCGTGGGCCAGGAAACATCTGGCAGCCAACTGAGTTCGGCCGGCCGGAGTGGCAGAGCGGTTCTAGGCGCTTCAGTCTGCAACCGCGTGACCGCTACGGTCGCAGGTTCGAATCCTGCCTCGAGCATGGATGTGTGTGATGTCCTTAGGTTAGTTAGGTTTAAGTAGTTCTAAGTTCTAGGGGACTGATGACCTCAGTAGTTAAGTCGCACAGTGCTCAGAGCCATTTCAACCGAGCACAATGAAGGAAGACAGCAGTGTGTGTGTGTGTGTGTGTGTGTGTGTGTGTGTGTGTGTGTGTCCGCCAATGTGTGCAGCTTGTAAAAGGAAATTCATTTCGAAACCTAGCAGAGCTTTTGTTTCTGTACCTGTAGACGACGCAGCGCTTCTGCCTTTCAGTGACTCGTCTCCTTTATACCTAAATAATTTGTAAAACTAAAACACCGTATTTGGCAGTTATCGTATCACAGTTTCGTACTAAGAAATCTCGTACATCATGTATCCTATACTTGCATTTATATAGTAGTCGCAACATACCGCCAGGAAGAACTTACAACAACAACACTGTCCTAGCAGAGTGGCCAAGTCTTGGCTGCATTTTACTTGTGTTGGCAAGATCTATGTTTGTATTCCTTCGATCAAGTACGGGCCGCGGCGTCGCGGCGCCTCGCGTCGGGTTCAGTCGAGGGCTACGAGAAAGACAGGCCGCAGGCAGGTCTGCGCGCGCTCGCCAGACAAACTACGCTCCTACACCTGTTCACTCGTAACCAGGTGTGTGAATACGAACGAGAACTGCACCTTCTGTTGGAAATCGTTATTATGGAGTCCTACACGATCGGAAGTCTGTAGGCCTTCTAATAATTGGTTATGTATGTTGTGGGTACAATAAAATTAAAATCGTGCCAAGATGATTATCGATGGTGTGAGATACCACTTCATGTATGAAATGAGGACTGTTAAGCAGAACAGACTAAATGCTGTTATGCCACATATGTGGAGCATACATCTTAACTTACACCATACTTCAAGAGATACTGGAAAGTTGTGTATTTTGCTGTAGTACTAGTAATAAGTAAGACTCCGTAACAGCAGATTCCAGTACAAGATGCAATTCTCGTTAGTACGTCCACACCCAATCACGAGTTAACAAGTGTAGAATCACATTTTGTCTGCACAAGCTTTGATTTTAACAATAAAACAATTTACGTTATTGCCATTTCACATGTACTAGTGCAGTTAACCTAAGTTCTCCGAAATTCCTGATATTAATGCGAGTGATTATCGGTTTTACATGTGGCCAGATCAAACGTACGGTACTGACAGTCCTGTTTACATGCAACAGAATCACAGTTTTTTCATGAATACCTGTTTCTGTTGCACTACGAGTCTTTTAGTCGACTGCTTTCACAAGAGTAGAAAATAAAATATCAGTTTGGAAGGCAGCATTACTTTTGTCACGATTATTCAACTAAACGTGTGAAATGTTATGTTATGCTTTTGTAAGAAATGAAATTCATTTATAGCCATGATGTCTGTTTTTTATGCAAAATAAGCGCTTATATTCTTCGCCTTTTATCACTTACAATGATGTGGGTATGTAAAACAAGCAAAAATTGACAGTTCATGTTAAAAGAATCTGCTGAGGGAACTTTATTGGTTCACTCAACAAGAACCGGTTTTACAGCTATATTTAACAGTCTACATTCATCTTTAGTTGTGTATGACGCTGTCAGAAGCAGATATGCACCACGAAGGACTCTGGTACTGGCATATAAACTCAGTAGAGAACCGCTGGGAGTGTTTTTTAGTGGACAAGCAGAACATCAATGAAGATGCTTCCAAGAGATTTTTAATACACAGTGAAACTGGTACCTCTGCTAGTGCTAATTGTTCTGGTACTGTAATAGATAACGTCTGTGAATACATACCTCATCCAGTTTTTTCCACTTAATATTTGGCTAGCAAACTGAAAAAATAACTGGAGTGCAACTTGCAAATTTCACCATGTTCTAAAGTTTCTAGTACCGGTATCTTGAACGAAAAAAACGGAAGAAATTAGTTATCTCAGCTTTGCAGGAAATACGGAATCGCGTTTCCCTTCAGCTGAACAAACATGTTTCAAATGCTCCTCCCCTTCATAATCACATTCATCAACTAAATTAAGTTGTACTCATTGAGTATTGTGAAATAAAGCTACATTATGATGTGAGAATAGGCAGCGAGAAGCTACATCATGTTCAAAGCAACGAGGAAAGGCCATGATTTAATATAGGGGATGTCTTTTTCTTTTTTTTTTTTTTTTTTTTGTTCCGATAAAGAATGTTCCAGAGAAACGTTTATATATCGAAACTTTACGCTCTGTAAAGAAAGTTGAAGGCACTCGCCGTAATTTGTTTTGGACTATATAAAAGCAGCAACTGCGAGCTGTGTGTCTCTTGTCTCTTGTTTTCTATGGCTGTTTCATAACATGTAAGTGTCACTAACGTATCTGTAACTTTTGGTTAAATCATTACGTTAATTTTATTATAAAACCCGCGTTTCAATTAAGAACCTACTTTTCCATTACTGTCACCTCTCAAATTATTAATTGCATTTTAGAAATTTTTCAGGCTGCAGTTGCTGGTGAATTGTTTTGGTGGCCACAGCCGAACGCTACTCTTGTTCAGTAGCCATTTACTTTTTCAATCTTTTATTTCAGCGTCCCTACGATCTATTTCGCCGATCTTTTCTATCAGTATCCGGGCAAGGTAATTACTCAAACTGCGTCATTTTGAGATCGGTCACTGGTCTCTAAACAGTGCCGTCGGTCAACTTTCTCGTCGGTCTGACGGGAATCCCATGCTTGATGGCGGAATGAAAATTCATTACTAAGCAAGTAAAAATTTTCTATGCACAATTTTACCATTTCAGAGGCTTTGCCACCAGCAGAAATGATAAATATAATACTATTTTATTTTTCTTAAATATCTGTATTATTATATAGACGCAGCCAATGTGTTGCTCGAACAAAAAAAAAAAAAAAAAAGTCGTGTGGCGTTAATTGATGCTTGTTTGTTCTATTTTTCATGAGTCGACTGTACTGTTAGAGTCAAGAAAAAACTGATGAGGGCTACACGAAGCACAAATGAAATTAACTGACGTAACGGAAATAAAGGACGCTCCAAGCACCAACACAAGAAAAGAAGGTACGGTTATCAACATGTTACCAGCTGCCTCCGCTTTTGTGGGCTGCAACGCGTAACTCGTTTAACGCATGGCCAATTTTGCATTTTCTGCATTTTGGGTAGTTTGCAACCTATTAAATACAGTAGGCACTGTTGCTAAGCTAATATGGCTACTTGTGCGCTGCGTGCAAGCAAGATGAAAACGAGTAACAGTGGATGTTTTAGTTTGAAGTACCCATGCTCTCATTTTAGTAATACAACAATTAGTTTTTTACGAATTTACGGTAATTATTCAGTGTATTGTTAAGAGATTTTATTTCGAAGTATATTTTCAAGTTCTGTTATGACAAAGATAGGTAAATTTTTAGACAACATAGTTGTATGGAGATAAACAGCGATTAATTTACTTATAATCAATTATTCAAAATGACTGTCAGAATCGCATTATTTAATTTGCCACCAACCGGTTTCAACCCGTGATGGGGTCATCTTCAGGGCAATTTACACTGTAAAGTTATAATATTAGTAAGTAATCATGTACGTAATCTACAAGCAATTTGTCAAAGTTACATAAATAAACAGATTTTTATAGCCATTTGGTCGCTCGCTGGAGTCGTCACCCTGCCTGTGCACGGTTGGTAACTATGCACGGTTGACTCTCTGCATGAGCTTAAATAACGGCCAACAACACGTGGGCATACGGTAACGCCCTCCACGGTGACCAACGGTATTGCCATGGGCTTGATATATACTACCGCACATGGCAACGGTGTCCCAACCACAAAAGATAGAGGGCTCTGCTCTATCCACAAATGATGTGAAAAATGAATGGGACAACAGTTACCTGAATTTTAAATAATTGTAAATTTCTCGAGGTTTAATTAGTTATATTTATTATTATTATTTATTATGTTTTAAATTACAACTGGAACAAACATTAAAATTTACGATTTCTTGCTTAAGCATGTAACTACCGTCTGCCCACGTGTTGTTGGCCGTTATTTAAGCTCATGCAGAGAGCCAACCATGCATAGTTACCAACCGTGCACAGGCAGGGTGACGACTCCAGCGAGCGACGAAATGGGTATAAAAATCTGTTTATTTATTTAACTTTGACTAATTGCTTATAGATTACGTACATGATTACTTACTAATATTATAATTTTACAGTGTAAATTGCCCTGAAGATGACCCCATCGCGGGTTGAAACCGGTTGGCGGCAAAATAAATAATGCGATTGTGGCTGTCATTTTGAATAATTGATTAAAGATAGGTAAATTTGAACATGGATTCTGCAAATATAGTGTTACTGAAAATAACGTCGATGGCGGTAACAATAGCACAGACGGTGGCAGAACCCGATGCTCAGAATGTGGAGGCAGAAGCTAATACACAGGCACATGCAATTGAAAGTGCCGACCAAATACCTCCTCCCGTCGTAGATCCATTTTCTGTATTATTTAATAAAACTCTGAGACGATTAATGCTCGCGATAAAGAACTGGTAAAGCCAATTACCGCACGCGATGAAGCGCCTGCTTCACACATAAATACTACTCTTGCTGAGAGAGATGTGGCGCTGACATCTCAAATAAATAATACCTTGACTGAACTGACAAACAGTTGGTCACGCAAATTTCCACTCACGTAAATCAGGAATTAGTAAAAAAATTATACACTGTTTTTGGAACAATAGCATCCGAAGTTACCAGCCTAAAGGAAGCATATAAGAATTTACCAAAAACCGTTTCCAAATTATCAAAAGATGTGGAAATAATGCAGTCAACATAGAAGACGATGGAAGTACAATGCGCGAATTAACACAACGTGTCGACAGCCTGTCCGTAGAAACAGAAGAAGAAGTGCTAAAAACCGAGCTAGATAAGAAAAGTGAAAAATTAAATACCGAATTCGCCAAGTGGCTTGAGCAGAAAGACAAAATGCTCACCGATAAAATAAATTCAGAGTGGTAAGTCGCAATACAACGCGCTGGGAGCGAAGCGATGGCCGAACCCCGCACGGTAAAACAAACGAAAACGCTCGTCTTGGAAATAGACCACATAAAGCACATGTAATTGAAGAAGTTTCATGATGACGTCTCCATTGGTAAAAGATTTCGGGAAAGTCCCCCATTCGGGTCTCCGAGAGGGAACTGCCAGGTGGGAGGTTAGCATGAGAAAAAGAGTGAATAATCAACGGAAGGATAACTTTCTACGAGTCGGGGCATGGAATGTTAGAAGCTTGAACGTGGTTGGGAAACTAGAAAATCTGAAAAGGGAAATGCAAAGGCTCAGGGTTAGTGAAGTGAAGTGGAAAGAAGACAAGGATTTCTGGTCAGATGAGTATAGGCTAATATCAACAGCAGCAGAAAATGGTACAACGGGAGTAGGATTCATTATGAACAGGAAGGTAGGGGGGAGTGTGTGCTATTATGAACAGTTCAGTGACAGGGTTGTTCTTATCAGAATCGACAGCAAACCAACACCGACAACGATAGTCCAGGTATACATGCCGACGTCGCAAGCTGAAGATGAAGAGATAGAGAAAGTATATATATACGGTATGTAAAGGGATATGAAAATGTAATAGTCATGGGAGACTGGAATGCAGTTGTAGGGGAAGGAGTAGAAGAAAAGGTTACGGGAGAATATGGGCTCGGGACAAGGAATGAGAGAGGAGAAATACTGAGTTCTGTAACAAGTTTCAGCTAGTAAAGTAATAGTGAATACCCTGTCCAAGAACCAGAAGAGGAGGAGGTATATTTGGAAAAGGCCGTGTGATACGGGAAGATTTCAATTAGATTACATCATGGTCAGACAGAGACACCGAAATCAGATACTGGATTGTAAGGCGTACCCAGGAGCAGATATAGACTCAGATCACAATATTGTAGTGATGAAGAGTAGGCTGAAGTTAATGACATTAGTCAGGATGAATCAATACGCAAATAAGTGGAATACGGAAGTACTAAGGAACGACGTGATACGCTTGAAGTTCTCGAAGGCTATAGATACACCAATAAGGAATAGCTCAGTAGGCAGTACAGCTGAGGAGGAATGGACATTTCTAAAAAGGCCATCACAGAAGTTGGGAAGGAAAACATAGGTATAAAGAAGGTAACAGAAGAAATACTTCAACTGGTCGATGAAAGGAGGAAGTACAAAAATGTTCCGGGAAACTCAGGAATAGAGAAATACAAGTCGCTGAGGAATGAAATAAGTAGGAAGTGTAGGGAAGTTAAGACGAAATGGCTGCAGGAGAACTGTGAAGACATCGAAAAAAGAAATGATTGTCGGGAGGGCAGACTTAGCATACAGGAAAGTCAAAACAACTGTAAGAGGTCCGAGCAGATGTAATTTCGATGTATTGCTCGTGCGCTGCCTGCGATATGCAAGGTGAGCAGTGTTGACTGCAGTAGGAACTGTGTAGCTGTAGCAGTAAGTTGTGGCTAGTCTGGAGTCTGCTCTGGTCTGGTCTGGTGTATCGTGTTGGCTGGGCCGATCGCGGTGCAGCGATGCCGGAGCCTGAGTATTATTGTATAAGGTAAAAAGCAGCCTCGCGCATATGTAGTAATGTTATCTCAAGTCGCATGTAAATGTTTTAAAACTCTCGTAATAATAATCTTCCTCATAAAAAGTACCTTTTAACAACCATTCATTTCAATTTAAAGAATTTACTAATTTCTCCCATCCATGATCATCCCGATTATTGCAATAGAAAAATCAGTTGCTCCCTTTCATAAATGACAGATAGGTCGGCCAGCATTGCACAGAGCTGTGCCGGAAAAATTTATTGTAAGAGCAGATATATCCGCCGACTTCATTGAGGTAAGAATTTTACCTTTTTTTATTCAGAATGATCTTTCAGGGCCATGACGCAGCACTGCTGTCGTCCAAAATTTACCAGGTTCAATTCACAGTGAATTATTGAAAAGTCATAAGTGAGCGACAATTTAATTGAGAGGTTAGTTACATTGTTTTATTACCAGGTTACTGAATTTATTTTTTTATTGGGACGTTACACTGAATGTGAACGACATAATTATAATTTTTACTGTTGAGAGGTTTAGGAATTTTTCTGTTGTGAGGTTACACTGCGAAAAAATTTTGTTTTGAGGTTACACTAAACCAGAATCATTATCAATAATATTTATTTAATATTTTGTGGGGAGGTTACACTAAATCAGAATCATTATCCATAATATTTATTTAAAAATTTTGTGGGGAGGTTACACAACCTTCGGTGACATTGAAAGCAAGGGTGGCAACATTAAGAGTGCAACGGGAATTCCACTGTTAAATGCAGATGAGAGAGCAGATAGATGGAAAGACACATTGAAAGCCCCTATGACTGGGAAGATTTGTTTGAGGTAATAGAAGAAGAAACAGGAGTCGATTTAGAAGAGATAGTGGATCCAGTATCAGAATTTAAGAGAGCTTTGGAAGACTTTAAGATCAAATAAGGCAGTAGGGATAGATAACATTCCATCAGAAATTCTAAAATCATTGGAGGAAGTGGCAACGAAACGACTATTCACACTGGTGTGTAGAATGTACCGCGCAAGCAGCTTAACAGCTCATGCATCAAAGTTGCTTACAAGAATAATATACAGAAGAATGGAAAAGAAAACTGAGGATGCGCTAGATGACAATCAGTTTTAGGAAAGGTGAAGGCACGAAAGAGGCAATTCTGATGTTGCGGTTAATAGTGGAAACAAGACTAAAGAAAAATCAAGACACATTCATAGCATTTGTCGACCTGGAAAAAGCGTTCGACAATTTAAAATGGTGCAAGATGTTCGGAATTCCGAGGAAAGTAGGGGTAGGCTATAGGGAGAGACGGGTTGTATACAATATATGCAACAACCAAGAGAAAATAATAAGAGTGGACGACCAAGTACGAAGTGCTCGTTTAAAAAGGATTTAGCATTTCGCCTCTACTGTTCAGTCTGTACATCGAGGAAGCAATGATGGAAATAAAAGAAAGGTTCAGGAGTGGAATTAAAATTCAAAGTAAAAGGATATCAGTGATAAGATTCGCTGATGATATTGCTATCCTGAGTGAATGTGAAGAAGAATTAAATGATCTGCTGAACGGAATGAACAGTCTAATGAGTACAGAGTATAGATTGAGAGTATATCGAAGAAAGACGAAGGTAATGAGGAGTAGTAGAAATGAGAACAGCGAAAAACTTAACATCAGGATTGATGGTCGCGAAGTAGATGAAGTTAAGGAATTTTGCTACCTAGGTAGTAAAATAACCAATGACGGGCGGGGCACGGAGACCATCAAAAGCACACTAGCAATGGCAAGAAGGGCATTCCTGGCCAAGAGAAGTCTACTAATATCAAATATCGGCCTTAATTTGACGAAGAAATTTCTGAGAATGTGCGTCTGGAGTACAGCATTGTATGGTAGTGAAACACGGACTGTAGGAAAACCGGAACAGAAGAGAATCAGAGCATTCTAGATGTGGTGTTACAGACGAATGTTGAAAATTAAGTGGACAGATAAGGAATGAGGAGGTTCTACGCAGAATAGGAAAGGAATATGTGGAATACACTAAGAAGAAGGGACAGGATGATAGGACATTTGTTAAGACATGAGGGAATGACTTCCATGGTACTAGAGGGAGCTGTAGAGGGCGCCGAGCAGCGCGAGCTGTGTGACGGTCACAAAGGGGCGGCGTTTTTACATCGCACCGTTGTGAACGTAGTGCGGAATTGTCGTGTCGATAGGTTGACAGGGCGAAATAGGACTCAGGAGAGCCTCTCTGGAATAGCTGGGGATAGAATGGATAGCGAAGGGAACGATGAAGACCCAGGGCCTCAGACGCAGCGGCCCGACCGAGAGCAGGCCGGCCCCCCGCGAGCTGTACGTCCGCGGCCTTCCAGGCAAAGAATTAGCAATAGGGCTGAGGTAGATCTCGCGAGTAGGTCTGAGCCAAACACCACCAACACACAGGAAACAGATGTCGAACATGCACTCAGACAACAAATTCAGAAGCTACAACAGGCACAACAAGACAGCAACATGGCGACTTCCCGCAAAAACCAACCAACCAATCACAACGCACCACAACAGGACACAGAACAAAACTCGACCAATGAAGACACAAATCAAACATACGATGATGACAACATTTCACATTACTACCGCTCTTCAGAATCTGAGTCATCTGAGCAAGAAGAGATGGAACAAGACGATGGGGAAGGGGATTTCCAAACCCCTCCCCCACGGAAAACAGCAAAACGGAAGAACACTGAAGACGACACAGCACCGCACAAACAATTCACCATTCAAACAGAAAACGGATTTGAACCAGAAAGAATACGCATTTACCAAGCCCAACAACCAAGAACCACCACTCCAGCAGTAGCAACAATTCAACCAGCCATAAAGAACACACCAATGTCAACTCCAGCTGAAGCCAGCTGCAGAGGACACAAAACATGGGCAAATCTCCAGACAAATCGGGAATCACCCTCAACTACCCAGACACAACAGGCACCAAATTCAACCTCAAACCAAACAACTGGACCTGCTTCCTTCCTCGACTTCCTGAACCGTATTAAAAACTTCTGGAAAAATACACATTGGACGAACATCATATCAATCATCACCACCACATTTCAGCAATTTATGACTGCACCAGACATACTATCAAAAATAATGGCAATTGTCGGTGGAGTAACGAAATTCTTTGGTACCGACAATGGAAATTAGACCTACCAGGAAACAAAACCTTCGTTTTTGTAACTTTAACGCCTCAGGACTACACAACAAAAAGACCTATTAAATGAATTCGTAGAAGAAAACAAGATCGACATACTATTTGTTACTGAAACACATTTACGTCTAACACAATCATTTAAACTCAGGAATATGGTATGCCACCGAACGGACCGAACCAACCGACAGGGAGGCGGAACGGCCATCTTCATTCGCTCACGTATACGACACAATCCTGAAATTACGCCACAAATGACATCATTAGAAGCCACAATAGTTAAAATAGAAACAGTACAAGGAAAAATAACCCTGGTGGCTGCATACTTCAGCCCCAGAGCAATATTCGAAGAAAACGACTTGCTACAAATATTTGATAACAACAACAAAATCTTACTGGCCGGCGACTTAAATGCAAAAAACACCACGTGGAATGCCCGACGAAACAATGCACGCGGAAACACACTATATAACCTACAAGGACGACTGAATGCTGCAATTTCCGCTCCTGAAGATATTACCCACATACCATTCAATCACCGCCACCAACCGGACGTTCTAGATATCTGCATAACCAAGAACCTCGATCCCGACCTGCATCTCCGAACCTTTCAAGATCTCACCTCCGACCATCTACCTGTAATCGTCCACATCGGTAACGCAATAGAACCGCCTCACCCACGACACAAAACCAATTCCAGAGATCGATAAATAATAACATTCGTCCCACCACTAAACCTAACAACTACACAAAAAATAGAAGAAGCCATCGGCTCTCTAACAGACAAAATTAAAACAGCCTATAAGAAAGCATCTACAACTAACATATTTCCTGAAACAAACGTTCACACTCTGCCACCACTTATACAAGATCTCAAGTACCTCAAAAACGCAACTAGAAGCCGATGGCTCCAAACACGCAATCCGGAAGATAGAAGACAATTAAACAGACTCAAAAAACAAATACATCACCGTGTACAAGAATGGAGAGCCGAAGTCTGGGAAGACCGTATGAGCACCCTGCAACTCCGAAACAAAGACGATTGGAAACTAATTAAAAACCAGCGACGCACAAAAACACATAAACCGGCCTTACTGCACAATAACAACCTCATCTACGACGCCTTCAGCCAGGCAGAACTATTTGCAGCCACCTACGAACAACAAAATGCAATAGAACTCAAGGAAACCAACAACCTGACATACTGCAATATCAACAACATGTGACAGCTACAGCCCAGAATATACGTCAGACACCATCTCGCGATCTACCAGAAGTAACCACTCCGGCGGAAATAAAAACAATTATCAACCGACTCGGCACAAACTCCGCTCCTGGACCGGACCTGATCTCCAACATTCAACTCCAGAACCTGCCTAGAAAGCCCTTAGTCCTACTGACCAGAATCATCAACGCCTGTTTAATCAACCATTATTTCCCACAAGCGTTGAAGATCTCCAAAATAGTACCTATCCCCAAACCTGGAAAGGACCTGAAACAACCACATAATTACAGAGCGATAAGCCTACTCCCAACAATGTCAAAGCTCCTGGAACGCATCCTGCTCCCAAGAATTCGACAACCATTACTTGACGGCAACATCATCCGACAAGAACAATTCGCATTCCGAGAAAAACTGTCAGCAGAACTCCAGGTCCTCCGTATTACAGAATATATTACACAAAACATGAACCTCTCCAAGTATACAGCCGCAGTTTTTCTAGACGTCGAGAAAGCATACGATAAAGTATGGAAGGACAACCTTGTCACGAAACTAAAAGACCAGACCGACGTACCTGAATGCTACATCAAAATGATTGATAGTTTTTTACACGACCGGAGATGCTTTGTACAGATAGATAGCAAACGATCAGCACACAAAGTGCTACAGGAAGGAATACCGCAGGGTTCGGTACTTTCGCCAACCCTATTCACCGTATATGTAAACGACATCCCGAAAACAGAAACCTCGACAATAGTGCAATTCGCAGACGATACAGCACTTCTAGAAACGCACAGACGACTATCGACAACAATAAATAGACTACAAAAACAAGTTGATCACACAGAAAAATGGGCCAAACTAAACAAGATCAAAATAAACCCAGAGAAGACAGTCGCCATCATATTTACACGCCGTCGACCATTAATCCACGACCATATCGAGTTAAGCGGAACGCAAATACCATGGACAACATCAGTAAAATACCTTGGCGTAACAATAGACAATAAAATGTTATTCAAGCAACACATAGAACAAAAACGACAACGCATATCAAGAACCATCCACGCAATTTACCCTCTTCTGGCCAGCAAAGAAATGTTTCAAAGAACAAAACTAAACATATACAAAGCCATAGTCCAACCAATGATGCTCTACGGCTGCTCGTCGTGGGGCATAACCAGTAAAACCAACAGGAAACCACTTCAGACACTTCAAAACAGATGCTTAAAGCTCATTCTTAACGCCCCATGGTGGACGAGTACAAATCGAATACACGAAGAACTAAACATGCCGACAGTGGACAACCAAATCAACACCTCCACAAGAAGACTCATCGAAAAAATAGAAAGGCTCAGACCTACCAGACAACAATTACAAGAATTGGCAACTGTAGAACCAGCCCCTTGGCATAAAATAAGAGTTCCGCTATCCATATTACAATACAACTAAGAACCAAGATGCAAATCAATCGGAAAGACCACAACAGAACAACGAAGCAACAATAAGTATATATAAAATACCAAGACTGTGGGCCTCAAGGACCAATAAACTGTGCACAAAGGCCCTCAAATGAATACAAGGTGTCCCATTTTTTGTTTCAAATAAATGGTGTCCCCAGTAAGAAAACCTACCCCGCACACTGGACCAACCTCCTCCGGAGGTAGAGCCCTTGCCAACGCACAACACACATTTTTCAAATAAAAAAAAAGGGCAAAAACTGTAGAGGAAGACAGAGATTAGAATACATCCACAAATAATTGAGGACGAAGGTTACAAGTGCTACTCTGAGATGAAGAGGTTGGCACAGGAGAGGAATTCGTCGCGGGCAGCATCAAACCAGTCAAAAGGCTGATGACCCCCCCCCCAAAAAAAAGAAAAAAAAGCACATGCTACATCACGATCTTCCATAGGTGAAAGAAGTGCACCGTGCGGTGGAAACAACACCACAGCGGTCACGCGAAGCACCGACTATCGGTACGAATGCATGTCCGCAAAGTTCAGGGACAACAGCAGCCTGTAAACACCGCTGTACAACAATTGCGAGATGAGATGGAGGGAGGTGTAATCTTAACAGAGATCTTTCAGGAAGAAAGCCTGTTAAAACACGGACAATTTCAGGTCTTTATCCCAGACACAGGACAAGTCCATCCCGTAGTTTTTATACGTTCATTCCACAACGTATTACCCAGGTCATGGAATAAGAGGCAGAGAATACAATTCGTTGCCTCACATTTACAAGCGGACGGTGCTTTATGGGCTACCGAAGCCGCAGAAAACTGTATACATTATGAACAATTTGAAAAGGCTTTTTTTGCGAAGTCCTGGTCAGTGGGCATACAAGAACGGCTTAGAAAACAGGTCTTCAGTCCAGAAATTTACAACCCAAAGCAGGATGGACTTAGAAAGTATTTCGAAAAATACATTAATTTAACGAGATACTGGGACCAGCCGGTTGCGCACGAAGATACTGTATATTACGCGTCTTGAAGGCAGAGTTGCCTGTGCACATATGGGAAAAGTTAATTACGGTCTCTGATATCGTCCTTGAATACTTTCTGTCAGTGCTCAATACCATGGACCTAATACATGAAGATGTGAAAAGTAGCACTGGCAACAATGTGACGCAGTCCGCGAATAACAGCCACAATAACAGCCGTTACGGCGGGTCACGGAGTAATGGCGGCACGTCGCAAACCCGACACGCAAATCAGAAAATAACCGATATCATCAAATGGTTCAAATGGCTCTAAGCACTATGGGACTTAACATCGGAGGTCATCAGTCCCCTAGAACTTAGAACTACTTAAACCTAACTAACCTAAGAACATCACACACATCCATGCCCTAGTCAGGATTCGGAACTGCGACCGTAGCGGTCGCGCGGTTCCAAACTGAAGCGCCTAGAACCGCTCGGCCACTTCGGCCGGCTCGGTAGCATCGCTGTTATAAAAATAATCGAAATGGGAACCGACAAAATAACAACAATCAAGACCACAATAATCAGTGGTCGCAAAATAATCAAGGGCAATGTACGACTGTAATCCAGGATAGGAATAACTGTAACCAGGACGTCCGGATGGTCGAGGTGTTTGAAACGCCACCGACGACAACGTCCGGCGCGTCAGACTAAACGCGACTGTATCGACCTGCCTGGTGCCACAGTCGCGGTACGGAGTGGGGGCAACAGTTTGAATGAACAGGCAGACATGCTACGATATAACTATGAGACTGACATCCGTCAAGAGTTGCTTAATGAGGTATACAATAATACTGAAGGTCCCTCGGAGTACGCACAAGTCGCTGTTCAATCAGTTGTGGGAGGTATTCCCACGACGTTGATTTTAGATACCGGTGCACGATAATTTCTTTAGAAAATAGCGCAGTCTTTAAAATTCCAACTTTGCCAGTTCAAATATGCGTGGTATCTGGTGCTATTGGTGCCAAAGGCCAGACTGTTACATTGCAGCCACGGATAGGTATATAATTCTAATACGGAACGGATCAATGCACGTTTCTCGTCGTGAAAAATTTAACCGTGTCTTGTCTCGTAGCATGGAATTCATGCGGGAAGGGACGTAAAGATCGACCTCCCGCATGGGAAATGCTATCCATATGAAGTTAGGTGAGGAGTTTGTTTTGAATCTGATAAAGACAGAAGCGAAACACAGCAGAGTGTGTCAAGGAATACAAGTTAAAATTATTGAGAATAAAGTGTTGTGGGTGCAAGACCATTCACGTCCAAGTATTGTCGTTAAAGCCTGTCGTGAATAAGGATTACGTTTACCAAATGGAACTCATATCGCATAGAACTTAATAACAGCCAAGCAAGTTATTCCGTCTCGTGGTTCAAACAGGATCTCCAGGTGATACAGTGGCGTATTATGGAGCCCTTCATTTCCGTCATGCAGCAGCCCATTGCTATCTGTGGGCAAGGCAGGCGGAGGGGTGCGCCTTGTTCTTGATGACCCATCGATCAACAAAATAATTATTCCAGTAAGAAGCAGGCCAAAGAAGTTTCATGATTAACGAAAGGATCTGAAAAAATATGTTCGGTAAGCATGTTTGCTCAGATGTCAAAGTATTTTGTCTTTTATATTTTATCCACCACTCTGTATTGTGAATGTATACACTTTGTGAAGTTTTATGCTGAACCTGTCATACTGCGAAGGTCTATTGCACAATGAAGAATGTGTACTAGTGTAACAAAACTAATAGACATAAATATTACCAATGAGGTTGCATAAAACTACTGACAAATGTTTGGCATAGAAGCAGTAATGACCTTTTAGTTTTAAGTATTTGCTGAATATAAGCAGTACTTAAGAGTATTTTGTCAGTGAAAAGATTATTTTCAGCATCACTTATATGAAGTCTAGAAGTTTGACAAGTCCATTACGGAAGATATTTCTGTAGAGATCATTTACAGTATAGGATAAAGGAAATTGATGAACAAAACCAAATGAGAACTGAAGGGGAATACGGAAGTGTCCGATTCTACCCGTCTGCTTGGACCCATGACGTCATCAATATGGCGGAAATGGCGCCTATCACTACATACACACGGCAACAAACACGAAAAAACTTATAAATAAGACAATAACGCCTCCCTCCAAAAATACAATCAAACTAACGAGACAACCGCGCGAAATTGGGGGCTTTAGGGAGAGGACAAGCTAAATATAACAGTAAAAAAACACACCACGATCCCAAAACACACCAGATGACGAACAAAAAAATAATTACAAAATCTACAGGAATCGGACACTTCTCTTGACCTTTATAGGTCAACGGCAGCTGACGATACCAAAACACCAACGCCTACAGCAAAAACTACGGAAATTGGAATCAGACATCTTCCTTGACCACAGTTGACAGTACCAAAACACCTATACCTACACATAAAAATACGGAAATTGGAATCGGTCATTTCCCTTGACCTATACAGGTTAAATATACCTACTGATACGAAAAAACCAACACCTACAACTACGAAAAACAAAACCAAAACCACAACACCTCAAAAATTAAAAACTCAAACATCCTTACATAAATTAAAACACATTCAATACACAAAGTATTACAACTCGAGAAAAATAGACCCAAAAAAACAATTACTTGCCACCAACAAATTTCGGCTGATCATCACACACACACACACACACACACACACACACACACACACACACACGCAGAGGACGCCATCAAACACGACAAGACGACATCTACAAACACAACCAACTCACTCTCTGCGCCGTAATGACGTCACACACCACAACACCCTTACGTCACGGGTCAAAGCAGACGGGTAGAATCGAAAGCTTCCGTTTTTATAATTTGTAGCCTAGTACAAAAGACAGATGAACTGTTATTTGTAACTAAGTGTATACAGAGCAAGAGACAGTAATAGTCAGTGTAATTAGTTATGATGGGGTAAGTATTTTTTTCAAGTTTAATTTCTATGGAATAAATATGAGATACACTTATAGATTGAATACTACCAAGTAAAGACCAATTAGTTAACCCTGGTAGTGAACTGTATATAAACAGCGTGCATTCTCTGGTCACATTTGTGCTGTATAGAGTGACACTAAATTAGGACTGATCATTTGTTGACGGGAAGATGTACAAGACATGCAATAGCTATACTTAAACTGTAAGTATTAGTATGTAAGCAGTATGAAAGACAGCATTTCTAGTTGATAAGTCAAGCACAAGCTACTACAAGGCGCTACTGGACTGATATTTTATTTTGTGTGCGAATATTTACGTGTATGCTAGTCTCTTATTTATTTCATGTGAGTTGATATGAATTCTGTTTTGAACTAGATAATTGCTATGCAGAGGTATACCGGCACTGTTCCATCAGCATGATCCATTATATGTTAAATGTGAGACCATGAGTTAAGTGAGTTCATGCGGAGCAGGAGTTTAGATTTTTGCCACATGCGTTTTCGGAGGCCTGGGTTAACTTTGTTATCGCGGTCTGCGTTGTTAGGATTTTGGTTGTGCTTTGTTCTTTGCCGATCCGTACCTAGAATAGGATAATTTCATGGGTACATGGTAGCATGACGATAATCTATGTAATTATACTCAATCTCTGAAATATAAATCGAGGGAAGTAAAGAATTTTGTGAACATCATACGACGAGCAATGCATTGTAAAATACACGGCTAACATACCAAAAACACATGTAAAGTACGCCACTTGCAAGAAAGACAAATGTAACAACCATGCCAGTTAATTTGCACAACAAGTAAAAGCGGTCCAGGAAACAGACTTGTGTTACGTGAACAGTTTAAATGTCAAACTCACCGTTGTGAAGTGCACGGCAGCCAACGCAGTGGGAAGTCCTGTGTGCACGACTTGTCTTCCATGTGTACACGCACATTGACACATGTATCCGCACACAAAAGCTTATAAAGGACATTACTGCACTGTCGAGGTAATGGACAAGTAAAAAACGGCCTCGTCAACAAACAAATACCGTGGTACAGCGTGACTAATCGTCGCCACACGCGAACTTTGCATTTATACACTGAGTTTTTTCCTCCCCCCCATGAACCATGGACCTTGCCGTTGGTGGGGAGGCTTGCGTGCCTCAGCGATACAGATAGCCGTACCGTAGGTGCAACCACAACGGAGGGGTATCTGTTGAGAGGCCAGACAAACGTGTGGTTCCTGAAGAGGGGCAGCAGCCTTTTCAGTAGTTGCAAGGGCAACAGTCTGGATGATTCACTGATCTGGCCTTGTAACAATAACCAAAACGGCCTTGCTGTGCTGGTACTGCGAACGGCTGAAAGCAAGGGGAAACTACAGCCGTAATTTTTCCCGAGGGCATGCAGCTTTACTGTATGATTACATGATGATGGCGTCCTCTTGGGTAAAATATTCCGGAGGTAAAATAGTCCCCCATTCGGATCTCAGGGCGGGGACTACTCAAGAGGATGCCGTTATCAGGAGAAAGAAAACTGGCGTTCTACGGATCGGAGCGTGGAATGTCAGATCCCTTAATCGGGCAGGTAGGTTACAAAATTTAAAAAGGGAAATGGATAGGTTGAAGTTAGATATAGTGGGAATTAGTGAAGTTCGGTGGCAGGAGGAACAAGACTTCTGGTCAGGTGACTACAGGGTTATAAACACAAAATCAAATAGGGGTAATGCAGGAGTAGGTTTAATAATGAATAGGAAAATAGGAATGCGGGTAAGCTACTACAAACAGCATAGTGAACGCATTATTGTGGCCAAGATAGATACGAAGCCCACGCCTACTACAGTAGTACAAGTTTATATGCCAACTAGCTCTGCAGATGACGAAGAAATTGAAGAAATGTATGATGAAATAAAAGAAATTATTCAGATTGTGAAGGGAGACGAAAATTTAATAGTCATGGGTGACTGGAATTCGAGTGTAGGAAAAGGGAGAGAAGGAAACATAGTAGGTGAATATGGATTGGGGGACAGAAATGAAAGAGGAAGCCGCCTGGTCGAATTTTGCACAGAGCACAACATAATCATAACTAACACTTGGTTTAAGAATCATGAAAGAAGGTTGTATACATGGAAGAACCCTGGAGATACTAAAAGGTTTCAGATAGATTATATAATGGTAAGACAGAGATTTAGGAACCAGGTTTTAAATTGTAAGACATTTCCAGGGGCAGATGTGGACTCTGACCACAATCTATTGGTTATGACCTGTAGATTAAAACTGAAGAAACTGCAAAAAGGTGGGAATTTAAGGAGATGGGACCTGGATAAACTAAAAGAACCAGAGGTTGTACAGAGATTCAGGGAGAGCATAAGGGAGCAATTGACAGGAATGGGGGAAATAAATACAGTAGAAGAAGAATGGGTAGCTTTGACGGATGAAGTAGTGAAGGCAGCAGAGGATCAAGTAGGTAAAAAGACGAGGGCTAGTAGAAATCCTTGGGTAACAGAAGAAATATTGAATTTAATTGATGAAAGGAGAAAATATAAAAATGCAGTAAGTGAAACAGGCAAAAAGGAATACAAACGTCTCAAAAATGATATCGACAGGAAGTGCAAAATGGCTAAACAGGGATGGCTAGAGGACAAATGTAAGGATGTAGAGGCCTATCTCACTAGGGGTAAGATAGATACCGCCTACAGGAAAATTAAAGAGACCTTTGGAGATAAGAGAACAACTTGTATGAATATCAAGAGCTCAGATGGAAACCCAGTTCTAAGCAAAGAAGGGAAAGCAGAAAGGTGGAAGGAGTATATAGAGGGTCTATACAAGGGCGATGTACTTGAGGACAATATTATGGAAATGGAAGAGGATGTAGATGAAGATGAAATGGGAGATATGATACTGCGTGAAGAGTTTGACAGAGCACTGAAAGACCTGAGTCGAAACAAGGCCCCCGGAGTAGACAATATTCCATTGGAACTACTGACGGCCGTGGGAGAGCCAGTCCTGACAAAACTCTACCATCTGGTGAGCAAGATGTATGAAACAGGCGAAATACCCTCAGACTTCAAGAAGAATATAATAATTCCAATCCCAAAGAAAGCAGGTGTTGACAGATGTGAAAATTACCGAACTATCAGCTTAATAAGTCACAGCTGCAAAATACTAACACGAATTCTTTACAGACGAATGGAAAAACTAGTAGAAGCCAACCTCGGGGAAGATCAGTTTGGATTCCGTAGAAACACTGGAACATGTGAGGCAATACTGACCTTACGACTTATCTTAGAAGAAAGATTAAGGAAAGGCAAACCTACGTTTCTAGCATTTGTAGACTTAGAGAAAGCTTTTGACAATGTTGACTGGAATACTCTCTTTCACATTTTAAAGGTGGCAGGGGTAAAATACAGGGAGCGAAAGGCTATTTACAATTTGTACAGAAACCAGATGGCAGTTATAAGAGTCGAGGGACATGAAAGGGAAGCAGTGGTTGGGAAGGGAGTAAGACAGGGTTGTAGCCTCTCCCCGATGTTGTTCAATCTGTATATTGAGCAAGCAGTAAAGGAAACAAAAGAAAAATTCGGAGTAGGTATTAAAATTCATGGAGAAGAAATAAAAACTTTGAGGTTCGCCGATGACATTGTAATTCTGTCCGAGACAGCAAAGGACTTGGAAGAGCAGTTGAATGGAATGGACAGTGTCTTGAAAGGAGGATATAAGATGAACATCAACAAAAGCAAAACAAGGATAATGGAATGTAGTCTAATTAAGTCGGGTGATGCTGAGGGAATTAGATTAGGAAATGAGGCACTTAAAGTAGTAAAGGAGTTTTGCTATTTGGGGAGCAAAATAACTGATGATGGTCGAAGTAGAGAGGATATAAAATGTAGGCTGGCAATGGCAAGGAAAGCGTTTCTGAAGAAGAGAAATTTGTTAACATCCAGTATTGATTTAAGTGTCAGGAAGTCATTTCTGAAAGTATTCGTATGGAGTGTAGCCATGTATGGAAGTGAAACATGGACGATAAATAGTTTGGACAAGAAGAGAATAGAAGCTTTCGAAATGTGGTGCTACAGAAGAATGCTGAAGATTAGATGGGTAGATCACATAACTAATGTGGAAGTATTGAACAGGATTGGGGAGAAGAGAAGTTTGTGGCACAACTTGACCAGAAGAAGGGATCGGTTGGTAGGACATGTTCTGAGGCATCAAGGGATCACCAATTTAGTATTGGAGGGCAGCGTGGAGGGTAAAAATCGTAGAGGGAGACCAAGAGATGAATACACTAAGCAGATTCAGAAGGATGTAGGTTGCAGTAGGTACTGGGAGATGAAAAAGCTTGCACAGGATAGAGTAGCATGGAGAGCTGCATCAAACCAGTCTCAGGACTGAAGACCACAACAACAACAAATTTTTTTTTACGTAACAATTCTAAGCAGTGAAGTTCTTGAAACACCTATGGTGAACGCTTAAAAGCATAAACGAGTACTGTTCGTTGATAAACTCAACGGACAAGAACCCTATACCCACAGAACACCAATATAGCCTATACCCGACTCACTTTGTTTGTCTGTAGACAGTGGTGCCAACTACAATGTAGTGGGAAGTAAAGGTCCCTAAAGATAGAACTTGATCGCAAGGACAATACATACGAAAGACAATTGTGAAAGTGAAATCTATTGCACTAATCAAATTTTCCCAAGGTCAGCTGTGCGATATTGAACTAATTTTTGTGGAGCTGATACAGCTTTGCTTTGATTTTGATATATCAACGGCCGCAGCCGGTCGTCACGTGTATGGAGCAAGCGTGACGGGGCTGAAGCCACCAGGGCAGTTGGCACGCTTTCAAGCTATGATGTGCGTTCAGCTGGGCAGCATGTTTCTTGGAATCGCCCGCCGCCAGAGTCCACTGTCACGCCTCCACAACAGAGCGCTCCAAATGCAGAAGGTGTTGTAATGTGTCGATTGGACGCGCCCCGCGTGTTTCGTCGTTACGCACAAGTGCGTCAAGATTATTGAAAAAAATCAGTAAAAAAGGAAAAGAGTTAACAAACTCAGACAGAACTTATGTCTCTAATATTGCATTTCTGTATATTTACTAGAAGTTAGTGAGCATTTTCTAAAAGACAAATGTATTTCAACGAACTGTAGGAAAAGGCACACGAAGACAGCAGAGTGTATGTACCGAACAATTTCTCTAAAAGAACTGTCAAGTGGACAGTGTATTTTGTTAATGATTCTATTGGAATATGATGTTTATTTATTCCTCTATAACACAATGTATAGTAATTTTACCACAGTTGAACCCTTGTTCTGTATTTGTAGGGACAAAATAAGAAACAAGTGTTCGAGCTTGCAATGAAATGTTACTTTTGAGTAATAAATAGAATATGCCCCAAACTTTTAATTAAGGCTAAAATATATTAAGAATAAATTTTCTCTCTGTAAATAAACCAGTAAAGTAAGGAGGAAAGGCCATGATTTAATGTATGGGATGTCTTTTTTTGTGTTCCGATAAACAATGTTGCAGAGAAATGTTTTACATCGAAACTTTACGCTCTGTAAAGGAAGTTGAAGGCACTCGCCGTAATTTGTTTTGGACTATATAAAAGCAGGAGCTGCGAGCTCTCTCTCTCTCTCTCTCTCTCTCTCTCTCTCTCTCTCTCTCTTTCCTGTTTTCGATGGCTGTTACATAAGATGTAAGTGTCACTATCGTATATGTAACTTTTGGTTACAAAATTGCGTTAATTTTATTATGAAACCCGTGTTTGAATTAAGAACCTACTTTCCTCTTCCATTAATGTCACCTCCCAATTTATTACACTGCATTTTAGAAATTTTTCAGGCTTCAGTCGAACGCTGCTAGTGTTCAATCGGAATTTACTTTATCAAACTTTTATTTCAGCGTCCCTGAGATCTGTTTTACAGATATTTTCTATCAGCGTCTGGTCAAGGTAATTACTCAAACTGCGTAATTTTGAGATTGGTCACTGGCCTCTAAACAATGCCGTCGGTCAACGTTCTCGTCGATCTGATGGGATTCTGATGCTGGATGGCGGAATGAAAATTCATTCCAAAGCAAGTAAAAATTTTCTATTCACCATTTTACCATTTCAGAAGCTTTGCCACCAACATAAGTGATATATATAATACTATTTTATTCTTTTAAATATCAGTAATTTTCTAAGACAAACAGCAACTCTTTAGTATCGCTGTGAAGGCAGCACCATTTTGCAAAGGAACAACTTTCTTTCCAAGTTTCTTAGTTAAATTTAACTAGCGTTGGCATGAATAACACTAATCAATACAATGGTAGGCAGATTAATGTTAATACCTGTACAGATTAAGGCCTACAATTTGCTCATCTTTTGTTAATGTAAATCTTGACTCATCCTACACGCCTGAAAGTTCTCCTCTTTCATGGGATTTTGTCTCAGATCACATTTTGTGCTTTGTACTGGAAACAGAAGTAATCATCTCCGTGTATAGAGAGAGAAGCATTATTGTGCAGACTACAGATTAGGAAAACCGACGAAAATATCTGTGTACTATTTCACAATCCTTGCAGAGATATTTCCATGAGCTGTAAGTTGGGATGTATCGTCGTTATTAGAAGTAAAACTTGATTAAAGATTTATGTACAGGGTGTCCCATTTATCTTGATCACCCTAAATAATTGTTTGTCCAGATGCATATTACAAAATGTTTCAAGCAAATGTTCTTTAGCCGTCAGGGGGACATCAATCAGCATGATTGCCTTCATTGTAGCTCTGTTTTTTACAAAGATATGAACAGCGGTATGACTTTTCTAAATGGCACCCTGTATTTTTCATTTGGTAATTCATTTCCTCCCCTACAGGCCTATTCAAAAATGTATCACAGTGTGCCATTCACTGACTCACTGCGTTATTAATTACATAACACAATATTGACTTTGAGTCCAGGATCACAATCTCGTCCACTTGCTGGAGTTGTCAGAAAACAAA
Source organism: Schistocerca piceifrons (assembly GCF_021461385.2). Classification (NCBI taxonomy): domain Eukaryota; kingdom Metazoa; phylum Arthropoda; class Insecta; order Orthoptera; family Acrididae; genus Schistocerca; species Schistocerca piceifrons. Next base: position 16,723,964 of record NC_060138.1, read on the forward strand.
TGAAAACCAAGGAAGAACATAACACAAAATTGAGCTTGACTCTCCTGTACCAATATCCAAAGGTGCTCAAAGTGGTGACCCTGGACACCGATTCACTGGTGCACTCGTTGAATAAAACACTTATTTACTGCTTCCAGTGTTGCCTTGAAGACAATTACAAGCAAGCACGATACGTTTCTGCATGTCCTCTGGAGTTATGGAATATCGCGGTAGACAACGTCTTTAATGCATCCCCAAAGAAAAAAGTCCAGAGGATTTAAATCAGGAGATCTAAGTAAATGTTACTCCTCGACCAATCCATCTGGCAGGATACCTTCCATTCAGAACACGACATGCACTCAAGGTATTATGTGGTGGACATCCATCGTGTTGATACCACATAAGCATTCTGGTTCTTAACGGCACTTTATCCAGAAGAGGAGGAAGAATTCGTCTGATGAAGTTGGCGTACGCTGTGCCGTTTATACTACCATTGATGAAATAAGGGCCAATAATTGTAGTAACAAGCATCTCACACCAGACGTTAACTCTCCATTGACGCTGATGATCCACCTGTCCAAGCCATCGTGGGTTGTCGCTGGACCAATAATGCATGTTCCTTGTATTTAGCTGTCCTTTATTTGAAAGGGAACATTCATCGGTAAACAGAACATTGGAGAAGAAGTTCAGGTTGGTGAGGATTTGCTGCTGTGCCCACTGACAGGACTGTACACGATTCTGGCAATCATTGCCGTGCAATTCTCGATGTAGGTGTACATGGTACGGATGGAACCGGTGACGTGTAGGAATACGATATGCACTGGTTTTAGGAATGCCAGTCTCGTTTTCAAGCAGTCGTGTGCTCACACGTGGATTCTTAGCAACGGAAGCGAGAACAGTAACTTCGGCAGGTTCGTCTGTGCGAGTGCTACGACTGTTGCGTTGTCGATGGTTGAAACTTCCCGTTTCCTGAAGCGTCGCAACAAGACGAGAAACCATCCGTCGGGATGGTGGGTTCTTGTCAGGATATCGCTCTCTGTACAGTTCCGCTGCCTGCGTAGCATTTCGCCTACCTTCAACAACAACAGTCAAAGAAACGTTATGTCGATGCCGTTTGTGGGAAGGACAGCCTTTACTGTATGCCTACTCTACACAACAGTACTAAAGTACTTTACTAAATGTACCCGCACATAAGAAAACAGTATTGCAATTACTGTTCTGCTAACTTACATTGCCCATAGATGAGTAACATTTCTACCTTGTCTTCGTTGGTGTACATTCTAGACGCTCTAAGCGCTGGGAGCGTCAACGTCAATGTTTTGTTAGGTAATTAATAACGTTGTGTTTCAGTGAGTGGTACACTGTGATACATTTTTAAATAGGTCTTTAGGAGAGGAAATGAACTGCCGAATAAAAAATAAAGGGTGCCATTTAGAACAGTCATACCGCTGTTCATATCTTTGTAAAAGACAAAGCTACAACGAAGGCAATCATGCTGATTGATGTTCCCTGACGGCTAAAGGACATTTGCTTGAAACATTTTGTAATTTGCATCTGGACAAACAGTTATTTAGGGTGGTCAAGATAAATTGGACACCCTATATATATATATCCAGTCGGTATCTGACTGGATTACCAAAATATAGATGCTTACTTTACGTAAAAACAGGCATTGCGGATGTAAGGGATTTAATTTCTTATAAAAGCATAACAAAACGTTTCACAGGTATTGTTCAGGAATCGTCGTTTTGTCTTTAAATCCGGTGGAAGCGATGAACTAACAACCTCAGGGTTCAACAAATACAAATATTCACTGCAAAACGGTAATTCTGTTTCCAGAATGAGATCTTCACTCTGCAGCGGAGTGTGCGCTGATATGAAACTTCCTGGCAGATTAAAACCGTGTGCCCGACCGAGACTCGAACTCGGGACCTTTGCTTTTCGCGGGCAAGTGCTCTACCATCTGAGCTACCGAAGCACGACTCAGGCCCGGTACTCACAGCTCTACTCCTGCCAGTACCTCGTAATTCTGTTGCTTGTAAACATAATTGTCAGCACGTTTCACCTGGCCACATGTAAAACCGATAACCATTGCATTAGTATTAGAAATTTCAGAGAAATTCGGTTAACTGCACTGCTACGTATGCAATTTCAGTTATAAATGAGAGAAACTGTAACTGTTAATTCCACATAGTTCGTAATGATGGAAACTCGGCTTCTTGCCCCGTATCACTTGTCTTAGATGTTGGTTTCAAACCTCAACACGGCAGAGATACGGGTGTGCACAGTCCATGTTATTTATGCTCTATGGCTAGAGACATTCTGCTGTTGGCTGTTCGGAGATGGAGCCAGGCGTTGCTGCTGGCTGTTGGTGAGTTCGATTTGACTTTTCCAGCATGTGTTAAATTAAAAGCATAATGCTTCTCTAATTTCAGGGGTTCCGATTTATTCTGTTATCTGGGTTCGCTCTGGAGCATTGTTGCGTGGAATGTTCGCCACAACGCGATGATTAGGACAAGTCAGGGCAATCTTTACCATGGCGAAATATGAGGATAATTGTGTCTTCATGTGCATGTTTTTCTGTCTGTTCTTTCCAGCCCCAGCTTTACGTGAGATCGGAAATACCGATTTCTGCGTGTGTTCTGTTCCTCCATGTGTTTTTCGTTCAGTGAACCGTGAGCTCTAACTTCCATATTTCAGTGCGTGACCCTAATAGATTAAATGATCAGCATATAGCGCGCTAATAGAGCACCTTTATGTCCATAATTTTGTGGAGTTTGAATAACCTCTTTTGTTTGTGAGGACGACGTGTTGCTTGAGCAAGTGGGGCCTTTGGCCTTTCTGGTCTCGTTGATCTATTCGCAGCTTCCTCTGTCTTTCGTAACCGTGTATTCGTCCTTCCGTAAATGAGTGATTTTTATTTGTTTCAACAAGTTGTGTCTCAATGAGTAATTTATTCACTCGTGTGTTCTTTCACTTTCATCATCTGTATTGTGAACGCGAGTTCCCGTATCTTGCTTCAGTTATTCATTCGATAGAAATCTCTTTGCCACAATTGCTTCCTTATGGGGATGGTTAATTTCTCTCTTTTCATGTGTGCGTCCAGTGTGTACGTTCTTTTACGTTTCCTTTCCATGTAACTGATCACGACAAACGAAGTTTTATTAGTTTAACAAGTTGTGGTGGGTAGTTTTAACGCTCAGGCACCAGCCAGATTTTGGATTAGAATTTTTTCCGTTTTTGTTTACACTGTGTAAATTAAAAATAAACGTTCTCGGTGAATAGTTGGTCGGTGCACGTCCTCCTGTCGACCGCACAGGACGGCATCGCTACGTTAAGAACTCAAAGCAGGCGCATTTCACGTGTCCTGCGCAACTACTGGACAATACGGTTCGAGCGAATGACTATTGTACGTCCCATAAGGACCAGCGGAGCTGATAACGCATTTGCATTACGAAATTACGCACCCACTTGCGAGACGTCATCCTCGCTGGATTATGCAGACATGTGGAAAGCAGTTGCTCCGAGAGGCGGATTACGAGCCGGCGGAGTACGTGCCGAAGTACGCGACAGACCTTTACGGGGCACGAACGCGCCACTACAGCGCCCGGTGGCGCCGAAACCCGCGGCGCGGCCGGAGGGATGTGACCGCCGTGGCAATGAGCGTAGTATCACTCGCGCCGAGACCGACCACGGGGTCGTTATCGACGGAATAGTAGTAGCAGCAGGTGGCGATAACAATAATAATTGTCGGAGAAATTATTACAGTAATGACAGGCCGTATGAGTGCAATCGCAGGGACGCTGGGAACGGGGGAAGAAATATTCACGAACTCCTCGCGTTGGGAACCCCACGAAAACAGGACGGGATAGTGGGGTCACCTCCAGGAGTTCAAATTAAGCCCGCTGGTCCCTGGCATAAACCGTCAAACACGAGCGAGGGGACAGAACGATGCGGCACACGAAGAAGTCACAAACAGGTCAAGTGGGAGAGTCTTGTTCGTAGGGAAGTACGGCGGCAGGGAAAGTCTGTTGCAGGAGGCTCCGAGCAATAAAATTCCAGTTATTAACTCTGGATGTGACAATCCCAGTTATGGAGGTACATCTGAAGTGCTTTCTCGATACCAGCAGCCTCTTTCCTATTATCAGGGCATGTGAGCAGGCTGGGGCGTGGGCGTGGCCCGTTTTCCAGGTGCGAGAGACGAGAGCGACGGGCGCGATTTGTGGGAAAAGCGTGGAGATGAAACGGCGATCTCGAATCAATTTTACGTGCCAGGGGAATGAATTACAAGTTAATTTTTGTGTAGTAGCTCTGATGAATGTTGTGGTCATGTTGGGGACCGATTTTGTGAGTATCCGCAACGCTGTGATGGACGTTTGTGGTGGAATTATGACGATGAATGTCGGGTGTGACCCGTCAGTCCGATTTTTGACGAATGCGTGCTATGCGGAGAATCCGAAGTGTGCTGCCTCAGGTTTCCCACTCGAACTGAGTCACAACCTGAACTTCAGGCCACCGTTAATCTGGTAGATGGGACGGATTGCCTGTCTAATGAACACGGACGGAGGACTGTTTTTGCTAGTATTATGGAGAGGCGTACTGCTCGTGTCAGAACCACGGACACGGACAGGAAGGTTTTGCGTCGTGTCTTAGAGGAACGCGTGGGTGCATTCTCGGACACGCCACGGGCGGAAGAGAGGTTTCATTACAAGTTTAGCGTGCCCGAACACGAACCCTTCTTTCCAACATCGTACTCCATTCCACTTGCACACAAAGCAAGTATAGAGAAAGAATTAAATAAGATCAAGCAGCAGGGAATAACCGAGCGAGCGTCAAGTTCCCGTAACTCACCTTCGCTGGCTGTCCCAAAACGTCACAACTCTGTTCTCTTGATTCTGCACTGCAGGCAGATTAACACGGTGATACTGTCGGAGACAAACAGGGGAGAAGGTTTTCAAAAACCCCTGTAACGCTTACACGTCGTAAAAATACTATCGCCGATCGATCTCCTACGGAGTTATTGGCAGTTCGCATCTTTTTTTTCTTTTTTTTTTACTCATTTTGATCGATATAGTTCGTTGCATTTGCTCGGGGCGGATGTCACAAGACATCCGTTCAAATTGATCATTGGTTCCCTGACTCAGTTTTTTATTACGGAGAGCACGCAGCCCTCTGACCGAACACGCTGAGCCACCATGCCGGCTGGCCTCGGATCAGCCCTGCCTGCAGTACACTGCCTTCTTGTGCTACGGAAATGGTTTCCAGTTCCACCGCTTCCCGTTTGGTCTGAATGTTTCTTAAGCCGCCTTCATCAAAGGCCTAAATAGCATCTTACCAGATGGCTCGAAAACGCGAGTCACGATTTCTACCGACATACTTATTGTGGAGAAGTCGTGGGCGACTGCTAAGCGACAGTTAAGGAGGTTCGTAGGTCTCTGTAGTTTCTACAAGCATTTCATAAACCTAAGACTACTATCCACTGCACGTCTGTGTTCCCTGACACCAAAGAACACCGACCGAATACGGGATCAGCAGGTGCAAGGCGAATTCGTGACTTGCGCCTCGTGGCTGATAGTTTGTCGAATAGGCTGGAAAACCATTTTTTTCGCGAGCTGGGTGCTCTCTCACAGCAAATGTAATTATTCTGTAACCCAGCTCGAGGCGCAAGTGGTCGTCTGGGCATTTGAGAACTTTCGGTTTTCCCTACTCAGCAGGACGAGGAGACTGCTCACTGACCACCAGAGCTACAGTTCCTAATAAAGGCGAGAATTGCACACTGTAGATTAGGTAGGTATCTCCAGGAACTTAATTTCAGTGTCAGACACATTCCTGCCGAGAAGAACTCACAGGGCGCGATCGTTTGTTTCAGTAGGACTTACTGATGCGGAGGAAGGAGGCCCAGGCGAGAGTAATGTTAGTATTGTGTACATAAAGGACGTCACATTTCAGAACACAACTGCCTCACCCAGCGATATCGGCTGCGAACAGGATAAGGAGGAGGCGCCGCAAGATACCGAGAAGTGGCACGATAAACGCGATGCCGCCCTAGCGCGGTACTGTGCAGTGCGCGCCGGTATCTTATTTGAGAGGCGAGGTGCTGACGATGGCAGGTGACTATTAACAATACGTGACGGAGCTTGTGAACAGACTGGTGCGGTACGTGCACTTGAGCGGCAGCCGCTTAGGAGGGCAGAAATGCTTAGAAAAGCTACGGGAGTGCTGTGACTTGTGCACTGTGCCTAGGCGTGTTCGTCGGGTGATCACAGTCTGGAAGCCCTGCCGGCCACTGTGTCGCGTGCTGCACGAACCAGTCCAGCAGGCTTAGCGACCCACAGCTGTCGACCACCCTCTTGGACGCCAATACATCCAATTATTCCGACGAACCTTAGGGACCTGGCAGCTGTCCAAAGAAACGTCAAGGTAAAGGTCTATTTGACGTGTTGTTTTTTTATTTTTATTTATTTATTTTTGAGGGATGGTTTCAGCTTTGCGTGCTTTACTTACGTTTTGCAGTATAAATAGGGCAATTAAGAATACTGTGAATTGTTTCCAGATAGGATATTGTATATGTTTTTCTGGAACTCTGCATAATCCTCGTTCCAATGTGTATGTTTAAGGAATACACCTGCTAACTGTCTCTCGTATACCTATAGGCGGTACAAGAAGTACCAGGAAGAGGAGGTGAGTGACTGGCCATACAACGTTTCGTACTTAATGTCATTCTACGCTTCTGATGAAGCTTGTGCTCCACCAAGCAGTGAGTAATTTAATCTCGATGTACTTATGCCTTGATGATATAATTTATGTTTTGTGAGGTTGCATGTAAGTGTAATTACGATTCTATTTCAGGAGTGCTGTGTTATCTACATTTTCTTATACCATAAAGTAATCCCTGTCTTAATACGCACGTTCGAGGAACGCCAGTGAATCTTTTCCATTGTGACGATAAATAGTTGCTGCGAGCAACAGAGAGAGTAGGCGTACCGGTGGTATAACGCATCGTGTGAACGACAGCAGGTCTGGGTAATGGCACCTGTGTTCTAATCTTTAGACTATGTGAGGATGAATCTAGAAGTAGTTTAGTAGGTGCGAGTGTGTGTGTGTGTTAACCCTGTGTTGTACTAATTCCTACACCAAAGGATTAATCATTCTCTTTTCAGGCCCTATGAAATGCTCATCGTTAATACAATGTTGGAAAACAAAACATTGTCTAATCCCGCAGATACCCTGCTTTCAGCCAGCGAGCGGCGCCATCAGAGTTGACACACCAAGTCGCTACAACCGTTTACGCAGAGCGTCAACTTTGCAGCGATAAAAAGCACACTTAGAATTCACTTAGAAGGGTAAAACTAGATTTGTTTTCTTCAGAAAACTCTAAATAATTTTATAATGAAAAACAAAACAAAAAAACGTTAATTTCGTCATTTTCATCGTTCCAGCTCCCCTTAAGAAAGAATTACAAGCTACGCTAGACCAAGTGATTATTGAACCGGCAGTTAGTCCGTATATAAACCCGCTCCATATTGTTGCGAAAAAGGATGGCTCACTTCGCCTCGTACTTGATTCCTGTCACGTCAACGACATTACTATTAATGAAACTGATCGCCCACAGACACTAGAGGAACTTCTATAGAAATTTCATGGTACTACTGTTTACTCCACCTTAGATTTTCAATCTGAAATTTCGCAGACAGTACATAGAGTCTGTCTGTTTTGGTGATTGTTATCAATTTTGCAAATTAGCGTTTGGTCTAACAATTTCTTCAGCAGCATTTATTCGTGGTCTGAATTCAATACTTCCGACAGAACTTAAAGATAGAATCACAACATATGTAGACGACATCCTCAACGCAGAAGCTAACTGGTCTCAACATAATTTCATTCTTGAACAGCTGTTACAAGCTTTTCGTGCACAAGGACTCACAGTTAACCTTAGCAAGTCGCACTTTGGCAGAACCTCCATAAAATTTCTTGGACATGTAATATCAGCAGAAGGCATTGCACCTAACCCAGAAAAACTTCAAACGTTACGTGACATTACTGTTCCAACGACCAAGAAACAACTACGCAGCTTCCTAGGATTGATTAACTTTTTTCATAAATTTATTCATTGCTCTGCTTTAGACACCCCTAGACTATGCCAGTTGACTGTAAAAACACTATTTGGTCCCAGGACAGCTAAGCACAATCTGAATTTCTTAATCTGAAACATGACTTTTGGCATGCATCGCTTTTGTCACACCCAGATACCACCAAAAATTTTTCCATTGCCACTGACAGTTCTAACACTGCTCTAGGCATACATATTTTTCAGGAAGTTGAAGAATACGGTACTACAGTAATCAAAAACATTGCCTTTGCAAGTCGCATTCTGTCACCCGCTGAATGCAATTATTCTGTTACAGAGCTTGAAACATTATGTGTTGTATGGGCATTTAACAATTTAGGCATTTTCTTTATGGGACACATACTACCGTTTACACAGATCATAGAGCTATACAATTTTTACTTTCCGCTAAATTTACACATGCCAGGTCAAGCAGATGGAAACTTTATTTACAGGAATTTAATTTTACAATTGTTCACATTCCCGGTACAAAAAATATTGCAGCAGACGCACTATCCCGTTCTCTCAGCAACAATCAGCAAGACGTCACAACCAACTTCTGCCAAACAAATTTCAGCTTCATATATATTCAACAAGTTGTATTTGAAAATTTTATTTCGTCGTCACTACGAGACATAGCGAAAGAACAGAACAAATACAACATGTGGAAAGAAATTAAATACGTTTGGCACGATAGGAATAATGTCACCATTGGAAACAATTATACTGTACGCAATAACATTCTGTTTCACCGTTCTCGCCCTGACAGCAACAACTAGCTACTCTGTATTGCTGACGAATTGGTTATCAAATTAATTTCGTATACTCATTTAAGCTACGCACATTATGGAGCCAGAAAATGTTTTCTTATCCTACGACAGAATTGTTATTTTGCCAACATGGACAAATGTATTCGACGAGTTTTAGTGTCATGTAAAATCTGCCAGAAAGATAAATCAGACACGACTTCACGTATTGCACTGTTATATCATATTGTACCCATTAAATTAAGGCATATGACCGCTGTAGACATTTTTGGACCGATTTCCAGATCTAATAGGGGTTTTTGTTACATCTTTGTCACTGTTGAACTCACTTCGAAATTTGTTACCTTCACTCCGCTACGCAAAGCTACTGCTAAATCTATTTCAAATTCATTTGTAAAACATTTTCTACCTCATGTAGGTCATGTATTGAAAGCAATTTCCAACAATGGACCACAGTTTCGATCTGCGACATGGACACGTATGTTACAAGCTAGAAACATTTCTCTGATCTATATGTCCAAGCACCACGCTTCTTGGAATCCTTCTGAACGACTGATGAAAAAAAATTGGTAAACTATGTAGAATATACTGCCATAAAAGACATCTTGATTGGGACACAAACATATTCTCATTCCAGGATGTAATTAACTCTATACCAAATGAATCTACTATGTTATCTCCTACTGTTATCTTGAAAAACGTCGAACCACCCAACAAAATTAAAGAATTGGTATTTTTTCCTACATCTCGTCGACTACGCCACTATGACATAATTGACATTGCGTCCGCAGCTCGTGGTCGTGCGGTAGCGTTCTCGCTTCCCACGCCCGGGTTTCCGGGTTCGATTCCCGGCGGGGTCAGGGATTTTCTCTGCCTCGTGATGACTGGGTGTTGTGTGCTGTCCTTAGGTTAGTTAGGTTTAAGTAGTTCTAAGTTCTAGGGGACTGATGACCATAGATGTTAAGTCCCATAGTGCTCAGAGTCATTTGACCCAATTGACATTGCACTCAACAATATCAAGGGTGCTGTACAGCGCCGCAGAAGACAGCAAAAACAGGTTTGTAAATGCCATGAATTTCACATAGGAAAGAAGATATTAGAGTGCACGCACTATTTATCCAACAGAGGAAAGAGCAGATTCAGTAAATTTGAGCTTCTATACGCTGGTCCATATAGAATTCGCAGCATTCCTCATCCCAATGTAGTACATATTGAAACTTTAAGAACCAGAAAATCCAAGGGCAACCACCACATTGCAAACATTAAACCCTTTATAGAATGAACATACTTTATAATTTATCACACTGTAATGCCATTTCTCCTGATACAATTACATTTATATGACCATTTACTGAATATGATCGCATTTTTCTTGGCAAGTGCCCGGAAAGGTAAGGTTAGCAGGTCGCTTTTCTTGTCGTTATATATCAGACTGTGCACATTTTCTAAATGACATAACTTTCTTCGGAAAGTCCCAATAAGTTGAACATCAAGTCAATCCATGCACTATTATCACAGGCCTGAGACATTTTCCACTTTGTAATGTATATATGATAGTTTTCATATATAAAGTAGAATATTCTCTGTATGCACTATGTAGTCTTTAAGATACAACAAACACCAGTTGAACTTCACATTTTGCCTTATGATATCCCAGTATCTTGACTGTTCTCCATTTTTATGCTACTACATTATGATATTTTGTACACACTTCAGCAGTTGGGAATATTCTTGTCTATGGTTTTGACCTAATACATTTTCTGTCATGCTATGCTGTATGCTCAAGTATATCATTAGAAACATGAGTTCCTTCAATGAGTATATGATATAAGCGCAAGACAATAATCCATATTCATCATTTTCAGAAAGCAATACCCTGTAAGAGAAATAAATTGAACAACCACAGTATTTACTGTAAAATGACATGGATATTTTACTATCAGAATGAAAGAAAGAAGATTTTTTTGTCATGAAAAGTAAATGGGTCAGAATTAACAAGCATTAACAAGAATATACAGGGTGATTCAAAAAGAATACCACAACTTTAAAAATGTGTATTTAATGAAAGAAACATAATATAACCTTCTGTTATGCATCATTACAAAGAGTATTTAAAAAGGTTTTTTTTCACTCAAAAACAAGTGCAGAGATGTTCAATATGGCCCCCTCCAGACACACGAGCAATATCAACCCAATACTCCAACTCGTTCCACACTCTCTGTAGCATATCAGGCGTAACAGTTTGGATAGCTGCTGTTATTTCTCGTTTCAAATCATCAATGGTGGCTGGGAGAGGTGGCCGAAACACCATATCCTTAACATACCCTCATAAGAAAAAATCGCAGGGGGTAAGATCAGGGCTTCTTGGAGGCCAGTGATGAAGTGCTCTGTCATGGGCTGCCTGGCGGCCGATCCATCGCCTCGGGTAGTTGACGTTCAGGTAGTTACGGACAGATAAGTCCCACCTATCAGGAGGTTTAACACCATACTTCGTTCGAAATGCACGCTGAACAACTGTCGTCAATTCACTTCTGCCGTACTCAATAACACAAAAAGATTTCTGTTGAGCGGTCGCCATCTTAGCATCAACTGACGCTGACGCCTAGTCAACAGCGCCTCAAGCGAACAAATGTACAACTAAATGAAACTTTATAGCTCCATTAATTCGCTGACAGATAGTGCTTAGCTCTGCCTTTTGTCGTTGCAGAGTTTTAAATTCCTAAAGTTGTGGTATTCTTTTTGAATCACCCTGTACTATACACACTGTATGATAGCAGTCTTGAATAATTATGTTTCTTTCAGAATGTGACGCAACTGTGGCAGGCTCTCGGACAAAACTACACATGTTAATTTTAATGATGAAATATGCTAGAAGTGTGAAATTCTGTAATATATGAAATAATGAATGATGATGAATAGTTGTATGAAGAATATGGTAATATGAATGATGAAGTTTTTCTTTGCAGATGATGATAATGATGAAGTTAAGAGATGCTATGTAGTTGCCGGCCGGTGTGGCCGTGCGGTTCTAGGCACTTCAGTCTGGAACTGCGTGACCGCTACGGTCGCAGGTTCGAAACCTGTCTGGGGCATGGATGTGTGTGATGTCCTTAGGTTAGTTAGGTTTAAGTCATTCTAAGTTCTAGGGGACTGATGACCTCATATGTTAAGTCCCATAGTGCTCAGAGCCATTTTTTTGCTATGTAGTCATTTAAGTATTTGCTGCAGTTCTTTTTGACAGTATGTCATATGTCGCGTAGTATAATGACTGAATGTTTTGGGAAAGACAGCTAGAGTACATACATATTAAGTACACGTTCCATTACCTGTTAGTTCGAAGTTTACTACTTTTCAGCATAATATGAACACATTTCTCCTTTCAGCTCAATAATCCACTTTGTATTTTTTCCAGGAGAAGCTTTTCATGATATTAAGATCATTTCTGAAATATGTCCTGATGTTATATGGTATAGGCACTTAGTTATTAAACCTGTTCCAGTACTTGCATTTTACCCAGTTGTTTCCATGATTCATGAATGTGATCACAGATACTCTACTTGATTGCTGGCCTTGCTGCAGCTGACTCATAACGAATGACAAACGACTTTCATTACTTTATATCCAGCAGTATATAAAAGGCAAATATTTTCATTCTCCAGCAGTTAAATATTAATCCCAATGCAATGCATTGCTAATACACAAAAAATTATCTCTAGTCCCAATTATTACCAGTACACAAATAAATAATGATACTAGTCTACAAAATATTGCTAGTCCAAAATATAATGCAATATTCAATTCTGTCTGTTGTATTGCTTCCATTAACCGTATGTATGATTAGGCTAAGCACCTTGAGTACTTGGTCAGATGCATTACATTTTAAATACATCTTATGTCACTCGCATAATATCATATGCACGCACTAGCAGCTTATTGCTACATGCAATAACTCCTGTTTTTGAAGAATGACTTCCATATCATTTGTCATACATAATGAAACAACAGGCCACTGAGTGCCAACACTTATTTAATTAAGATGATATAACAGTAAGTACTTCTGAATGATGCTTTGTAATGCTCAATGAATGCTTTGTAATACATAATGAAACAACAAACCATTGAATGCCAACACTTATTTAATGAAGATGATCTACCAATAGACACTTCTGAATGATGCTTTGTAATGCTCAATGAATGCCTTGTAATACATAATGAAACAACAGGACACTGAATGCCAACTGTTATTCAACTAAGATGATATGCTAATATGCACTTCTCAATGATGATTAGTATGAGACTCAATGTATCCTTCACCTTCTGACCTCATTAACACCAATTACCGAGGCTTTGCTTTATCCTGTCCATCCTCATGGTCATGGAGCACTCTATTTGGTTTTTGCACTAATTCTACATTGATGTAAGAGTATGGGTTCTACAAAAATGTGGCGTTGACATATCAAGCTGTCCACCACCTTGAATGACAGAGATGTCATTATGGACCTGCTGTTGGGTGTACCTAATGTACTACCAAAATGATAACATACAATATTAATACACCATTTCAGTGTCTTGGCTACACTGGTAAATATTTCAAGGAAGAGAATTTCAGATTGTCCCACTTGGTGTTGTGCTTCTGTAAAAAGATATGGACTTTTAGTGCAGCTATGTGCAACCGATTGTGCTACAACCATGATGCTATCCTTCCCATTCCTTTCCCAGTTCTTGTAGAAACGCTAAAGACTTACAGTGTGTATGCACTTTATTTTATCTCTTTCTCTCTCATCAGTTCATGTAAAACTGCTTAAGACTTCTACAGTGCGTGTGCACTTCATTTCATTTCTTAATATGTGCAGTTCTTGTAAAAATGCTAAACACTTTTACATTGTGTGTGCACTTTATGACATTTCTTAATATCTTCTGTGCTTATATTATTTATCAATAATGTCATATAAATTCTGTGAGTGTAGACTAAATATGTTATATCTATTTGCAATAGAAAAACTTGTTGCTCATGGCAAGTACAATTGACTCACCATTGCTGCCAAATTTTTACTGCCAAATTTTTACCCCCAGTGGAGGGTTATGTAAGGGGTTCATTAAGGGTTCATTACTATTCGCTAGCGCACTTGAGCAGATGTAGTTTCGATGGATTGCTCACACACTGTCTGTGATATGGAATATCTATGCTACAATAGAATCGCAGGTCAGAGCAGTGTTGGCAGTAAGGCGAGTTTAGTAGCTCGCAGAGAGCAGTTGTGATTTGCAGCACACACAGAGCACTTGAGTTATGGAGTTCAGACAGGGCAGTGCAGCGGTTGAGTTGTGTTGAGCTGGCTCTGCAGAATGATGGCGGTGCCTGAGCAATGTGGTATAAGGTAAAAGAAAAAAAAATATATTATTGTTCTTTGTTGCCACATGCATATGTTGATTGACACAACTGATTTAACCACAATTGTAACGTTAAAGTCCCATGTAATTCCTTGCAGAAATGTTTCAATAATAACCTTTGTTCTGAAGAAAACTTTTGCCAGTCATTTGTCTGAGTTTAAAGATTTTACAATTTTTTCCTGTGCATACTCATGTTGATTAAGCAAAAGTAAATCAGTTGTTTCCCTATAAATGAAACTCTAGTGGCCAGCATTGCACTGGACTGTGCCAAAAATTACCTATAGGAGCAGATATATAGATAGCGTTATCCAGCGACATAATTGAGAAATAAGAATTTTTCAGTTTATTCAAGATGATTTCACAGGGCCATGACGCAGCATTGCTGTTGTGAAAACTTATTAATCTCGATATGCAGTCAGTCTTTAGTGGAAGGTCACATTAAAACTTGAAATTTTGCTATCAGAAAGAAATTTTTTATTGGGAACTTAAATGAGAGTTTTCTGTTGGGAGGTTACACTAAATGTGAATAATATAATTATATATTATTTTTCTGTTATGAGGTTACAGAATGTTATCACCTATGTCATAACTAAAACATTTAACAGTAAAGATCATTTCTATAAAGCTGCTGGAACAACAATCAAGTTAATCAAATCAAAGTATCTACATAAAATGCTGGTGAACATCCAGATAATAAATTTGGATACTACTACATCAGAGAGTGCATTAATTATCACACTATCAAAGAGTCATTTAATTTAGCTTTTAAGTCACATGGAAAAGAAGAAGGTAAAGAATTGCACAACATGAACTTTAGTGATATAAAACATTACTTAGATATTTTTATTGATACACAAAAAGATTTATTGTTGAATCAACTAAAATTATATGATTATGAAGTTAGAGATAAAAAATTTAACAACATATTACTACCTCCTCAACAAACACAGCCATTATAAATATCTGAAGAACTCATAGGTATAGTGAACAATAAGATAATTGTTAGCATTGTATTAGATTATCTGACTAGACAGGAGCTATCTTCAATTATTTCTGAAATCTGTGAAAAATATCCTGATAAAATAATATAGTTAGAAAAACACTATAAAATCTTCATGAATCAAAAGGATACAAAATTAATGCAAAAAGAAATATATGGAAAGAGTTAAAGAACTTATAAAGGACTCTATAACAAATTCAGAAATAAATTTCAAATACCATGGTAAGTAACTTACAATTGTCTTCACCACCACCACCAGGATAACATAGGGTAAGAGGGGGTAAATCCGACCGGGTGAGTGAACCCAACTGCCCTCTATTTGTGAGAAATGGCAAAGCAAAGCGACTTCGGATTAGTGTTACCATACAGAGCATTCGAAATAGCGAAAATGTCACCTTGACAGCTTTGCCACATTTGACCTTTAGACCCTCAAAAGACAAGTGCGTTTTCGATTGTTTCAATTTAATTTTTGTGCAAATTGCATCATTAGATTTACCTTATTGAGTAAAACGATCGCAAAATAAACGGTAAGTGATTTTCTAGTACATTTAGTAATCTAGTCAGTGTATGTATGGTTTTTTTGGAAATTTCATGTAAATTGTTTCTATGTGCGATAAATGAAAAATAGCATAGTGGGATAAATCCGACCGCTAAATAGTGGGGTAAATCCGAACTCCGAGATCGACATTGCTGTTGCACCACCACGCAATGAAATAATCATTTTCCAATTAAAATTTACATTCACTCAACTTTTAGTACACTTAGTACTCTAAACATTGTTTTTTAAATACATTTTGTTCATTTATGTAAAGAACATAATAGCTTGTAATTATTTCCCAAGAAAATAGTTCATTGAAAATTATTTCTGTGTAAAATCAGCCAGACAAATAGGGAGTCGGATTTATCCCACCATTTTTGCAAATGGCAACAATCGGCCATTTCTTAAAATAAGGATATCTCAAAAACTATTGATGGTATAACAAAAATATTTTGCAAACATTTGCACCTTCATGTTACCTGTATTTTAACGTTTATAACGTTAAGATCCGACCTTGGATAACCGTTTTATAGCCACAAGAAATTACTAGGTTGGATTTAACCCACCTTACCCTATAGTCAGAAAAAAAGACAGTGCCAATTTTCTCATTTGTGATGTTTGGTACATATAACACCAAATTTTTTATAAAGTAATATTATTTTTATTTGCCCATTATTATGTGAATTATCAAATCCTAACCATTTAACACTTTATCTGCTTTCTTATTCAAAACATATTTCAACAAGTTATACATTGGGATATTTTATTTTCTGAAATACATATTCATAAAAATTTCCTTTTATTTCTTCACCATTTAAATCTCTTAATTTATATGTTACTGGATTAGAATGAATAACAGATATTCTAACTCTATCACCATTTATAAATTTCTCTATTTCATTAGATACAGCAGTATTTCGTTTATATTTCCTTTCATTGACTTCTATCGGTTTCATTTTTATAGTTCATGTTTTGTGTTCTCATATTCATCAAGTAATTTCAAGACTAGATCAGTCCATTTATAATTTCATAATAAGTCAAAATTTTTCCACGACTTATCTTCAAGTGTTCTATTAAATCTTTTAACAACAGATGCTTTTAATTCTGTAAAATTAGAATAATGATTAATATTATATATTTTATTCAATTCATTAAGACCTTTATTATAATATTCTTTACCTTCACCTGCTTGTAAATTTTTACCTGTTTTTATCTTAAGCTGGAATAGCACAAGCAAATTTTGAAAAAACATCTATAACAGTTAATAAATATTTATATCCGTTATTATTTTTCCTTTCAAATTGCCTGACTCAGCACCAGCAGGCTTCGGACTGCCACCCATTTCTACTAGATTTGCTTGCTGTATGTTATCTATACCGAGACAAATTACACTTTTTCTTTTAAAATTTTTCCTCGTTGGTTTATGTAATTCATTAATAATTTCTTCATGAAAAAGACACGTTCTGGAGACTGGTTTAGCTGTCACTCATCCTGAAGCACTAGGCACATCTTCAATGTATGTATTTAGATATTCACCTACAAAATTTTTTAAATGATTTTACTCTTTTTACTTTTACATACTGTACAAAGGCCTTCAATTCTTTGTCTTTCCTTTTGAGTTGTTAGTCTGTGAGGATTACGTATTTCAGTAAATTTTTTACACATCAAACAGTAGATATTGTTTTCTATTTATATAAAATAAAAATATAATAAGATTTAATTTATTTCACCAAATATAATTCACTTTACATCAACTGAACAGTTTCTACTTTGTCCGTTAATCTTGGAGATACAAAATTTGATTTGTGTAATTTATTGATTGATTATTTTTATTTATTTCGTGTAAACTTACCGTAATATCAAAATCCTCCAATTCCAAATCTCTGATTATATTCTTACTAACAACAATAATTCTTTCAAACCTGAAATAATATTCAAAATTGTGTATTTTTTGTTCATCTCCAGTCATAAAAGAAAATTGTGTCATATACTATATTTTCTACTCTGTTACACCCATCTAAAGCAAATGTAAGATCTTTATGCATGCCTTTCGATTTTCATCAAGACTTATTGTAGTGTTAAAATTATCTTGATGAATATGTGTAACTTTTTCATTAAAACGTGTTTTAGTGAAAAATTGTACTTGTTTATTCAGGTTTTGTAACATATTCTTTTGCTAAGTATTGCTTAGTACCAGCATCATAACCGTTTATTGGATCATTTATATCTACTATTCTTCTCTTTTAAAAATCAATATATCCTTCAGTTGCTTTAAAAATGGCATATAATTCTTCCCCCCCCCCCCCCCCCATGAACCATGGACATTGCCATTGGTGGGGAGGCTTGCGTGCCTCAACGAAACAGATAGCCGTACTGTAGGTGCAACCACAATGAAGGGGTATCTGTTGAGAGGCCACACAAACGTGTGGTTCCTGAAGAGGGGCAGCAGCCTTTTCAGTAGTTGCAGGGGGGAACAGTCTGGATGATTGACTGATCTGGCCTTGTAACACTAACCAAAACGGCCTTGCTGTTGTGGTACTGCGAACGGCTGAAAGCAAGGGGAAACTACAGCCGTAATTTTTCCAGAGGGCATGCAGCTTTACTGTATGATTCAATGATGATGGCGTCCTCTTGGGTAAAATATTCCGGAGGTAAAATAGTCATCCAGGGACTACTCAAGAGGACTACTCAAGAGGACGTCACTATCAAGAGAAATAAAACTGGCGTTCTATTGATCGGAGTGTGGAATGTCAGGTCCCTTAATCGGGCAGGTAGGTTAGAAAATTTAAAAAGGGAAATGGATAGGTTAAAGTTAGATATAGTGGGAATTAGTCAAGTTCGGTGGCAGGAGGAAAAAGACTTTTGGTCAGGTGATACAGGGTTAAAAATACAAAATCAAATAGGGGTAATAATGAATAAAAAATAGGAGTGCGGGTAAGCTACTACAAACAGCATAGTGAACGCATTATTGTGGCCAAGATAGACATGAAGCCCACATCTACTACAGTACTACAAGTTTAAATGCCAACTAGCTCTGCAGATGATGAAGAAATTGAAGAAATGTATGATGAGATAAAAGAAATTATTCGGGTAGTGAAGGGAGACGAAAATTTAATAGTCAGAAGTGACTGGACTTGAACAGTAGGAAAACGAAGACAAGGAAACGTAGTAGGTGAATATGGATTTGGGATAAGAAATGTAAGAGGAAGCCGTCTGGTAGAATTTTGCACAGAGCATAACTTAATCATAGCTAACACTTTGGTTCAAAAATCATGAAAGAAGGTTGTATACATGGAAGAATCCTGGAGATACTAAAATGTTCCAGATAGATTATATAATGGTAAGACAGAGATTTAGGAACAAGATTTTAAACTGTAAGACATTGCCAGGGGCAGATGTGGACTCTGACCACAATCTATTGGTTATGAACTGTAGATTAAATCTGAAGAAACTGCAAAAAGGTGGGAATTTAAGGAGATGGGACCTGGATAAACTGAAAGAACTAGAGGTTGTACAGAGTTTCAGGGAGAGTCTAAGGGAACAATTGACAGGAATGGTGCAAAGAAATACAGTAGAAGAAGAATGGGTAGCTTTGAGAAATTAAATAGTGAAGGCAGCAGACGATCAAGTAGGTAAAAAGACGAGGGCTAGTAGAAATCCTTGGGTAACAGATACTGAATTTAATTGATGAAAGGAGAAAATACAAAAATGAAGTAAATGAAGCAGGCAAAAAGGAATACAAACATCTCAAAAATGAGATCGACAGGAAGTGCAAAATGGCTAAGCAGGGATAGCTAGAAGACAAATGTAAGGATATAGAGGCTTATCTCACTAGGGGTAAGATAGATACCGCCTACAGGAAAATTAAAGAGACCTTTGGAAAAAAGAGAACCACTTGTATGAATATCAAGAGCTCAGAAGGAAACCCAGTTCTAAGCAAAGAAGGGAAAGCAGAAAGGTGGAAGGAGTATATAGGGGGTCTATACAGGGGCGATGTTCTTGAAGACAATGTTATGGAAATCGAAGAGGATGTAGATGAAGATGGAGATATGATACTGCGTGAAGAGTTTGACAGAGAATTGAAAGACCTTAGTCGAAACAAGGCCCAGTAGTAGACAACATTCCATTAGAACTACTGACAGCCTTGGGAGAGCCAAGCCTAACAAAACTCTACTATCTGGTGAGCAAGATGTGTGAGACAGGCGAAATACCATCAGACTTCAAGAAAAATATAGTAAATCCAATCCCAAAGAAAGCAAGTGTTGACTATCAGTCTAATAAGTCACAGCTGCAAAATACTAACACGAATTCTTTACAGACGAATGGAAAAACTAGTAGAAGCTGACCTCGGGGAAGGTCAGTTTGGATTCCATAGAAATGCTGGAACACGCTAGGCAATACTGACCCTACAACTTATCTTAGAAGAAAGATTAAGGAAAGGCAAACCTACGCTTCTAGCATTTGTAGACTTAGAGAAAGCTTTTGACATTGTTGACTGGAATACTCTCTTTCAAATTCAGAAGGTGGCAGGGGTAAAATACAGGGAGTGAAAGTCTATTTACAATTTGTACAGAAACCAGATGGCAGTTATAAGAGTCGAGGGACATGAAAGGGAAGCAGTGGTTGGGAAGGGAGTAAGACAGGGTTGCAGCCTCTCCTCAATGTTATTCGATCTGTATATTAAGCAAGCAGTAAAGGAAACAAAAGAAAAGTCAGAGTAGGTATTAAAATACATGGAGAAGAAATAAAGACTTTGAGGTTCACCGAAGACATTGTAATTCTGTCAGAGACAGCAAAGGACTTGGAAGAGCAGTTGAACCGCATGGACAGTATGTTGAAAGGAGGGTATAAGATGAACTTCAACAAAAGCAAAACGAGGATAATGGAATGTAGACAAATTAAATTGGCTGATGCAGAGGGAATTAGATTAGGAAATGAAACACTTAAGGTAGTAAAGGTGTTTTGCTATTTGGGGAGCAAAATAACTGATGATGGTCGAAGTAGAGAGGATATAAAATGTAGACTGTCAATGGCAAAGGAAGCGTTTCTGAAGAGAAATTTGTTAACATCGAGTAGATTTAAGTGTCTGGAAGTCGTTTCTGAAAGTATTTACATGAAGTGTAGCCATGTACGGAAGTGAAACATGGACGATAAATAGTTTAGACAAGAAGAGAATAGAAGCTTTCGAAATGTGGAGCTACAGAAGAATGCTGAAGATTAGATGGGTAGATCACATAACTAATGAGGAGGAATTGAATAGAATTGGGGAGAAGAGGAGTTTGTGGCACAACTTGACCAGAAGAAGGGACCGGTTGGTAGGACATGTTCTGAGGCATCAAGGGACCACAAATGTAGCACTGGAGGGCAGCGTGGTGGGTAAAAATCGTAGAGGGAGACCAAGAGATGAATACACTAAGCAGATTCAGAAGGATGTAGGCTGCAGTAGGTACTGGGAGATGAAGAAGCTTGCACAAAATAGAGTAGCATGGAGAGCTGCATCAAACAAGTCTCAGGACTGAAGACTACAACAACAACATCGTAATTCTTTATGAAATTGTTTAATTAATCTTTCTATTTTTGGACCAGTTTTTGCTTCTAATTCATTTTGTATGTTTTCCAAATTTATCCGACCATTTATTCAGCTGACCTTTAAGTTTATTTCCGCAAATGTTATATACCGTTAAATTTGTATAACCTTAAATTTATAATTATCGGATAGCAGATATAAAACAAACAGACACAAATGACCACAAATTACTTAATTGATGTTTTATTTCCTCTCAATATTGTTGCATAGATTATTTTTTCCAAATAGTTAACTAGTTGTATAGGTATATTTCCTTCAAATGTATGAATAAAAAATCAATGCATATTCTTATAACAACGTATCCAGAAAGTACCAGGCTGATCAGAAGTGTCTAAGCTAACTATTCCACATTCATTTTTGTTCAGTTGCTTATGTAATTCATCAGTCATTAAAACACCACTAAAATATTTAATTATTAATGCCTTCGCAAGTTTTTCTATAATGGTCAATCAAATGAAACCCGGTCACTAGTGTAAAATAACAGTAATGATTTTATTAACTCCGAAATGTAATTATACACAGTACACACACTCAAAAAATAGTCATCAAAACTGTTGGCACATTTATCCCATTGCGACACTAGCCGGTTGACTCCATCTTTAAAGAAGCTACTAGGCTGCTGTCAGATCCAGGCCTAGACCCAGTCACACACTTCATCATCCATTGCGAATCGATGTCCTCAAATGGCTTGTTTTAGAGGTCCAAACACATGAAAGTCACATGGTGAATTCACTTCTGCTGCACATTGACACAATGAGCCTGTCCAGGACAAGCACTGTTTTCCAGTGACTAGCGCCCCTCAAGGAATCTTGTGTGCCACTCCATAACATTTGAATGACTCAGACTTATTTCTGAATAATCTGAACAATTTATAGTTGATCTTAAGTTTGGAAAATAATCATCAAGAATTTTTATCAATTACTTATATTTGTTACCTCTACTCGATTTTATTTTATTTGGGTTGCTCTCAGAATATAATGGTCCTGATTGATATGATATATCTGCATACTTAGATAAATCAACACCATCAAATTTTTCACCCATATCGTCCATAGCAATCTGTTTTTCAGTTAACAGATTCATTAATACATCTGTTCCTTCAAATGACTTTTCACCAATAACTAATTTATCTCCTTTGGATTCAGCTGATAATTGACCAGCATATTTAAGTATACCATCAGGTCTCAATCCAAAAACTTTATCTTTACTATGATAAATATACTTTAACATTCTTTCACTAACATTTATTCTTTTATCATCACAATCCATAATTTTTTGAGAGTACCTGTCTTGTTTTTACTTTTAGTCTCTTCTTCACACCTCTGCAATACGCTCTGTATGTCTGATTCACTTAATAATTATATTATTGACTATCATAAGATTTAATTTCTGGTATTTCTCCAAAATCTTCTATATGACAATGATTGGGAATCTTTTTCAACTTCTCTGTTTTCTTCAATAACTTTTATCACATTAAGACCTGACCCTTCGATTCGTTGTTGAACTTGTTCAGTAGCATCGACAACTGATTGATCATCTTTTTTATATTTTTCAAAATCTATTCTTGGATGTTTTTCCCAATGCTTGAAGTTTCTTTCAATTCTTCAACTTTCTTTCTATTTCATTTAGCTTTTTTAACAACTTCGGGTGTTATTTTGCAAGCATTCATTAGAATTGAAAAAACATTAAGTAAATATTTTTAACATCTAATGTTTATGTTTAATGTTGTTGTTTAACATTTATATTATTGTGAAATTCTGTATTTTATTTCTTCATATGGTTTTCCTGTCATGTCTCCATAAAAAAATCCAAACTGATCATTCCAACATTTTGTACACATTTCTTTAAGATCATCAAACTGTAAATCACTACCAACAAACTCATGATAAATATTATTTAAGTTTGTGTCATTTTGTCTGAAAATAATTAAAAAATTAAGATTATCTCTAACTAATTGTTTTGGTATTTTTGAATAAGTTTAAACTAGATACAAACAATTCACTTACTTATATCTACTTCTAGTAAAATATTCTTTAACTATATTCTGATTTTCAGGAATGCAGTTATCAAATGCTACTACTGAATTATCGAGACATTGATCTAATCGAATAATCTAATTATTATTTTCAACAAGAAGTAGTAATTTTTTATGGTTGTCTTCAATTGTTTTACATCTTTTTATTAGTTTTTGATATTTTTGTTGACCTAAACTTTTTGATAAACCTACAAATAATTAATTTTATCCCAGTTCAACCATCCTGGCGATAGACTAAAACTGTTGATCAGTAATGTAGTTTTTCCATGACCACTTGGTCCTATGATTGTGCATCAAACAGAATTTGTTAAAAGTTTACCATGTTTACTTTTTTATTTCTTTTATGGGATTCTTATTTTTATGATAGATTTTTATTAGTATAAATTATTTCAATTAAGTGGTATGTTATCTATACTTAAAGAAATATTAACTGTTCCAATAAGAGAAGATTACAAAAAAGTTACATTAGTTGGTTTTTATACAACTATTTCATTGAAAAATAATAAACTATACTGCCATAGAGAAAAGACAGGAATTGCTGTAGGTCTGTATAGTTTAAAAAATTTAGAAAAATTTATTCATTCGAAAAATCCATATATTCGAATTAATGCTGATTAAATTTTAAATATAGTTACTATTGAGAGTGATGTTAAGTTGTATGTGGATATAAAAGATAGTATTGGAAGTGTGCTAGGAGTTAGTAGACAAAGTGCTGAAGCCAATGAAATGAGCCTTGGTAACAATGTTTCTAAAAATCATTCCATTCGAATTAATAAATATAAATTTTAATAAACTGATGGAATGGTTGTTAAACATACTGATCATTCTCATAGAGAATTTAATATTATTGCTTCATTTAAACCAAATGCTGAATTTGGAAGCCCAAAAATTTATGAACCACATTATATTATATATATTCCTATTTTTGATACTATTCAAGATGTAGAAATTGCTATAACGGATGACACTGACAATCTGGTTGACTTTAATGGTGCTTATGTAACAGCTACTTCAAAAAGCCTTAATAAATTTTATCCTTGATAAGTCATTAACAAAATCGAGAGGTATCAGTTTTACTCATTTCCTGTGGATGAGAAAACGAAAAAGAATTTAAATGCACTCAACAAGGATACAGAAACAAAAAGAAATATTGGTGATGGGTGGCTTCATCCAAATCATGCACAATTATACATGAATCTTACAACTGTTATAGCTAATCATGATGGGTCAGAATCAGATTATGCAACATGATGGAAAATGCAATAAAAAATTAATCGATAGTTACATGGCAAAACTGTTTGATTTTTTTGGCCATAAAGAAGGGAAATAATATTTTATCTAGAATCAAGCATCCCTCTATTTCGTCAATATCTATGTTATAATTGACTACATTTCTTGCTGATAAAAAAGCTTAGAAGGTCGTGTTCTTAATAATGGAAAAATAAGAAGTAAGAAAAACGAAATACTTTATCCACTTGGACTACTTAGTGTATTTTTAAAAAAATATAAAGAAATTATTTGTTAAGGAGATTTAGCAGTCATTTTTACTAGGGCTTCTAGTTCTGGAGAAGTAAGTCTTAGATGGCCTCATTGTAATGATGCTGGAGTTGAAACTAATCTACAGAATATATACTTTAAAAATAGAAGAAGCGAAATTTTCCCACAGGAGATGTGGAATATTAATTCACCACATAATTTTCTCAAAGCACACAATTCATTTCTCGATTTTAAACAAGTACACTAAAGAAATCAGACACTGATATAACTGCAC
The DNA here is from genome assembly GCF_021461385.2 of Schistocerca piceifrons. NCBI lineage: Eukaryota > Metazoa > Arthropoda > Insecta > Orthoptera > Acrididae > Schistocerca > Schistocerca piceifrons. The sequence goes on from NC_060138.1 coordinate 16,749,136, forward strand.
ATAATTTCATTTCAAATTATTTGATGTATGTGATTAACATGACTCATAGAAAGAATGTGGTAACTTCACAGAAAACAAGTATGAAACTTTCTGCAACTTTCAGTGATAAATTTCTGAATGACACTTTTGGTTATATAGTTGTGTATGGTAAGAAAAATTTAACTTACAATGCACAACACAGAATACTTTCTGAAATTTTTTAGTTATATAAATTTTTTGATTATATAAATTAATACAAAATTTTAGAAGTTATACAAATCTTAACTTCATGTTTGCAGTTCATTTTGAAGTATTTTCAGAAAGGTAGAGGAAACAAGAACTGTATAATTAATTATGTCAATTAGAAAATGACATCCAATTTCTGTCATTTTTTTCTGAATACCTTTTTTCTGTAGATTGTGATAGCATTTTTAATTTCTGAAATCGGTTAATATTTGCCTGAGAAACTCACAAGTCCAAAAGCGCTGAGTCATCAAAACCGAGTTTTTTTGTTTATTAACTTATTTCAATGACATTCGGTGTATAGCCTACTACAGTGATGATTTGATGAAAAATTTGGGTTCTCAGTGACTATACACTAGATACGATTTACATGTATCATCAAATTGTACACTACATGCATTTTACGTGTATCAAACTGTACAGCAGATTCATTTTACGTGTATTGAACTGTACCTGCATCTGTAAGGATTAGTATGAACTAACTAGAGTCTAACTTCTGTCAACAGATGACACTGATGTTTGATCCATTTAAATTAACAGGGGAGTATTCTTGATTTTAAATTTGATTTATTTTTCCTAATGTTAATTTGGTTATTGTAATTATCATTACATATTATTTGCATACCATCTCTTCAAATAAAATACAAAAATTGTAAAAAATAATTTATTTATAGCCAAAATAAACATACGAAAATGACAATATTTGAACATTCTTTGTCTGCCGAATACCGAGTATATATACAAACTGCAAACAACTGCCTGAGCTCCCAGTTGACCCAGACCGGAAGTGGGCTGGCCACCCAAGCAGTGGGGACCATCAAATACTGAGATGTTGCTGCAGAAGCTCTGCCACCTCAATTAAAGACAACGGGTAACAGATGCAGAAGAAGAGCAGCTATTAGAAAATTACTGAAAAGGACTTGAGGAAAAAAAGCCTGGAAGCTGAAAAATTCCCTGTGTGGGGTTTGTTCATATGACACTGAACGTTTTTGGACTCTTTGATAATGAATTTATTTAATATATAACATGTAAATGAAGAAGACAAATTTCAATATAAAAAGTTTTCAGTAGTAGCAAAGAGCGACTGCCTAAACATTGACCAAAAAGCAATATGTTCACTGTAATTCATTTGATTTATTTTCTTATGTTCACCTTATATGCGAAAATATAATTAATTTATAATTAGTGACTGTGATAATAAAAATATATTAATTTTTATTAATTTTTTAAGTAAGTAAATATGAAATAGGAATTTTTTAAATGAAAATACATGATTTTGCCTCGAAAATTGGACTATAGTAGGATAATTCAGTAGGTCCTAGGGAAGTTTTTGTGAGGTAGTGAACGAGAGAGTGAAACGAACGAGTGAGCTAACGCACGAAAACTGAGCTACAACCTACTGAATTATGCTACTCAGATAGGTGGACTAGGTGACGCAGACCAATTTTGTGGCCAGCAAGATCCTCGGATTTACATACACTAGTCCCCAATTGGCCTCACCGGCGGCAAAACCGTTGCCACTGCGAAGATCCAAAATAAGGAAGGTATTTAATATCCGTGCGTCAAGGGATGAGTGCGTGATGCGATACTTGCATTCGGTCAAGAAACGCAAATTTCGAACAGGTTTTGTAAATTTGATCTTTTATAAATGCAGAAGCTACAAAATGAATGTCCTCCCTGCAACCAAGCAAGAGCTGTTCTTAGTTTGTGTCTTTCTTTTTGTCCCTTACACCCATACACTGAAGTGCCATGCGGATGCGACTGCTTAACGTAGGTTGGGATGAGCCAGCGGGACAGACCGATAGGCACAACCGCAACACGTGCGCCATCTTCTGACGTCACTTGGTCAATATCTGTCATTCGCTTTTGTGATACTTCCTGCCGTTTGTGCCCCATGTGTTTTATATCACATTGTTTCATCATCAGCTACGATGCTTCTAGGGTTTTTAAACGTTATTAAGAATGACTCTGTATATTGTTAATGTTCAGTGCCATTTCTCCTCAGTTGTTATTTTTAAATGAAAATACGTGGTTTTGACCTGAAAATTGGACTATAGTAGAATAATTCAGTAGGTTCTAGGTAAGTTTTTGTGAGCTAGTGAACGAGCGAGGGAAATAAATGCGTAAGCTAGCTTATGCTAACTGAGCTAGAACCTATTGAAATATCCTAATCAAATAAGCGGCCTGGGCGACGCAGACCAATTTGCCGGGCAGCAAGATCCCAGGACTTAAATCCACTAGATATTTTTTTTTTTCTTTTGGGGTTGTACGAAGGAGCTCGTGTACAGCATTCCAGTAGAGTCCCAATTGGACCTCAAAGGCCGCAAAGCCGTTGCTACTGCGAAGATCCAAAATACGGAGGGTGTTTTCGGGCTCGTGCGTGAAGGGATGCTTTATCACATAAATATGAAAAAAAATCCATCTTTTGCAACTTTTCTACCAAACATGTTCCGCATTTGTCATGCGAAAAGAAGTATCAAGATCAACGGAATACAATCATCAACATAGGACCAAACAATGCGTGCATCAGCAAGACAGTTCACGAGGTAAACGACACCATGAAAATATAAGCAGAAGATCGCAAAATTAAAAACAATCCAGACCCAACATCAGATAATAGTAACACACAATGCACACTCACCAGAAAACTCATCCCTCCCCACAGGCACAAATGGCACGCCGTAATATACAGCAATCGACTCACACACAAGATTATTAACATCTTCAAAAAATAAAAAATTGATGTACACTTTAAGACAGATAGTATAATAAAATGTAATTAAAATTGTGACAGAAGAGAAAGGTAAATAGAACAGTCGGGAACATATGAATTAGCGGGTAATAGTTGTTAAAAAAAGTTTAACATATTATCGGAGATGGTAATATAAATCGAAAGAAGGAAAAAAGTCCAGTTAGCACTGGTTCTGAAATGTATACCTTTAAGAACAATGAGCATTTGTTTATCTTTCCTACTGTGAAGCACATCAGTTTTATTGAAAGCCCTTTGCCCTTAGGCAGGGCCTATAGATTGCAGTAAAGGAATGAGGACACATTCCTCTGTTATCCTCCACCGTCACAGCATGCAGAAAACATCTGTTTGTGTTCACAATTCTGCACAAGTGCACTGCATACATTAGTTCCCATAAAGCCAGTTTGTGTTTTGATGAGTCTGCTAGGGTAAAGATGGCAGAATAATTGTGCAGATGGTATCCCGCGTTCGAGACATTTTTCAGCATACAGGACATTGGTTCGACGGTTGCCTCCAATTGCCAGACCGTAACAGAAGATCGTGTCTGTCATTCCCCGTGTCGACTAACAGGGTTTATTATGCTGCCAACTGCAAGCATAAATGTGCGATGTAAAAGAATTTTAAAAACTTGTCACATCGTAAATTGGTTCCATTAGGCTTAACGAATGCACTGCACTTACGGAGAATTGTCGATACGGTTGACAGTAACAACACTAACAAATGTTTTATGCATGCTGGGTCGATGGACGATAAGTGAGGAATGTGTCTTCATTTGTTTACTGCACTTTGTAGGTAGTTTGTAACAGCAAACAGCTTGCTGTCAAAGAGATGTGTTCCACAGTAGCGAAGATGTACAAGTGGTCACACCTCTTAAGGTGTGTGTCTTAATGCTCCTGTTAACTGGACACATTTTACTATGTTTAGCCCGTTAAGATATGGGATATTTGTTTTTTAACACCCTGTATATTGAAATGACTGCAAGAAATCGTAATAACAGATTAAAAATATATATGAGGGCACTGAAGAGTGAGTGTATCCATTCCACTTATGAAAGATAGTCACCACCACACTGGGATGAGGAACTGATACGGTTGTCTTATGCCGTAACAACAAAACGAAGGGAACAGACCCTCTAAAGGAAGACTATTTCATACAGAAGGCTATACATGAAAACGAAAACATGTTCGATGACCAAAAGAGCAATAACAGAAGAACAGCTTTCAAGCTATGTCGCAGTTTATCGTAACAAAATTTTAAAAAATCCGCGCAGACACACACCCACACCCACACCCACACACACACACACACAGACGTAGCCCCATCAGCCACACTCCATCCAACTCAATGTGTTCTCACCACATACAGATCCCACGATCTCCGCCGGTCAGCTCTATAACACGTGAGCGAGACAGTGTGCAGAGTGCTGCAGAAGAGTTAATGTACAGCGAAATGATTACATGTGACCAACGAGTTGATAAAAATGTGTACTATGTGCCCTTAGTACATAGAGAAGAACACATGGATACATACAAAGGACAGAAAATGAATGTAAGGGTAAAAAGGCGTTGTGGTGTGCGTACTGTAAGACCTTCGGTACACACACCATCAGATTATTTGAATCGTCGCTCTAACGAAGTAGGTGAGTGTCAGCAATATGTCTCACGTTCTTATCGTGGCGTGTTTATCTTCTGCCGTTAGGTCAGACGATAGAAATGCCACTTGCACGCTTAGAGTAGCAGATTGACGGTGACCAACTTTAAACAGAACTTGATTAATTTTCAGACACATTTATTAAAATAATAACAAGCATAAACATTACGTAACTTGATTCTGGATGCTGTTTACAATTGACATTCTGAAGTTCCTTTGGTCTTGGTACGTTAATCTTAATCTCACATATCTCTGATACTTGACAAAGTCTCTATACATTTCTCTTCATGGCTATGTACAGGAATATGATAATCTTATTACGCGCTGACTGAAACTTGACTATAGACTGGTACAGACAAATGCAAACTGGTACAGACTAATGCAGACAAATGCAGACTGACTAACCGGAGGTCTGTACACTCCTTATAATACGTCGGGCGTTAATGTATCACTGTGCGAGTGTGATCCGTGAGGATAAAAGGTTCTACGTTAGCAGCAATCTCATTGGGTGCGTTACATATTAATACGCGGATCGGCGGAAGCAGAATTTGGTCCATCTCTAAGGCAGCGCCATCTCGTAGTGCGGAGACGGACGAGCACTGCGCCTCCGCCGTTGTGCTTAGTGGGGCGCGCTCTAGTGGGAAAGTTGTGTACGCGCCGACTACGCGGAACTATGTACACAAGAGGTGTGTAAAAAAGTCATATGTATTTGGGGATAGTTCAATAATTGAAATTTTTATTATCTTAATACACTGATGTGCAAAACTTAAGGACAAAAGTAAGTTTCGCACTATGTGTCACTGCTACGTTACATATGTCAATGAAATGTGGACCGTACTTAGAAAGAAGTGCTACAGTATAGTACGGAAAGTAACAGAAAGACGATTAAAACGACAGTTTTATTGAAGTCAGCGCGATTTTCTACGGTCCCCTGGGCGTTACGAAAGGCGAGACACGGTTGTCAGCAGGGGGTGTGGTCGCCACTGACAGCAACGGCCGCTCTGCAACGTTGGGCCGCGCCCCGTTCCTCCAGCGGCTGCTGGACCGTCGTCGGTGAAACTGGACGCGCCGTCATACGTCCCACACCCGCTCGATGGGACCTAAGCCCGAGGAACGGGCAGAACAATTCATCCGTCGAATATCGAATATCTTTTCGTTTCGAGAGCCCCTCTACCTGTGCTATTCGATGCGGTCGCGTTGTCATCCATAAAAACCAAGTCAGAGCCGAATGCGTCTCTAAAAAAAAAACGCACGTGGGGAAAGAGTGCAGTGGTAATTTAACATTGACCACTGAGAGCACCGTGTTCAAAGATTTGGAGGTCAGTATGCCAATGCAACATTATTCGTCCCCGTACCGTAACATCTGGACCACCAAAACAATCACGCCCGACACGATACTGGGCGTACCCTCAAGTGGTGAGAGGGGTAGGAACACACACAATGTTTCCAGGAACGTTGTCCAGCGTGACGGTTTCTGTGGTATGGGAGTTACGGTGTGCGGAGTGATAATGTTCCACGGGCATACTGAGCTCCAAATTCCACGATAGAAACGAACGACCTTGTCATTCTTTAGTGATCAGTTTGAAATCATCTCCGTGTCCTTTGAGGAAAGTTTTGGACAGCGCCTTGTTACGCGAACAATAGCGTCGTCTACTGACGCCGAACACAAAGCGCGTATTCGGCACTGTATAACGACAATAAACACAGTTACATACGGTGGCATCGGTGCAGACGAACTGAAAATGTCTGAAAACACGTATCACTTTGGTACGCTACTTGTCCTCTTGCGTCAATCAGCACACGGATACCGAGATGGCAGAAATCGAGATACGTTAACGCAAGTAGAATATGACCAAAAACAGGAAAGTCATCTGGATCTGATGTTATAACCGGACGGTTGTATACAAATCTGCGACAGCACTGTGTAGCCGCCTAGGTTACAGGAACAATGAAGGGCAAGGAGCGAGTGGGAAGACGCGGGGACAGTGCAATGGCGGCGTGCGAGGCCGCACTGCTCCGCCCCCCCCCCCCCCCCCCCCACGCGCTGCGGCTGGCTGCGTGTACGCACGTCGAGGACTTTTGCTCTCGTCCCCCCGTCACAACCGAAACAAACATTCTCACAACGTCACACTGCTGTCAATTCTTAGTCGGTTCCTTTCCCCAAATAGTCCGCAATCGCAGAATGGTCCACTGGTCGTGAGTACTTTACAAGTTCATTTTTTTTTTCGTCGAATTAAACTGAGTTCGAGGATTTTTTAAAGAAAATGTGAATTGTTGTTGTATCGCAGTAGAGTATATTAGTGAGTTCAGCAGACAAACTATTTGGACTAGAAAAGAGTCGAACGTGAATTCTGCCCGACGAAGCATCTCACACGTGTTACAAGATTTCGTCATGTGCGACGTGTCCATTGCTGTAGAAAAATACGTACCGAGAAAAGAGAAATAGATTTGCAGACCTGAGGTACTTTCGGTCTGTTTGTCTAGGGAAATGGAGGATACTCACCAAATTTTTCTCACGAATCTCTCTGTAGATCCTATTTGCGCTGAATTTACGACATCGTGGTCAATAGCTCGTTGCCGTACTGACGATTTTCGAGTTATATAACTGTGAAGTGAATAAACGCAATTTGTGTTTTGTCATACGGGTTTAACGTCGATTTACTGAAGTGCAGTCGATGCCGCAAAACACAAGGGCAGTTTCAGTCATTTGAGACTCGGATATCTGGTCACTGCACTGGAATGAGACGGGCTCGGAGCGACGACTGCAGCAGCGCCGGCAGCCGGCAGCCGGGGCGGACACGGCGCCCACACGCGCCCGCCAATTGGAAGCGCGGCAGGCGGGCGGGCGGGCGGGCGGGCGGCACGCGCGGCGGCTGCAGCGTCTCGCACAGTAAACTAGCCCAGGAACAGCCTGGAACGGCGAGCTGCGCACGGCGCCGGGCCGCTCCACGTGGACGTCGGCGAGCTGCCGGAGGCGAGACGGGGAGCAGAAGAAATCACAGAACAACCAGATATCCCGAACGCGGTCGCCAACTACTCTCACCTAGACTCGTTTGCAGATCTGTGTCCGCGCTCGTCGTGCCAAGTGAAATCCTCAAAATGGTGACCGCACACTGGACTCTATATCGTGTAAACTATTGTTCTTTTTTCTTAGTAAAGCAATTATTACCGTCGGAAGTAATTATTTTTTACGGTGAACATATTCGCTAATTGTTATTACTTTGAAATGGTACGAAACTGGGAGTGACAGCAGACTGTATAGGACGGGCCGGCACAGCACGGGCCCGCCGGCTGTGCTCGGCTCACCTACCTGGGGGCGGGCACGCGCGGCTGCTTGCGCTGCTGTCGGCTGCGGCTGCGGCTGCGGCTGCTCGGTGCCCGGCCGTTCGCTGGCTGCCCGCGCCCGGACTGCCGCGCCGCCGCACTTCCGCGCACTGCCGCCGCCGCCGCCGCCGCCGGCTCCTCCCACGCCGCGCCCGTCCGCCGCGGCCGCGAACCACTCACTGCCGGCACTGCGTCTCAGCCCCCGGCGACGGGTGCGCACTGGAATGTGCTCAGCTGCGGATCCTGCGTTCCGGAGTCGCAGGCACGGCTCACCGTTTCTTACTGTAGCTCCCCCTTCCCCCCCCCCCCCCACACCACTTCAAATGGTCCACAGATCGCCGCGATTTTAATAAACGCCTCGACATGACGCACCTGAGACCCAACTACTCGTCAACAACAGTAAAATATTTGCACCAGTCTAAGTAAATAACGATACATTTTTAACTACAGAAAATACACTATTCGCCATTAAAATTGCTACACCACGAAGATGACGTGCTACAGACGCCAAATTTAACCGACAGTAAGAAGATGCTGTGATATGCAAATGATTAGCTTTTCAGAGAATTCACACAAGGTTGGCGCCGGTGGGGACACCTACAACGTGCTGACATGAGGAAACTTTCCAACCCATTTCTCATACACAAACAGCAGTTGACCGGCGTCGCCTGGTGAAACGTTGTTGTGATGCATCGTGTAACAAGGAGATATGCGTACCATCACGTTTCCGACTTTGATAAAGGGCGGATTGTAGCCTATCGTGATTGCGGTTTATCGTATGGCGACATTGCTGCTCGCGTTGGTCGAGATCTAATGACTGTTGGCAGAATATGGAATCGGTGGGTTCAGGAGGGTTATACGCCGTGCTGGGTCCCAACGGCCTCGTATCACTAGCAGTCGAGATGACAGGCATCTTATCCGCACGGCTGTAACGGATCGTGCACCCATGTCTCGATCCCTGAGTCAACAGATGAGGACGTTTGCAAGACAACAACCATCTGCACGAACAGTTCGACGACGTTTGCAGCAGCATGGACTATCAGCTCGGAGACCAAGGCTGCGGTAACCCTTGACGCTGCATCACAGACAGGAGCGCCTGCGATGGTGTACTCAACGACGAACCTCGGTGCACGAATGGCAAAACATCATTTTTTTCGGATGAAACTACGTTCTGTTTACAGCATCATGATGGCCGCATCCGTGTTTGGCGACATCGCGGTGAACGCACATTGGAAGTGTGTATTCGTCATCGCCATACGGGCGTATCACCCGGCGTGATGGTATGGCGTACCATTGGTTACACGTCTCGGTCACCTCTGGTTCGCATTGACAGCACTTTGAACAGTGGACGTAACATTTCAGATGTGTTACGATCCGTGGCTCTACCCTCCATTCGATCCCTGCGAAACCCTACATTTCAGCAGGATAATGAACGACCGCATGTTGTAGGTCCTGTACGGGCCTTTCTGGATACAGAAAATGTTCGACTGCTGCCCTGGCCAGCACATTCCCCAGATCTCTCACCAATCGAAAACGTCTGGTCAATGGTGGCCGAGCAACTGGCTCGTCACAATACGCCAGTCACTACTCTTGATGAACTGTGGTATCGTGTTGCAGATGCATGGGCAGCTGTACCAGTACACGCCATCCAAGCTCTGTTTGACTCAACGCCCAGGCTTATCAAGGCCGTTATTACGGCCAGATGCGGTTGTACTGGGTACTGATTTCTCAGGATCTATGCATGCAAACTGCCTGAAAATGTAATCACATGTCAGTTCTAGTATAATATATTTGTCCAATGAATACCCGTTTATCATCTGCATTTCTTCTTGGTGTAGCAAATTCAATAGCCAGTAGTGTATTTCCAATATCTTAATATAATAATAATTTGTTTACATTATTGTTTAATGCGTCCCTTGACCGTAATGTCCGAGAAATTTCAGTTCGGACAAATATAGCAGACGTCCAAATACTCGACAAGTACATGTGTAATGCAGTCACTTTAAGAACTGTAATGCCGACAGACTCGCAAAAGTTTGGTAGCGTCGACAGTATAAAATCCAGCTCTGTATCCGCCATCGCCAACGTTTGAGTCAGCACTGCGGGTGTCGACATAGGTGTGACGGTTGTGGCTCTGAGACCGTGCAAATGCTGTTCCTTTCACTCGTTGTCACCTGCATTCAGGAAGCCGGCCTCTGGAATGCTCTTCTCCCCTTAGTGGGGTTCTATCGTCAGCTCCCTGTCCTTTGTCACTTCTGCCTGAGGATTCACAATGGTGTCGGCTGTCGACCATGTTTTCTATGGAGAAAATGTACGCTGCACTCTTGAGACTCATCAAGTGTTACCACAGCGAATGACAATGAATAGTATCGAGAAACGTAAAGTGATAATCGAATATTGCAGATAACTCTAGGTCGTTGTTCTAGCTGTGGAAGTGTAAATTTGTGTGAAAGAATGGCTCGTGAAATAATGCTCGCATTCAGTCTGCTGCTGAAATCGCACCGAGATTCGCACGTATATTGGAAGGAACAACTGAAAAAGGTTTGTGTTGGGGAGCGTCGCACCAGAATATAATTTTAAACATTGTTTGTAATAAACTAAAAACTTCAATCCAGTTAGACTGTAGACTTTCATCAGTAACTCTAGCAAATCAACTGACATGACTTGCTACAGCTGATAATATGAACTGCAATGAACGGAAATGCAAAGGTGCAGCGGTTAGCACAGATCGCATTATTCAAATAGATAGATCATTAAAACAAATTTATTCCGACAAAATTATTTCTAACTTAAATAAGGTGGAACGCCACTGTATTACCTATATTTACTTCTTGTACCGAATTCAGTGACTAGTATCCCCTTGGCTCAGTGAATTTTCTATTTGATAACTTATTAAGTCGATTAACTCACGCATAAATCATGACGAAAAATTACGAAGAAAGAGATGGATAGAATAACCAAAAACGTGAATTAACTTCCAAACTACGAAGCTTCGTTTTATCAGAAGTTGCTCCTACGACTATTTTCTGTTATTTAACACTTCTTTCATCCCTCACAATGAGGAAAAATGCCAAATTACGTAGCACCGTATTTCAGAGTGAATGTTGAACTGCAGGCCCCCATCCAGCTCGCTGTGTAAGTCGACTCAAAAATGGAGGAAAGTCAAGGACACGATAATGCATCACACCGCGGTTATCTCTACTAACCTAAGAAGATCGCGGGAAAATAGATCACTTGGGCTACCTCCACTAAGCTAAGTCATCTGCCCGCGACCTCTTCCTAGGAACTGGCGCCAAGTCTGAATTTTGGTGGTTAAGCAAGGTCAGTTGCACTATCTTTACTAAACTAAGAAAACAGTGAGAAAGCAAGGGTATTTCGAATAACCTAAGTCAGCCGACCGCCACCTCTTCCTAGGGATTGGCATGAAAAGGACTCAGCCTGCACTGGGCTGCTGGACAGAGGAAGGAGTGTACTTTATTCACTTTGGAACAATTTGTTTAGGGATGGAGTATATTTATCACAGTGATACAGAACACACGCTGTGATATGCCACACAGCAAACAGACATGCAAACTACTCCTACATATGTACAATGCTCTGCACACACGCCTGCTAATTGTAAACTGTCAAAATAACGCATTGCACAGTCTACAGACCTGCAAACCACTCGTAAATAATGCAATACATTTATGTTCAAAGGGCCAAACAAGTCATAAACTGTCAAAATAATAATTCATCTGCAAGACTCTGCAAACATGCTTGCTAACCAGCAACTCTTGCAATGATTATTTAAACAATTAGAGGCAGCACCACCATCCACTGTGTTTGCCACCAGGTCTGGACTCCTACTGACCTAGAACACAGTACCACCACTGGAGGGCACTGTCGTCCATTCCGTGACGTAATCCAGGATGGCAGCCTTGACGTCTGCTGATGACGCAAGTACCGTTATCCAAGATGGCGGCAAACAGTGTGTTCACCACGAGGTCTAGACGTAGTACACAGTACCAACACAAGAGAACACTGTCGTCCGGTCAGTGACATAATCCAAGATGGTGTGTGTGTGGGGGGGGGGGGGGGGATGGCGGGAAAACGACTCGGCCTGTGCTACACATAAGTTTTTATTTTGCAGGCAGTGTCTCCACCATGAGATCTAGACTCCAACTGACCTAGTACACAATACTGCCACCAGAGGGTGCTGTCATCCCTCCTGTGACATAATCCCAGACGGTGGTCTGGAGGGGGAAAATGGGCGAAAATGACTCAGCCTGCGCTGGGCTCCTGGAGAGAGTAAGGAAGGAGTGTAGTTTACTTATTTTCGAACAATTTATTTAGGAATGGATTATATTCATCACACTGATACAAAACACATGCTTGGGGTCACGCCGCACAGCTCACAGACCTGTAAACTACTCCTAAATAACGCTCTGCAGGAAGCAAAACAACTCCTAATTTACCAAAATAAATTCAGTACAGACATGCAGACTCTTCCTAAATAATGCAGTACACTGATGAGTAGATATGCACAGTACTTATAAAATGTCCAAATAATGCATAGCACGGCCTACAGGCCTGCTTGCAAAATATGCAACAGACACACAAACAACGTACACAGACACCATCTGCCACCCCCTGCCTAGTGGACCGCACAGGAGGCTACCTACAGCCCTGCTGTCAGCTGTCAAACCACACACAGATACCCACAAGCATGAGGCAGCAACATCCATTTCATACTTGGTACCTGAGAAATTCCTCTCGAAATACATGTTCACCTAGGCACTGTTGCTGATGCAACTGGGCAGAAGCGCAAACAGTCCAGGAACGTGCATGCTGTCACAGCCGTGAGCCGCAGCTGACGCAGGTAAAAGTTGCTTCTATTTTTGGGTATACAGTCAGTGTTATACTGATGCCACAGAACTCCGAGGCGCGCTCACGCATCTCCCATATGCTAGACGCTTCTGGGCAGCATGTGTTTTTACCACTGATGACAGAGTAGCACAGGGCGCATTGTTCCTAGTGTGACATGAGAGACATGTCTAACCGCACTTAACTGCCCAGCGTGACTGACATAACACTGTGTAGTGCCCACACCTATCTACAAATCATCTCAATCTTATACTGATGTCATATGACTATTGTAACAGTTCTGGTACTAATTGTAGCACTTCTGCTACTAAATGTAACTAGGTTTTCTCGTTTGATGCTAGTCAATTGTCAGGATGAGCATTCTAAAGCATTATGTCAGGGTGAAAATATTTAATTAATTAATTTTTCTCTCTTAACAACATGTGGGCAGGGTGGGTTCTTCCTTGGCTCGGGTATGAGGTAGAATGAAACAGCATTTTTACATAAGATAACTTTTATTGAAAGTTTTGTACAACTGTATCTTACTGGATGTTCTGGTTCGGAGAGCGGCAGCTGTGTCGTTTGCGAAGCCTTCTGCTGCAGCAGCGGCGGCGTCTGACTACGCGTGGCGGTGTGTATCTCGTGTCATCGTCTCGCCCAGCTGACTGGAGACGCGCATCGCGCTGTGGCCCGTTTAATTATTGAGGGCGAAGTCGTGCATCGAATGGTGATGCCTTGGATGTGGAGTCCCAGTGTTTCTCTTCTCTAAGCGGCCACATGTGTTGTGCGTCGGCCAGCGGAGCGGCGCGGCGGGGGGAAGGCCAGTGTCCCGGACTCGAACAACGGACTCCCGCTTGCCAGTCTTCGACTGTCAGATCTTCATCCCAGCTCGCAGGTGACTGCTCACGAGTCACCCGGGTACGTAAAAATCATACTTCAAATACTTTCTTACTTCTGTCTTCTGGCGCCAAGGCTGCTGCTTGCTATTCCATTACAGCAGCGGACTTGGTGCGTCTGTGTATGATGTAGTCTCTTCTTGTATGATGGTCTTCAGCACCGGAACTGACTGAAAACAACTGCTACTCTTCTCTTCTTCCTTTGTCTCTCATCTTCGTCTGTCTGGCCCACTGCGTCTCGCGTATTTATTCACTTCAGTTTACTGGAGGTGAACGACTTCACGGTCATTGCCTCTTCCGTCACGTTGAAAAGCTTCTCGAAGAATCTTCTTAACGTCGGTCATTGGCTCTCGGAATGTAGGCGAGGGCCTTTGCTCACATGTGACAACTGAGAAACACGTGAGCCAGTCGGGCGATGCCCTGACGGCTGAATCGACAGCGTCTGCTTATGTGGAACTTGCTGACTTCATGGTCAGTGTCTCTTCTGATCCGCTGTTCTGCCCGCTGTTTGCCAGTATGTAACGCTCTAAACTAAACTAAGTTTTTCATTTATATTCTAATTTATGCTTCACTTTGATTTCACTAATTTATTTAGTTAAGTACCACTCAACACTATGTAAAAAATAAGAACTGAGTTGACCTTATGGAAATTTTATAGTGTCCCAGAAATCGTTAATGCTCGCTTTCTTGATGTCTCAGCTTGTATGTACGGAAATTCTTGCCCTAACAGAAACTGTTTACGAAAATAGCGTAGAATAACATCGAATGAAGTCTTCCCCATGGACCTAATGTGGTACCCCATCTATCAATGTTACCCTTCCTGACAGGAGCTCGAATATTAGACGTGAAACCAACCTGCGACCCACCAATATATCACCGCATACGCTACATAACCTCAAATATGGAAAGACTCCTACTTAACTACACTGCTCTCCCTACGAGGACAGGAGCTTGAATATTAGGCGTGAAACCGATCTCCAACCCAGCAGTATATCACCGCGTACTGTATCGATGTAGTAAACATACAATTTGTATCCTGTGCCAAATAAAATCATCCCTTTTACATCATTTGTACATATACCGTCAAGACAGATAGTACCGTATATACTTCTCACACCACTAGATATTTTCCCGCAACTGACGAACACAAGTCATCCACCCCCAATGCACGACCAGAGCACCCTCAGTGGGCTGAAGTCGCTCTCAGAGCTGTTCTACAAATTCGGGCTCGTTTCCCCTCGGCACAGACACGTTACTGTTTCTGCTCCAAACCTGCTTCCTTGCTTGCTCGCTTTTCTACACACATCTCCAGACTCGGGGATTACAAGAACACACATATTTTTACATGGTTCGCCATAATATTTCACCATTTTCGCGGTACTTCTCGACATCAAGCACTAGGTAGCATCCTACCGATGGCTAGTGCAGACTGGAAATTATTTCTCTGGAAACCTGAAACTTTAGCTGGGTGGGGCCTGCTGTAAACCAATGACTACCTGCAATTTTGTCATGTCTGCGAAGACATTTACTCGGCAAATCGAAACAAGTAGAGGAAACTGATACACTCCTGGAAATGGAAAAAAGAACACATTGACACCGGTGTGTCAGACCCACCATACTTGCTCCGGACACTGCGAGAGGGCTGTACAAGCAATGATCACACGCACGGCACAGCGGACACACCAGGAGCCGCGGTGTTGGCCGTCGAATGGCGCTAGCTGCGCAGCATTTGTGCACCGCCGCCGTCAGTGTCAGCCAGTTTGCCGTGGCATGCAGAGCTCCATCGCAGTCTTTAACACTGGTAGCATGCTGCGACAGCGTGGACGTGAACCGTATGTGCAGTTGACGGACTTTGAGCGAGGGCGTATAGTGGGCATGCGGGAAGCCGGGTGGACATACCGTCGAATTGCTCAACACGTGGGGCGTGAGGTCTCCACAGTACATCGATGTTGTCGCCAGTGGTCGGTGGAAGGTGCACGTGCCCGTCGACCTGGAACCGGACCGCAGCGACGCACGGATCCACGCCAAGACCGTAGGATCCTACGCAGTGCCGTAGGGGACCGCACCGCCACTTCCCAGCAAATTATGGACACTGTTGCTCCTGGGGTATCGGCGAGGACCATTCGCAACCGTCTCCATGAAGCTGGGCTACGGTCCCACACACCGTTAGGCCGTCTTCCGCTCACGCCCCAACATCGTGTAGCCCGCCTCCAGTGGTGTCGCGACAGGCGTGAATGGAGGGACGAATGGAGACGTGTCGTCTTCAGCGATGAGAGTCGCTTCTGCCTTGGTGCCAATGATGGTCGTATGCGTGTTTGGCGCCGTGCAGGTGAGCGCCACAATCAGGACTGCATACGACAGGGGCACACAGGGCCAACACCCGGCATCATGGTGTGGGGAGCGATCTCCTACACTGGCTGTACACCACTGGAGATCGTCGAGGGGACACTGAATAGTGCACGGTACATCCAAACCGTCATCGAACCCATCGTTCTACCATTCCTAGACCGGCAAGGGAACTTGCTGTTCCAACAGGACAATGCACGTCCGCATGTATCCCGTGCCACCCAACGTGCTCTAGAAGGTGTAAGTCAACTACCCTGGCCAGCAAGCTCTCCGGATCTGTCCCCCATTGAGCATGTTTGGGACTGGATGAAGCGTCGTCTCACGCAGTCTGCACGTCCAGCACGAACGCTGGTCCAACTGAGGCGCCAGGTGGAAATGGCATGGCAAGCCGTTCCACAGGACTACATCCAGCATCTCTACGATCGTCTCCATGGGAGAATAGCAGCCTGCATTGCTGCGAAAGGTGGGTATACACTGTACTAGTGCCGACATTGTGCATGCTCTGTTGCCTGTGTCTATGTGCCTGTGGTTCTGTCAGTGTGATCATGTGATGTATCTGACCCCAGGAATGTGTCAATAAAGTTTCCCCTTCCTGGGACAATGAATTCACGGTGTTCTTATTTCAATTTCCAGGAGTGTATTTCCACTCTTGAATACCCATGTGTGTGATGTCCTTAGGTTAGTTAGGTTTAAGTAGTTCTGACTCCTAGGGGACTGATGACCTCAGAAATTAAATCCCATAGTGCTCAGAGTCGTTTCAACCATTTTTCGATCTTCTCTCAGCTAAATAAAGGCGCGAAATGTGGAGAAGCAGTCAACCAAACAAATTACATGGGAGGGAATAACGATGCAACGCAAACGCATTTCCATATTCAATCTTCCCAAATTTCCACAGAATCACGAAAGCTATCCAACACATACTAAGTATTAATTCACTATTTGGTGGTCTAGAGGATAACACTGTTTATTCATCTACATTCCTACATTCCAAGAGGCATCTCCTGTCTGACAACTCCTACCATTAATGGGAAACAAATATCACCCCGCACAGGTCACCGGCGCTGCAGGCCAAGCACGTACAGGTGGAATCTTTATCCTAAGAAATCTGTAACACATATATTTTACCCTTGTTATGTTATGTTAACCGGGGACCTAGAAACGATGGAGAAGCTCCGTCCTCACCGCAGCCACAGTGGTCCACAACCCCACAACCACTACCACAGTACACTTCACCCCTCCGCCACCACACACCGAACCCAGGGTTATTGTGTGGTTTGGCTCCCGTGGATCCCCCCCGCCCCAGGGAACATCTCACACCAGCCAGACGAGTGTAACCCCTATGTTTGCGTGGTATGGTAATGGTGGTGTATGTGTTGGTGGAGAACTTGTTTGCGCAGCCATCACTGACATACTGTAGCTGAGGCAGAATAAGGGGAACCAGCCCACATTCAGAGAGGCAGATGGAAAAAAGCCTAAAAACCATCCACAGAGTGGCCTGCAGACCAGACCTCGACAAAAGTCCGCCGGGCGGATTCGTGCTGGGGGACTGCTTGACTAATCGGGCAGGCTTTTACCCCTGTACTTACAACTAAATATTACAATCACAGTCTCAGTTGAACAACATTCGACAATGAGCGATGTATCGTTAATACACTCTGTTGATGGCTGTGACTCTGGAAATAGAAATATCAGGACCACTCTTATGACTTGACATACTCTTCCCATGCTATCACAGAACTCAACGTCAAATCCATACCTTCCTTTCAACTAGAGATGGTCATTTCCGTTGCACATGTTGGAACACAAACACATACTTTATAAGCCTATTGCTCAAATGCGAACATATGACGCACCCCCTACTACTAAGTATAATACTTCGTCAATAACTTATCGCTGGCGATACGAAATAATACTAAGAGAAAAATCAACCAGGGTTGACATGTCTCATAAGTTTTTCTTGCAAGTGCCACCACCGTGTCCTAGAAAGAGAGGCGTAATCGACCAGATGTTAAAAAAACTCGATCCCAACAACTAATGTATGTTACTGTCGCAAGCAGTCATGGCTCTACAGGTGTACACAAGTTTCCATGTTAAAAGCTATACTGGCTTCATAAATCGAGGTTCGACATTATCTCTGATTGAGGTGGTTTTCCTATCTGGACAAATACCGAAACGGTGATTGCCGGAGTGTATATTATCAGACCAGCACTCCAGTTACACGTAGCCCACGCTGCAACCTCATTATAAAATCGCTGAATTTTGAAAGCGATGTGCCTAAGGGACATGGTATGTAAGTGGTATTTGCGACTCCTTCACACCGCCCCACCTAGATATTTCTATAGTACTTGAAACGTATTCTGACTTGATACCATATCAGAGGTTCTGCTATATATCCACTGAGTTATAGGTGGTGACTGATTGAGAAGGAACACAAATAGTAGTAGTAAATGATGTGCTGATTGAGGTCATAAGGAAATGTACACTAGCTTTTCAGATCTCTAGTGTTACACTATCTGCTAGAAATGATGTCCATTACTTGGAATCAAGTCTCTCCATTCAACCTCATACCTGCATCGGATCACACCCATAAGTGAATCATATTTCTGGCACTCTCGTATCTCGAAATGAGTCACCTTTCTCGAACCTGTCTGCCACAGTAAATTTCCAAGGTGGTTTTAGTCAGCCCTCTACGCATCTTGCAACTGCTCCCATTTCTACAGCTTTGCGCATGTGATCGTTCCAATTTAGGTCGGAACTGAGCAGAAGTCGGAGAAAGACATATCTGCCACCTTCTGTAACCCATGCAGAAATAGAACGACCTGAGTTAGTGTAACAGGAGCGTCTTTTGGCCATTCGGTGGAAATGCGGGCATTGGGTGTGCCTCCGAATTAGATACAGAAACTACAATCCGAAGCAGATCCGTTTCCGTTCTCATCTATGCCCCCAACATGCTATCATCGTTATTCTGTACCATCCAATGGAGAAAAATTACGAACTATAAAACCCCCGCTAACTTCATCCGGTATAGAACTCACCTAGGCGTTGTTGCTAGTACGATGACACACAGCTGCGGTATGGGTCCGGCACAGAGAGAGAGTTGTTGTGATGCTTCCCAGAATAGCATTCCTAACGAAACGCCCTGTCCATCATCAAATTTACCTATCAAACTGCTGCTGTTGCCGATGCAGGACGATCCTGTTAAATATACAGTTTTTGATCCATTGCACAGGGCAGTTTTTCATCAGCCGTACTATAGGAGGATGGCCGTATTCCACAGTTTTGTGGCGGTGTTCGTAGCGAAAAACACTTGGCTGTAGAAATGGCTTACGAAGTCACCGCCACACTTTTAATAGCGGGCCGACCGGTCCGCTGGAACAGTGAACAGAAAGATGAAAGCCCAAACACTCATATTAAATAAAAGTCGGTACTTATCTTTTATTAATGAAGATACAGTAACACAGTAGTGAACTCGGTGTCTACAGAAATCTGTCTAGTTCAAGTCGGAGCGGCTAGGTCAGCGTCGGCTGACGACAAACAACAACTCTGCTGCGATGAACACACAACTGACTAGCAAGTACACAATTCGGTGGCGAGTATACAACTGAGCGGCGAATACAGAACTGTCCTAGCGCTCGCGACTCCAGCGCTTAAGAAGCCAGAAGCCAGCGGTGGCGCGCGCAGACTTGCGGCGATTTGCTGTCTCGCTGGCGCTGCTTATGCGGACGGCGTCCGGACTTTGATGCTACCAACCTTTTTGCAGCGGGCTCGGGTGGCATTACTGGCTAGGACATAACACACAGACTATACTGTAAGCCGCAAGAGACGCTCCCTGTGACCCTGTGTCGTTGTTTGAAACATTGTTTTCTAACATGCTTTGTATACTTTCATACATTTTGTTTTTTGCCACGACCTTGATATCTATGTCAGGTCCTAAACTGACATTAAGATGCTCTGATCCACGGCCTCTCGCAGAAAACTAGACATCACACAATGTAAATCATATTGTTACTGTGGCTACCATAACATGCCACAAACACAGGATGATTTTAAATAAAAGAGAGTTACAACATAAGCAAACTGGAAGAGTTTTACGGCATTCGTGTAGGTTTTCAAACTACATTTAAACTCATCTGTCTTAGTCCCGGAATAGCTGATGACTCTACGTTCCATTTCGACTGATTCATCATATTGCAGTCATGTAAGCGATCAGTGTGTCGGTGCTATCCACTCCAGAAGGTGCTGCCCATCCACCGAAACTCTTTCCCCAACTCAAACAAGCGATATCAGTCAATCATTGTGTGGTAACCAACAGTATGCCAGTGCACAGATGAGATGGAAAACACACCATTGATATACTCTGATAATAAGCATCACAATTGATAGTGCGAACAATTTTACAGTAATTTCAGCACTGACCAATGATGTGACAGCATGTTTGTCAATTTCAGTATCATAACTAAACCGCCCCTTCTCCACTTTGCGAATGTCATTGCGAACGTCGATAGATGACTGTGCATTATGTCCATTCACTATTAATTCTCGAACACATAAATCATCAAAGTATACCAGACAGCACTCCACATATTTCTAAACTTCGAGCACAATGCTTAATTAATGATCTATCTCTACGCGTATGGGAGTCACAGAGTATTCTCACTGCGTTAGGGTGAAATTAGAGAGTGAAAGACCCTCCTCACACTGTCATTGACCAACCCGCCCTGCAGCACCGTTACCAAATTAATCTGCAACCGACCAGAAGAATACCGCTACACTCCATGTCTCGTCAATGAATGGAGCTTTCCGAGTCCTCACTCATTCAAATGCATGAGATTTCTAGAGATGTGCCCATGTCGAGGAGCTTAGCACTCCTTATCGATGTATAGTAACAGATTTCAAAGTGTCGTGATGTAATAGCGGACGGTTAAGAAGAACACGAAACAAATGATTTTTATGCGCGATGGAGCTCGAGACAGATGGAGTTGACGCATTTTTACGTAAATCAACAAAGCTATCAAGTATTGTTCTAGAGTCTAAGATCGTTACCTGGAAGGTATTAGTAAGAGAGAACATAAACACACGCACTACTAAGGCTACAACGTTCTGCACTTAAAACGCGCTATAATGTTAGATCGCCTGCGTTTCCTACCCATCAGTCGTATGGAATTTAGCGCTGTTAATATTTCAATGTAAGAAATATATTTCAAGCGCATGTCATACATCCTTCTTCCCGGTTTCTCTACGATAAACTATGTTATCGAACCGTAAAACGAAAAAACTACTTCCGTAAAACATTTGCTCTGCGTGATGCGAACACAATATAGCTTTCCGGAGATGTATAGCGCCCACTGTTCACATCCGATCACGGTTCAAAACTAATACGATGCCTGCATCAAGCCTATATACAATGATGGTTAGTAGCGGGGGATACCTCCTACAAGGAAACAGATAAACGCATAGCAGCAGCCTCCGACATGTGAAAATTACAAGTCATTCCGTCACTAACTCTGTAAACAGCACATCTGTCAGGCAAATGTGTAGACAGATATTGTAGCGCCTCACAAGCTCCTATCGCTTACTTAGTTATGACGCTGAAGTCTTAATTTTACACCCATGATGCGACAGGGGGCATCACATAAATCAAAGTTCGTTTAGAGGAATGTGTTAAGTTTCATCACACATGAGATGGAAGTCCTCTCACGATCGACAGGTTTACCGTTAACGATCGCAAGTAGACAGTGCTTTAAACTACATACAGAACACGTGGCTGTATATGAATAGAACGCAGGGTATGTCATGCGACTGATGCATCCGGACAGAACAGTGGAAAAATTGACCTGCAGCAACTTCTCCTTCTCTAGAATGCATCAGTTGACCATTAAATCGTACCTCCTTACAGCTCCATCATAATCGTCAATCCTGCCCACTCTCTGTTATCCTTCAACGAAGATGCACGTAAGTTTAGAGGTTAATGGTTCTCTGTCTTCCTGAAAAGCATCAAATACAGTAGTCAACTCGCGTGTATCACTGGTACCTCAATAGACATACAGTATAATGCAGCCTTGACGGAAAAAATTGACTACCTCCCTGATTCCCTTCGTTTCGATGACGACGTTTTCCCGGATTCCCCCTCTTGCCGCATACTTGTTACCATGTACAAATTCTTATACGCGAACCAGAAGACACGCAAGTACTTCCTCAATTTCACAACATTTCGGTGTATATTCGGTCAATTTATACCTATTCCCTCGTCATTTTACGCAATTCTATCGATTTTATGTCAGATCTATCCATGTGATCCTGAAATAACCTATCGTTCTGTGTTCTGGATGCCAATACCCAGCCCAAATGCACTGATTGGGGGGTAAAATATAGCACTGTACTCGACTGTATCCAGTCACCTCCACATTTGGAGAGCGTTTGCTCTGTTTTCTGTATGTCTGTGTCTATGCTTGCCTCACGGAAGGCTCCCAGGATCCGCTGGAGACCCGAGTTAACGTTCGAATGTAGATCCGCCGCGCATTATATCCAGGGCGATGTTGACATGAGGATCCACATCTGTCAGACTGGAGATGTCTGTTGGGGTGTAAGAATGTAGATGATTTGATTTGATTTTTTATTGGTCCAGTTTTATCATACAGCACAAATTGTACAATTGATATTGGTCAGGTCAAAGATAAGTTACAATAATACATAGTATTAGCAAAATAGTAGGCAAATTAAAAATAGGTACCTATTACAATTTAGTTACATATTCAGAAATTCTCTGACAGAATAGAAACAGTGCGTTATTAGAAATGCCTTTAGTTTAGCTTTAAATATTGGATAAGTAGCATCTTTTATTTCCTCTGGTATCTTACTGTGTAGTATTACACCAATGTTAATTATGCTCCTCTGATAGGTGGTTGTTCTGTGATATTTTGATGTATATTTGATTCACCTCTGGTTCTATAGTTGTGTACAGTTTTGTTCTGTAACACTTTGCCTGTTTTCAGGAGGTAGTCGCTAGTGAAGATAGTTTCACAAATGAATAAACTTGGTACATTTAGAACACCGAGCGCAGTAAAACTGGATTTACAGGACCCCATCTTTTTAAGACCATAAATTATTCTTAGAGCTCTTGCTGCATTCTAAAAACCTTTACACTGTGAGTTGAGTATCCCCACAAAACGATCCCATATCGGACTAGTGAGTGGAACTGTGCATAGTATGCCTGCAGTACTGTTGTTTTGCTTGTTGTAGCATTTAAAATTCTTAGGCATAGCACATAGAAGATAGTTTTCTAGACAAGTTATTTATATGTGTCCCACTTTAAGTCTTGCTGAACCCATAGAACCAAAAATTTTGTGACACATTTTCTAGGCGATCATTTTGTAATTGTGCTTGAATAGACATTTTATTAGTTGTAGGAATTAAATGAAAATCGACGCACACAGTTTCTTCAGTATTTATAATGAGTTTGTTTTTGTGAACCACTCAGAAAGTCTTTTCATAGAACTTTCTGCTGTGGACTGGAAAGTTTCTGGACTGGATACTGTGAGCAATATGCCGGTTTAATTGGCAAACAGGATAGTTTTTGTGGGACTCATATATTCAACTAAGTCGTCCACATAAATTAAGAAGAGTAGTCAACCTAAGATTGAGCCCTGTGGTACACCATATTTTATTGGTAATTCGCTAGAGAGAAAGGAGTTGTTTTATTCATTTTGTTGAATTCATACTGAAGTGTGGTTTTTTAGGTATGAACACAACCAGCTATGTGCTACACCTCTTACTCCTCATCTTTGTAATTTTTCGAGCAGAATGTTATGGTCCAGGACGTCAAAGGCTTTTGATAGATCTAGAAAAATACCTGCAGCTAATTTATGTTGATCAGGGGATTTTAAAATGCAGTCCAAGAATTCGAAAATTGCTGTCTGTGTAGATTTAGACTTTCTAAAACTATGTTGTTGTACTGTAAGAGGTATATATTTATTTATGAAACTTAAAAGCCTGTCATAGAAGAGTTTTTTTAGAATTTTTGAGAAGGAAATTAACTGTGACATGGGTTTGTAGTTTGATATGTTTTCAGAAGAACCTTTTTTTTAGCAATGGCGGAACTTTTGCTATTTTAAAAAATCTGGAAATACCAGTTTTTAAAGAGAGGTTGAAACTTTTTGCCAAGGGATTTGCTATGTGATGAGAACATGCTTTTAATATGAAATTCGGTACTTCATCAAGACCACTTGCCATTTTATTGCTCAATGATTTAATTTTACTTATAATTTCATTGAGGTTTGTTTCATAAACATACATAGAAGCAGTCGAGATCACTGAATTGCTTGACAGTGTACTTGAATAAGGTCTTCGGCTAGTGAAGTGAAGTATTACTTAATTTTTCCACAACTGAAAGTGGGTCTGTGACTTTTGAGCCTTCTAGTGTTAATGTTACATTCTTTTTCTTTGGAGTGGAACTACAAGTTCTCCACGTGGATCTTATTTTGTTAGATGAGTTTCTTATCAAATTGCCATTCCACATAATTTTTGCTTCTTTGACTACTCTGCCATAGATTCTTTTGTAGGCTTTTAAATAATCTGCGAATTCTTGGGTTACTCTATATTTCTTACAATAGTACTGCAGAAATCTGTTTCTCTCACTGGAAATTTTTATGCCTTTAGTTACCCATTGGTTATTATTATTAGGTTTTACAGTTTTTACTACTTTTGGAAATGCTGCATTAAAATAGTGAACAAAGATGCTCTGAAAACTCATGTACATGCTATCAACATTGTTCTGACTGGCGATGCTTCCCCAGTTTTCCTTTGCCAGTAAGAGATTAAAAATTCTAATGTTATCTTCAGGAAAGGTTCTTTTTCAACTGCTTTTTCGGAACTGCTACTACTTGTTGGTATTTCTATACACAGTAGCCGAGCCTCATGATCACCATAGCCCATGCTCAGTACTCTGCTTGTGAATCTGTAATTTGTTCTGAGATGAATATTTGGTCAATAATGGAATTTGTGCATTCTGTTAATCTTGTTGGGCAGTGTATTGTGGGGATCATATTGAATGTGTTGCTCATATTTATCAAAGCATCTCTGGTGCTGCTGTCTTTTGGAAAATCAATATTGAAATCCCCACAAAGCACTATCTTCATATTTAGTGTACTGATCCTGTTCACCA
Source organism: Schistocerca piceifrons (assembly GCF_021461385.2). NCBI lineage: Eukaryota > Metazoa > Arthropoda > Insecta > Orthoptera > Acrididae > Schistocerca > Schistocerca piceifrons. The sequence goes on from NC_060138.1 coordinate 16,774,328, forward strand.
GAACCTCTAGTTTATTCATGATGTCTGGTAGGTTTCCACTTGGTGCTCTATATAGTTTAATAACTATGAAATTAAGCTCTGGCAGTTTAGTAATGGAAAGTTCAAAGTCTTTTTCAATTGAGTCAATATAACTTTTACTGACATCACAGGACTTTATTTGTTCTTTCACAAAGATAGCAGAGTCACCATGTTTGGAAAACTCTCAGCTAAAATGACTTGCTAATCTGTATCCTGAGATTGAGGTTAATTTTACTTCGTCATTTCATAGCCAATGTTCAGTAATGCAAATTATGTCCATATGTAGTGCATACTGGAGTAATGCTTCCAACATGGAAATTTTATTTGAGAGTGACTGAACATTATGGTGTAGTATAGCAAAATCTGGGTATTTAGTAACTTTAGTTTAAATGGTTTCTGATTCTTTATCTAATGGCATTTCTAATTCAGCACTTATCCTAAAAATTTTCGGTATCTTTCTTGTGTGTGGCTTCTGTTTGCTGGTGGAAGTCAGCACATGAGTTAACTTCTGGAGCTTGTATAAGTTTTGCTTCATCCACATTTGTCCTCTTCAGTTTAAACTATTTCGTGATTTTCGTTTGGCTGACGACTTGATTGTTTGTTTCTCGCTTAATCGGTTTAAACCACTTCGTAATTTGCGTTGGGCCGATGGCACAGCTTGTAGCTCGTCTAAAGCATTTCTTAATCTCTGTTTGTTTCTCACTTATGCTTTTTTCTTCACTCTTCTTCGAAATGCGAGTACGTATTTTTTTGGCTAGTAATTTCTTTCCTGGCGTATTTAAATGAAGTCCATGGACTCTATGGAACCTTCGCTCCGATCTGTTTATATCTACAATATCGACATTCAAGAACATTAAAAAAAGAAGTACATGTAAAGGGGATTTGACAAACGCGAAAAATGAAAATACACTGAAGCACTATCAACTAGGAACAGACAAGAAAACAAATACAGAGGGCTACAATGACATCGAAAGCAGCTGGGAAAAAATAAAAACTGGTATTTTAGAAGCAGCTGAAGAAGTAATAGGAAAAGAAATGACAGAGAAAAGGAAGGAATGGATCACTAATGACCTACTAAATATGATGGAAGAAAGAAGGAAATTAAAAAATTCTGTGAAGACCAAGAGAAATAGAAGAGTCTGAAAAACAGAATCAACAGAGAGGGCAAACCAAGCAAGAGAAAAATACCTTGATGATCTCTGTATTTCAGTTGAGGACAACTTGGGAAAGGGAAATATTGACAAGGCCTATAGATGTGTGAGACATTGCTTTGGAGATAGAAGAAACAAGTGTAGGGCTGTGATGGATGAAAATGGCAATATGTTGGATGACGATGATGAAGTTGCAAGAAGATGGAAACAGTATATAGGAAAACTGTACAGCGGACCAGAACTGTCTGAAAACATTATGGACGAAGAAACAGAGGCAGATGCACACAACATAGGTGAACCTATATTAAAGGAAGAGTTTGAAATAGCTCTGAAAAAATTGAAAAACAACAAATCGCCTGGTATAGACAATATCCCAGCCGAACTTCTGAAATCTGGAGGAGCAAAACTGAATCAGGAGTTGTATAATCTTGTTTTCAACATGTATGAGCAGGGTAAAATTCCTACAAACTTTGAGAAAAACATTATGATCCCCATTCCAAAGAAGGCAAATGCTACAAGATGTGAAAATTATAGGACGTTCAGCCTAGTTACTCAGGCCTCTAAAATAGTAACCTCAATTATCCTAAAACGCATAGAACAAAAAGTCGAAGCTACAGTCTCTGAAGACCAGTTTGGATTCCAGAAAGATAGAGGAACCAGAGAAGCAATATTTGCTCTAAAACTAATAATAAAGAAACGACTATATAAGAAGCTGACATACATAGCTTTCGTGGATGTAGAGAAAGCCTTTGATAATGTTAAATGGGGTAAGATGTTTGAGGTACTCAAAAAAGTTGGAATAGACTATAAAGATAGAAAAATGATATGGAACCTGTACGAAAACGAGACAGCAGTTATCCGTGGATGGACAAAACAAGAAGAGCTGCAGATACAGAAAGGTGTCTGACAATCCCAAAATAGCAGTGAAACTTCAGTATGTATAAACAGTGTAACTTTAATGCATAAAAACTGCACTCAGAAAGTACAATCTCAAAGCAGCAGTGAAACTTCAATGTTTATAAACACTGAAACTTTAATGCATAAAAACTGTCAAACTAGAACGTGTAAGGACCTTGTGGGAGTATTCACTACTGAAGATTCAATGAACACGCCAGCCGAAGTCGAAAAGTTACGAAATGAACCACAAAAAGTAAACAAACCGTTGCATGGTGAACTTCCGACTGCTAACATTGTAAAATACGGAAAAATATGTGTGTTGGCGATAGCCACGGCCGTGGAATTGCCGCAGTGCTAACGGAAAAACACAATTACAGGGCAAATGGTTTCGTGAAGCCTGGGGCTCCATTAAGTGAACTGAAGAAGCTTACAAAATTACGTGAAATAACTAGTTTGTGTAAGGATGACTTAGTTGTATTGCTGGGAGGATCAAATGACGTATATAGAAATGAGTCGTTCAAGGTTTAATGAGAACAAAAAATATTTATTATGTATAAAAAAATATTTATTATGTACATTGAATGGATGAAAATGGGGAAGAAATGGCTTTAAATATTTTTGTTATTTACTCCTTCAGTACGAGCTTTGTTGTAGAACCTCTTTTTTTACGTGTGGTAATAAAAATTCATTTAGACAGAATTAAGCACATTTTAAATTATGTGAACTTTAGCAACCCTCTCATGCTGATAAATTCAAACTAACTGATTAATAACATTTATGACTTTGAAAATTATTTAAATTAAATTTTTTACGTATTTCGGCCTTGGCACACATTTTCTAAATGCAGTGGGTTTTTAAATATTTACTTATTCTTTCCCGGCGTCAGCTATGGAACACAAGAGTGTCTCTGTTAGCATAAAATGATTAAATATTGCCACGCCGACCTGAACGTTTAATTATCATTGACAAAACACACTTCACTATACGTTTAAGTTATTTGCTTTAGAAATTGAAAGAACCAACAGATTAACAACTTCAACATTAATTATCCGCCTATGAATGCACAAAATGTGAAACCAGTAATAAATTCAGTCAGCCTCAGGATCGCTGTAAAAGAAAAATATTTCGTAATTCACTGCTAATTTTACCTGCTCCCGATTTACGGGTTTGGTTAATTTTATAGCGGAACAATGTTTTAAATGTGCCACCGCTGCAAATCGTTCGGTCGCGGCACAGCCCAGCAACACCAACGATAATCGCTAAAATGCTGAAAATTCTTTAAAGAAATATTATACATGACATGGGCAAGCTAATTTACATTAGTAATACACAATTTTGATAAATTATAATGCATTGAGACCATAACAATAATTAAAATTACACACCTTTATAATTTCTCCTCTAATGGCGGCTAAAGATAGATACAAACAAAAGAAGTCTACTCATTCATATAATGCTACGTCACAGGTTCCTCTCTCTCTCAGCTCTCGAGGAAGACGACAAAGAATGCACATTATGTAGTGCTATTTATACTATTGCTGATTATGAATGTCTCTTTGTAATCTTACAACATTATTTTCCTCTGTGGCTATATTTTACAATTTTTCATCGCAGATATTAACATATTTCGTAATTACATTATGAGTATAGAAACATTACAATCAAAAATACATCGAGAATATTATTACAGAAAATATTACAATAATAACCAACGTCCTTCATACAAAATTCAATAATATTTTTTGTTAAACAATTACAGTACATACGAATTGCTTCATAGCGGTGTACATAGTACAATTAAATGTCATTTCAGTCTATTAATAGTGTGTGTGCTGCCAGGGAACGTAACAAAGGCTAGCACAGAATTGAGAAAATGCCTCAATAATTTATCGCACACGAATGTACTCGTTGTAAATATCCGGCATCGTCACGATTTACCGAGGTGGTCGTGCATAAACAGTGAAATTCATACCGCAAACAAGAGTTTCAGTGAAATATGTACTCACTTCGTAAATACAGACGTTATTGACATAAACAGTTTGGAGCGAAGGCTCCATACAGTTCACAGTCTTCATTTGAATGCATTACGAAAGGAGGTACTTACGGAAAAAAATTTTACTCATATTTCGCGGTGCAATGAAGTACCCACGACAAGTGGAAATCGATCGCAAGTAACAAAGCGTTCTTTTCACGCAGCAAACAATATAGCCATCAATCAGTGTCAAATCACGAAATGGTTTAAAACCAAAAGGCCAGAAAGTAACATTCAAGCTGGGAAACAAACACAAATTACGAAATGGTTCAAGCCAAAAAGAAATGAAGCACAAATTTTGCAAACTCCAAAAATACTGGAACACAAACAAGCTGCTGTACGTGTGTCTTCCAGAACAAGGAAAGCTCCAGAGAGGAACAGTGATTTTTTATGGCTGGCACCAGGGAAATCACTTCAGCACCAACCAGATCAAGTGCCATCAAGAATGTAACTATGCATGTAAGTACACAATATCAAAGTGACAAAGAAATGTACAAGCCAAGTGAGCAAGCTGATGGACCGCTACAGAAGAATCCAGACCTACCCTTTTGTGAGGATGGCTCATTATTAAATATTAGGTCTTTAAAAAATAAAATTGATGATCTTAGTAGTAACTATATAATGCATTGTAATATAAACAGTTTAAGTGCTGAATACTCATGTGACAGAAGCTCTAAGTTAGATGAGCTACCAGTTTTTTATCTGAATTTCTAAATGTTAAAGTAATTTGTTTAAATGAACACTGGCTTAGTAGTGATATCATGAAAATCTTAAATAAAATTGAGAACTTCAAGGTAGCTACCAGCTTTTGTAGGATAAATAAGTCATGAGGAGGTTCATGCATACTCATTCATTCTGATTTAGTTTAGCATGTAAGATGTGACTTCAATTGTTTTAATGAAGAGTGTATTTTTGGAAGTTGCTGTGTTAAGTTAAAGGACTTAAATGTTGTTATAATATCAATTTATAGAATCCGAGGGAAGGTGACAACTGAGCATTTCCTACGTAAATTTCAGAGTTTGTTAGAATACCTCAGTAAAGAAAAGATGAAAAAACTTGTGGTTGCTGCTGATTTCAACATCAATGTGTTGAATGAAACATGTGAGGTATCAAAATTTACAGACTTAATAAAAAAATATGGCTTCAAATTAAATTTTTCTGAATCTACAAGAGAAAATGCTCAGTCAGCTACATGCATTGACAATATTTTAACGAATTACGTATTTGAAGATGGATATAAATTTTGTCTAGGTCTAGGAATTTCTGATCATTCAGCATCATTCTTTGAGCTACCCAGAGCAGGTAGAGAAGTCCCACATAAAAAAAGCTTATATAAAAAGGATCTTCAACCAAGAAACTTTGACTCTATTCCATGATAAGCTCAGGGAGACAGAATGGCACTTAGATAAAAATATTTCATGCATGGCAAAATTTGAAGCATTTCTAAGGGATTTTCTAAGTGTTTTCAATGAAATGTTTCCACAAAAACTTATTGTAATAAAATGACAAAATTAAAATGGATCACTAAAGGTATAAAAATCTCCAGTGCTAAGAAAAGGCAGCTACATGAAGAGCTAAGACACAATAAAAAAATTGAATTTATTGAGTATGTTAAACGATACAAAAGTACATTTAAGAAAGTTGTCAAAGCAGCAAAGCAAATGACAAATAATAAACTAATCTTAAAACATGAGAATAAATCAAAGGCAGTGTGGTCAGTTGTAAAACACGAATTAGGTATCAAAGCCTCTAGACATGGAATTAGTACAATTAAGCTTGAAGATTGAACATTGTAAATCCTGCTCAAATTTCAGAATGCTTCAATGAGTTCTTCATTAATGTAGTGAAACCGGAGGTTAATGCCGCAGATTATGAGAACAATGTATGCCTCTTTGGACTAAATCATAATTCTGAATGCCTCACAAAATTCAAAACAGTTTCAACAATAGATGTAGAAAAAATTATATTAAAACTAAAAAACAAAAATTCTGCAGGTTGGGATGGAATACCAGCAAAAGTCCTTAAATTTATGTGTAAAATAATGGGATACCCACTATCTAAAATAATAAACCAATCCTTTGAACAAGGAAGCTTCCCAGAGGTGCTGAAGTATGCAGAAGTAAAACCGTTGCTCAAAAAAGGGTCAAGAGAGGATATGGGGAATTATCGTCCCATCTCCCTCCTTCCAGTCCTATCAAAAATCTTTGAAAATGCTGCTGCTAATCAGATTCGAAATTTTATGGAGAAATATGATATTATTACAGAAAACCAATTTGGTTTCCAGCATGGCAAAAGTACTGCTGATGCAATTAACAAGTTTATCGACAAGATCAGCACATCATTAGACAACCATAATAAAGTTGCAGGAACCTTTTGTGATCTCACAAAAGCCTCTGTAAATCATGCACTGCTCATCTATAAGCTTGACAAGTATGGGATCAAGGGTAATGTTATAAATTGTCTTACTTCATACTTATCAAATAGGAAACAAAGAGTGCTTGTCTCATCAAATGCAGCAAATTACTATTCAAAATGGAAAACAGTAGCCCAAGGTGTCCCTGAAGGCTCGATTCTAGGCCCTATTTTGTTCTTATTCTATGTTAATGATTTACCGAACAATATAAATGCTCTATCGATTTTATTTGCAGATGACACATCTGTATTAATTGAAAACCAGGAGCCAGAAAACATCCCTCTCTACATAATAAACACATTGAACAAACTAGAAACATGGTTCCAACTGAATGGATTAAGATTCAACATTCCGAAAACCCACAGGGTCGAGTTCAGAACAAAACAGTCAAAGCCCCAAGAAATTAAAATAACTCATAAAAATCAGTATGTAGAAGAAGTAGATTCTGTGAAGTTTTTAGGGTTAAACCTAGATAAAAATTTAAATTGGAATAAACATGTTGACTACCTGTTAAACAAATTATGTAGCTTTGCATTTGCTATGCAAATATTAGCTGGTCCAACAGACATGAATACAAGGAAAATTGCATATCACAGCTACTTTCAATCAGTTGTAAGGTATGGTATTATTTTATGGGGAAATTCAAGCAAAATATTGCGCATACTAAAGTTACAGAAAAGAATAATAAGGAACATGTGTACTGCCCATCCAAGGACATCATGTCGCCCACTATTTGAAAAACAACAGTTATTAACAGTTCCCTCCTTATACATCTATGATATTATCATCTTTCTACATAGCAATTTAGAGTTATTCGAGAAAAACTGTTTCAATCACGCGTATAACACGAGAAGCAAAGACAATTTTATGCTTCCCACTCATCGGTTAAACCTATATGCGCAGTCTCCTCAGTATATGGCAATGACAATTCATAACAAGCTAAAAGGAAAGAATGTTCTGAGTATGAACCTAGAGACACTGAAAACAAAGCTATATGATATACTTGTCAAACGCTGCTACTACACTGTTGAGGAGTTCATGAAGGATGAACTGAACATTTGAGCAGGATAAATTTACATATAGTCTTGTGTGTAAATGTAGCTGTCCTTTACAAAAGGGAGGAAAGAAAAATAAATGTTTATATTAACGTTAAAATTCTTTGTAACAATTAGGCCTAAGTAGTGTTATCCATTTTCTTGACGTGTCTCCTGTACACTAATCATATGATTAGAAATTGTATGTTATGAGACGAATAAAACACTATTCACAAGGTTGCGCACTATCCCCTGTTATCTTTAACCTATACATTGAAGAGGCGCTGAAAAAAGTAAGGGAAAATTCACGGACAGGTGTAGTAATTCATGGCCAACGAATAGATATGATAAGACATTGCACGAAAACATGTGGTTTCTCCACAGATGCACTCTTCCAAAGCAGAAATCACATCTCTTACAAACAGGTCACGATAACGTGCAGATGTCACCGTATACCAGACAGCTTCTCTGAGTGTGTTCTCTTCAACGTAGAACAGACCGAGAATAAAGGTGCTTGTGAATCCACAGAACACAGTCGCATACGTCGAATGCAGTGGCTCTTAGTGCACAGGACGCAATTTAACAGTACCTCAGATTCTGCAGTACTGTGCGTTTACTGTACACTGTAGTGTAAAATGTGCTTTGTCACTCCACAGTATACTGTCCAGCCACATGTCAGCAACTTCAATCTGTGCCAGGCACCGAAGAGCAAATTAAGAATGCTGCTACGGATGATGAGGTTTCTGTACTCTTTGACCACGGTGCCGACAATTCCCGTGACACTGCACGGACACTGGCACTGTGCGGGCCACGTCAGTGACAGCAACAGCAGTCTCGCCTATAACTAGCAACGAGATAGGATGCCTTCCTCTTCCGGATGCCACACCAAGCTCACTCGTGTTTTTGAATTATATCATCATTTCCTTCAAACCATTCAATGACATTGGGCCTCTCCTCAGAACTTTCGGTCGGCGATAACTATTTCAGCACAGCACTGTAACTGTTGCCATTCACAGAAAGAAGTTTCACTAAGAGTGCATGGTCTCTCTTTTCGCCATAGTGTTCACTTAGGCTACTCATTGCCATATTACAGAGTGGCTGTCATGCCATCATACAAACACACAGCATATCTACCAAGCTTCGCTGCCATATGATAATTATAGACAACACTGGACCTCTTGTTAGTAGCAGCACGTTTATTATAACCCCCCAGTATAAGTTCATGTACCTTACTACTTCACCAGTCATTTCCAAACTGAATATTGCCCATAAAGCCTCTATTTCGCTTGTAACCCATCTGGCTTTTTGTAGTCATACACTGAAGCGCCAAAGAAACTGGTAGAGGCATGCGCACTCAAATACAGACGTATGTAAACAGGCAGAATACGGCGCTGCGGTCGGCAACGCATACATAAGACAACAAATGTTTGGCGTAATTGTTAGATTGGTTACTGCTACTACATTGGCAGGTTATCAAGATTTAAGTGAGTATGAACGTGGTGTTACAGTCGGCACACGAGCGATGGAACACAGCATCTCTGAGCTAGCGACGAAGTGCGGATCTTCCGTATGACCATTTCACGAATGTGCCACGAATATCAGGAATCTGGTAACAGATCAAATCTCCGACATCGCTATGGCCGTAAAAAGATCCTGCAAGAACGGGACCCACGACGACTGAAGAGAATCGCTCAACGTGACAGAAGTGCAACCCTTCCACAAATTTCTGCAGATTTCAATGCTGGGCCATCAAGTATGCGAACCATTGAATGAAACATCATCGATAAGGGCTTTTGGAGCCGAAGGCCCTCTCGTGTACCCTCAATGACTGCACAACACAAAGCGTTATACCTAGCCCGGGCCGGCCGAAGTGGCCGTGCGGTTAAAGGCGCTGCAGTCTGGAACCGCAAGACCGCTATGGTCGCAGGTTCGAATCCTGCCTCGGGCATGGATGTTTGTGATGTCCTTAGGTTAGTTAGGTTTAACTAGTTCTAAGTTCTAGGGGACTAATGACCTCAGCAGTTGAGTCCCATAGTGCTCAGAGCCACCTAGCCCGGGTCCGTCAACACTGACATTGAACTATTGATGACTGGAAACGTGTTGCCTGGTCAGACGAGTTTTTGCCCGGTCAGACGAGTCGCCGTCCATCACCGTAGCTGTGTGAACAGTGCGCCAGCTTGTCGTGCTGGGGGTCTTGGATTCGATTCCCTGCTGCGTTGGAGATTTTCTCCGGTCAGGGAGTGGGTGTTTGTGTCGTCTTCATCATCATCATCATCATTTCATCCTCATCGACACGCAAGTCGCTGAAGTAGCGTCACCTCAAAAGACTTGCACCAGGCAATCAGGTCTACCCACCGGCAGGTCCTCACCAAACGACATTCCATTTCGGGTGACGTGTTTCAAATTGTATCAAGTGGATAGATGTGTTCAAGTACGGAGACAAACTGCTTGTCAGCAGGGGACTCTCAAACTGGTTGAGGTTCTGTAATGGTGCAGGGTGTGTGCAGTTTGAGTAATGTAGGATCCCTGCCTGATGCATCTAGAGATGACTCTGACAGGTGACAAGAATGTATGCATCCTGTCTGATCACCTGCATCCATTCATATCCATTGTGTATTCCGACAGACTTGGACAATTCCAGCAGGACAAAGCAGTACATACAGAATTGCTACAAAGTGGCTCCAGGATCACTCTTCTGAGTTTAAATACTTCCGCTGGCTTTCAAACTCCCCCGACATGAAGATTATTGGGCATATCTGGATGCCTTGCAACGTGCTGTTCAGAAGAGATCTCCACCTCCTCGTACCCTCATCGATTTATGGACAGCACTGCAGGATTCATGGTGTCCATTCCCGACAGCACTACTTCAGACATTAGTCGAGTCCATGCCACGATGTGCTGCGACACTTCTGCATGCTCACGGGGTCCCTACACGACATGAAGCAGGTGTTCCAGTTTCTTTGGCTCTTCAGTGTATTACCACATATTTTATTCCATTTGTTTGTTTTATCCCTCCCAATAAAAATATCGTCAGTGGGGAGTGACTGTTCATGGCCATCATCTGAATTGTGTCCTTGCTCAGAATTTGAATCGTTCTCACTTTGTGTGGTAAGTTCCTCTTTCTCCTCACAATCGTCATCATTTCCATTGTCTTGTCTGGTGTTGAACCCTGGATCCTCATTGAATAACCACTCACGTTCATTGTTAGTCAGCTTTGATTTCACCCTGCACAGAGTGACAAGAACCCATTTGTTATAGGTTATATTTTGCTACACTTGAAAGTTAAGAGAATATCACTTACATGACCAGGCACATGATATACTACGTACACTAAGACGATACATCTGTTGTTTATTTTACAATATTTGCTGCTCGCTTGGATGTATGACACAACCTATCACTGTGTTAGCTGAAGCAATACTCTGGCTGGGCTTCAGTATAGGATTGCAATTGTAAAACAACTATGGAACAATGCAAGACAATGCTATTTGCAGTTGGCAAGCTTTACACTTAGGCATGGCCATTTGAGGGTTAAACTATTGTTAGCTTTTAAAGTGAGTAAGTAATCTCAGAACATGAATAGGTCATTCAACATTTCTCGATTGTCTGTTTGATACAGGAACATGAACTTGGAATCCATTAATTAATGTACCTTTGGAAAATGTTTTGGTTCAGCAGAAGGATTTGATGGCATAGCATTTTCCATAAGATGAACTGTTGAAAGTGACATTCAATCGATTCTGTCTTCTTGAAAATGCAGAGAATATATAGTACCGCATATTGTACGAGAGAAAAATATGCAACCGTAAAAGTTAAGAAGTACCAAAAATTTGTTCGCAATAAAAGTGGCAAAATATCTCATTAGCAAAACAACTCATACAAGAAATGTAATTCCTTTAGATTTTGGTTCATAGTCAGAATGATCTATGCACCCAAACACTAACACATCGCCATTATAGCTCAAAATGCTACCAAAAACTAGAGACAACTCTATGCACTCTAGTTCAGAACAACACTATTTTGGTCGTATCAAGATGGCTACCCACACAATTTCTTGGATTCACAGTTGTAGCATCAGGGCCACTACCTTTATTCTATACCTCCATGCTCTACACTACCTGCATGTAGATCTCTGGTCGGAGCATAAATTCCAAGTGCAACCTGATTACTATCATCTGGTTTTTCTGTTTGGCAAAAAGTTTCTATTGGTCTATTAAGTCATTATTTTCCAAATGATGATTTCATGTTCTACTTTCAACTGTACAAATGGGTGGAATAAGGAAAGTGATTTAACATTTCACAGGTAATAAGACTATATACAACTAGAACCTTAGGCAAGCACTACATAAGTGACTTCATGTATTTGCTAATTCACTGCTGAGTTCAAAGAGGTTCCCTTTCAAGAAATATGAGTTTCAAAAGAAGTGCATTATTGCTGTGAAACACAAAGGCTTTAAGCTTACATCATGAAGGGCTCTTGACTGAAACCATTTCAGACAAGACAAATTATCTGAACAGCATAACAGTTATGTGAACAGGAAAATAAATGTGGCATTAACAGCACAAACTCTGAGCTGTGGCAGACAGTTTTTTTTTTAAGGAGAGTAGGTGACATGCACTTGAAAAGAAGTGAAGAAGCTGTAGAATTCTTGTATTATATCAACAGGATCTTTGATATATTTATCTCAAGAAACCCATTTGCTAAAGAGAGAACTTACCACTGAAGCTTACTGGCTTGGTACTTTCAGACATACTGAAAACTATATTTTTTTTAAAAAAAAAAAGAAAAGAAGTGTTCCTTTGCAGCTACATGCAAGGAATACTTTTGCCTTTGGTATAATTTTCAATATGCAGTCAGTTAGTTAGTTTGGCATGTAGCAATGGTAATTATGCTTCATGTTCAGATCTTTCTGAAATATTTATTAACTTTCACAAGACCACTTAGAGCTCTTTTTCTCCTGCATCCAGTCCAGATGCAGTTAGAACAACAACCCCAATGCATATCACTTCAGATGTGTCATGCAGAAATTGATCTTGGCTAACAGTGTCAGTCCAGTGAATCAAAACTGCTTGAATTTTAATGTGTGTTATCTGTAACCTATTTATGATTTTCACTCTAGAAAACATGTAGGCCTAATGGAAAATGATCTAGCAACTAGAGCAAATGTAAATGGACCAACATTATGTACAAAAATAATACACATAGTACTGAAAAAAGTGTCAAAAATGAATTTCTAATAATAGGAAATTCTATGCTTAAAACATGTAGTAACTTCAAGCTGCACAACAGTGGTTCACCCAATTATAAGACCTCATCAGTTAAATTAGCATTTGAAGAATGTCCTTGAATAAAACACAGCCTAACACAAAGTGTAAATTGTTCTGTAATGTATATTAGAAAACACTTGTGGGGACGAATTCCCTTTGAAGCTACAGTGAAGAGGACGCCATCAATGAAACAAGAAATGTGACCATGACAGTGAAAAATTTATTTCCAGCATCAAGACTGGGAGTAAGTGTGCAATACCCATAGAAAATCAGTGAGCAACAAATACACAGGCAAAATAGACACAAGAGTTAGAGAATAGTATAACAGTTGAGGAATCCAAATAAGTTTATAACCACAGATTGCTTAGCACAGGATGGCCTACATTTGAACAGCTTAGGATTGGTAAAAGAAGTTTACTCACATGTGTAGTGTTGTAAACAATAAGGGAAACTAAAAGTGAGTGATGAGAGTGACAAGCTGCCTAAAGGACTAAAAGGTAAAAATTCGTTAAGAAAATCGTTTCCTGAAACAGTAAAAGATAAATGGTTTGCAAATGAGGAACAAAGGAGAAAGAAATCAGTCCTTTGCCTAAACAAACATTGGCTAACAAAAGACTGCAACAAAACCCTTAATAAATTTGAGAGTTACGTTGCAGCCGATAGCTTTTGTACAAGTAACAAAATTCATGGGAGTTCCTGCATACCAATTAAAAATTATTTAACATATAAAGTAAGAGATGATTTTTAATTTTCTAAACAATGAAGACATATTTGAAAATTTCTGTATAGAATTAGAGAGAGAGATAATTTCAGTACACAGAATCCCAGGTAAAGAAGTAACAAAAGTGTTTCTGTTATATTGAGGAGTGTCTTACAGAAACTAACGAAACAGCAAAAGACAAGGGTTATCATAGCTACTGACTTTAACATAAACATAATAAATGAAACCAGTGAATCAACATAATTTATTGATCTGGTTCAATCATTTCATTTCAAGCTAAACATCACAGAATTCACTAGAGAGAGTAAACAATCTGCAACCTGTATAGGTAACATTCTGACAAATTATTCATTTGATAATAGAAAAAAATTCTGCATTGATTTAGTTATTTCTGGTCATTTCACACTATTATTGGAGTTTTGCTATTTGGGGAGCAAAATAGCTGATGATGGTCGAAGTAGAGAGGATATAAAATGTAGACTCGCAATGGCAAGGAAAACTTTTCTGAAGAAGAGAAATTTGTTAACATCGAGTATAGATTCTGGAAGTCGTTTCTGAAAGTATTTGTATGGAGTGTAGCCATTTATGGAAGTGAAACATGGACAATAAATAGTTTGGACAAGAAGAGAATAGAAGCTTTTGAAATGTGGTGCTACAGAAGAATGCTGAAGATTAGATGGGTAGATCACATAACTAATCGCGAGGTACTGAATAGAATTGGGGAGAAGAGGAGTTTGTTGCCCAACTTGACTAGAAGAAGGGATCGTTTGGTAGGACATGTTCTGAGGCATCAAGGGATCACCAATTTAGTATTGGAGGGCAGCATGGAGGGTAAAAATTGCAGAGGGAGACGAAGAGATGAATACACTAAGCAGGTTCAGAAGGATGTAGGTTGCAGTAGGTACTGGGAGATAAAGAAGCTTGTACAGGATAGAGTAGCATGGAGAGCTGCATCAAACCAGTCTCAGGACTGCAGACCACTACAACAACATTGGAGCTACTAAAAATAACTGAAACAGCCATTAGAAAAAAATGTGCATCTAAAAATGCTTCAGCAAGGAAAACATAAACTTGTTTTATTGTAGGCTTATAGAAGTTAACTGGTCAATGGATCATTGTACTACAAATTCTAAAAATTATGACGGATTTCTTGAGAGTTTTTTCATGTTTTGATGAAATATCTGCCCCCCCCCCTCCCCCATGGTTTGCCACAAAAAAATGGCAAGCAAATTGAAATGGATGACAGGTGGTATAAATGTCAAGTGCCACAAAAAGTGAGTTACATAATGAACTGGACTGAAAATATCAATTTCGATTTTATGAACTATGTAAAAAGGTAATAAACTGTATTTATAAGAGTGGTAAAAGCAGAAAAACACATGGCACACAAAAATTTCATTTTGAACCATACAAATGAATCAAAGAAAGTACAGTCAGTTGTGAAATCTGAATTTTGTGTAATAGCTGGGAGTCTACAATTTCCAAAGTTAAGATAGGTGACAAGTCCATAGTTAACTCCTCAGAAATATCAGAATTTTTAATCAAAAAATGAAAACTCAAGATAGAGAATCACAATTTTTATTATCCCATAACATACAAAGTCAAATCACAGATCTGATGTACTGGGGACTTGTCAACATTACATTTACTCTACAATTACAATTTGTATATACAGTATTACAAAAACAATATATCAACACTCCAGTTTACATGTATTACAAAGTAACATATAACGGATATCTACACTCAGTCCTCAGCTATGGGATCATGTTTTGGGGAACAAGTGCCAGTAACATACAAACTGTGTTCAAAGTACAAAAAAGAGCCATAAGGATAATAACAAATAGCAACAACAGGGCCCACTGTCTAGAATTATTTAGAAAGCTAGGAATTCTAACTGTTTCTTGTGAGTATATCTTTCAGAACATAATGTTCATTAAGAAAAATCTTAACATGTACAACACAAACAGCCTAATACATGACCATGAAACAAGAGCTTGTCACCACATCCATCTAGATAGAAAGAACAAGGCAAAGACACAAAAAAGTATATTTTACAATGGGATAAAACTATACAACAAAGTACCACAAGAAATTAAAGAAATAAATGAGCCCCTCACTTTCAGACAAAAGCTTAAAACCTTTTTAGTAAGTAAAAGTTTTTATACTGTAAAAGAATATTTAACATAGATGTAGATTATTAGCAACATATGACATTATCACCAAAATATTATGTAAATCATAAATATGTGTATGACTAGTTATAAAAACTACACAAAATATGAGAAACCTGTTTAATTGTAAATGTAAATGTGTGCTCATGTTTTGTAATCTGATGACATCCATACAATATTTATTGTTCCACGGATGAATAAATAAATAAAAAAAAATAAATAAATAAACAACAGTGTTTACATAGTGAACATATTTTTACAATCATTTATTTGACACAAAACTGCTAAGCTTAATTTACAGGTGATGTTTCCTTGCTCAGACTTCCACATCATCATTCATAAATTCTTATACGGAGTAATAACATTTCTGCACTAATAACTTGAGCAGCTTTGGTTTCAGTTGCTCTAGCTTCATGCTGTTTATTTGTTTCTTTTTTAGCATGTTGTAGATTTTCATGCCCATATATTCTGGGGGGTATGTGCTATAGCTTTAACCTGTGAGTGGGAAGCATGAAGTTTGTCTTATTCCTAGTGCTGTATTGATGCTTAAAATTGTTGTCTCTGAATAACATAGGGTTACTGTATACAAAAATAATCAGTTCATAGATGTACAAACAGGAGGCACTTAATATTTTTAGATTTCTTAACAGTGGATGACAAGATTCTTAAGGTCTTGTGTTACATACATTTCTAACAAATGATTTTTGTAATTGTAATATTCTAATGATTTTGCTTGTATTACCCCAAAAGATAATTACATATCTTATAACAGCTTCAAAATAGTTGTGAAAAACTACTTTTTTTTATCTCCATACTAGTTGAATATGACAAAATCTTCATAGCAAAGGTCAGGCTGTTTAACTTATTTGCAAAGTATTCTACATGTGAAGACCAGGATAAATTTTGGTCCAAATGTATTCCTAAAAATTTAACACAATCTGATTCTTTCAGTTCCTGGTTTCTGCAGGCAATATGAATTTCATTTATCTTACAGTTTTTAGTTTTAAACTGTAGTAAATGTGTTTTTATAATATTAAATTTTAACCCATTTAGTTGGAACCAGTTTTCTAAATTGTCTAGTAGATTTGTGACAGTTGAGGGAATTTGTTCTGAGTGATTGCTTTCAATGAGAGCAGACATATCATCAGCGAATAAAACTGAATGTGAATTTATGTTTAGTGGCAAGCCATATATGTTAAGTGCACATAGCAAACTTGTGCCTCAGTGAAGGGGTATTTCTGGATAAACTTAAAATCTCTAAAGTGATACCTCTATATGAAAACGGTGACAGCTGTAAAACAGAAAATTACTGTCCTATATCTCTCTTCTCAGCCATCTCCAAAATACTTGAGGAATTAATGAAAATCAGGGTTACAAAATATCTAGAAAAACATAAACTAATAAATAACGGTCAACATGGTTTTCGAGCAGGGCACAGTACAGAAACAGCCATATTGGACTACACAACAGAAATAGTAAGAAATTTGGAGTCAAATAAACAGGTTGTTGGAATTAATCTAGATTTATCCAAAGCCTTCAATACTGTGAACCATGTAATATTGTTAGGGAAACTTGAAGCAATAGGCATCAGGGGTACTGTTAAAAATGGTTTGAATCTTATCTGCAAAACAGGTCACAAGTTGGTGAGCTGAGGTCATCCAACAATCTTCACAATTTTAAACTCATATCTGAACCAAAACAAATTGAAATAGGTGTTCCACAGGGCAGCATTCTGGGCCCATTGTCATTTCTAATTTATTTCAATGATATACAGGCTCCAGACAGCTCAGCCAAAATTCTACTATTTGCAGATGACATGAGTATCATTATTAGTGATATAAAAGAATCATTGTGTACTACAGCAGAAAAAGTGCTCTCATACATACAGTCATGGTTTTATTCAAATAAGCTGACACTGAATACAATTATTCAAATAAGCTGACACTGAATACAAAGAAAACAAACTTTATACAGTATGGAAGCAAGTGCCAAGGGGAAAATATGTGCCTTATGCTGGATAGCAAACAAATAGAAAAAGTGTGCAGCATAAAGTCTCACAGAAATGTTGTATTGTGTAAAAAAGAAATTTGTAGACTGCCCATTTCCTGTCCTATCTCATGATTATCACAATTTAATTGTAATAAAAGATTTGCACTAGACTCAGCTTGTTTGCAAGATTGCATCCACATACAATCGCATATGCCTAAAAACATCTGGCAGAAAAATTTCAGCAGAGAAAATAGAAAAGAATGAATCAAGTATAAGGCACAAGTTATACAAACTTATATTATTTAATCACATCTACTGAAAAACTGTAAATCATTGTGTAATGATGAAATTTAACTGGATTTATACCAAAATGGTGTTAACTGCTGGTGAATATCATTTGCAATTTCACAGTACAAGGGCAATGAAGTCAATTTACATTAACTGCTATTTTCGTATTTCTTAGAATGAACCAAATACTCCACTTTCTTCTTATGTATTACTATTGCTTCATGAATAGCAGTATGAAAAAGAAAGCACGTTTCTGTCAACTGTACAAATAAATTATTCAGCCAGTACCACTCAGATTTACTACACGGTACCATGTATTACTTTTTCGCTGAATTAGCACATTATGTTAAAAGTGTTAAGCCCTATTTTATTATGTTCAGTACAAGCAATAATTTCTAACACTAGCATCCATATAAACAGGTAATTTGCAGGAGTTCGAAATAGACAGGTATTACTTGTTCAGGTAACATTCCAACCTAAAGATTGCTGTTTGTGTGGAAATCTCTTTCATCTCCTGTTGTATTCACCATTACTTTTTTAAATATTAGATATTACTATCATTTAAGGTTAACAGAGAGGGAAAATAGTCAAGGACCATGAAGGGACGTATTCATTCAAAGTTACCAATGGCACTATTCTCTTGCAATAGAAATTCTTCATAGTGGATTTGGATCACACCAGAAGACTTTTGTAATGTGATAAAGACGCCCAACTACTGACATTTTGTCTTCAGATTAAAAGAACAAGTGCTGGTCATAAGCCTGCCATTGACTAATAAAAGATGTAAAACAGGGAGCTATCAAACCAACACAAATGGCAGTACTTATTTGAATGACCACAAATACAGAATAATTTCTTCCTTCCATACATTAAAAATTTTACAGTCTGTTTTTGTTTGTACAAATGGTAATAGAAAATCGACTCACTTAGTAATTATGAATGTGCATTTACTGTGTATATATTACAGAAAATTGACAATGAGTTGCAACAGCACATATTCGTTCACTACAGTACAGTGTGTTAACTGTAAGACGGCAGAGTTGTGAGGGGAGTGCGGGGAGAGGAGGAAGCAAGCATTGGCTGGTGAAGAGGATGAGCCGTTGGGAGGGGGACAAGGCACGCCTACCAGTTGCAGTGCTGGCACTACAATTCGCGCGTCATGCTTACACAAAAGCAGACGAAAGGCTTGGAAGTAAAACTCGCTTTAAATGTTGTTCGTAAACGAAACTGAAATCGTCATGTACATTAATATATATATATATATATATATATATATATATATATATATATATATATATATATATGAAAATGAATGTATGTATGTTTTTCTACTACGTGCTCACAAACCATTCATCCGATAATTTTGCGAGCATCGCTACGTAATACTGGTTTCCTTCCAACCGTAGGCCTACCGGTAGGGGTTGTTGGGAACTCTCGAGATGGGCCAGCAACTGCCTATAATGTTTAGTACAACTGCACAATAAAAACAAGCAGAACAGTAGAGCACAAAACAATAACGAAGCAGACGACAATGGCTACCTTGTACAACACAGTGAGCTACGTAATGTTGGCAGCAGTCGAAACTGCGTGCCTACTGAAGCCTCCCGACGTTTACCGACTTCTACCGATTCAGGACTGGGGAGAGGTCTGCCATCTAAAAGTTTACACACTGTACTGCTCATTAGGTGTAAACTCACGGATATTTTGGTGGATCCTAGGGTGACCATTTCAGAATTGAGTCAATTTGGTACATGGATGGCTACATGTCTTAACAGCAAAATTGCTAAATTGCACTTTCCTAACTAACAATTTTTGATAAATTCAGGTTCAACAGCTCAAGAGTATGTACCTAGTCATGAGTCATGCACCAGTTTCCTGATTTTCAGAGACCTACGACTCAGTAATGAGTTGACCCTCAGACATCAGTTTTTTTATGCATCTAGTATATAGGCCACTAAGTTGTTATAATGTGTAAAAACTAGGATAAATGATTCAGATTTTTTATGATAAATGTTGAAAACACACCTTTTTCATGTTGTGCCTTAAATTTGTGATTTTTTTTAACAAATCATACCTTTGCATTGAGTCACAGTACAGACTTCAGCTTCTGCACTGTAACTTTAGTCCTAGCATTAAATATAAATAATAATGAAAAACATTCAGCATTGTAATTAGTATTTCTTACCTCCACTTAAAAAAAAAAAAGAGTCAAATCTGACAAACCTTAAAGTTCTTGGGGGGGGGGGGGGGGTCAGCGGAGGTTGGGAGGTTAGAAGGGTATGTAGACAGTTGAATCTCAACTTCCTTTTTTGCTAAAATTTTTACATATCTTGTATCAATCTCAGATGGAAAGAAGAATATCCCAACTCAATTTTAACATTGGCAAAGAATAAAATAAAAATGCTACTGCATATACCATTCACATTCACCACTGCAAGAAATTCATAAATAAAACGAATATGTTACTTAATCATAGCTAACACTTGGTTCAAGAATCATAAACGAAGGTTGTATACATGGAAGAAGCCTGGAGATACTGACAGGTTTCAGATAGATTATATAATGGTAAGACAGAGATTTAGGAACCAGGTTTTAAATTGTAAGACATTTACAGGGGCAGATGTGGACTCTGACCACAATCTATTGGTTATAAACTGTAGATTAAAACTGAAGAAACTGCAAAAAGGTGGGAATTTAAGGAGACGGGACCTGGATAAACTGACTAAACCAGAGGTTGTACAGAGTTTGAGGGAGAGCATAAGGGAACAATTGACAAGAATGGGGGAAAGAAATACAGTAGAAGAAGAATGGGTAGCTTTGAGGGATGAAGTAGTGAAGGCAGCAGAGGATCGAGTAGGTAAAAAGACGAGGGCTGGTAGAAGTCCTTGGGTAGCAGAAGACATATTGAATGTAATTGATGAAAGGAGAAAATATAAAAATGCAGTAAATGAAACAGGCAAAAAGGAATAAAAACGTCTCAAAAATGAGATCGACAGAGAGTGCAAAATGGCTAAGCAGGGGTGGCTAGAGAACAAATGTAAGGATGTAGAGTCTTATCTCGCTAGTGGTAAGATAGATACTGTCTACAGGAAAATTAAAGACATCTTTGGAGAAAAAAGAACCACTTGTATGAATATCAAGAGCTCAGTTGGAAACCCAGTTCTAAGCAAAGAAGGGAAAGCAGAAAGGTGGAAGGAGTGTATAGAGGGTCTATATACAAGAGCGATGTACTTGAGGACAATATTATAGAAATGGAAGCGGATGTAGATGAAGATGGAATGGGAGATACGACACTGCGTGAAGAGCACTGAAAGACCTGAGTCGAAACAAGGCCCCAGGAGTAGACAACATTCCATTAGAACTACTGACAGCCTTGGGAGAGCCAGTCCTGACAAAACTCTACCATCTGGTGAGCAAGATACATGAGACAGGAGAAATACCCTCAGACTTCAAGAAGAATATAATAATTCCAATCCCAAAGAAAGCAGGTGTTGACAGATGTGAAAATTACCGAACTATCAGTTTAATAAGTCACAGCTGCAAAATACTAATGCGAATTCTTTACAGACAAATGGAAAAACTGGTAGAAGCCGACCTCGGAGAAGATCAGTTTGGATTCCACAGAAATGTTGGAACACGTGAGGCAATACTGACCCTACGACTTATCTTAGAAGAAAGCTTAAGGAAAGGCAAAACCACACTTCTCGCATTTGTACACTTAGAGAAATCTTTCGACCATGTTGACTGGACTACTCTCTTTCAAATTCTGAAGATGGCAGGGGTAAAATACAGGAAGCGAAAGGCTATTTACAACTTGTACAGAAACCAGATGGCAGCTATAAGAGTTGAGGGACATGAAAGGGAAGCAGTGGTTGGGAAGGGAGTGAGACAGGGTTGTAGCCTCTCCCCGATGTTATTCAATCTGTATATTGAGCAAGCAGTAAAGGAAACAAAAGAAAAATTCGGAGTAGGTATTAAAACGCATGGAGAAGAAATAAAAACTTTGAG
This sequence comes from Schistocerca piceifrons, assembly GCF_021461385.2. Lineage (NCBI taxonomy): Eukaryota > Metazoa > Arthropoda > Insecta > Orthoptera > Acrididae > Schistocerca > Schistocerca piceifrons. Next base: position 16,796,321 of record NC_060138.1, read on the forward strand.
GTTCGCTGATGACACTGTAATTCTGTCAGAGACAGGAAAGGACTTGGAAGAGCAGTTGAACAGAATGGACAGGGTCTTGAAAGGATGGTATAAGATGAACATCAACAAAAGCAAAACGAGGATAATGGAATGTAGTCGAATTAAGTCGGGTGATGCTGAAGGAATTACATTAGGAAATTAGACACTTAAAGTAGTAAAGGAATTTTGCTATTTGGGGAGCAAAATAACTGATGATGGTCGAAGTAGAGAGGATATAAAATGTAGACTGGCAATGGCAAGGAAAGCGTTTCTGAAGAAGAGAAATTTGTTAACATCAAGTATTGATTTAAGTGTCAGGAAGTCGTTTCTGAAAGTATTTGTATGGAGTGTAGCCATGTATGGAAGTGAAACATGGACGATAAATAGTTTGGACAAGAAGAGAGTAGAAGCTTTCGAAATGTGGTGCTACAGAAGAATGCTGAAGATTAGATGGATAAATCACATAACTAAAAAGGAGGTATTGAATAGAAACGGGGAGAAGAGGAGTTTGTGGCACAACTTGACTAGAAGAAGGGATCGGTTCGTAGGACATGTTCCGAGGCATCAAGGGATCACCAGTTTAGTACTGGAGGGCAGCATGGAGGGTAAAAATCATAGAGGGAGACCAGGAGATGAATACACCAAGCAGATTCAGAAGGATGTAGGTTGCTGTAGGTACTGGGAGATGAAGAAGCTTGCGCAGGATAGAGTAGCATGGAGAGCTGCATCAAACCAGTCTCAGGACTTAAGACCACAACAACAACATGTGTATTCCTTCAAAAATAGTTCCTAAAATATTTGTGGTTGACCTGTAGTCAGAACTGTAAACAGGTATGAGCTGGAAACAGTTATTAATCATTTTTAGTAATGCATATGGTGTATTTTACTGGTAAATGTCTTTTCAGTGTAAAGAATTGCAAGAGAGAGACTGGGTGCACAAAAGTAGTGATATACACATATTCCATTAGTTTAAATTAAAAAGACAACTTCAGTGAACCAAAGAAAAGCTGCAAGCAGCAATGAGAGATATTACTAATATTTTACATATGTGCTGGTAGACATACATATAAAAATTCTGCAAAGGACAGTTCCATAAAAATGTTCAATTATAAAGAAGGAAATTGTATTTTTAAAACTCTTCCACCTTGCATACATCTTTGTTATCCTTGACTTCTTGATCCGAAAATGAAATGAGTTCACTTAGAGGTGGAAGATATGATTTCTTTCATAGCACTTTGTGTCAAGTTTATATAACCATGCACTATGACTTGGTAATGACAGGACACCCTCCTTACATATAAAATGGGAGAAGGTGGGCACAAACAACATCTTTCCTACTGGGCCACAAAAGGAATTCTGATTCAGTAGGAGACATGAAGTTAATCTCAACATCTTTAAATTAATGTTATACCTGGGAAATGTGTCTTATGTACCAGTTTTCATTGTATTTGCAAGCCACGTATTGCCCGATTTGCAGCTGTTCCAACAAAGCATTTTAAAGTGCTTCCATAACAACTGTGCTCCCATTTGCATTTGTTTAAAATCTCTTCATTAGAAAGGTATTACTAGCAGTGACTAGAAATTCATGGTGTGAAACTGGAACAGTCCTTATTGTATTGTACTGATCTTCCAAGAAGCCTTCACATGATTTGATCTCCTGTGAAAAAAAAAAAAAAAATATATTTCATTTTTTGTGGAGAATTTCATGTACAACTGTTTCAGATTAACAAAAATACGTCTTATCTGCAAGTGACTCTTCTTGTTATTTATCACGACAGTAACATACTCTTTCCATCCTTGCACAAAGTCTTGAACAATTGTCGTTTTCATATAATATCACTAGGTCTCATTTCACTTGTCAAAGACACAAGGCTTCTGCCTTTCTGTGAGTTGTCTCCTTTAGTCCTAAATAATTCACAATTATATATAAAACAGATTTTAACTGCTTCTGCTTTCTGGAAAAATAATTACACCACTACTGTGTTTAACTTTTCTCGCTACATGTACCATGTGCTCTGCAACACCAGCAGTAGATGCTACTCCGACAGTGCTCCGTGAAGGCGGAGCAAGCGATAAAACTACAATCTGTTCACAGCGGGTTGAATTCTACGTTTCTTAATGCGGAGCTGTTTACAACGGCATTCCACAAAATACATGGCATTACTATGATCTTTGTTTCTTTGCAAGAGATCAGATCGCATGGAAGTTTCTTGGAAAACAGGTACAGTACAATGAGAACAGTTCCAGAAACACTATCGCTACTAACACAGTTCTAATGAAGAGTCTCTATAAACAGATGAAAACAGGGGCACTGTTGCTATGGGAGCACCTTAAAATGCTTTGTTGGAACAGCTGCAAGTTGGGTAATTTATAGCTTGCAAATAATATGAAAACTGGTACATAAGACACATTTTTCCAGGTATCACATGAATTTAAAGTTGTTGAGATTAACTGCATGTCTCCTGCTGCATCACAATTCCTTTCATGGCCTAATAGGAAAGATGCTGTTTGAGTCCCCTTTTCCAATGTTATATGTAAGGTGTATTGCTCTTTGTTATGAAGTTACAGTGGATGGTTGTATAAACTTGACAATAAGTGCTATGAAAAAATTATATCTCTCACCTTTAAGTGAACTCATTTCATTTTTGGATATAAATGTCAAAGAAAACAAAGTTACATGCAAAGTGGAAGAGTTTTATAGTTTTATTTTCTTGCATAGTCCCCCAGACAGGTGTTTTATTTTCTTACAATAGTGAACAGCCGTAGTCCCACAGACCACCAGTCAAAAGGATGGACAAACAATAACAGAATAAGGGTATATTGTCACATTTGTGCACCCAATCTGTCTCTTGTATTACTTTACACTGCAAAGACATTCAGCAGTGACATACAACAATACATTAAGAAGAATGGTTGTAACCATTTTCAGATCATATCTGTATACAGTTCTGACCTACGGGTCAACCACAGCTATTTTAGTAACAAGTTTTCAATGAATACGCATGGCTTTTATTTACCAATTCCCTGTAGTGATGAATGTGAATGGTATGTGTAAGTAGCTTTATTATTTTATTCTTTACAAATAAATAGAGTGAGTTCGGATGTTATTCTTTCCACCTAAGACTGGTAGCAGGTATATAAACACTTAAGTAAAAAATCAAGGTTTGGTTGTAGGATGTGAGGTTGGCCAGTATGCAAAACTGTGACCGGCGGACCTCACATCCTACAATTTTAACTGCAAACACAGTAAACAAGTGAAGTTGCAAATCCAAATGAAGAAAATCAAGCTGAGATTCAACTGTCTACACAACCCACCCCTCCCCCTCCCTGGACTTTGAAGTTCATCCCATTGACATTTGTTTGTTACTGAGTCACCTTTAAGGGCAGGTAATAGATACTAATGCCAAATGCTTTTCATTATTATCTATATTTAATACTACGACTAAAGAGTTACAGTATACAAACTGAGGCCTGTACCGTTTTCCTGAGCAAAGTTATGATTTTTTTTTTTTACATCACAAATTTAAAGCACAGCATGCAAAAAATGTTTTCCGACATTTTTCATGAAAAATCTGAATGACGTATCGTAATTTTTATACATTATATCACCTTAGTAGTACCGACATGCTGGATGCATACAACTGTAGGTCAACTCATTACTGAGCAACAGTTCTCTGAAATCCGGTAATTGGTGTCCGACTGACGACTGAGTACACACATCTTTCAAACCTGAATTTATCAAAAATGGTTGGTTAGGATAATGCTATTTGACAGTTGAGACATGTAGGTATCCATGCACCAAACTGACACAAATCTGAGATGGTTGCCTTTATCATCCGCTATAAGATTACACGGAATGACATACGTATATCGTCAAAACATAACATACCACCTGTGGTATGCAGACGTGCAGCTTTTCTTAATAAAATCGTGACATTAAATGACCTGTTCTGAGAGATGCGCAGTCAAATTTGCAGTGTATATGATATTGCGGACCTACATAAATGCATCACTACATGCAATGCACCACAATAAATCGGAAGTAACTGTATAAAAATGTAGTTCACATTGGATTGAGAAGCAGGGACTCATTCCCATTTCTACGTAATGAGTACTGAAATAATTCATTTTATTAATTTTTTTTCGTTGATGGTATGTCTACGCAAACGACACCAACTTTCTGTAAAACTTCTGGTGGTAGAGAAATCTGACAATTTCTACTGCACCTTATAGCATTGTTTTGAACGACAATTGCTGAATAAACAAAGCAATGAGAAGATAAATCGGAAACAATTTTTTGAACAGCTTGCCAAACGCCCCAAAAACACTCGAGCTTAGAGATTATAACGCCGAATCACATCGTTTTCACTCTAGATTTGAAATAGTTCATTATGTTATTCGGCATTCGGCAGGAATTACATACAGCGTTTCCATTTTCAGATCATGACTCTGTATCTTTAAACTATACAAGTAGGTTCTGTATTGATAATAGTAATATTCCTAAGCCTGTCCCAAAAGTTATAATCACCAGGCCTGTCACAGATGACAAAATTGTTCAGCTCTGTAAGTCCCTTGCTGAGAGAGACTGGTTCAACCAATGTCATGGTGACACAAGTTATAGTCTTAGTGCTGATTTGTCAGGGAAACTATTATTTGAGAGATTTTTTAAAACATTTCTGACACAATTTAATGACAATATCCCCATAAAGAAATGCAAATTAACTGACAAAGGCTTTACAAACAGGGCTACAAACAGACAAAATTCATGGTTCACTAAACAATTATCAAGTATGAAAAACCAAGTTATGGTGTTGCACAATATATGTAGCAATCAGAAAACAGAACATGCCAGATTAGCCTATATAAAATGCAGGAATGAGTATAAAAAAGCCATTGTGGAAGCCAAAAAAGCACATAATTTCAATACCATTGATAATTCTACAAATAAGTGCAAAGCTGCATGGAAATTAATAAATGGTGTTGCTAAAGATGTAAGAAGCAAAAAAATTAATATAAGTCCCCAAAAATTCAATGATTTCTTTATTAAATCTGTTGAAAATGTAGGAAATACTATAATCAAACCTGATATCAATTCATCAGAGTTACTTTCTAAAAATGTTTGCAGAACACCAACAGACACAGGTACGTTTATGTTCTCCGAGGTCTCACCTAGTCATGTCCTAAGCATTGTAAAACGGATGAAATCTTCAGACAGTGTAGATATATACGACATATCCTGTAATTTACTAAAGAAAGTAATAGACTATATTGTGTACCCCTTAACATTCTGTATAAATAAATGCATATCTGAAGGATATTTTCCCGAAGAACTCAAAGTGGCTAGGGTAATTCCAATATATAAAAAGGGAGATATGGACTCACCTTGCAGTTACAGACCAATCTCCATAGTCCCAGCTTTTTCTAAAATACTGGAATGTGTAATTTACCAACAGCTATCTGTCTATTTTGAAAAATTAGGAATAATTAGTGAATCTCAGTATGGTTTTAGGAAAAAGTTGTCTACTGTGGATGCTATAGACTTTGTAGTCAAATACTTACATCAAGTGTTTGAGGATAAGGGCTATGCTCAACTCACATTTTGTGATCTAAGCAAAGCTTTTGACTGTGTAAAGCATAAGCCACTCCTAGAAAAACTGGAATTCTATGGCGTTAGACATAACAGCCTTAAATTAATAAAATCATATCTTCAGAATCGTAAGCAAGTTGTTTGTGTAGGTAGAGAAATGTCGAGTATAGAGCAAGTCAAGGTAGGTGTTCCGCAGGGATCTGTGCTGGGCCCCTTCTTGTTCCTGATAATGATAAATGATCTGCCGTCATTTATCAAGTCCACCACGGTGTTGTATGCAGATGACACAACATTTCTTCATGCTAGTGAGGATTTCAATAGCCTTAAAACTTGTGCAGCAAAGACAATTGACCAAGCATCCTATTGGTTCAAGGCAAATGGATTCCTGCTGAATGAAAACAAAACACAGCAGATGGTCTGTAGTCTTAGAGACAAGCTTCTGTCAGACGATCCAAGTTATGTCAAATTTTTGGGGGTATACATTGATGATAAATTATCTTGGGGTCAACATGTACAATATATTAGTGGTAAATTGTCTAGAGTTATTTACCTGTTAAGGCGACTTATGGATTGTGTTCCTGAAAAATATGTTAGAACATCCTATTTTTCATTCTTTCAGAGTATAATAACATATGGAATTATTTTGTGGGGGAACTCTAGCTGTGTACATGACATATTAATACTGCAAAAAAAAGCTATTAGGATAATAACTGGTTCTGCATATAAGGCACACTGTAAACCATTGTTCTGTGAACAGAAAATCATGACTGTTATAAACTTGTACATATACTATGTTCTAATTTATACGAAGAAGAAATTACCAGAAACAAAAACCAGAGAAAATGTACACAGCCACAATACAAGAAGGAATAGGTGCCTCTATATTCCTTACCACAGGTTGTCAAAGTCACTCAACAGCTACGAAATCATGGGGTACAAATTATTTAATAAACTTCCTCAATCTGTTCAAGAATTACCTGAACAATTATTCAAACAAACAATTCATGACTGGCTAGTCCTCCACCCATTCTATGACATAAGAGAATTTATCAACTGTAATATAATACTATAATGTTAACAAGAAACCTGTTGTTTCTTTCAAACTATTAATTGTATTTTAGTATGTATATGACGTTGTCTATTGCTGTAATGGCCGAATGACAATAAAATTATTATTATTATTATTATTATTATTATTACATTCAGTCATTAACTCATTCAGTTTTGACAGGGATTACTGGAAATAATTTAAAATCTTTGACCATGCACTTTCTTTGTGACCGAACAGTTTTGGATTATTTGTTTGCGATAGTAAATTGTTTGGATATGACAATTAAGGTGCTCAGTGCTGGTGGATTGTGTAGATGTTATTGTTTGTTTCTGGTGACAGTGAAAAAAAATAGATTTTTTATGATGAATCCCTGAATTAAGGTGGCTCTGAGTGTTGTTCAGCTTTTTCTTTTACTGCGCGCAAGTGGACAGCTATGGATGAGTTTTTGAAAGAAGAATCCAAAAACATATCGCTCTCGGAGCATGGAAATTACGATATTTGCCAAGAAATTAGGGCTGGAAGAAAAGAAGGAGAAGACGGGAAAGAAGATGAAAGCAATACAAGTCTAGCAAAGGACTGTACATCATTAGGAAATAAGAAAGACATAAATGGAACTGAAGAGAATAGGTCAGTATTAAGGGTAAACTCTGCTTCTGAAGCAAATCCAAGTGATATGGAAGGGTGTAATGAGATGAAATTTGTCGGGCAAGAAAACAAATCTGACTGCTTTAAAAAACCAGTTCTGGTAGTAGGTCCACGAAGGGGTAGAACTGTGGGGAAAGTGAAGAACTTTCATCCAAATGAATCTACAAAAGGCGCAAGTGCTTCTCCTGATGAGAATGAAGAGCAGCTCGATTGTGCACCAGACTTGAATGTTTCAGTCAAAGGGACGGCAGATTCCGAGAGCACGAAACTTCTATCATTAGCACCAGCCCAGAAGTTGAAAGAGAAGTCTGTACCACTCCCCTACAAAGAACCAACCTGGAGTGGTATACCGGAAGCAGATTATGGCTTTGAAGTTCTAAAAGATGGAAGGATTATAGAAAGAATTGAACTATCTTGCAAGCCATTCTATGTTATTGGCCGCTTGTCGACATGTGACATACAAATGGCTCACCCAACAATATCGCGATATCATGCGATTGTACAGTATCGTAAGGATGGAGATGATCAGAACTCAGCCGGATTTTACGTGTATGATTTGGGTAGCACACACGGCACTTTTCTAAACAAGTACAAAATTAAACCAAATATTCACGTGAGGATTCAGGTAAGCCGAATGAACTGATTTTGTCTTATTTCACTATCAAAAGTTCTCCTACCTGTTATTGTGCTAAATTGTGTATATGAGTCTAACGAGCAGGCCACTAACAGCAATTTCTTATATGTAAAAATGTAGTGCTGAAAGTATGATTTCGCAACAGACTCAGGATATCAGAGTGATGCAGTTTTTTCCCCTCCTCCTGCCACTTGTTGTTTTATGGATTTTTTTTCAATTTTTGAAAAATTCATTTCTTCACTGTAGTTTAAATTATTTCAGACAAAATATCTGGAGCTGTTTTCAGTGATTGAAATTTCATAAAGCATTTAATTAAAGTATGCTCCAATCAAAGTTTATTTTTTCTTGCAGCTATTCAACTGCTTTGAGAACAAATATTTCAGTCTAGTAATAAGAACTCAATGCATGATATTGTCAGAACGATAAGTTTATTGCTTAATGCATTAGTTCAATAGCAAGTGTGTGAAATATAGAACAATGACTTACATCTACATCTATATTCTGCAAATCACTATGAGGTGCATGGCAGAGGGTATGTCCCACTGTACCATTTATTAGGATTTCTTCCTTTCCATTCACATACGTAGCACAGAAATAATGTTTGTTAGAATGCCTCTGTGAGTGCACTAATTATTATAATCTTATCCTCATGGTCCCTGTGTGAGCAATACATAAGGGGTTGTATATCCCTAGAGCAATCATTTAAAGCCAGTTCTTGAAAATTGGTTAATAGACTTTCTCGGGATAGTTTACATCTCTCTTCAAGAGTCTGCTATTTCAGTTCTTTCATTATCTGTGTGACACTCTTCCATGGGTTAAACAAACTGTGAACATTTGTGCTGCCCTTCTCTCTGTATACATTCAATATCCCCTGTTACTCCTATCTGGTACAGGTCCCATACACATGAGCAGTATCCTAGGAAGGGTCGCACGAGAGATTTGTAAGCAATGTCTTTTGTAGACTGATTGTGCTTCCTCAGTATTCTACCAATAACCCAAATCTACCACCTGCTATACCAATGACTGAACTTATGTAATCATTTCATTTCATATACCTGCATTTCATTTCCCTATGTATGAGTTGGCCGATTCCAGCAGTACCTCATTGACATTGTAGTCATAGGGTACTACGTATTTTTGTTTTGTGAAATGCAAAATTTTAAATTTCTGAACATTTAGAGTAAGTTGCCAATCTCTGCACCTTGTTGAAATCTTATCTGACTGAATAGTTGCACAGCTTCTCTCAGATAGCACTTTGTTATAAATAACTGCATCATCTGCAAAAATCCTGATTTTATTATTAATATTGTCTCCAAGGTCATTAATATACAATATGAACAACAAGAGTCCCAACACACTTCCCTGGGGCACACTCCAACCTACTTCTACATGTGATGATGACTCTCCATCCAAGATAACATGCTACATCATCTTTACCAAAAAGTCCTCAATCCAGTCACAAATTTCACTTAATACCCCATATGTTCGTACTTTTGAGAATAAGTGAATTGTGGTGCTGAGCCAAATGCTTTTCTGAAATCAAGAAACACTGCATTTGGGTCATTCCATGTCTATTCAACCAAATTGAGAAAATATTCTTAAGTTCAATCTATCTTCAGACCCAACTTCAGGTATTAATAATTTTGGAACTATTCTGCACAGTCCAGTGAAATTTTTGGAACCCAAACATCCACTAATAGAACACACTCTATGAATCAAAACACCAACAACATATTTCTGAGGGAAAATAAAAAATTCCAAAATGTGATTAAAAAAATGTAATTCGTTAAAAGGTACATATTGTAGGTGCCCTCTATACCAAATATAATTCACTCAAAAAGGATTTTTTTTTCCTTTTAAGCCTAATGTGGTTAAACACACACAGAACTCATCTTGCCCACATCAGTCACACAAACAGAGTTACATCCACACGGAAATACAAACATTTGAAAAATTACCTGAAAAACATGGATTTTCTAAGTGTGGTAGCACAAAAGGGACAAGTGATATCCAAGCCAAATTTCAAACACTGCTGCATAAGTAGACCATAATATAATATGTGGCAAAATTTCAGCTTGTTATTGCAAGGCATTTGTGTACAATAAAAGTTGACAGAGATGTATTTGGCTACGTTTCTTTTAACACGATTTAGCAAGTAATAGTGATGATGCAGACAGCTTGTTTCTGATAAAGCTGCAGCAATTGTTGGGAACCATTAGGCAACAGAAAGTTAAACAATGGTAGTTTTCAGGGACAGAATGAATCATTGTTAGGCAGGAACAACAAAGGAAACAAGCAACAATTACAGGTTACTCATGTGATTACTAGATGATCCTGTAATGAAGCGCGCTGCTCTCCGTTGGATCTTCTCTATCTCTTCCATCAACCCCATCTAGCACGGATCCCACACCGCTGAGCAGCATTCAAGCAGTGGGCGAACAAGCGTACTGTAACTTACTTCCTTTGTTTTCAGATTGCATTTCCTTAGGATTCTTCCAATGAATCTCAGTCTGGCATCTGCTTTACCGACGGTCAACTTTATATGATCATTCCATTTTCTCTCTCTCTATTCGTTTAGTCGGTTCTGACTCTTCGTGACCCCATGAATCAAATCACGCCACTTGCTCTTACTTTTTCATTAAACGACTGTGGGGAACTGTATCGAACGCCTTGCAGAAGTCAAGAAACACGGCTAGAATGCTGCTCAGCGGTGTGGGATCCGTGCTAGATGGGGTTGATGGAAGAGATAGAGAAGATCCAACGGAGAGCAGCGCGCTTCGTTACAGGATCATTTAGTAATTGCGAAAGCGTTATGGAGATGATAGATAAACTCCAGTGGAAGACTCTGCAGGAGAGATGCTCAGTAGCTCGGTACGGGCTTTTGTTGAAGTTTCGAGAACATACCGCCACCGAGGAGTCAAGCAGTATATTGCTCCCTCCTACGTATATCTCACAAAGAGACCATTTTAAATCACTCCTAATGCGTACTCTCAGATAATTTATGGAATTAACTGCTTCCAGTTGCTGACCTGCTATATTGTAGCTAAACGATATGGGATCTTTCTTTCTATGTATTCGCAGCACGTTACACTTGTCTACATTGAGATTCAATTGCCATTCCCTGCACCATGTGTCAATTTGCTGCAGATCCTCCTGCATTTCAGTACAATTTTCCATTGTTACAACCTCTCGATATACCACAGCATCATCCGCAAAAAGCCTCAGTGAACTTCCGATGTCATCCACAAGGTCATTTATGTGTATTGTGAATAGCAATGGTCCTAAGGCACTCCCCTGCGGCACACCTGAAATCACTCTTACGTCGGAAGACTTCTCTCCATTGAGAATGACATGCTGCGTTCTGTTATCTAGGAACTCTTCAATCCAATCACACAATTGGTCTGATAGTCTATATGCTCTTACTTTGTTCATTAAACGACTGTGGGGAATGTATCGAACGCCTTGCGGAAGCCAAGAAACACGTCATCTACCTGGGAACCCGTGTCTATGGCCCTCTGAGTCTTGTGGACGAATAGCGCGAGCTGGGTTTCACACAATCGTCTTTTTCAAGACCCATGCTGATTCCTACAGAGTAGATTTCTAGTTTCCAGAAAAGTCATTATACTCAAACATAATACGTGTTCCAAAATTCTACAACTGATCGACGTTAGAGATATAGGTGTATAGTTCTGCACATCTGTTCGACGTCCCTTCTTGAAAACAGGGATGACCTGTGCCCTTTTCCAATCTTTTGGAACGCTACGCTCTTCTAGAGACCTACGGTACACCGCTGCAAGAAGGGGGGCAAGTTCCCTCGCGTACTCTGTGTAAAATCGAACTGGTATCCCATCAGGTCCAGCAGCCTTTCTTCTTTCGAGAGATTTTAATTGTTTCTCTAGCCCTCTGTCGTCTATTTCGATATCTACCATTTTGCCATCTGTGTGACAATCTAGAGAAGGAACTACAGTGCAGTCTTCCTGTGTGAAACACATTTGGAAAAAGACATTTAGTATTTCGGCCTTTAGTCTGTCACCCTCTGTTTCAGTACCATTTTGGTCACAGAGTGTCTGGACATTTTGTTTTGATCCACCTACCGCTTTGACATAAGACCAAAATTTCTTAGGATTTTCTGCCAAGTCAGTACATAGAACTTTACTTTCGAACTCATTGAACGCCTCTTGCATGGCCCTCCTCACATTACATTTCGCTTCGCATAATTTTTGTCTGTCTGCAAGGCATTGGCTATGTTTATGTTTGCTGTGAAGTTCCCTTTGCTTCTGCAGCAGTTTTCTAACTCGTTGTTGTACCACGGTGGCTCTTTTCCATCTCTTACGATCTTGCTTGGAACATACTCATCTAACACATATTGTACGATGGTTTGTCCACTGATCCTCAACACTATCTGTACTTAAAACAAAACTTTTGTGTTGAGCCATATGGTGAACTCCTTATGGATGATGATGAACTTGTTTCTTATAAATAATGGACACACATGGATCGCACAAGTCTTGAAACAAAGCAAAGTACATTGTTGAAATGTGTTGTCAAAAAATGGACAAACGGACCTTACACAGCTTCACAGCAACAGCACAATCGGCTTATCTCCAGTTTTGTAAGGATAATTTGAAACGAGATGAAATTATAGTAATACTAGACTTTTCTGAAAATTATGCATTTATAGTTCAAGGTGCCATCCAAGGATATCATTGAGACAGCAGTCAAGCAATTCCCCAGCCATTTGCGATTTACTATAGAGGTGAATCAGGTGATGTGTCTATCATGAACCTGTGCGGTTTTAGTGATTGTTTAATTCATGATGCCATTGCAGTTCATGCCCACATTCGCACTGTCACGGCATATGTGAAAAACAAGCTGCCTCACGTACATTTTGCGAAATGCTTCAGTGATGTAGCAGCTAGTCAGTACAAAAGCTGTAAAAATCTCAAAAATTTATGCACACATTACCACTATTTTCAGATTCATGCAGAATGGAATTTTTTCACAAGAAGTCATGGTAAAAATGTATGTGATGGTATCTGTGCTACCATTAAGCACATGGCATCACGAGCTAGTCTGCAGCACACTACAGAAGGTCACATTCTAACACCTCTTCAATTATTTACCTGATACAGAAAAATATCTCTGGCATACGATCATTCTACGTTTCGAAAGAGGAGGTGAAATCTGTCGAAGAGTTGCTAAAAAGCAGACTAGAACACGTTAAAACTGTTGCAGGCATGAGGAGCCATCATCACTTCTCTCCAGCAGACTCTGACAATGTGCAGATGAGCAGACTGTCCGGTTACAACTAAAGGTTCGTGCACAACATGTGTAATCACAGTGTGTCTGACTCAGGATTCAGAAGCAAAAGCAGCAACATACAGCCAGGTTGCTATGTTATTGCTGTTTATGATGACAAATGGTACTTAGGATGTGTTGCAGAGTGCTGTGAAGCAGAAGGAGATGCATTTGCGAACTTCATGGCACCAGCAGGACCAGCAAGATCATTTCATTGGCCACATTTGGCAGACAGGTGTTGGATTCCTTTTGAACACATTCTTATGACAGTTCCAGTTCCTACCACAGTGTCAGGAAGACAGTACAATTTGCCACTCAATGTACAGAGTACAGTAGCTAAAGTGTGGGAGAACTTCTGTTCGAAGCACGATCGACTGGTTTTTAGCAGTTAAGGTGCAGTAAACATTAATGATAGGTTGTGTTAATTTGTCTATATGTTGTTGCTTAGTGGTTAAACAGTTGTGGGAGAGGAGACGAAGAGGCAGAACAGTTTACGATATGTTTTTACAAAATTATGTTGTGGAACAATGGCCACATCACCAAATACATCTGTCAACTTGCATTGTACACAAATGTCTTGCAATAACATTCTGAAATTTTGAGATTGGCCTATATAGCATTATGGTCTACTTATGCAGTGTGTGAAATTTGGCTTGGATACCACTTGTCCCTTTTGTGCTACCACACTTCGAAAATCCATGTTTTTCAGGTAATTTTTCAAATTTTTGTATTTTTGTGTGCATGTAACTCAGTTTTTGTGAATGATATGGACATGATGAGTTCTGTGTGTGTTTAGGCCACATTAAGCTTACCACAAAAAAAATTATACCCTTTTTGAGTGAAATATATTTGGCATAGAGGGCACGTACAATATGTACCTTTTAACGTATTACATTTTTTTAATCACAGTTTGGAATTTTTTATTTTCCCTCAGAAATATGTTGTTCGTGTTTTGATTCATGGAGTGTGTTCTCTAAATGGATGTTACTGGCTTGTAAAAATGTCACTGGACTGTGCGGAATAGTTCCAAAGTTATTAAGACCTGAAGTTAGATTGCCAGATGCGGGTTGAAATTTCCGGGTCATGCCACCTTCTTTCACAAGTCATGATTCTGGAAGTAATTGGCAGGGGAAACTAATACTTTGTACACGAGTGTTCCAACATGGTAGAATTAGTGTACTGACTTTCAGTCAAATCTGAGACTATGAGCTGGAGCCCGTGGTTGAACTGACATGGAATGGCCCATTTATGTAGTTGCCTTGATCCAAAGCTTTCAGTATGTCATGTGAGAAAAGTGAGAGTTGGGTAGCACTTGATTGATGTTCTTGAAAATGATGCTTGTTGGCATTGAGGAGGTCACTCTGCTCAAGATGCCTCTTTATGTTTGAGGTCAGAATATGTTCTAAGATTCTACAACAAATCAATGGCAAGGATATGAAATAATAGTTTTGTGGATCAATTATACTACCCTTTTTGTAGATTAGTGTGACCTTTGCTTTTCTCCAAGAACTGGCACAATTTTTTGTTTGAGGGACCTGTGATAATTATAGTTAGAAGAGGGGCTAACTCAGCCACAAATTCATTCCATCAGGCCCTGGAGCTTTGTTCAGTATTAACAATTTCAGCTGTTTCTCGACACCACTGACACTAATACTTATATTATATTCGTCTTTTCAATGGTACGAGTATTAAATTGGAGCAGTTCTCCTGGATTTTCCTTTGTAAAGGAACATTTGAAAACGGAATTAAGCATTTCAGCTTTTACTTTGCTATCCTCAGTTTCAGTTCCTCTCTCATTCGCTAGGGACTGGACAAAAGCTTTTGTTCCATTAACAGCCTTTACATATAACCAGAATTTCTTTCTATTTTGTGAAATGTCATTTCATTATATTCTCCTACGATAGTCATTGAAAGTTTCGTGCGTTGCTCTCTTGACAGCCAAATGTGTTCCATTCAGTATCTCTGTATCTATACCTCTGTGCTTTGTTTTACACCTGTTTTGTAGTGGACTGTTTCCTTGGAAGTTTCTTTATAATGACTGTATACCATGGAAGTTCCCTCCCATTATGAACTGTTCTACTGGGTACATACCTGTCCAGTGCATGGTCAACTACTCTTTTAAACTTGAGCTAGAATTCTTCTACATGCTTCTAACCTGTGCTGAAAGTTTCAAGTTCCTCATTGAGATATGACATTACTGATTTTTTGTCTAGTTTACTGAATGTATATATCTTTCTGCTTGTCTTAGTTGTCCTTTGTACTGTGGTAATCATTGTTGCCACAACCACATCGATCCTCAAGAGGTCAGGCCTATTTGTTGCCATTAGATCAAATATATCTCCATCATGAGTAGCGTTCCTGGTAATTTTCAGAGAAGAGGTTTAGTAAAGTTTCTTAGGATGTCTTATCACGTCTGCCACTGACAAAAATGTAATTTTCCCAGTTAATTGTTGGATGGTTAAAGTTTCCACCGATGCTTACAATATGATTGGGGAACTTAGATACAAGTGAACTGAGGTTTTCTCTGAAGTTTTCAGTTACATCAGGAGATGAGTCTAGTGGGCGATAGAAGGATTCAGTTATCATTTTATATCCACCCCTGATACTGAGTCTTGCCCAAGCTATCTCGCATGCAGCTTCAATTTCTGTCTCGATGAGTATGAGGTTTTTGTTTACTATGAAAATACAACACTCCTATTTTTCATTTACCTATCGTTGCGATATACACACAAATTTTCCCCAAAAATCCCACTGATATGGATTTCACATTTCAATCACCTTTTCTGTACCAAGTATTATTTGAGCTTCACTGGTTTCCACGAACAGTACAAACTCTGGCACTTTGTTGCGAATGCTTCAGTAGTTTACCATTAGGATTTTAATACTCTTGCCTGTGGAAGGAATTTCTTTCGATCTCTCACTAATACTTGGGGGTTTCCTGCAGCTATCATTACCTGGATCGGATAGAGTGTTACCTAACATAAAAGACCCTTGTGTGTGCCCCACACACAGCCAGCTATGATGTTTAGTGCACACCTGACCTATTTAGGGGGCCCTACAGTTCTCAATCCTGTGGCACAAGTCCAGGAAGTCACAGCCTAGCTTGTCGAATTTTCGAAATCTCTGGTTCAGTCTTTCCACTCGACTCAGAACCGAAGGGTCACGATCAGTTGGGGGGACAATGCTGCAAATTGTGAACTTCATTGAAACCCCACGTACAAGGCTGGTCTTCTCAACCTTCTCTGCGAGTTGCTGGAATGGCCCGAGAATCCTTTCAGAGCCCGGATGACAGGCATAATTTTTTTCCTAACATGTGCCACAATCTGCAGTTGGTTGCACCCTGCTCCCTCAATGGCTGTTGGAATAGCCTCTTCAACATGTTGAATTAGACCCCCAGGCCTATATACACTAAGTACACCCTCCTTTCCTGTCCATTGCTGTCATTTACCTAAGGGGTTCCATCATTCACCGTGCATTTGGACTGCTGACGGTTAATAGACTCCTACTCTTTTGTGTTTGCCACCTCCTGACACTGGACAAAACAGGTTTCCCCACAACATGTGAAGCGAGTCCCAGTGAGTGCCACCAGGTCACTTTCAGTTTTAGTTCCAGTCAAAAACAGTACTTCAAACTCGTTGGTTACAGGGATCAGTACAACACCCTGAGTCCTCCCCAGTCCCCATCCTTCCTTTACAGAACACCGAGATCTACCATTGACATGCCACTCACAGTCAAGTGGATGGGTAATACCAGATCCTGTACTTTCTGCTGAGGAGACAGGATCCAAAGGAGAGGATAGTACTTGAGTTATCTGTGGTACAGGTATCACAAATACATGATGCCCCAGGGGGCTTGCCAGTCTTTGGTGGGTTCGTGCTTGGCTACCACAGGGCCCCAGCCTTCACATCAGTTTTTCCCTTCCGTGCTGCATGTCTATCCTCTTGCTATTCTTTTTCCCCTCCCTTGGGGAACATGTCTGCGGTATGCTTGGGAATCTTCTGCCTTCTGTCGCTGACGTGCGAACAGTCTCACCTTTGTTTTTTGCTCCCTCTTCCTTTCTTTGTTTCCATTCTCCTCTTGTTCCTCCACTTCAGTGTTTCAGGATCGTCTTTTTTCTTCCTACTCCCTGTGCGCTCCTGAAGGCCGGACCACCCGTCTGACGCATAACAGGTGACTGGGTAACACGTAATTCCCAGCCCTGGGTCAACAGGTAAGGTTCGCGTGTACCCCCCTGTTACAGGCCAGGCCCGGGGAGGGGTGATTGCCTGTGCTGTAATCTTCCCAAATTGCCGATTGGTCCCTCCATCAGGTGTTCGGGAGGTGTGACCTGGGGTGTGAGCAATTACCTAAGGCGGGGTGCGCCCCCATGTGAAGGTGGCCCCCAGTTGGAAGGGGCACACCATCAGAGATGCTAGCAATCGTGGGGGATTTCCTCGCGATGAGTCAATCATCTTCCCACGCAACTTCTACCAAACGTAAACACAACGAGGCTAATGATTCAAAGACCCTTCCCACTGCACACGGTTCCTCGTAGTTTCATGTACTGAAGACGGTTAGTCCTTCTCCACGGTAAATCCGTTTGTTATCCAGAAAGGCTAGATGTAATCGTTGGCTCTGTGAAATTCTGCTCTTGTTTACGGAATGGCGCTTTGCTTTTGGAGACCACTTCTGATTCTCAAGTGCATCAACTGCTCGCTTCCTCGCTTCTCCACGGTTAACCTGATCGTATCGAGGCCCACAGAACTTTGAATTCTTCCTGCGGTGTCATTTACACCAGGCTGCTCGACGGTCTAACCGAGGCCGAAATACAGTCTTACCTCTCTGATCAGGGTGTCATTTCCGTTCATCGTATAATGAAAAAGGTAGATTCCTCCTTAGTGCCCACCCGCACTCTCTTTCTCACCTTTGTTAGGGTGGCGCTTCCATCCAAGCTCAAAGCAGGCTATGAAATTATCACTGTGTGGCCATACATTCTAAACCCGATGCACTGCTACCAGTGTCATCATTTCAACCACACGAGCATGCCTTGTCGACACCCAGCCAAATGTGTCGCCTGTAGTAGGGATATGTATGAGGGTGATTGTCCACCTCCTTCTCCCCACTGTATCAACTGCAATGGTGGCCATGCTGCCTCCTCTCGGGAGTGTCTTGTGTATCTTGATGAGCGGGCTGTTTCAAGAGATCCGTATAAAGGAGAAGGTGCCTTATCCAGTTACTCACAAGTGTTCTCCCGTATGGTACCTATAGTTCTGTTCTTGTTACCCCTCGCTCCATGAAGGACATGGCTTCGTAGACATGCGGCCTCCAATTCAGCTCTGAGGTCGTGAAATCGCCCAGTGTCAACATCACATCAACATCCCCCTGTCTGACAGTGCAACAAGCCTCGAGGGGTGAAACCACAAGCTACACAACCGGTAGAACAGAAAGGACAGGAGGAGTACTCCCGTGAAGACCACCTCCATCCCTGCAGCCAAACAACACCCGAGTCTTCATCTACCCGAAAAGACTCAAAGAAGTCCTCCAAAGGCAAACGTTCTTCTCCTTTATCACATTGAAGATCCTCTTCTATGGTGTCGGCTCGTGATACCTTAGTCTGGCCTGCCTCCGTGTCGCCGGTGCACACTAGCAACCATTTTTCGGCATTGGACTGCACAGACCAAACGTACGAGCAAGCTGATGCTTCTGTGGACCCCGTGGAGCAGGATCCTCCTGCTTCTGTGCCCTGTAGTAACGCCTCTTCCCCAGCTGTCACTCGGCAGCCGCCGAAGTGACACCCCCACGTCTCTTCGTCATGACTCCTCCAATGGAACATTCGCGGCCTTCGGTCCCACAGAGAGGATTTATGGCTGCTTTTAGCATCACAGCATCCCCTGGTACTCTGCCTTCAGCAAACGAAATTGCGCCGTCACGACCGGTTGACCTTTCACATTTCTTACTGATTCGTTTTGACCCTCCCCCTGAGGTCGGCACTCCCTCTCATGGGGTCGTCATGCTGCTATATACAGGATGACATTCGTAGTCAACTCATCTCGCTGACTACCAATCTTCAAGCTGTGGCAGTTCGCCTTTTCCTTCCCCACCTGACTTTTCTCTCTGTACTATATATGTCCCAACATCATTTGCTGTCACCAGGGCAGACTTACTTCATCTTATTGGGCAGCTACCTTCCCCATTTTTGCTACTCGGTGACTTTAATGCACATCATGCACTTTGGGGTTCTCCCAGGATCTATCAGAAAGGTGCCCTCTTGGCTGACCTTCTTAACCAATTTAACCTCTTCTGCCTTAACACTGGAGCACCCTCTTTCCTATCCTACTCCTCGCACACCTATTCCCATTTGGACCTATCCTTCTGCACTGCCCAGCTTGCCCATCGTATTGCGTGGTGCGTTTTTTCTGACACCTACTCGAGCGACCATTTCCCATGTGCTCTCCATTTGCTGACCCCTACTCCATCTGCGTACACGCGTAAATGGCAGCTTCCTAGGGCTGACTGGCAGCTTTGCTCCTCCCTAGTGTCCTTCGAAGAACGAGATTTCCCCAGTTGTGATGACCAGGCCGAATATATCACAAACGTTATCCTTACTGCTGCAGAACGTTCCATCCCCCGCACTTCCTCTTTACCACATTGTATCCCAGTCCCTTGGTGGACTGAGGCATCACGATGCAATTCGCGCACGTAGACATGCTCTCCACATTTTTAACCGCCACCCTACTCTGGCAAACTGCATTCATTATAAACAGATCCGTGCAAAGTGTCATCGCGTTCTTCGAGATAGCGAAAGAGCTAGCTGGATTTCATTCACTGTTTCTTTTAACAGTTCCACACCTACCTCTGTCATGTGGGCCAACCTCCGACAGCTCTCTGGAACCAAAATCCATTCCCCAATTTCTTGCCTGACAGTCGCTGATGATGTCATCATGGACCCTATTGCTGTCTCCAACATCTGGGGCTGCCATTTTGCTGACATTTCGAGCTCTTCCCACTATCACCCTGCGTTCCTCCATCGGAAATGAGTGGAGGAGGCTTGGGCGATACTCTTCTCTTCTCCGAATCGTGAGTGCTACAATGCCGCCTTTAGTATTAGGGAGCTAGATCATGCCCTCAGTTCATCCCGATCCTCCACCCCAGGGCCAGAAGCCATCCACATTCAGATGTTGCAGTACCTTTCTCTTGCGGGCGAGCAGTTTCTGCTTAACACGTACAACTGCATCTGGGCAGAGGGCGCATTTCCTGGATGCTGGCGTGAAGCCACCATCGTACCCATACCTAAGCCCGGTAAGGCCAAAAACCTTCCTTTTAGCTACCGCTCGAGCTCTCTTACCAGCTGCGTTTGCAAGGTGAAGGAATGTATGATTTTTGCCCAGCTGGTATGGTGGCTCGAGTCTCGACATTTACTAATGAATGCACAGTGTGGATTTAGAGCACGATGTTCTGCAGTTGACCATCTCGTTACTCTTTCCACCCCTGTCATAATGGTTTTCTGTGGAAATCCCAGACTGTGGCCATATTTTTTGTTTTGGAGAAGGCCTACGACCATAAACGTCGTCCTCTTTGCTTTCGCCGTTAACCCTATAATGGCCTGTCTCCCGCCGGGCATCTCCGTCTCTCTTTTTGTAGACAATTTTGCCATCTATTGCAATTATCCACGCACCTGTCTCACTGAGCGGTGTCTTCAGCGCTGCCTCGATCGTCTGTGTCTTCAGTGCTGTCTCGATCGTCTTTACTCGTGGAGCATTGACAATTGCTTTCGCTTTTCTCCTGACGAAACCGTCTGTATGAATTTCTGCCAGCGCAAATGGTTTCTCCCACCATCTCTGCATCTAGGACCTGTTGCCCTTCTGTTCGTTGAAACTACAAAATTTCTGGGGCTTATGCTCGGTAGGAAACTCTCTTGGTCCTCCCGTGCATCTTACCTGGCAGCCCACTGTACGTGGTCCCTCACTCCCCTGCGTGTCCTCTGTGGTACTTTCTGGGGTGCCGATCGCACTACTCTCCTCCATCTGTACCGGTCCCTTGTCCGTTCGAAACTCGACTATGGGTGCTTTGCTTATGCATCTGCACACCCATTCCTCTTACGCCGTCTCAATACTCTCCGCCATCGTGGCATCCGTTTGGCGACGGGCGCCTTTTACACCGGTCCGATTGAGAGTCTTTATGCTGAAGTTGCTGAACTACCACTGTCCTACCACCGTGATTTTCTCCTCAGAAGGCATGCGTGACGTCTGGCTGCCATGCGTGGCCACCTGTCCTTTGGCTCCATCTTTAATGATTCCTTTGATCGTCAGTATGGGGCTCGTCCTCTTTTCTGTTACCTCCTGGAGTCCGCTCTCGCCACTTGCTACGGCGGCTTAACTTCACACTACCTGCAACTTTCCCAGTGGGTGTGAACCCTTCACCACCTTGGCTTCGTGAAATGACCCGTGTTAACCTTGGCCTTCATTCACTTCCTAAGGACACAACTCCAGCCTTGGTCTATCTCCTACACTTTCACGACCTTCGCATGGAACTTCGTGATACTGCCTTCGTATACACTGATGGCTCTCGGACTGAATGTGGGGTCGGGTGTGCCTTTATCATTGGCACCCGTGTCTTTCGATATCGGCTTCCGGCCCACTCCTCAGTATTTACAGCCGAGCTCTCACCTTGTATCAGGCCACAGAGTACATTCGGTGACACTGCCTTTCCAACTGTTTCCTCTGCGCAGACTCACTCGGTGCTTTCCAAAGTCTATGTGCGCTATACACTTCTCATCCAGGAAAACTGTCACTTGATCACTTTTCGTGAAGCCAGTGTCATGTTTCTGGGGGTCCCTGGTCATGTCGGTCTGCCAGGAAACGAGGCTGCTGACACTGCTGCCAAGGCTGCAGTTCTCGTACCTGCCACTGGGAGGAGATTATTTTAACTCGACTGCGTGTTGGGCTTTGCCTTTTTTAGCCATCGTCATTTGCTAAGTGGCACTACCTCACCACTTTGTACGCATTACACCCAAATTTTAACTGTCCGCCACTTCCTGCTAGAATGCTCTTTTTTTTTTTTTTAAACAATTTATGTTCCAGCTCAGGTTTGCCATCTCATTTTATCATCCGTTTTAGCGAATGATGTGCAGGCTGTCGACCGCATTTTACTTTTTATCCACCGAAGCAATATGATGAAGGCCATTTAAGTTTTAGTTTTGGATCTCCATTTCTGTATGGTGTTTTTTTAGCCCTTTTTCCACATGCCTGTTTTTAGCTGTCTCCTATTCTGTCCGTTGGGACTGACGTATAGTCGTTTAAGTCCTCTCTGTGTTTGTGTTCTTTAATTTTGACTTGGGTGCTTATGATCCCAGTTGTTTTTTGTGCCCTAAAGCCAAACAAAACAAAACAAAAACACGTACATGACTCTCAGGAGCTCTTCCAAACACCAATTCGCAGCATCTGTCGATCATTTGACAGCAGTCAGGGCGATTACCAGCTGCTTACGAACATCGACCAACTTGTCCCCTGTTTGAAAACAGTATTCACAGCGGGGCTGCATGTTGGCTGGAGCAATGTATTACAAGGCAGTGAATAAATTAAACGTTAAATTAAACTTAAGTAATCAAACTTCCTGGCAGATTAAAACTGTGTGCCCGACTGAGACTCGAACTCGGGACCTTTGCCTTTCACGGTAGAGCACTTGCCCGCGAAAGGCAATGGTCCCGAGTTCGAGTCTCGGTCGGGCACACAGTTTTAATCTGCCAGGAAGTTTCATATCAGCGCACACTCTGCTGCAGAGTGAAAATATCTCATTTAGTAATAAACTTTGTGATTTGTGTTGTAAATGAAATATATATATTGCTGTTATAAATTTTTTCATTTCCTCTGAACTATATGATCATGATTTTCTACAGTTGATAGTCATTTAAGACTTATTTCCTTTCCTTCCTGTGATTGCTGTAATTTTAAAATATGCAATTTACCTTAACCTGCATTTTTGTAATATATCTATGTTTACGTGATTACTCTACTATCCACAATTAAGTGCCTGGCAGAGGGTTCAATGAACCACCTTCAAGCTCTTTCTACTGTTCCACTCTCAAACGGCATGTGGGGAAAAACAAGCATTTAAATTTTTCTGTGCGAGCTCTGATTTCTCTTATTTTATTGTGGTGATCATTTCTCCCTATGTAGGTGGGTGCCAACAGAATGTTTTCGCAATCGGAGGAGAAAACTGGTGAACGCAAATTTCATGAGAAAATCCCATTGCAATGAGAAACACCTTTGTTTTAATGATTGTCACTCCAATTCATGTATCATGTCTGTGGCACTATCCCTTATTTCACAATAATACAAAACAAGCTGCCCTTGTACCGGTGCCCTGTGTACCATCTTTCAATTGCTCACACTGTTATTAATAATTTGCTGTCATTTCCTTTTGTGATGGTGTTATAGCATTCTGCAGGCAACATTCTAAGAGGAAATGCTTTTTTTACCTCTTATGTATTGGTAAAACATGACTCTAGTTGAGCTTGAGTGTTACATCCTTGACCATTACTTCCCTCTGTTGTCACTTTCACTAATTAAATGAATGTTGTAAGACTTAATTTTACATGAGCTGAGGTAAACAGTCTTTTTTATTTTCGTATTTTCAAGCTGATAGTTATACTGTCCAGCACAGTTCCATACATTTTACTATCTACACAAAGATTCCATGTTCTGTCCCTGGTTATCCCCAAGTTAATTAAACAATTAGCTGCCAAACTTGAACAAAAAAATAATAAAAAAATATGATATATGTGCGACACCAGATCATCGAACAACTTTAAAACATTACTGAAAAATGTTAGACCCAACAGCTACAAACGGTAGAAATAGTTTATTCAAAGTTGACATGTGTGCATACAACCTCAGAACACATACTGATGAAAGCAATATAGCTGAAATAAGCTTGTATAAAACAATAAGCAGCATGTTGCATAAAATTGTTAAGGAATTCTTTCTTAAAATATTTGTGGTGGTACATAAAAATGCTGAAAATTATGTGGATAGAAGACAGAATGAATCAAATTAAGGAGAAAAGAAATTTGTGGCTCAAAGTGAATAAAAGAAGGAATTGGTCAATTAAACACATTTTGAAGCATTAAAAAATCAAGTGTGTGGGTAGAGAGGATAAAAATGTTACAGGGAGATCAGGGTTTGTCTGTAGGTAGCACATTAATATGGATATAGACTACAGTAACTTTTCATATGGATATAGGCTACAGTAACTTTTCAGAGATGAAGCTTGCCGGAATAGACTAGGTGGATAGTTTTTGGACTGGTGACGACAACAGCAGTCAAGGCCTTTGACATTTTTGTCCATAAAATACTACTGAAAAAATTTGAACCTTTATCTGCGAGGGGAAGAATTACTGAGGTGAGCCAGATGCACTTGGAAAGTAGGGTATTAAAGATAGAAATAGCATACGCTCCAGATGACATTTTTTGTGGAACAATTATTAGACATAAAACGTATTAACACAGGAATTCCTCTTACTTAGGGTCAGTTATATTCATATTACATATAAATAAGTTTTCAGATATGGAGGAAGAATCTCTTTTTTTTATGTTACTAACATTACTAACTGATGAAAAGCCAGGATAGTTCAGTTGGCAATTGAAACTCTCACAGATGTATTCAACTGGGCCATACACAACAAATGAACAGTGAACGTTAAGAAAACCAAGTAGCATAAACTTCAGCTTAAAGAGGGGAACATATCTGTCATAGTAAACATAAATCACGATTCTGTAGACTGTGTAGCAAACACACAGTTTTCAGGGATAAATATTGTTTATCAATTGACACAGAAAATACTGCCAAAAGAAATGTCATCAGTAGTGCTCAGATTTATATGCACTGAAAAGTATGAATATATGTGTGCATCTATGCATTAACAATCTGATAAATATGCTCTAAAAATTTTAAAATATGCATGATAAATAAAATTCATTATTTCAACTTTCTCACATCTTTTAATCCTCCTAAAGTAATCTGATTATACAATTATTCTTAAAACATTAATTAACAAAGTTAATATTTATTGCTGCCTGTCTGTCTGTCTCTTTCTCTTAGTCTATTTTAGCATCAGTTGCTTTTATTGCAAGAAACAATTAAATATTTTCACAGTTTTCTGGAAGAAATGATTTCCTTCTGTCACTTAAAATGTTTTTGTACGAGGGGTAAGATCTCTCTACATCACACGAAGTCACAGGACAGTACCGAAAAGAGGCTATGTCACTTACAGAATAACCATTAAGCTGTTTTTCAGATTCTCTTTGTAACACCTTATTCATGTCCTGAAGAAACATGAAACCTGGATTCCTTGCTTCAGTTTTCTCAATTCTGTTGCGAAGACACTTTCCTATTTCTCCTGGTATGTCTCCGGTGACAGCTGTTTCGTAGACCTCAAGGGCAGAAAATAGAGGCATTGCTTTTTCTTCCAAACATGTGATTATGGCTGGGAGTTTACTGAAATAGGTCCTAATAAACACTAATTTACTCTGGAGACTCTCCTAATTGCAAGCACTAGTTGCAGCTGGGATACTTGCTGCTTCGTTTCTATCCATCACGTCCAGCACCCTTTTCATGTCTTCTAAATGCTGACTGTAATACAGAGCTGCTTCTATCCATGTTCCCCACCTCGTAAATAATTTTACCCTTGATGGCGCCTTCACAAACACCTTTTTCATGGAGGAAATTAAGGCATTTATGTCTGGAAAATATGCTCGAATTTCTTCAGCCAGTTGGTGAAGAGCACGTGCTAAACAAGTTATGTGAACTGCCTTGGGATAAAATGCCTGCAAAGCTTTAGCAGCCTTAATCATACATGCTGCTGCATCTGTAACTATCACCAGGAGTTTTTCCTTGTTTTCTTTAGCAGGCCACAAAACGCATAATGCATCACGAACAACCCTAGCAATAGTAGAATGGTTTGTTTTTTCCAGTACTCTGGAGACAATGAGATGAGGTGTTCCTGGTTCAGATTCCGCCACTTTTCCGACGACAATGTTGGCAATATATCTCCCACATGAGTCAGTCGTTTCTTCTACAGATAACCACACATTTAGATCCCCAATATCATTTCTGATCTCTTGTATTACCTGAAAAGAGTTATTTTATTGAAAATTTGTAAAGAACAGCTATGGTAATATGGGTCTCACTTTTTTTTGGAGGGGGGGGGGGGGGGGCACAAGTGTAAAATGGGGGGAAGGGGAGGATAAGTATAACAAAAAATATTAAAAATATATCTTGATCGTAAACTCGTTGACTACAGGCCATACGAAATTTTATGTTTCGATTTTAAAATATTTTTTTGTAATAGATTTAAAATTCTTAAAAAAATTGAAAAGTTTTAATGAAACTTTAATGGAGGGTGGGGGTAGCTGACATGCAAACTAATTTCATTAAATAAATGTTTAAACTTACCTCTTCGTAAACTTTGCCAAGATAGTTTTTCCTTATTGTTGATTCATCAGGAACTTTTCGTTTGGTATATTTTTCGAGGAACCTTTGAAATTCTACATTATTTAATTTATTGAAAGGGATGTTGGCTGAAACAAAAACTTTGCAGAGATCTTTCAAAAAATTATCATTGCCATCATTTCCACTTCTGATTGCAGAAAATGCTGCTGGTAAGGTTGTCTGGATGTTGGAGATATTTTTATTAGCAGCATTTTTATGAGCAGCTGTTTGTAAATGTTGTGTAATCTGGGATTTTTTATCACAGGGCACCTATAAAAATGGTATCAAAATAAAGTGAGTTTATTTTCACTAAGTAAAAAACTAACTCGAAAATCACATTGATTTTTAACTTTGAGAAAGCAAAAATAGAACTTAAATGCTTCTCACACACTTGGCGCAATACTACATTTCCATCTGTTGTTAGAGTAGAATTTCCATCAATCCACTGTCGTAAATAAGCTTTACTGTTCTTCTCCTTTGGCATTGTGGTAATATGATCTCCTCCTGCGCACACTTCAGAAATCACAAAGAAGAACACACTAGTTCCTGATTTATAGGTAGCTGACAATGGAATTTTTTCATGCTTGGAAATGTCATTGTTGCCACCGGCGGCTTCGTTCGTTACACAATACAAACCGTACTGACTTTTATGATGCGAAGGCCGACCGAACATTAAAGGTTTGCCGCATGATTACTGATCGCTATTTAGTTTTTCTTAAGCTGTTGAGAGACATATTTTTATAGTACAGTAACCGCTCATTGCTGATTGCTGTGTTCACCTCATTTTTAGGTGCCCTTTTATGGATTTGTAAATATGACAGAGAAGTAATTCTAGAGCAGTAAAAGAGAAATTTGCTCAGGTCTTACTCTTCTTCTTAAACTATTGTGGTGAAATACTTGTATTTCAAGAATCGTTGCTGCAAAAGTAAAATATATGCATAAATATGCAAAAGTTATTTATATATGCAATAACCCCTTAAATATGCGTTTATATTCACTATCATGCAAATGTGCAAAAATCCTAGCTCTAGTCATGAGCATGTATGCTCTTAGGGTCCTGTCATCTGTGTGATAGGCAGTGCACTTTAGTGGCATACTGTTCCTACACACACTCAATTTGTAGCTTTAGGATTCTGTTATAGGGGTCAAATGCACAAAATACAGACACAGTTTTCCAGTTGCGTATAACGGCCATAAGAAAAATAGCTAAATATAGTTTTCGGGCTCATTGTAAGAAAATGTATTTAAAACCTATGTGTTTCCTACTGTAACAGGTGAGTTTATCTACCAATCTGTGTACCATAGAAAAGAATTAAAATTCAAAGTAGTACAGGGTGTCCCAAAAAGAGTGACCTGATTTTAGCTTATACTAATATTGAGACAAATGTCACTAGGTAACTGAAACAGTGCTAGATGTAATCAGCATGGTCTAGAGTTTCAGGAAAAATCCGCTAGATGTCGTTACGAGCGCTGAGCTGGAGCGTGCAGCCAGTCTCACGCAACATGGCGTCCGCGCAGCAGGAGGCATATTGCGTTATTGAATTTAGTCGTACTCAATCAGTGATCGCAGTTTAGCGGGCGTTTCATATTCGCTTTTGTGCTAACCACCTTCGTCAAAGAACATTCGACGGTGGTATAAACAGTTTGAAGAAACAGGGTGCCTTTGTAAAGGCAAAAGTCCTGGCCAGCCATGCATTCCGTAACAAACAGTGGAACAAATCTGACGAGCATTTGAGGGGAGCCCCCGCAAGTCTGCGCATCGTGCTAGCCGAGAACTTGCGTTACCGTGCATGACAGTTTGGCATGTGTTACGGTGTCATTTAGCCCTCAAACCATACCGATTACAAATGGTACAAGCTCTTTGAGATACTGACAAAGTGAAGTGAGCAGACTTTAGCAATGCTATTCTAGAGGACATGGAAGATGAAACTTTTATGTCACGGTTGATATTCAGCAGTGAGGCAACTTTCCATATTAGCGGAAGGTTCACCGTCATAATGTGCGTGTATAGGGGTTCGAAAATCCTCGTGAAACGATTGAACATAAACGTGATTCATCAAAAGTGAATGTTTTTAGTGCTGTTTCACAGAGCAAGGTTTGTGGACCCTACTTTTTTGAGGAAAAAACCGTAACAGGATTTTCATATCCTGCAATGCTGCAGAACTGGTTATGCCCACAACTTGACTCTGACAATTTCATCTATCAGCAAGACCCCCTGCAGGTTCGGGGGTAAGAATAGGCCTACGGTATTCCTGCCTGTGGAAGGGCACCTTACATGGTGCATCATGTTCATAGTGCATTGAGATCTTTAGCCCTCTTTCTCATCGTCGATCTTTAGCCCTCTTTCTCGTCATCGCATTGCAGTCCTGCTCACTTTCCATCTCTTGGGTGAGGGTACATTCCTGGGTGTGGTTTCTGCCGTGCACTATGCAATGTCAATTTCTGCAGAGACAACGACCGTGGACTTCTTTGCTTCTGATATCCATCACGGTAGCCAGTCTGTTCTGGTGGGGCTGCCATGTACCCTGTCGGTTGTAGCCCCCTGACAACCAGGGATCGCTCTGCTGATGCCTGCGCCGTTAACTCCCCATGTATGCCGAGGAGTAGATGCCTATCTCCGTGGGGCATCGGGACTCCCGGCAACGGCCATCCTGCCAGGTGGCCCTTGCTGAGGCTGGGTGGCGCCTGTGGGGAGGCCCCTTGGTTGGAGTGGGTGGCATCAGTGTGGGTGACCCGCAATGAAGCATGATACATCATCTCTTGCTGGTGGCCAGCCGCCAGCAGTCTCCAAGCATTCGAGGGCTCATTTAAATGCGCTGAAGTATGACTCCAAATTGTTTCCCTCCCTGTCCGCACCATGGGGGGAACAAAAGACTAAGGATTGCAACGATACTTATTCGCCCCGGTACCTCGTCTGTTCACGAGTTGATGGGGGATCATTTATGTCGACGGAGCATCAGTGTTTTGTGGAACAGTTAGAGGACAAGTTTGGGGAGGTGGAGGGCTTGTCCAAAACGCCCCCTGGGTCAGTCTTCAAGACAGCATCCTCTGCCCAGTCACGTGCGCTCCTCACCTGTGACAAGCTGGTGGATGTTTCTGTTTCCATTACGCCCCATAAGAGCTTAAATATGGTTCAGGTTCTTATATTCCACAGGGATCAGTCTGATGATGGACTGCACACCAACTTAGAACGACAGGGTGTTCACTTCGTCTGGCGCGTCCATCGGGGTCGGGCCAGAACCACGGAAGGAACAGCGACAGAAACAAAAAAACCAGAAGGCACCCAAGAATCCAGACCTTGGTGGTGGCACCCATCCCACTGCTCCGTACAAGCTCTGCATCTACATCTACATCTACATTTATACTCCGCAAGCCACCCAACGGTGTGTGGCGGAGGGCACTTTACGTGCCACTGCCATTACCTCCATATCCTGTTCCAGTCGCGTATGGTTCGCGGGAAGAATGACTGTCTGAAAGCCTCCGTGCGCGCTCGAATCTCTCTAATTTTACATTCGTTATCTCCTCTGGAGGTGTAAGTAGGGGGAAGCAATATATTCGATACCTCATCCAGAAACGCACCCTCTCGAAACCTGGACAGCAAGCTACACCGCGATGCAGAGCGCCTCTCTTGCACAGTCTGCCACTCGAGTTTGCTAAACATCTACGTAACACTATCACGGTTACCAAATAACCCTGTGACGAAATGCGCCGCTCTTCTTTGGATCTTCTCTATCTCCTCCGTCAACCCGATCTGGTACGGATCCCAAACTAATGAGCAATACTCAAGTATAGGTCGAACGAGTGTTTTGTTGATGGACTACATTTTCTAAGGACTCTCCCAATGACTCTCAGCCTGGTACCCGCCTTACCAACAATTAATTTTATATGATCATTCCACTTCAAATCGTTCCGTATACTCCCAGATATTTTACAGAAGTAACTGCTACCAGTGTTTGTTCCACTATCATATAATCATACAATAAAGGATCCTTCTTTCTATGTATTCGCAATACATTACCTTTGTCTATGTTAAGGGTCAGTTGCCACTCCCTGCATCTG
The DNA here is from genome assembly GCF_021461385.2 of Schistocerca piceifrons. NCBI lineage: Eukaryota > Metazoa > Arthropoda > Insecta > Orthoptera > Acrididae > Schistocerca > Schistocerca piceifrons. The sequence continues at coordinate 16,827,080 of NC_060138.1, forward strand.
AGGGTGAGGTGGAGATTCTGGCATACACTGAGGACTAGATCTCGCCGGACCCTCAGACATGATGGATGTCGCTCACACAGGTACTCAGTCGGTGGTAACAGGTGATCCAGCAGTGTAATCTGCCTCCTCGGCCCCTTCACGTCTTTTTTGACTGCGGACAATGTCATTCTCCAGTGGAATTGCAGCGGATTTTTCCACCATTTGCCAACAACTTATCAGCCTTCACCCTTTCTTCGGCATTGCTTTCCAGGAAACTTGGTTTCCGGCATTGCGAACCCCCGCCCTCTGTGGCTATCGGCGTTATTATCAGAATCGGGCAGCTTATGAGAGGGTATCTGGTGGAGTCTATGTCTATGTCGTTAACTCTCTTTACAGCAAGTGTGTGCCTCTTCAAACGCATTTAGAGGCTGTCGCTGTTAGGGTGTGGATGTCACAGGCTGTTACTGTCTGCAGTATCTATCTTCCACCAGATGGTGAAGTCCCACAGCATGTATTGGCTATGCTGATAGCCCAACAGCCGCCATATTTTCTGTTACTGGGCGACTTCAATGCCCAAAGCCCTTTGTGGGGTGGATAGGTGGCAACACGCCAAGGCATTGTCGTTGAGCAAGTGTTCACACAGCTAGACCTTTCTCTTTTAAATAATGGTGCCTCCACACATTTCAGTATGGCGCATGGCATGTACTCAGCTGTCATCCTCTTGGTCTGCAGCCCTGGCCTTCTACCGTTTGTCCAATGGAGTGTCTATGACGTCTGCAGTAGTGACCACTTTCTGATCTTTCTGTCACTGCCACAGCATCACTGTCCTGGGCTCCTCCCCAGATTAGCTTTGAATAAGGCTGACTGCGACTCTTTCACCTTCATTGCTACTATTGAACCTCTTTTTCATGACGTTATTGATTTGGTGATTCACATGATCACCACCAGCATTGTTTCTGCAGCAGAATCTGTAATTCCCTGTTCCTCTGGGTCTCCTCGGCAGAGGACTGTGCCTTGGTGGTCACCAGAGATTGCTGAGGCGATACGCAATCACAGGCAGGCCCTCTAACGTCATAAGCGGCACCCGTCACTGGACCACCTCATTGCTTTCAAGCAGTTCCGTGCCCGAGCCCACCGCCATATTCGCCAATGGAAGCAGGAGTGCTGGGAAAGGTATGTCTCCACCATTGGCATCTGTACCTCTCCATTGCAGGTTTTGCCCAAGATTAGGTGACTCTATGGATATTGGACCCCCGTTATTGTACCTGGGCTTTCCCTGAATGGTGCAGTCGGTACTGACTCTGACACAATTGCAGACCTCTTAGTGGAGCATTATGCTCAGTGTTCCCCTTCTGTGAATTACCCGCTGGTCCGCCGCTCCCTAAAAGAGCAGTTGGAACATCAGAGCCTTTCATTCCGTATGCACCACCCCAAATAGTACAGTGCTCCATTCAGTGAGTGGGAATTCCAAAGTGCCCTAGCTGCTTGCCCTGATATGGCTCCCGGGCCAGATCATATCCACTATCAGATTCTCCAACACCTCTCAGTGGACTGCCAGCAACGCCTCTTCGACCTTTTCAACCGTATCTGGGTTGAGGGTGAGTTACCATCCCAATGGCGGGAAAGCATCATCACCCCTGTGTTGAAACCTGGCAAGAACCCACCAGAGGTGGACAGCTACTGCCCCATTAGCCTCACCAACGATCCGTGCAAGTTGCTCGAACGCATGGTGAGCCGGAGGCTGAGCTGGCTACTCGAGTCTCGGGGTGGGTTCCGTAAGTGACGCTGTGCCTCTTATAATCTGGTGTGCCTGGAGTCTACCACCTATACGGCTTTTGCCTGCTGTCAGCATCCGGTTGCCGTCTCTTTTGACACGCGGAAGGCATACGATACAACATGGCTACATCACATGCTCGCCATGTTTCAAGGGTGGGGTCTTAGGGGCCCGCTCCCAATTTTTATTCATTATTTTCTGTCGCTTCATTCCTTCCGCATGCAAGTCGGTTCCTCCCATAGTTCCTCCCGAGTCCAGGAGAATGGGGTTCTGCAAGGCTCTGTCTTGAATGTCTGCATCTTTTTAGTTGCTATCAAAGGGCTAGCTGCAGCTGTGGGAACGTCCATATCTGCTTCTTTATCTGCTGATGACTTTTGCCTGTACTGCAGCTCCACTGGCATTGCAGGTGCTGAACGACAGCTGCAGGGCACTATCCACAAGGCGCAGTCTTGGGCCGTGACGCACAGTTTCCAGTTTTGAGCCGCCGAGACTTGCGTCATATGCATTTCTGCTGACGTCGTACTGTTCACCCTGAGACCCGGCTTTATCTTGATGGCGAACCTCTTGCTGTGGTGGAGACGCATAGGTTTTTGGGTTTACTTTTTGATACCTGGTTGACTTTGCTCCCTCATATTTGGCAGCTTAAACAAACATACTGGCGGAATCTTAACGCTCTTTGTTGCTTGATTCACACCGGCTGGGGTGCCGGTCAGTCTACCCTTCTCCACCTGTATCAGGTGTTGATTCAGTCCCGTCTCGGTTATGGGAGCCTGGCTTACGGTTCGGCATCGCCTTCCGCGTTGCGGTTGCTTGGCCCCGTACTTCATTGCGGGATCCGACTTGCAACTTGACCTTTCCGCACGAGCCCTGTAAACAGCCTACTTGTGGAGGCTGGTGCCCCTCCACTGCAGATCCGGTGCCAATGACTGCTTGCCGCATATGCTGCACACGTTTGTAGCTTGCCCAGGCATCCAAATTATCGTCTGCTGTTCCCCAACTCGGTTGCCCATCTTCCAGAATGGCGGCTCCGGTCAGAGTGTATGATTGCGGTCTGTGTCCAGGCTCTTCTCTCTGGGCTTGAGTTTTTCCCTCTCCCACCTCTTTTCTGGGCCCATCTATGTCTGCCCCCTTGGTGTGTGCCCCGCCCTTGCCTTCAGCTTGATTTGGCACGAGGCCTGAAAGACTCGGTCCCTCGCAGCCCTCCGCCGATGCTTTCTTTCTTTCCATCCTTGCCGTGTTTCCCGCCTCTGCCGTAGTCTATACCGACGCTTCGACAGTTGCTGTTCCAGTTGGGTATGCTTTCACTCTTGGGGGACAATCCGAACAATGCTCATTGCTGGAAGGCTGCAGTGTTTTCACTGCAGAGCTCGTCGCCATCTCTCGTGCCCTAGAGTATATCTGCTCTACATCTACATTGATACTCCGCAAGCCACCCAACGGTGTGTGGCGGAGGGCACTTTACGTGCCACTGTCATTACCTCCCTTTCCTGTTCCAGTCGCGTATGCTTCGCGGGAAGAACGACTGTCTGAAAGCCTCCGTGCGCGCTCTAATCTCTCTAATTTTACATTCGTGATCTCCTCGGGAAGTATAAGTAGGGGGAAGCAATATATTCGATACCTCATCCAGAAACGCACCCTCTCGAAACCTGGCGAGCAAGCTACACCGCGATGCAGAGCGCCTCTCTTGCAGAGTCTGCCACTTGAGTTTATTAAACATCTCCGTAACGCTATCACGGTTACCAAATAACCCAGTGACGAAACGCGCCGCTCTTCTTTGGATCTTCTCTATCTCCTCCGTCAACCCGACCTGGTACGGATCCCACACTGATGAGCAATACTCAAGTATAGGTCGAACGAGTGTTTTGTAAGCCACCTCCTTTGTTGATGGACTACATTTTCTAAGCACTCTCCCAATGAATCTCAACCTGGTACCCGCCTTACCAACAATTAGTTTTATATGATCATTCCACTTCAAATCGTTCCGTACGCATACTCCCAGATATTTTACAGAAGTAACTGCTACCAGTGTTTGTTCCGCTATCATATAATCATACAATAAAGGATCCTTCTTTCTATGTATTCGCAATACATTACATTTGTCTATGTTCAGGGTCAGTTGCCACTCCCTGCACCAAGTGCCTATCCGCTGCAGATCTTCCTGTATTTCGCTACAATTTTCTAATGCAGCAACTTCTCTGTATACTACAGCATCATCCGCGAAAAGCCGCATGGAACTTCCGACACTATCTACTAAGTCATTTATATATATTGTGAAAAGCAATGGTCCCATAACACTCCCCTGTGGCACGCCAGAGGTTACTTTAACGTCTGTAGACGTCTCTCCATTGATAACAACATGCTGTGTTCTGTTTGCCAAAAACTCCTCAATCCAGCCACACAGCTGGTCTGATATTCCGTAGGCTCTTACTTTGCTTATCAGGCGACAGTGCGGAACTGTATCGAACGCCTTCCGGAAATCAAGAAAAATAGCATCTACCTGGGAGCCTGTATCTAATATTTTCTGGGTCTCATGAACAAATAAGGCGAGTTGGGTCTCACACGATCGCTGTTTCCGGAATCCATGTTGATTACTACATAGTAGATTCTGGGTTTCCAGAAATGACATGATACGCGAGCAAAAAACATGTTCTAAAATTCTACAAGAGATCGACGTAAGAGATATAGGTCTATAGTTTTGCGCATCTGCTCGACGACCCTTCTTGAAGACTGGGACTATCTGTGCTCTTTTCCAATCATTTGGAACCCTCCGTTCCTCTAGAGACTTGCGGTACACGGCTGTTAGAAGGGGGGCAAGTTCTTTCGCGTACTCTGTGTAGAATCGAATTGGTATCCCGTCAGGTCCAGTGGACTTTCCTCTATTGAGTGATTCCAGTTGCTTTTCTATTCCTTGGACACTTATTTCGATGTCAGCCATTTTTTCGTTTGTGCGAGGATTTAGAGAAGGAACTGCAGTGCGGTCTTCCTCTGTGAAACAGCTTTGGAAAAAGGTGTTTAGTATTTCAGCTTTACGCGTGTCATCCTCTGTTTCAATGCCATCATCATCCCGTAGTGTCTGGATATGCTGTTTCGAGCCACTTACTGATTTAACGTAAGACCAGAACTTCCTAGGATTTTCTGTCAAGTCGGTACATAGAATTTTACTTTCGAATTCAATGAACGCTTCACGCATAGCCCTCCTTACGCTAACTTTGACATCGTTTAGTTTCTGTTTGTCTGAGAGGTTTTGGCTGCGTTTAAACTTGGAGTGGAGCTCTCTTTGCTTTCGCAGTAGTTTCCTAACTTTGTTGTTGTACCACGGTGGGTTTTTCCCGTCCCTCACAGTTTTACTCGGCACGTACCTGTCTAAAACGCATTTTACGATTGCCTTGAACTTTTTCCATAAACACTCAACATTGTCAGTGTCGGAACAGAAATTTTCGTTTTGATCTGTTAGGTAGTCTGAAATCTGCCTTCTATTACTCTTGCTAAACAGATAAACCTTCCTCCCTTTTTTTATATTCCTATTAACTTCCATATTCAGGGATGCTGCAACGGCCTTATGATCACTGATTCCCTGTTCTGTACATACAGATTCGAAAAGTTCGGGTCTGTTTGTTATCAGTAGGTCCAATATGTTATCTCCACGAGTCGGTTCTCTGTTTAATTGCTCGAGGTAATTTTCGGATAGTGCACTCAGTATAATGTCACTCGATGCTCTGTCCCTACCACCCGTCCTAAACATCTGAGTGTCCCAGTCTATATCTGGTAAATTGAAATCTCCACCTAAGACTATAACATGCTGAGAAAATTTATGTGAAATGTATTCCAAATTTTCTCTCAGTTGTTCTGCCACTAATGCTGCTGAGTCGGGAGGTCGGTAAAAGGAGCCAATTATTAACCTAGTTCGGTTGTTGAGTGTAACCTCCACCCATAATAATTCACAGGAACTATCCACTTCTACTTCACTACAGGATAAACTACTACTAACAGCGATGAACACTCCACCACCGGTTGCATGCAATCTATCCTTTCTAAACACCGTCTGTACCTTTGTAAAAATTTCGGCAGAATTTATCTCTGGCTTAAACCAGCTTTCTGTACCTGATCAGGTGAGTCCTTTGTTATCTGTAGTGACTCCCTGAGCAGTTTACGATCTATCGACCAGTGTTTTCCTCGCTCTCATCTGGTGATGGCTATCCAGGTATCCCTCCATACCTTTACCCGTTGCAGCCACTCCGTGGTCTTTGTGTGGACCCCGGGTCATGTCAGCATCCCAGGTTATGAACGGGTTGACATGCTGGCCAAACAGGCTGCCGATGCACGAACCCTGGAGATCAGTCTTTTGTAGTGTGATCTCCAGTCAGTTTTGCGGCAGAAGGTCCTCGGTACCTGGAGTGATGAATGGCGCACCCGCCTTCCCCCAACAAACTTCAGGTCATCAATGAGACTACTGGTGTGTGGCACTCCGCCTTGCGAGCCTCTCACAGGGACTCTGTTGTTCTCTGCCGGCTGCGCATTGGCCACACCTGGCTGACACACAGTTATTTATTGTGCCACAATGACCCACCTCTATGTCGCTGTGGATCAGCGTTGACTGTGGTCCACATCTTGTTGGCCTGTCCGCTTTTAACTATGCTGAGGCAGACGTTTGCACTTCCTGATACACTCCCTTCACTTTTAACAGATGACGCTGCAATGGCATTCTTGTTTTGAGTTTTATTCGTGCAGCAGGCTTCTATCGCTCGATCTGAGGGTTTGTCACTTTTTTTGTGTTGAGTGTGGCCTTTGGCCTACGGTTTTAGATTGGTGTTTTTTAGTGTGTCTCTCAGCAGTTGGCTTTTCCTATTTTTTGTTTCCATGGTCAGCCAACCACTGTAGAACTCTGTCTGCTTTTAATTCCTTGTTTTCTGGTCCTTGTCTGTGTCTTTCTTGTTCTGTGTTGTCCGTTGTCATCTGCGTTGCTTGTCCTTTGTAGCACAACTGCACTGGCACGACAATGTGTGCAGTTTCCTCTATGCCAACATACCTCAACATTGGATAGGGCATACAGGACTGCGAGACCAGGCTTTACACTCTTGGCCTTCTAAGGTCCCCTGACTTAACACCATGTGATTTCTTCCTGTGGGGGTATGTTAAACAATGTGTTTACATTCCTCCCTTACATCGTGAAATTGATGAACTAAAAACCAGAATATCAGTTGCTGTAGCTTCAGAGACAGAAGACACCCTACACTCAGTGTGGGATGTATTCGGCTATTGGCTAGATGTCATTTGTGCAACCAGTGAAGGACATATTGAACATTTTTGATGGATTTTTATAAACTTCTGTCTTCTCTGAGTAACTTAGTATGCAATTTGCTGGTGTTAAGCTCTCCTTCCTAATAAATAATTCCATTTGAAATTGGGTCATTCTTTTTGGGATACCCTGTATTTTCTTTAAGGGATTAAAATTTTATAACAACTTCCCCAAGAAGATGAAAGAGATAACTAAAATACATTTATTTAAAACAAGCAGTCAGAGGAGTGTACCTCTTAAATAAGTGAGATGGTCAGTGGTCTCTTCAATGCAGATGCGTGCCAGGCTCGAACTCTTACGGGGAATCAGTGAAATGCCACGAATGATTAGGATAATGGGCAAGGGCCTTACAGTAGAAGTGTGTGGATAAGTTGAAAATGTGTGTCTGATGGGAGGTGTGCTAGGATAGTTCACGCAGATGCAGTGACCACGGTGTCCAGCTGGCTCAGTGGTCAGAGCACCTGCCTCGGAAGCAGGAGATCCGGGCTCGAATCCCGGTCTGGCGCACTGATTTCAATCTCCACTGATTTCAATCAATGCCTGCTCTCAGCCAATGTCTGTAGTTCCTTTGTGTTTTAATTCTTACTCCAAAGTTTTCTTTGGTTTGGTAAAATTTGGGATAGGCTGCAGCCTTGTCTCACTCCCATCTCAACTGCTGCTTCCCTTTCGTACCCCTCACCTCTATAACTGCCACGTGATTTCTGCACAAGTTAGTTCTAAATAGCCTTTCACTACCTGTATTTTACCCTTTCTACCTTCAGAATTTCAGGGAGAGTATTGAAATTAACATTGTCAAAAGCTTTCTTGAAGTCTACAAATGCTTTTCTTAATGTATCCTCTAAAGTTGTAGGGTCCATATCGCTTCACATGTTCCTACATTTCAGCTTCTACCAGTTTTTCCTTTCTCCTTTAACCCATTAGAGCTGTGCATTGCCATATGGCAACGTTTGTAACACTTTTTTTAAAATAGTTGATTCCACGGCATCAATGAAGCGAGAGTGTTGGCAGCACTGGATTCCGTTCCAAAAGACTGTAAAGATCACGACAATGCAACAGTTTCAACAATACATTTAAATTCTGCAGCGTAAGCAGTGTTGGAAGTCGTCGTTTGCTGAATGACGAAGAAAAATGTAGTATAAGTTCGAGTAAGTATGTTTTACACAATAACTTACGATATATAATTTGGTTTTTTAGTATGGTTGTGCTTCAAATACTCAAATATTTATGTTTTGGAGGTTACTGCTTACTGTGAAATAAATTACGTTCATTTAGGCCATTTGAATGTCGGTGTTGCCGTATGGCAACGCTAGGTGCTTGTACTCAGTAAAAGGACAAATTTTCTCTTTTTCGTTTTAGAAGGGGTTTCTCGCTTGCTGAGGTGCTGGAGATTCTTCATAATGATGATATTGAAGGTGATGTGTTTGTTGAGCCCCCAGATCCGAATAGAGAAGAATGATTTTTATTGTATGTGCAGTGGCTGGACAACTCAGTTGTCACAATGATCTCTTCTTCATGTGGTGCACAAGAAGTTGCCCAAGTCAAGAGATTCTCGCAACTAAAAAAGCGAATATAATGATTCCCAGACCAAAACTGGTAGCTAAATATAATACATACATGTGAGGTACTGATCAGATGGTTCAGAATCGAGCATGCCATCGCATTGCAGTAAGAAGCTAAAAATGGTACTGGTGTCTCTTTACATGGTTGTTAGATGTCGCCATACAAAACAGTTGGATTTGTATAATAAAGCAAGAAACCATACTATTTCTCAGCTTGATTTCAAGAGAGAAGTAGCAGCAGTGTACTTGCAAAGACACCAGGCTTTACCAAAAGGAGCTGCGAGACCATCTGCATCAAGGGCATGTTCCGACAGCCGCATATCATATTCAATTAAGTTTGATAAGACTGACCACCTCGTCCAGCACACAGAAGGAAAGAAGAAGAAAAGGTGTGCACACAAGGACTGTAAATCTATTGTGAGAACAATGTATTGAAAGTGTAATGTGGGACTGTGTATTGACTGTTTTATTCCATTTCATGTAAAATAATGCTGAGTTCAAGGTTTGATTTTTGATTATTAATTGTACTGTGTTATAAAGTATCAATTGTATGATGAAGACCGAATAATAAATTTGCACAAAACTTGTGTATGTAATAAGAAATTTCAATAACCTACTTATTTTAGTTGAAGTTGTAAACCATATAAACTTAGGTAGTGTAAGCACCTAGAGTTACCACATGGCAACATCAAATATCTCGCTAATGGCGGTAATGACGTTCGTCAAAACAACTCTGTTGTGTAATTTATGCCTTTTACAGACATAATAACGCAATTTAAAAAAAAAAAATCACAAAAAAATTAATTCCGGCGCTAATGGATGAAAGAATTCAAGTTACTATTTTGCAACTGTGACTTATTAAACAGATAATTTGCTAATTTTCACACCTGTCAACACCTGATTTCTTTGGAATTCTTCCTGAAGTCTGAGGATATTTTGCCTGTTTGTATGCCTTGCACACCAGATGGAATAATTTTGTCATGACTGGCTCTCCGAAAGTCACCAGTAGTTCTGACAGAATGTGTCTACTCCTGGGACATTGTTTCGACTTAGGTCTTTCAGTGCTCTGTCAAATGTTTGTTGCAGTCTTGTATCTCCCATTTCATCTTCATCTATGTCCTCTTCCCTTTCTACGTATTGCTTTCAAGTTTGTTTCCCTTGTGTAGACTCTCTATATAATCCTTTCACATTTCAGCTTTTCTTTGTTTGGTTAGGATTGGTTTTCCATATGAGGTGTTGATATTCGTACAGTAGCTTCTCTTTTCTCTGATGGCCTCTTTAGTTTTCCTGTAGACAGTATCTTTTCCATAGTGAAATATGCTCCGAAATATACTACTAGCCATTAAAATTGCTGCACCAAGAAGAAATGCAGATGATAAACAGGTATTCATTGACAAATATATTATACTATAACTGACATTTGATTACATTTTCACGCAATTTGGGTGCATAGATCCTGAGAAATCAGTACCCAGAACAACCACCTCTGGCTCTGATAACGGCCTTGATATGCCTGGGCATTGAGTCAAACAGAGCTTGGATGGTGTGTACAGGTACAGTTGTCCATGCAGCTTCAACACAATACCACAATTCCTCGAGAGTAGTGACTGGCGTATTGTGACGAGCCAGTTGCTCGGCCACCATTGACCAGACGTTTTCAATTGGTGAGAGATCTGGAGAATGTGCTGGCCAGGGCAGCAGTCGAACATTTTCTGTATCCAGAAAGGCCCGTACAGGACCTGCAACATGAGGTCGTGCATTATCCTGCTGAAATGTAGGGTTTCGCAGGGATCGAATGAAGGGTAGAGCCACGGTTCGTAACACATCTGAAATGTAACGTCCACTGTTGAAAGTGCCATCAATGCGACCAAGAGGCGATCGAGACTTGTAACCAATGGCACCCCATACCATCACACCGGGTGATACACCAGTATGGCAATGACGAATACACGCTTCCAATATGCGTTCACCGTGATGTCGCCAAACATGGATGCGACCATCATGATGCTGTGAACAGAACCTGGATTCATCCCAAAAAATGTCGTTTTGCCATTCGTGCACCCAGGTTCGTCGTTGAGTATACCATCGTAGGCGTTCCTGTCTGTGATGCAGCGACAAGGGTAATCACAGCCTTGGTCTCCGAGCTGATAGTCCTTGCTACTGCAAATGTTGTCAAACTGTTCGTGCAGATGGTTGTTGTCTTGCAGACGTCCCCATCTGTTGACTCAGGGATATAGACGTGGCTGCACAATCCATTACAGCCATGCGGATAAGATGCCTGTTATCTCGACTGCAAGTGATATGAGGCCGTTGGGATCCAGCACGGCGTTCCGTATTACTCCCACCGATTCCATATCCTGCTAACAGTCATTGGATCTCGACCAATGCGAGCAGCAATGTCGTGATACGATAAACTGCAATCGTGATAGGCTGCAATCCGACCTTTATCAAAGTTGGAAACGTGATGGTACGCATTTCTCCTCCTTACACAAGGCATCACAACATTTCACCAGGCAACGCCGGTCAACTGCTGTTTGTGTATGAGAAATCAGTTGGAAACTTTCCTCATGTCAGCATGTTGTAGGTGTCGCCACCAGCGCCAACCTTGTGTGAATGCTCTGAAAAGCTAATCATTGGCATATCACAGCATCTTCTTCCTGTCGGTTAAATTTCGCTTCTGTAGCACGTCATCTTCGTGGTGTAGCAATTTTAATGGCCAGTAGTGTATTTACATTTGCCCTCTAGCCAATTTCCACTTAGCCATTTGGCACACTTTCTGTCAATCTCATATTTTAGACATTTGTGTTTCCTTTCACCTGGTCATGTATTATCCAAGGATTTTTACTAGGCTTGGTCTTTTTAACCCATTTGATCCTTTGCTGCTATCACTATTTTATCTCTTAAAGCTACCCATTCATCGTCTCTTGTGTGCCTATCCTCAGTTCTCGTCATCTGTTGCCTAATGCTCCTTCCGAAACTTTCAACATCCTCTGGTTCTTGCAGCATATCCAGGTCCCATGTTCTTAATTTCCTACCTTTTGGCAATTTCTTCTGCTTCAGTTTACATTTCATAACCAATACATAGTGGTCAGAGTCCACATCTGTCCCTGGAAATGTCTTACAATTTAAAATCTGGTTTTGAAATCTCTGTCTTACCATTATACAATCAATCTGGAACCTTCGTGTTACTGCAGGTCTCTTCTATGTGTACAATCTTCTTTCATGTTTCTTAAATCAAGTGTTATCGATGATTAGATTGTACTCTGTACAAAATTCTACTAGGCGGCTTTCTCTTTCATTTCTTTCCCCGAGTCCGTATTCACCTATTGTTTCTTCCTTCTCTTCCTTTTCCTGCTATCAAATTCTAGTTCCTCCCTGCAATTAAATTTTCGTCTCCCTTAACCATCTGAATAAATTATTTTCTCTCATTATCCATTTCTTTGATTCTTCATTTCTTCAACCTCCCCATCATCTGCAGAGCTAGTTGGCATATACACTACTGTGGTGGGTTTGAGTTAAGTGTCTATTTTCACTACAAGATTGCATTCGCTATGCTGTCTGTAGTAGCTTACTCCCATTCCTATTTTCCTATTCATTATTAAACCTACTCCTGCATTGTCCCTATTTGATCTTGTATTTACAACCCCGTATTCACCTGACCAGAAACCCTGTCACTCCTGCCACCGAATTTCTCTAATTCCCATTATATCTAACTTCAGCCTATCCACTTCCCTTTTCAAATTTTCTAACTTTCCTGATTAGGGATCTAACATTCCACGATCTGATTCGTAGACTGCCATTTTTGCTTCTCCTGGTGGTGATCTCCTCCTGAGTTGTCCCTGCTGGAGATCCAAATGGGGAACTGTTTTACCTCAGGAATATTTTACGCAAGACAATTTAGTCATCATTTAACCATACAGTAGAACAGCATGCCCTCGTGAGAAATTATGACGGTAGGTTTCCCCACGCTTTCAGTCGTTCACAGTATCACCACAGCAAGGACATTATGATTTGATGTTACAAGCGCAGAGCAGTCAATCATCCAGACTGCTGCCCCCCTTCAGCTGCTGAAATAGCTGCTAGCCCACTTCAGGAACCATAGGTCTGCCTGGCCTCTCAATGGATACCCCTCTGTTGTGGGTGTACCTACGGTACTTCTACCTGTATCACTGAGGCACGCAAGCCACCCCACCGATGGCAAGGTCCATGGTATTCTGTGTTGAAGTTCAGTATAGATCAAGTATCCAAATGGTAATTAAAAATTTAACTCCAGAATATTTATTTGAAGCTAATACCACTTAAAATGCAATAATCAGTGGCTGAAACATTCTGTATTGAACTCTGATACTGAAATGTGTAAAGACAATTCTAACTGTAATCACATGCAGATGGGCATAAGTCCAAAACAAGTCACGTTTTAAATAAACTACCTCCAGTTGTGGATGGTAGCAGATTTCCTTCATTATTGTCCTATAAGACATCTCTTCAACATTACAATATACATTCACAATATGACACTTTTTGAAGGTAAATATACACCTAAGATTGGTAATGCATAATGTGAATGTCTCACAATTTTTTGAGCTAAACATTTCATTCATTATGGGAGCATGTTGACAGACATGAGGAAAAGACTTTGAGATTTAACAGAGGTGTGGCAGCATGGCCATGAGCCTAAGTCATTTGCAAGTGTGCATTATAGCTGTTGAAAGACTAAATAATACTGTACAATAATTTAATTGTCAAGCTGTCTTGTTCTGAGTATGTACAATCATAACAGCATTGTACGCCAAATATAATTGAAGGAGATGGTGCATTTATTAAGACAGTGGTCTTAGATTTGGAAGGCTGGAACTTCATGCACTGTGGTTTCTCCATGATATTCCTGACTCTCGTAGGGAAAATGCCAAAATCATTCCTTTGACAAGGCCATAGCCAACCCACCTGTCCTCCGCTTATTTCTTGGACGGATAAATTACGAACACTATTATTTATGCAAGTGGTGATGCAGTATACAAAATAAAACTTTAGGAGTTAAAGGAACTTATCAGTTCCAGCAATGGTACTGTGTCAACAGTCTGTGTGTACCCTCATCTTCCTTCTTCTCACAGTCATCTTCAGCCATTATTTTTGTGCTGCTTGGTGCACAAGAAATAGCTGGACATTCAAGTCGCATTACAAATGAAACACATTTATAATGAGACAGTATTTTGATAGAATATCTGCTTGTGCTCTAAATGTGGTGGTCTCGTCTTTAGTGAAACACCACAGCAGTACATTCATAGTTGTGGTGAGCATAAATCTCCATAATGTATGCATAAAACATTTTAACAGTGTGCAGGTGTGATTTCTTGCTGCAGGTCACTGCAATAACTTCTTTAGGGGATATCAACCCTATCAGCCCACAGGATGTCCTAGTGAAGTGCCATTGTGACAGTTCACATGGTGTTGGGGACATTTAAATCCTGTAACAGCTGCTTCAGATTACTCTCGTGATATCTTGCCCCCACTCGCACAGCACTTCCTTGTGGAATACAGCATAATGACTCTTATGTATGGTTACTCCATATGGGTTTCCAAGTTGTACCTAAGGAAAAATCTTTAGCTGGTAATAATGTTTGAAAATCTCTTTGATTCTGGTTGGTGAGTGTGGGACTTTCATGCTCTTGTTTTAATATTAGAATCACTGTCTGTAGCATGCTCCTTGTAAATACTCATAGAAAAGTTGCTTTGCTGTTAAGCAGTTGTTCAGTTGTACAGGTTAAGGAGCTGTGTGACAAAAAAGTCTAGGTGTATGTGACCAACAAATGTGTGTCATAAGAGTTTTGTTTTTGCATAATGTGTGTCATAATCTTCTTGTGATAATTTTGTAGTAAGTTTCCCTTTTCACTTATGTGTAGGGGATATTGCATATGAGGCATGGTTTTTATTTTTTTAAGTACATACCATGTTGAATTAAAAGTAAAACAAGTAGACTTTTCTTAGCAATTTCATTTTTGCATGAAAGCCCATAACTTTAATATACTTTTCTATGTAATACCCACCAGGCACAAACTTCAAGCACCATCCTTATAGAAATCTGCTACCTGAGCATAACTTTCAATAATTTGCATTTTCTGTAACAGTTACATAACACACACGTTATGCCCTTTGAGGAAACTCATCACATGATGTCAAAATTATAAAGCATCTGTTCTGTCTCCTTTCATCATCAGATTTCTGCACCAAGTGGTCAGTAAAGACTGTCACCTACTGTATTCCTCATCATGCACATTCATACGACCATCTTTGAAAGCTCTCACTCATTGCCATACCACCCCATCACTCATAAGTGTCAAGAATTGTGGTTTATGCAATTGTTACAAAATGTTTAAACTATTGAAAGTTATGCTTAGGCAGCTGATTTATGTAAATATTGTATTCAAAGCTGGTTGTATGATACAAAAATGCCTTAATATTGGTGGGAATTATGTGGAAAAGTAGATTAAAATACAGGTTTTCATGTAAAAAAAATGCTAGGAAAAGTCTTCTTGCTTTATTTTTATTTCAAACTTGTACTTACTTAAAAAAAACATACCTTGTATTACTAGATCAGCCTTTAGTTTGACTATAAGTTATGAGGTCAATGTGATGTGTACAAGTTGACCATTCTGAAGTTCTTCACGTCTGTGTATTGTGATCACATGTACTGGACTACTGAAATTACTGCCAAGCTCATTTTGTGTTGTGGCTCTTGTTTGTAATACACAAGAGTAGAAGGAAAAATTACTATTATTTTTTGCAGGTTGGTCATCTGCTGAAATTTGGCAACAGCACTAGGATGTTTATTCTTCAGGGACCAGATACGGATCAAGAGCAAGAATCAGAGTTAACTGTGACGGAACTGCGAGAAAAGCGGAGAATGGAACAGGAGGAACGAGACAAAGAGGAATATATGCGTGAAATGGAGGAGAAAAAACGCAAGGAACGTGAGGAAGAAGAAGGCATTGACTGGGGCATGGGTGAGTTTGGATTATTCTTCTCTGAAGGATGTTATAACTTTTTCATGTCATCTTTTCAGCTTCCAATTATGAAACTGTAGTATCACTTATCAGTTCATATTTCTCTTCTGTCATATCAGCAGTAGGTAATGCTCCCTGCATTTGTAATGTCCTTTAAGCTGCACAGACTCTCTGACTGGTGGTGGTAATGTTAAGAATAGAGAAGTAGAACCATCAGTGGTTGCTGGAGTCAGGTGTATAGATCGGGGACTCTTAAAACAATGCCAGTCTGTGCCACCATTCGTCGGACTGTCAGATGTGGGCATGTTCCGGCAACCACTGCAAGGCACATTCATCCTGGCGTTTGAGGGTGATGGTACACCAATATGATTTAAAACCATATGTCCCTCCCCCTGTGTGGTGCTTTAAGTTGTGAAAATTCAGGCACATGTTCTCCTGGTGCAATTCCACCACTACATGTTGAGATTGCAGATGTCTGCTGCATCCGAATGTTCCATGTTCCCCTCCTCCCACCTGTGTCAGTTGTAGACAACGCCACTCCTGCTGCTCTCCAGGCTGCATGGCACACCAAAAGGAGAGGAAAATTATGGATTACAAGGCTAAGTCAATTATTATCTGCAATTTTGTTATATTTTTGTTTATTTTGTTACTACTGTCGTTTTACATTGATGATGGATGCTTATATCTTTGCAATTTTCAAGCTGCTAGGTTAGTTTCATTATCACTGCTGTGCTGTTAATCATGGCTGCTCTGCTGTCTATTTGCACCAAAGAAGGGCAACGTCAGAAGGCGTATCGTTGAAGACTTTCGGTGCAGTACGGGAACAGTGTTTTGCCACAACGGAGTGTCTACGAATGGATTGAAAAATTCCGAAACGGTCGCACAAGTGCTGCGCACGATGAAGGAGCCAGATGACTGTTTACTGCCACAAATGAAGAAACCATTGAGCGTTTGCGTGAAATGATTCTCTTAGACAGGCGATTAACTATTGACGAAGTGGCATATTGTCTCCAAATTAGTCGCTGTTCTGCCTACGAAATCATCCACAACAGACTTGGATTTCATAAAGATTGTTCAAGATGGGTTCCAAAACAACTCACACAGTTGCATAAACAAACACGCTTGGACACCTGCAAACAACATTTGGATCACTATGGTACCAAAGGGAACAACTTCTTAGACAGGGTCATTACTGGTGACAGGACATGGATCCATCATTACGAGCCAGAGAGTAAACGGCAGAGTATGGAATGGAAACATCCAAATTCACCGTGCCAGAAAAAGTTCGAGACCCAGCCGCTCACACGAAAACTGATGCTTACTGTTTTTTTGGGACACACAAGGTCCAGCACTGCAACATTATTGGGAAAGGGACACCACAATAAACAGTGTACATTACAGTTGCTTAATGCCAGGCTACAGCCTGCAATTTGAAGTAAATGCCGAGAATTGCTGTCGAAAGGTGTGTTGTTGCAGGACAGTGCCCGTCCGCATACTGCTGCCGACACTGGTGAAACGCTCCAGAAACTCAAATTTGAAGCATTGGATCATCCTCCATATAGTCCCGATCTTGCCCCTTCTTACCATCACTTGTTTGATCCACTCAAACAGGCATTAAGGGGCTGTCGATTTGCCTCGGATGAAGCAGTGAAAGATGTGGTGCATTCCTGGCTCGCACCTCAACCGAGAACCTTCTTTTAGGAGGGCATCAGGAAGCTCGTACAACGATGGACCAAGTGAATTGAAACACAAGGACACTATGTTGAAAAATGATGTTTCGTGTGATTACAATAAAATTTTATAACTACTTTTCAGATAATAATTGACTTACTGTCTTACAAGACCCTGGACAGCTGACCTACTGAGAGGTTAAATTGAAATATGAAAGGTTGAACCACATTTGATTGCTATCATTTTACGCTGCCACTATGATGACATCACCTCCATTGGTATGCTCCTCATATAAGCCTGCCCCAGTGGGGATGTCAATCCGCCCCCCTCTGCCAGCCAGAGAAGCAACAGCCTCCTCCGGCTCCTCTCAAAAGGATTGTGGTCCCTTGGGACTCTACCTTCCACGGTCTCTCCTTGTGGTCAAGTAGACACCAGCCAGTGGTCGAAGGAGCCACTAGCTGCTGGTCAAAGGGCTTCATGGTCCTCCTCTCTCCCTGAAGCTACTTCAGAGAAGCCCTCCCAGCAAGTCCTTAAAGAGCGATGAGAGTGCAAACAGACGAAGAAGTCTGTTAAGGAATGGGAGACTCTGGTGGCCCCCACACCACCACTCCATAACAGTTCCACGTCTGAGGACAAGGTGAAGATTCTAGCATCTTCCAATGACCTAGATCTCGCTGACACCTCAGATTCAATGGTACTGGACACCAGCACTCAACCGATGGCAGCAGGTGACTCCCTTCCTTGGTCTCTTCATGCCTTCCCAGATGGTGGAGAGTGTAATCCTCCAGTGGAATTGTGACAATTTTTTCTCCCACCTGACTAAGTTACAGCAACTGTTAAGCATTATACCTGCTTTTCGTGTTGCCCTTCAGGAAACCTGGTTTTCTGCAATGCAGACCTGATGCTTCCTGGCTATCAGGTTTCTAAAAAAATCATAATGACTGTAACAGAATATCAGGTGGAGTCTGTTTTTTATGTCTTTTCCCGTGTATGTAGCCAACGTGTGCCCTTTCAAACATCTTTAAAAGTTGTGGCTGTCAGGGTGAGGACAACACAAGACATTACCACCTGCAACATCTACCTTCCTCCAGATGGTGAAGTGCCGCACCATGTATTGGCTGCACTTATTTCCCAATTCCCCTCACCTTTTCTACTTCTGCGTGATTTTAGCACTCATAACCCTTTTTGGGGTGGAACCAAGCTTACTGGCCATGGTAAAGATGCCAAAAATGTACTAACTCAGCTCGACCTCTGCCTCCTAAATACAGGTGCCCCACTCATTTCAGTGTGGCACATACTTGGCCATTGATCTCTCGGTTTGCAGTCCTGTCCTTATACCATCTATCCACTGAAGAGCTCACAACAATTTGAATGGTAGTGACCACTTTCTGCTCTTCCTGTCCCTCCCCCAGCATAACTCATCTGGACGCTTGCCCAGATGGGCTCTTACCAAAGCTGACTGAGACTCTTTGACCTCCACTATAACCGTTGAATGGAAACATCGATGAGGTGGTTCAGACCATTACTGCCACAGCTGAATAGGCAATATCCTGTTCCTCAGGTTCCTTGTGGCGGAAGATATTGCCTTGTTGGTCACTGGAAGTCACTGTGGCTATTAGAGACCGCAGGCGGGCCCATCCCATGTCATTGTGTCACTCATTTCATTGCCTTCAAATGGCTCCTTACCCAGGTCCGTCAGCTTATGAAACGATGGAAGTAGGAGTGTTGGGAATGATATGTCTGCATCATTGGAACACGAACCCCTCCTTCCCAGGTATGGACCAAGCTCAGATGCCTTTACGGATATCAGACCCCCGCACATATACCTCTAATTTCCACAAATGGAGCTGTATATACTGATTCAGACATAATCACAGAGCATCGTGCTGAGCATTATGCTTGCACCTCTGCATCTGAGAATTACTGCCCCATCTTTCATCTCTTACAACAGCAAGTGGAATGACAACACTTATCTTTTGCTTCACGCCACCCTGAGCCGTTTAATGCTCCATTCAGTGAGTGGGGATTTCTCAGCACCCTTGCTGATTGTCCTGATCACTGCATCCAGACCCCTTCCATCACCAAATGAGTAAACATCTGTCAGCGGATTTGCAGTGCCATCTCCTTGCCATTTTCAACCGCTTCTGGAGTGACGGAGAATTCCCGTCACATTGGCAAGAAAGTATCATTTCAAAACAAAAGTGTATCATAACTGTATCACTATCGATTCCACTGATGATGCCTTAAAGTTAATAATGGCAAAACGTGTCTGGCAAAATAAAGTACAGTGCAGGACAGAAGGCGTTTCTATTTTCTAAACAAATATTTATGTGCTTGCTGCGGAGGATAGCTACATAAAGAAATTCAGTGTCTGAGTAAACTTCTGTTTTCCTAGCCTCTCATGGGACTTCAGTGGAACCTACAAAATTCACCTGTATGCGCTACTGGTGGCTTTTCTAGCCTTTGAGTAGTACTAATACTGAACCCAATAATGAGACATGAATTTAGTCATAAACAAACATTAACAAAAGTCATCCTGGAATATGCTAACAGAACACACATTAGTATCCAAAATTTGCTTATAATTGAAGGAAGAGTCACAAGAAGTTATGATGGCAGAATAGCTGACTTGTATAACCGAAGATGTATCAATGTTTTAATTGTAATAGTGGTAAAAATATTAAGTATTTAACGTCAAAACAACCTTAAAGTGCTAGGTATGAGGAGTGTGAGCAGTTTGAATTTCTGGAGAAAAATATTCATTTGCATGAGCAAATATAGATACTGCAGGTTTGGACACAAGTAAACTGAAAGTAATTTGAAAAGGTCCTCTCAGCCTCCAAGCTATCATAGATTTCTAACTATGCTATCAATCAGCCTGTCATCACAACCAAGATTTCACGTTCACATTCGTTGACTTCGCTGTCTCACAATCAAATGTCTCCTTCCATTCTAACCTAGACTTGAGGACATATTATAGATCAGTCTTGCAGAACAACCTTGGTTTATTGTCCACATTCTTTGGCTTTTTCACCTCACACCCAAACTGTCAGTTTCCAACATGGCCTACAGTACCCAGCTTAGAAGAAAGTCTGTGAGGGGGAGTCTGGCAGTGGGGACGCAGTCCTTCCCCTCGCTCCCTTCTGCCCCGCAGCTGCCTACTGTCAGTGGTATTGGCCATCTGAAAAAATTGCTCTACCGGTAGAATTCATTCATTAACAGTATTTTTTGAACTAACCTGCTCTAGATTACATCACAACCTACACCCACATTCCTGCTGAATAGATTCTGCTCAGCTGTGGACAGTAGAGCTCAGGTGCTTGCTATGGATCAGTCTGTCACCATAACTTAGCTCCTGCCTTTGAGACGAAATTGTGAGTTGCAAAACAGATAGTGCAGAACAGCTGTTTATACCAATAAAAGAAATGGCTGAATGTGGCAGAAGTATATTTGTATTTCAGACTGAATCGTTAATAATATTTTAGCATACTGGGCACAGGTGTGTCACTACCATTGGCTGCTTTCCACTCGACTTGGAGACACGTTGCCGGCATCTTCTCTATACAGAAAACCGAGCACATTGCGTGGACAGCCCTTTGTCAAGATTAATCGCCAAACCGTTAACGTGTTTCAGTTGCCCTGGATTTGGACAAACCACACTGACTTGTAAGAGCCACGAAGACTGTCGGATTTGTGGCAAAACAGTTAATTAACAAAAAGAGAAAAAAAATAAAAATGAAGTCTTTGTTACACAGGAAATATGAGTACCTCCACACAACATTCTGACGAAGAATATAGTTGACAGTTGAGATACAGCTGCGGAGAGCTTCTGGCTGTAGAAGCAAGTAGTGCTACTAAGTTGTTATTTTATACGGTAAATGACTGTGTTTCGTGTACAATTGTGAATAATCGCTAAAGTTGGAATTGTGGGTGGAAAATAGTGCTTTGAATATCCATGGTTAACTTGTGGAAGTGTGGAATATTACCCTAGTATGAAGACTTGAGTTCCACTTGAGAATTTATTTTTGTGGCAGAATGATGATAAGGGAATTCATTTTCAGTGATTAGTTGGTCAAAAAATGTTTTGTGTTGAAATCGAAGAGACTAACAATATATTAGTTCCAGAATGAGATTTTCACTCTGCAGCGGAGTGTGCGCTGATATGAAACTTCCTGGCAGATTAAAACTGTGTGCCCGACCGAGACTCGAACTCGGGACCTTTGCCTTTCGCGGGCAAGTGCTCTACCAACTGAGCTACCGAAGCACGACTCACGCCCGGTACTCACAGCTTTACTTCTGCCAGTACCTCGTCTCCTACCTTCCAAACTTTACAGAAGCTCTCCTGCGAACCTTGCAGAACTAGCACTCCTGAAAGAAAGGATATTGCGGAGACATGGCTTAGCCACAGCCTGGGGGATGTTTCCAGAATGAGATTTTCACTCTGCAGCGGAGTGTGCGCTGATATGAAACTTCCTGGCAGATTAAAACTGTGTGCCCGACCGAGACTCGAACTCGGGACCTTTGCCTTTCGCGGGCAAGTGCTCTACCAACTGAGCTACCGAAGCACGACTCACGCCCGTTACTCACAGCTTTACTTCTGCCAGTACCTCGTCTCCTACCTTCCAAACTTTACAGAAGCTCTCCTGCGAACCTTGCAGAACTAGCACTCCTGAAAGAAAGGATATTGCGGAGACATGGCTTAGCCACAGCCTGGGGGATGTTTCCAGAATGAGATTTTCACTCTGCAGCGGAGTGTGCGCTGATATGAAACTTCCTGGCAGATTAAAACTGTGTGCCCGACCGAGACTCGAACTCGGGACCTTTGCCTTTCGCGGGCAAGTGCTCTACCAACTGAGCTACCGAAGCACGACTCACGCCCGGTACTCACAGCTTTACTTCTGCCAGTACCTCGTCTCCTACCTTCCAAACTTTACAGAAGCTCTCCTGCGAACCTTGCAGAACTAGCACTCCTGAAAGAAAGGATATTGCGGAGACATGGCTTAGCCACAGCCTGGGGGATGTTTCCAGAATGAGATTTTCACTCTGCAGCGGAGTGTGCGCTGATATGAAACTTCCTGGCAGATTAAAACTGTGTGCCCGACCGAGACTCGAACTCGGGACCTTTGCCTTTCGCGGGCAAGTGCTCTACCAACTGAGCTACCGAAGCACGACTCACGCCCGGTACTCACAGCTTTACTTCTGCCAGTACCTCGTCTCCTACCTTCCAAACTTTACAGAAGCTCTCCTGCGAACCTTGCAGAACTAGCACTCCTGAAAGAAAGGATATTGCGGAGACATGGCTTAGCCACAGCCTGGGGGATGTTTCCAGAATGAGATTTTCACTCTGCAGCGGAGTGTGCGCTGATATGAAACTTCCTGGCAGATTAAAACTGTGTGCCCGACCGAGACTCGAACTCGGGACCTTTGCCTTTCGCGGGCAAGTGCTCTACCAACTGAGCTACCGAAGCACGACTCACGCCCGGTACTCACAGCTTTACTTCTGCCAGTACCTCGTCTCCTACCTTCCAAACTTTACAGAAGCTCTCCTGCGAACCTTGCAGAACTAGCACTCCTGAAAGAAAGGATATTGCGGAGACATGGCTTAGCCACAGCCTGGGGGATGTTTCCAGAATGAGATTTTCACTCTGCAGCGGAGTGTGCGCTGATATGAAACTTCCTGGCAGATTAAAACTGTGTGCCCGACCGAGACTCGAACTCGGGACCTTTGCCTTTCGCGGGCAAGTGCTCTACCAACTGAGCTACCGAAGCACGACTCACGCCCGGTACTCACAGCTTTACTTCTGCCAGTACCTCGTCTCCTACCTTCCAAACTTTACAGAAGCTCTCCTGCGAACCTTGCAGAACTAGCACTCCTGAAAGAAAGGATATTGCGGAGACATGGCTTAGCCTCAGCCTGGGGGATGTTTCCAGAATGAGATTTTCACTCTGCAGCGGAGTGTGCGCTGATATGAAACTTCCTGGCAGATTAAAACTGTGTGCCCGACCGAGACTCGAACTCGGGACCTTTGCCTTTCGCGGGCAAGTGCTCTACCAACTGAGCTACCGAAGCACGACTCACGCCCGGTACTCACAGCTTTACTTCTGCCAGTACCTCGTCTCCTACCTTCCAAACTTTACAGAAGCTCTCCTGCGAACCTTGCAGAACTAGCACTCCTGAAAGAAAGGATATTGCGGAGACGTGGCTTAGCCACAGCCTGGGGGATGTTTCCAGAATGAGATTTTCACTCTGCAGCGGAGTGTGCGCTGATATGAAACTTCCTGGCAGATTAAAACTGTGTGCCCGACCGAGACTCGAACTCGGGACCTTTGCCTTTCGCGGGCAAGTGCTCTACCAACTGAGCTACCGAAGCACGACTCACGCCCGGTACTCACAGCTTTACTTCTGCCAGTACCTCGTCTCCTACCTTCCAAACTTTACAGAAGCTCTCCTGCGAACCTTGCAGAACTAGCACTCCTGAAAGAAAGGATATTGCGGAGACATGGCTTAGCCACAGCCTGGGGGATGTTTCCAGAATGAGATTTTCACTCTGCAGCGGAGTGTGCGCTGATATGAAACTTCCTGGCAGATTAAAACTGTGTGCCTGACCGAGACTCGAACTCGGGACCTTTGCCTTTCGCGGGCAAGTGCTCTACCAACTGAGCTACCGAAGCACGACTCACGCCCGGTACTCACAGCTTTACTTCTGCCAGTACCTCGTCTCCTACCTTCCAAACTTTACAGAAGCTCTCCTGCGAACCTTGCAGAACTAGCACTCCTGAAAGAAAGGATATTGCGGAGACATGGCTTAGCCACAGCCTGGGGGATGTTTCCAGAATGAGATTTTCACTCTGCAGCGGAGTGTGCGCTGATATGAAACTTCCTGGCAGATTAAAACTGTGTGCCCGACCGAGACTCGAACTCGGGACCTTTGCCTTTCGCGGGCAAGTGCTCTACCAACTGAGCTACCGAAGCACGACTCACGCCCGGTACTCACAGCTTTACTTCTGCCAGTACCTCGTCTCCTACCTTCCAAACTTTACAGAAGCTCTCCTGCGAACCTTGCAGAACTAGCACTCCTGAAAGAAAGGATATTGCGGAGACATGGCTTAGCCACAGCCTGGGGGATGTTTCCAGAATGAGATTTTCACTCTGCAGCGGAGTGTGCGCTGATATGAAACTTCCTGGCAGATTAAAACTGTGTGCCCGACCGAGACTCGAACTCGGGACCTTTGCCTTTCGCGGGCAAGTGCTCTACCAACTGAGCTACCGAAGCACGACTCACGCCCGGTACTCACAGCTTTACTTCTGCCAGTACCTCGTCTCCTACCTTCCAAACTTTACAGAAGCTCTCCTGCGAACCTTGCAGAACTAGCACTCCTGAAAGAAAGGATATTGCGGAGACATGGCTTAGCCACAGCCTGGGGGATGTTTCCAGAATGAGATTTTCACTCTGCAGCGGAGTGTGCGCTGATATGAAACTTCCTGGCAGATTAAAACTGTGTGCCCGACCGAGACTCGAACTTGGGACCTTTGCCTTTCGCGGGCAAGTGCTCTACCAACTGAGCTACCGAAGCACGACTCACGCCCGGTACTCACAGCTTTACTTCTGCCAGTACCTCGTCTCCTACCTTCCAAACTTTACAGAAGCTCTCCTGCAAACCTTGCAGAACTAGCACTCCTGAAAGAAAGGATATTGCGGAGACATGGCTTAGCCACAGCCTGGGGGATGTTTCCAGAATGAGATTTTCACTCTGCAGCGGAGTGTGCGCTGATATGAAACTTCCTGGCAGGTAGGAGACGAGGTACTGGCAGAAGTAAAGCTGTGAGTACCGGGCGTGAGTCGTGCTTCGGTAGCTCAGTTGGTAGAGCACTTGCCTGCGAAAGGCAAAGGTCCCGAGTTCGAGTCTCGGTCGGGCACACAGTTTTAATCTGCCAGGAAGTTTAATATATTAGTTGTAGCTGACGAACCCGAAATTGCCTCACTACCGCTAAATGTCCATCTCCTCCTCCCCTCTCTCCCTCCCTCCCTACTTATTGTATTCATCTCTTGGTCTCCCTCCACAGTTTGGTGATCTCTTGACGTCCCAGCGTGTGTCCTTTCAACTGATTGCTTCTTTTAGTCAAGTTATGCCACACATTTCTTTACTCTCCAATTTTGTTCAGCATGTCCTCATTAGTTATGTGATCCACCCAACAAACCTTCAGCATTCTTTTATAGCATGACATTTCAAAGCCTCTATTCTCTTCTTGTCTAAACTGTTTATTGCCCATGTTACCCATCCATACTCAGCTACAGTACAGATTAATGTGTTCAGATGAGACTTCCTCTTTAGAAACGCTTTTCTTGCCATTGCTAGTCTACATTTTACATTGTCTCTATTTACCCAAATAGCAAAAATCTACTACTTTAAATGTCTCGTTTTATAATCTAATTCCCTCAGCATCACCTGATTTAATTCGACTACATTCCATTACTAATGTCTTGCTTCTGTTGATATTCATCTTACACCCTTCTTGCAAGACACTTTCCATTCTGTTCAACTGTTCTTTCAAGTCCTTTGCTGTCTCCAACGGAATTACAGTGTCATCGGCAGCCTCATAGTTTTTATTTTTTCTCTCTGAACATGAATTCGTACTCCAAATTTTTCTTTGGTTTCCTTTACTGCATGCTCAGTGTGTAGATTGAATAACGTCAGGGATAGGCTACAACCTTGCCTCACGCCTTTCTCAACCCTAGTTTCCCTTTCCTGCCCCTCTACTCTTATGACTGTCTTATCTGAGTTTTGTACAAGTCGTAAGTAGCCTGTTGCTCCCTGCATTTTACTCCTGCTACATGAACCATGGACCTTGCCGTTGGTGGGGAGGCTTGCGTGCCTCAACGATACAGATAGCCGTACCGTAGGTGCAACCGCAACGGAGGGGAATCTGTTGAGAAGCCAGAGAAATGTATGGTTCCTGAAGAGGGGCAGCAGCCTTTTCAGTAGTTGCAGGGGCAACAGTCTGGATGATTGACTGATCTGGTGTTGTAACACTAACCAAAACGGCCTTGCTGTGCTGGTACTGCGAATGGCTGAAAGCAAGGGGAAACTACAGCCATAATTTTTCCCGAGGGCATGCAGCTTTACTGTATGAGAGCTGCATCAAACCAGTCTCAGGACTGAAGACCACAACAACAACAACAACAACAACAACCACCTTCAAAATTTCAAAAAGAGTATTCCAGTCAACACTGTCAAAAGCTTTCACTAAGTACCATACCTTTCATGCTAAAATATATGTTTGCCTCTTCTGAACCTATCTTCTTAGATAAGTCTTAGGGTCAGTATTGCCTCGTGTGTTTCTACATTTCTCCAAAATTGAAACTAATCTTCCCTTCTTCTACCAGTCCTTTCATTCTTCTGTAAAGAATTTGTGTTGTTGTTTTGCAACCATGACTTTTTAAAGTGATAGTTTGGTGTTGTCATGGGTGGCCTCCAAAGGCTATCAGTAGTTCTGATGGAATGTCGTCTACTTCTGGGGCCTTGATTCGACTTAGGTCTTTCAGTGCTCTGTCAAATTCTTCTAACAGTACCATACCTCTCATCTCATCTTCATCTACGTCCTTTTCCATTTCTCTAATGTTGCCTTCAACCTCATCTCCTTTGTATAGAATCTCTATATTCTCCTTCTGCCTTTCAGCTTCCTCTTGTTGGTTAGGACTGGTTTTGCATGTAACATCTTGATATTCATACACCCGCTTGTCTTTTATTCAAAGACCTCTTTAACTTTCCTGTAGGCAGTATCTGTCTTTCCCCTGGTGAAATATGCTTCTAAATGCTTATATTTGTTCTCTAGCCATTTCTGCTCATCCTTTAGTGCTTCCTGTCAGACTCATTTTTTAGATGTTTGTATTCACTTTTGTCTGTGTCATTTGCTGAATTTTTACATTTTGTCCTTTCATAAATGATATTCAGTATCTCCTTTGTCATCCAAGTATTTCTACTATTTCTTGTCTTTTTACCTATTTGATCCTCTGCTGCCTTCACCATTTCAACTGTTAAAGTAACTGATTGGTTTTCTATGGTATACCTTTCCTCTGTACAAGTCAGTTGTTGCCTAATGCTCCCTCTGAAACTCTCAACAACCTCTGGTTCTTTCAACATATCCAGATTCCATGTCCTTAATTTCCTACATCTTT
This sequence comes from Schistocerca piceifrons, assembly GCF_021461385.2. Lineage (NCBI taxonomy): Eukaryota > Metazoa > Arthropoda > Insecta > Orthoptera > Acrididae > Schistocerca > Schistocerca piceifrons. Next base: position 16,854,538 of record NC_060138.1, read on the forward strand.
CCAATTTCATCATTTGTAATCTACAGTTCGTAGCCAATAAATTGTGATCAGAATCCACATCTGTCCCTTGAAATGTCCTACAATTTAAACTCTGGTTCCTAAATCTCTGTCTAACTATTGTATAATTAATCTGGAAACTTCCAGTCTCTCCAGGTCTCTTCCATGCCTTCTTTCTTCTTAAACCAAATTATGCTCTGTGGAAAATTTTACCAGGCGACTTCCTTTTTCATTCCTTTCCTCCAGTCCATATTCACCTACTATTTTTCCTTCTCTTTCTTTTTCCTACTGCCAAATTCTAGTCCCCTTTCCCCCTTCACAATTAAATTTCCAAATCCCTTAACCATCTGAATAATTTCTTTTATCTTATCATACATTTCTTCAATCTCTTCCTCATCTGCGTATCTGGTTGGCATATACACATATTCTACTGTGGTGGGCATGAGATTAGTGACAGTCTTTGCTAGAATAATGTGTTGACTATGCTGTTCGTAGTAGCTTACCCCCATTCCTATTTTCTTATTCATTATTAAACCTACTAATACTTACCCCTATTTGATTTTGTATTGATAATCCAATATTTTCTGACCAGAAGTCCTGTTCCTCCTGCCATCGAATTTCTCTAATTCCCACTATATCTAACTTCAGGCTATCTATTTGTCTTTTTAAATTTTCTGACCGACTTGCATGGTTAAGTGATCTAATACTCTATGCTCCATACCACAGAAGTTCAGTTTTGTTTCTCCTGATGATGACATCCTCCTGGGTAGTCGCCATCCAGAGATCCAAATGGGAGGGGTATATTACCTGCAGAATATTTTACCCAAGAGGACACCATCATCAGCTGTAGTTTCCCCTAGCTTTGAGCTGTTGGCAGTTCCAGCACAGGAAGGCCATTTTGGTTGATGTTCCAAGGACAGATCAGACAATCATCCAGCCCCTACAACTACTGAAAAGGCTACTGCTCCTCTTCAGGAACTGATACCTTCTTTAAGGATACGAAAGAGGAGGTAACCTTTGGAGCTGGTAAAGGGAGAACACAAAGTTTCTGGTGTGGTAAGTGGCTGAGCACAGTAACTCAACACTTATTGGTTTACTTAGTTTACACAGGCATACACAGGTGTACAGAAACTTCATACTTTTTCCCTTAAAACATTAAAACAATAATCCTTAAAAACATTAATATCATACAAATTTATTAGAATGTAAAATCCTCCAAAAGATTTAAAGAAAGTTACTGAAATTCTACATTGCCCAAAATTTCATTTCCATTCAACATCGGAACCAATAACCTATAAAATAATCACAATAATCAAAGGTATTTAGAATAATCACTGACATTCGAGGTTACCCAAGTTTCCTTTTTCTTTAAACATTAAAACCATTAACCTTAAAAATCTGAAATAATCTAAGGTATTGTTTCTAAATGAAATAAGCTTAAGTTCAGAAACGTTAGTGCATCGTAACTGGCTGTAGGGATACTGACTTGTTAGTGATTTGATGTCAGTTCAACCAATCCAGTTGTGAGGAAACCAATGTTACGGTAGTTATAGAAGAATCAATAACAAAACTTAATTACAATTCACTGAAGGATAACATGTGCTGATGCGGCTGCACACAAATTAACCTTTCCTCCGTACCAGATACATCAATACGCGGCTCACTGTACTACAGTCCCAGGCTGAGGACAAACTCTGTAAACAACAAATTATCACTACCAGTCTTAACCAATTTTATGTTCTCCCTGCCTCTTGAACATGAGGCAATTTGGAACAATACAGTTATACCTTGACAGGATTGACTGACAGCTTTGTAATCGTAGAAATTAACTAACTCCCTTACATGGAGCTTTTGGTCGGTGGAACTGGAGAACATTTATCCACAATCACGAAATTTCCGTGCATCTGACATCACTTCTATAGGACGTCATGCACAAAGTTCAACATGATTTACACACCCCAGAAACCCAATTAGCCACACATACGTGGAAATTTGCAGAAGACTGCCAGGGCACAATTTCGTGACACTACAGTCAATGATAATCCCAACTTGCTCTTTGGGGCAACATCCAATGTGATTTGTCCCAGATGAAAAATGCTCCCAAGGCTTGCTAACGAAAAACGGTTCAGTTTTCAGAATGAACCTGCACAGACAGACGAATTACTGTTCCAGTCGAGGTGAACAACCCAGTTCAAATTCCAAACCGATGCTGACGGTAGGAGTGCGAGGCTCTAATTCTGAAGCGATACACTCCCTGCCATCTGCCGACCAAACAGCCACCTCAGGACCGGTGACCCATCACTCAGACACGTCCTGCACTGCCGTCCGCAACTAGCAACCGCCTGGCTCTCACTACACGACTAACTCTGCCCTCTGTTGTCCAGTCCACCATCACCATAGGCTCGCCCGGAATGCGCGTAAGACTGCTATCCCTGCCTGGCATCTCTGACCGCAAAACAATTTTTCTTTGTGTAAAGGCGTCCTGGTGCCAGAATGTATTCGTCCCAGAAGTATGAACCAAAAATCGTACGACTGTATCAGAAACCACATGTTTATCTGGCCTCCATTGTGGTTGCACCTATGTTATGGCTATTTGTATCATTGGGGCATCCAAGACATTGCACCAATGGTAAGGTCCTCGGTTCACGAGGACCGCGGCTTTGGTGACAGTATTTTGCATAGTTTTAATGTGCAAATGGGTAGCCTTACTGTTGTGACTCGCCGATCTTTCAAACCGAATCAGTCCTATTGCGCTTGGGCTGCTGAACTTTACGACCTCAGTAGAAAGTGTCAATTTGTTACTTAAGTTCAAAAAGAATCCTACACCGACTCCATGGTACGGGATGCTATTATCCGATCGGCGCCCGACAAAGAAGTTAGGCAACGTGCCCTTCAGTTGGCAAATCCATCTCTAGATCAAGTCCTATCCATCGCTCAGTCTTTTGAGATTTCTCATGCTGCTGGAGCGCAAATAGAGGCATGGGGCAACGTCGGGGAAATGTAACCTCTGTGCGATGTTGACGAAGCGTGTGGCGTGTCCCCACCGGCCGCCGTGGCCACCGTACGCTCCCGAGCGCAGCCTCGGACTAACCGTAAACAAACCTCTAAGAAACTGCAGCAAAGCCCACGGCAACTTCCTTCATGTCCGTGGTGTTCTACGAAACATTCATGAGAAGATTGTCCTCAACATTGTCACAAATGCAAAAAACAGGGTAATGTGTCATCCGTTTGCAAATCCGACCGCATACATGATGTTCATGAACATGACGCTGATTCTGATTCTGTGTTGTCTGTCAGTTGTACTTCTTCCCTTTCAGGGAAGTTATTCCTCATTGTCCAAATACTTGGTCGAGATGTTCACATGCAGGTGGATACTGGTTCTGCTGCCACTATCATCAATTCTCAGACGTATCTTCAGTTGGGTTCTCCAGTCGTGTTACCTGTCACTAGGCAATTACGGACTTACAATAAACAGAAGATTTCTCTCTTGGGACAATTTGATGCTGAGGTATCTTACAAATCTGTCGTTCGCACTGTTCCCATATTTCTGGTCGACCATAGTAACACGGAGAATCTTTTTGGTTTTGATGCCTTTCGCATTTTTGGGTTCTCCATAGATGACTTCGTCAATATCGTCTCTGATGCTATTCCTTATGCTCAATTGGATTCCTTGTTGACGAAATTTTTGTCCCTTTTTTTCTCCTGGGTTAGGCCGTGCAAACGACTTTGAAGCTCATATCACGCTCAAACCCACTGCTCGGCCTTAGTTTTTTCGGGCTCTGCCCATTACTGTGGCCCTTCATGATCAGGTCATACGGGAGCTGGATTGTCTCACTGCTTCAGGGGTCTTGCTTCCTGTCACTTCCAGTGAGTGGGCCTCTCCTGTCGTTGTCGTTGTTAAGCCAAATGGTGATATTCGTCTCTGTGTCGATTTCAAAGCCACTGTAAATGCTCAATGCCTTATCGGCTCTTACCCTATGCCTCGACCTGAAGAACTGTTCACTAAACTTGCTGGAGGCCATTATTTTTCTAAACTTGACCTGTCAGAAGCTTATCATCAACTTCTTCTCGACGCTGCTTCCCGGCAATTTCTGGTCCTTTTAATACACCTTTCGGACTCTATCAATACCAACGATTGCCATTCGGGGTTGCCAGCGCCCCTGCTCTCTTTCAGCGATTCTTGGAACAATTATTGCTCACTGTCCTTGGGTGTATAAATTACCAGGACGACATTGTTGTCACTGACTCCACCACTGACGAACATCTTCAAAATCTTTTTCATGTCTTACAGACTGCCGGTCTTAAGTGTAATCTTCAGAAATCAAAATTTTTTCAGGCATCTATCACGTACTTGGGGTTTCAACTCTCTCTCGGGATGGTATTCATCCGCTTCAGCAAACTGTTGCTGCGATCGATGCCCTTCCTCGCCCTACATCTGTTAAGGAATTGCAGGCCTTCTTGGGGAAAATAGCATACTATCACAAGTTTTTACCGTCTGCTGCTTCAGTGGCTCAGCTGTTGCATCGCCTGTTGCATAAAAATGTGCCTTTTCACTGGTCCGCGTCATGCGATGCGGCTTTCCAGAAATCGAAGACTATGCTGAAACAGGCCCCGTGCCTGGTTACTTATCAACCTGGCCAACATCTTGTTCTTGCCATGGACGCCTCTCAATACGGGGTCAGTGCAGTCCTTGCGCACCGTTTTTCTGACGGTTCCGAACAACCCATTGCTTGTTGTTGTTGTTGTTGTGGTCTTCAGTCTTGAGACTGGTTTGATGCAGCTCTCCATGCTACTCTATCCTGTGCAAGCCTCTTCATCTCCCAGTACCTACTGCAACCTACATCCTTCTGAATCTGCTTAGTGTATTCATCTCTTGGCCTCCCTCTATGATTTTTACCCTCCACGCTGCCCTCCAATACTAAATTGGTGATCCCTTGATGCCTCAGAATATGCCCACCAACCGATCCCTTCTTCTAGACAAGTTGTGCCACAAACTTCTCTTCTCCCCAATCCTATTCAGTACCTCCTCATTAGTTATGTGATCTACCCATCTAATCTTCACCATTCTTCTGTAGCAGCACATTTCGAAAGCTTCTATTCTCTTCTTGTCCAAACTATTTATCGTCCATGCTTCACTTCCATACATGGCTACACTCCATACAAATACTTTCAGAAATGACTTCCTGACACTTAAATCTATACTCGATGTTAACAAATTTCTCTTCTTCAGAAACACTTTCCTTGCCATTACCAGTCTACATTTTATATCCTCTCTACTTCGACCATCATCAGTTATTTTGCTCCCCAAATAGCAAAACTCCTTTACTACTTTAAGTGTCTCATTTCCTAATCTAATTCCCTCAGCATCACCCGACTTAATTCGATTACGTTCCATTATCCTAGTTTTGCTTTTGTTGATGATCATCTTATATCGTCCTTTCAAGACACTGTCCATTCAATTCAACTGCTCTTCCAAGTCGTTTGCTGTCTCTGACAGAATTACAATGTCATCGGTGAACCTCAAAGTTTTTATTTCTTCTCCATGGATTTTAATACCTACTCCGAATTTTTCTTTTGTTTGCTTTACTGCTTGCTCAATATACAGATTGAATAACATCGGGGAGAGGCTACAACCCTGTCTCACTCCTTTCCCAACCACTGCTTCCCTTTCATGTCCCTCGACTCTAATAACTGCCATCTGGTTTCTGTACAAATTGTAAATAGCCTTTCGCTCCCTGTATTTTACCCGTGCCACGTTTAGAATTTGAAAGAGAGTATTCCAGTCAACATTGTCAAAAGCTTTCTCTAAGTCTACAAATGCTATAAAGGTATGTTTGCCTTTCCTTAATCTTTCTTCTAAGATAAGTCGTAAGGTCAGTATTGCCTCACGTGTTGCAGTGTTTCTACGGAATCCAAACTGATCTTCCCCGAGGTCGGCTTCTACTAGTTGTTCCATTCATCTGTAAAGAATTTGTGTTAGTATTTTGCAGCTGTGGCTTATTGAACTGATTGTTCGGTAATTTTCAGATCTGTCAACACCTGCTTTTTTTGGGATTGGTATTATTATATTCTTCTTGAAGTCTGAGGGTGTTTCGCCTGTTTCATACATCTTGCTGACCAGATGGTAGAGTTTTTGTCAGGACTGGCTCTCCCAAGGCCGTCAGTAGTTCCAATGGAATGTTGTCTACTCCGGGGGCCTTGTTTCGACTCAGGTCTTTCAGTGCTCTGTCAAACTCTTCACGCAGTATCGTATCTCCCATTTCATGTACATGTACATCCTCTTCCATTTCCATAATATTGTCCTCAAGTACATTGCCCTTGTATAGACCCTCTATATACTCCTTCCACCTTTCTGCTTTCCCTTCTTTGCTTAGAATTGGGTTTCCATCTGAGCTCTTGATATTCATACAAGTCGTTCTCTTATCTCCAAAGGTCTCTTTAATTTTCCTGTAGGCAGTATCTATTGTACCCCTAGTGAGATAAGCCTCTACATCCTTACATTTGTCCTCTAGCCATCCCTGCTTAGCCATTTTGCACTTCCTGTCGATCTCATTTTTGAGACGTTTGTATTCCTTTTTGCCTGCTTCATTTACTGCATTTTTATATTTTCTCCTTTCATCAATTAGATTCAATATTTCTTCTGTTACCCAAGGATTTCTACTAGCCCTCGTCTTTTTACCTACTTGATCCTCTGCTGCCTTCACTACTTCATCCCTCAAAGCTACCCATTCTTCTTCTACTGTATTTCTTTCCCCCATTCTTGTCAATTGTTCCCTTATGCTCTCTCTGAAACTCTGTACAACCTCTGGTTTAGTCAGTTTATCCAGGTCCCATCTCCTTAAATTCCCACCTTTTTGCAGTTTCTTCAGTTTTAATCTACAGGTCATAACCAATAGATTGTGGTCAGAGTCCACATCTGCCCCTGGAAATGTCTTACAATTTAAAATCTGGTTCCTAAATCTCTGTCTTACCATTATATAATCTATCTGATACCTTTTAGTATCTCCAGGGTTCATCCATGTATACAACCTTCTTTCATGATTCTTAAACCAAGTGTTAGCTATGATTATGTTGTGCTCTGTGCAAAATTCTACCAGGCGGCTTCCTCTTTCATTTCTTAGCCCCAATCCATATTCACCTACTACGTTTCCATCTCTCCCTTTCCCTACACTCGAATTCCAGTCACCCATGACTATTAAATTTTCGTCTCCCTTCACTATCTGAATAATTTCTTTTATTTCATCATACATTTCTTCAATTTCTTCGTCATCTGTTGAGCTAGTTGGCATATAAACTTGTACTACTGTAGTAGGTGTGGGCTTCGTATCTATCTTGGCCACAATAATGTGTTCACTATGCTGTTTGTAGTAGCTTACCCGCATTCCTATTTTCCTATTCATTATTAAACCTACTCCTGCATTACCCCTATTTGATTTTGTATTTATAACCCTGTAGTCACCTGACCAGAAGTCTTGTTCCTCCTGCCACCGAACTTCACTAATTCCCACTATATCTAACTTCAGCCTATCCATTTCCCTTTTTAAATTTTCTAACCTACCTGCCCGATTAAGGGATCTGACATTCCACCCTCCGATCCGTAGAACGCCAGTTTTCTTTCTCCTGATAACGATATCCTCTTCAGTAGTCCCCGCCCGGAGATCCGAATGGGGGACTATTTTACTTCCGGAATATTTTACCCAAGAGGACGCCATCATCATTTAATCATACAGTAAAGCTGCATGCCCTTGGGAAAAATTACGGCTGTAGTTTCCCCTTGCTTTCAGCCATTCGCAGTACCAGCACAGCAAGGCCGTTATGGTTATTGTTACAAGGCCAGATCAGTGAATCATCCAGACTGTTGCCCTTGCAACTACTGAAAAGGCTGCTGCCCCTCTTCAGGAACCACACGTTTGTCTGGCCTCTCAACAGATACCCCTCCGTTGTGGTTGCACCAACGGTACGGCTATCTGTATCGCTGAGGCACGCAAGCCTCCCCACCAACGGCAAGGTCCATGGTTCATGGGGAGGGGGGGGGGGGGGGGGGGGGGACCCATTGCTTATGCCTCCAAAACGCTCACGGATGCACAACAAAAGTATTCTCAAATTGAAAAAGAAGCTTTGGCCATAATTTATGCTCTTCATAAGTTTGGTGTTTTTCTCTATGGATCCAAATTTCATCTTGTTACGGATCACAAACCACTTGTTTCCTTGTTCCATCCAACAACGTCACTTCCCGACAAGGCCAAACACCGCCTCCAGTGTTGGGCTCTTTACTTGTCTCGTTTCAATTATGAGATTCATTTCTGGCCGACGGCTCAGCATGCGAATGCTGATGCACTTTCTCGCCTTCCCATGGTCCTGATCTGGCATTTGATAGGGACGACCTTTTGTGTTTCCACCTGGATGTTGCCGAGCAGCGGGTTGTGGACGGGCTTCCCATCACCGGGGACCAGCTGGCAGCTGCTACGGGTTCTGACCCTACCCTCTCCCGGATTTTACGCTGTATTCAGAAGGGTTGGCCAGATCGTCCATCTGCTAAGGCTTCTGATCCGTTGCGGAACTACTATGCTTTCCGTTAGCGCCTCACGACTAGGGATGGTGGTATCCTCCTTTCTACCGACAGTGCTTCGCCGCGTGTTGTGGTACCTGTGTCTTTGTGTGCTTCGGTCTTGCGCCTCCTTCACCAAGGGCACTGGGGTGTGTCTCGCACAAAATCTCTGGTGCGCCGTCATGTGTACTAGCCTGGCATCGACTCTGAAATCGCACACATGGTCCCTGCCTGCGGCCCTTGTGCATCACAGGCCGCCGCCCCGAAGTCTTCTTTGTCACCGTGACCTTCGCCTGAGAAGCCCTGGGAGTGTATTCATGCTGACTTCGCGGGACCTTTTTTAGGTACTTATTGGCTTCTCGTTACTGGCGCCTACTCTAACTTTCCTTTCATTGTCCGTTGCACGTCGCTTACCACCGTAGCAACCACCAATGCTCTGGCTCGCATTTTCTCTTTGGAAGGCCTTCCCTCTACTCTCGTTACTGATAATGGTCGGCAATTTGCCTCTTCCGATTTTGCAGATTTTTGTGCCTGTCACAGCGTCATGCATGTCACGGCCCCTCCGTTCCATCCACAGTCAAAGGGTGAGGCTCAACAACTGGTCCGCACATTTAAGGCTCAGATGAGGAAACTCTGACTTCTTCTGCTGCTGATGATGCACTTCTCCAATTTCTGGCTTCTTACCGCTTCACCCCCATGGGCGACCACAACCCGGCTGAGCTCTTACATGGCCGACAGCCCCGCACGCTACTTCATCTTCTGCGGCCTTCCACCTTACGGCCGCGGGCGCCTTTGCTTGGCCGGTTCACCACCGACGACCTTGTGTGGGTACGGGGATACGGCAGGTGGCCAAAATGGAGTCCTGGCCACATCTTACGACACCGTGGCCGACGCCTGTATGAAATCCAGACGGACACGGGTGTTGCAGTGCGTCATTCGGACCAGCTTCGGCCTCGTGTGCCGGCTACGCCTGTTCCAGATGCCGCTACACCACCTTCGGCTCTACCTGCTGCTTGGGATACTGTTATCTCTCATTACTCACAACACAATCCTCTCACCATCATATCGTTGCCAGCACAAGAACTGTGCGCCACCAGGAGACGTGCCCATGCAGGAACCAGATGACCATCATCTGTAGGAGCAACTCTACTCGCTTCCTTCTCCTACGGACGCGGACACATTGCCCATGTCTCCTGTTATAACAATCGGACTTACCGCAACGGGCAGATTGGTGCACGGGGCCCCAGCAGATTCGACCCCCACGTCTCCTGTCGTCTCGACCCGTTATCATCGGGGACACTTCCGTCGTACGGGAAGCCTCCTCCTCGAGACTTTATGGCCAGTCAAACAACACCTATGGACGTTAGCAATCTACAGGCCACCTACATCAAGACCTGTGCAAAAAATTCAAAGGCTAAGCAGCCAGCCAGCCAGCTAGACTTGGACTCAGTTATGATTTGATTGTTAAAGTGTACACACGGCTTACTCTGTTTACTTGATCTTTGACTTCCATGTATTGCGTCTTCCTTGAAATATATTTATTCAACTTGAAGTTATTACACTTACAACATTTCAAATGACCAAATTCTGTGGTACCATTCTGGTCGTAAGCCAGTAAGTTGTAGAAACTACTTTCCTGTCTTCTGTTTAAACCAAACCGCAAGGAAGTAAACAAAACTACACATTATTTTGGATACAATTTTTATTTAACATTAAATTTAAGGGAGATCTTATGTGTAATGGTTTAATTGCCTTACTATCATAGTTAAAACTGACAGTGAAAATGTTAATAAAACAGGAAATTTTCACAGCACAGCATTCTCTTTCTTTCAGTTCGCTTTAGCAGAAAACCTGCAAGTTGGTGTTTATACAAATATATGGCCTTATCAGTATGAATATTTGTTAGAGCGTCGTGTAATAATTTGAAGTAAATTCGTCAAGCACTTTTCAGATTTTGTGCTAATTTCGTTTCCACTTAGCCAAGCTAGTGTCTATCCAGATGGCTATTAGAGTTCCATGGAAAAATTTGAAATAAGTCAGTCAAGAACGTTTTTGATATTTTTGCTAACGGCATTTTTCATTTATATGTTATATATGTAAAAATTTGAAATAGATTGGTCAAGAACTTTTTGAGATATTTGCTAACAGTGCTTCCCCTTTTTATTGCATGTATATTAAGAAATAGTAGCCTAAATTGGTCTAAACATTTTTAAGAGTTCTCATGAAAAATTTGAATTAATCTATCAAGAACTTTTATAGATCTTTACTAACAAGTTTTTATAGGAATATTTATGTATTACATATATTAAAAATTATTAAAAATATGTAGCCTATGTTCATCCAAATTTTTATTAAAGTAATGTGTAAAAATTTCAAGTAAATTGGTCAGTAATGTTTCGAGATTTTTGCTAACATTTCCTCTTTACACACACACACACACACACACACACACACACACACACACACACATACATTTGTTATGTTACTATGTAAAAATTTGAAGTGAATCTGTCAAGAATTTTTTGAGATTTTTGGTAACAATGCTTTCCTTTTGTATATTACTAGTGAACCCAGCAGTGCTTCACAATTGCTAAATATGTATGGGAATTATCTGTTACCTCCTCCCCATATCTCCCTCTGTGTCCTTCTCGACCCCCCTCTCTGTCTACATCCTCCTTCCCCCTCTCTATGTCCATGTCCTCCCCATATGCTGTCCATCTCCTCTTTCCCTGTATCATCGGTCTTGAGCCTAGTGTTGTTGATAGCAAAACTTTCACCTGAAGTCACTTAAAATGATTTGCTGGGATCATTGGTATATGTGGTATGAGAGAGACAGCTCCCCAGCGGCTGGATCTGTGGTGACAGTAGCTCCAGTGACAATATTTCACATAGTTTTAATCTGCAAACGTGTAGGATCACAGAGTTTGGGGTGATTCATATTCCATAGTCTTAGTATTCTTGACCGTAAGCTGATAAGCCATAAATACAGCTTTCCCATTTTCTGTTAAAAGTGACTGTGAGAAAGGAAGTGAAACTACATATTTTCACAGCACAGCATTTTCTTCCTCATAAGCAGGTTTAAGTTTAACAGTAAACCTGTACATTGTTGTTTGAAAAAATATGTAACCATGTCCAACCGAACATTTATTAGAATAAGAATTTGAAGTAAATCATTTAAGAAGTTTTTGAGATTCTTGTTATCAATTTTTCCCCTTTATTTAGTATATACTGGGCCCCTTCCTGTTTCTGATAATGATCAATGACCTCCCCTCGTTTATTGGATCCACCACTGTATTGTATGCAGATGATACGACTTTTCTTCATAGCGGTAACAATCATAATGATCTTAAAACCTGTGCTGAAAATACACTCACTCACACAACATATTGGTTCAGAGCAAATGGTTTCCTGCTAAATGAAAATAAAAAATCAGCAGATAATCTTCACTCTAAGAGACAAGCCACTATCTGATGACCATAGTTCTGTTAAATTCCTGGGAGTTTATTTAGACAAAAAGTTATCCTGGGGCCAACATGTAAACTATGTTAGTAGTAAGCTATCTAGAGTAATTTATTTATTAAGACTACTCAGAAATTGTGTACCTGAAACATACATCAGATCATCTTATTTTGCATTTTTGCAAAGTATAATATCCTATGGAATTATCTTGTGGGGTAACTGTAGTCATATACATGACATCCTATTATTGCAGAAGAAAGCCATTAGGACAATTACAAATTCTTCACATAAGGCTCACTGCAAACCCTTATCTACTAAACAAAAAATTATGACAGTAATAAACCTCTATATATACAGTGTCTTAATCTTTACGAAGAAGAACCTACAAGATGTGGAACGTAGAGAAAATGTACGTTGTTACAACACAAGAAGCATCAAACACTTATACACGCCTTACCACAGATTATCAAAATCAATAAATAGCTATGAAGTCACAGGACACAGACTATTTAATAAGGTCCCACATGCTATACAGGATCTTCCTGAACATACATTCGAAGAAAGACTGCATGAATGGTTTATTGCCAACCCGTTCTATGATATCAATGAATTCTTCAACTGTAAAATGCAGTAATCCAACAGATGATCCACTGTACATTTATTGTAATATAAGCTAAAATATTTCAATAGGTCAATACCTTATCACATTGTATTATAAATTGTATCTTCATTCGACGTTGTCAATTGCTGTAATGGCCTAAAGACAATAAAATCTTTATTATTATTATTATTTTAGATAGTTATATACTATACACTAAAAATTGCAACCTAAGTCTGTCGAAACATTTATTCGAGATATTATTATTATTATTATTATTTTTAAATGTAAATAAAATAAATGATGGTACTGTACTAGAATGCTGCTATAATTGTTAATTGCAACTACATTAGCAATAGGCCTATTTCAGCATTATTGCTGTTATCAGTCTATCTGCAACCAAATAAGCTTTGTTAAACGTTGTAACATTAAAACTATTAACAAATTTGTTTTACTGTGTGCTAGTACTTACTTTCGTATTGCATTTTCGCGATGTTGCTGTCTTATTATCTTACTATTGCATAGGTTGTTTTGAACTACAGCCAAATTTTTAAATATTTATCTTAATCTCTTTTAACTGCTGTTGTTTGCAAATGTAAGCTAGGATGTTATTGCTTGTATATACTGTTGTGGGTTTGACACCTACAATTGAGATCTAATCCTGTGATGCTGTATGGTTACAGTTTGTTTATTCATGTGTAATTATCTGTGGCATGGGATTATAATCTTGTTTTTGTAGTGTATATATCTGTGTTTTTATTTAATATGACCAACTTGAATCGAGCTGTAAGATTTCACTAAAGTTATGTAGAAAATTTTTATGATTTAGGTCTGTTTGTTCGTTTAATATTTCATCAGGGTCTGTCCGTGTGTGTATATAGATTCTGATTTCTTCCAAAATATTTTAAATCCCTTTTGGTGTTATATGCAACAATTTTCCCCTTTATATACTATATATATATGGTTATATACCATATATTTAAAAAAAATGCGACCTATGTGTATCTGAAAGTTTATTACAGTATTGTGTGAAAATTTTTTGGAAATAGTGGGTAAAAAAGTTCAGCAACAAGTGACAGAGGCAATAGTATACTATTTCCGGTGCATTGATGATATTCTGCTGCTAGTGGATGGATCTAACACTGACACAACAGTTACTGTACTACACACAAAAATAAGATTCGCAGTGGCACCTAAAAACCATTAAAACTATAAATGTTTTGGATCTGACAATCAAATATAGTAACATTGAGCACAGATTTGAAGTATACCCCTAAAGCACATAATGTCAGACAAAATTATTAATGCTAACATATGCCACCCGAAAAGAATCAGATATGCATACTTTAACATACAGATTAACAGACTAATAAATCTACCTTTAGAACATAAAGACATACAAAAAGAATTGGCAGTCCTTTCTCACGAAGCTCAACAAAATAGCTTCGATCCAAATGTCTTAAGCTTAAATCCACTTAAATCTATAGCGACATAAAATCAATGAAAGAAATATGCGCAAAACAAAAGTTGAAATACATACCACAAACTTACATAGTACAAATATCCAGTGAACTAAGCACATTACTAAAGAAGACGGCAGTTATATTTGCATACAGAACCAGACACAACATCAAAACAAAACAAAACTACTACTACACACACAACCAGGCATATATAAAATAAATTGTAAAATCTGTGATAAATTCCATACAGAACAGGCAAGCAGAAACTTCGAAATTAGGTAGAGAAGACACACAAGAATTAGCGACACAAACCAGTCCACATTTTTCAATCATTTAAAAACAGAAAACCATGAAGCTGATCACATAAGAAACACAATGAAAATCCTACATGTGACACCAAAGGGATTTAAAATGAACGTTTTGGAAGAAATCAGAATCTATACACACTCACAGACTGACCCTGATAAAATATTAGACAAACAAATAGACCTAAAACATAAAAATTTTCTAGATAACTTTGTTGAAATCAAGTAGCTTTACTCAGGTTAGTCGTAATAAATAAAAACATATACACACTACAAAAACATTACAAAGATTATAATACCACACCATAGATTATTACAAAAGAATAAACAGATTGTAACCGTACAGCATCACTGGATTCTCTCTTCATCAAATCTGTCAAAACCACAACAGTATATACAGGGCTATTACAAATGATTGAAGCGATTTCATAAATTCACTGTAGCTCCATTCATTGACATATGATCACGACACACTACAGATACGTAGAAAAACTCATAAAGTTTTGTTCGGCTGAAGCCGCACTTCAGGTTTCTGCCGCCAGAGCGCTCGAGAGCGCAGTGAGACAAAATGGCGACAGGAGCCGAGAAAGCGTATGTCGTGCTTGAAATGCACTCACATCAGTCAGTCATAATAGTGCAACAACACTTCAGGACGAAGTTCAACAAAGATCCACCAACTGCTAACTCCATTCGGCGATGGTATGCGCAGTTTGAAGCTTCTGGATGCCTCTGTAAGGGGAAATCAACGGGTCGGCCTGCAGTGAGCGAAGAAACGGTTGAACGCGTGCAGGCAAGTTTCACGCGTAGCCCGCGGAAGTCGACGAATAAAGCAAGCAGGGAGCTAAACGTACCACAGCCGACGGTTTGGAAAATCTTACAGAAAAGGCTAAAGCAGAAGCCTTACCGTTTACAATTGCTACAAGCCCTGACACCCGATGACAAAGTCAAACGCTTTGAACTTTTCGGCGCGGTTGCAACAGCTCATGGAAGAGGATGCGTTCAGTGCGAAACTTGTTTTCAGTGATGAAGCAACATTTTTTCTTAATGGTGAAGTGAACAGACACAATGTGCGAATCTGGGCGGTAGAGAATCCTCACGCATTCATGCAGCAAATTCGCAATTCACCAAAAGTTAACGTGTTTTGTGCAATCCCACGGTTTAAAGTTTACAGCCCCTTTTTCTTCTGCGAAAAAAACGTTACAGGACACGTGTATCTGGACATGCTGGAAAATTGGCTCATGCCACAACTGGAGACCGACAGCGCCGACTTCATCTTTCAACAGGATGGTGCTCCACCCCACTTCCATCATGATGTTCGGCATTTCTTAAACAGGAGATTGGAAAACCGATGGATCGGTCGTGGTGGAGATCAAGATCAGCAATTCATGTCATGGCCTCCATGCTCTCCCGACTTAACCCCATGCGATTTCTTTCTGTGGGGTTATGTGAAAGATTCAGTGTTTAAACCTCCTCTACCAAGAAACGTGCCAGAACTGCGAGCTCGCATCAACGATGCTTTCGAACTCATTGATGGGGACATGCTGCGCCGAGTGTGGGAGGAACTTGATTATCGGCTTGATGTCTGCCGAATCGCTAAAGGGGCACATATTGAACATTTGTGAATGCCTAAAAAAACTTTTTCGAGTGTTTGTATGTGTGTGCAAAGCATTGTGAAAATATCTCAAATAATAAAGTTATTGTAGAGCTGTGAAATCGCTTCAATCATTTGTAATAACACTCTACAAGCGATAAAAGACCTAGCTTACATTTGTGAACAACAGCAGTTAATAGAGATTAAGATAAATATTTTAAAACTTGGCTGCAGTTGAAAATAACCTATGCAACAGTAAGATTATAAGACAGCGACAGCGCCACAATGCAGTATGAAAGTAAGTATTAACATACAGCAAAGGAAAATTGTTATTAGTTATAATGTTACAACTTTTAACAAAGTGTATTTGGTTGCAGATAGCCTGATGATGGTGATAATGCTGAAATAGGCCTTTTGCTAATGTCACTACAATTAACATTTAAAACATCATTCTGGTACATTACCATCTTTTATTTTATTGTATTATCTAACATGTAGCAGGCCAATTATTATATGTGTGTTTATATTTATACATGATATAACAATGAAAACAATCAAGTTTTGACAAAATAAATTTAATTTGATAGATCAAAAATCTACTCACCAAGTGGCGGGAGAACACACACACATAAAAGAAGGTTCGATTAGACAAGCTTTCAGAGCCAGTAGCTCCTTCTTCAGGCAAAAGAGTTGAAAGGGAGGGAAGAGGAGTAAAGGAAAAGTACTGGAGAGACCTAGGGAAAAGGGTAGATTTCGGGGAAGACACCCAGAACTGTGGGTCAGGGGATGAGATGGAATGACTTTCCTTCTCATCCTGTGCAATAAGTCTCCCCTGACCCACAGTTCCGGGTGACGTTCCAGTAATATACCCCTTTTCCCTAGATCTCTCCAGTCCTTTTCCTTCACCCTTCTTCCTTCCCCTTCAACCCTTCTGCCTGAAGAAGGAGCCACTGGCTCCAGAAGCTTGCCAATCACAATGGTCTTTTATGTATGTGTTCTGTCACTGCTGGGTTAGTAGATTTTTTATATATACATTTAAATAAAATTAAATTGTGTCTATGATATGTATTAAAAAGATATATAGCCCTTGTGTATCTTAACATTTATGAGACTATCGTGTAAAAATTTAAAGTAAACTGGTAAAGAACTTTTTGAGATATTGAGTAACAAAGTTAAATGACTTTTCTGTATGTGGTAGTATAGATGTGATCTTTACAGCATATGCCACGTAGTCTATGTCTGTCCAACATAAAAAAAAGTGTAAAAATTTGAGGAAAATTGGTCAAGAACTTATGGAGATTTTTGCCAAAAGCCTGTCTCCTTTGTAGTGATGGGATGGTTGACTGTTTTTAACAATCGATTGGTCAGTCAATAGTTTTTTCTTTCAGTCAGTTTTTTCAGTCAAATGAAACAACCGAATGAAACTACTCTGCAGTCCCGTCAGCTATGTGAATATTTTCACTCACTCAGCATGTTTGAGTGGTTTCACTCAATGCGAGACAACCAGCGGATGTAAGTCTCCATCGGTTTCAGCCATTATATGAATGTTTTCACTCACTTGTCAGGTCTGAGTGATTTTATTTGCATACTCTGTCAGCCTTTTCGATTATATGTGAAACGTGACAAGGGTTGACAACTTTTTTAGAGTCAAATAAAAGTATCCTATTGCATGGAGATGTAAATAAAAAGTATATTTGTGAAGTAAAGTACATTCAAAATTAATGTAATGTATTTACCTACTGAAATATTAATTTTCGTATGTGTGGCATTAAATATTAATTTTTGGTTGGTTTTAAATGTTCAATATCTGGTGCTGCACTAAAAATTCGTGTATATATAAATGAACAATCACTTTTTAACAAGTTTTTATTAGATTGGTTTCATGTCTGTTTTGTGGTACAAATTTTGCAATTGATTTAAAACTAGCTTCCCAATAAGCTAGAGACTTGAAACTTTCAACTTAGCTCAGCTGAGAATTGGATGATACTTCAATATTAACTCACTCGCTTTCTAGTGTGTTAGTGTGTTGCAGAGAGTAGGTACATAGTGCACCACTGCTATTTCTCTGTTTTCTTTTTCCAATCATGAATCTACATCTACATCTACATGATTACTGTGCTATTCACAAGGTTCAATTAGACAAGGCTGGCAGTGGGTTCAGTGAACCACCTTCAAGCTCTCTCTCTACTTTTCCACTCTCGAACGGTGCATGGGAAAAACAAGCACTTAAATTTTTCTGTGCAACCCCTAATTTCTGTTGTTTTATTGTGATGATCATTTCTCCCTATGCAGGTGGGTGCAATCAGAATGTTTTTGCAATCAGAGGAGAAAACTGGTGATTGAAATTTCATGAGAAGGTCCCGCCGCAACGAAAAATGCCTTTGTTTTAATGATTGCCACTCCCATTCACATATCATGTTTGTGGTACTATCTCCCATATTTTTCTACAGTACAAAACGAGCTGCTTTTCTTTGAACTTTTTCGATGTCATCTTTCAGTCCCACCTGATGCGGATCCCACACTGCACAGCAATACTTCCGAACAGGGTGGACAAGCGTGGTGCAAGCAGTCTCTTTAGTAGACCTGTTGCACCTTCTAAGTGTTCTGCCAATGAATTGCAGTCTTTGGTTTGCCCTACCCACAACATTATTTATGTGATTGTTCCAATTTAGGTTATTTGTAATTGTAATCCCTGAGTATTTAGTTGAATTTACAGCCTTCAGATTTGTGTGACTTATTGCGTAATTTCTTTTAGTACACATGTGAATTACTTCACATTTTTCTTTATTCAAGGTCAATTGCCACCTTTCACACCATACAAATATCTTATCTAAATCATTTTGCAGTTTGTTTTGGTCATCTGATGACTGTACAAGTCAGTAAATGACAGCATCATCTGCAAACAATCTAAGACGGCTACTCAGATTGTCGCCTAAATCGTTAATATAAATCAGGAACAATAGAGGGAGGGCCTATAACACTTCCTTTGGGAATGCCAGATATTACTTCTGTTTTACTCGAACTGTGAACTTTCTGACAGGAAATCACGAATCCAGTCACACAACTGCAGTTTGATTAGAAGACGCTTGTGAGGAACGGTGTCGAAAGCCTTCTGGAAATCTAAAAGTATGGAATCAATTTGACATCCCTAGTCGATAGCACTCATTACTTCATGAGTATAACGAGTAATGAGTTAGTTGTGTTTCATAAGAACAATATTTTCTGAATCTGTACTGTGTGTCAATAAATCGTTTTCTTCGAGGTACTTCATAATGTTCGAACACAGTATACATTCCACAATGCTACTGCAAATTGACATTAGTGATATGAGCCTGTAATTCAGTGGATTACTCCTACTTCTTTTTGAATAATGGTGTGAGTTGAGCAATTTTCCAGTCTTTAGGTACGGATCTTTCTGTGAGCGAGTGGTTGTATATATTTGCTAAATATGGAGCTATTGTATCAGCATTATCTGATACGAACCTGACAGGTATACAATCTGGACCAGAGGCCTTGGCTTTATTAAGTGATTTAAACTGCTTTCTTAGGTTAGGTTAGGTTAGGTTAGTGTTGTTTTAACGTCCCGTCGACAACGAGGTCATTAGAGACGGAGCGCAAGCTCGGGTTAGGGAAGGATGGGAAGGAAATCGGCCATGCCCTTTCAAAGGAACCATCCCGGCATTTGCCTGAAACGATTTATGGAAATCACGGAAAACCTAAATCAGGGTGGCTGGAGACGGGATTGAACCGTCGTCCTCCCGAATGCGAGTCCAGTGTGCTAACCACTGCGCCACCTCGCTCGGTCTGCTTTCTTACACCAAGGATATCTACTTCTATGTTTCTCATCTTGGCAGTTGTTCATGATTGGAATTCAGGAATATTTACTTCGTCTTGTTTGGTGAAGGAGTTTCGGAAAACCGTGTGCAATAACGCTGCTTTAGTGGCACGGCCATCAGTAACTTCACCATTGTTATCGTGCAGTGGAGGTATTGATTGTGTCTTTCCACTGGTGTGTTTTGTGTATGACCAGAATCTCTTTGGGTTTTCTGCCAGATTTTGAGACAGAATTTCATTGTGGAACTTATTGAAACGATCTCGCATTGAAGTATGTGCTATATTTCGAACTTCTGCAAAACTTTGCCAGTCTTGGGGATTTTGCATTCTTTTAAATTTGGCATGCTTTTTTCACTGCTTCTGCAACAGCAATCTGACCTGTTTTGTGTACCATGGGGGATCAGTATCATCATTTATTAATTTATGTGGTATATACACTCCTGGAAATGGAAAAAAGAACACATTGACACCGGTGTGTCAGACCCACCATACTTGCTCCGGACACTGCGAGAGGGCTGTACAAGCAATGATCACACGCACGGCACAGCGGACACACCAGGAACCGCGGTGTTGGCCGTCGAATGGCGCTAGCTGCGCAGCATTTGTGCACCGCCGCCGTCAGTGTCAGCCAGTTTGCCGTGGCATACGGAGCTCCATCGCAGTCTTTAACACTGGTAGCACGCCGCGACAGCGTGGACGTGAACCGTATGTGCAGTTGACGGACTTTGAGCGAGGGCGTATAGTGGGCATGCGGGAGGCCGGGTGGACGTACCGCCGAATTGCTCAACACGTGGGGCGTGAGGTCTCCACAGTACATCGATGTTGTCGCCAGTGGTCGGCGGAAGGTGCACGTGCCCGTCGACCTGGGACCGGACCGCAGCGACGCACGGATGCACGCCAAGACCGTAGGATCCTACGCAGTGCCGTAGGGGACCGCACCGCCAGTTCCCAGCAAATTAGGGACACTGTTGCTCCTGGGGTATCGGCGAGGACCATTCGCAACCGTCTCCATGAAGCTGGGCTACGGTCCCGCACACCGTTAGGCCGTCTTCCGCTCACGCCCCAACATCGTGCAGCCCGCCTCCAGTGGTGTCGCGACAGGCGTGAATGGAGGGACGAATGGAGACGTGTCGTCTTCAGCGATGAGAGTCGCTTCTGCCTTGGTGCCAATGATGGTCGTATGCGTGTTTGGCGCCGTGCAGGTGAGCGCCACAATCAGGACTGCATACGACCGAGGCACACAGGGCCAACACCCGGCATCATGGTGTGGGGAGCGATCTCCTACACTGACCGTACACCACTGGTGATCGTCGAGGGGACACTGAATAGTGCACGGTACATCCAAACCGTCATCGAACCCATCGTTCTACCATTCCTAGACCGGCAAGGGAACTTGCAGTTCCAACAGGACAATGCACGTCCGCATGTATCCCGTGCCACCCAACGTGCTCTAGAAGGTGTAAGTCAACTACCCTGGCCAGCAAGATCTCCGGATCTGTCCCCCATTGAGCATGTTTGGGACTGGATGAAGCGTCATCTCACGCGGTCTGCACGTCCAGCACGAACGCTGGTTCAACTGAGGCGCCAGGTGGAAATGGCATGGCAAGCCGTTCCACAGGACTACATCCAGCATCTCTACGATCGTCTCCATGGGAGAATAGCAGCCTGCATTGCTGCGAAAGGTGGATATACACTGTACTAGTGCCGACATTGTGCATGCTCTGTTGCCTGTGTCTATGTGTCTGTGGTTCTGTCAGTGTGATCATGTGATGTATCTGACCCCAGGAATGTGTCAATAAAGTTTCCCCTTCCTGGGACAATGAATTCACTGTGTTCTTATTTCAATTTCCAGGAGTGTATATCTCAATTGCTGTTGATACTATCTCTTTGAAATCATTCCACAACTTTTCTACCCTTACATGATCATATCAGAAGGAGTGAAGACTGTCTCTTAAAATGGCGTTAGAGCATTTTTATCAGCTTTTTTAAATAGATATACTTTGTGTTTCTTTTTGATGGTCATAGGCATTACGGTATTCAGCCTAGCAGCAACTGCTGCAATCCCTGTATTCGTCACGATACTCACTATTTGTCCAGGATTATTTGTTGCTAAGAGGTAAAGTATGCTTTTGCAAGCATTCACGCTTCGAGTGGGCTCAGGAACTGATTGTTCAAAATAATTTTTTGAGAAAGCATCCAGTACAATTTCGGATGACATTTCATGCCTGCCGCTGGCTTTAAATGTATAATTTTTCCAGCATATCGAGAGTAGATTGAAGTCACCTCTGACTAATTGTATGAGTGGGGTACTCAATTTTTCTTTGAAGTATTCAGCAACTATGTCTTCTGAGTCGGGGGGGGGGGGGGGGGGGGGGGGGGTCAGTAAAATGATCCAATTAATAGTTTAGTCCAACTGTTAGGTATAACCTGTACCCATACTATTTCACGAATGTTTCGCAGTGAAGAACGATTGCTGCCAAGCTTGTCTGTGAACTCAATTCTCTCTAATTTTTACATTCACGATATTTTCGCGAGATATGCATTGGAGGAAGCAGTATATCGATTGACTCAGAAACCGAAATAAACCTCAAGTAATCTCATCAGAATGTTTTAAATCAATTGAAAGATTTCACACACACACACAAGACTAAAAAGCAGAAAATAACCATTTAAACAGAAAAACTCTTTAATATAAGAGGTTTCCTAATACCAGATAGATAGCCCTGAAAATATGTGCTTGTGATTTTTTTAGCTGTAACACTATCTGTAAAACAGAAAATGTGGGGTGTGCATATGTAGCTGGTGATGCAATTTTCTGTACAAAATATTTACCTTGTACACAAATAAATGGCTGAATATTCAAATGATTCTACATTTGCGGACCTCATCAGACATTGCCTATAAAATGGAATGCAAACTGTCACTAAAATCAGCTGAGGTTCCTTTCTTCTTCATATACCCTAAATGGAACCATAAACTCACCTTTGCATCTCCAACTAAGACTGTAGTGTTTCCAGATTTCCTCTAGCATTGAGGGTGCCCAGAATCATACTGGAGGGATTTTTATACAACTGTCTGGGGTTTATCCAAACCTTTTTTCATACCTGTGAACATTCAGTTGATTGGAAATAAAGAGATTGTAATAAACTTTAGTTAAAATTCATTAAATGCAGACCAAGCCGTAGATAGTTCCTTTGTTTTGGTCTGTTAAAATGCTGCAGCAAACACACTTAGACACCTTCCTGTATACATACATTCCAAAATGATCTTTATCATGCTGATCACATGTGTTTTAGAAATAGGAATTGGTAGAGAGGTACGATTGGCAGCAAAATGTTCACATATACATTAAGTTTTTACTTTTTTCCTAATATTTACATGTTAGTTATTGACTGGCCACCTCCACCGACAGTTAACACAGTGTGTAGAATGGTTGGTACAGACCAGATCTGACACCCAGGTCCTGTGGAGCCTCATTATGTTGGTGGAACTTGTACAAACTGTGAGGACATTATAGGCCGAAAGTGAAACTGGAATCTCACTTAGATATTCTGTGAGCTGTAGATGGCGCACTCCTTTAAGGTGACCTTCTGCCCCCTCCTTCCCCCCTGTCAGTCATGATTTTTCTAGCTTTGTCTCAAATTTTTTCAAAAGTAATTTAGGACACTTATTTGTCCTGGATTTAACAATTATGAAACACTTTATCCTGAGTTAAATGTTTGTTTCACCTGTATGCTGTTACTGAAAGTTTATTTCCCCAAATCAGTAATATATGGAGCAGTGACAAACAAAACCAATGTTAGTGACTCGAGTGAATTATGATGAAACTTGGCTTGAATGTTTTAATATGCTGTTGAAAAATACAGACAGGACTGAAAAAATTTACAGCACTGGTGAATATCTGTTTGCACGCATTCATCTTAGAAGATAGTAATAAAACATTAATTAATCTACTTTTTGTAACAAATTAAAGTGATGGTTTGCATTTATTACATTCAGTGAAGAATCTTTTTTTGCAAAATCAAATTTTTTTAATGTGTCCTAAACTTGGGCCGTGAATAGTGGCATATGAGTGGGAGGGGAGGGGGGACAAAATAATAGAAATTGATTAATAATTGCTGCTTGAATAATTTTAAAAAATGATTGGAAGGAATAATGGAAAGAAATTGGAAGGTAATTAATAAATCTGTACATATACCCTGGGTGAATTTTAACTGGTACTAATATCAAAAGACCTTCACTCTCAATACCTTTAAGATCAATATTTAGATTTTAAGTTGTGTACTGCTTTACATTAGTTCCATTTTCTGCAGAGAGCTGATTATGACAGTGCTGATACAGGATCACTCCTCCACTGCTCTCCCCCTGCAGGTTCAGGGGTAAGAATAGGCCCACGGTATTCCTGCCTGTCGTAAGAGGTGACTAAAAGGAGTCTCTGACGTTTTGTCCTTTATGTGATGGTCTCCCGTAGCGTTTGACCTCCATATTTCAAAATGTTTCTGAAGAGCGAGCCAATTGGGGAAGGGCGCCTTAAGCACGGTAGCCAGTCTGTTGTGGTTGGGCCGCCATGTATCCTATTGGTACAGGCCCCCTGACAACACAGGTATCACTCTGCTGATGCCTGCACCGTTAACTCCCCATGTACGCCGAAGAGTGGATGCCAATCTCCCTGGGGCATCAGGACTCCCGGCAATGGCCATCCTGCCAGGTGGCCCTTGCTGAGGCTGGGTGGCGCCCATGGGGAGGGCCCTGGGTCGGAGTGGGTGTCATCAGGGCGGGTGTCCCGCAATGAAGTGTGGTACATCATCTCTTGCTGGTGGCCAACCGTCAGCAGTCTCTAAGTGTTCGAGGGCTCAATTTAATGCAAACATGTATGACCCCAAATGGTTCTCCTCCCTGGCCACACCATTGGAGGAACGAAAGTCTAAGGATGGCAGTGTAGCTTATTCACCCCGCTACCTTGTATGTATGAGAGCTGATGCGGAATCCTTTGTGTCCGTGAAGACTCAGTTCTTTGTAGAGCATTTAGAGGACAAGTTTGGGGATTTGGAGGGCTTGTCCAAAATACGCTCTGGGTCAGTTTTGATAAAAGCAGCATCCTCTGCCCAGTCATAAAGGTTACTAGATTGTGACAAGTTGGGGGATGTTTCGGTTACCATCACGCCCCATAACAGTTCAAATATGGTCTAGGGTATTATATTCCATAGGGACCTTCTTTTGCGGTCTGATGACGAGCTGCGCACCAATTTAGAGTGGCGAGGCATACATTTCGTCAGGCGCACTCATCAGGGTCCGAGGGATAATCAGGTTGCCATCGGTGCCTTCATCTTGGCCTTCGAGTGTGGTACATTACCTGAGAAGGTCAAAGTGATAGTCTACCGCTGTGATGTCAAGCCCTGTGTCCCTCCCCTGATGCGGTGCTTTAAGTGCTGGAAGTTCGGCCATATGTCTTCCCGCTGTACTTCCAGCCACACATGTCGAGATTGTGGACGCCCAACACATCCCAATACTTCATGTGCCCTGCCTCCCATCTGTGTCAACTGCGAAGAGCATCATTCACCTAGCTTGTCAGACTGTAGCATCTTACAGAAAGAGCGGAAAATCATGGAATATAAGACCTAGACTGACTAACCTACACTGAGGCTAAGCGGAAGTTTGAAGGCCTCCATCCTGTTTGCGTGACTACCTCTTACACCGCCGCTACCACTGTTCTATCCCCATCAGCTCCACCTCCAACAGTCACCTCTCAGAGCCGGAAGGCTACACCTGCCCCCTTGATTGTGGGGGGGGGGGGGGGGGGGGGTCAGTACCCTCCCTGTTGCTCCTGCACCACCTACTTCGGGGCAAATCCCCCTCCACCCCCCCCCCCCCCCCCCACCCACCCACCCCCGCCCCCACCCCACCCACCCATCGGGAACATCCATCCCTACTTAGCAATCGTATACAACCGCTCGCTCACCGATAGATCTGTACCTACAGATTGGAAAATTGCGCAGGTCGCACCAGTGTTTAAGAAGGGTAGTAGGAATAATCCATCGAACTACAGACCTATATCATTGACGTCGGTTTGCAGTAGGGTTTTGGAGCATATACTGTATTCAAACATTATGAATCACCTCGAAGGGAACGATCTATTGATACGTAATCAGCATGGTTTCAGAAAACATCGTTCTTGTGGAATGCAGCTAGCTCTTTATTCGCACGAAGTAATGGCTGCTATCGACAGGGGATCTCATGTTGATTCCGTATTTCTAGATTTCCGGAAAGCTTTTGACACCGTTCCTCACAAGCGACTTCTAATCAAGCTGCGGGCCTATGGGGTATCGTTTCAGTTGTGCGACTGGATTCGTGATTTCCTGTCAGGAAGGTCGCAGTTCGTAGTAATAGACAGCAAACCATCGAGTAAAGCTGAAGCGATATCAGGTGTTCCCCAGGGAAGCGTCCTGGGACCTCTGCTGTTCCTGATCTATATAAATGACCTGGGTGACAATCTGAGCAGTTCTCTTAGATTGTTCACAGATGATGCTGTAATTTACCATCTAGTAAGGTCATCCGAAGACCAGTATCAGTTGCAAAGCGATTTAGAAAAGATTGCTGTATGGTGTGGCAGGTGGCAGTTGATGCTAAATAACAAAAAGTGTGAGGTGATCCACACGAGTTCCAAAAGAAATCTGTTGGAATTCGATTACTCGATAAATAGTACAATTCTCAAGGCTGTCAATTCAACTAAGTACCTGGGTGTAAAAATTACGAACAACTTCAGTTAGAAAGACCACATAGATAATATTGTGGGGAAGGCAAGCCAAAGGTTGCGTTTCATTGGCAGGACACTTAGAAGATGCAACAAGTCCACTAAAGAGACAGCTTACACTACACTCTTTCGTCCTCTGTTAGAATATTGCTGCGCGGTGTGGGATCCTTACCATGTGGGATTGACGGAGGACATCAAAAGGGTGCAAAAAAGGGCAGCTCGTTTTGTATTATCACGTAATAGGGGAGAGAGTGTGGCAGATATGATACGCGAGTTGGGATGGAAGTCATCAAAGCAAAGACGCTTTTCGTCGTGGTGAGACCTATTTACGAAATTTCAGTCACCAACTTTCTCTTCCGAATGCGAAAATATTTTGTTGAGTCCAACCTACATAGGTAGGAATGATCATCAAAATAAAATAAGAGAAATCAGAGCTCGAACAGAAAGGTTTAGGTGTTCTTTTTTCCCGCGCGCTGTTCGGGAGTGGAATGGTAGAGAGATAGTATGATTGTGGTTCGATGAACCCTCTGCCAAGCACTTAATGTGAATTGCAGAGTAATCATGTAGATGTAAGCCGAGGAAGTGTCCAACTTCTTCAGCTCTCTCGCTCGAAAGGGGTCCCTCCCTTCCCAGGTTTCCACCAGTGAGAAAGATGATGCCTGCCAGTGGTGTAAGTGCCCACAAGCACCTGGTCGTAGGGCTTCATGATCCTCCTCAGTCCCGGAGACTGAATCAGTGAAGCCCTCCCAGCCAGTGAAACTCAAGGAGCAATGAGAAAAGTGAAAGAAGAAGACCCCCAAAGACCAAAGGACTTGCGGTGGCACCCACCCCACCAAAACCTACAAGCTCTGCGTCTACATCTACATGATTACTCTGCTATTCACACTTAAGTGCCTGGCAGAGGGTTGCTCGAACCATATTCGTACTACCTCTCTACCATTCCACTCTCGAATGGCACATGGGAAAAAGGAACACCTAAATCTTTCTGTTCCAGCTCTGATTTCTCTTATTTTATTATGATGATCATATCTCTCTACGTAGGTGGGTGTCAACAAAATATTTACGCATTCGGAAGAGAAAGTTGGTGATTGAAATTTCGTAAATAGATCTCGCCGCAAAGAAAACCGCCTTTATTTCAGTGACTGCCACCGCAACTCGCGTATCTTATCAGTGATACTCTCACCCCTATTACGTGATAACACAAAACGAGCTGCCCCTCTTTGCACTTTTCAATGTCCTCTGTCAATCCTACCTGGTAAGGATCCCATACTGCGCAGCAATATTCCAGCAGAAGATAGACGAGTGTGATGTAGGCTGTCTCTTTAGTGGGTTTGTAGCATCTTCTAAGTGTTCTGCCAACAAAGTGCGGTCTTTGTTTCACCTTACCCACAATATTATCTATGTGGTCTTTCCAGTTTAAGTTGCTCATAATTGTAATTAGTCGAATTGACAGCCTTTTATTTGTGCGATTTATCGTATATCCAAAATTTATCAGATTTCTTTTAGTACTCATGTGGATGACCTTGCACTTTTCTTTGTTTAGTGCTAATTGCTACTTTTTGCACCATACAGAAATTCTCTCTAGATCATTTTGTAATTGGAATTCATTGTCTGGTGATTTTACTAGACAGTAAATTACAGCGTAATCAGCAAACAATCTAAGGGGGCTGCTCAAATTATCACCTAGATCATTTATATAAATCAGGAACAGCATAGGGCCTATGACACTACCTTGCAGAATGCCAGATATCATTTCTGTTCTACTTGATGATTTACCATCTACCACTACAAACTGTGACCTCTCTGAGAGGAAATTACAAATCCAGTCACACAACTGAGACGATATTCCGTATGCACACAATTTGATTAATAGTCACTTGTGAGGAACGGTATCAAAAGCCTTCTGGAAATCTAGGAACATGGAATCGATCTGAGATCCCTTGTCGACAGCACTCATTACTTCATGGGAATAAAGAGCTAGCTGTGTTGCACAAGAACGATATTTTCTGAATCCGTGTTAGTTATGTATCAATAAGTCATTTTCTTCAAGGTGATTCATAATGTTCGAATACAGTATATGCTCCAAAATCCTACTGCAAATTGATATGGGTCTGTAATTCAATGGGTTACTCCTATTTCCTTTCTTGAATATTGGTGTGACCTGTGCTACTTTCCAGTCTTTAGGAATAGACCTTTCGTCAAGTGAGCAGTTGTATATGATTGCTAAGAAAGCCACTATTGTGTCTGCATACTCTGAGAGAAACCTGATTGGTATACCATCTGGACCAGAAGACTTGCCTTTCTTTCGCAACACTTAAGATATCTACTTTTGTCACTCGTGCTAACAGCTGTTCTGGTTTCGAATTCTGGAATATTTACTTTGTTTTCTTTCATAAAGGAATTACGGAAAACTGTATTTAGTAACTGCGCTTTAGTGGTGCCATCATCGGTAACATTTCCATCGCTATCGCACAGCGACGGTATTGACTGTTTTTTGCCACTGGTGTACTTTACAAACGACCAGAATCTCTTTGGGTTTTCTACCATATTTTGAGACAATATTTCATCGTGGAAAGTCTTAAAAGCATCTCCCAGTGATGTGCGCTCTAAATTTCGAGTTTCCATGAAACTTAGGCAGTCTTGGGGATTTTGTGTTCTTCTGAATTTGGCATGCTTTTTTTCGTTCCTTCTGCAACAGTGTTCTGGCGTGTTTTGTGTACCATGGTGGATCAGTCCCATCTCTTACTAACTTATGTGGTATGAATCTGTCTATTGCTGTCGATACTGTATCTTTGAATTTTAGCAATATCAGGTCTACACTTACATAATTAGCTTGGAAGGAATGGAGATTTTCTCTTAGGAAGGCATCAAGCGAATTTTTATATGCTGAGGATGAGGTTGAGATTCTGGCGTCCACTGAGGACCTAGATCTCGCCGGACCCTCAGACACCGTGGAAGTCACTCTCACACGTACTCAGTTGGTGACAGCAGGTGACCCTGAGACGTAACCTGCCTCCTTGAGCGCTTCATGCCTTTCCAGCCTTATAATGACATCAGCCTCCAGTGGAACTGCGGTGGTTTTTTCCACCACTTGGCTGAACTAAGACAGATTCTAAGCTCAACACCTGCACTCTGTATTGCCCTCCAAGAAACCTGGTTCCCAGCAGTGCGGACCCCTGTCCTTCATGGCTATCGGGGTTTTTATAAAAACTGATCTGACTGTAACAGGACATCAGGCGGCGTATGTGTGTATGTCCTTACGTCTGTATATTCTGAATCAGTGTCTCTTCATACAGCTATAGAGGCTGTTGCCGTGAGGATAAGAACGACTTTGGATATTACCGCCTGCAGTGTCTACGTTCCTCTGGATGGTGACCTACCTCTTAACAAATTGGCTGCTCTGATCTCCCAACTCCCCCCATCATTCCTACTTTTGGGGGACTTCAACGCCCGTAACACCGTGTGAGGTGGCGCCACGCCAGGGTAGAGGTGTCGAGATTCTTCTCTCTCAGCTCGACCCCTGCCTCTTAAATACAGGAGACCCAACACACTTCAGTGTGGTTGATGGCTCTTATTCGGCCATTGACCTATCCCTTTGCAACCCAGGACTTTCATCATCTGTCCACTGGAGGATTCATGACTACTTGTGTGGTAGTGACCACTTTCCGATCTTCCTGTCACTACCCTAGTGTCACACTTCTGGATGTCCGCTGCAGTGGGCCCTTAATAGGGCCGATTGGCTGGCTTTCACATTTGCTGTTGACACTCCCACACATGGCGCAATTAATATGGTGGTCGAGTGGGTCACTGCATCGATCGTATCAGCTGCAGAACGCTCGGTTCCTCTTTCTTCCGGGTGTCCTTGGCGTAAAACTGTGCTTTGGCGGTTGCTGGACATCACTGAGGCCATCAAAGAGCATAAGCGGCATCCATTGTTGGAGACTCTCATTCTTTTTAAGTGGCTTCGTGCCCCTCCCCGCCACCTGATACAAAGACAGAAGCAAGAGTGCTGGGAAAGATACGTTTCCTCCATTGGTTCTCGTACCCCTGCCTTCCAGGTGTGGACACAGATTCGCCGCCTTTATGGTTACCCGACCCTGCTGGGGTTGCCTGGGATTTCAGTAAATGGGGCAGTGTGCACTGACTCAGGTGAAATCGCCGAGCATTTTGCTCAGAGTTCTGCATCTGCAAACTATCAACTGGCTTTTCATTCCTTAAAAGAGTGAGCAGAACGACAGCATTTGTCTTTTACACCATGCCGCCTTGAGCCGTACAGTTCTCCTTTTACTAAGTGGGAATTCCTCAGTGGCGTTGCCCATTGCCCTGGCACAGCTCCAGTCCCTGACTGAATTCACTCCCAATTTCTCAAACATCTGTCTGTGGCCTCACTGCGTCAGATTCTGTCTATCTTGAATCTCATGTGGGGCGAGGGAGTGTTCCCGTCCCAGTGGCAAGACAGCATCATCGCCCCAGTGTTGAAACCTCACCAAAGTTCTCTGCAAATTACTCAAACAAATGGTGAGTTGGAGGTTGTGTTGGCTCCTGCAGTCTCAGGGCCTTCTGGCTCCATCCCAGGGTGGTTTCCTCCGAGGCCATTCAATGACAGATAATTTGGTGTGTCTTGAGTCTGCCGTCCAAACAGCTTTTTCCAGGCGCCAACATCTGGTAGCTGTCTTTCTTGATTCACAGAGGGCCTATGACACGACCTGGTGCCACCACATCCTTGCCACACTTTATGAGTGGGCCCTCTGTGGCTCGCTTCCGATTTTTATACGGATCTTTCTCTCCCTCCGTACCTTCCGTGTTCAAGTCAGAGGCTCCTTTAGCTCCTGCTATATCCAAGAGGGCTCTATATTGAGCGTTCCACTGTTTTAGTCACTATCAATGGCCTTGCAGCAGCTGTAGGGCCGTTAGTGTCGCCCTCCTTATATGCTGATGATTTCTGCCTTTGCTTCAGTTCCTCAACTATTGGTGTTGCTGAACACCGCCTACAGGGAGCCATTCGGACTGCGCAGTCGTGGGCTCTCGCCCACGGGTTTCACTTCTCTGCCAACAAGAAGTTGCTTGATCCTTTGCACCACTGCCAGGTTCATGTAGCGACGGGCACTTTTCGAACGAATTCAGTGGCCAGTCTATTAGTGGAGGCTGGAGTCCCTCCATTGCACTTCAGGCGCCGCCAACTACTCGCCAACTATGCAGCGCACATCCATAGTTCACCTCAGCATCCGAATTACCATCTTTTATTCCCGAACACGGTGGTTCCTCTCCCGGAATGGCGACCTCAGTCTGGGATAATGATCGCTGTACGTGTCTGCTTCCTATTGTCTGAACTCGAGTCCTTTGCTTTACAGTGTCTCGTGCAGGTCCATAAACATTCACCTTGGCTGAAACTACGGCTGGACCTATCACGTTTCCGTAAGGACTCCGTCCCTCCTGACGGCTCGCTGGTTGATGGTCACACAGGCTTTGCCTGTGCTCACTCGGCACATATCGAACAGCGCTAGCGCTCCTTGCCGGATGCCCTTGAGCATATTCGTTCCTGCCCCGGTGTGTCCTACCTGGTCTGCAGTGATTCATTGAGTGGTTTACAGGTCATTGATCAGTACTACCCACGCCATCCTCTGGTAGCATCTATCCAGGATTCAGTTTATGCCCTCAAATGGTCTGGTCGTTCAGTGGTCTTTGTATGGACCCCGGGGCACGTCGGCACTCCGGGAAATGAGCTTGTTGACAGGCTGGCCAAACAGGCCACTCACAAGCAACTTCTGGAGATTGGCAGACCCAAACCTGACCTCCAGTCGATGTTACGCCGCAAAGTTTTTGGGATTTGGGATGCAGAATGGCGCAACTTAGTTACGCCCAATAAACTCTGCCCCATCGAGGAGAGCACACATGAGTGGAAGTCTTCTCTGCGGGCTTATCGCAGGGACTCTGTGGTCCTCTGCCACCTTCGCATCGGCCACACTTGGCTGATGCGTGGCTATCTTTTCTGGCGTGAGGCCCCACCGTGTTGTCGCTGTGGTTCCCATCTGACAGAGGTACACATTTTGTTGGACTGTCCACATATAGCCATTCTGTGGCGGAATTTTAATCTTCCTGTCGCACTTCCTTCAATTTTAGGAGTCGATGCTGCCATGGCTAACTTGGTTCTATGTTTTCTGCATATATGCTGGTTTTTGTTCTTCGGTTTAAGTTTTAGTTCCTGTCCCTTGTCTCCCTGTGTTCTCTACCCTAGTGCTTTTAGGTTAGAGATTTTAATGTGTTGGAGAGTGGCTGGCTCATCCTTTTTTGTCCTCATGATTGGCCAGTCCAGGACATCTGCTCTCCTGTTTTAAGCTCTTCTGCCTGTTTCTTGCGTGTCTGTGCTTTTCTTGTCTTCTGTTGAGTCCAATGTGTTCAGCTTCGTGTTTGGTTTTTTTATTCGTCCATCTAGAATTCCTGTGGTATGTACTGTTCGTTTTCCGTTTTATCCCATGGACTTGGTTCAGTGGAACAAGGGACCGATGACCATGCAGTTTGGTCCCTTTAAAAATCAAACCAACCTACCTCCACTTCTCGTCCAAATTCTTCTTGTTTGCTTCGAACATCCTGAGGCAGGATTCTCGGTGCAGGCAAAATGATGAACAGACGGGTGTGAGTGATGTAAATGTATAAATAAACTTAGCCTTCCTGATAACTTTTACAACAGTTTTTAATATAAGGTTGGAATACACATTTTTAAACAGTGGTTGTACATCATACGTGCACCCGCTACCACTTATGGAAACAAACACTTGAAGATACTGGAATTAATCAATAGAATAGCACATTTCTTCTCTTTTTGTATCAAAACATTATCTTTGCCACAAATAACTTGTTACTTTACCGTTGGCTTTATGTATATATAGCTTACATGTATAAAAAGAAACAAACGAAGAAAGAAAAAAATAATAATATGATTATTATATAGCCAAGAAAATATGGTCACTTTAACATGCAGAACTCCATTAAGCAGGTACTAGAACCTTTGATGTGAATAAACATCATGCTATAAACTGCGCTTTTGTTCCTATCCCTATTTCTGAAATATATGTGATCAAAGTTGGAAAGACAAGTTTGGAAAACCCTGTACTTTCCATACTTCTTAATTGAGACAATGAGATGCTGCCGACAATGGTCGATCACGTGCACCGTGATGCTGCCCTGTCCACTAGATAACCAAATATCTTAAATTTCATTTTCATTCTACTCTCTGAAACATATAAAATTGACTTAATTCGTGTTCATATTCACTTCTGAAAATTAGTACTACGTCTGAATGTGAAAGTCTCTATAACGCACTTACATAAGCCCGTGTTACTC
This sequence comes from Schistocerca piceifrons, assembly GCF_021461385.2. Lineage (NCBI taxonomy): Eukaryota > Metazoa > Arthropoda > Insecta > Orthoptera > Acrididae > Schistocerca > Schistocerca piceifrons. The sequence continues at coordinate 16,888,425 of NC_060138.1, forward strand.
TCTTGTGTAATTTATATCTGATGTTCGGATTGAGGCGTCCACTCACTGGTGTTATCAGCACTGAAACGCAAGTGAGGAAACGTTCACCCTCTCGTGTCCTCACTCCCCACAGAACGCCACGGCTGTCGACCAATTTATCGCCTGTGCACTGTGTCCACGAGAATAATCTGATTTGACCCAGATGTATGAGGCTTTTGAAGATTTTTCCGGGGTCTACAATTTAAATGATGGCAGGCTTACCCCAGCGATATGTCAATTAGTTATGCAAGAATGGCAATTGAGTAAGTTTAATTCACAACAATATATGAATCAGTTTTAAATGATGAAAAGAAAAATTACTCCAGTCAGTTCATAAATAAATGAACATGTATACTGCTTAGGTTGACTTTGGCGTACCCCTGAGGTACGTCTCCACTTAGAACCACCCTCTGTGAGTATAATGGAGCACTGTGTCACTTCAACTAGTTAAAGTATAGCAGGCTGGTTTCACTCAGAAGCATAAATGGACACCTCAGTCAGCGAAAACTCTAAAGAGTGGTTTTAATTATAGGAAAGAATATATGGTTCAACCAACAGAAAAATTACCGATTGTCTTCACTTGAAAAGAAAGAATGAATAATTCAATCAATATGTAAAGCCACAACATTGTCAAATCTTTTCATTTGATTGCTCCCACAGACAGCTTTCATTAGGGGGGGTGGGGGAAGAATAATAATCAAACTCACAGGTAAAACTATAACTAACTGTCACAATTGTTATTTATCAAAAAACAAAGATGATGTGACTTACCAAACAAAAGCGCTGGCAGGTCGAAAGACACACAAACATACACACAAAATTCAAGCTTTTGCAACAAACTGTTGCCTCATCAGGAAAGAGGGAAGGAGAGGGAAAGACGAAAGGATGTGGGTTTTAAGGGAGAGGGTAAGGAGTCATTCCAATCCCGGGAGCGGAAAGACTTACCTTAGGGGGAAAAAAGAACGGGTATACGCTCGCGCACACACACACATATCCATCCACACATATACAGACACAAGCAGACACATACAGAGGCCGTTGCCAATTTAAGATGCGGGTAGGGTGGTGTCGAAACATGATACCACATTCCTCCTCTCCACATCCCCCCTGCACATATTCCCCGTCCCCCCTCCCCACACACACACACACACACACATCCCTCCCCCCCCTCACATCCCCCCCCACATCCCTCTCTCCCCCACATCCCTCCTTCCCACATCCCTCCCCCCCCTCACATCCCCCCCACATCCCTCTCTCCCCCACATCCCTCCTTCCCACATCCCTCCCCCCACAAACCTCCTCACTGTGGTCGTGTGGCGTAGATGAGTGAACCGTGATGGGGATGGGAGGGTTGGATGCAGGTGGCAATGAGGAGGCAGGAACTGAAACTGAGGCGATACCGAGCCTGTGCCTGCACCCTGTTATATGCCCTGAGCCTGCCTAGGAACACCAGCCGATGAATTGGGCAGAGGCACGTACCCGACATCCAGAGGTGGAGCAGCAAAGAAAGACGGAGGCATCTCGATGACTGCAGAGGGACTTCAGGCTCCGTTGGCTCCGGCACTGGCACGGAGCCCACAGGAGAAACAGGCTGTGAGGGCTGCCGTGTCCAGCTAGGCACGGACAGCATCTGCAGCAGCATCACATAATTCACATGGGCAGATTCGATTTTGACGGTGCTCGGCAATCCTCTCAGTCCCTGGTGTAGAAACGTAGAATGTCCTAAGAAAATGTGGAATGCTGCCGTGCTCTCAGTGCCTCTCTCCACCGTACAATCAGTAAAAGACAAAATTGTTAGTGTGATTTGCCCTCTGGGTGGGGCAGGTGCAGCAACTAAAGCGAGGTACGGTGGCACCGTCTGTGTAACACCTCCGTTGCCAGTGGTCCATTACGTGGCTGGGAGTCATTGGAAGACGAGAAGAGCAACAGAGCTTGATCTCGAGTGTGGGAGGCATCGAGTTTGTCCATCTGTTGCTTAAAGTTCGTACAAAATGTTGAGCTTCGCTGTTTGATTGTGGGTGGAATGGTGCACTCGAGATGTGGACGATGCCAGAGTTGACGCAAAACTGATAATTAATTGGAACCCTCAGCTGCCGACAGGTGTTGTCGATATACCTCGTGGGGACAGCTGAAAATGTGTTTCTTGACCGGGACTCGAACCCGGTATCTCCTGCTTACAGGGCAGACGCTCTATCTGTCTGAGCCACCGAGGACACAGTTGAATAGTGCGACTGCAGGGACCTATCTATTGCACGCTCCTCGTGAGACCCACATTCCCAACTGTCCACAATCTACATACGTAATGTACCTAATAGATATTTGCCCATCCACTCATTACAAACTCTTACAGGAATCGTCACCTTAGTGTGCGCAAGTAATGACTGCAGCAAAGACCAGAAGTTCAGCTGGATCACAATGAACAAAGCATTGATTACTAAGCAAACCGTCCTTCGACTTCTGAAAAGCAGACTGACACACTTGTGTCCAAACAAAATGAATGTTTTTCCTGTTCATGTGGTGCAAGGGAACTGTGACTTGAGCGGCATTAGGAATAAATCGAATGTAATATGTAAGCTTCCCTATCACAGACTGCAATTCCCACATATTGCGTGGTGATGGTCGGTATGGGTAGTGAGCAAATGTGGTTGCAGTGGGTGAGCAATCTGGCTATTAATTACATGTCCTAATTACTTAAGTTCAGGCTAAAAAAACACACACATGTCTCTGTTACATTTGGGACCAGCTGCAGACAACACTTGAAGCAGAGTGCGAAGATTGCTAACGTGTTCTTCAGGAGTGTGACATGAGGCAATAATGTCATCTAAATAATTTTAACAAAAAGAAACTTTTGTCATCAGTTGCTCCAAAAAGTGCTGAAAAATGATGGGTGCAGAAGCAGTGCCAAACGGCAGTTTCAAAAATTTCAAGAGACCCGGATGAGTGTTAATGACAAAGATGTGGTGTGACTGCTGATCCGAGTAAGCATCACACAAATCAATTTAGGAAAAGTGATGTCCATTACATAATTTATCCATCAGCCGTTCTGGGTCCGGCAAGGGATAACTTCATCACTGTTTGAGAATTCAAAATTTTCTTAAAATCAGCACACAACTCGAGTCTGCCAGACAGCTTATTTAAAATAACAAGAGGGGCTGCCCACTGACTGACTGTAGTGGGTGCTGTGACCCTTCTGTCTTGCAAAAGCAGTTAAGTCTCTGAGCCACCTGTTCTCAAAGAGCCTAAGGGGCAAGACGAGCTCTATCAAAATGAGGCTGTGCATTGCCCTTCATTGTGACAGGGGCAATAAAATTGTCGGTTTCGCTTAAACCCTCAGAAAGAAATCCTGAAACTGTACACATATCTGAGCAACACCTTCGCTAGGATCAAAGGAAGAAACAGAAAGTACATTGTCTGAATGCTTAACCCAAACAAATCAAAAGAGTCCAGACCATAAATATTAGCTCTCTCTCTGGAGGAAAGCACTTTAAATGTCCCCGTCTACGTCAAATTTCAGAAAGTAGCAGGAAGGCTACGAGTGCCTAAGACGGGAATGTCTCGGCCATTACGTGGCATCAGCATGTGGCACGGTGTGCACATCTTAAGTTTGCCAACCAATTCAGAAGTGCTGCAGTCGAGCTACGTCACTGAAGTTTCAGTCTCAAGTTGCAAATGACTCGATCGTCCGGCAATAGTAAGAGACACAAAAAGTTTGTTGTCCTCAGGTAGCACTGCAGGTGAGTTGGAAGCTTTTCCCGAATGGCTATTACACTGTCGTTTTGCACTAACGACACTGCGGGGCTTCAGAAACACACTACACACTGTAACTTAGGTTGATGTGAAGGAGTAGCAGTAGAGTGTGCACCTTATACAACTGTAAGCACACTGACTATACATGTCCCAGTTTGCCATAAAGAAAAGCAAGTCACTTCACACGAGGGCGAGATTGGTGAACACGCACCACACTACAGTGAGGACACTTCACAGCTCGTGCCAGACGCGAGGTGTGTTTTCACGAGTGCCGTGGCTGTGGCCGCCCAGGCCCGCACGTGTCAGCTGCCAGCGAGGTCCGTCTGTTGCGACTGTCTACAGAACAGACGGGTACTACCTCGAAGCTGTCTGTCGCACGTTCGTAGGTACGTGGATAGTCTAGAATATGCGGAACCAGTTGCAAGGAAAGGTACAGATATTTCAGAATCTGTTTCTGAATTTGAGAGTCAGCTACTTGTCCGTGATGGTATCACAACTCATTGTATCACTGTAGTACTTGGCACAGTTACACTCGAAATTACACTCTCTAGTAAGGCCATCCACTGACGGTATGTCTATCCTCGTTGCTTATGCAACCTAGACAACTTGTAATGGGCAGCTGCCACACGTAACCTGTTCTCATAATACTTTGTAAGCCCACGCAATAGGTCCTCAGTTCTACCAACTCAGAGCAAGACGTGGGAAACAGCATCACACACAGCCGACAAATAGTCACTCGTGTGTGGTCGAGGTATGAGAAAGTTTATCAGTATCTGGTATGTGTCGTGCTGCAATGTGTGCATTCGACAGTGCAAAGTGCTCTATCTGGTCTTCCCTCACCTCGTCAAACTCGTGAAATGGTGGCACGTAAGCAGGCGGTGGCACTGTCATTGGGTCCTGCGTGATAGTGCTTTCGTCGGGTCCGGCGTGTTGTTTCGAGTCGTCTGCACTGTGACGAAGTGATACGTCAGTGCGAGCAGTTGCGCCATTTGTTCACTATGTAGCTGAATAAACTGACTTAGGTCAACTACTGCAGCACACGATAGCAGTTTAGTATCCGTATCAGATTAAATAGTGCACAAACACAAGACACTGAAAAGCAAAAATAGCCCAAAGAGAACAGAAAGGGCTGCAAAAGCAGCAGCTGCAGAACCTAGAATGTAAAGAGCGAAAGTAAGCCAGAGGGTGGCGACACGAAAGACGAGCGACTGAAAAAAAAAACAGCTACCAAAAGGATGATAGAACAGGATGAAGTAAACTGGAAGAAGCCACACACAGGTATGTGTACTCGTCATCAGGTATGTTGTGTACAATTTTGTACCCAGTCATAAGGAGAGGTGGGCTGCAGAGTGGTGTGGCAGCTGTCATCGTAGGAAAGCTGGACGGGAGCAGAAATTATTAGTAAACAAGCTAACAAAGTAAACAGGAGATTTACATAACTTGTATTTCTCCAAGCATATGAAGACTCATTACAAATAATGCAGCAAGAAATAGTGTGGCTCTCAGTGTTGACAAGGACGGGGCGCTCTGTACAAAATCACGAGCGATGGGGTCAGAGCTGCAACTAGGTGGTATCTGCGTAACTTCGCACAGCCGAGTGGCTCCGAGGGCGAGTGGGCCGGGCGGCTCCCGCCAGCCCTCCTGTATTGCGGTGGCAGAGGACGCTCGAAAGCCGGAGCTACTGAAGGCGTGGCTCATTACGCGTGCACTATTGGGTCTGTTGCATTCTGCACGGACACTATCGGCGTATGATGGAAACTTTCAGTTGCATTGCGAACCTAAAGATGCTGGAAGGGTGGTATCGATTTGTGATACCACATTAAATGGGAGTATTCTGTTGTTACATTTGACAATTATATAGTTTACGACATTGTTGTTGTTGTTGTTGTGGTCTTCAGTCCTGAGACTGGTTTGATGCAGCTCTCCATGCTACTATATCCTGTGCAAGCTTCTTCATCTCCCAGTACTTACTGCAACCTACATCCTTCTGAATCTGCTCAGTGTATTCTTCTCTTGGTCTCCCTCTACGATTTTTACTCTCCACGCTGCCCTCCAATACTAAATTGGTGATCCCTTGATGCCTCAGAACATGTCCTACCAACCGATCCCTTCTTCTAGTCAAGTTGTGCGACAAACTCCTCTTCTCCCCAATTCTATTCAATACCTCCTCATTAGTTACGTGATCTACCCATCTAATCTTCAGCATTCTTCTGTAGCACCACATTTCGAAAGCTACTATTCTCTTCTTGCCCAAACTATTTATCGTCCATTTTTCACTTCCATACATGGCTACACTCCATACAAATAGTTTCAGAAACGACTTCCTGACACTTAAATCTATACTCGATGTTAACAAATTTTTCTTCTTCAGAAACACTTTCCTTGCCATTCCCAGTCTACATTTTATATCCTCTCTACTTCGATCATCATCAGTTATTTTGCTCCCCAAATAGCAAAACTCCTTTACTACTTTAAGTGTCTCATTTCCTAATCTAATTCCCTCAAGATCACCCGACTTAATTCGACTACATTCCATTATCCTCGTTTTGCTTTTGTTGATGTTCATCTTATATCCTCCTTTCAAGACACTGTCCATTCCATTCAACTGGTCTTCCAAGTCCTTTGCTGTCTCTGATAGAATTACAATGTCATCGGCGAACCTCAAAGTTTTTATTTCTTCTCCATGCATTTTAATACCTACTCCGAAGTTTTCTTTTGTTTCCTTTACTGCTTGCTCAATATACAGATTGAATAACATTGGGGATAGGCTACTACCCTGTCTCACCCCCTTCCCAACCACTGCTTCCCTTTGATGTCTCTCGACTCTTATAACTGCCATCTAATTTCTGTACAAATTGTAAATAGCCTTTTGCTTCCTGTGTTACCCCTGCCACCTTTAGAATTCGAAAGAGAGTATTCCAGTCAACATTCTCAAAAGCTTTATCTAAGTCTACAAATGCTAGAAACGTAGTTTTGCCTTTCCATAATCTTTCTTCTATGATAAGTCGTAAGGTCTGTATTGCCTCACGTGTTCCAATATTTCTACGGAATCCAAATTGATCTTCCCCGAGGACGGCTTCTACCGGTTTTTCCATTTGTCTGTAAAGAATTTGTGTTAGTATTTTGCAGCTGTGAATTATTAAACTGATAGTTTGGTAATTTTCACATCTGTCTAGAGTTTTGTCAGGGCTCTCCCAAGGCCATCAGTAGTTCTAATGGTACGTTGTCTACTCCCGGGGCCTTGTTTTGACTCAGGTCTTTCAGTGCTCTGTCAAACTCTTTACGCACAGTCATATCTCCCATTTCATCTTCATCTACGTCCTCTTCCATTTCCATACTATTGTCCTCAAGTACATCGCCCTTGTCAACTGGGTTTCCATCTGAGTTCTTGATATTCATACAAGTGGTTCTCTTCTCTTCAAAGGTCTCTTTAATTTTCCTGTAGGCAGTATCTATCTTACCCCTAGTGAGATAAGCCTCCACATCCTTATATTTGTCCTCTAGCCATCCCTGCTTAGCCATTTTGCACTTCCTGTCGATCTCAGTTTTGAGATGTTTGTATTTGTTTTTGCCTGCTTCATTTACTGCATTTTTATATTTTCTCCTTTCATCAATTAGATTCAATATTTCTTCTGTTACCCAAGGATTTCTACTAGCCCTCGTCTTCTTACCTACTTGATCCTCTGCTGCCTTCACTACTTCATCCCTCAAAGCTACCCATTCTTCTTCTACAGTATTTCTTTCCCCCATTCCTGTCAATTGTTCCCTTATGCTCTCCCTGAAACTCTGTTCAACCTCTGGTTTAGTCAGTTTATCCAGGTCCCATCTCCTTAAATTCCCACCTTTTTACAGTTTGTTCAGTTTTAATCTACAGTTCATAACCAATAGATTGTGGTCAGAGTCCACATCTGGCCCTGGAAATGTCTTACAATTTAAAACCTGGTTCCTAAATCTCTGTCTTACCATTATATAATCTATCTGATACATTCTAGTATCTCCAGGATTCTTCCATGTATACAACCCTTGTTTATGATTCTTGAACCAAGTGTTAGCTATGATTAAGTTATGCTCTGGGCAAAATTCTACCAACCGGCTTCCTCTTTCATTTCTTACCCCCAATCCATATTCACCTACTATGTTTCTTTCTCTCCCTTTTCCTACTCTCGAATTCCAGTCAGCCATGACTTAAATTTTCGTCTCCCTTCACTACCTGAATAATTTCTTTTAAATTTTCATCTCCCTTCACTACCTGAATAATTTCTTTTATCTCATCATACATTTCATCAATTTCTTCATCATCTGCAGAGCTAGTTGGCATATAAACTTGTACTACTGTAGTAGGCGTGGGCTTCGTGTCTATCTTGGCCACAATAATGCGTTCACTATGCTGTTTGTAGTAGCTTACCCGCACTCCTATTTTTGTATTCATTATTAAACCTACACCTGCATTTCAATATTAGTCTTTTGTTATACACTTGCTTCTGTTGTTTTCATCTATCCATGTCCCCTTCCCCCCACTCCCCTGTTTTACTTGTGTGCATTTTTCATACATTTCAACATTGTTTTAGCTGTGTTTTCTTTCTGTAGGTGTATTACCACATCAACAGCAACACATTCCAAAATATGTATACACCCTTCAACAGTGCGTTCAACAGTCTCTTCTTTACATGCAGTATAAGCAAAACCATTAACATTGTTCTGGTTCCTTGAATTCATTTGAAAAGTGTTAATGTTGAAAACTTACTCAGTGAGGCATTATACACCGAAGCACCAAAGAAACTGGTATAGGTATGAGTATTCAAATACAGAGATATGTAAACAGGCAGGAGATGGCACTGTGGTCGGCAGTGCTTATATAAGACAAGTGTCTGGCGCAGTTGTTAGATCGTTTGCTGCTGCTACAATGACAGGTTACCAATATTTTAAGTGAGTTTGAACATGCTGTTATAGATGGCGCAGAAACAATGGGACACAGTATCCCCGAGATAGCAGTGAAGTGGGGATTTTTCCCTATGATCATTTCATGAGTGTACTGTGAATATGTGGAATCCAGTGAAACATCAAATCTCTGACATTGCTGTGGCCGGAAAAAGATCCTGCAAGAATGGGACCATTGACGACTGAAGAGAATCGTTCAATGTGACAGAACTGCAACCCTTCCACAAATTGTTGCAGTATCAGTGCTGGGCCATTACCAAATGTTTGTGTGTGAACCATTCAATGAAACATTATCAGTATGGGCTTTCGGAGCCGAAGGCCCACTCATTTATCCTTGATGACTGTACGACACGAAACTTTATGGCTCACCTGGGCCCATCAACACTGATTTTGGACAGTTGATGACTGGAAGCATGTTGCCTGGTTGGACAAGTCTTGTTTCAAATGTATTGAGCGGATGGACATGTGCGGGTATGGATACAACCTCATGAATCAATGAACTGTGCAAGTCAGCAGGAGACGGTTGAAGCTGGTGGAGGCTTTGTAATGGTGTGGGGATGTGCAGTTGGAGTGACATGGGACATCTGATACATCTAGATATGACTCGGTGGCATGTACGTAAGCATCCACTCTGATCACCTACATCCATTCATACCCATTGTGCATTCTGACAGACTTGGGTAATTCCAGCAGGACAATGTGACACCCTCCATGTCCAGAATTGCTACAGAGTGGCTCCAGGAACACTTTTCTGAATTTAAGTACTTCTGCTGGGCACCAAACTCCCCAGATATCAACCTTATTAAGTATATCTGGAATGCCTTGTAATGTGCTGTTCAGAAGAGATCTCCACCCCCTTACAGATTTATGGACAGCCCTGCAGGATTCGTGGTGTCAATTCCCTCCTGCACTACTTCAGACATTAGGCGAGTCCATGCCACGTCATGTTGTGATAATTCTGCTTGCTCACGGACACCCTACACAATATTAGGCAAGTGTACCAATTTCTTTGGCACTTCATTGTATGATGATGATACATTACTGCCGAAAGTGGTAGAAAAGGAATTCATCAAATGCTTCATGAGTGAGTTTTTTCGTTCCCTGCTAATTATTGTTGGAGTGCATGCAACATTAAGGCCATGGCTGAATAGTTATTCCAGTTTTGCAAACACAAGGAACACCTTACCCAGTTAAGTGGCTTTCTTACCAATGGATGCGATATTGTTTCAGAATTGAGATAAATGTTCGCATTTCACCTAACTTCATTTGAAGAAATAAAGGTAAACGACGTACCATATAAGTGAGGTCTAGAGTGGATAAAAGTAAAGAAGACTGGAAAGCTTGCTAAGCTTTTGGATAAATGTATTTTGTCAGAGCTAATGAAACACACGTGTGTGACTACATTGTCTTTACCAGAAAGTTTTAAAATTAAGTCTTCAAGTGTTCTCTTCTTGCCACTCAGAGAGACTTCTGCCACCTTCTAAATATATTTTTTTTTTCTGTCTTTGTGGGTTGAACAGTGCATTGTGGATGAAATTTTTTTTTATTTTTGTAGGTGAGGATGCAGATGAAGAAACAGATCTTTCTGAAAACCCTTATGCTGCTGCACCAAATGAAGATCTGTATATTGATGATCCTAAGAAGACCTTACGTGGATGGTTTGAAAGAGAAGGATATAACTTGGAGTACAATGTGGAAGAGAAGGGGTTTGGGCAGTTCCTGTGCACAGTGGAGTAAGTAACAATGAAGTTCTTATGTTCTGTTTATATTTACATAATTAATAAACATGTGACATAAAGTAACATAGCAGGTTAGTGACCACTCTTGTAAATATGCGTAGATCTGTAATTAAGGTGGCTGGCTGGCTCGCATCAGTGTCATGCAGCAGGTGAAGAATGACTTTATTGATCTCAGAGTACGCACGACGCGTTTTGGAATTGTTTCTATCTTCAGAAATCTAAAATAGAAGTGTAACAGATGAATTGGTATACAAAACTACATAACTTTTTTATAACAACAGAAATAATCAATTGTTTTGACTATAAAAGTAAACAGATAGATGAAAAACCTCCTTATCAAGCAGCGGCAGGAGAACACACGCAAAAAGGTTTAACTTTTACTTGCAAATAGCAAACTACACTATTAACTGCTTTTAAGTTTGCCGTCATATGTAATTTATTATCGTAGTATATATGACACAGCACCACCATGTTTACCTTGCTGCCACCAAGTCGCAATTTTGTCTTCCTATATCAGTTTTATGGGGACACACTTGGTAGCTTGTCATCTCATGTTACACACACAACTGGTAACACTCAGTTGTCCTTGTGCCATGTCATATCAAATGTAATTTCCTCTCGTAGTATATGACAAAATTAAAAGTGGTACACATATGTTGTATCCATCAGAACATATAAATACATATGCTTCTCATATAATGGAAGCACCTGAAGAATAATACTACATAGGATCATGTTCATAACTTTGGTCTGTCACAACCTGGTATAATTCAGTTCATGACCGATTTCCAAAGGTGATTTTTACCATTTATGATGCAAACTAATTATTATGTTGGATCAAACCTGAAATAATGTACTGTAGTCATGGAGAATATTTTATCATAGATTTTATTCTTGCACTGTGGATATACCATGTTGTCAAAATCACTTCAAATTCTAACCATGTTGTCAAAATCACTTCAAATTCTACCTTATTGCTGCTGCCTCCTGCAGTAATATGTGTGGAAAGGTAGAACAGTAATTCATCACCACCCTGTCAATAGAGGTGAAGACTCAACAGCTACTGAAAGAATCACTGGAGTCTATAACAGCACCTACCCCATTTAAATAAATAAAAGTTCTTATCTTATGTTACCAATGTGTATGCCCAGAAAAAAGATAAGAGGGTAGAACTAATTTATAAAAGAGTGTAACGGTGAGTTACTGTGTGTTATATTTTTATTGATGTGAGGTGTTTAATATTTTTATGCATTTATTTATAACTATTTCTTTAGTAGTTTCAATCTTAGCAGAAATATGTAACTAAGTCACTTCTGCAGTATTTCTATTTTACAAGATTTTGTTTTAAGATTCTGTTTTCTTTTTTCAATATTCATAATTCTCAGCCTACCCTACGGAAAATGCCACACTTTGCTATCAAGGGGCAACAGTTTGGATGGGTCATTGATCTGGCCTTGTAACATTAGTCAGTGTGTCCTCACTACACTGGATCTACGAATAGCTATTATATTTTCTGAGTGTGTGCAGCTCTACTGTATAGCTCAGTGATAATGGCACCCTCATGGATAAAATATTCTGATCTCCAGGCAGGGACTAGTCGAGAGGATGTTGTCATCACGAGAAACAAAACTGGCACTCTGTGGGTCGGAGTGTAGAATGTCAGATCTCTTACTTGGGTAGGTAGGTTAAAGAATGCAAAATGAGAGGGACAGGTTGAATTTAGATATACTGGTAAGAAATAAAGTGCAGTGGCAGGAAGAACAGTACTTCTGGTCAGGTCAGTACAGGATTATCAATGCAGGAGTATGAATAATAATGAGTAAGAAGGTGAGCTACTATTGGCAGCACAGTGATCACGTTAAAATAGTCAACATAGACATAAAGCAAACTCCCAGTACATATTTATATGCCTACTAGCTCTGCAGATGATGAAGACGTTAAAATAACGTACACTTGTTTTTAAAATTGTGAAAGAACGTTGTGTATGTGGAAAACCGGGAGACATTTGTAGGTTTCAAAAAATTATGGAATAGTAAGACAGATTCAGTAATCAGGTTTTGAGCTATAAAACCTTTCCAAGGAAAATGTGCACTTGCACGATACTTTATTGATACTGAACTGCATTTGAAAACTGAAAAATTTTCTGAAAGATATGAACTTAAGAAAATGGAACTTGTATGAATTAAAAGAATCGGGCCTTTGCTGAAAACACACACACACACAAGTTTCTGCGAGTTGAAGCCAGACTACGAGCAGCAGTGCATGTTGAGAGAGGCAAACAGCTGGGGGTAAGGAGGAGGCCGGGGTGGGGGGGGGGGGGGGGGGGGATAGCAGGGTAGGGCTGGGGGACACTGAAGTACTGCTGTGGGAGCATGCTGCAGGGATGATGGGCAGAGAGGGCAGGGCAGCTAGGTGCAGCCGCGAAGATAGAAGTGGGCAGCGGAAAAGGATGGAACAGAGGACTGTGTAGTGCTGAAATGGGAACAGGGAAGGGACTCGACGGGTAAGGACAACGACTATCAAAGGTTGAGGCTGGGAGGGTTAAGGGAACGTAGGATATATTGCGGGAAGAGTTCCCTGTTTGTGGGAAGGAGCCAGATGGCACTGGCTGTGAAGCGGTCATTGAAATGAATAATATCATGTAGGGTAGTGTACCCAGCAACAGGGTGGTCCTGTTGTTTCTCGGTCACAGTTTGTTGCTGGCCATTTATGTGGGCAGACAGCCTGTCGGTTGCCGTGCCAACTTAGAATGCGGCACAGTGGTTTCAGCTTAACTTCTAGATAACATAACTGATTTCACAAGTAGTGCTGCCTTTGATGGGATAGATGATGCAAGTGACTGGACTGGAGTAGGTGGTGCTGGGAGAATGTATGGGACAGATGTTGCATCTTGTTCTATTACAGGGTACCGGTATTCAGATATTAACGTGTGGACTTTTGAAAGTGTCGTGTGCCGTTAGTTGCGAATCTGGGCATAGAGCGCGTGCATATCGGCATTTGCTGGGAACCATCATCCATCACCATCCTAATCCATGAATATAGAGTGTAAGTGAAATACAAGAGTCTTGTACTTATTTCATTTGCCTAGTACTAATCAGTGAAGGTTTTACGGAACCAAAGCTATTCAGCAGTAAGTCAGCACCATCTAGCGGAAAGTGTAGGCATTAACTAACACGCTAACTGAAGTGAACGTTTACATATTTTACGGACTGCTTAATATGAACTTATGTGACTCTTTGATGTCCCCACTCCCTCTGAAAGATGGCGCAGGCTGTCTTAATCATAAAAGGGGAGAGTTTTAGCCGGGCAAATTACTAAATAAAAGCGATATTTACAAGACTTGCAGTAATAGCAAAACACAAGGCCCGTACCTCATCCGAGAGTCGTTGCTGTCACATCGGGAAGTAAAGCCGGAAAACCTACTGACAATACGTATCTACGAGCAGACGTCGACGTGGAGTACCTAAAAAGGGAACCACAAGAGAGTTGGGGATGCTTCAGAGCATCTAGACGCGAACCACTGCCCCAGCAAACATCTCAATATAGGACAGTGACACTACTCATTATGCTAAGCCAACAACAGATTTCATGTATCTAATCATATTATGTTACCCCTTATTGAAAACTTTAATCGTAGATATGTTACTAATCGAAATTTAATCATAACAAATTGTACCAAGAACAGTGCGTTTTGGGTGGATATTTAGTGTGTCACTGCCTACTCTCATAATATGCGAGTTACAATAATTATTTTGCCACGAATATGATGTTTCTCACTATTTTATCGGAACTAATCACACAGTTAACAACGGGTTTTCCAGTGATTCTCAATTTGCTGGTGATCAGAAATGGCATATATATATGTAGGGTTGAAATGAATGCCAATATGGTGCCTCACAACTCTGTACTGAAGGGAGACGGCGTGCGTGTGACGTAGGTGGCGTTGTGCCATCTCATTGGTCAATTCTCAGATGCACGCTCAGAATATCTGACATGCCAGATATTGCTCTGCAAGTTCGGAAAGACTCGCGAGCATGCTATTCCACGCTGTGACGTCAGAAACTCGGCACGCTCAACGTTCGGATGCACGGTCCGTGTGCCGACAGCTTAAGGGTGGTAAAAATAATTGAAGCTATTTTACAGATTTTCTGCAGCTTCATTATTTGACATCTCATCACACAGCTTTGCACACATAGAATAACCCATTTTTTTCTTTTGGCATAAACACTTAATCTTTCATGTAATACCAGACAAAAATGCCACATGGAGTCAGATTGGGAGAGTGTGGAGGTCACAACATGAACTGTTGATCATCTCCCTTACCACAACCAATCGATCAGTTTCTCAATTTCCTAATTGAGAAATATAATGATGCAAGTGGGGTGGAACACCATCCTGTTACTAGATGAAGTCCAGACTGTCAGTCTGCAGTTGTGACATGAGCCAATTTTCAGGCATCTCCAGATACATATGTCCTGTAATGGTCTCTTCAGAAAAGAGAAAGGGACTGTAAACTTTAAACTGTGAGAATGCAAAGGACTCGTTAACTTTGATGAATCTCGAAGGTATTGCACAATGGCGTGGGGATTATCTGTTCCCCAGATTCGTATGTTGTACGTAATTGCTGTGCCATTCACAAAAAAATGTTGTTTCATCACTGAAGATGAGTTTCTAACAAAATTCATCCTCTTCCATAAGCATCTGTGCCAAAAATTCAAACCATCTGACTCTATTATTGAGAGTCAGGGTTAGTAGCAGTTGTGAGTGGTGAGGCTTCTGCTTTGGTCATTTCCATAAGGTGTTCCAAACAGTCGATTGTGGTATGTTCAGCAATCTGCTCATTCTGTTTGACTTCTGTGGGCTATATGTGAAACTCAACCGAACACGGTCATCTGTTTCTTCACTCTCTGCAGGCCAATCTCACGATTTCCTCTGCATTCTGAACTGCACATACCATCGCAAATGGAGTTGGCAGCTGTTGGATCTCCGTGTCGTTGCGCTGTTACACAGACTGATACTGATACTGAAATGAACATGTTTTTTCAAGCACAAGAAATGCTCTCCTGGTGCCTGTTGCCATCTGGCTCACTGCTGCACTTTCTTGTCAGATATCTAAAGTGAAACTTGTTGAGTTTTCCTATGGGGGTGTTGAGTTTTATGACATTATGTCAATTTATGTGACTTTATGAAATTATGTCAGTCATTTATAATACTCTGCATCTGTTGATTTCCATGACAGTGCTGATTTGGAGATTTATCCATCTTGTGTAAAATATGTCCCACAAGCTTTATTCTTCTTTCAGCAGCAACTTTGTGCACGCTGTGTAGACCTTGTCTTCTCAACACATCATCATTTGAAATTTGATTGCAATAACTGATCTCCAGAATTCTCCTTAAGTATCACTGGTGAAAAACATTGAGCTCATTTGCTGGTTTTACTGACATTTTAACCTCTTAATATCAAATATAAATTTATTAAATGTAGGAAGTCTTTTCATATGGTGTTTGTATGAGGCATAGCCTTTTACAGAAGTGGAATGAGGATGATAAGTATTTCAACAAGGAGAGAATAGATGCTTTCGAAATGTGGTGCTACGGAAGAGAGTTGAACATTAAATGAATAAATCGAGTAACTGACAAAGAGGTACAAAATCAAATTGGGGAAAAAAGAAATTTATGGGACAGCTTGGCTAAAAGAAGGGATCAGTTGATAGGGCACATTCTGAGGCAACAATAATTTGGGAACAAAGGAAATGTGGAGGGATGGGGTTGTAGAGGGAGACCAGGGCTTGAATACAGTAAGAGGGTTCAGATGGCTGTAGGTAGCCATGGTTATGCACTGGGTAGACTAGCGTGTTTTGTGTCTCAAACCAGTCTTCTGAAGAACACCTCAACAAAGACAACAACAACAACAACAACAACAACAACAGTATATTAGAAATGTGGAGAAGCAATGACATTAATACATTTATGTACTGCTAAGGAATACTACAATCCCTTACGCATCACTCACATAGGGATTGTGAGGATAGGATTAGAATAATTACTGCACATACAGAGGCATTGAATGGAATGGGAAGAAGACCTAATAACTGGTACAGTGGGATGTACCCTCTGCCGTGCACCTTACCGTGGTTTTCAGAGTGTGGATGTAGATGTAGATGAAGAAGGATGAATCCATATTTATTTTCATAATTGCCACCTTTTGATGTCAGGAGTCTTGCCGTCCGTTCCCCCTCCGTACCCTTTTCTTTTTCTCCCATTTCAGTCTTGCTTGCTGTTCATGAACCATGATGCAGAGTCTGTCACTGAGTGTGCAAGAGTGCCATTAACGGTTGGTTTCACCTCTGAAAAAGCCCATACAAACTTATGAAAAAGTGCTCAGGTTGCATGATAGTTACTGTGTGTGCTCATTATAAGCAGGAAGTCTGGGTTCGAGTACCGGCATGTCACCACAGTTGTAGTGACAGATGGTTTTCTCAGATGGGCTCAGTTTAGGTTCACCCAGTATTGGTGATTAACATGCCAAAGCATGAGACTGAAATTTCAATGGAACTCATTACTAACATAAATTGAAATCAGCGGGCTTCTACACTAGAGCTACAAGATGTTTGACTCATACTCTGAAATCTTTCAATTTGCACCGAAAGTATAAAAGTAGCCATCTGTCTTTAAATGTGAACATTTTTAGGTTAGGCTTTACCGTGACTGTTACTGACATTAAATGAAACAACAAGTTCACTGTTACCAGTCACCGTTTCATTTAATAGCCATCTGTCATTGTGTAAACATATGTTGAATAATGTTTTAGGGCTTGTTTATGTTACTAAGTGGCTAAAATGGTCACCAGGTCCCAGTTGCAGGTTGTCTGACTGATGGTTTGGAGGAGCAACAGAGATTTTGTTTTCAGTATTTCATACACTTATTGACAGAATTAAAAAAAAATTCAAATGCTGTCATAAGCTTGGCATTAATAAGTATAATCTTATATTAAAGGTTTAAGACAATAACACAAGTATCAAAGTTAGAAACTGAACAGTGGAAAGTCCAGGATCAAATAATGACAGTATTATATCGAGGATAGTTTGCTACTTGCCATATAGAGGAGACATTGAGTCGCAGACAGGTACAACAAAAAGACTGCTATGCATTTGAGCTTTTGGCCAAAACCAACATAAAAACACAAGATCAAAGAGAGGATGTGAGGTGTGTGGGTAGAGAGTTGTGCTTTTGTGAAAGTGTGTGTGTTTTCTAATTTAGGAGAAGGCCTTTTAGCCAAAAACCTCAAATGTATAGCAGTCATTTTGTTGTGCCTTTCTGTGACTCAGTATGCGTATGCCTCGTGGCACGTAATGATGCACAAACTACTCGTGTTATATTTGTTCAGTATTTGAGAATGAGAGCACTTAGCAACTTCCAAAAACTTAAAACATAAATTCCAAACCCTCTCCAACCGAGAGCCTCACAGACTAATGAAAGGAAAACAGTTTATTGCTTACTAACTGCTCATTGTTCATGTGGCAGTACTTTAGCAGCGAGCGTGACATTTTAATTTATTGCAGTTTTGGTTTTGTCTTTTTTCATTACTCCATGGATGAATAATTCAAAACTAATACGAGGGTAATCCCAAAAGTAAGGTCTACTATTTTTTTATAAGTACATACACCTGTTGATTTCTACAATGTTTTGCATCAGTCTACAGCTTGAACATTTAGCTATTTTTTGACATGATCACCATTTCTGTCGATGCATTTTTGTAGACGCTGTGGCAATTTTTGTATGCCCGTGTCATACCAGCTTGCTGCCATGCTGTTCAGAAAGTTTTGAACCTCTTCTTTCACCTCGTCGTCGGAGCTGAATCACTGGGACCGCAATTAACGCTAACAGGTATTGTGAGACTCTGAAAAAACTCAAACGGACAATTCAGAACCGGAGAAGAGGAATGTTGGGCAAGGGCGTACACATTCTCCATGACAACGCTCGGCCACACATCGCTCAGCAAACTGTTGCTCTCTGCAACAGTTTCAGTGGAACATAATCACCGACCCACCCTATAGTCCTGACTTGGCACTCTGTTCCGTAAGTTAAAAGAACATTTGTCTGGAAAGCGGTTCAGCTTCGACGACCAGGTGAAAGAAGAGGTTCATAACTTTCTAAACAGCATGGCGGCGAGCTGGTATGACATGGGCATACAAAAACTGCCGCAGTGTCTACAAAAATGCATCGACAGAAATGGTGATTATGTCAAAAAATAGCTAAATGTTCAAGCTGTAAACTGATGCAAACCATTGTAGAAATAAACAGGTCTGTGTACTTATAAATAATAGGAGACCTTACTTCTGGGATTACCCTCGTAAAAGCAAAAGCCCAAGAGGAATAAGAATAATGCCAACTTATGCCCCAGAAGGAGGAAAAATGACAAATCCAAGGCCTTTTACAAACACTTACAAGTGATCTTAAACAGATACAGTAAAAATCAGATTTTACTTATGGGAGATTTCACTGGTAGAACTTCAAATACACCAATTCCAAAAATAGTAGGCACATTACAAGAAAATGTATGTAATGAAAACAGAAAAACACTCAGGACATTTTGCTACCTTTAATCATTTTTAAAATTACAAATAGTTTCTTTGGGAAGAAAGACGTACACAAATTTACCGGGTCAGCAAGAGGATATAGATCTATTGTAGATCATATAATAACTAGCTGGGGGTACATGGCTTTTGCAAGGGAGTTGATATGAAATTGTGTGGTAGTTGGAATAAAAGGATAAACTTCAAAGTATGCGAGGTAAAAAATAGTTTTATTGAAAACATATTCTAAGTATTTACAATACCTGTTTATAAACAGCATTTTTCATTTTGTTGTCTAGGATATATATGTACAAATTTTTCAAATTTCTTCTCAAGATCAAGCTATGTATAGTTGACTGTGAGAGAAGCAGGAGTCTTCGACATTGATGCCGCAAATTTGAATGCTTGTCCTTGCACTTTGTTCATTGTGAAACTGTAGGCTAATTGATTGGAAATTTCAGTCCTTTAAATTGGAATGGCAGTTCATTAGAGATCAGTGGTATTCCGGTGATAAATAGTTGCAAAGTACAAAGGACTTTGTACACTTCCAATCATAAGCTCACCTTCGATGAGGTTATTTGATAGCTGTTTGACATTCATTTTTGTTCTATTACATACTTTTGGTGTGCTGAGATTTCTGAGTAGTATGATCGGAGATCCAGTTTTAAGTCAAAGGAAGGGAAATAGCATTCCTGGTACTTGAAAAGGGGCGGAAGGGGTTGGAAAACTGAATAAAAATTTGCTGCTTAAATAATTAAAAGGGAAATTTTGAAAGAATGTTTGAAAGAAATTGGAAGGTACACATATCCTGAGTGAAATTTAACTGGCACTAATATAAACAGACCTTCAATATTCAATACATGTATTCAGCATTTAACATTCGTAACTTTATGTACATCCTTTTCTTGTTACTGCTATTGTGCATGGAGATTGGTGTGACAATACTGGTTCCAGATTTCCCCTCCTCTGCTCATGCGAATTCTTCTGGTCTGCTTCGATCCTCTTGATTTCAGGATTCTCGGTGCGACATGGAATAACGAACAGAATATGATTGTGCGAATAAACTTTGCTATCTTGATAATGCCTTTTAATGTACAATTGGAATACACTTCTTTTTTTTTTAACTTGACGGAACTCGCAGTATGTCCACCCACTATCACTTACATATGAAAAGAATGAGGGAGAAAAGAAAAGAAAGAAAATAATAATAATAATAATAATATGTTTCATTATATACTTACAAAGAGTTTAGCAATTCTGTTGAGAAGTTCACACTTTCTTCAATGTTTACCATTGTGCTGATCGATTTGTATATTCTCTCTTTGACAGGAATTTTCATTTGAATATTAAAGTTGAAAAGATCAGCAATATTATTTTTAGTTGCCAAAATTGCCCATTCAAATAGCCAGTCCAGATCAGTCCACATTGATATAGTTGTGAACAATGTTTGGCTCAGTTTGGTTGATGTGTTCATTTTAAGCAGTGGTTATGCTGCAAAAATCGTTGTTGAATGTATTGAGACCAGTCGTCTGGTCAGTAGGATTTGTGCCTTTGTCTGTTTGTAAAAGATGTTTGTTGAACAAAATGTGCTGCTGTTCCGTATTTCAATAGTTCAGCTCTCATATTTTTTTGTTAGTTGCAGTACTTGTACGTGTGGCCAGAGATGTGATTTTTTAAAGCATGCATTGATCTCATATGTTGGTGTCGATTTGGGAATAACTGGAAGTGTTTGTCAAAAATATCGTGAGAGTATGTGTAGAGCTCATCCCATCATTTCAGTTTCCTCGCAAGTCTTGTAATGTTCTGTCCATGACATTGAATGATTTTTTTATATGCCATTCTGCATACGTCCCAGAAGATACTTTTATTGTAGCTCATCCTGTCCAAATGCTCTTGAGATTTTACAGTCCGGGAATTGTTCTTCGGCTAGATTCAACAGTGGTGGAGAGTTCATCCTCCTCGGCTGCAACGCGGGATGATGCCAGTGCGAGTGCGATGTGTTGTTTAGCACGTATTTCTGCCAGATATATATTTATTAGAAATGTTTTCCTGGTGCCAAGTAAACAATTCCACCAGTGTTGTTTTCAATTTGATCCATGATAACATTGTAAATTTCCCTTTGATTGTTATTGAGGAGTGGATAGTTGTGAGCAATGTATGTAAGTAATTAATTGACGTTGTAGCCTTTTTCCTTTGTACTTTCAAAGTTTGGTACACCAATAGCACCTCTTCATGATGCATGCATCCCAAGTTTTACTAAGATCTGGTTGTTTATTGCTAAACATTTATCTTCTAGGCAAATGAGTGTTTGGTTGAAAATGTCATTGTTAAATTCGATGGTCGGTTCAGGATGAGCTTTTCGGATTTGGTAATTGAGGGAAACACAGTCATTTGTGAGTGAGAGGTCTAACGTAATGGTGTCACTACGTTTTCGAAACAGGAACAAGATTGGATGAAGATTAAATGTGCCAGAGTTCGTACAGCACAACAGTGTCATCAAGGTCCTCAAGAGGCGTGCCGGGAATCAGCATTGCCCTACAGAACAGTGGTTGGCATGTTGGGTAAAGCCTTCAATGAAGGTCTGCAAACTGTGGCAGACGTGCATCTCTGAAGAAGACGTGCGTGCTGTTGCCACATTAGTGGACAGTGATCGACGCCATACAATTCGTGAGCACGCCCACGAAACCAAATTAGTGCATATGACTGTGCATCAAATCCTGAAGGAATGCCTGGGCATGTGAAAAATTGCATCACAATGGGTTCCGCATGACTTGACAGAAATGCAGAAGTGGATGTGTTACATCACTGCTCAGATGCACTTAGAGTGCTATGAGCATGAAGGGGAGAGGCTTTCTTACACTGTATCTAACACTGGCTGAGGCATGGGTCACATCGTACGAGCCAAAACTGAAACACCAATCCAATGAATGGCGTCATTATGGGTCGCCGCGAATGACGACCAGTGTGGTGAAAATTATGGTGATTCTTGTGTACGACTTTGATTGTGTTATCCTAACGCATTACGTTCCTCCACGGCAGACCGTCAATGCACAGTTTTACTGTTCATTTTTGGAGCATCACCTGCAACCAGCTTTGCGAAAGAAGCAGTGACACTTTCTGCGCAACCCACCAATCATTTTGTACGACAATGCATGGGCACATACAGCGCAAGCTGTGGCTGCTCTGTTCGGTCGATGGGACTGGGATGTACTGTACAATTCACCATACTCCCCAGACTTCAGTCCTTGTGGCTTTGATATGATTCCGAAGTTGAAAGAACCACTTTGTGGCATTCGCTTCAGAACTGTTCCAGAGATTCCACAGGCAGTAGACCACTCCATTCACACCATCAAAAGAACAGGCTCTGCTAACGGTATACTTCACCTTCCATATTGCTGGCAACGGGTTCTACACAATGCTGGCAACTACTTTGAAGGGCAGTGACAGGTGCAAACATGTAACTCTTTTGTATCAGTTGTGAATAAATAGTTGCCACTATTTAAGTTCCAACCCTCGTAGTAATGTTTCTGCGAATGGATCCTTTTGGCCCAGTTGGTAAAAAGCTGTTAATGTTGTGTTCTGAGGTGGTTCACTAGCAATTTTTCTGGTGGTGTCTTTTGTGAAGTAAACTCTCTGTCTATTCTGCAAATATACTTTTAGATGTTGCACAATTGGTTCGCATTTGTGTACGGGAAAACTGAAGAGCCACCATGCTCCTTAATTACTGTTGATGTATCTTTCCATTTGTTACTGGAAGATCTTGTTGTTTCTGTTTTGTTGTTCACTGTCTTTGGCTGTTTGAATTACTGCCATGTCACTGTCTTTGTTCTCCTCCTTACAGACATATTTGATGGATTTCACTAAATTGCAGTATCCTGTGTTCACATGTGCTTGGAACATTTTGGAAAGTAATGTGTTATATGGTGCTACCAATTGACTATCTATTTCCAGTTCGTCACTGCCTTGTATTAATATTTTTGTTGTGAAGGCACAATTTTTGGATGATCATCTTCTGTATTTGGGATAGCCATCATCTCCGGTTTTTGTGTTCTTCAAGTATGGTTTTGGGTATTTTTTTGTACATTTTCCATCACATGTAGATGGCAGATTGGGGTTTAGTGGCTCGGTCAGTCCGTGAATCATGTTTTTCACTATGTTGTACAGTTTTGGATCTTCTTGTGGATTGGGAAACTCAGCTTGGATGATTTTGTCGAAATCCGTGGGATGGATTCAATCGTGTAGCCATATGAGATTGTGTGAGTGAGGCAGTCCTTGTTTTTACCATTCAATTGTGTACATCCAGCATCTAATGGTTCCCAAGATTTTGTATTTTATGATTTCTTCAATGAATGTTATTTGTTTTTGTCAGAAAACTCTGGCTATTGTGGTGTGTCACTGCATGGGGGCTTGTCTGTTTTGTAGTTCTTCTTTGATTTCTGGCCATGATGGGTTGCCTATACGTGTTATGTAGAAGTCACATTGTCCATATTTTCTTATGCAGGTCATGGCATCTTGAGTGTATTAGCGCACATGTGTTGGACTTCCTATGTATGATGAGGGTAAGATTACCATTGTTCCAATGTTGTCAGTGATTCAGTCATTTATGATTCTGTCTTGAAGGTGGATTTATTCTCGGTATGTAGTGTCTTCTGATTCAGTCTTTTTATATACATATATACCAGTAATTGTTGGAATAAATGGCTAATGTTGACAATGTGCTTGTATGTTTCATTGTCTCTGATTATTAAACGGTAAGCATAGAACTCCTTTAAAGTGACATTTTTGTTTGTTTCTATGCATATTTCAGGTTGGATTTGTTTCACATTAAAATGATATGCGCCTACTTCGTGCATAAATATTAATGGATGGTGGAGGGCATTATATGAACAGTTTGTATGTATAGTCCTTCTCTTCTTAATTGTACAATTATATCACAGCTCTTGTTTTCGTTGTCCACAATTATGATGGCAACTTTAGCTATCTGAGGTGCATTAAATCAGTGTTAGTGTTCTCCAGGTGATCTTTTGTCGGCTCCAGTGGCTTTATAATCTTCAGAAATCATTCAGTCTGGTGCTGTTTTGAATGCGTGAATCAGTTGATTGTATTTGTGTTAGATCCTCTGTACACCTTGGACTACTACTTGTCTCAGTCCACTGATATTTGTGCATTGTTGATCAATTTATTTGTCTCCGTTTCTGATGAAATATACTTGCAGAAATTAATGTAATCGATTTCATTCCAGTTAGTGTTGACTGAAGTGACACCGAAAGAAGTCATTTGGAAGCAGGTATTGTATGCTTTTATATTTTGAAGAAAGTGTTGTGATTCTGGAGTTTCCCCGGTCATGTAATATAAAAATTCCTACGGAGATGCCTCATGCGATGGTAATCAAATTTTTCCATTCATGCCACAGAATCCTGGTGTTTCTCAATTGAATTTTTTTGCAAAACAGAATTGGCAGATTTTATCCATTTTTCCGATTATGATGTATTTGTGTTTGTTATATTCTTTTGTCAGATTGTAGTGGAATGCTTCATTTGTTAGGTTGTACTGTTTACTTGTCCTCATTCACGTTTCTCGTAGCATGATATTTTCGTGGCTGGCTTGAGTTTGCAGTCTTTTATTCTAAGATTGTGTCACAATTCTTGATTCTTCAATCTGTTCATTTTGTTGTTCATCGATTTCTCTGCTTGTCACGGTGTCCGTTGTTCATTAGGAACTTAAACATGTATTGTGCTCTTTGTCTGTTTAGATTTTTTGCCCTTCATTTTGTTTTTGCTGTTTTGCTTCAGAACTGGCAAGATCTCCTCCTCTTGTCAAAAATATAAATCAAAACAACTTTTTACCAACAAATACACAAGGCGAACTTTACAAACTTTATTTTCAATTTATGTTCAGTCGCTGTATCATTTTGACTACTCACACTTCACTGTGTGTTTTTATTCACCCACTGTACTACTTTTTCAGTTCCTCCCTTTGTCATGTCCCACCCCTTATATCTTCAAAAGCACGTCCTTCAGTTGAAAACAGGAACCTTCTTCGTGGATGAGGGTAAAGTACTTCCACACAATATGAGTCCCTTGATCGTACCGAGTCTCATTTCTGAATTTTAGTGGCATGCCTGTTGTACACTTACTTTTATAATAAATATTGATATTGATAAATGAGGGACTTCCTGGACACATTAGAGGTATCAGAGTTTATCAAGGACTGGATACTGGATCAGATCACTTCTTGTTGGCGTCAATAATTGAAGTCTACGCAAAATGGAGAAAACCAAAGAAAACAATTGAGGATAAAAAAAAGAAGAACAAGTTCTTATAGTTTACCTGAAGATAGCAGCATAAGAAGTCTCCACCAAAAGTGGTTGCAAAAAACATTAGCAAATTTTGAAATGTTATAAGACTTGGAAGAAAAATGGAAAAATTTGATAACAGCCATATCGAATATAGCTAATGAGGTTCTGGGGAAGAAAAGGAAATACAGAAAATGCACAGGAGTAATGATTTATGTGGCAGAGATGGGAAAAAAGCAATGAAAGGAAAATAAGATGGTTTCAAGACCTACATAAATAATCCCAGTAATGAAAAGTATAAGGAATAGAAACAGAAGAGAATGCGAAATGCAGAACTTGAAAAGTGCACGCATGATCATGAGAATGCTTTATTAGCAGTGTGTAACATGATTTACATGGCAGACAAACTATCACTTATAAAGTGATGAAATAACTCAACAGACAGGAAAACAATCATATACCTGTTAATAATGTGGGAGAGTATGAATGGACAGTTCATTATAGAAGATTGTGGTATGATGACACACTAATTCAGATATTACCTGAACTAAATGACCGAAAAGGCCTGAATGATATTGATATGAAAGAACTGACGGAAGCTATAAAAGCTACAAAATATAGGAAAGCCATTGGTTTAGATGATATTAACATGGAACTGTGAAAATCTGAATTGTTATTCCTGCATCTAAGACTTCTTCACATCAATGTTGGGAAATAAGAAGGTACCAGATAACTGGCTGAGAGCCAAAGTAATATCTATCTTTAAAAAGGGCGATAAAAATAAATGTAGTAACCATTGAGGTATAAGCCTCTTGGATACAGCCTTTAAATTATATGCCAAAATCCTGAATGCAAGACTTAAAAAATCATGGAAAAGTTAATATCTGAAGAACAGTCAGGTTTTAGAAAAGGACGATCAACTATTGACAATGTTTTTACACTGCAACAAGTTATAGAAGAGAGACGAGAGTGCAATAGAGAAATCCATCTCGCTTTTTTTTATTTCGAGAAAGCTTTCGATAAAACGAATAGGGAAAAGCTACAGAATATTGTGGCTGCACAAGGTTATCCGTCCTCGTAAATGCTATTAGGAGTTTATACACAAACACCGAAATTATTATAGATGAGGGAAATATAACAACGAAGCCAATGAACACAAACAAAGAAGAACTGTCTTCAATATATGTATAGATGAAGTACCAGCAAATGGAAAATGTCGAACACAAGTGGAGTTCTTTTAGATCACGACACTAGGCTAAATGTAATTTTATATGCGCATGATCTAACTCTGCTTACGCAGAATGAAGATGACCTTCAAATGGAAGTCTGTAAGTTACAGCAGATAGCCTCAAATTACAACCTAACATTGTCGGTAGATAGAATGAAAGTTGTGGCATTTTAGAGCAGACAACTATTAAAATCTAAAATAGCCCTCAGTAATAAAATTGTGGTGCAAATAAAACATTTTAAATATCTAGGATGTAATGTCACCTACAAATATAACCATGATGTGGACCAAAAATTAAATAAATTTAGTTCCATATGTGGAACCATCATAAAAAGTTTGCAGAATAAAGCCTGGGAAAGTTTTGTAAAACAATAGCAGTACCAACCATTACTCACAGGTTTCAAGTTTGGGAACAAGAAGACACCAAGAAAGTAGAATGCAGGCTCAAGGAATGATATTTCTGAGAAGACTGGAAGGCTGTGGAACAGAAGATCAGAAAAGAAATGAAGATACAAGGAAACATTTAGGAATGTGTAACCTAAATCAGAAAATAGGAGAAAATGGAAGGAGGGTGTAGACAGGATGGGTGGAGAAAGACTCCCAGCAAAGGATGTAAATTATAAGTGTTCTGGAAGGAAAAAATATAAGAAGACCATGCTGCAAGAAATGGATACCGTAACAGGCAACTTGCCTTGAGGAGGAGGGGGAGGAGAAGACGAACAAGAAGATAAAAGCAAAATAACACATTTGTACAACCAGTTACTTTGCTCTGTGTGTGTGAGTGTGTCAATCCCCATCTGGTACGTCCCCAGGTGGTGATTAGGGGAGGGACTCAGTAGATATGCCAGGTAGGTGGAAAATGACACGGTGTGGCGCATCAGCTTGCGTCTTGTAGCAAACACCGCATTACCTTGTGAGGTCAATTCTTCATCCCTGCACATTACGAAAATGTGGAACGGTAACTTACATTGGTGGTAGTGCTGCGAGGTCATACAGTTATACAAAGAATTAAGGTCCGATGGCCAAAGAATATGCGAGAAAAAGGAATGGCTGAAAACAAAAGTTTAAAGAGATAGAAGAATTAAAGGAACAGAATGAAACGAAGAAATTATATCGTGCTGAGGGAACGATGAGAAAAAATTTTCAATCCAAACAAAATGCTTGCAAAAACAAAAATGGCAAAATAATAAGAGATGAGCAAGAAATATTGCAGAGGTGGGCAGAATACTTTGAAGATATGTTCAACAAAAAGTCGGATCAGGCCCCAAAACGCACACAGGAACTGGAAGAGAACACAGAAACGAGAGAAATTGAAAGTTATGAGACACATAATCCAACAATGCTAGAAGTGGAAACAGTGATAAATAAACTAAAAAATAATAGTGCACCTGGTGAAGATGGGATCATGTCAGAACTGATAAAATCAGGGGGCAACCTCTATTGATCTGCATCAAAAATGAAGACACACCAAAAACTTGACAGACGGTAAGGTACAAGCTAGTATTGTTGTTGTTGTGGTTGTAGTGGTGGTGGTGGTGGTGGTGGTGGTGGTGGTGGTCTTCAGTCCTGAGACTGGTTTGATGCAGCTCTCTATGCTACTCTATCCTTCGCAAGCTTCTTCACCTCCCAGTACCTACTGCAACCTATGTCCTTCTGAACCTGCTTAGTGTATTCATTTCTTGGTCTCCCTCTACCATTTTTATCCTCAACACTGCCCACTGCCCTCCAATACTAAACTGGTGATCCCTTGATGCCTCAGAAAATGTCCTACAAACCGATCCCTTCTTTTAGTCAAGTAGTGCCGCAAATTCCTCTTCTCCCAATTCTATTCAGTACCTGCTCATTAGTTGTGTGATCTACCCATCTAATCTTCAGCATTCTTCTGTAGCACCACTTTTCTAAATCTTCTATTGTCTTCTTGTCTAAACTATTTCATGTTTCACTTCCATATATGCATACCCTCCATACAAATACTTTCAGAAAAGACTTTCTGACACTTCCATGGATTTTAATTCCTACTCCAAATTTTTCTTTTGTTTCCGTCACTGCTTGCTCAATATACAGATTGAATAACATCGGGAATAGGCTACAACCCTGTCTCACTCCCTTCCCAACCACTGCTTTCCTTTCATGCCGCTCGACTCATAACTGCCAGCTGGTTTCTGTACAAACTGTAAATGGCCTTTCTCTCCCTGTATTTGACACCTGCCACCTTCAGAATTTGAAAGAGATTATTCCAGTCAACATTGTCAAAAGCTTCCTCTAAGTGCTAGAGACGTAGGTTTGCCTTTCCTTACTCTGTCTTCTAAAATAAGTCGTAGGGTCAGTGTTGCCTCACATGTTTCAACATTTCTATGGAATCCAAACTGATCTTCCTCGAGTTTGGCTTGTAGCAGTTTTTCCATTCATCTGTAAAGAATTCATGTTAGTATTTTGCAGCTGTGACTTATTAAACTGATAGTTTGGTAATTTTCACACATGTCAACATCTGCTTTTTTTGGGATTGGAATTATTATATTCTTCTTGAAATCTGAGGGTAATTAAACTAATAAAGAACTTATGGGTAAATGAAAGCATGCCGGAAGAGTGGAATACTAGAATAATATGCCCAATGTATAAGAGAGGAGAAAAGCTCAATTGTGAAAACTGTAGAGGCATTACCCTACTGAACACTGAAAATCTGGAGTGCTGAACAAAAGAATAAAGAAGTGTGCCGAAAAGATACTTGGAGAATACCTGTGTGGATTCTAACGAAACAGAGGTACATCTGACCAGTTGTTTGTTGTTAGACAAGTAATGGAAAAATTTTACGAATATGAGATAGATCTCCACTTCCTGTTTGTTGACTTTTAACAAGCTTTTGATAGTATTAATAGACCAGCATTTTAAAAAGGGCTGAAAGAATTGGGCATCTGTGATAAACTGAGAAGGTTAATCAAACTAACAATGAAGGATACAAAAGAAAAAGTGAACAACAGAATTACCAGGCAGTTTGATTTTGAGGATGGAGTGAAACAGAGTGATGGCCTGTCTGTAGTCCTGTTTAACTTAGCACTGCATAGTATCATACAAAAAGTAGATAAAAGAGATTTATTTTGATTTATGTATTTATTATCATTCTTTGCATGTAGTCACCATCATAGCATAATTATACAATTTTTGTACAAACAGTAGGAATTTGCAGTTTACATGTACAAGAAGCCACTTACGGGTGATGCACTTGGCAATATATGCTACAGTACTTCATAATGCAACATACAGTTGTTACATAAATATTTGAATTTACAGCATGTTGTTACAAAAATAATATATATTACAATTACCTCAGAATAGTACATCATATAGATAGAAGAGTTAAACGTACATTTAAGAATAGCTACATTTTAATATCAGTATTCATTCAGGGAGTACAAACATTTGAGAGTTAAGAATGATTTTAATTCCCTTTTGAATACTTTACCTCTGTGGCATCTTATAGCACTTGGCAGTTTGTTTAACCATATCTGGCCATTAATCCAAGGACTGTGATCTGTTGTCTTTAGTTCAGTTCTGTTTCTGAAGAAGTAATCTATTTTGTCTTGTGTTATGGGGGTGCACATGTTATAACTTCAAGTTGAACAAATATATTTCAAAGAAGACGCAATACATGAAAGTCACAGATCAAGTAAACAGAGTAAGACATGTGTACACTTTAACAGTCAAATCATAACTGAGTCCCAAGTATAGCTGGCTGGCTGCTTAGGTGGCGCTGCTGCTGCATGGCTGGCAGACAGCGCTGCAGGTAGAGGATGCACGTAACTGTGCAGCGGCACTTTGAAAGATCGGTGAGTCACAACACTTTTCCCCTGTTTGAATTTTTTGCACAGGTCTTGATGTAGGTGGCCTGTAGATTGCTAACGTCCATAGGTGTCGTTTGACTTGCCATAAAGTCTCGAGGAGGAAGCTTCCCGTACGACGGAAGTGTCCCCGATGATAACGGTCGAGACGACAGGAGAGGTGGGGGTCGAATCTGCTGGGGCCCCGTGCACCAATCTGCCTGTTGCGGTAAGTCCAGTAGTTATAACAGGAGACATGGGTGATGGTCATCTGGTTCCTGCATGGGCACATCTCCTGGTGGCGCACAGTTCTTGTGCTGGCAACGATATGATGGTGAGAGGATTGCGTTGTGAGTAATGAGAGATAACAGTATCCCAAGCATCAGGTAGAGCCGAAGGTGGTGTAGCGGCATCTGGAACAGGCGTTGCCAGCACACGAGGCCGAAGCTGGTCCGAATGACGCACTGCAACACCCGTGTCCGTCTGGATTTCATACAGGCGTCGGCCACGGTGTCGTAAGATGCGGCCAGGACTCCATTTTGGCCGCCTGCCGTATCCGCGTACCCATGCAAGGTCGTCGGGGGTGAACCGGCCAAGGGAAGGCACCCATGGCCGTGAGGTGGAAGGCCACAGAAGATGAAGGAGCGTGCGGGGCTGTCGGCCATGTAAGAGCTCAGCCGGGCTGTGGTCGCCCGTGGGGGTGAAATGGTAAGAAGCCAGAAATTGGAGAAGTGCATCATCAGCAGCAGAAGAAGTCAGGAGTGTCCTCATCTGAGCCTTAAATGTGCGGACCAGTCGTTCAGCCTCACCGTTTGACTGTGGATAGAACGGAGGGGCCGTGACATGCATGACGCCGTGATGGGCACAAAAATCTGCAAAATCGGAAGAGGCAAATTGCCGACCATTATCAGTAACAAGAATAGAGGGAAGGCCTTCCAAAGAGAAAATGCGAGCTAGAGCATTGGTGGTTGCCGCGGTGGTAAGCGACGTGCAACGGACAATGAGAGGGAAGTTAGAGTAGGCGCCAGTAACGAGAAGCCAATAAGTACCTAAAAAAGGTCCCGCGAAGTCAGCATGAATACACTCCCAGGGCTTCTCAGGCGAAGGTCACGGTGACAAAGAAGACTTCGGGGCGGCGGCCTGTGACGCACAAGGGCCGCAGGCAGGGACCATGTGTGCGATTTCAGAGTCGATGCCAGGCTAGTACACATGACGGTGCACCAGCGATTTATTGCGAGAGACACCCCAGTGCCCTTGGTGAAGGAGGCGCAAGACCGAAGCATGCAAAGACGCAGGTACCACAACACGCGGCGAAGCATTTTCGGTGGAAAGGACGATAACACCATCCCTAGCCATGAGGCAGTAATGCAAAGCATAGTAGTTCTGCAACCGATCAGAAGTCTTAGCAGACGGACGATCTGGCCAACCCTTCTGAATACAGCGTAAAACCCAGGAGAGGGTAGGGTCAGAACCTGTAGCAGCCACCAGACGGTCTCCGGTGATGGGGAACCAGTCCACAACCCGCTGCTCGGCAACATCCAGGTGGAAACACTAAAGTTCATCCCTATCGGATGCCAGATCAGGACCCATGGGAAGGCGAGACAGTGCATCAGCAGTTCCATGTTGAGCCATCAGCTGGAAATGAATCTCGTAATTGGAACGAGACAAGTAAAGAGCCCAACGCTGGAGGTGGTGTGCAGTCTTGTCGGGAAGTGACGTTGATGGATGAAACAAGGAAACAAGTGGTTTGTGATCCGTAACAAGATGAAATTTGGATCCATAGAGAAAAACACCAAACTTATGAAGAGCATAAATTATGGCCAAAGCTTCTTTTTCAATTTGAGAATACTTTTGTTGTGCATCCGTGAGTGTTTTGGAGGCATAAGCAATGGGTTGTTCAAAACCACCAGAAAAACGGTGCGCAAGGACTGCACTGACCCCATATTGAGAGGCGTCCGTGGCAAGAACAAGATGTTGTCCAGGTCGATAAGTAGCCAGGCACGGGGCCTGTTTCAGCATAGTCTTCAATTTCTGGAAACCCGCATCGCATGACACGGGCCAGTGAAAAGGCACATTGTTATGCAACAGGCGATGCAACAGCTGAGCCACCGAAGCAGCAGACGGTAAAAACATGTAATAGTATGCTATTTTCCCCAAGAAGGCCTTCAGCTCCTTAACAGATGTAGGGCGAGGAAAGGCATCGATCGCAGCGACAGTTTGCTGAAGTGGATGAATACCATCCCAAGAGAGTTGAAACCCCAAGTACGTGATAGATGCCTGAAAAAATTTTGATTTCTGAAGATTACACTTAAGACCGGCAGTCTGTAAGACATGAAAAAGTGTGCGGAGAGTTTGAAGATTTTCGTCAGTGGTGGAGCCAGGGACAACAATGTCGTCCTGGTAATTTATACACCCAGAGACAGTGAGCAATAATTGTTCCAAGAATTGCTGAAAGAGAGCAGGGGAGCTGGCAACCCCGAATGGCAATCGTTGGTATTGATAGAGGCCGAAAGGTGTGTTAAGGACCAGAAACTGCCGGGAATCAGCATCTTGAGGAAGTTGATGATAAGCTTCTGACAGGTCAAGTTTAGAAAAATAATGGCCTCCAGCACGTTTAGTGAACAGTTCTTCAGGTCGAGGCATAGGCTAAGAACCGATAAGGCATTGAGCATTTACAGTGGCTTTGAAATCGCCACAGAGACGAATATCACCATTTGGCTTAACAACGACAACGACAGGAGAGGCCCACTCACTGGAAGTGACAGGAAGCAAGACCCCTGAAGCAGTGAGACAATCCAGCTCCCGTATGACCTGATCACGAAGGGCCACAGGAATGGGCCCGAGCCCGAAAAAACTTAGGCCGAGCAGTGGGTTTGAGCGTGATATGAGCTTCAAAGTCTTTTGCACGGCCTAACCCAGGAGAAAAAAAGGAACGAAAATGTCGTCGACAAGGAATCCAGTTGAGTATAAGGAATAGTATCAGAGATGATACTGACAGAGTCATCTATGGAGAACCCAAAAACGCGAAAGGCATCGAAACCAAAAAGATTCTCCTCGTTACTAGGGTCAACCACAAATATGGGAACAGTGCGAACAACAGATTTGTAAGATACCTCAGCATCAAATTGTCCCAAGAGAGAAATCTTCTGTTTATTGTAAGTCTGTAATTGCCTAGTGACAGGTGACAGGATTGGAGAACCCAACTGAAGATACGTCTGAGAATTGATGATAGTGGCACCTGCATGCGAACATCTCGACCAAGTATTTGGACAGTGAGGAATAACTTCCCTGACAATTGACAGACAACACAGAATCAGAATCAGCGTCATGTTCATGAACATCATGTATGCGGTCGGATTTGCAAACGGATGACACATGACCCTTTTTTTGCATTTGTGACACACGGCCCAACGTTGTGGGCAATCTTCTTGTAAATGTTTCGTAAAACACCGCGGACATGAAGGAAGTTGCCGTGGGTTTTGTTGCAGTTTCTTAGAGGTTTGTTTACGGTTAGGCCGAGGCTGCGCTTGGGAGCGTACTGCAGCCACATCGGCCGGCGGGGACACGCCACATGCTTCGTCAACATCGCACAGAGGTTGTATTTCCCCGACATCACCCCATGCCTCTATTGGAGCTCCAGTGGCACCAGAAATTTCAAAAGACTGAGTGATGGACTGGACTTCATCTAGAGACGGATTTGCCAACTGAAGGCCACGTTGTCTAACTTCTTTGTCGGGTGCCGATCGGATAATAGCATCATAATAGCATCCTGTACCATGGAATCGGCGTAGGATTCTTTGTGAACTTCTGTAACAAATTGACACTTTCTACTGAGGCCATGAAGTTCAGCAGCCCAAGCACGATAAGATTGATTCGGTTGTTTTTGACAATGATAAAAGCCAACACGAGAGGCTACCACATGCGTTTGCTTTTGAAAATAGACAGACAGAGGTGAGCACATTTCAGCAAAGGACAAAGACGCAGTATCCTTCAAAGAAGCCAATTGCGACAACAACCGATACATTTGAGGTGAAATCCATGA
Organism: Schistocerca piceifrons; assembly: GCF_021461385.2. Lineage (NCBI taxonomy): Eukaryota > Metazoa > Arthropoda > Insecta > Orthoptera > Acrididae > Schistocerca > Schistocerca piceifrons. The sequence continues at coordinate 16,922,823 of NC_060138.1, forward strand.
AAGGAACAGAGACTTACATGTTTGTTCGTCTGCGACGTGAAATGCCAAAAAGTGCTTTCCAAGACGTTTTTCGTAATCAGACCAGTCTTCCGCCGTCTCGTCATAAGGAGGAAAAGGAGGTAGAGATGACGAGAGACGCTCTGCATTTGATGCCGCGACGAAATCACGAATCGAATTTGTGAGAAGCGTTTGCTGTTCTATGAGACCTTGCAATAGTTGCTCTAAAGTAGGCATGGAAACGTGTGGGTCAACGATGGAAAATAAAAATCACTACCTCGTCGCCAATTGTTATAACTTCAAGTTGAACAAATATATTTCAAGGAAGACGCAATACATGAAAGTCACAGATCAAGGAAACAGAGTAAGACGTGTGTACACTTTAATAGTGAAATCATAACTGAGTCCGAGTCTAGCGGCTGCTGGCTGGCTGGCCGCTTAGGTGTCGCTGCTGCTGCATGGCTGCCAGACAGCGCTGCATGCAGAGGACGCGCGTAACTGCACGTCGGCACTTTGAAAGATCAGCAAGTCACAACAGCACATCAGAGCACTTAGTTTCATTATTTTTATGGTCCACAAAGAATGTTATTAATTTGTACAGATACAAGGAATATACTTTTAGATATTTCTGTTGTACAAAGGTTTCCCTACATGAATATCTGTATCCTAGTTGATGCAGGGTCCTGATTGCTCTTTTCTGCAGTGTTAGGATTCTGTTCTTGTGTCTATTAGCAGCACATCCCCATACCTCTATCCCATAATTAATATATGCAAATATTGTCCCATAGTAAGCAGTTTTTATGTTTGTTCAGAGTCTAATTTTGATAGTTTGCTAATTAAGTGCAGTGAACTGCTGATTTTATTGCATACAGAATTGATATGGTCTACCTATCTAAGATTTCCGTCTAGGTATATCCCCAAAAATTTGTATTTGTGTGTCGACTTTTTTGATGCCACTTATATTGTCAACACAGGTTTGGTATGAATTACCAAGCTTAAATGGTAATAGCTGGGATTTGCTAATATTGACTTTTACACCTTGATCATGAAAGTAAGTAGTTATTTGACTTAAGCCATCAGTTGCAACCAATGTCAAGTCATTAGTTTGTTTGCAAAAGAACAAAAGTGAGGTATCATCTGCATAACTTACTAATTGGGAGTACAGAGGTGCCTCTGAATTATTAATGTAGACCAGGAAAAGGAAAGGTCCCAATACAGAGCCCTGAGGTACACCTTGCTTTACTGTTTCATAGCTGGATTGGAAATGTTTGATCTGAACATTAATTTCATAACTCAGCGTTGTACACTGCTAATGATTGGTTAGATAAGTGATCATTAATTCTATGGATGTGGCATTTATATTGTACGTTTCCAGTTTGCTTAGTAGTAGCTCATGGTTCACTGAGGTCTAGAAATATCACTGCTGTCTGCATTCCCTCATCCAGGGCATCATACACCTTGTGGAGAAATTCGGTAATTGCCTTAATGGTACTGTGATGCTTCCTGAAGCCATGCTGTGTTTCTGCTAGTAAATTATTCTTTGTGAAATGATCATTAAGTTGTGTCAACAAAACAATTTCAAATATTTTACTTAAAATTGGTATTAGTGATATGGGCCTGAAGTTTGATAGGTCTTCTTTCGATCCTTTTTTTCATGCATAGGTTTAAGTGTACCTTTCTTCAATACTGACACTACTGTTGATCATATGAGTAATTATTCCAACTAATTCCTTATTGCATTTTTTAATTATAATACTACTCAGTCCATCCCAGCCAGATGAAGTCTTATTCTTTAAGTTATTTATTATTTTTCCTATTTCCTCCACACTCACTTCCGTAAATTCAAAAGCAATTTCCAGCCTAGGGTAAGACTTTACCATCCGAGTCAGATCTGTGTTATTAACTGGATTCACAGCTGAAGATATAAAATATTCATTAAATGTATTGCAGATTTTATCTGGATCATTAATATCGTTTCCTTCATGTTGGATTCTGTCAATTTGAGCATCTAACTTAGGGGTGGCTTTGTGATATCTATTATTATATTCCATGAAGTCTTCCCTATATTTGTTGACTGAGCTATTTCCTTATCTAGCATCTGTTTTGTTAAATTTGAGAGCCATTCCTGGAATTGTGTTTTAGCTTGATTGTACTTATCCTTAAATATTTGCAATTTAGTTGCCTTATGTAGCACACTTAGATTCTCAATATTTTGCCTGAGTTTAATCATGTAAGCTGGACGGGTCAGTTTGGTGTTTTTTTACATATTGGTTGCAAGTTACTGCTTAATTTCTTTCACTGGGCAGCAAAAATTAAGATATTGTAAAATAATGTCATAAAATTTGGCCCATTTGTATTTGGACCCTTTTTGATGAAGAACTAGTTGCCATTCCTCAGATGCTAGCTTACTTTTAAAAGCATTAATGTTTTTCTCTTTAAGCATTCTTTTATGTTCTTCGACCTGAGTCCTTTCTTGAATGCTTGTGTGTTCAGTCTACAAATTGACGTTTGTGGTCTGAGTAGTGGAAGTCCACATTCCAGCATCTAATACTATCTTCTACCTCTTTACTTAATATTCTGTAGTCTGTTCTTCTAGAAGTAGACCTAGTTACTCTTGTATCTGAATTTACTGCATCATAAGATTATAGGAGTTAAGGGTATTTATTAGCCTGCTGTTATGGTTATTGCAAGATGTTGCCTCTATATTCAAGTCACCAAGTATTGTTCCCTCGTTTGGGCCAGAGTGTCCCACTATTCTACTAAAAATATCTATGAAACGCTGTACCTCTGATTTTGGTGGATGATAAATCCCAATAATTTTCTGTTTCACTGTGCCCTTTCCGTAATCTTTGATATGGAGGTCAGTGCCTGTCACTTCAGTCAAGCCTTCATTATTATACAGATCTAGATGGTTTAATTTATTTACTTTGAGCTGCTCTCTAACAAATACTGCTACACCTCCACCTTTAAGATGCTGTCTACAGTAGCTATTCCCTAGGAAATAGCCACCTAGTTTACGGTAAATAATGTCCTCAGATTTCAGTCCATGCTCGGTTAACTCAACTACATTTAAAAAAGTCTGCAAAACATTGAGCTTATTTCTAAGATATTGTATATTTAAGTGCATGAGCCTTAATGGTACTTTTAGTTTGTCACTTTGAATTTCCTCCTGTTCTGGGTTGTTTATATTGGACCAAATCCGATTGGAGTTGGCCCTTTCCAGTAGTTTCCCTGCGTGTTGGGATTTCTGTTTTCACAGCTGTTTTCACAAATTATTACGTCAGCGGCTTTGTTTATGTCTGATGCAAGTCTCTTTTTACCAGATAGATTTAAATGTTGACCATGCGTTGTGAAACTAGTGTTTTCGTAGCTGTTGACGTCAAGAAGTCTTACGTTTTTTAACTTGGATCAGAAATGTTGTAATTTTTGATTTGTTCGTCGAATTTTGCTATTTACACAAGACCAGTCTGCCAGATCAAATCTCAGAGGTAAATTCGCTAATATCACATTTGTAGTCGATAGCAACTGCAAGATAACGACAGATTTCTTATAAATGCACTGGCCTCGTTGCAGTAAACATTGTTTGACCCCACTATAAGAAAAAAAATGGGTACTCAGAGTGGCAGATTCAACGTGCTCTCCGCCCAACCACTACAGCACAACCTATGGAGATGGATGAAATCACGAGGGAGGAGGTAGGCCCTGCATTTATTCCATATACAGGCGCACTCTCGGGGAAAATCGCCCGCATTTTGAAGAAACACCAGGTCGGAACTGTGTTTTGTCCTCCGAATAAAACTCATGCACTGGTGGGGAGTGCCAAAGATGACCTCGTTTTGAGGAAGGCTGGCGTGTACCAGGTTCTGTGTCAATGTGGCAAGTCGTATATTGGTCAGACGATGCGTACCGTCGAGGATCGATGCCATTTACACCAGAGGCACACTCGACTCATGTATCCGAGCAAGTCGGCGGATGCTGGACATTGTTTGTCGGAAAATCACGCTATGGAGTACGAATGCACGAGGATTCTGGTACAGACGTGGAGATACTGGGACAGCATTGTTAGAGAGGCCATCGAAATTCGCACCAGTGACAACCTCATAAACCGTGACTGTGGCTATAATCTTAGCAAGGCTTGGGAACCAGCGATTGCGCTAATCAAGAGTAAATCGAGCAAACGTATAGTTGCGACGACCACGGCGGACAGAGCCATCACACCGATGTCATCTCAGACGCCGTCGCAATCTGTTCCACCGCGCGACCGTGGCGCGGACGGTGGAGGGAGCACGCCGCGGGTGGAGGGTATTTAAATTGGCCACCGCCGCGACCGAAGCCAGTTTCCCTAAGCAGCCATAGCGTACGTGTCTCCGTATCGGCACGTTCACAGGAGCTCAGTCCGTCAGTTCACCTGATGATGGCAACATGTATGATCGCCGAAATATTGTGCCCGTTGGACACTGTAGACCGGCAGTACACCTGTGGATATTTTGCTCATAAAAATAGTTCTGAAGAGAAGGTGGAGGATATGCTGAGTGAAGATCAGTTTGGCTTCAGAAGGGGATTGGGAACAAGAGAGGCAATTCTGACACTGAGACTTGTTATCGAAAAGCAATTACAGAAAAATAAACCAACTTATATTGCCTTTGTAGACATGGAAAAGGCATTTGATAACGTTATCTGGCAAGAGATGTTCAGAGTGCTGAGGAAAAGTGGAATAAAGTACAAAGACATCTGTGTGATACTCAGCTTCTATAAGAATGAGGTGGCAGTGATTAGGAATTGTCACCATGAACAAGAAGCAAATATTAGAAAAGGGGTAAGGCAAGGATGTGCTCTCTCTCCTCTTATATTCAATGCCTACATCCAGGAAGATATAGACCAAGTTCGAGAAACTACTGAGGTGGGGATCAAAATTAATGGACAGAAGATAGACATGCTATGTTATGCAGATGACATTGCTGTAGTCACGGAGACAAAAGAAGATCTAGAGGAAGTCCTCAGAACAATGGAAAAAATTCTATGCTATCAGTATGGAATGAGAATAAACAAGAAAAAGACTGAAGTGATGGTATGCAGTACAGGAGCAGAATATGAACCTTTGAGAATGAGAATTGGAAGAGAGGAGCTGGAAGCGATAGTGGAATTTACTTACCTGGGAAGCAAAATCACAAGAGATGGTAGAAGCCGGAAATAAATTGTGACCAGAATACAAAAGGCCAAAATTGCATTTAATCGGAGAAGGAACTTACCAGCAACAACATCAGTCTGAAAATAAGGAAACGTATCATGAAAGGTGTCGTTTGGAGTGTGACCCTATACGGATGTGAAACTTGGATGATTGGAAGAGAAGAGAGAAGACGGCTAGAGGCCCTGGAGATGTGGTGCTATAGAAGGATGATGAAGATCAGCTGGAGAGACAAAGTAACAAATGAAGAGGTGCTTAGAAGAATACAGGAAACCAGATCTCTGTGGAGGCACATCCAAACAAGAAGAGACAAACTAGTAGGGCACATCCTACGACACAACAACATCATTGGAACAATAGCAAAAGGAGCTATTGAGGGGAGGAATTGAAGGGGGCGACCAAGGATATCATACATGCAACAGATCATGAATGACATTGGATGTAAGACATACGTGGAAATGAAGAGAAAGGCAGACAGAAGAGAGGAATGGCGCTCTGCTACAAACCAACCTCAGGGTTGAACACTAAAAGAAGAACTGTTAGCTAGGAGACATGTTTTTTTGGCCAGGGATTGATGGCAGGATTATCCATTTTATCGTGCTTGTGAACAATTTGACTGTCAAAAGGTAGCTTTTGGATCATCTCCATGCCCTAGGCCTGCTCCACACTCGCTATGTAAATGTGTTCATGTAGACTTTGCGTGTCCCATCTTGAATTCCTATTGGCTTTTGGTTGTGGACGCATTTTCCTGGTTTTCTTACATTCTCCGGTGTGCATCGACATCAGTCAAGGACAATTCGTACACTTTTCAGGGATTTTGCGTTGAAGGGTTGCCTTATACCTTAGTTTCCAAAATGGGACCCATTTCATTTCTCACACCTTTCAATTGTTTTGTTCCCATCATGTCATTCATCACAATATGGCTCCGCGATTCCACCCTCAGTCAGATAGTTAGGTAGAATGACTAGTGCGAACGGTGGAGTCTCAAATGAAAAATTTTGCTGTGGGTTCCTTCCTGGATGACGCCCTTCTCTGTTTGCTGAACACCTGTCACTTCACGTCTGTGAGGGAGCAGAGCCTGGCCGACAGCCACTTACGTTCCTCCACCTTCTACGGACTGCATCGCACCTGTCGTGCTCGGGTCCGTCTGGCCACTCTGTGCCAGATTGCCGGTGTGGGCACGAGGGTTCGGTTGCTGGCCCAAGTGGATACCAGCCACCATTGTCCACCAGTGCCTTCGCAATATCCGTACGGCCGACAGGCCGGTAGTGCACCACTTCGGTGTGTCGTGCCTCCACTCTCTGCCAGAAGCTACGTGCTCACGAGTGTGGCCCCTGTCGTCGCAGTCCGCCCCACTGTCCTGTGCCACGAGCCATCTGTTGCCGACTGTGGAGGAGCACCTGTTCCTTTGGCTGCCTTCTTCACGAGGAGCACCACGGGGTTCCAGCTCTGTCTTCTCCACACCGGGACCTGCCTGCTGACGATGACGATGCAGAGATGGCGCCGGCACCCTCCTCTCCGGCACTGTCATCAGGTGTCACGCGGACCCACCGGCACCATGCGTGACCACGTCTCTGCACTTTCTGGCCCTCTGCTCTGGTGCCTGCCTAGCACGTCATCTGGCTCTCTCCCCTGTCAATGGCTGCCACCGCTGTGGATTTGACGGACGTGTGTCTCGCCAGGCCACCGGCATCTCTTCCGTCGACCGGGCACCCGCTTCTCGTGAGGGAGAGGTGTGCCGTATCCTGTTACTAGTGCACGTGAGAGCGAGTGCACCGAGTGTGGGTTACTGCTCGTACCACCCGCCAACTGTATCAGTGCGAGCTGGCCACTAGAGGCCACCAGTAGAAGGCGTGCACACGGATCGGTCTCCTCCACTCCGTCTCCCGACGGCCCGTGCCTACGTATGTGCGGAACATTGCCGATTGAATCTCTTGTCGTATTTCTAGTCTATATCGCGCACACCAGCATTCTGCATCTTGTGGAGTCCCAATGTTCAGTTGTTGTGAATAAAGTTATAGTTATGTGACTTGGATCGGCTTTGTGTATTATTTGGGATTTTTCGCTGTATGTTCATTCTATGAAAGGAGAGACTGTATATTTCTCCTTAAGTGCAACTAAAGTACATGGCATTTAAAAATGGATCACGTATTCCTATAGGAGGTAGTATTAGTTAAAACTAGAAGAAAAGTTCCTATAATTAGATGTTAGGTTTTACTAGTGATGAGTGATGCGTAGTAAGCAATGGTGTAGGTCATCACAAGGGATGGCATGATAAATTACCACAATACGCACATAAGGCAGTCGTGAATGTGAGGTATCAGGATTGCTTCAGTATCAGTGTATGGGCCGGAATTGTTGGTGATATATTCGAAGGACCTTATACATTACCAAACAGATTAACAGGTATCGCCAATTTCTGAGTGATGTATTATCGGCAGTGTTAGAGAATGTTACTGTCGTATGTTACAATTATGAATACAATTTACAGTATACATCACACATACAAAGTACAGGCTCACGGTTGAACTGAGTACGTGCAGGGTTGACTCGATGCTGCAAAAATACAGTTGGCCAAAACAAAGTTCGTGAAAGTCCAGGAAACATAGCCAATTGTCACATTAGTATACAAGTTTTTACACAGGCCTGATGCCAGTGGAAGGGACCACGCCAGGCAGGGGATCTTCGTTAAAGACAGTCACGGGGTCCAGCTACGTGACATGATGTGTGGTCCAGGAGCAAGGTGTATACTGATAGTGTCCCTTGGGGCGAACTCGAATTGATTATGGTGTCGTCTGGGATCGGGACCTCGAGTGATGGTCGATCTTCAGTAGCTACAGTAATTCTGTATTGCTGCCGAATTCGGCTACAGCATCTCCACCCCCCACCCCCCTCCTGTCCAACCAGGATGACATGTGCAATTGGCCTGATTTGTTGCATGTCGATCTCAGATGTGGGGAGAGAAGTGACGGATCTGAGAGGTTCTGCACATCTACGACATCACACCAATCAACTAGATTGTGTCAGATACGATGGGGTCTTTGTCATTTGTGGAATGCCAGTCAGCTTCTGCTGGTTCTGAAACAGATAGAGTTGTGAATGATAGAGCCCAGTTCGTATTCACTAGTTGTGGGGGTCCACTGCCGGTCAGAGATGACAGACCATCGGATCTCAGCTGCTGCATATCCAGCTGGAGCCACAGGTTATACGGTATGTCTGGAATTTCCAGAGGTGACCCCTGGAGGGACTAGGATGTTGCTCTTAGCAGTGATCTTATACACCAGGTTGCCTCGTGATTTCCAGGCCGATGCCAGAACACAGGTCAGACAGTGCCCGAACAATTGAGCCGATGCCACAGTGCCTGCCCGGCACTGGTTGCAGACGGCAGCCTAGGCTCGATGGCGGTCCGGCAGTGACAGCAGAGTGAGGACAGGCAGAGGTTGTCTGCTGGAAGCATCTCGGCTGATCTCTTCCCTACCATCAATGTGGTTTTGTACGTGGATAAAAACGATGTGAGGGCATCTTCTGATGGTGTGGATTTCGTTGTTGTTGTGGTCTTCACTCCAGAGGCTGGTTTGATGCAGCTCTCCATCCTACTCTATCCTGTACAAGCTTCATCATCTCCCAGTACCTACTGCAACCTACATCCTTCTGAATCTGTTTAGTGTATTCATCTCTTGGTCTCCCTCTACAATTTTTACCCTCCACGCTGCCCTCCAATACTAAATTGGTGATACCTCGGAATATGCTCTACCAACTGAACCTTTCTTCTAGTCAAGTTGTGCCACAAATTTCTCTTCTCTCCAATTCTATTCAATACCTCCTCATTAGTTATGTGATCTACCCATCTAATCTTCAGCATTCTTCTGTAGCACCACATTTCGAAGGCTTTATTCTCTTCTTGTCTAAACTATTTATCGTCCATGTTTCACTTCCATACATGGCTACACTCCATACAAATACTTTCAGAAACGACTTCCTGACACTTAAAGCTATACTCGATGTTAACAAATTTCTCTTCTTCAGAAAACGTTTTTCTTGCCATTGCCAGTCTACATTTTATATCCTCTCTACTTCGACCATCATCAGTTACTTTGCTCCCCAAATAGCAAAACTCATTTACTACTATAAGCGCCTCATTTCCTAATCTAATTCCTGCAGCATCACCTGATTTAATTCGACTACATTCCTTTATCCTCGTTTTGCTTTTGTTGCTGTTCATCATATATCCTCCTTTCAAGACACTGTCCAATCTGTTCAGCTGCTCTTCCAGGTCCTTTGCTGTCTCTGACAGAATTACAATGTCATCACCGAACCTCAAAGTTTTTATTTCTTCTCCATGGATTTTAATTCCTATTCCGAATTTTTCTTTTGTTTCCTTCATTGCTTGCTCAATATACAGATTGAATAACATCGGGGAGAGGCTACAACCCTGTCTCGCTCGCTTCCCAACCACTGCTTCCCTTTCATGCTCTTCAACTCTTACAACTGCCATCTGGTTTCTGTACAAATTGTAACTAGCCTTTCGCTCCCTTTATTTTACCCCTGCCACCTTCATAATTTGAAAGAGATTATTCCAGTCAACATTGTCAAAAGCTTTCTCTAAGTCTACAAATGCTAGAAACGTAAGTTAGCCTTTCCTTAATTTATTTTCTAAGATAAGTTGTAGGGTCAGTATTGCCTCACGTGTTCCAACATTTCTACGGAATCCAAACTGATCTTCCCTGAGGTCGGCTTCTACCAGTTTATCCATTCGTCTGTAAAGAATTCGCGGTAATATTTTGCAGCCTTGCTTTTAAACTGATAGTTCGGTAATTTTCACATCTGTCAACACCTGCTTTCTTTGGGATTGGAATTATTAAATTCTTCTTGAAGTCTGAGGGTATTTCGCCTGTCTCACACATCTTACTCACTAGAGTTTTGTTAGGTCTGGCTCTCCCAAGGCTGTCAGTAGTTCTAATGGAATGTTGTCTACTCCCGGGGCCTTGTTTCGACATAGGTCTTTCAGTGCTGTGTCCAACTCTTCACGCAGTATGATATCTCCTATTTCATGTTCATCTGCATTCGCTTCCATTTCTATAATATTGTCCTCAAGAACATCACCATTGTATAGACCCTCTATATACTCCTTCCACCTTTCTGCTTTGCCTTCTTTTCTTAGAACTGGGTTCCATCAAAGCTCTTGATATTCAGGCATTTGATCATATGGGTAATTATTCCAACTAATTCCTTTTTGCATTTTTTAATTATAATACTACTCAGTCCATCCCAGCCAGATGAGGTCTTATTCTTTAAGTTATTTATTATTTTTCCTATTTCCTCCACACTCACTTCCGTAAATTCAAAAGCAATTTCCAGCCTAGGGTAAAGCTTTACCATCCGAGTCAGATCTGTGTTATTAACTGGATGCATTTGTTCTCTAGCCAACCCTGCTTAGCCATTTTGCACTTCCTGTCGATCTCATTTTTGAGACATTTGTATTCCTTTTTGCCTGCTTCATTTACCATATTTTTATATTTTCTCCTTTCATCAATTAAATTCAGTATCTCTTCTGTTACCCAAGGATTCCTATTAGTCCTTGTCTTTTTACCTACTTGATCCTCTGCTGCCTTCACTTAAAGCTACACATTCTTCTTCTATTGTGTTTCTTTCCCCCATTCTTGTCAATCATTCCCTAATGCTCTCCCTGAAGCTCTCTACAACCTCTGGTTCTTTCAGTTTATCCAGGTCCCATCTCCTCAAATTCCCACCTTTTTACAGTTTCTTCAGTTTTAATCTACAGTTCATAACCAATAGATTGTGGTCAGAGTCCACATCTGCCCCTGAAATGTCTTACAATTTAAAACCTGGTTTATGATTCTTGAACCAAGTGTTGGCTATAATTAAGTTCTGTGCAAAATTCTACCTACTACGTTTCCTTCTCTTCCTTTTCCTACTATCGAGTTCCACTCACCCATTACTATTAAATTTTCGTCTCCCTTCACTATCTGAATAATTTCTTTTATCCCATCATACATTTCATCAATCTCTTCGTCATCTGCGGAGCTAGTTGGCATATAAACTTGTACTGCTGTGGCATGTGTGGGCTTCATATCTATCTTGGCCACATTCTCCATGATGTTTGTAGTAGCTTACCCGCATTCCTATTTTCCTATTCATTGTTAAACCTACTCCAGCATTACCACTATTTCATTTTGTGTTTATAACCCTGTATTCACCTGACCAGAAGTCTTGTTCCTCCTGCCACAGAACTTCACTAAGTCCCACTATATCTAACTTTAACCTATCCACTTCCCTTTTTAAATTTTCTAACCTACCTGACCGATTGAGGGATTTGACATTCCACGCTCTGATCTGTAGAACGCCAGTTTTCTTTCTGCTGATAACATCATCAACTGAGTAGTTCCTGCTCCGAGATACGAATGGGGGACTAGTTTACCTCCGGGATATTTTACCCAAGAGGACGTCATCATCATTTAACCATACAGTAAAGCTGCATGCCCTCAGGAAAAATTACGGCTGTAGTTTCCCCTTGCTTTCAGCTGTTCGCAGTACAAGCACAGCAAGGCCATTTTGGTTAGTGTTACAAGGCCAGAGCATCCAGTCATCGAGACTGTTGCCCCTGCAACTACTGAAAAGGCTGTTGCCCCTCTTCAGGAACCACACGTTTGTCTCGCCTCTCAACAGATACCCCTCCGTTGTGGTTGCACCTATGGTCCGGCAAGCCGGCCGAAGTGGCCGTGCGGTTAAAGGCGCTGCAGTCTGGAACCGCAAGACCGCTACGGTCGCAGGTTCGAATCCTGCCTCGGGCATGGATGTTTGTGATGTCCTTAGGTTAGTTAGGTTTAACTAGTTCTAAGTTCTAGGGGACTAATGACCTCAGCAGTTGAGTCCCATAGTGCTCAGAGCCATTTATGGTCCGGCAAGCCTCCCCACCGATGGCAAGGTCCACGGTTCACGGGGGAGGGAATTTCGTTATTTTCCCCATTTTCTCCTTGAAAGTGCACACTGACCTTTCCACCTCTCCATTACATTAGAAGTGGAGTGGTGCCACTAGAAGGTGTTGTACCCCTTGCTGCTTACAGAATTTTGAAAACTGAGTTGTCTGTTATCCGAGGCAGTGACCTTCGGAGGGCCCTCAGTGCACAAAAATTTGCAAAAAGTTATGTGAATACATGATGTCTGTTCTTTTAAACATGTCTGAAATAGCAGACACCACACGGAATCCTCACTTGTGATAAATTATATGTAAATTGAAGTTGGAGTGGGGAGAAAGGGAAGGAAAGGGAATGGAATGGATTGGATTATCGATGTCAGCTGTATCGGTACATTACGTGGAATCAGCTTAGATGAGTGAAAATGTGTGCCGGACTGGTATTTGAAGCCAGGACATTCTTCTTACTAAGCAGTTGCATTAACCACTGTGCCACCTGGAACACGATGTTTGGCACAACTGCATGGACTATCTTGGCGAACCCTCACCCTCATCTAGCACCACATATCTATAGCACCTGTCCACGTCCTCCGTGCTCGCTACGCAGAGATTCTCGCAGGAAGTCGAGCATATTTTTTCATATGCACTGAAGAAGGTGGATTAATTGCCCGTCAGTTATATTTTCACTCGTCACCACTGATTCCACATAATGTCTCGATGCAGCTGACGTCCCTTCTCTCCCTGCCCCCCTCCCCCACCCCTCCACCTTCAATTCACATATTTAATAAAAGACCTCGATCACGTTTGCTGTTGTCATTGGACCCGTGGCTCTGAGACATGGTAGCGCTTGTAAAGTTAACAATAATTTTATGGGTTAACCAGTTTTCAGATTTATTAAAGGTTCTATGCTGCGCATGCTGTGAAGTGACATAGGTACGTATCCCAGTTGTCATCGCCATCTGTAAATAATGGAAATGATGCAATTGCCGTTTCTCGTTTCTGATAGACAACACTTCTATTTCCTGCTGTAGTAAGGCCAATTGCTGTTCACGTTTTTCCAGTTGTCGGTTTTGTTGCGGCTGTGCCCTCATTTGGTGTTTTGTGGTTCCTGGCTGGACGAGGAGAGGGTGGTACGATAGGTGGGTGGTCGGTTTCCCCTCACCACAACACAAAAAACACACGTAGTTAAAATACACTTTATTCAGGAACCAATGGAATACTTAACTTCAGTGATGTCCAGTCTGAGGTTCTAAGGTTAACAGCAATCAAATAACATGTACTAATTCTCGAATCTTGTCCGTGTCCGTATCACAGCTATATACAATGACTAATGCTCCCTCACAGCTAGCTGAGGTCTGAGGCAATGACTGTCACTGTGGAAGACTAGAGCACTGTGTAACATATTGAGGTGCAATGTGAGCTGAGTCCCGATGTGACATACTGAGATTGAGACAGCTCAGTTGGCTTCGGTAGCAGTGGCCTGTATGCACGCTGCCCTGGGGGCATCATCGATGCGTAGCCTGAGGGCGCACTTAGTTCTGCACCTGCTATAGAATGTTTCCTAGTGCTAACCAGTGTGCTAGCAAAGGTGTAAGCCATCACAGGTTTTGTTCCCGTTGCGAGACCAGTAGTTATTAGTCGAGCTGCTGCTGCTGTTTCTGCTGTTGTAGAAGCCACTGTCTCATAAATTCCAAATACGCTTCACTTGATTTTCAGTGTACTCATTGCCACTGGCGTAAACTGGAGACTTCTGGACCTGTCTGAAGAAATCGTGTTCATTTCATTACATGAATGTGTTTGTTGTTGTTGTGGTCTTCAGTCCATAAATTGATTTGATGCAGCTCTCCTTGCTACTCTACCCTGTGTAAGCCCCTTCTTCTCTGAGTAACTACTACAACCTACTACCTTCTGAGTCTGAGTACTGTATTCGTGTCTCGGTCTCCCTCTACCATGTTTACCCCACCCCACTTCCCTCTAGTGCTAAATTGGTGAATCCTTGATGTCTCAGAATATGTCGTACCGACTGATCCCTTCATCTAGTCAGATTGTGGAACAGATTTCGTTGCTCCCCAGTTCTATTCAGTACTTTCTCATTAGTTATGTGATCCACCCATCTAATCTTCGGCATTCTTTTGTAGCACCACATTTCAAACGCTCCTATTCTCTTCTTGTCTAAAATGTTTGCTGTCCATGTTTCACTTCCAAACGTGGCTGTACTCCATACAAATACTATGAGAAAAAATTTCCTGACACCTAATATATACTCTGTGGTAACAAATTTGTTGTCTTCAGAAATGCTTTTCTTGCCATTGCCGCTCTACATTTTATACCCTCTCTGCTTCGCGCAAATATCAGTCTACTTGAATCTACAACCCTAAAAATAATAAGATGACAGAGAAGAAAGAGACAAGCTACTTTATCACCATCACGCTCTACCTTTAGTTTGTTTAACTATCAATGACGTAGTGCTTATGTTTTTCAGTGAATCGACTCCTTCATTTCTAAGTAATTCATAATTCTGAACCAGGTTGTTTCCTTTTTATTATATCTCCCACTCCTCTACCAGTAACCACCGGCATTTCGCTGTCATTTATTTGTTGAACATTTTTATCATTGTTATAAGTTAAAACTGGTAGTATATTCATAGATTGTAAACTTTCCTTTACAGACAATTTGGAACATCTGTTTTGAAAATCTTGTATAACTGTTTGTAACTTTCTTTTTACTGTGACTGTTGTAAGTCCTGATTGTGTTTATGCCTGTATTTAGTATTTGTGCTTTATCTAATAGTTTTCACTGTTCTTCAGGCTTCCAATTGGGAACGGAATGATTGCCGAGGCTCTTGTGAAGGGTAAAAAGAAAGAGTCTGTGGTGCAGTGTGCTCTTGAAGCTTGTCGTGTTTTGGATCGCTTCGGAATGTTACGCCAAGCTACTCACGGTAAAAAAACAAAAATTAATTTTTCTGGCTTTTGCTTTTTTCCCCCACAAACATGATAATATCCTTACAATAGAAATATTGTATTGTGTAACATGTATCATGTGCAAAATCAACATTTAAGTAATATGTTCATCTTCATCATCATATTGAATAACTTACAGTGTCTAGTAAAAATCAAGCAATGGAAAATCCAGGATGGAAAGTAACAATATTGTGAAAAGGAAAGTTGCTACTCGCCATATAGCAGAGACATGAGTTGCAGATAGGCACAAGAAAAAGACTATCACAAATAAAGCTTTCAGCCAGTTAGGCCATTGTCAAAAATAGATGACATACACACACTCATGCAAATGTAACTCACCACCACCTTTCTACCTTTTCCGCTACACCCCCCCCCCCCCCACCCCCCCCCCCCCCCCCCGCCCGCCCCAACCTCTTTCCAGCCCTCCATCTAACCTGCAACACTTCACTGTCCACCACCCCTATCCTACTAATTCTCCCCCTCCCCACCCCAGCCTCCTCCTTACCCTCACCCAGTCGCCTCTCCCATCGTGCACTGGTGCTGCTGCTCGCAGTGTGGTTTCAGCTCTCTGAGACTGCAGACGTGTGTGCAAGCTGTGTTTGCGTGAGTTCAGCATCTCCACTATATCATGAGTAGCCACTTTCCTTTTCGTAATATTGTTACAGTGTCTAGTGAAACTTATCAGAAACATAGAGACTTTTTTTCAGTTCCTGTAGTTTTTTTTTTTCCCACAGACTTTATTCACTTCTTTGTTCCTTCCATCTTTTACCTAATGTATTCACTGTTTCTGTTGTGCTTTCATTTCTTTGTTGTGTCTTTGAAAACCACTTTCACTTTTTTTCTCGTAATAATTTGTCCTCTGTTGAATGAAATGGAATTGCCATGTGAAGTATACATTTCACTTTCTGAAGATGTTTCTCAGCTATATATATATTTCCTATTGCCTTGATAAAAATATTGAAATGTGGTGATGATGTCCATTTCCATTTGTTCCTGCCTTCTGTTTTTACACTTATAATTTTTGGCACTATGGAGCAACCGTGCCTTTGAGTTGTTGTTGTTGTTGTTGTGTGTGTATGTGTGTGTGTGTGTGTGTGTGTGTGTGAGAGAGAGAGAGAGACCAATAACAAGGTTAGGCAGTTTTGAGATGTAGTAAAGCAGGTTTATAGCAATGATTTTACTGAAATATGAAATGTTCTGATGTTGCTGATACTCTAATATGCTGTTTCCACAAGGAGAAATTAGACTGTGTGAACCATCAGTTTCTGCAAACTGTGGAGTACAGATTTCCCATGCCATTTCTCCTAACACCCCCAATCTTCCAACCGTCCTCAAGAACCAGCCCCTTCGTCGCCAGAGCTTCGATTACTTATTGTCGTGCCCTGAAATGAGGGACATCCTAACCAAGATCCTCCCCACTCTTCCTAAAGTGGTGTTCTGTTGCCCAACCTCCACAACATCGTCGTCCATCCCTACGCCACTGCCGGCCAGAGTGGCCGAGCGGTTCTAGGTGCTGCAGTCTGGAACCGCGTGACCGCTACGGTCGCAGGTTCGAATCCTGCCTCGGGCACGGATGTGTGTGATGTCCTTAGGTTGGTTAGGTTTAAGTAGTTCTAAGTTCTAGGGGACTGATGACCTCAGAAGTTAAGTCCGTTAGTGCTCAGAGCCATTTTGAACCCTACGCCACTCCCAATCCCGATCCCAACACCGACCCCTTCCAACGTAGATCATCTCGCTGTGGAAGACCCAGGTGTGAGACCTGTCCAGTCCACCCACACAGCATTTCCTATTCATACCCTGTGATAGGCTTATGAAAACTGATAGGCTGGACCACATGTGGAAGCAGCCATTTCCAGCTCTGCTACAGTCATTGCACAGCTTTTTATATTGGTATCACTATCCTGGTGCTCCACCTAGTGGCATGCCCTGCATGCTTAAACCAGACAGTGCTCTTCTACCATGCTGTCCCTTCCCCTTCCCAACCCTCTCCAGACTGCTGCTTCTGTTCTATTGGACAGTTGTGTTCCAGTCCAAGCTGCTGGAGATGGCGGTCATGAGGTGTGCTTGCTTGTGTAAATGAATATGTGTGTGTGTGTGTGTGTGTGTGTGTGTGTGTGTGTGTGTGTGTGTTTGTACGTGTGTTTCCTTTTCTGAAGATGGCTATGGCCGAAAGCTAAATGTTTAACGGTTTTTGTGTTGTGCCTGTCTACAACTCAGTGTGTCGGTCTATCTTTTTCTTATATTGTTAAGTCAACAGACTTTATTGTTCATAGAAACATTTACCAAGGACAGTGCATTTAGAATAATTTGACAGGCTGGAACATTGCTCTCCAATGAACAATCATATACTTCTTCACATGCTCATGTATGAAACTGCCAATGTCTTATTAAATCATCCTGTGAGGCCATTCATCTGTGGCTGATAGGCAATTGTCATCCTGTGGTTGACATTGCAACATAAAATTCTCTCTGATACTAGTCTTGACTAGCAAACTTTTCAGTGATTCTTCACATGGGGTACTCTGTTCATCCAGGTGTTGTTTTCTAGAAGGAACATTGCAATTTCTGGAGCTTCAACAGTTGACACATCTTTGCTGGCAGCATAGCAGGTGTTGTAGTCAGTAAAGGCTGTTACCCGTTGATTTCCCATTTGTCAAGTAAGAGAACATCCCCAAGAGGTCGAATCCAGTTCAGTGGAATGGAGCTGCTGCAGGTGGAATTGGCAGCGCATGCCCCAGATGTAAATGGTGGAAAGTGCTTCCGTCACTGGCATTCCTTTCATTGGCTCACATAGTGTCTAGAGGTACCTGTGTCAGATCCTGTCTAGAGTCTTCACAAATGCCATGTGACCAGGTGTGGGAACAACATGGAAATACTTCATGTTAGCTGGCTGTAGATGGGCTTGGATGTCAAGCAATGATTTCCTCTTGTAAGATGTTATGTTTATTAACTGCAGTTCTCTTTTGGTCAGTTCCTACTTCCGCAAGGCTTCTGTAGTTTACAACATTGCTGAATCTCCCCCTGTTCAGTAGCAATGTTGTTTAATGCCGCAATTACTGAGATTGCGTCCGTACTGCTGTGTTCCACCAAAGGATTCCTTGTAAGACAGTTGGCATTTATGTGTCCACTTTAATATACCACTGTGATAATAGTCCTCTGAAGCCTCAGGCCCTTGTCGCCAGTCGGTGTGAAAGATCTTTCAGGTCAGTCAACCAGCATAGAGTATTGTGGTCGACAATGGCAGTGAATGATTTGCTAAATAAATAAGTCTGGAACTTGTTATGATGCAAACGACTGCAAGACATTCTTTTCCAATTGCAGAGTACTCTGGAGCTTAAGCCATCACATTTTCAGCTCCATTCTGAATTTGCTCTAGAACCACATTTTCACTCTGACCACTAGCATCAGTGTGAAATTCTGTCTCAGCATTGTTGTCATACAATGTTAGGACTGCAGAAGATGTTGGCACCTCTTTAAGGACAAGGAAAGATCTTTCTTGCACCTCGTTCCAGGAAAATTCGGTGTCACCCTAAGTAGTTTTTGCAAGAGAGATACCTTTGTGCAAAAGCCAGTAGTATGAGTACATTTCGAGAAAACATCTAATATCACAAGTGTGCCAAGGAGTCAGAAAATCTGTGATTGCTCTCATTTTCTCTATCTCTGGATGGACTCCATAGCACTCACTCGGTGCCCGAGATTTTTATTTCTTGTCTAGCCAAGAGACACTTTCCCCGATTCGTGTGGAGGCCGGCAGTCTGAACACACCACTTGACTAGGTTGTCAGTCAGCTTATATGCTCTTTAAATATCTCCAGAAAATGACAGTGTCATCCAGATAGCAAATTCATGTCATCATTTAAGGTGACAAGCCAGGTTGTGTCCATTGTACACGTGAAGGTTGCTGAAGAATTACACAGTCCAAATGACATTACTCGAAAACATAGGGGCTGTCAACAGTTATAGAGGCAGTCTTTTGTGGTCAGCTCCATCATCCTGGATTTGCCAGGAGCCTTTCTACGTGTCTGTAGTTGAGAAATACCTTACCCCTTTCAATAAGTTTAGAGGGTCACCAATGAATGGCAGTGGGGATGGAGGGTGAACATATTTTTCCATGATTTTGTTCAGTCATTGGTAGTCAGTGTAGATATGCAATGTGCCATCCTCCTCCTTCACAAGGACCGCAGGAGAGGATTAAGATTCATCCAAAGGTTCAGAGATGTCATCTTCTCAACTTCATTCCGTCTTATTCATCTTTCCACTGGTGACGTGCTGTGTGGACACTGGCTAACTGGTGGATGATCCCCAGTGTTGATACAGAGATTTACCATTGGTTGCTTGGTCTGTCTTTTTTTCCACTCCAGATTTGAAATCATCTGGAAACTGGCTCATAACAGCTAACGCTCATAAACGTTGTTCCTCAGTCAGGAAAGATTCTATTGACAGTTCAGTAGTAGTTTTCTCATCTCATTATTTGTAGTAGTAACAGAGCATGGTTTTTCATCTGTGGCCTAAGCTGTCATTACTGGATTGGTTTGGCTGTCTCTACACACCTACCTTTAGGAATGAATTCTGACTGCTTGTGACAGTTGGGGATACAAAGTTCTCTCTGACTAACTACATTGCTTATGGTAATTTCTAGCATGTAGATTTCTTTTGTGAGTATGAGTAGCTTTTTGCATTTGGCAAAAGATTCACAGTTTAACTGGGCATCTGAGTTGCTGACTGGAACTCATGTCATTGATGCCAGTGAGCAATGTCTTCAACGGCAGACAACGCTGAGAAAAATCATCATTATGTGTGCTTGCTGGAATAGCTTCTTCAGTTTTGTGCAGTGATCATCCACAGTCTGTAATTGCTTGTGATGCCTGCAAGAGGCCCCATCCAAGAGCAACATTATGACTACAGTCTGTTAAAACGACAGATTCTAAGGGCTGTTTTCCTCAATTGATATTTAAGCTGCTGGCAGGTGTGGCCGATCGGTTCGAGGCGCTTCAGTCTGGAACTGCGCGACAGCTACGGTCGCAAGTTCGAATCCTGGCTAGGTTTAAGTAGTTCTAAGTTCTAGGGGCTGATGACCTCAGATGTTAAGCCCCGTAGTGCTCAGAGCCATTTGACATTTAAGCTCCTAATATGTGATCCTGTAGGTTGGCCACATTTCTCATTTGCGACTTTCAGCACAATCATTTTTGTCTTGTGGAACATAATCGTCTTTACCTGATGGCAATAAACCATTCGACATTACAGAAAAGGAAGCCCCTGATCAACTAGTGCCCAGACAGAGAGATTCTGGTCA
This sequence comes from Schistocerca piceifrons, assembly GCF_021461385.2. Lineage (NCBI taxonomy): Eukaryota > Metazoa > Arthropoda > Insecta > Orthoptera > Acrididae > Schistocerca > Schistocerca piceifrons. The sequence continues at coordinate 16,943,191 of NC_060138.1, forward strand.
TATCTACAGTAAGACACATCAGCAGCAAGACACAACAGATACCTTCACTCTGTGATACAAGTAGAAATGTTACCAGTAATTGTGCCACCAAAGCAGACTTGCATCATGTTTTTCTGAAATCACTTCAGCAAATATGACAAAGTAAATATCCCAGAATTTGAATAAGAACAGCAGTCAACATGAGCACCTTAGGAGTAGATATCCTCAGTGTAGTGAAGCAACTGAACTCATTTAATAAAAGCAATTCTTCTGGTCAAGATTATTAACCAGTTAGATTGTTAGATTATGTTGCTGCAGACACCATACCTGAAGTTGCAAATCTAGTTGTGGAAGCTGTCAATCAAGTTACAAGTGAGGCCTGGATGAAAATGGGGAACAGCACTGTAAGTGTCAGTGGAAAATCATCCAAAAGCGAAATCATTGTGGAATAATGCATCAAATATTTAATTACACACCTGGGAGGGAACAATTCAAGCAGTGCTGAAGAACAACTATTCTAAATCAAATTCTGAAAGAGATGTAAGAGGTGTTTTCCCATTAGTGTAAGTACAACACACTCAGCAATTAAACAAGGGAGCCTACCACTGACCAACATCACAATGTGAGTACTTTCTTCATATTATGTATCTTAATATACTGGAATTATTGTCACTAATTATAGAACTAAATAATAATGCAAATACACTGATAAAAAATTGCACCACCAAAATTAATTAATGAAGAATAATGAAATTTTGAGAGTACATTTGTGTAGGTAACATATTTAAGTGATTACCATTGCAAGATCACAGGCTAATGTACGGACGAGATAAGCCATTGATAATGTGAAATGCTGGTATGTTAACAACTGGTGCAACCACCACAATGTCGAATGCAAGCACGCAAACATAGGTGCATTGCATTGTACAGATGCTGGATGTCAGTTTGTGGGATGGAGTTCAACGCCTGTTGCACTCGGTCGGTCAATACGGGAACGGTTGGTGCCGCTCGGCAATGACACTGGAGTTGTCGTACAGTGGTGTCCCTTATACGCTTCATCGGAGACAGATCCGGTGATCGAGTAGGCCGAGGTGACGTGTCGACATTCTGTAAAACGTGTCGGGTTACGACAGCAGTATGCGGGTGTGCGGCATCCTGTCGGAAAACACCCCTCGGAATGGTGCTCACGGACGGCAGTACACTGGGTTGAATCACCAGATTAACATACAGACTTGCAGTCAGGGTGTGTGGGATAACCACGACAGTGCTCCTGCCGTAATTCGAAATCGCATCCTGGATCTGTGTGTCTAGCAAGCAGACAGATCAGTTGCGGGCCCCCGACTGGCACCCTTCCGACCGACACACGGCCATTGTTATCAGAAAACGTGACAGAATTCGACCCCACCCTCCCACGAGTCCTCATCCTACACCACTAAAGTCGCAAATAGCAGTGGTTTGGGGTCAGTGTAGTTTAGGTTACGAGGTATCTGGCTCAGAGCTGTTCTCGGAGTAATTGATTTGTAACAGTTCACTGTGTCAGTGTGGTGCAACTGCTGCCAAGATTGCTGCCGCAGATGCAATGCGCCGCACCAGAGCTATACGCCAAACGCGACGATCTTTCCTCTCGGTAGTGCCACGTTGCCATCCAGAACCCAGTCATCTGGTGACCGCACATTTTCTCAACCACCTCTGCCGGCAATCGTTTACAGTGGCTACATTCCTGTCAAGTCTTTCTGCTGTATCGCAGAAGGGATGTCTAGCTTTTTGTAGCCCTATTACACAACATTGTTCAGACTCAGTGAAGTGTTAATGATTGCACCTTTGTTGCATTAAAGGCGATCTCATCTAAAATCAACTCACGACATTCAGTCTTGAAGGTAAATAATGTTAGTGACCATTACAGTGTGTACTTAAGGCAGACTTGAGATACGTTCTCATAGTGGCACTACCAGCACCACACTTAAGTGACTGGTGCGAAATTTGAATAGACATCATCTTTCAGATGTAGAAGCACACATATCAACGTTCGTTTATGGCATTTTGTTTCTTTCAAAGTATTTAACAAAGAAAGCAAAAACTATGATTCTTTGACGACTCACTTTCTTTTATATTGTTTGGTATAACAAACATCCTTATGATATTTCAGCATATTAGACGTTAAATAGCTCTTTCCAATTTTTGATTTTGGGGTATTACAACTAATAACTATAAACAAATTCAGGCTATCAAATACAGTCTGCATGCCGTTGAGCTGAAGAAAGTAGGAACCGAGCACAGGACGCTGTGTCGTGTCCAGGAACATTGCTGTCTGAACTGTCAATATCAATCATTCATCTAATAGACTATAGTCATGCAGACATATACATATATAAAAGACATCGTATTTACACCAGTGACTGTTACACTTCCTTTATTTCGTGACTGTGAATCCCAGGTATAAAAAGTTAATGTACATATATGTGTGTATGTGTATTTCAGAAGCTCTGAAGAAGGATTCATCCAAGGGTTAGCAGTGCTCTTAGTCTCATTTATGTACTTAACGAAGATGCGATGCCTCCACCACATCTATGTTGTTACTTTCTTTTCATTCACATTCTGAGCCTGATCTCAGTCAGTATCTCTTCATCAGTTATCCAGTCTACCCATATAAGCCTAAGCATTATTTCACAGCACTGTACTTCAAAAGCTGGTATTCTCTTCTATATCCTATTTTACTGTTTACCTTTATTTAAAATTAGACAGTGAATTCATAAATACCTTCTTTTCCTTCTCCCCTTCACAGAGTCAGATTACAGCCCTTTTCGTCTCCGGAGTCGGGTTACAGCCCTTTTCGTCTTCACTGAAGACTCTTGTTTCTGGGTCATCCTACATTTCTCATTCTTATAGGTTTATAATTGATTTCTTGTTTAGAAAATCTGCCTGCCTCCATTCCGGAAATCTGTTGTTTCCATTCTAATGTATCACTGCTCTACTTTTCAATTATGCAGCATATATTCAGTTCTTCTCTTACAATATTATTGCGATCTGTGATGCGTACTGTGTGAAGAAGACATTAGTGTTGTCGGCTGGCTTGCTGTGGGTCGCCAATTCGAGCCTGACCACCAGCAGTTATTTTTTTATTTAGTATTAGTCGTTTCTGGAAGGTTCTTGAAGTTTCTTGTGTTTGTACATCCTAGGATATTCGGCATTCATTATAGCAGCAGGTCCAGGAGATCAGTTTTGTTTGTATTCCGCCTATACGGTGGTGTTAGTAATAAACACGCTCTCGAGTGCTAAGCGTTGTACTTTATTGATGGCCCTGCTTTTACATTTGGACTTTATTCTGGTCACTACATGACATCGTTTTGTGGAGACACTCGGTACTTCAAAACATCTACATCAATGTGGCCCCAATTAGGCAGTTGTCTACATAGAAGTGAACCTACATAGACAGGAACCAGAATACAAGAAGTACCTCAGTCCAACTATTCACATATTCAGGAGACCAATGGATTCCAAACTAGTAGTAAGTCAGATGCACTTCTGGCATCCATCAGTGTTCTTTGGAGATGCAGATCAGGACTCGATTACACGGGTGAAAGGATTCGACTGAGTCACTAAGCACAACAGATGGGAAACAGATTGAAAACAACAAAGAGAAGCTTAATAGCTAAGACAAGTGCCAGGATGAAATGAAGAAAACATTCAGTGAATATCAGCAGCAAGTCCACTTAGTAGAGAAACAACTGAAGGGCGGGACCGAACATCATGGGGAAACAACGTAGTTGTGCATGTTGTTGTTGTGGTCTTCAGTCCTGAGACTGGTTTGATGCAGCTCTCCATGCTACTCTATCCTGTGCAAGCTTCTTCATCTCCCAGTACCTACTGCAACCTACATCCTTGTGCATACAGAATGTTTTAGCCTTAAGCCACACTGTGAATGCCAATATGACCAATATGACATAAGCTCACAAAATCTCACGCTTCAGAAAAGGAGTGGGGGAAGACATCTACCGAACTCTTCTGGTAAAGAACATCACAACAACACAGGAATTCAGCACGAGGTGCCAGCACATCAAGGAAATACAACACAAAAATAGGGCAAAAGATGTATGATGCCCTCCTGATTGTGATTCCGATGACAGTTATGTTATGGAAAACGACTGTGACCTCACCTCTCTCATTTATTAGGTCATAAGTGAAGAGAGACAGCATTTTATGGCAACCAGAACTGTTAGACCAAGTAAGCAAGAGGTAGCAGTCATGCATATTGATTACATATGTCAGGATGTGATAGAGAATGTTGAAGAAAATGTGTGTTGATCTTTAGCACCAATTTCCACCACCAGTTGAATGCAGCAGGAAGAATGGACTTGACCAACACGGACTTAAGCCGCAGCCTTCAAATGAGAACCCAGCATCCGACCGCTGCATGTACAACCAATTCCTCTGCCAAGTATAATGGTGGACAGAAGGACAGACATTTGGAGGACAGAAGACAATACGCCAGGATATTTCCACTGTGGATGCCCAGGACACGTTGTACACTACCACAGAGAGAGAGGAGGCAAGATTTGACAACGACCTTCTGTGGATGTCAGGATGTCTCATTGACATCTTTATTGTGGCCAACACAGTCTACAACTGCATCTACATCTATGTGACTACTTTGCAATTCACACATAGTGTTTGGTGGAGAGTTCACTGAACTGGCTTCAGACCACCTCTCTTTCATGCCATTTTTGAACAGTGTGAAAAATCAAACACACAATACTCCTGATGTGAGATCTTGTTTCTCTAATTTTATTATGATGATCGTTTCTACCTGTGTAGGTGAGTGCCAACAAAATATTTTTGCATTTGTAAGAGAAAGTTACTGATTGAAATTTTGTCAAAAAATCTCACTGCAGCAAAAAACACCTTTGTTTTTATGACTGCCACACCAATTCACAAACTACATCTGTGGCACTCTCCCTTCTGTTTCACGATAGTACACAGAAAACGCCCTTTCTTTGAACTTTTTGATATTCTCCATTTATTCTATTTGGTAAGGATACCATTACTTGCAGAGGATGGACAAGAATAGTGTAGGCAATCTCTTCAGTAGAGCTGTTGTATCCTCTAAGCGTTCTGCCAATAAAATGCAGTCTTTAGTTCAACTTAACCACAAAATTATGTATGCGATGGTTCCAAAGTAAGTTGCAATTATAATCCTGTGGCCTTTAGATTTGTGTAAGAGAAATTTAATGGATCCCTTTTAGTGCTCATGTGGATGAGGTCACATCTTGCATTTTTTAAAGTCAATTGCCCATTTACACCACACAGATGTCTTGTCTAAATCATTTTCACTTCATCTGATCTTCTGTTGCCTTTACTAGTGACAGTATCATCTGAAAACAATGTAACAAGGCTGCTGAGATTGTCTCCCAAGCCACCTATAGAAATTAGGAACAGCAGAGGGCCTTTAACACTACATTTTGGAAGGCCATAATTTATATAACTTCTGTTTTACTGTGTTATGACTTTCCATCAGTTACTACAAATTGTGACCTCTTTGACAGAAGAACATAAATCCAACTGCACAATTCAGACAATACTCCATAGGCATGCAGTGTGATTAAATGCCACTTGTGAGGAATGATGTCAAAAGCATTCTGGAATTCCAGAAACATGGATCTGTTTGAGATACACTGTCGACAGCCCTCTTTGCTTCATGTGAATAAAGAGCTAGTTGTGTTCCAAAAGAAAGATATTTCATGAATCTGTGCTAACTATACAGGGTGAGTAAAAAAGGACTATACATCTTTGGAAAGATATAGAAATTTATTGAGTTAACTTACAGAACTGGTAGGTGTATAATTTTGTAGCAAGCAACCTCAAGTGTGATTCACATACTGCGTCAGTACCCCGTTGTACCACCAGGGCTGCCACCGTAGTGCACAGTTAAAATGGCTACTTTCACTGGTGTGGAATTTCATGAAATGAATTCCGTAACAACAGTTTGGCATAAATTTCACACAGAATAAGCTAAAGAATCGCCAAGCGGGCCTACAATTTACTCTTGGCACAAGAACTTTGTTGAAATGAGTTGTTCACAGCAATATGATAAATCGGCAGGTTGCGCGCATGTTGATGATACGTTGAGGGAGCTTTGCCTGCAGTCCACAAAAAATGACACTATGTGCGTTTCATGACACTGGCATTCCACAATAGATTGTTTAGGGAGTACTGTGTGGACGTTTGTACTTGAAACCGTATGGCACAGCACATTAGTGATACAGATAAAGTTGCTCGTGGGGAATTCTGTCCAGAAATTTTCCATTGGATAAAGGACGACAGGACATTCCTGAATACAATAATCTTCAATGATGAGTCAACATTTTCTATCATTGGCATGGTGAAACCACAACTGCAGAATATGGAGCAGTGAAAATCCATATGCACCTCTAGAACATGTTTGTGACAGCCCCAAAGTTCATGTGTTTTGTGCCTGTAGTAAATTGAAAATGCACAGCCTTTTCTTCTTCATGGAGAAAACTGTCACACATCTGCTTGACTGTAGTCATTGATATAGTGATTGATATTGTCAGTTCAGACAGCATTGTTGCTGGACATGACTTACATCACCCTGTGCTCGTTTGCTACCATTCATTTTCTTTAGCAGAAAAAATGAAATCCTCAACAATGTGCAGATTGTATTTGTAAGCCTGAATTTGTTTACAGTTAATACTTGTAATACTGTCACAGAAGATGCTGAGTAGCACAGCCACCGTTGTGTAGTGGTTATGATACTAGACTGTTGCGTGGAGGGTCCTGAGTTCAAAACTCGCCTGAACTGTAAATTTTTTTTTTTTCTGTATTCAGTTTGAGTACATTCTAAAGTATCCACAAATGTCAAAAATCATTGTACTGGAATGTTCTGCAACGGTATAGATACTGTATGTGTTCTGGCCGGAGGCAGTTCATTGCGCGGTCTTGTATGTGCAAGTCAGTGTTTGTCATTCATCTAATTACACCTTCTTCTACGTGACATTATTCTGGTGGAGACGCTGGGTATTCGAACTTGTGATAGCGTACATTATTAACAACACAGTGGCTCCCATCAGGCCATGACAGAGCCGCCGTTTACTTGGCAAGAAACCCGACTTCGAGCAAATTCAACAGGTCGCAGTCTATCGGAGACAGAAGAAGAAGAAGAAGAAGAAGGCGTTGTGATGACAGCAACTGTGTGCCACCACATGAGACATCCTTCCAGGTTCTCAGGTGGCAATGGCCAAGAGCCAACCAAGTGGCTGAAGGTATATGAGTACACAGCCAGATTTAACAAATGGGATGGCACCGTGTGTTTGGCTAACGTATTTTTCTACTTGGAGGGCACTGCCATGCATTGGTATGAGAACAACAAGCAAAAGTTCACAAGCTGGGAGTATTCCAGGCAGAACTGCACAAGTATTTTGGCAACACACGGCGACAGAAGTGCAAGGCTGAAGATAAATTGAAGTGCAGGGCACAGTGTCCAGGAGAAACTACAGCATCCTACCTTCAAGACGTCTTGGAGCTGCGTAAAATAGTGGATCCTAGAATGAAGGAGGAAGATAAAGTTGCACATCTTATGAAGGGTGTTGCTGAGGACATGTCCAAGCCCTACTCCTGAAGGAGGTTTCGACAGCAGACGACTTGTTAAAATGATGCCAGTATATCGAGACAATGCATCAAAAAAGAATTACACGCAAGTAGTTTGAACGGTTTCCAAACGTTGTATCGATGTCTGTGATGGAGGAAGGAACTGATTTCACAAGTGTTCTTCATCAGATAGTGAGAGAGGAAGTTCAGAAGGCACTTGGATTGCATGGCGAGCAAAACTCCAAGACGCTTCAAGAGGTCATAACGGAGGAAGTGGAACATACATTGAACTGAATCTCTCGTCCTTCCCTTTAAAATGGTGAAAAAGTCGAAACCCAAGTGTAGTTACGTTCCTACAACGCCACATGAAGAAACTGATAGGGCACCAAGGAAGACTGACGTCTGGAGGACCCAGGGTAACCAACCAGTATGTTTCCACTGCGGACGATCGGGACATGCGCGCTATTGTCGAGAAAGGCGGCAGATATTTGATGACACCCGCGCCAGAAGACAGCAGACCAATCTTAGCCAACACCAACTCCAGGACAATGAAGATGACAAGAAGATGTGGGTGCAGGATGACGTAGGTCACCATCGCTGCAAGCTAGCTGCTGGAGAGGACACTCCCCAACATGCAGATCAAGGTCTCCATTGCTGTTTAGAAGCTCCAGCCTATCACCTAACTCCCACAACCTGGAAAACTAAAGGGTGCGACGTTCCTTGGAGGTGAGGCTGCTGAAGAGAAAACTCCTCTGCCGTTGATCACTACAAAAATGATAGGAAACTACGTTGATATCCTCATGGATGGCCGGACAGCCCAAGCTCTTGTGGACTCTGGAGAAGTACCGTTGCCAGTTGCAGAAAACTATATTTGTCGACAACAAAACATCTCTGCTGATGGTGGCTAATGGGAAATATGTAAAACCTATAGGAAGTGTGTCATTCGTGTGGGTATAAGTGGCCGTACATAGCCCTTAGAATTCATCGTCTTACAAGAGTGTAGTCATGACGTCATTCTTGGATGGGACTTCTTGAAAGCTTCTCAATTATAGAGTGCGGTCGCTCGAATGTTATGCTAGATGAGATGAGATACTGTGGACATTAAGATGCACATCTGAGTGTGTGGAGACTATGTGTGCTGGGTGACATGATCATTCCTGCAGTCAGCGCTAGAAAGGTAATTGTCATGTATCATGCCATGCATCAACCCATGGATCTTGTAGTGGAACGTAAGAGAAGCATACCACTGAAGAATAACTTGGTCATCCCAGCATATGTCATCTCATTTAAGAACAGATTCAGTTAATTGTGGATAGTTAACTGTCGCTGAGGGCCGCAGATCCTTCCAAGACACTTGTGTGTAGCAAACACTGAGCCATTAATTGCCGATCAGCTGAGTGTCATAGAAACCTCCCATGCCGAGTCTGTGTGCGAAATTTGCACAACCACTACAAGGCAAGATCTAGCTCGACTATCACCATATCTCACTAAGGAACAACAGAAGAAGCTACTTGCATTCTTCAAGAGTTCTCTGAATGCTTCAGTGCTTCAATACACTGGTGAAGAGCAAATTAGACAAATCAATGGTGAAGCACCGGATTAGCACTGGAGACGATCAATAAGCCAGAGAGCATACCGTGTGTCAGCAATGGAACGTCGAATAATTCGTGATGAGGTAGAGAAAATGATGATGAATGACATCATTCAGTCTCCGCAGAGCTCATGGTCGTCACCAGTTGTTCCTGTCGGGAAGATGGATGGCAGTTGACCCTTTTGTGTTGATTACAGAAAGCTTAATAAGATAACTAAAAAGGACATTTACCCTCTTCCACGAATTGATGTTACACTAGATTGTCTGAAGGGGGCTAAATTTTTCTCAACATGGACATGTACTCGGAATACTGGTAAATTGAGGTAGATGACGCTGATTGTGAGAAAACTGCATTCATTACCCCTGAGGGCCTGTATGAGTTTAAGGTAATGCCATTTGGTTTGTTTAATGCACCAGCAACTTTTGAACATATGATGGATAATCTTCTACGTCACCTGAAGTGGACGATGTGTCTTTGTTATTTAGATGACATTATAGTGTTCTCCGAGACATTTCATAAACATATAAAAAGACTGAGGGTCATTCTTAAGTGTCTACAACAAGGCAGACTGAAACTCAATCCAAGAAAGTGTCTCTTTGGAGCAAAAGAAATCAAAATACTTGGACACTTTGTGTCAAATGAAGATGTGCGGCCAGAGATCTGTAACGGAATTTCCTAATTCTAAAAGTATTAGTGATGTGAGAAGCTTCCTTGGATTATGTTATTACCGTCATTTTATCAAACAGTTTTGCATCAAAGCCCAGCCACTCCAAGAGTTGTTAAAGGCTGATGCTAAATTTTTCTGGGGTGGTGCTCAACAAGATTCTTTTGATGTGCTGCGAAAAGCTGTGACAGCTGACCCTGTACTTGGTCTGTATGAACTACACACAGATGCCAGTGGGTATGGGGTCAGTGTAGATCTGGTCTAAATTTCCGATGGAAAAGAGAATGTTATAGCCTATGTTTCTAGGACACTGACAAAAGCTGGGAGAAACTACTCAACTACAGAGAGAGAATGTCTTGCTGTGATCTGGGCCATGTGCAAATTTCAACAGTATCTCCACGGAAGGTCATTCATAGTTGTTCCAGATGATCATTCACTTTGTTGGTTAAAAGGTCTTAAGGATCCAACAGGATGTCTCGCCAAGTGGGCACTACGTCTTCAAGAGTATGACATCACCAAGATGCCTACTGCCTCTCAAGAAACCCTGTGCAAGACCATCAAGACTTTCATGAAGATAGTGACTGTCTCGCTGCACTCCAGGATCTCTCTGCTAAGCAGAAGAATGACACAAAGATATCTCACATTATGCTTGCCTTAAATCGGTCAGAGGATGTGAAAGGACAATTTAAGTTAGTCAATGGATTACTTAGCAAGAAAAACTTTGATCTGTTTTGAAAGAAGCGGCTACCAGTGATTCCTAAACACATGCACTTAGATGTTCTACTGAAATTCCATGACACACCTGAGGCCAGACATTTAGGATTTATTAAGACATATGATGGGATCCGCAAGAGATTTTTCTGGCCAGTTTTATTTAGGAGTGTCCATCACTATGTGTTGCACTGTCAAGAGTGCCAGAGGAGAAAGGCAACTCCTCAAAAACCACCTGGCCGACTCACACCAATTCCACCAGTCGAAATGCTTTTCCAGCGTGTTGGGGTTGACCTCTTCAGACAATTTCCAACGTCTGCCAGTGGCAATAGATGTATTACTGTTTGCACCAATTATCTGACATGTATGCCATTACAAAAGCTGTGAAAACAGCTGAAGCATTCAAGGTAGCCAAATTCATTCCTCACATGATGACTGCCTACCACAGGCTTACCGAACGCCTTAATAAGACCTTGGCTGATATGCTATCAGTGTTCGTCAATATTGAGCAGAGCAACTGGGACGAGATGCTACCTTTCGTGACGTTTGCCTATAACACCGTCAAACAAGAGACCACAGGATTTATACCATTTTTCCTGATGCATGGGCGTGAGGCAACTACGACGATGGACACTGTGTTTCCATTACATCCTGATGACGTGGACGACAACTACATCGGCCAGGTATTAACCAGAGCAGAGGAAGCTCGGCAGTAAACAGGACTCGGCACACTGCAGGATCAAGAAAACGATCGCCGAAGGTATGATGCTGTTCAGAAGGTCGGTCTCTCTGAGAGGCTCCTCAGACACTACTTTGGACCTTATAAGGTTGTAAAACAGTTGTCCGATGTTACTTAGGAAGTTGAAGATTTCAAACCCAACAAGATGACAAAAGATCAGAAATGCAGTCCATGTCCTTCGAATGAAGCCCTATAAGGATCCTGCAACACAGAGTAAATTCGAAGCTCCAGCGACAGGCAACAAGCGGAAGGGTGACGAAGAGCATAGCGGCAAAAGTTCTAAGAAGATCACAGCCAGGGTGAACATCAGTCATCGGGAGTCTGACGGTGCAGGACCGATGACTCGTTCGCGGACTAGGAGGACGTAACACTGAGGCACTGTTTTCTTAAGGAGGGAGCAATGTCGCAGCAGAAGCTGAGTAGCTCAGTCGCCGTAATATAGGCGTTATAATCCTAGAGTGTCGTGTGGAGGGTCTGAGTTCAAAACTCACCAACACTGTAAAATTTTAATTTCTATATTCGATTCCAGTACCTTCTAGAAGTATCCACAAATGTCAAGAATCATTGTACTGGAATGTTTTGTAACTGTATGAATACCGTATGCGTTCTGGCTGGAGGCAGTTCGCTTGGTACTTTTGTATATGCAAGTGCTGAATAAACCTTTGTTAAGTGAAGTTAGTGTTCATCATTCATCTAATTACACCTTCTTCTACGTGATAATATATAAAATCAAAAACTGAAAAGAGCTATTTAGTGTCTAATATGTTGAAATATCATTCCTGACAATAGATGTGAAAACTATTTTTGCAAGCCGTCAAACACTCACAGTTTTTGTTTTCATTGTTAAATACACTGACAGAAAGAAGGAGTTGTGCAACATACACAAAACTTGATATTTGTGCTTCTACATCTGAAAGATGATGTCTATTCAAATTTCGCACAAGTCACTTAAGTGTGGTGCTGGTAGTGCCACTATGAGAACGTATCTCAAGTCTGCCTTAAGTACACACTGTAATGGTCACTAACATTATTTACCTTCAAGACTGAATGTCGTGAGTTGATTTTAGATGAGATCGCCTTTAATGCAACAAAGGTGCAATCATTAACACTTCACTGAGTCTGAACAATGTTGTGTAATAGGGCTACAAAAAGCTAGACATCCCTTCTGCGATACAGCAGAAAGACTTGACAGGAATGTAGCCACTGTAAACGATTGCCGGCAGAGGTGGTTGAGAAAATGTGCGGTCACCAGATGACTGGGTTCTGGATGGCAACGTGGCACTACCGAGAGGAAAGATCGTCGCGTTTGGCGTATAGCTCTGGTGCGGCGCATTGCATCTGCGGCAGCAATCTTGGCAGCAGTTGCACCACACTGACACAGTGAACTGTTACAAATCAATTACTCCGAGAACAGCTCTGAGCCAGATACCTCGTAACCTAAACTACACTGACCCCAAACCACTGCTATTTGCGACTTTAGTGGTGTAGGATGAGGACTCGTGGGAGGGTGGGGTCGAATTCTGTCACGTTTTCTGATAACAATGGCCGTGTGTCGGTCGGAAGGGTGCCAGTCGGGGGCCCGCAACTGATCTGTCTGCTTGCTAGACACACAGATCCAGGATGCGATTTCGAATTACGGCAGGAGCACTGTCGTGGTTATCCCACACACCCTGACTGCAAGTCTGTATGTTAATCTGGTGATTCAACCCAGTGTACTGCCGTCCGTGAGCACCATTCCAAGGGGTGTTTTCCGACAGGATGCCGCACACCCGCATACTGCTGTCGTAACCCGACACGTTTTACAGAATGTCGACACGTCACCTCGGCCTACTCGATCACCGGATCTGTCTCCGATGAAGCGTATAAGGGACACCACTGTACGACAACTCCAGTGTCATTGCCGAGCGGCACTAACCGTTCCCGTATTGACCGACCGAGTGCAACAGGCGTGGAACTCCATCCCACAAACTGACATCCAGCATCTGTACAATGCAATGCACCTATGTTTGCGTGCTTGCATTCGACATTGTGGTGGTTGCACCAGTTGTTAACATACCAGCATTTCACATTATCAATGGCTTATCTCGTCCGTACATTAGCCTGTGATCTTGCAATGGTAATCACTTAAATATGTTACCTACACAAATGTACTCTCAAAATTTCATTATTCTTCATTAATTAATTTTGGTGGTGCAATTTTTTTATCAGTGTATTTGCATTATTATTTAGTTCTATAATTAGTGACAATAATTCCAGTATATTAAGATACATAATATGAAGAAAGTACTCACATTGTGATGTTGGTCAGTGGTAGGCTCCCTTGTTTAATTGCTGAGTGTGTTGTACTTACACTAATGGGAAAACACCTCTTACATGACTTTCAGAATGTGATTTAGAATAGTCTTCTTCAGCGCTGTTTGATGTGTTCCCTCCCAGGTGTGTTGATTGATAGCTTCCACAGATAGATTTGCAACATCAGAAATGTTGTTTGCAGCAACATAATTTTTTATGTGTGCCCTTTCTCCTCCAGTGGCAGTTCAGTGTCAATGTTATGGGTGAAGCTGAACGATTTCATACCCATCCTTTAAGCAAGCTCATCATTTCTTCATGTTGGAAATTATAGTTACTTTTGTGCCACGACTTTGAGCAATTCATCGTTCTTCAACTCTTCTCTGAGTCCCACTTCCCGTCTTGTCAGACACTGAATAATATTGTCCCCCTTTTTTTCCCCCTCTCTCCCACTTTTTTTTTAAATGCGAAAATTGGGGTTTTATCGAGAACAAGGGAACTGAAAAACTACACTGTTTATCTCTTCATGATAATCACTTTTGTTTTTAGAATGAAACAGCAACAGGCAGTTTTGCAGAAAACAGTCTGATATACCTGCATTTAAAACAATAATTCGCCCTCCTTTTCCATCAGGCACTGCCATAGTCCGTCGATCATTCCATCACTCCAGCCTCTATGTAACGAGTGGCTGGCATTAATCCAACTTTCATCTAGACACACTATACTTTCAAATGTCTCATTCATTATCTTGTACAGAAATCTTTACTGTCACGTAATATCCTATAATATATCGTATGATGCCTGCTGTTGGCCAATTTTAAAATTATGGAGTTTGACCCAACGAATGCTAAAAGATCCCAAATCAGAAAGAAAACCAACAAAGCATATTTTTACTTTTACTTTTATAAAATATAAAATATGTGGTGCCTTAAGCATAAACATTTCGTGTCAAAGAATAGTCATTGTGAGGCAATACATTATGCTGTTGACAGTTGCTCTTTAAACTCATGTTATTACATGAAGCCTTATGAACTCTGTGTTGCATTAGTTGAACTTTTTTTCCACGAGCACTAATGAAGCTGCTACACCGGAAGTCATTTCTGAATAAGAAATAGAAGTTATTGTATCACAGGGGTGATAAATGCGTCAGTTGTACTGTATCGCAGCTGTACTTGTAGCCAGAATACAGTTGCAAATGAAAGAAAATTAAGTTTGGTCATTCTCACTAAGCAATACTGAAAAGAAAAGATTATTACTTTAAAATCTAGGCAACATGGTTGAGAAACTAGAGATACAACATCGTGCACGAAAATAAAATTAGTGCACAAGAATTGGTAAGAAAATATAAGAACCTTTGCACATCTTTAATAAAATACTCAGATTCCAAAATTGACTCAGGTATCAATTGTAATGATTTTTTCAACACTCCTCTAACTTTTTGAGGTCGTTGTCGTATCATTACCTATACTGATAATACAGTATAATCTGTCCTTTCCATTAAATGCTGAATAGCTGAAGCCTATGTCTTTGAGCACTGTACTCAATGAATATTTACTTATTTTAAAAAGATTGCATTTATGAAGTGACACAAGTAATCTATGGCCTGTGGGATGCAGTGGTAGCTTCCAGGTAATTTACTTAGGGTGCCGCTACTGAAAAATTGTAGTCTTTCATTTAAATCTGTAATTAGTAAACAAACATGCATAAGAAGAAATTTTTTTCTGAAACTTGAAAAAAATGCTAAAATAACAAATCCATTTCTTTCTTATTTCCTTTAACCTAAATTGTTACATTTCAAGCTCGATATTTTGTGTTTTAGTTTGTGCAAAAGTTCAATTTTTTCCACATTGAAAGAACTAGAAGTACATTTAGTCTTTCAGGATTCCTAGTGTTGCCTAGAAATGACTTTATTCGTCTCAATGTTGAAAAGCAGTGTTCTGCCTCTGATGTCACCATGGAAACTGCCAAGAGGATTTTTCACAGTTTTGTAATTTCAGTAAATACATTACCTAGATTGTTTTCTGAGATAAATAAACAAAGAGAGGAGGAGGAGGAGATGAAGAAAGAGAGAGAGAGGGGGGGAGGAGGAGACAGACAGATAGAGGTGAGAAGATGAGATGGAGAGACAGGAGGAGGAGGAGGAGGAGGTGTGTTGAAGCTACAAGGGAAAAGCTACTTCACATTAATCCATGAATTTTGGACCTACAGTAGAATACTTTTAGTTCACTTTCGAGCTTTTTGCTGTCAGTCATTATGTTTCAGTGATGAGTACTATCTCTTGTGTACATTGTTCATTCTTAAACCTACAAGGAAAGATGGGAAAACAGTGCAAAAAATTTTTATTACTAGGAAGTTTAATAGGAAACAAAATAAAAAGTCGCAAATGAACTTATATCTTTTACTTACTTCTCTACATAGTCACCAACGTTATCTTCTATCATGGTACCAGTTTCAGTATGCCCTGTTTGTAGAAGCCCATTAGGTTGGAGTATATCCATATGCAGACTGGTGATTTCACTTCTGCATCTGTCACAAAGTGTTGACAGGAGAGAAATTTCTTCACAGGATCAAGCAGCTGAGCAGCTGAGGTCCGGATTATACGGTAGATGCTGAAGCACCTCCCAGCCAGCTTTGGTGCTTTTATCGTGAAAAGGAGCGGAACATGAGGGGGGCGGGGGGGGGGGGGGGGCAATTATTGTCACAAAGAAGTTTCACACTGTCATCATTAATCTTGTGGCATTTGTCACTAAGGGCCATGACGCAACTTTAACCAAAATTTTAATGTAGGCTACAGCATTCACAGTGGTCCTGTGTTCAGCAATGTTTACCACTGACACACCGTGCATATCCCAAAACACTGTCACAAGCACTTTCCTAGCAGATTCAGTCACTCTGAATTTTTTTCATACTGGGGAACAGGCATGTTTCCACTTTTAATCTACCACTCTCTTTCTTGTTGTTGCCACTGCCCACGATGGTGAAGTCTTTTCGGAAGATTCGAGAGGAGTAAGATTTACAATAAACTTTTTCCTTATATATTCTCGCTCAGTTGGCTCCAGTTCTTCATGGTCTGATTCTTGAAGCAGAAATTCTCACATTTTAGTTTCTCATGGTTCAATTGACCTAAATAATTTTGAAGAATGTCTTTGCAGAATTTTTGCCTTCACAGTAATTTATTGTCTCACATTTTACCACATCACACTGTCTTTTGAATTTTCACACTAACAGAGCCGAAATTACTTTGTTCATCCAAAATACAAAAATATATCCGATCACATCAGACTGCAGTAATAACAGTATTCCAAAGATACATTTGTTTGTGTTACCATCTTCCCAGGATCTGTTAACATCTGTTACTATAGGTTATCTGTCTTGAGCTGAATGCAGTCTAATTAAAAAGAATTACACCAGATGCATTTCACTTTTATTTACAAAGCATCTTCCATGGTTATTCTGTAAATTGGATACACACATTTGTACATTTTTTTTGTTTTAGGCTACAAACAGCATTTTCTTTATAAAGTTGCAAACTACTTATGGTGTTTCTTTACATAATCTGCTCCTTCCCTTCCTGCTAGCAGTGGTTGGTGTCTACAGGCTTCATATCACATCTGCTCTTGGCAGTCTTTGTCATTCTAAAGTATTTCCTGCCCTGCACTATTTACAATTGATTTTCTTAACTGTTTTTCATTCTTCACTGCCACAGTGTTTATGCCTATTCGTTTGTTTTCATTCACCTTGTGAGTCTAGCCAACCTATGAAATGATTTTTTTTTGTCACTGTGTGTGTGTGTGTGTGTGTGTGTGTGTGTGTGTGTGTGTGAGAGAGAGAGAGAGATAGTGAAATTGTCTTGTATCTGGGTAGAGGCTTTTTTTTTTTTGCAGGGGGGGGGGGGGGGGGGGGAAGAGACAGGGATGGGCCTGGACAGTGATTAAAGGACAGAATCTGAGAGGAATTGTAGTGGTAAATGGAGCCTGTGGTTATATGTGTACTTTTCATGTTATATTAAGCAATCTGATCATTTATGGGTTGTTTCTTTTCTGTTATGGCTTTTTGGATCTGGTAGTTTTCTTGTAAGGTGAGGAGGTGTTTTTTCTGTTGTTTATCATCATAACTTTCATGTCTGTCTCTCTGGTTGTCTCTCTGTATGTTGGTAGCTTTGTGTAAGTGTTGCGCAAAAGTTGAATGATTTGTCCTATACTTTCATGCCCTTAGGTGTTCTTTGTATCTGGTATCAAATGTCCTCCTGGTTTGACCTGTGTATCTTCCATCACATGTATTACATTTGAGTTGGTATATTCCTGATTTCTGATGTAGTTCATTTTTTCCTATTGTTTTTTTGTCTGTATTGAATCAAAACAAACGAATAGGCATAAACACTTTGGCATTGAAGACTGAAAAACAGTTAAGAAAGTCAATTGTAAATAGCGCAGCACAGGAAATACTGCAGAATGACAAAAGCTGCCAAGTGGAGATGTGAAATGAAGCCTGTCGACACCAGCCACTGCTAGCAGGAAGGGAAGGAGCAGATTATGTAAAGAAACACCATAAGTAGAGGGAGTGTGGCGTATCGCTGAGGTTTTCACGGCCTTCTTGAAAGAGTTCACACCACCTGGAGACATTGCTATGGTCCATACAGTTATCTACATAAATGCTGTGTGTGTCACTTTAAATGTCACTCAGTTTATGCCTTTTCACCCACAAATATTCAACTACACTTTGCTGCTCTTCACAAGTTGACGACAGAAACATGTGCACTGCATTTGTTTTGTAGTTCATGCATCTCTCATAGAGCTGCATGTGAAAACCAAATACCATCTGTAGCGCATATTTCAGACTACATCATTGTGAGCTTCCGAAAGTCCAGCTGCAGTCTCAGCGGAGAAAAAAATTATTTTGTGTTACTTTCCTATCCTTGTAATAAAGTATTTCTTGTTGGACAGTTTAGCAGCTATTAAGTGTGTAGTGGAAAACACATGTATAATCATACACTTCCTTAGCTTGTGCTGTGAGTGTCTTTGAAGGACTCTCACAGCACTTTGAGTTTCTTAATTGTAAAATAGCAGTTTTGAAATTTGTTATGTATTCATTAACTCTAAACACTAATTTCTGGAGATTGTGTGTGGTTGTAAATTATTTCAACATGAGGCACAATCTGATGAAAAAGCTCGAAACAAATCCTGAAATTTTCACCATGCAGTGTTTTAATGTTCCTGACACTTCTGCCACGATTTTATCTGCATTTGATGTTGAATAATGAATTTCAGTAAGGCAGTTTTTAAAGACTGCAAATTTCCGTGAACTCTATCTATAGTCCGTATGTTGTAGTTCCATCTTGTCCATATGTTTCTTCAGGATGGACTCTCGTTGTGATAATCACTGGAAGAGCAAGAATGTTAGAGCAAAATATTCTTGCATTTACTCTAAAACTTGCTGCAGTTCTCATTATTAAATTGACATGAATAACAGTACAAGAGATGTGCATTACTATAAAACTGCTTTTATTTTTTGCTTGAACTCCTGCTTGATTGCCTTTTATGGCACTTGCCCATCAAATATCTGAGCTATCAGTTTCTGTCCATTTTCTAGAAGGATTGTGTCCAGTTTGTTCTAAAATATTCTTTGACATGTTATCTGCAGTTTTTTTTTGGGAATAAAGAATTCTCAAAAACTCCCAAATATTTCTCTATTCAATACGTACCATAGAACAAGGACAATTTGAGTGTGTTGCAAAACATCTCTTGTGTCATCAGCCTTGCCAGATGCAAAGAATGCTTTTCTGATTTCTGTTCGTATCTCTTCATAATGTATTTGTAGCAGGCAGTCAAGTATCTCACTCTGAATGGTCTCAGAAACTCCTCTGAAGAGTTCACTGGTGTCTAAATGATTCTTTGAATCTGAATCTAATTGCGAGGCAAAATTTACTAATTCCCCCACAGGTACCGAATCATCTTTTTCATCATGTCCACGTAAGGTGGTTTCAAAGTTCCCACAACATAAAATGCAGTCCGTTATTGTGGTCGTAGTTTCATGTTTTTCTTTTTACAACGTGCTCACTGAATACGGTTACTAAAAGTGACAATGATACTATATTATCAATGTACTTCTTTGACTTCTCATGCTTTTCAGTGTTGTCTTTAATTTTGTTTATATTTCTACAACCATCTTTTGTCCGTGTTACATCACCTCCAAACAGCAAACACGGAAACCAAATCAGTGCATTTTTCAATTCACAACCACAAAGCTAAATTTTATGTTTATGCGATTCAGAATTAAAGCTATGAATGTATTTCTTGCTGTTGCTTATGCCTGGCTGGGGTATTAGAAAATCAGGCATTGAAAGTCCCCTTTTCTTAACTATAATTTCACATAAAGGAGAGCAGTGAAAACTTAAGCTATTGAAGTTTTCTTGCAGTTACAGAACTTATTTCTTGTGAAAGCAAGCCTAGAGTTAAAGATTTTGCAGAACAAGAGAACCAAAAAAGATTAGTCAAATAGAATAACTGGGAGTAATATAATAATCTAATATAATAATAAGAATCTTCATTACTTAAAGAATGTGGCATGTCGTTTTAAAGGACAAAAAATAAAAAACAAAAACTACTACCATTCGTTGGCGTGCCGCAGTCTGTACTACAAGACTAACAGTGCTCTGGACTCAAACCTCTGACGGAGGAAGCCGTGCGGCCCGTGACAAGGCGCCTCAGACTGCGCGACTACCCCGCGCGGGAGCAGCCTCATGTGCAGATCGTGTGTGTACATGCGCATGGCAGCCGAACACCACACTGCTAGAAATGCGAAGCACGCAATTCAATAGAGAGACTTTTGTATATTTTCATAAACAGGGGATTTAAGTGTAAGAATAATATATTGTACAAGTGTAAAGAAGGAACTGAAGAAAAAAGGACCTTTTGTATTAAATGTTATTAATAATATTAAATGGAAATAGGGGGAGTTACAGTTCTGCAGTGCCTATACACAGGGCACCACTGGTGGGGTGTTCCTTTCTCATATTACAGATAACAACCTCGCATACGAGACCTGTTCAAAAAATTCCAGAACTTTGTCCACAAATTTTTTCTATGCTTACCTTTTACATGTTGTGCATGGTCTCCTTCAAATACTGTCCTCCACAATTGATACCCTGCTCCAAATGCCATTTCCATTTCTGGAAACAGTCTTTTACACCTTTTGCTGGATCACCCGAAGCACCGTCTTTGAATTTTCTTGTATCTCATCTATTGTTGCATAAAGTTTGTCCTTTCAACAGGTTTTCAACAGTGGAAAAAAGAGTCCACAGGGGCCAGGTCTGTAGAATACGGAGGATGAGGCAGCACAGTGGTTTTGTTTTTTGTGAGATAATCACGCACCAACAGGGGTGAATGTGTGGGTGCGCTATTGTGATGCAAGAGCCATGAATTGTCTCACCACTTTTCAGGCCATTTCCTTCTCACATTTTCTCGCAGGCATCGCAACACATCCCGATAGTACCATCAGTTAACAGTTTGTCCTTGCGGCATGAACTCATGATGAACTGAGCCTTCAAAGTCAAAGAAAACTATCGGCATGGCTTTGACGTTTGACTTGGCCTGACGAGCTTTTTTCGTCTGGAGGACATTTTCTGACCCATTGTGAAGGTTGAACTGAGGTCTCAACAGCATAACCATAGACCCACATCTCATCACCAGTTATGATTCTCTTAATGAACATGTCATTCTCATTTGTGTGATCCAAAAGCTCTTCACAGCTTGTGAGATGAAGGTCTATCTGAACTTGATTCATGAGCCGTGGGATGGACTTGGCGGCAACATAATGCATTCCGAGATGCTGTGTCAGAATTTCTTGACGTGATCCAACTGAAATGTTACATTTTTCTGCAATCACATGAACTGTCAGTCTTCTGCTGGCACACACAATTACATTAACGTTCCTGACATGGGTGTCATCAGTAGACGTCAAAGAGTGTCATTAATGAGGGTCATCTTTAACTTCCATTCAACCATTTTTAAACTATGTGAACCATTCGTAACACTGACTATGGCTTAAGCACTCGTCGCCGTAGGCTTTCTGCTTCATTTGGTGTGTCTCTTTAAAGATTTTCTGGAGTTTCACGCAAAATTTAATTCAGATGCATTCTTCTAACTATGCCATCTCGAAATTCACAAACTGTGTGACACAATGCTCTACTCAATACAGCACTGAACAATAACTAACAGCCATACAACAATGAAACTTCTGGCACTTACACATTTAACACAGGTTTGTAAAATGTCGACTGCATTTTACTCCGACACACCATTGGCGTGGAATTGTGAATGTTCTGTAATTTTTTTAACAGACCTCATATGATGATGAAGAGCATCTTCCTGGAAATCTTCAAGAGCTGTCACTTCTTCCTCGGCTGTTTCTTCCACAGCGTGTCTAGCCTTGTTGGGTCTCTCTTATATCAGTCTACACTGTACTGTACTTTCCTTCCTCTTAATAGTTTTAACAAAAGAAAGAAAGGGATCACCTTTTTCCTTTTCTTTCTCAAAGTAGTCCCTCACGAACACACGTATTTGCGACCCTGGATGTGTGGCAGGCTTTCTTCCCCCTTTTCACTTCATGTATTGGGCTGGCAACTGTTCATTACTCTAGACATTGTTTAATTAAAACAGTAGTGAAGTAAATAAACACTAGAAAACAACAAAAATGAAATAAACTACAAATTATACTTCTATTTAGGCCATGTGTGTACAGGCTTAGTAGTACTGTGGGCTGCGAACTCCAGATTGTGACTACATAAGGGCCGGAAGTTCACAAATAGTGTGCAGTGAAACAATTGTTATTTTGAATTAGGATACATCTGCCCCAGTGCCAGCTAGACCGGTCTCAAAATAACTAAGTTGTACAGGAACGATTTTCTATTTGGGACGGTATGAAAGAGGAGTAAAAAAGAAAAATGTCAAGAAGGAATGGTGATGGGCGAGCCTCATTGGTTACAGGTGAAACACTTGCAAAGTTGGTATGTATATGACTGCTGTCACAGGTGGCCCTACCTCTCGCATTTGCGAGAGAGATGCATTGTCACCTACATTTACATCCGTGCGATTATTCTGCAACTTACAATTAAGTGCCTGTCAGGAGCTCATCGAACCACCTTTGAGCTATTTCTCGACCGTTCCACCCTCGAACAGCATCCAGAAAATATGAACACTTAAATCTTTCTGTGCAATCTCTGATTTCTCTTATTCTATTATGATGATCATTCCTCCCTATGTAGGTAGGTGCTGAAAAAAAATTTTCACTCTCTGAGGAGAAGATACTGCCACAGTGAAAAACATCTTGCTTTTAATGATTGCCAACACAATCCACATATCATATCCATAACACGGTCTCCCCTATTTCGTTATAATACGAAGCGAGCTGTTCTCCTTTGAATTTTTTCGATGCCGTCTGTCGAACCTATCTTGTGCGGATTCCACATTGCACGGCAGTACTGCAGAAGAGGATGTATAAGTGTGGCATAGGCAGTCTCTTTAGTAGACCTGCTGCTTTGTCTGTGTGTTTTGACGTGTAACTGCAATTCAGCTGATTGCTTTTGGTACTCGTGTGGATGAATTCACACTTTTCGTTGTTTAGAGACAATTGCCACTTTTCACACCAGAGAGAAATCTTATCTAAATCATTTTACAATTTTGTTTTTACCATCTGATGACTTAACATGATAATAAATGACGCATCATCTGCAAACAGTATAACAGTGTTACTCACACTCTCTCCTAAATCGTTCATGTAGATCAGTAGCAGCAGAGGGCCTATAACACTTCCTTGTGGAATACCAGGTATTACTTCTGCTTTACTGGATGACTTTTCATCAGTTACTACAAACTGTGATCTTTCTGACAGGAAATCACGAATCCAGTCCCACAACTGAGACGTAGTTCATAGGCGTGCAATTTGATTTGAAATCACTTGTAAGAGGTATGGTGTCAAAAGACTTGTGGAAATCTAATAATATGGAATCAATTTGACTTCCCCTGTCAATAACACTAATTACTTTCTAAGAATAAAGAGCTAGTTGTGTTTCACAAGGACATTTTCTGAAATCATGTTGGCTGTTTGTCAATAAATCGTTTTCTTTGAGATATTCCTAATGTTTGTACACAGTATATATTCCAAATACCTTCTGTAAATCTACCTTAGTTATATGGGTCTGTAATTTAGCGAATTGCTTGTATTTCCTTTCTTGGATGTTGGTGTGACTTACAATTTTCCAGTCTTTAGGTATGGATCTTTCAACAAGCAATCGGTTGTATATGACTGCTAAAAATGCTTAAGTTGCTTTGCTACACCAAGGGTATCTACTCCTAAGTTACTCATGTTGGCTGTTGTTCTGGTTGCAATTCAGCAATATTTTTTTCTCCTTTGGGGAAGGAATTTCGGAAAACCATATTTAGTAACTCTGCTTTAGTCACAATGTCACCAGTAACTTCATCGTTGATATCGCGCATTGAAGATATTGATTGTGTCTTTCCACTGGTGTACTTTACATACAGCCATAGTCTCCTTGGATTTTCTGCCAGGTTTCAAGTCAAAGTTTCTGTGAGTATGTGCTGATATTCAGTTAGCTTTCCATATCAGTGCATATGATTATGCAATTAGAGTAACTGGAAGAGCTTCACTACTTTGATTATATATTTGACACTATCCTCTTTCTTCATAATAATAAAGTTTATTACTGTCAGATATTTCATTGGCTATTTGGCCATTTCAACTTGTCAGCCATTTTTAATTTCCCATGGAATGATTCTCAGCCTAAGGCTGCTTCAGAATATGTCTAGAGTCATCAAGTGTGAGAGTTCCTGTCATCAAACTTCTACGTGTTGTACATCCATGCAAATGCTGGGAACATTTGCTGAGTCCATGAGGAGCTTGAAGACACCCAAAACATTTGGTAGTTCATACTGCTAAACTACCATACTGTGGTGGTAGACATTGAAGGTGGTGCCGGGTGCCTCAGCTTGGGGCCGAGAATCATTCCACAGGCTGTTGAAAATAACTGGTAAGTTGAAGTCACCTTAGCCATTGAAACATTTTATGTGGGTAGTTGATTATAATGAACTTTATTGCTAAAAGATATGTGCTAGCTGCTGCTCTCAGCCAGTGATATGGAAAATACAAAAGTGTTTCATCATGTCTTTGTATGACACCGAAATGTCAGCAGTGTGACACATAAATTGGCAGCTTTTATTGCTATTGCAAATGGAGAGCTATCAGTTTTGCATAGGACTAATTTGGTTTCTTTGGTGTATGTGTAAGAATGTGATGTGTGGTGAACATCAAGTCTTAGCTTGTTCTTTCCTTTTGTTTCCAACTGTAAAGTGTGTGGTGATACATTCTTGCTGAATTGTTATGTGATGGTAATTAATTTTGGTGTCTGACTTATAGAGAGCAGAAAACGAAAAGCTAAGAATTGGGAGGAAGACGATTTCTACGACAGTGATGAAGACACTTTCTTAGACAGAACAGGAGCCGTTGAAAAGAAAAGGCAACAGAGGATGCAGGCAGCTGGTAAAGTGCAACAAGAAGCGGAGACATACGATTCATTGGTGTGTAACTGTGTTTTTACTTTTTCTTTGTTTGTGTCTCATGCCAACCAAGGAATTTCTTTTAAATGCCTCTTTTTCAGTATTATTTTGTTTTTTAATTCAGAAGTTTTTTAAGGGGAAAAATGCAGTGCAAAGGTTGAGATTGAGAGTTGAAGGAAGATTGAAACTGGGCAATCCTAATACAGCGATTATGGAGGTAATAGCTGAGCTTGCCATGTAAAAGACGACTCACAAAAATCAACTCATGTATTTGTTTGTATAAAGCATAAAGTTAATGTGCCGCATGTGAAGAGAGGTGAAATTCATAGTAAGAAGGTATAAAAATATGAAGCACTTTACTAAAAAGATTCTCCATGTACAATTTTTTTCTTTTCCTCAAAAAGCTTGATGACATTTCTTGCCTCAACTATACTAGTAACTATGAATGACTTCAAAAGCATATAGTCCACATGGGCTTTCAACTTTAAAAATTTTTTTGCGGAACTCTTTGGTAACTAATGATCTTGAAGTTAACTGCCTTAATGCCAAAAAACTCGCCGTTGAGCACTTGGTCAAGGATACTTAGAGAGCAGGTACTTATTTAGTTAAAATATAGAGTAATGGAATTACTCTAAAGTGATAGCCCATTTACAGTTGAAATATGTGTGACACACATAAAATGAAAGAAAAAAGAGTGGGTGCCATGCACTAATGTAATCATATAAAGATACATAAACATATAGTAGCAAATAGGAGATAGGCAAAAAGTAAAGGTAACAGATGTTAGCATTTGTTGCTAAAGCTCCTTTTATCTGTTGAAAGAATGGGAAAGTTTGTAGACCGGCTGATCATTGATGGATTACGTAGGAAGGACACCTAGGGTTAAAGCAGATGTAGGAAGGTAGTGCAACAGGAATTCAGCGTTGGAATGATAGCTGCAGCGAAATTTGATAATATGGCTTCAGTGGTGATGACGTGGTTGGCAATAAATCAGTGGTAAGGGAATTAGAGGGGGAGAGGAGCAGAGGCGAAAATGAGATAGATATAATTGATGCAAATAAGAAAGAGGTGGATGGTGAGAACAAACATATCCTATATTTAAAATTCCCACCTGTGTAATTCTGATGTGTTGGGAATAATAACAGTTGTGTGCAAGTCTGGTGAACTGAACACCAAAATCATGGTTTTTATATTTCAGTTGTCAAACTATGGAAACTCCAGGTTGGAGGAAAAAGATAGACCACTACTAACCATAAAGATGGCACATCGAGTTGCAGACAAGCGCAATGAAAAGACAGTTACACATTTATCTTTCGGCCAAAGCCTTCTTCAGAAAAGGAGAAACACACACACATCAATTCACACAAGCAACCGTATCTCCCACACGTGACCGCTATGGAGAGATGGTGGGCGTTTTACCAGTGATGGATCATGTTTAGTGGTATTATTCAGTTGAGTATCAACTGTATAGCTAGAAAAAGGGTAATGCCACAAGGGGCAGGAGAAACACAGAACATGGTTAGCATGTTTGCAGAAGTTGAGGCACCCACAAAAAACTACTCTAGTTGGTATGAGAGGTGTGATAAGTAGGACAGACATTTGCTGTCACAAGAAGAGTTCTGCTGGAGAAGTTAGATTCAGCACGAGAAGTATGAATTTTTTGCCTTTAAGTCCAGGCTGCTCATGTAATTGTGATGGTCTGAGGTAGTGGGAAGAGAATCTTTGTATTTGTGTAGTGAACAGTATTTACAACGAATGTCAAGGTTGTATGGGAGGTATTGCATAATTAATTGAAACTGACAGACTGGAAATACTGCGTTTGTTGTCAGTGTAGATTTATTTGTTCTTTGTTAACAAAGTTTTTCAATGTATTTTGCTGTTGATAAGTTCATCATGATTTTGCTTAGTAATCCTACACACTACCAAAATGAATCTTGACTACACAATCCTGAGCCGTTCTTGGATAGCTCAGTCTCTGTAGAGCACTTACCTGCAAAAGGCGAAAGTCCCAGGTTCGACTCCAGGCCTGGCACACGGATTGATACACTAGGACATTTCAAACCAGTGCACACACCACTGCAAAGTGAAAATTTCTTGAATGATAACGTTTTGCCACACTGGCTATTATCGTGAGGATCAAACCGTCCTTTTACATCATACCATTCAGTACTACAGAGCTTTGGCTGTGTAGTCATTCTCAAGCGTTCTGCAATACTTACAAGATGTAACATGACTGTTTTAACAATGTGTAAAGCTTTTTAAATACCGCTACTAGTCACAACATTTGTTGACTACTGAATTATTTATTTGTCAAGATGTTTCCAGGTGATACCTCACAGGCTATTCTGGCATTACAAAAACATCTAACATAAATGTATACAGATATTAAAGTTTCTTTACATGACTGCTGTGCGTATCCTGTGGAGAGAGAGAAGGATAACCTAGTAAGAGGCAGTGTTGCTTTGTATATTTGTGTGCCGTTCACATGGAACTTTTTATAAAACACTCACTCAACTTTTTCTTGTAGCGTGGCAGCACATCGCAAGAAGGTTGAAGAAGAGAAGGATAACCTAGTAAGAGGTGGTGTCACTTTGTATATTGTAAAACCAGACAGATATCCAAACTGACATTCTCTCTTACTAGGTTATCCTTCTCTCTATCTCTCTCTCTCTCTCTCTCTCTCTCTCTTTCTCTCTCCATTGGATGACCACAGCAATCATGTAGACAAACTTTAATACCTGTGTGCATTTATGTTAAATGTTTTTGTAATGCCACTATAGCCTGATCACGATCCATCACCTCGAAACATGCCACTAAATAAATAATTTATTAGTCAACAAATTTTGTGACAGGTAGATGTATTTGAAAATTTTTTCATAAAATACAAAGCATAAAACAACCATCATTCATTTATTCAACAGAATAAAAAAAGAACTTTTCTGTGCTGTATAAAAGGGCTGCTGTTCATGGCAGGACTCAGTTGTGGTGAGATTTAGCATATGCCATTCTCACCTGAAGGTGGTAGCCAGACTGTCAGTGAAATATTCTTTTAACATGACTTTGTGGTTTGGCTGCAGACCTGACAAGAACATAATAAAAGTTGTTTCAGTGACTGTACGCTTTCCCGGTGTATAACTGTCGATGAAGGTTTCTCGGGTCTCCAGCCGGGTGGTAGCATTGATATCTCGCGGCGTTTCGGGAAGTGTCGTACTACCCGTTTTCTGGCGAAGTCATCGACGCTGTCATCTGGCTGGAGACCCGAGAAACCTCCATCAAAAGTTGTTTCATTTCTTGCTTCAGTGGTCAGTTTGGCTTTTGACTACTCCCGTTATTGGTTTGCATTAATTATTAATGGAAACTCCAGATTGGAATATCACCAATATAAGGAAAAGGAGAGGTTGGTACTCGCTGTAAAAATTATGCACTGAGTTGCAGACAGGCGCAACAAAAACGCTGTTACACATTTAGCTTTTGACCAAAGCCTTCTTCAGAAAAAGGAACTACACACACACACACACACACACACACACAAACACACACACACACACACACACACACACACACACACACACACACACCCACACACACAAGCAAGCAAGCACAGCTCACGTACTCATGACTGCCATCTCTGCATCTCTGGCAGCTCGGACTGGAATGTGGAATCTTGCTCCACCTCAAAAAATGCCCCAACCTGTTCAGCTAATCTAGCCTTGGACTACCACTATCCACAATGTCTACAACAGCCTCCAAACCTCCCCCACATCCCCTCATACCTGACAAATCCCTTCCTCGCGGACCCACTACATATACCCTACCCTCCAAAACTCCCTCCCACCACTACACAGAATGCAGAATCTAAATAGACCCAAAATATTGACGTGAATCTTTCCTCCACAAGCCTTGGTCCCACAGAATCCTTTCCAAAGACTTCAGTTTTTGCCCTACTCCCAGATTCAGTCATGCTGCCCTTGCTAAACACTACTCTCCTTCACCCAGTCCCTACAGTGGATACACTTCTTTGCTACCAATCAGACTCAACCCAAAACCAATGTTGAAGCATACTTGACGCACTCTGTTCACTCCTCCATCCGACTGTGATCCACCTCCACAGTCTCCATATCACCCTCTGTTAACATTCCAGAATTTCTTAATCTCAAACCGTGTATCACCATCATTCTCAAAATCCATCAACATGCAGGCTAACCTTACTTTCACAGAAAGAACCACAATTGTACACCTAAAAACTGATCCTGACGTTATAATACTACCTGCTGATAAGGCACCATCACTGTGGTATTGAACTGCAGGGTGTACCTGACTAAAGGTGTCTGCCAGCTGTCAGATTCATCTACCTACAAATCCTACCACAATGACCCCATTCCAGAAATAGCGCAAGATTTCCATCTCTCCTCAAATCTTTAGGCCAATCTTAAAACCTCTTCCCTGAGTCTATCCCTCTCCTCGTGCCAACCATTCTCCACACTCTAACCTACTACATGCTTCCTAAAGTCCATAAACCCAACCACCCAGGATGCCTCATTGTAGCCAGTTAATCTTTCCCGACTTAGAGAACCCATGCTCTCGTACACCAACACCCTTCCAGTTACACACAACCTGCCCTCCAGTGTAAAAGACACCAACCATTTCCTCCATTGACTCACCACAGTTCCTATTCCTATACTACACAGTGCCCTGCTCATTGCTTTTGATGCCATCTCTCTTTACATTAACATTCCTAAAGCCCATGCCCTTGCCACTGTGGAATACAACCTATCCCAATGCCTGATGAATTCCAAACCTACAACTTCCTTCCTGGCCACCGTGACCAACTATATCCTCCCTCACAATTACTTCACAACTGAAGGCACCACCAACAAATAAATCCATGGTATGGCAATTGGCATCCACATGTCACCATCCTATGCCAACCTATTCTAGTGTCATGTAGAGGAATCCTTTCTTACCACCCAGAATCCCAAACCCCTCACCCAGTTCAGATTCATTGATGACATCTTCATGAGCTGGATTGAAGGTGAGGACAACCCGTCCACATTCTCCAGAACCTCAACACCTTCTCGTCACAAATTTTCCCCCTTGAAATCTACATTGTGGGAAAAGACATCTGTCCTGGTGACCACCACAGTATGGTAATGATCCCTTGAAGCACACATATCTGCACAACCACAACTACTAACACTGCAAAATCACTACAATACACAACAGGGGAACCGAGGACAGTTACAGGTATCGGTGGTGGATGGGTTTGGACGTATTGTAAACTTTACTCACCGTACAGAGGAAAGATTGTGTCTCAGGCAGGCACAACAGAAAGACTAAGCTACATGTAAAGGACTGTGAGAAAAGGATAAAATTAATAAAACAATATTTTAATGATTAAATCAAACAATAGAAAATCCAAGATGGAATGTTGCAATATTAGAGAAGGAAACTCACCACATTGGGAAGATGCTGAGTCACAATAGGCACAACAAAAAGATTCACACAATTATAGCTTTCAGCCATTAAGACCTTTGTCAGCAATAGACACACACTCATGCAAACGCAACTTGCACATACGTCTGCAGTCTCAGGCTACACTTCTAGTTCACTTTTCCTCTCAGAACTATTTAGAAAGTTTACATTGAAATCACCACAGATTAATAACTTCTTCTTTTTGTCTGACAGACAACATAATTGGGAGTCAAACTTTTTTATTAATAGTTCCCAGTCTCCTAATGGGGACCTGTACACTGTTGCTAATATCAATACTACATTATGTAGCTGAAGTTCACATGCACGAACCTCAAAGTGCTGATCAACACAAAATTTGCTTACTTCTACAGTTTTGCATTTATACCCTCGTTTTATGAAAATGTCAACTCCTCCGTTATCCTTCCTCGATCTACAAGTGTAAGATGCTAAATGATACCCACTTATACTGACACTATCCATGCCCACAGTTCCATGGTGTTCATACAGACAGAGTATATCAATCTCATTCTTACTTTTGAGATCATCTAAACACACTAATAGCTCATCTACTTTATTTTTTATTCCCCTGATATTTTGATGAAGTAAGTTGATATTGCCCTTAGCTTTACCCCTATTTACTGTACATGAAGTTTCTTTTATTCTATTTATCTTGATTGTCATCTGTCTGGACTTTGGCTTTAACCTAAAACACCTGTCTGCCTGGACCCACAAACCACAGGGATCACCCCTTGCGTGACTGTGGACCCCCTTACAGTTTCTTCTAATAGGGAAGCTAACTTATTTTTCCCCATCCTATTCAGGTGCAGGCCACGTGTAGTGTATCCCCACGTACCAATAGCATTTACTCGAACAACACTTATGTGAGATTTTACCGGTGTCTGGAACATCCTATTCAGCTCGTGCCTTGCAGCAGTGTTTACCCAGGGCTGATCGTGGCACTGAAATACCTCCACAAACCCCACATTTGTGTGCTCAGTTTCTGCTCCTATTTTATTCAGGTCACTCCTAATACTGTATCTCGGCTCGAATGACATTACATATACTACCGGACCGTGAGTTATGTTTTTGATTAAATTTCTGAATTTAAGCTACATAATGATGAAGTGAGCAGACTAGCACTGTTAATAAAAAGGATATAAAAACTGATGAATATTTTAGTTATACACAAGAAATATATGAACAGACATTACTATTATTAGAAGACAAAGCTATGTGGATGATTGGTGAGGATGCGCTGTTTTCGTATATACAAGTTGACATTGGAGTATTATAGACAAGACAGTAAGAGTACTGCATTCCACAAACTGTAGACAGTGACCTCATATTGTTTATACATAAATACTGTGGGCACTTCGCGATGTATAAGTGTATCAGACATATGAGTAAATTTTATTATTTTAAGAATTTAAGTATAAAGATAAGGAAGATATTAAGAACATATGAGGTATGCCAGAGAGTCTTATTGTCTCATACACAATGTATCTTACAGTTTTAAAGGTGCTACGTGATGTAATAACTGCAGATTTTTGTGGTCAGTTATTGAAAGGGACAGGTTGAGTGACATACATATTAGTGTTGGTGGAATGTCAGTCCAAATGCGTAAAATTGTATCCAATTAAGCAGGTTACAACAGTCACTGGTACATTGCTTATAGGAGTATTTTGTGAATGTAGGAAAACCACAGAGAATGTTAAAGGATAGTGGGGCACAGTTTACTAGTAATAATTTCAAAGAATTCTTAGCACGGTAAGGAGTTACACACATTTGTTTATCGAAATGCCTCCCAAAATCAAACCCGTGAGAATGAGTCATGAAAGAGACTGGATTTTTATGCAGTAATATTGTTCTGATAGACATACAACTTGTCTTCAGATGATCCTGAGTTGCATATAATCTTGACTGAGCTACCACATATGTCTACCCCGTAGAAATAATGAATAAGAATCTTATCGGTGAGCCATTATTAAAACTATTTATGTGGCCTACTCTAAAAAAAAGCTGGACTGAAAAGAGCTACATAAGATAGTAGATGATAATCTACATAAACTGGCAGAATTAAAGGTAAGGAGGTCAGTGATGGAGTGCAAATGCTCTCGTATCAGATAACTGGCGTAGTTCTAGTCAAAGAATTTGTCAGAGTTTGAACTTAAAAAAAAGTAAGTTTTTTCTTAACAAAATCAAACAATGGAAAATCCGGGATGGAATGTAACAATGTAATGAAATGGATAGATTGCTGCTCACCATATAGCAGAGATGTTGAGTCACAGGTAGGCACAACGAGAAACATGTCAAACAAGTAAACTATAGGACTAAAGGCTTTCTTCCAACTTAGAGAAAACACACACACACACACACACACACACACACACACACACACATTGCACATTGATCACAGTCTCTAGCAGTTGGAGCCAGACTGCGAGCAGCAATGCATTATGGGAGAGGCATCTGGGTGGAGGTAAGGACAAGGCTGGGACAGGGAGGGGGAGCAATAGCAGGGTAGGGCTGGGGGATGTTAAAGTGCCACTGGGAATGTGCAGGGACAAAGTGGGGAGAAAGCCAGCTAGGTGCAGTCGGGAGGTTACATAGAGGGTGGAGGAGAGAGGTAAAACCTCTGGGTGCAATTGTGGAATGAGTGCTGTGTAGTGCAGGAATGGGAACAGGGAAGGAGCTGATGACTAAGCACAATGACTAACAGAGGTTGAGGCCAGGGGGTTATGAGAACATAAGGTATATTGCAGAAAAGCTGGTGTTTGTGGGAAGGATCCAGATGGCACAGGCTGTCAAGTAGTCATTGAAATGAAGGACATCGTGTTGGGCGGTGTGCTCAGCAACAGAGTTGTCCAGTTGTTTCTTGGCCACAGTTTGTCGGTTGCCATTCGTGCGGACAGACAGCTTGTCAGTTGTCGTGCCCACGCAGAATGCAGTGCTGTGGTTGCAGCTTAGTTGTAGATCTCGTGACTGGTTTCACAAGTGGTCCTGGGTTAGGTGATGTTTGTGACCGGGCTGGAGTAGGTGATGGTGAGATGATGTATGGGACATGTCTTGCATCTAGGTCTATTACAGAGATATGAGCCATGAGGCAAGGGGTTGGGAGCAGGGGTTGTGTAGGGATGGATGAGGATATTGTGTGGGTTCAGCAGGCAGCGGGATACCTCTCTTGTGTGAAGGACAGTGGGGAGTACATTTCTCATATCAGGGTACAATGAGAGGTAGTGGAAACCCTGGTGGAGAATGTAATTCAGTTGCTCCAGTCCTGGGTGATAGTCACGAGGGGACTGCTCCTCTGTGGCCAGACAGTGGGACTTTGGGAAATGTTGGGTGAGTGGAAGAAAAAGGCACGGGAGATTTGTTTTTGTACAAGGTTGGGAGGGTAATTACAATCTGTAAAGGCCTCAGTGAGACCCTCAGTATATTTCGAGAGGGACTGCTTGTCACTACAGATGCGACGGCTATGGGTAACTAGAGTGTATGGAAGGGACCTTCAATTCGACAGCTGCCTCTCATTCCATACCAAGTAGTCCCTTCTGTACAATTTAGCTACTGGTAGCCATCGCATCTGTAGTGACGACCGGTGCCTCTCGAAATATACCGAGGGTACCACCTTGTACAAAAACAGATCTCCCGTGCCTTATCTTCCCACTCACCCAACACCATTCAAAGTCTCACCGTCCGGCCACAGAGGAGCACTCCCCTAGTGACTCAGTACCGTCCAGGACTGGAGCAACTGCATTACAATCTCCACCGGGATTTCAACTACCTCTCATTGTGCCCTGAAATGAGAAATGTCATGCCCACTGTCTTTTCCACCCCACCACAGTAGTATCCCGCTGGCCACTAATCCTACACAATATCCTTGTCCATCCCTACACTACCCCTCCTCCCAACACTTTGCATCTGGCTCATATCCCTCTAATAAACTTAGATGCAAGACCTGCCCCATATATCCTCCCGTCACCACTTACTCCAATCCAGTCCAGTCACGAACATCACCTATCTCGTGAAAGGCAGGACAACCTTTGAAACCAGTCATGGGATCTACAAGCTAAGCTGTGACCACTGCCCTGCATTCTACGTGGGCACGACAACCATTAAACTGTCTGTCCGTACGAATGGCCACCGACAAACTGCAGCCGAGAAACAACTGGTCAACTCTGTTGCTGAGCACACCACCCAACATTTCAATGACTGATGATAGTATACAGTAACATCTCCTTGCACTTTAATATAATTTTTCAGTGCACCATCAATCTTAACCCAAATATTAATTCTTTCATTAGCATTAACACGTCTCCTGTTCCTTGTATATAATGAAAAAGGTTTATCGGTAACAACAATTGCTGTACCATAATTCCTATCGCCCTGAACTTCAATAGAACAGGTACGATAACAAATAATGTCTCTATCGTAATAGGACTCCAAGCCTAATTGAGGCTTATCACTGCCCCTTACAATAGCAGTAGTTAACCAACTATTACCAGTTACAACCTCTGTAGTTGTACAAGAAAAGTGAATCTTAGCTCCTACAAAAGTAATAGGGCCGTTTAGTAGCTCTTCTTGCGCTACATTATTTGGAGTTAAACTAAATGTATCAACAGTCTTGTAGACAGGGAGTCTTGATCTTCTTGTATAACTTCTCCTCCTGTACGGCATGGCTGTGTGCTCAGTGCGGCTGCCTGTACTGCGGAAGTTCCCACTGATAAGAACTGGGCGCGGCAGGAAGTAGCGCACTGATAATGCAATATGGCGGACCGGAAGCTGAATTTTCCAGCGGATCGCGCTCTGTTAAAACTAGAGCGCGATCCGCCGCGGCGCTGCGGCTGCTGAGCGAAACTCGTTCGAGGTCACCCGCCAATATGTGCCTGTTCTTGTTCTCTTTCATTCTTTCTTATTCGGTTGGAGTACCAACACTATCCTCCCTCTTTCTTTATGCTTGTGTTACTATTGCTGTAATCCTTTCTTTATCCTTACCGCATAGCGGTGCTTACAATCTGTATTCACAGGAGTACATCAGTGGTGGGTGGTATCACACACATAATGCATGAACATGGACACATGACACAGACAGTTAGAATTAATTCTGTTATAGGAATGTCACATTATTTGGCGGGGAGGGGGGGGGAGGAAGAGTAGCACACATGATTCTGGCAAGGATATTACGATGTAGTAACATGTAAATACTGGAGGAAAGGTACATAGAGCAGAGGTATATGGCAAGTCTTGTAACTTGGCTAATAAGAAGAATGTGCCAATATTCTGTGCGAGCTAGAAATATTGAGCTGATCATGTGTTAGTGAAGAGGGGAAAAAAAAGAAAGAATTGGTGTGTTTTATAGCCTGGTGACATTCCTGTGTTAAGTAAACATGAGGTCAAAAACTGTACGTACTGTTATACATTTTATAGATGAAGCATATCCAGATCTATAGGGAGTTAGGAAGTAAAAGGTAGGGAGATCCAACATAAAGAGGTAGTCTAATCCGTATTCAGGTGAGTCCAGAGAAGGATTGACCTGAATCAGTTGCACAGGAAATAAATGTTGAAGGGACATTTGCACCACAGATATAATAAGCTATGTTATCAGTATCTGTCCAGGGGATTAGAACAGAGTAAATTGATTATAAAAGTAAGAAACCCCAAGGTAAGAGTAAGGAAATTTAAAGAAGTGTTCTCCAAAATAGGTAAAGCATATGGACTTAGTTTGTCAGGGCTGATTCTTTTAAAGCTTCGTTTTTCTGTATATATTGTATGAAGGCAAATATGAGATTTGAAGGTGGGAGAAGCAGAGTAAAGCATAATACAAACATGTAACTCATTATCGTAACTAAAAGGTTGGAACATTGTGTATCAAACAAATTGAGGGAACTTTGTTGAGGCAAAGCAATTACAGGGGATCACCCATAATCAGTGTCAATTAGAGGCCAGTGACAATTGTGAATTAAATTGTGCACAACATCGATTGTACTTATTGTGTCATATTGATGAACATAGAGCCATAGATGATGATGGTTTCTGGGATTGCCAGTGCTGCACGTGCTGCTGTTGTTGTTTCAGTGTACACGGTATGCACATCTTATGAGCAACACTCCAATTAGAAGCACGCCCTGTGCCATAATCAGAGGCACCAGATCCAGCATCAGTGTCTGCTTCTTAATCTAATGCCTGCTCATCTCCATCTTCCTCACTCTTGTATGTCATACTCTTCCTTCAGTTCAACTCATGGTGATTTTTGAAGCTCATTTTGTGTTGCCTGCATGTACTGGCAGTGTGCCAGTACTTTTGCTGTGGAAGGAGCAGATGTGGCAGCTCGTTCTGCTCGATGGTACAATTTTAAGATGCGTTCACCCTGATCAGTTAGTAGCTGGGCTCCTAGTCGTGATCGACAACTGCATCTGCTGACTTTACGGACCCTGAAATACAGCAGCTCTGCCTGATGACATAAGCGCTCTGCTTCCTTTATAATGATGAGGAACCTTAGTAAGACGCGGCAAAGCACCATTCAGAATAGCAAGGCCCGATTCCTCGGTGTGAGGCAGACCGTGATAACCACTGTCCACATTGCCCTGAGGCTTCTGTTGCTAGGAAGTCTGTACAGCTAGGGCCGCTGCAAGACGAGGGTTCTCTTCTGTCAGTAAGACATCGTCATAATGGATCACCCATCTTGGGGGTAGGTGGTGCAACTGATGTATTAAGTTTCCCATCAGGTCATAGCTGTGGGATATCAACACTGTCCAACATTTCTTGTTACCTTGTGTTGTCGCCATCATTTGTCATAGCACTCCAAAACTAGGTTTCTCAGAACAGCTGTACCAAAGATAATGTCTTCATGTACAGCTCCATCATAATGTTTAAGATACTAGAAAATTAACATGTACATGCACCTTTAAACACAATGGAATTAATTCTAACTGTCCGTGTCGTGTCCATGTCTGTGTGTTGTTTGTATGATACCATATGTGTCTAACTTACTCATGTGGATGCATGTTGTAATCACTACCATGGTGGTATGGATAAAGGAAGGGCTACAGCAATAATAACATACGCATATTCTTGGTACTCCTATCGGAGAAGAAAGAAAGAGGAAAAACAAGAATAGCCGTGTTAAGATCGAAGAAAGAAAGACGATAGACCCCAAAGACTGAT
This sequence comes from Schistocerca piceifrons, assembly GCF_021461385.2. Taxonomy (NCBI): domain Eukaryota; kingdom Metazoa; phylum Arthropoda; class Insecta; order Orthoptera; family Acrididae; genus Schistocerca; species Schistocerca piceifrons. The sequence continues at coordinate 16,980,970 of NC_060138.1, forward strand.
TCTTCCTCATCCCCCCACCACAAGGTCCCATACTTGATGGGTACTTCACCACGATGCCGGAGGACAAAGAGTGGTCAGCATGCCCTACAGAACAGACTTGTAACTGTTTCGTGGGTTGGGCGATTTAAATGTCACGGTCAGTCCCACACTATCATGTGAAACATACGTATGTATTCATGTGGTTACAAGTATATTCCATTTATGTAATTTGGATTTTTGTGATTAATGTTTTGTGAGATTTATACCTTTGCTCTGTGGAGCAATTACACTCTCATTATCTGCATAGTGCTACTGCTGCACTTAATAGTGTATAGTAGCTGTCATAGGGAATTTATTTCCTCTACAAAGGATCAGATTCTCCCAGAGGCTGTGAATTTCTTTAATGTATCAGTATCTTTACTGTATCAGTGCTTTTTCTTGACCCTGGGTCCAGCAAAAAGATTGCTTTACAGAGTTGCATCCCCACTATCTTAAAAGGAACCACTAAGTCTAGGAAAATTCTGACAGAATTCTTTGACTAGAACTAAGTCATTACTAGGAATGAGGGCATTGTATCCCTCATTGCATTTCTTTCCTGTCTACATAGATTGTCATCTACTGTCTCATGTAGTTCTTTTCAGTTCATCTTTTTTAAAGTAGGTCATTTGAATAGTTTTGACAATGGCTCACTGATAAAATTTTTATTCATTACTTCTACAGTGGATAGTCATATAGACATATGTGGTAGCTCATTCAAGATTACATGGAAGTCAAGATCATCTGAGACCAAGTTGCATGTCTATCAGAACAATATGTCCTCCATAAATATTCAGTTGCTTTCGTGACTGGTTTGTGTGGACTTGATTTTTGGTGGTACTTTGATATACACTGACAGAAAAAAAAATAGCACCAAAAAGTAATTAACATTGAGCAATGAAATTTTGGGAATACATTTGTCTAGGTAACGTGAGCATGAGATAAGACATTGCAAATATAAAATTCTAGTACATTAATAACCGGTGTAACCACCAGAATGTTGAATGGAAGCATGCAAATGTGCACGCATTGTGTTGTACAGGTGCAGGATGTAAGTTTTTGGGACGGAGTTCCGTGCTTTTTGCGCTCGGTCGATGAATACAGGGGGAGTTAATGCTTTTTGTGAAAGATCCTGGAGTCAGTGGAGGAAATGGTTGATATCTTTTACATAGGAGGGTAGGTTGCAGGTAACAGGTTGAAGTTGTTGGCCTACGAGGCATCCTGAGTGGTTGGGTTTATGGGCTTTAGGAAGAACGTATAAGATAGCAGTGCGGGTAGTAATAGGTGTGATGAGAGAGATGCGCCCCAGGTAGAGGTTCTGGTATGGTACTAAGGATTTGAGGAAAGACTGGAGATCCAGCTGGATTTCTGGCTGGGGTTCATTGTGACAGGGTTTGTAGGTGGAGTCCTTCTGCCAGATAATCCTTGCAGTGGACACGATTGGATGGATGAATGCACTGAATCAGGCAGGATTCAACATTGGTTTTTGGTTGAGTCTGATTGGTAGGATTGGTGGCAAAAACAACAGTGGTGGAGCATTTGTTAGCAGGTAGGATTATAAGGTCAGAATCAGTTTTTAGATGGTTGATTGCAGACCTTTCTGCAGATGTAAGGTTAGTTTACATGTTCAGGAATATGGGGAATGAAAGGTGAGCAAGGTTCGAGGTTAAAATATCTTGGAAAGTTAACTGGGGGGGGGGGGGGGGGGGGGTGCTTTGTGGGTGGAAACCAGCTCAGATCCAGGCAGCCCCTCCACCGCCATCTCTCTAGAAGTGATTCATCTCCCTGATGCAAAGCTCCTTTTCCGCTAGCCCCCCTCTGCTCCGCTCCCTCCGTCTAACCTCTCGGCACACAGCTGCCCTGCCCTCCTTCCACCTCATTCCTCTGCACTCCCCAACGGCGAGTCACTGTCTGCCGTGCCTGCCCTACTATCTCTCCCCCTCCCTGCCCCAGCCTCTTCCTTAGCCCCACCCAGTCGCCACTCCCATCGTGCACCGGTGCTGCTACTCACTGTGTGGCCTCGCCACTGCAGCCGTGTGCAAGAGTTGCGTTTGCGTGAATGTGTATGTGTGTGTTTGCCATCTAATTCTGACTAAGGCCTTACTGGCCGAAAGCTGTTATTTGTGTGCCTATCTGCGACTCAGCATCTCCACTATATGGTGAGTAGCAACTTTCCTTTTCACAATATTCTGGCACACCTGGCAGAAGAGTAGGTCATCATGGAGCTAGTTGCCTCTGATCCAGGCAGCCCCCTCCACCCCTGTCTTTCTACAAGTTCTTCACCTCCATGGTGTGAAGATAGGGTAAATAAAAACCACTCCAAGGAAATGGTTCCCATGCTATAGAGGAACTTAGATGGTTTCAGGTCTCATGTTGAGGAAGTGAAACTCCTACCACAGGCATGCCCTCGTGCTTGTGTGTACGAGAAACACATTTTAAAGATACTGACATCCCTGTGCTACATGGCTATACACTATACCGCAAGGCTGACCTATTGGGGGAAAGTGCCAAGGGAGGGCTCACAGTGTTTGTCACTAATGCACACCACTCCTCTGCTCTCCCCCTGGCTACTGGCCTACAAGCAGTTGCAGCAGAAATTCGTGCGCGTCGGAAGATCACTGTGTGCTCTCTGTATTTACCTGTGCAAGATGCAATAGACTGTGAGACTCTCACAGATCTTATAGAACAACTCCTCCTACCATTTCTACTCCTGGGAGACTTCAATGTCCATCACGTCCTGTGGGGCTCGACCCCTATTTGCCCTCGGGGTCGGGTTTCGGAAAGCCTTACGATATCTCCCGGACAGTGCATCCTCGACGCAGGTACTCACACTCGTATCTGTACAGCTACTGGGTCATTCTCGGCCATTGACCTCTCTTTCTGCTCTTCGGCACTCGCAGTCTGTTCAGTGCGAGGTCATTCGTGACCTTCATTCCTGTGACCACTTCCTAGTCCACATTCACATCGTGGATTGAGCACTACCTGAAGAGAAGCTACCAAAATGGACGGTCAGCAGGGTCAACTGGACGCTGTTCTGTCAGCTGGCTATGGTCGAACACCGCTACAGCATCCGAGGACTGGCGGATCGCATTACATAAGTGATCTTTCACGCCACTGACTCGTCCGTCCCCGTGGCTTCCGATCGTCTTAGGAGGTGATCTGTACCTCGATAGATTTCTGAGCACTGTTCGGCAGTCCAGGACAGACTCGCAGCTCTTCGCTGATTTAGATGCCACCCGACTGCAGACAACCTCACAGCCTTTTGAGTCGCAAGAGGCAAGGCTCGACTCGTCATTAAGGAGAGCAAAAAACATTCGTAGCAAGAGTTGTTGGACTCAGTCAACCATTTCACTTGTTGTACAAAAGTATGGGAAGCCATCCCAATGATTTCTGGTAAACACAATCTTTTATCAATAGCAGAAGTGCTGAAACGGTGGTGTCTTCAAACAGAGACATTGATCAGATGCTGGCAGAGAATTTTGCAAAAACTGCTGGCCGTTCCAACTGGGATCTGATGTTTCACTGCTACCGTGCAACTGTAGAGAGGGGCAAGTTATACTTTGGATCCAACAGTTCTGAGTCCTACAACTTCTTTCTCCATACAGGAGGTGGTATCGACCCTGTCTGAGGCGTGTGACACTGCACCCAGTCATGACGAAATCAGGTACCTCATGCTTTGACATTTCCGATCAGCATCAAAGGAAATCCTCTTCAAATGTTTTAATCTTCTATGGCAGAGGGGCAACATCCCCAGTTTGTGGAGGGAGGCAATTCTGATACCTCTCCTCAAACCAGGAAATAACCACACATGTTCCAGTAGTTACAGGAGCTTCAGCTTAACGAGCTATGTTTGAAATGTTGTTGTTGTTGTTGTTGTTGTGGTCTTCAGTCCTGAGACTGGTTTGATGCAGCTCTCCATGCTACTCTATCCTGTGCAAGCTTCTTCATCTCCCAGTACCTACTGCAACCTACATCCTTCTGAATCTGCTCAGTGTATTCATCTCTTGGTCTCCCTCTACGATTTTTACTCTCCACGCTGCCCTCCAATACTAAATTGGTGATCCCTTGATGCCTCAGAACATGTCCTACCAATTGATCCCTTCTTCTAGTCAGGTTGTGCCACAAACTTCTCTTCTCCCCAATCCTAGTCAATACCCCCTCATTAGTTATGTGATCTACCCATCTAATCTTCAGAAATACCCTGGAGCAATTGGTTAGCCTTTGTCTGGTCTGGTTGTTAGAGACCAGGCAACTTCATAGCTGCTGTCAGTGTGGATTCCGGAGATTTAGGTCCACTGTCGACAACATGACCTTGCTAGATTCAACCATTCAGCAGGCTTTCATACGTCAACATCACTGTATCAGTATATTCTTCGATATCAGTAAGGCATATGATACTACTTGGAGACGTAGTATTCTCATACATTTGCATCAGTGGAGCTCTTGTGGCCACCTCCCCATCTTCATAAGGTCTTTCCTGTCTCAGTAGTTTTTTAGGTCAGTTGGTGACACACTGTCACATCATTTTAAACAGGAGAATGGTGTCCCTCAGCGCAGTGTTTTGAGTGTTACCGTGTTTGCCATAGCCAGTAAGGAGTCTTGTACAGTGCTCCTTATTTGTGGACGATTTTTCTGTTTTCTGTTCCTCGTCCAATATTGTAACAGTGATCTGTCAGTTGAAACTTACATTGCGGACATTAGAGGAGTGGGCTGCAAACATGTGTTTTCAGTTACTTGCAGATAAGTGTGAGCGAGTGAGTTCATTTTAATCATTCCCGTCATATTTTTAATCTACCTGATGGGCTTATAATATACACTGTTCTACCTTTTAGAGACTCGGTGAGGTTTCTGGGCCTCATTTTCAATGCCAAGTTGTCGTGGTTACCACACCTGACAGGCCTGAAAGCCAGAACCCTCAAGGCACTGAACATCATAAAGTGCTTTAGCCACACGTCTTGGGGAGCAGACAGGGGCTTCTGCGCCAGTTTTAGCGGGCTTTTCATGCATTTGCAAAGGGACTATAGTTGCACGGTGTATGGATCAGCAAGGCCTTCTTATTTGGAGATGATTGACACTGTGCACCATGTGAGTATTTGGTTGGCCATAGGTTCTTATAGGACCAGTTCCATTCTGAGTCTCTGTGTTCAAGTTGGGGAACCACCACTCAACATCCAGCGGTAGCTTCTCATGTTGTGTCAGGAATGCACGCTCCTCGCAACTCCAACTTTGCCCCAATATCGTACTGTCACTTGCCTGCCTCTGGAGCACCTTTTCTCGAACTGCCTACGAGCCACAGTTCCATTCGGGATCCGTGTGCAATGTTTGCTGATGTCACCTGGAGTGGAGCAAGAAGAACGTCAAATCCAGGGTTTTTACCATCTACCACCCTGGTTACTGCAGAGTCCCAGAGTTATTTTCAATTTGCTGCAATACAGGGGAGACTGCACTCCTGTTTTTAATGCAGTATCTTCTGACGTATGTTCTGGACACCAGAACTATGTAGCTGTCTTTATGGGTGGGTCTAAACAGGGGGCTTCAGTTGGTTGCTTTGTTGTTTCCCCAAATCATGTCCTCAAGGTCTGATTGCCTGAAGACTTTACTGTCTTCAAGACAAAGTTATGCACAATCTTCCGGGCGCTGGAGCAGAAGAGACGTTCTCCCAGTGCTAAATTTCTAGTCAGATTCGATTCTCTGAGTGCCATTCATTCTGTATGATGTTTTTACCCAGCAGATATAGTAGTCCGGAACATCCAGGATGTCTGTTCCGACTACAGTGGCTTGGAAATGAGGTGTTCTGCTGGGTACCAGGGCACATCAATATTGCAAGGAACAAGAGTGCAGATCTAGCAGCCAGTTAGGCATGTCGTAATGCTCAGCTATTTCGGTGTGTCATCCCCCCTGCATGTTATAGTCTCGCTGTTGAGATCCCGAGTCTTGCTCTGGCAAGAGCACCCTCCAGTGCTTGTGGTGTACAGATTACTGTGCACCATATTTTATTGGACTGTGTGTTATTTTCCGATCAAGGACCGCAGAGTGAAGGGCCTGCCCTCTATTTTAAGTAACATTCAAACAAATGTGGATCAAGTTTTAAAATTTTGTGAATTATCCAAGATTTTAGGGAGATGGTTTTAATGTGTTAACAGGGTGACTGGCTGACCCATGTTTTTTGTAAGTGGTCAGCCAGTTACAGTTCATTGTGCTCTTCTTTTAGCTCCATCGTCTGTTTATTTGTGTTTTAACCTATACATAGGTACTTTTACTTTTTACGTTATTTTAGCACTCGTGAGATAGAGAGATTGTGTGGTCAATTTGAGTGTGTGCGATTTTATCCATATTCATTTGTTTTAATGAGTGTCAGGGTGCTGATAACATTGCTGTTGAGTACCCGTAAGCTCCAGCCACACACGCAAGTGTGAATTGAAATGACATCATTTTTCAGACATAAAAACACACATACCAACTTTCGTTTATGTCACCCAGCTTCTTCTCGGCGTCGTGATTTATTTTATTTTATTTACTTAGTTATTTTTTGTCCTTCTGTCAGTGTAAAGATGTGTCTGACTTTCTGATGCTAAAAGATCCTGAAATTTTTACTAGTAAATTGTGACCCATTATACATTAACATTTTTATGGTTATCCCACATCCAAAAAAATTTCTTTAAGCAATTTATTAGAGTGGCTGTCATAATCTGCATAATTGGATAGAACTTTACGTATGTGGAGCAACGTTCCACAAAGACAAAAATGTATGTCACACCACCTCTTCCTTTCGGTAACTTAACATAAAAATACACAGCTGTTGCATCATTTAGTGTCTTTGAATTATAGGATGCATTAATTTTATTTTCTTTGACTCTCTGGTGTACCTCACGTGTTGTAAATATTTTTCTTATCTTTCTATTTATATAAAAGGATTTACTCATATGTTTGATACACTTATGCATCCCAAAGTGCCCATAGCCTTTACGGATGAACAGCATAACGCCACTGTACATAGTTCATGAAATGCATAACCTCCACTGGCCTTTATCACTCTGCATTCTCACCTATCATCCACACGGCTTTTTCTTTTAACAATAGTGATGTCTTTTCACACCTTTCTTGCTTGTTACTGAAATATTCATCAGTATTTACATCTTTTTTAATTCACAATGGTAGTCTCCTCACTTCACCATTAATGTTGCTTAAATTCAGAAAATTAACCAAAACCATATCTCGTGGTCCACCAGTATGTGTAATATCATTCAAGCCTAATGGTTATCATGACGATGCATCTGGCACTATATTATCTGAACTTTTTATATAGTATATTTCTGTCTGATATTAATGTAGAAATAAGACCCAATGAATTTATCCACTATGTAAGATTCTGTTTTCCATAAGGGAAGTTATGACTAGTTGGTCTGTTTCATTATGATCTTAGGCCCCAGGTGACCAACTGGAACTTTTATATGCTCCATGCAATTGTCAACAATTCCTTCTCTGTCACTGTGTAGTTAAGCTCGTGTTTGTTGGCATTCCAACTAGCGAAAGCTACTGTCCTATGATCTAATGTTGGATTTCACTCCCTTGAAACAATTCAAAAGCGATGCCATACTCAGAAACATCAGCTGTTAACTTAAAAGCTTCATTCATTACTTGGTCATTTAAGATAGGTGCACTGATTAATGCCTCCTTAACATTATTAAATGCTTTTGATGCTCCTACATCCCATACCCATTTTGCTCCTTGTCTTAACAGTGGTAATAACCTTGGATCATTAATTCGTAACTGTTTGATATTTTTCAGTTCTGAGCAATCTTTGACAGTGTTTATTCTTTCTGGATCTGCTATAATTCCTTTTATTCCTACCAGGTGTCCTATAAATTTTAGTTCTTCTCTTGCAAAGCAATTTTGAAAGTTAAGTTTTGATACCTTTTTCATAAAATTTATCTAACATTTTAATTGATAACATACAGTGTTCTTATCAAGTATTGGATACTAGTAATATATCATCTACACGTATAATTAATTCTTCTAATAATTCCTTTCCCAGAACTACATGTCATGCTTTTATGAACACAGGGACCCATATGTTTAAACCAAAAGTTAATACTTTTCATTGATAAGATGTACTATCAATGAGAAAAGCCATCCAATCTGTCAATCTGAAGTACATTCCTTCCTTAAACTTAGCTAGCACATCATCAATACGTATGAGCTTCTAAAACTATGTGCATAACTCCTGCGGCTTTCTTTACTAGTAGTAAAGGTTTATTATATACGCTTAGACTCCTTTGTATTACCTATTTTCTTATTACTTATTTCTTTGTTCACAGCTGATCTTAAACTTAGTGGAGCTGGGTTTGACTTACAAAAGAATGGTTCATGACCTTTTATCTTAAAACTTCGAATATAATACTCCTGGCATTTCAAGATACATACACTTATAAAGTATAATACAAATCTTTTTTTTGCTCCTTCGTAAACAGATGTGATTTGTTAGCTTTAAACACTATTTGTGTGATTCACACATCAATATCTTCTGTTGGTTCTTTGTTGCTTGCTATTTGAGTTGTAGCAACTAACTGCATAATATGTAATGATAAGCCGATGTTAATTTCTGTACGATTCACCTTCACTTCTTTCTTTTTTTAGTGTATCTAACTCTTCAACGAACGTTAATAAATAATCCACATTAGTCCATCCACTATACAGTATCTCCATTCGTGCATATTATGGTAATCACTCAAAGAATGTGTATTAAGTGCTTTTAAATATTTTGATCTGGATGTCATTCAGTGTACTCTTTATATGTATCCCATGAGCTATCATAGTAATTCGGGTTTAGTAGTTCAAAAGTTAATTTCTCTTGCGTACTCACCCATCCATATTTTCTCTTACATTTTTCCTGGAAGTCCTCCCACAATTTAAATTCCTCAAAGTGGACTCGCTCATACTGTGGTGTCAGATACTAAATGTACCAGTACAAAATCTTATTTTCTTGCAGCCATCCACTTTCTTCGGCACAGATTGGGACATTACCGTTAAGAAATTTGCATCAGTGTACATCACCTTCGGGTCCAAATTTATGGAATTGTTTAGATCTGCTTAATCCATTTCCTAATTGTCATTCCTCTAACACCTCCTCACTCAATGTTAGATGCACCGACTTATTTCTAAGTTCCGGCGTAGTGTTATTTAACTCTTGCCACATTTTGAAATTCTGTCTGATGATCAACAATATTATCCATAGAATTTGAATTACCACTAGTAGTGTCTACTTTTTCTTGTAGTTTCTGTTCTTCTAATTCCTGTACACACTTCTCCAAACAAGGTAAAATATTTTGAGCATTAGCTTTTTCAATAAGCTTTCTATTTAATTCTACAACTTCGACCCTATTTTGTGTATCTGAGATTTGGGTTGCTACAATTTTAGAAATCCTTCATAATTGTATGTTGTTTGATCTTATCATTGCTATTATTAAAATTTTGCTCTATCTCCTCTCTAACCAAATCACTGTGTTTCTTCAGTTCTGTTTCGAACTCCTTAGGTAAGTTTACTAAGGTTATCTCAATTTGAGAAATTCTAACTATTGTAGTTTTAAGTGTTTTTATACTGTTAAATGCGTCTTCTAGCCTACCCAGCTGTTTCAATTTATCTGTTCTACTATCTGTTTTGAGTGTTGTCACATCATTTGACATTGTTGTTATATTGTGAGGTAGTTCATCTAATTGAGTGAATTGTTTGTGCTTACCTAAAATCTGACTTGACATTTTTGTATCCATATTCCTAGTGATAGGCATATACTGAAGTATGAACGTTACACACTCAGTAACATTAGTTATTTTGAATAAATGTGTTATCCCCTGCCATGTAGTACTGCCGATAAAATTAGTCACAATGTGAGACTACACACAACTGTAGGTGCTCCACATTACAGCTCACTTAGTCAGTAGTATATTGTGCTGTAGCGCGAAGCTGATGCCTTCATGTGCCCCTGGTGTGATGCGATGTCTGGATCGGGTGTCTCGTAGCCGTAGCCGTCGCCACAGTTAACCACCCTGTCGCCGAAGTGTGGAGTGCTGCATCATTGCCGTCAGAAACAGCATTCGGACTCGTAGATGTCAAAACCTTTTGCTGACTCTTCCATTTAGATCTCTTAAATAGATCTCTTATTATACGCTGAACCAGTAATCCTTAGCAACGTGATACTTTCTGATGACAATTTATACTTTGTGTCACCGCGATGTTATCTGCTGCCATTTCTTTAATTATGTGTTTGCCACATGGAATGGTACCATTGCTATTCACTCCTGGGCAGTACTTAACTAGGGCACCAATTCTGTGAATGTGTTCGCTTAGTCATATATTCATAATTACCTTTACCTTTAAATCTTCTCTTTCTTCACTCGCGTCACTCCTTGAATTTGTGATCCTACTGTGCAGTGCCACTCATAGCTGTATCGAACTTCTTCACCACTTGTAGAAATGTGCCATGGTAAAGGAAAATTATGTTTGCTACCTATTAGCTATGAAATCGTATAACAACTTCTTTTCAGAATCCTTCTTTATTTAACAATCCCTATAACACTTTCAGTGTATCAGTTACACATTCACATTTAAGCTTTTAATAATCAAACTTGCAGACAGTTAGGTCGTTAGTATCCCAAAGTTATGAAGTAAGTAATTAAGAAAGTAATTCTGTACAGTCATCTTTTGGTATTCTTTTATGGAACAACAGCCATTGTTGTTCTGACCTCTTCTTCTTTGGCACGCACAGCAACCTGTATTTGCAACATCAAAGTGCAAACGGCTCCTTCCCCACCATTAAAACACTGCCCTCCTTTGCCCCTTGTGGCTATACTGTGCTCGCATTTGTGTTTCGTATCTGTACACAGATAAAAAATGTGCACACAATGTGTGGTCTTCCCCTCTAGCACTATACCGTAAATTAAAGTTTCTAAATGATTTATGGAAAATCTCGTATAAAGATGTGAAACAAATACTAACAAACAGATAGAGTGGCTGGCCAGTACTTACCTCAGTTCAGTACAGCCGATAGATACACAAAACAGAACAGAAAATTTTTATCCTAGCTTTCGGAACTTTGTTCCTTCGTCACGGAGGAGAGAGGGAAAAAAGGGGAAGAAGTGAAAGTGGATTCAGTTACTCACAACCCAGGTTATGAAGCAACTGGGGAAAGGGAAACAGTGAGGGTAGCAAAGATAGAGGCATGGGTGTCAGAGGGAAGCCAAATATATTCTACTGTAAGTACTGTGCCGGCTTCAAACCAAAGAGGATGCATACAGAAGTAAAGAGGTATATAGTATAAAGATAACCACAACTATGTAGGATGAAAAGATGCTTGAATGGCTAAAGAGGAAAGGGAAAGAGGAGAAGACTGAAGAGTAAATGGGAGTGAGGTTGGTCAACATAGGTTCAGTCCAGGGAGATGGCGGGATGAAAGGATGTGTTGGAGTGCAAGTTCCCATCTCCGCAGTTCCGAGGGACTGATGTTGGGTGGGAGAAGCCAAATGGCATGTACGGTGTAGCAGGTTTCTAGGTCCCTAGAATTATGCTGGAGGGCATGCTCTGCTACTGGGTATTGGACATCTCCTAGGCAGATAGTTCGTCTGTGCCCGTTTATGCGCTCAGCCAGTTTAGTTGTCATCATACCAATGTAAAAGGCTGTGCAGCGCAGGCATGTCAGCTGATAAATGATATGTGTTGTTTCACATGTGGCCCTGCCTTGAATTGTGTATGTTTTACCAGTAGCGGGGCTGGAGTAGGTGGTTGTGGGGGGATACATGGGGCAGGTTTTGCAGCGGGGTCGGTTATAGGGGTAGGAACCGCTGGGTAGAGAAGGTGGTCTGGGAATATTGTAGGGTTTAACAAGGATGTTACAGAGGTTAGGGGGGGCAACGAAAGGCAACTCTGGGTGGTGTGGGGAGAATATTGTCAAGGGATGATGAGAATATTGTCAAGGGATGATCTCATTTCAGGGCTTGACTTGAGAAAGTCATATCCCTGGCGGAGTAATTTGTTGATATATTCGAGGCCAGGATAATATTGGGTGACCAGGGGGATGCTTATGTGTGATCTGGCGGTAGGAACAAAGTTGTTGAACAGGGAGGAATGTATTGCTCGGGAGATCTGTTTGTGGACAAGGTCTGCAGGATAGTTACGGGAGAGTAAAGCACTGGTCAGGTTATTGGTGTAATTGATGAGGGATTCGTCACTGGAGCAGATACGTTTGCCACGAATACCTAGGCTGTAGGGAAGGGAGCGTTTGATGTGGAATGGATGGCAGCTATCAAAGTGAAGGTACTGTTGTTTGTTTGTGGGTTTGATGTGGACAGAGGTGTGGATGTGAGCTTCAACAAGATGAAGGTCAACATCCAGGAACATGGCTTGGGTTTTGGAGAAGGACCAGGTGAAATTCAGATTCGAAAAGGAGTTGCGGTTATGGAGGAAATTAAGGAGTGTTTCTTCACCATGACTCCAAATCACAAAGATATCATCTATAAGCCTATACCAGGCCAGGGGAAGTAACTGTTGGGTCTTCAGGAAAGCCTCCTCCATGCGGCCCATGAAGAGGTTGGCATAGGACAGAGCCATCCTGGTTCCCATGGCCATTCCCGTGATTTGCTTGTAGGTCTGGCCTTCAAAAGTGAAGTAATTATGGGGGAGGATGAAGTTGAGTGTGATAAGGAACGAGGTTGTTTTTGGAAGATCTTTAGGTGGGCGTTGGGAGAGGTAGTGTTCAAGGGCAGAGAGACCATGGGTATGTGTGGTGTTTGTGTAAAGGGATGTAGCATCTATGGTGACAAGAAAGGTTTCAGGTGGGAGGGGAGTGGGAATGGATTTGAGGTGTTCTAGGAAAGTACCCAGCACCCCATTCCCTCCATCCAGACTGAGCTGCTGAAAATCCTAAAAATCCAAGGTCCCTCACAAGGGCTCACAACGTCTTCCATAGACCTACTCACGCCACCTGAGCCACGTACCCCTACCTTCTACCTATTACCCAAAATCCACAAAGAGAACCATCCTGGCCATCCCATTGTGGCAGGCTTCAAAGCCCCAACAGAACATATCTCAGCTCTGGTAGACCAACACCTCCAACCTATCACCCGCAGACTCCCATCCTACATCAAAGACACAAACCACTTCCTAGAACGCTTTGGCTTCCCTCTGACACCCATGCCTCCATCTTTGCTACTCTCCCTGTTTTCCTTTCCCCAGTTGCTTCATAACCTGGGTTGTGAGTAACTGAATCCACATTCTCTTCTTCCCCTTTTTTCCCCTCTCTCCTCCCTGACGAAGGAACAAAGTTCCGAAACCTAAAATAAAAATTTTCTGTTCTGTTTTTTGTATCTATCGGCTGTACTGAGCCGAGGAAATTAAAGTTTCTGCGTGACCATCTTTCATCAGCGCAGTAGAAAGAAAGCGGTACCTGTTGCTAAAATGAATAGCAGCAACATCATCAGCATTAATTCTGTTTTTCCTTTATCTTTTTCTGTCATTAATTTTGCTTCAGTTATATTGTTTGGTAATTGTTTCACAGTCATTCTTGTTCTATTACATAATTGTAGCACAGCTAAATTTCTCAACAAAATAATTGGTGATACTATTTTAATCTTAAATCATCTAAAGGCATTCCTCATGTATCATCATAATCATTATCATAATTGCCACCAGAATTTTGTTCCAGGAACTTTGTGAATGATTGGCCTCCATTGATTTCTGTCCTGGTATAGTTTTCTCTCTCCACTGCATCACACATTGCTCCTCTCCTCTCGAGACGTTCATTAACCTGGTCTATCCATCTCTCCCAAGTCTGCCAAATTGGTCTTTTCCTTGGTACCTCCGTCTTCAAATACTAACTTGAAGCTCAAGTCGGATGCATTCACTACACTTGACGTAACCAGTTCAATCTTGCAGCACTCATTCTTTCCTCTGTGGTCGAGGTTATGTGCAGATCATCTTAAATATTAATTTCTCTCTCTCTCTCTCTCTCTCTCCCTCTCTCTCTCCCTCTCTCCCTCCCTCTCTCCTGGTTTTCTGTAGAGCTGACCAGAGGAACTTCATTTCACATGTCTGTATCTTACTATCTTCTGTCTTATTTATGATACAGGTCTCCAGACTGTATGTCACAGTTGGCAGGAGATAGATTTATACACAGTCTGTTTAGCGATTTTGTCCCAGATCAGGTTTTGTACTTGGTGGAAAAAGCTGGATCCTTTTGCTGTTGTGATTAAAACTTCCAGTTTGACACTTCCATCACTTCATATGACACTGAGATAATTTCATTCCTCGTACTTGCACCAAATTCAGAAATTCGTTTGGAAAATTAACATTTTCATTTGCAGCAACCTTTGAATCAGTTGACTTATATATTCCTTCCTTGGCAAGAGCCCTGCTTTGAATTTTTAAATTAATATCATCAGCATGTGGATACCGTCACCCCCCTCTCTTCCACAGCTTTTGCAGTTCCAGGCAGCAAAATTGGAAGGAGATTGCCCCAGTTTATGGGTACAGTAAATATTGGCAGGCTGCCAGCATTTTCAGTTGATTACCTATCCAGAATTCGGTGTCGTAAGACATCAGCAATGATTGTATTTGCAGGTGGTCCCTGAAGTGTTGGATGGTGGGAAAGGGGGGGACCGGGGGGGGGGGGGGGGGGTATTTCCGCTCTAACAAGAAATAAATAAGCAGTACCAAAAAATGTTGGTATGTTCTTAAATTAGAATTAAGCAAAACACAGTATTTAGCTGTGGGCGGTCATCATTGATGTTACACAGTAAAATGACACAGAGCACATATAAAGAAACTATCACTATGTACACAGAACTTCTATCGAGCTGGAGAGAAGTGAAAAAGTGGGAGGTTCTGGCGAATCTCACCACACAGCTGATGCCATCGGTTTCCATTCCCAGCACGAGATGCTTGCACTCACTGAGCAAACAAAATACCATGCATTTGTAAGTGACATTCCAGCGTTCTGTTTGAGATGATGAACAGATAAACTGCTACTAACTGAAGGGGAGAAATGACTGTGGAAAGAACAGTCACAACGGTGATGTTGCTGCAGCGGCTGGTCCATCTTGAAGCCCAGATTGAATGCCTAGGATGTTGGCTGGCTTTAAACTTTTGTAAGCTTCTGACTCAAATACATTTGTGGGAAGGCAGGGACAAAAGCCTCCCTTCTGAGACATAAGAGTTGACAGAGTTTTCCTGTTAAGGATCAGTTCCAACCGCAGGAAAGGCATTGCTCCTGAGGAAGAAGAATGATTGTTTAAAACTTTAGTAATTTTTAATGGTTACCACCTTTCTGGATAAATTATCACCTTCTCTCAGAATGACAGCAACCGAAATATGTTTCCATATTCCAGTACCTCTATCATAGAAATCATTATTATGAACTTTCTTTCTCTCAGAAATTTTGTTACTGACATTGTGATTATGAGTACTCCAGCGGGATGTTCAGTACTAAGGGTTCCGAATCTGTCATCTAACTGAATTAATTCCTACTCGACTCTCTCTGTTAGTTTGTGGTGTCGTATGGCAACCCTCTCATGCTTACTGCCATGTGGTAGCCCTGAAAGGTTTATTGTGTTATAAACTACTACATTTCTTGCTGCTAAAATGGCTCTTTCAAATAACCAATTTGAATTTGCGCAATTTCGGATAAACTTCACCTATTAACGATAATGATCGAAGCAGAAGAAACGAATTAAAATTTTTGCTGTGGCTGGGACTCAAACCCGGGTCTTCTTGCTTGCTAGGCAGAAATGCTAACCATTACATCACCACAGCATGACGGTCAACATTGCTGCCCTCCCCAACAAAAACTTCAATTCATATCTTCTGCTTATTTTTCCTTACATTGTCACTACTGCCAGGGCTCTCCGACATTGGAATAGCACCCCAGCATTGGACATAATGGGAAAGTCCTGTACCATAGATGATCTTTGAGAGAAGTGGATTATATGGCACCATTACTACTTCTGTCTCTCAGTTACCTCGCATTAGTACTTTAGAAGTGATACTACCATTTTCCATAGATTGTCTTCTGAGCTTACGCTAGCAATCTTCTCCCATTTGTGTCTCATTTAAATGTGGTCTCGGATATCTTCCTGTTCATTTGCCTCTAATCATACATCATGAATTCATATTTAACCTTCCACATTTCTCAAAAATCATGTTTTTCACTGTTATATTGTAATTGTATCCTTTTTTGGATTCTGAAATTCAACGTGAATTACTTGATAAATTTAATGTGGATGGAATTTTTCATGTAACCAATTAAAATTGTGTGAATGAGGTATTCCTCATTTCTGCCATTTGACTGTGTTCGTCTAGCATCTAGCAGTTCTAAAAATGTGATACTTTTTGGTGACATTCATGAATTTCACTTGTTTCAGTCGAAAAGCTTCAGCTATTATGTCATAAGATTCCATGCAAGCTTGTCTGTGGCTCACATAATCTGTGATGAATTTCAAGTGAATACTGTGAACAAATTAGGGCACCACATTTTCCTATGTAGGTTATAGCATCTTGTGTGTACTTGTGCTTGGGTTTTGGATTTTCTACATATGTTGAAGGTAAACTCATCGGTTTTCCAATGTCGTCAACATTGCCATCATTCATGGTTGCACATCTCTCAAATGATTGTACTATTCCGTAAGCAATTTGTTTTGGTTCTGTTATATGAATATCATTTATTCTGCCATACATGTCAAATGAAAGCTGTTGAAATAATTTGGGGGAAGGTAACATAGTTATATCCATAATTGTCTTTTATCATTATGCAGTATGCATAAAATTCCTTTAGAGTTTATTGTCTGTTTGTGTGTCTGCACCTGTATGTGGGTTCACTTGTGTCAAATTGAAATGGCAACCATCTTCTGCTCTTAAAAAAAAGTAACAGATATAGAAGTGCATCATAGAACAGTGTGTTTCCGTGGTACGTTGTAATCTTTCACCACTGAATAATTATGTCACATCTTTTTGTACTAATTGTCTGCAGCCACAATGGGAATTTCATTGACTGGGGGTGCATTGATTCAGTGTTGTTGTTCTCCAACTTGTCTTTTGTTGGCTTGAGTCATAACTTTATATTCATTGGACACCATTTGATCCTGTGCTGTTGTGAATATGTGGCCAAACTGATTGTACTCATGTAAAAGATTCTGTTATCCAACTGAATTTCTTGGTGCTGTAGAAGTAAAACACTGAGATGATCCATTTTGCATTGACATGTTTGTGTTGATTGTTCTTTTTAGTGAGATCATAACAGAATGCTTCACCTGTCAAACTGTAATCCCTACTTCTTCTACTTTGCACTTCTTTACACTAATGTTTTGTTCATGCGCTTGTGGTAATTGTGTTTCACAAACTTCACTCATTGTAACTGTACTTAGTTTGTTTTGTAATGTTGTTTGTTCAACAGTTTCTTTCTGTCTGCTTGTGAACTGTCGCACTTGATCCTCTTCTTTAATTTCATTGCATTGTTCCCCTGTTAAATTTTCTCTCATTCTATTGAGTTTCTTCTGGTGTGAAGCTAAATGTGCTTCTCCTCTGTTTAATTTCTTCAGCGTCCTTTATGTTTCCTTCTTTTTGATTCACGTTTGGCAAAATCTCCTTATCACGTATGCATACACTTCAGAATGGGAACAGGATAATCGTACATCCTGGAACATTGTAGAATGTTCTGGGCCATACATTTCTGAGCTAGGCCGTATTCTATCCATGCCACTGTTATGGAACATTCTTGGGCCTTCTGAAAAATTCTATAACATTCTGGAACTTTCTAGAATCTTCTCAAATATAAAGTAACATTCTTCAAAATTGTAGTACATTCTATCTGGCATTATAGTACTGTGACATGAAATGAACCACATTCAATCACTCTGTGACAATATTTTTGTTGTTAATTGAGACAATACTAGTTTGAAAGTAAGTTTGTTATTCCTCAGTGGCGCTGTCCATCACAGTAAAAGAAAAATGGTTTGTTGTTGTGCTATGTTCACATCAGTTTCACTTTTGGTGGATAGATTAATTATGTAAGGTGTGAACTTGATGTAAAACATCATTTTCCACATGTTTTTGATTTACCAGTATGGTACGTTTGTGTAAACCCAGGTGTGCAGTATGTTTCAAAATGAGTACATTGTAACCTTAAAACCCCTATATTCACTTTGAAATAGCCTGTATTATCGATGTCACATCCTTGTGAAACCATAATTCAAACATTGTTTCTCCATAGATGTCCACAGACCAGATGCGTGACAATACAGAAATGATTAGGAGTTACTAAATTTTTGTTGTGTTATAGTTGTGCAATCTTTAGTTATGAAATATAATATTGTAGTTGTGAAGTATTGGCAGAATTTGAAATTTTTTCTCTTAATATGTGGTTATAAAGTAAAAATTGAATCATCTTGTGGCATTATTGGCCAGGAGACTACAGCTGGTATAGTTTGGCTGCCTAGTGCTAGTCTTTTTCTTTGATGCCACTTTGGCAACTTATATGTCAATGAAGATGTGATGAAATGATGAGTACAACACGAGACACCCAGTTCCTGTGTGAAGGTAATCTCTGACCTGGTCAGGAATCGAACCCTCTCACCCCAGGTAATAAAGGCAGCAATGCTGACGTTGAGCTGTGGACTATTTGAAAGTAGTTGATGGTTAAGAGTGTGGCACCTACTACATAATACGACTAGAATTAAAAATTTCTTCGACATATTGTAATCCTAATTGTGACGGTGGAAGGATCACATTGTTCAACTGTATTTATTTTAGGTTTGTTGGTGTTTTTACTTTACACATTTTGAATAGCATGAGATGCCAAAATAAAAACTGCAGACAATTTGTTTGTGTTGAAATTATGTTGTTCAGCCATAATTCAGCTTGTAATATGGTCTCAATACTACCACAATGTTACACTTTGAGATACATTCAGCAACAAGATCTCACTTACAACTATGATGATTTCATTGTATGTTCTTGTTTTTCAGCTCAAGAAGTACAATGAAGTTCAGCAACAGATAAAAGAAATTGAAAAACAGTACATCATAGCAGCGCAGAAACTTTCTCATAATAGTGGTGATTCCGTGGATGATGATGATGATGAAGATGCTCTGGATGCATACATGACACAGTTGTCATCTGGCATTGTTGATAAAAAAGCTGTGTCCAATTTGAAAGTATGTTCCTGGAGTACATTTTCACACTTCATAATTATTTTCTTTATGCTTATTAGTACTGTAGCACAATGTTCTCTTTAATTCTATTTGAAAGATCACATTCATTTTCATGGATCTTTTGGAAGCTCAGTATATTGTATTTGTTTGTGTGTTAATGTGTAAGTGGAATACTTTGTTCACCTGTGTATCTGTGTGTAGACAGAGAAGCACACTACCTCGTGTGCTCTCAATCTGTTATTCCTTAATGCTCTGGTGTTATCAAACCTTCTTCCAGTAGAAGTAAAGACACAACAGCAAGCCTACTAGTGACATTGACGAGAATACAGTGAAAGTAGTTTACACAACTCGAGCACATTTAACAACTGAGGGACCGGAGGCCCGTGCGTTGCCCTCGTAAAGGTACTTTCCACACCAGGCGTCGCCAGTGTATCGCCACGTGAGCACGGCAGTCCTGCTGATGGCAGGCATTGACCGGGCTACCCCTGACAGCTGCCTCAGGTAGTAGATTGTGCCGTTTAAACGTCTGCGCCCACTACTCCTGCTGTAGGAGCCCGACATACATCTGCTGCAGGTGATAGGTGTAGTAACGGGCAGGTTACTACACTCCTCCTCGCACGCATGCGTGTCACGGTCTGTGATGCTGTGACTGGAGGCACACCGAGGTGACCAGTGGGCAGGACCTGCGCAGGGCTTGCAGAGCTGTGTGGATGTCGAGAGTCTGTGGTGAGGAGCACCAGTGCGGGTACCGACGACAGCGAACTGGAGAGGGGAGTCTCTGACTCGGCTTAGGGGAAGGCGTTGGCTCTGATCCCAACTGCAGGGGTTGAACATACAGTCATTTCTGACAGAGCCCTGACTGCTGGGGTAAACAGGCACAATTGGGCCCACTTGTTCCCGGAGTGGCCAGGGCAGATGTATGACGAGGAGTTGGGCCCACAGCCCAGAGATCCCCCGTGTCCATCCCAGAAGCAACCGGTTCTGGTAGCATACCACAAATCGATCTCCTGTGCGAACTGTGAAGGTTGCATTGGCTGTGGACTGCAGACAGAATCCAGTGACAGTACCATCCCAACAGCCTGGCCCAGACTGATATGCTGGGTTTACTTATTTATATATTTATTTTACACATCTAGTTCCATTGGAGCCATAAGTTTATGTAAATACAGTCAACAATATAACACAGGAATCAGCTTAATTTTTCAAGGAACTGCTCGGCAGAGTAGAAGCAGCAACCCATGAGGAAATTCTTCAGTTTCAATTTGAAAGTGCATGGATTACTGCTAAGATTTTTGAATTCTTGTGCTAGCTTATTGCAAATGGATGCAGCAGTATAGTGCACACCTTTCTGCACAAAAGTTAAGGAAGTCCGATCCAAATGCAGGTTTGATTTCTGCCGGGTATTAAGTGAGCGAAAGCTGCTTCTTCCTGGGAATAAGCTAATATTGTTAACAGGAAGTGACAGTAAGGAATATATATATTGTGAAGCCAATGTCAGAATACCCAGACTAATGAACAGTGCTCGACAATAGGTTCACAAACTTGCACCAGATATTGCACAAACCACCTGTTTCTGAGCCAAAAATATCCTTTGAGAATGGGAAAAATTATCCCAAAGTACAATACCACAGGTCACAAGCAACTAAAATTAGCAAAGTTGACTACTTTTTGTGTCCAACTATCACTTACTTCAGATACTGTTTGAATAGTAAAAATGGCAGCATTAAGTCTCTGAATGAGATCCTGAACATGGGTTTTCCATGACAATTTACTGTCTATCTGAACACCTAGAAATTTGAACTGTTCAGTTTCACTAATCGTATGCCCATTCTGTGAAATTAATACTTGGGTTTTTTTGAATTGTGTCTTAGAAACTGTAAAAATTGAGTCTTACTGTGACTTAGCATTAGTTTATTTTTTACAAGCCATGAACTTGTGTCATGAAATGCACTATTTGAAACAGTGCCAATGTTGCACAGAACGTCCTTTACTACCAAGCTAGTGTCATCAGTAACTAGAAATATTTTAGAATCACCTATAATACGAGAGGGCATATCATTTATATAAATATGGAACAGGAGTGGCCCCAGCAATGATTCCTGGGGCACCTCCCATTTGACAATGCTTCCACTCAGGCTCCACATCATAGCCATTCTCAACACTGTGGATAATGACATATTGCTATCTGTTGTTAAGGCAAGAGGTGAATCAATTGTAAGCTACTCCCCGTATTCCATAATGGTCCAACTTCTGGAGCAATATTTTGTGATCAACACAGTCAAACGCCTTAGTAAAATCAAAAAAAGATGCCTAGTGTTTGAAACCTTTTGTTTAACCCATCCAGTACCTCACATAGAAAAGAGAATATAGCATTTTCAGTTATTAAATGACTTCTAAAGCAGAACTGTACATTTGATAGCAAATCGTGTGATGTAAAATGATCAATTATCCTTACATACACAGCATTCTCAATAACTTTAGTAAACATTGATGGCGTAGAAATAGGTCTAAAATTGTCTACATTATCCCTTTCTCCCTTTTTATAGAGCAGCTTTACTACCGAGTACTTTAATCGTTCAGGAAACTGACCATTCCGAAAGGAAAAATTGCAAATATGGCTATATACACGGCTAACATGTGCAGCACAATACTTTAATATTCTGCAAGGCACTCCATCATATCTATGAGATCCTTAGTCTTCAGTTATTTAATTACGGACTCAATCTCCCCCATGTCAATATCACAGAGGAGTATTTCAGACATCAATCTCAGAAAGGCATTTCCCGAGGGAGTTATATGATTCCCTGTAGAAACTAAGTTTATATTAATTCACCGGCAATGCTCAGAAAGTGATTGTTAAATACTGTACACATATCTGACTTGTCACTAACAGAAATATTTATTCCATAAAAACACGGGAGAACTGCCAGATATCAGTAACTTCCTGCCATGATATTTCGGCACAGAGTCTTCTGGCCATCTTCAGATGAATGCCACTGTAGTAGTACTGGCAAGTACGTGGTGAGCTCCACTATTTGAAGCCTTCTGAGGTGACATTGCGCATGCGCTGCTCAGCGTGCGCGTTCATAACGGCTCCGTGCACTGCGCCTCGCGCCCTCCACTGTGAAAGCATGGCATATCGGTGTCAGGTCGATTTCCATCTTTATGCAGATAACTACGTCAATTACGAAGTTTCTCAATAACAGGATTCCAAACAGAGTTCAGCTGATAACCGCTATCTCGATTGATGAGAGTCTCGTTGTCAGACAATCTTATTTCCACAGATTCATTGATAATCAAGCTCCAAAAGTTTGATGTATGGGCCAAAATTTTTGTGTCGTCGTAATTCATGGAATGGTCTGTGGAAATACAATGTTCGGCGATTGCGGACTTGATGGGTTGGAGAAGGCGAGTATGCCGTTGGTGTTCCACAATGCGTTCCTGCACAGTTCGTGTTGTTTGCCCTATATATGATTTGCCGCATTCACACGGAATTTTGTAAACACCTGTTTTACGCAGGCCCAGGTCGTCTTTAACGGATCCCACCAGTGATGAAATTTTGGAAGGAGGGCGAAAGATGACTCTCACTTGATACTTTCTCAATATTCTGCCTATCTGTGAAGAAATATTCCCAATAAATGGTAGACAAACAGTCGACCTGAAGGCCTCTTCCTCTTCCTTGTTCCGTCGTTTGTAGGTCTTCATCACTCTGTTCACTTGCCTAGGTGAAAAGCCATTCTTCAAAAATACTTTTTGCAGGTGTTCCAGTTCCGCTTGAAGACTGTCGGCGTCAGAGATAGTATGGGCACGGTGGACCAAGGTTTTGAGAACGCCCATTGTTTGTGCTGGATGGTGGCAACTAGTAGCTTGTAGATACAGGTCTGTATGAGTGGGCTTTCTGTACACCGAGTGACCAAGCGTGCCGTCACTCTTCCGTCGCACCAAGACGTCTAAAAATGGCAGACAACCATCTCTCTCTATCTCCATGGTAAACTTTATGTTTTCATGTATGGAGTTCATGTGACGTAAAAATTCTTGGAGACGGTCCAGACCATGAGGCCACACTATAAAAGTGTCGTCAACGTACCGCCAAAATACTATAGGTTTAAAAGTGGCAGAGTCGAGTGCTCTCTCCTCAAAATCCTCCATATAAAGATTGGCCACCAGGGGAGACAAAGGACTCCCCATGGCGACACCATCAGATAGTTCGTAAAATTCGTTGTTAAATATAAAATATGTAGAGGAGAGAGTGTGCTCAAACAACGCTGTAATGTCTGCACCAAACATATTGCCAATGAGGTGTAGTGAATCCACCAGAGGCACCTTTGTGAACAGTGAAACCACATCAAAACTGACCAATAAATCACTACTTTGCAGTTGTAGTGACTGAAGTCGACTGATAAAATCACCAGAATTCTTTATGTGATGTGCACACTTGCCTGTCATTGGTTTGAGCAAAGATGCCAAGAATTTTGCAAGGTCATAGGTGGCTGCTCCAATGTTACTCACAATTGGACGTAATGGCACATTTTCCTTGTGGATCTTAGGCAGTCCATATAGCCTAGGTGGAACTGAACTGTTTGGTTTCAGTCTCTTGATGACCTCCTTCGGTAGATAACTATTTGATAAAAGTTCTGCTGTTTTTCACACTACTCGGCTCGTGGGATCCTTATCGATTTTATGATACGTTGAATCACATAATAAAACATTGATCTTATTAATATAGTCATCCCTTGGTATGAGGACAGTAGTGTTTCCTTTGTCAGATTTTAAGACTACTGTATCCACATCTGCTCGTAAGTTACGGAGGGCTACCCTCTCCATGGGCGAGATGTTATTCTTCATTGGTGCACCCCTGGTCAATACACGGCAAGACTCTCGACGAACTTCCTCCGCTTCATCTGTATCAAGACGGCGTACAGCTTCTTCGATGGCACTGATGAAATCCACTAGTGGTGGTGAAACAGGTGTGGGAGCAAAATTCAGTCCTTTTGCTAGCACAGACACAGTCGCGTCATCTAAAATTTTCTCTGTCAAATTAACAACAGATCGTCGAGTTGGAACTTCCTGCTGCATCTGCTTAGAAAGTCTGTCAATCTTGGCAGTTTGTCCCGTCACAGCTTTATTATGGCTCCAGTTTGCTTTAGCCCATGTCACACCATCCACCCAGTCCCACGACAGAAAAGACAGTCTTGCTGCCAGTTCCAAATGTATGTGGAACATGTCCTTTGATACAGAATCCAATTCACGCCGAGTAAAATGCATCCTTTCTCTCGCCAAAGTCATGCTTGCTTTACGTTTGATGTTGTTTGCAGCAGTGGTATTTATGAAATGCACAATTTTGGCAAACGTTGGAATAATGCCCTTGTCTCTGCAACTTAATAAGAATATCAACGAGCTCAGCAGCCTCGCTCTTCTTTCACGTGACTTTTCAAATCTTCGAATACATTCCATCACTTCCTCCCCGTAGAGTTGCTTGATGTGATGTTTAAAGCTTTCCCGGCGTACTGATTGTTCCATAAAAACACGGGAGAACTGCCGGATATCAGTAACTTCCTGCCAGTGGCATTCACCTGAAGATGGCCAGAAGACTCTGCGCCGAAATATCGTGGCAGGAAGTTACCGATATCCGGCAGTTCTCCTGTGTTTTTATGGAACAATCAGTATGCAGGGAAAGCTTTAAACATCAGAAATATTTGTGCTACGAACTGACTTCATATAGCCGACCTTTTGCTGCTGACCAGAAAGTTCCTTCACAACTGACCATATGGTTTTAATGTTATCCAGTGAGTTAGCTATTTTGTTTGTGCACCACATACTCTTTGCCTTCCCAATAACATCAACAAAAGTGACACCGCTAGGGTGTGCCTGCCCAGCAGCAAGAAATTGAGCAGTGTCTGTGGCTGACGGCCACGTTCCGTGTCTTAAATGCTCGGACGAGGCATCGTGCCTCGTCGTTCGACTGCAGGTGGAAAGAATGCGCTGTGAAAAGGTGAACACTTGCATATACAAAAGTCCTTGAAATATTGCGTAACAAACTAAAACCGGGGTGCAAGACAAGCCTTCTCTGGAGAATACCTTTGACAGGGCCTTGACAGTTCTGTCTGCTGTCGCAGGCAGAAAACAAATGACATGAGGAAAATGAGACAAATCATCAGTTGCCCAAAAAAAAAAAAAAAAAAAAATCAATGTGGACCTTTTTTCAAGGCTGTGTAGGGACCGACTTTGGCAAAAAACCAGTGCACAGCACCATCTACTGAATCAAACACTTGCAGCAGGCCGGGACAGAGTGTTCCACTTCCTTATCGATGCTTACCACGTGGTGGTACACCGACAGTTTTGTGTGAGACAGGGTGTATACGGCCCGGGAGATCTAGGAAAAACCCGGGAATTTTTTAGAATTCCGGGATTTTTCATTGTTTTTGATTTCAGTTAAAGTTTTGTAGGTTTGACGTGTAAGATCTGATACACTGACAAAGAACTTTAATCCACTACTGCTGAATAATACTGCAGCAATGAAACATAATCAGAGAATAACACCAAAACAAAAGTTTAGTTGCATAGAAAATGGGTAATTTACACAATGCACAGACCAGAGTGCCGACACCAAAAAGTGTCAAAGGCTTTAGGTCGAAGATTATGCAGTACGTCCGTAACAACTAACGTGCATTCGATGTGCGTGACATTACAATTGTTTACATTTCTAACAGATCACCAGAAAATATTACGAATAGTGGCTTGAGATGCGTTACTTTTGTAGAAACGCAGTTTGCCAAGTTGAGCAAGTTCGGCCTACCTTCGTAATGTATGCGCCGCGACCTGTCTTTCTCTTAGACCTCGTGCTCTTGATAACTGCCGTCATTTGCTAGCGAGATCACGTGACATGAGCTATGACTGGCTGACAAAAATGCATCGCTCAACACAATCTCTATTTTAGAGTTTTGGAAGCTACCGTGCTGTAATTTGTGTATATACTTTCGCAATACGAAAATAAACTCTGTGCATATTGTCTCACATCAAACGATCTTCCAAACGCATTGTTTTTCCTGGATTTCGTTTCCTAAAGTGCTGGGACGTCCTCCGCCGGTATAAGACCTTTACGATTCAAAGGACTGATAGGTTTTACAGCTCCGAGGGAAAGTATACTGTTACTTAACACGGATGTATTTTCACCCGCTTTATACGTAATTTCATCCGGGAGGAATTGTGTTTTTAACCGTGAAATCCGGGAAAAATCAGGGAATTTTTTTTTCTTGTCCACGTACACACCCTGTGAGGGATCCCCCAGTGACCCTGATGTAATAAGTGGAGGACTTCCAGCTACAGTGCCACCGGAACCATGATGTAGGAAGTAAACTCATCTATCAACAGGAGTATAATGCCATTCAAGAGAGAGAGGCAAGGGTTCAACACATAAAAATGCTGAAATGGGTTCGATGCCCGGCCCGACGGACGGTAAGGCCATCCGTGTCGTATCACGTGTACGGCGTGCCGCAACACCAGATCCGTCACCACAGCTGAGGCACTGTGGGAACTGGTGGTACGGAAGCCATCCACGGTATGCCTCAACTCCATTCGCAGTTGAAAACAAAGCAGTTCCTTCTTGTCGTACAAGAGGTCACGGCCCACAGGGAGATGGGCAGAGCATCCGCATTCACTTCTTGCAAGGTGGCACAAAAATGTATTTCGTGATAGTACTGGGACAAGAGCAGAGGACAGTTAGTGGCTTCGTCCAGCAACGATGCCAGTGGGCTGAACGGTAAAAACCAAGGGCTTATGGTCAGTAATCAAATGAAACTTTGCACCGTACAAGAACACGTGACACTTTTAAGGAATAGACGAAGGCAAGTGCTTCTTTTTCCACCCGAGTATAATGTTGCCCAGCTGAGTTGAGTATTTTTGATGCGAATGGCGATAGGCCAGAACTGCTCCCATCCTGTACTGGGACAGTGTCCCTGACAAAACCAGACACTTGCTGGTTTTAACTGTTACAAAGAGCGGTGTGGAGCAGAGACTATCTTTAAGATGCACAGAAGCGTGCTCACAGGCTGCAGACCAAACAAAAGGAGCACTTCTGAAAAGCAAAAGGTGCGAGGGGTGGACGATTGTAGCCACTTGTGAATAAACTTACTATAGTACGCCACTATGCCGAGGAATGGCTGAAGTTCTGGTAGATTGGATTTATGGAGCAAAGCTGCGAGGGCAGCAACATGTTGTTCCACAGGGGGCACACCCTGCCGGGAAATGTCACAATCCACATAAACAGTGGAAGGCTGGAAATAGAGCAGCTATTTGTAAGATGGCAGGCGCAGTGGTGACTCCAAACATTAGCTGTCAATATTGATAAGAGACCAAGAGGTGTATTAACCACATGTGCCTGTTTCGATGTCTCGTTCAACGGAATCTGAAGGTAGGCTTCGTCCAGTCAATTTCAAAAAGAATCCCCCCCCCCCTCCCCCTCTCCAAGCCAAATCTGAGAGGAACTCCTCCAGTCAAGGCAGGGGGTAAATGTATATTACTGCCTGTGCAGTAACAGTGACCTTGAAGAGACATACACAGCCAAAGCTGACCAGTCAGAATATTTATGATCACTAAGAGTACAGCTCTTTCACTTGAGGAAGTCGATCTGATCACTCTCAGTGATGTTAAGCAATCCATCTCTGTCTTAATCTGGAAGCATAAAGCTGCTTGCACTAGCCCCACCCTAAAAAGGTGAGGGCGTGTGCAGTGAATTGTTAGGACAACTTAACCCTGGGCAAATAGGTCTGAAAACTCTAGAGCACAAGGAATCCATTTCATGATAAGGCACTTGGCCCAACGCCAGATGCACCACATCTGCAATAGAAAAATTGTTGTTGTTGTGGTCTTCAGTCCTGAGACTGGTTTGATGCAGCTCTCCATGCTACTATATCCTGTGCAACCCTCTTCATCTCCCAGTACCTACTGCAGCTTACATCCTTCTGAATCTGCTTAGTGTATTCATCTCTTGGTCTCCCTCTACGATTTTTACCCTCCACGCTGCCCTCCAGTACTAAATTGGTGATTCCTTGATGCCTCACAACATGTCCTACCAACCGGTCCCTTCTTCTAGTCAAGTTGTGCCACAAACTCCTCTTCTCCCCAATTCTATTCAATACCTCCTCATTAGTTATGTGATCTACCCATCTAATCTTCAGCATTCTTCCGTAGCACCACATTTCGAAGGCTTCTATTCTCTTCTTGTCTAAACTATTTATCATCCACATTTCACTTCCATACATGGCTACACTCCAAACAAATACTTTTAGAAACAGCTTCCAGACGCTTAAATCTAAACTCGATGTTAACAAATTTCTCTTCTTCAGAAACGCTTTCCTTGCCATTGCCAGTTTACATTTTATATCCTCTCTACTTCGACCATCATCAGTTATTTTGCTTCCCAAATAGCAAAACTCCTTTACTACTTTAAGTGTCTCATTTCCTAATCTAATTCCCGCAGCATCACCCGACTTTATTCGACTACATTCCATTATCCTCGTTTTGCTTTTGTTGATGTTCATCTTATACCCTCCTTTCAAGACACTGTCCATTCTGTTCAACTGCTCTTCCAAGTCCTTAGCTGTCTCTGACAGAATTACAATGTCATCAGCGAACCTCAAAGTTTTTATTTCTTGTCTATGGATTTTAATACCTACTCCAAACTTTTCTTTCGTTTCCTTTACTGCTTGCTCAATATACAAATTGAATAGCAACGGGGAGAGGCTACAACCCTGTCTCACTCCCTTCCCAACCACTGCTTCCTTTTCATACCCCTCGACACTTATAACTGCCATTTGGTTTCTGTACAAATTGTAAATAGCCTTTGCTCCCTGTATTTTATCCCTGCCACCTTTAGAATTTGAAAGAGAGTATTCCAGTCAACATTGTCAAAAGCTTTCTCTAAGTCTACAAATGCTAGAAACGTAGGTTTGCCTTTCCTTAATCTATTTTCTAAGATAAATTGTAGGGTCAGTATTGTCTCACGTGTTCCAACATTTCTACGGAATCCAAACTGATCTTCCCCGAGGTCAGCTTCTACCAGTTTTTCCATTCGTCTGTAAAGAATTCGCATTAGTATTTTGCAGCTGTGACTTATTAAACTGATAGTTCAGTAATTTTCACATATGTCAACCCCTGCTTTCTTTGGGATTGGAATTATTATATTCTTCTTGAAGTCTGAGGGAATTTCGCCTGTCTCATACATCTTGCTCACCAGATGGTAGAGTTTTGTCAGGACTGGCTCTCCCAAGGCTGTCAGTAGTTCTAATGGTTCTACTCCAGGGGCCTTGTTTCGACTTAGGTCTTTCAGTGCTCTGTCAAACTCCTCACGCAGTATCATATCTCCCATTTCATCTTCATCTACCTCCTCTTCCATTTCCATAATATTGTCCTCAAGAACATCGCCCCTGTAGAGACCCTCTACATACTCCTTCCGCATTTCTGCTTTCCCTTCTTTGCTTAAAACTGGATTTCCATCTGAGCTCTTGATATTCACGCAAGTGGTTCTCTTTTCTCCAAACGCCTCTTTAATTTTCCTGTAGGCAGTATCTATCTTACCCCTAGTGAGATAAGCCTCTACATCCTTACATTTGTCCTCTAGCCATCCCTGCTTATCCATTTTGCACTTCCTGTCGATCTCATTTTTGAGACGTTTGTTTTCAATTTGGCCTGCTTCATTTATTGCATTTTTATATTTTCTTCTTTCATCAATTAAATTCAGTATTTCTTCTGGTCCCCAAGGATTTCTACTAACGCTCGTCTTTTTACCTACTTGATCGTCTGCTGCCTTCACTACATCATCCCTCAAAGCTACCCATTCTTCTTCTACTATATTTCTTTCCCCCATTCTTGTCACTCGTTCCCTTATGGTCTCCCTGAAACTCTCTACAACCTCTGGTTCTTTCAGTTTATCCAGGTCCCATCTCCTCAAATTTCCACCTTTTTGCAGTTTCTTCAGTTTTAATCTACAGTTCATAACCAATAGATGGTGGTTAGAGTCCACATCTGCCCCTGGAAAAGTCTTACAATTTAAAACCTGTTTCCTGAATCTCTGTCTTACCATTATATAATCTATCTGAAACCTTTTAGTATCTCCAGACTTCTTCCATGTATACAACCTTCTTTTATTATTCTTGAACCAAGTGTTAGCTATGATTAAGTTATGCTCTGTGCAGAATTCTACCAGGCAGCTTCCTATTTCATTTCTTAGCCCCAACCCATATTCACCTACTACGTTTCCTTTTCTTCCTTTTCCTACTGTCGAATTCCAGTCACCCATGACTTGAATTTTCATCTCCCTTCACTACTTGAATAATTTCTTTTATCTCATCATACATTTCATCAATTTCTTCATCATCTGCAGAGCTAGTTGGCATATAAACTTGTACTACTGTAGTAGGCGTGTGCTTCGTGTCTATCTTGGCTACAATAATGCGTTCACTATGCTGTTTGTAGTAGCTTACCCGCACTCCTATTTTTTTATTCATTATTAAACCTACTCCTGCATTACCCCTATTTGATTTTGTATTTATAACCCTGTATTCACCTGACCAAAAGTCTTGTTCCTCCTGCCACCGAACTTCGCTAATTCCCACTATATCTAACTTTAACCTATCCATTTCCCTTTTTAAATCTTCTAACCTACCTGCCCGATTAAGGGATCTGACATTCCACCCTCCGATCCGTAGAACGCCAGTTTTCTTTCTCCTGATAACGATGTCCTCTTGAGTAGTCCCCGCCCGGAGATCCTAATGTGGGACTATTTTACCTCCGGAATATTTTACCCAAGAGGGCGCCATCATAATCTAATCATACAGTAAAGCTGGATGCCCTCGGGAAAAATTACGGCCTTAGTTTCCCCTTGCTTTCAGCCGTTCGCAGTACCAAAACAGCAAGGCCGTTTTGGTTAGTGTTACAGGGCCAGATCAGTCAATCATCCAGACTGTTGTCCCTGCAACTACTGAAAAGGCTGCTGCCCCTCTTCAGGAACCACACGTTTGTCTGGCCTCTCAACAGATACCCCTCCATTGTGGTTGCACCTAAGGTACGGCTATCTGTATCGTTGACGCACCCGAGCCTCCCCACCAACAGCAAGGTCCATGGTTCATAGGGGGGAGGAACAGAAAAATAGAAAGTGACAAAAGCTTCTAACCAAAACAAAATTTCACTGCTTGCATCAGTTACTACGGAGTAGGTAAGAGAATGAACAGCTGACTTGTAGACTGTGCCTACTGTGAATTGACTGAGAATAGGAATTTGCTGTTTGTTACAGCTTTCCAACTGCCACTCGACACTTGTCAATGGTGGGGACACTAGCCGGGTGTACTTCTATGAGTTGAGGAGGGACACAATATCTCTCGTGTTGACCTGTATGTCATTGGCTTATCCATCACCTGCATGTCAGTGAAAAGTTTATTCACGCCTGTGGATGACGACGAAAGAATATGAATAATGATGTCCATTGTTTCTAGCAATCTCTTTGGGCAGGTGGAAGAGATCGGCATACCACTGCTGAGTGACCTTGTTCCCCCACCCCCACCTCAAACCGAAGGGCACACTGATGCACCTGCTTATCTGGAGCCAAACAAACAAGTGTGTCTCTGACCATGGTGTCCACATAAGACTCATGAGACTTAGTGTGATGAACTGATACTTAACGACTGAGGCGTGCCGTGCTGCTCAGTTGCCCAAGTTCGATACAAGTGGATTGGCTGTTTGTGATGTTAGTAGAATTTGACACATGCAGCAACCACCTGCATATGCTTGTAATAGGAGAATGCAAACCACACATATTGTCAAAAGAAAGCGACACTGGTTCTTGCAGAGGAGCTAACATAAAAAGTAAGTGACACATACAGTTGGGTATCCAAGATAACAAAGGAGTCTTATAGACCTCTTTATTGCACATGCAGAATGCCACAAAATGTTGGTGAAGCTACTTCTTGTAAGCATCCCATTCCGCCTTGTATTTTGTCTTTGGGGTGGGGGTGGGGGCCATTGGGCTTTGGGATGTGACCAACTGCCAGCTGAGCATGGGTCAACGTAACCAACAACCATTCCAGTATGGCTTTATATGCCTGCTGTTGTTGCAAAGTGACTGGATTAAAGCCTTCGTGGAAGAACCAAATCCACAAAAAATCACAGAATCTGAAAGACATGAAAATTCGAGCCTCAACATTGCCACTTGTGTTCCGATTAGGAACAAAAGGAAACACACAGCCATAAAGAGATAAAATTTATTGGATCGTGGAGTGACATCGACAAGATCACAGTGAAACAATTTACACATCTCGAACACATTTAAGAAGTGAGGGCCTGCAGACCCAAGCATGCCCTTATAAAGATGCTATTCACATCAGGTTTCACTGATGGCAGAGCTGCTGACTGCAGCCACCTTGGGTTGTAGTCAGTATGCTATTTGAATGGCGGTACACACTACGCTTTCTGTAGTGGCCCGACTTATGTCCACTGTGGGTGGTAGATGTAGTAACCAGTGGGTTACTATACTTATATAAAAATTTGTAAGCAAATCATTTTTAGAAATGACACTAGGTGCTACACAAGTAAATCAAGCTCAATAAAATACAGTAGAACCTCACTAATCCCTCCTCAAATGGACCAATTCCCCACTTAGTCAGACCATCCTGTTCCTGGTGTTTGATACATGGCTAATAGTCTGCGAAATGGATCTGTAGGTAGTTGACCATTGATGAGTGTGGTAGTTCGAGCAGTTTTAGTATGAAATAGCTTGTTTCTAACTCTATCAATAAATATTATCATGCACCATTTGTTTTATATCTTAGTGACAATATTTTACTTTCATATTAAAGTGTGTAAAACTAAATTATGGCATCAGCTAAATGCAAACATGTGATGCTGTCTTTAGTGAGGAAACTGAAAGTGCTTGGAAAGTTAGATAAAGGGGAGTCTCTTCGAAATGTAAACGAAACTGGTGTTGGCACAACAGCTGATAACACACTGGTGCCCAACGGGTAGGCAATCCAGTTAATATCCAGATCCTGAGGAAATTTGCTACTATTTACAATTTTTTAATAAATTTACTAATCCACTTACCTCTTTAGGCAGTATATCACATTAACCTTCCATCCTTCCTCTTTATGAATATGTATACATTTAGCACAAATAAATTATACAGGGATTTGTAGATATTACTCTAAAGATACTGTTTCTTGGCATTTTTATTTTTCCACGAAGTGGATAAAATCTTCATAAATCGTAGGGAATGGTAGGCTATTGGTTTAAAATCACTTGTCAGCAGGAAATCTAAATGCTTCATTCATACATTAAGTGTTTTATTGTGAAATTTTTTTCCCCTCATTTTTACAAATGAGAGATCTTTCAAAACACTCGGGAACACACCCAAGGCCAGTGTTACATGGCCTACAGTAGTATCTGATCTCTTTCCTCACTATCTTTCCTGCAGCTTTCCCTTGTTCCCAACAGGCCTTGCATCTTCTAGCGGGGTTTTGTTTTCTTTTCTGTTGGCAGCAGTTGAGGAGCAATTGGATGAAAATCAGTGTGGGTTTAGGCCTCTTAGATGTTGTCAGGACCAGATCTTTAGCTTACGACAAATAATGGAGAAGTGTTATGAGTGGAACAGGGAATTGTATGTATGCTTTATAGATCTAGAAAAGGCATATGACCGGGTTCCTAGGAGGAAGTTATTGTCTGTTCTACGAGATTATGGAATAGGAGGCAAACTTTTGCAAGCAATTAAAGGTCTTTACATGGATAGTCAGGCAGCAGTTAGAGTTGACGGTAAACTGAGTTCATGGTTCAGAGTAGTTTCAGGGGTAAGACAAGGCTGCAACCTGTCTCCACTGTTTTTCATATTATTTATGGATCATATGTTGAAAACAATAGACTGGCTGGGTGAGATTAAGATATGTGAACACAAAATAAGCAGTCTTGCATATGCGGATGACTTAGTTGTGATGGCAGATTCGATTGAAAGTTTGCAGAGTAATATTTCAGAGCTAGATCAGAAATGTAAGGACTATGGTATGAAGATTAGCATCTCCAAAACGAAAGTAATGTCAGTGGGAAAGAAATATAAATGGATTGAGTGCCAAATAGGAGGAACAAAGTTAGAACAGGTGGACGGTTTCAAGTACTTAGGATGCATATTCTCACAGGATGGCAACATAGTGAAAGAACTGGAAGCGAGGTGTAGCAAGGCTAATGCAGTGAGCGCTCAACTACGATCTACTCTCTTCTGCAAGAAGGAAGTCAGTACCAAGACTAAGTTATCTGTGCACCGTTCAATGTTTCGACCAACTTTGTTGTATGGGAGCGAAAGCTGGGTGGATTCAGGTTACCTTATCAATAAGGTTTAGGTTACGGATATGAAAGTAGCTAGGTACTAGTAGATGGGAACAATGGCAGGAGGGTGTCCACAATGAGGAAATCTAAGAAAAACTGGGAATGAACTCTATAGATGTAGCAGTCAGGGCAAACAGGCTTAGATGGTGGGGGTCATGTTACACGCATGGGAGAAGCAAGGTTACCCAAGAGACTCATGGGTTCAGCAGTAGAGGGTAGGAGGAGTCGGGGCAGACCAAGGAGAAGGTACCTGGATTCGGTTAAGAATGATTTTGAAGTAATAGGTTTAACATCAGAAGAGGCACCAATGTTAGCACTGAATAGGTGATCATGGAGGAATTTTATAAGGGGGGCTATGCTCCAGACTGAACGCTGAAAGGCATAATCAGTCTTAAATGATGATGATGATGATGATGATGATGATGGCAGCAGTTTTTCAGCAAAATGACATGCTGTGAGTCTGTTTGCACTTGCAACTCCAGATGCTGAATGTGTATCTTTATTCCCACGTGGAATGTTTCCTTCCATTATATTGTATCTTTATTTAGTTTCACTCTTCCTTTTTGAACCAATTGCTTTGGTAATTTACAAACAAAATCTGCTAACGCACACTTTTTGATATTTTGATATTGTGAATAATGTTGCCATTCACAACTTACCTCATAAAAATATGGAAGAAAATCTTTTTCCACCATTTTACAGTCTTTTGCTGGAAGGGATAGTAAGTCATCAGCTGATCTCGTCTGTGAACACGTGTTTTAGACAATTTGTAGTCTAGTACAATGTGTGGCTTTGCTACCTCAACATATCCACTCCTGGATTTTACACTGACATGTGAAGCAATCATTGTATGCTGTGTTTTACAATAATGATCGACGGAGAAGAAATTAATTAAAATTTGTGTTGCAGCTGGGACTCAAACCCGGTCTTCTTGCTTGCTAGGCAGAAATGCTAACCATTACACCACCACAGCACGATGGTCAACATTGCTGCATGAACTACCCGAGTGGAGTGCCCTCCCCAACACAAACTTCGGTTCATATCTTCTGCTTATTTCCCCTTACATTGTCACCACTAGCGAAGCAAGAAGACCCGGGTTCGAGTCCCGGCTGCTGCACAAAATTTTAATTCATTTCTTCTGCATCGATCATTATCGTAGATAATGAAGGGACTTAAATGTCTCGGAGAAACATTTAATTATGAGTAAGCTGTGTTGATAACACATGTACATCACATTTGTCTTTCCATTTTAAGCAGAAAATGATGAAATGTCATTTCTCCTTTCCTTAGTTTTTGATTTATTAGATCTCTAGGCAAACTTATCCTGTTCTTCATCACAGTTCCAACTCCCAGCGTAGTTTCTTCCCATAGTTCTCCAAGGACTGCAGGACTTGTATAAAATTTGTCCATGTATACCACTTGTCCTTTTCCCAAGTAAGAGGAACATAGCCTCAACAGCAGGGATTTGACAGAGTTATGAACATTTCATTCTTCATACTCAATACCATCATTTATATCAAAAGCATAGGTTTCACTCTCGAGTTCACGTGAGTCATCATAATCATCTTCTGAAAAATCGCCGATCTCATCCAAAAGATTGTGAAGTTGTGAGGCATTGTTTAAGAACACAAAATGCACACATGGTTAAAATACACTTTATTACGGGAACCAATTGTCCATTGCCTCATCCTGGTGTGCCATGGCGGCACCAGTGGGCGGCTGCCAAGGCCAGGTGGCCCTATGAAGCCATGAATCTGGTGGGAGAAAAGCAGCAGAATCACACGGCAAATGACAAATGCGAAGTTGATTCTGCAAAATCACTGGGACCTGCTCTTAGATGTACGTGCCAATGCGTTTTTGGATCTCGCCTCATTCCCAGTGCTGACATCGGCCAAAAACCGTGTAAAGAACAAGATCACACAATGCAAAGTGATACTTGCAGACCATTGGCAGAGCCGTATGCTGTGGTGGGTGGAGGAAGTGAAGCAGCATCCGATGACGGCCGCCGTGCAGAAGTTCCGCCATTGATGGTCCGTCATGTAGGTTGGAGCGATAGGAGGCGAGACAGAGTTGCAGCGCCTGTTCCCATGTGTGGGAGGTGCAAAGCTTGACCATTTGTTGTTTGGAAGTGCATCTCAAGTGTTCTGCTTCTCAATTGGACTGGCGTTGAAACGGAGCACTGTTAGATGACAAACGCCATTTCGTTCACAAAACTTTTCAAGGTCATGTGACGTGAACTGAGGTCTGTTGTCCGTAACGACAACTTCAGGCATTCCTTCAGTGCAAAAAAATGGTGGACATAATTTGCATAGTGCTACATGATGTGGTAGAGTTAATAGGCACCACAAATGGGAACTTCCTAAAATAGTCGACCACTATGAGCCAACAAGTTTTCCAAAATGGTTCAGCAAAGTCTATGTGCACCCGTTGCCATGAGGATTGAGTCTCAGGTCAAGCTGAGAATGTTTGTGGTGGAACAGATTGGTTCTCCGCGCATGCGCGACACTGTGATGTCGTCTGTTCAATGTGGGCATCCGTGTCCTGCCAAGTACAGTGCTGGCTCGCTAACTGTTTAGTGCGATAATTCCCCAATGTCCTTTGTGATGCAGTTGTAACACATCATTTCGCAACACTGTGGGAATGAGCACGCGTGATTGTTCACTAAGATCACACTTTGTTGTACTGAAAGATTATTCCGACGAGCAAAGTATCGGCGCACTACTGAGTTCTGAATGCTGTTCAATGAGCGAGGCCAGGACGTGTGAATGTAATGCAACAAAATCTTCTGATCAGGTGCTGCTTCTGTGCCCTTTGCAATTGTTTCGATCTGTCAACAAGATGCATCAGGGAATTAAATAAGAGTCAAGGCCGATTGGAAGGCAAGAAAGGGTGTCAGCATTGCCGTGCTTTGCCTAAGTCTGTACACAGCCTTGTACTGATACTGGAAAAGGAGAAAAGCCCAATGATGTAACTTCTGAGCAGTACGTGAAGGAACTGGCTTTGACGGAAGAAACAAGGACTACAAAGGCTTGTGATCTGTCACTAAATAGAGCTTGCAACCAAACTGAAGAGGCAGAAGCAGAGGTTGGTCTTTTGTACCAATTCTGTGCGAAAGCACAGCACCGATTCCATAAGAGGAAGCGTCTACTTGCAGTTTCACTGATTTGGCAGGATCAAAATGTACTAAACATCTGTCACTGAGCAAGGCATCTTTGAGTTTCTGAAATGCGTCATGACACCCTTTGGTCCACGCAAAATGCACATTATTTTGATGCAAGCGATGAAATGGACCTGGAATCTGTCAAGCGTTCGGAATGAAATGAATGTAGTATGTCAACTTGCCTAGCACGGACTGCAGTTCACATACATTGTGAAGAACGGGCAGGTCACGCATTGCAAGCAAATGTGATTGGAGGGGGTGCACACCCTGATGTTTATCACATGACCGAAGTACTGTAGTCCTGTCAGAAAAAAGTCACACTTCTCGATACGACACTTAGGTACTGCCCCTGACAACACTAAAAATAAAAGAGTATGGAGATAGGCAGTGTGTTCCTCTGGCATTCAACCTGAGACGAAAATATCGTCAAGGTAGCTCAGACAGAAAGCACTTGAGCAGCCAGCTGTCCCAAGTAACATTGAAAATGACGGGTGCAGAGGCACTGCCGAAGAGCAAACGCAGATACTTGAACAGGGGTAAATGTGTATTAACAACAAACACTTTCTGTGAGTCTTCATCCAATGGTATTTGCAAATAAGCATCACGAAAATTAATCTTAGAAAAGTAACGGCTTGCAGCCAAGCCTGTCCGTGATGCCAAGCCTGTCCGTAAGTTCCTCAGGGTGAGGCAATGGATAAGTGTCAATTATTGTCTGTGGATTGATTGTAGTTTAGCAGTCAACACTAATGTGAATGTCACCAGAAGGCTTGGGCATCAAAACCAGTGGACTTGCCCACTGACTAGCTTGTATTGGAACAATCACACCATTGTCTTGCAATTCTTTTAATTCATTGGCTACTTTGTCTCAAAAGCAGTGGGAGTGGGCTGAGCCTGGAAAAACCTAGGCTTTGTCTTTCATGTTAATGTGCACTACAAAATTATTAGCATTTCCAAGTCCATCAGAAAAGAGTTCAGAAAATTCATTAAGAAACTAGCTACATTGTCATTTTGATTAAAAGCAATCACTCAGAGTACTTTGTCTTGGATGCTAATGCCAAACAAGTCAAATCTAAGCCAAAAATATTTTTACTGTCTATTGATTGCAACACAGTCCTAGTGTGAAATTTGTAAGTGCAAACGAACTACACTGTCCAATACTGTGATTTCCTGTCCATTATATGCAGCGAGGTGCATGCTAGATTTTGACAAGTGTGGTGTGCGTAACCGCTCCTACGTGGCACAATTAAGGAAAGTGACGGAAGCACCTGTGTGCAATTGAAAATCAACACAACGGCCAGGTGTTTGTTGTGTAACAAATAGTTTGTTGGAATGGCGTCGCACTGCACTGCGGTGAGATGAGGACACAACCTTGCTGCTTGAATTACTGCTAGAACCTGTAGTCTGTTTTTAAAACACTGCATTCATAGAATGTGCATGAGACCTGGTGATGCGAGAGTAGGCAAAATTGGCGTTCCTTTGCTATTTCAAGCAAACTTCCTGGACGTGGCTTTTCTTTCCACACGAGTAACATTTTGCATTGTGTGACAGGCAATCTTGCCCCTTATTGTGAGTAAAACAGTTAGGGCAAGACTTCACTAGATTTACAGTCCTGGCTCCTTGTTTAGTAGGCTGTCAGCGCATCTGTGTTCACGTTCGTTGTGGCTGCTGAGTGTCGCAGTCGCGGGGAAGAGGCGACTCCACCCGACAGATCGGAACCTTATCAAATTTTTTGGTATCTATGATGCCAGAATCGAATTGTTCTAATATTTGCATCACTTGGTGGAGCAAAGGATCTGAGTACTTGAGAATCTATTCTCTAATTCTGCTATCAGGGACATCGTATGTGATCGCATCACAGATCATCACGTAACTATAAAAGTTGCCATAACTGCGCTTGAATTTACACTTCCTAGTGAGACACTGTAAGTCGGTATACCATGGATGGTACATCTGTTCTGGCTTTTTCTTAAGGCGGAAGAACTGAAATCTGGCTGCGAAAATCTGAATCTGCTGTTCACAATACTCACTTGATGGATCTACTACTTCATCATAGGAGAGTGCATCGGGAGACGACGTAGGGAAGAGTTTTTGAATTAAGTGAATCACAGGGGTTCCCCCCGATGGCTAGGAAATAATGAGATTTCACTGTACCATGAATTCGATGGACTCGACAATGATATTCGAGCCAGTCCTCTTGTTTTTCATCGAAGTGCCGAAATGGTGGAATGTTGTTTTGTAGCACTTGTTGGATCGGTTGGGCAGGCAGTGCAGCTTGTGCGGCAAGCAATTGCTGTACAGTAGACAGCAATGTGGCAATTTGCTGGGTCTGAAACTGAAAAATATGATTTAGTTCCAGAGCTGGAGCAGGGGGTGGAGGGGACAGGGTAGCCATTCTAAACCTAACAAATTACAGGAAAATATCAAACGACAAATAGAAAAGCAATGTGCAAAGGCTCTGAAAAGGGGAATAGATTAGCTCTGCAGCTCCTCTCCTGTAATACTTGCAACAACAAGAACAAATTAGCAAATGGAATCACTGTAATGACAACTCCCCTGCAGCAATCTAGGACACAGAAAAAGCAAACAAAACTTGTCGATCAGAGTCGGCACCAATTGTTGTGGCTGTGCTCTCTTGCGATGTTTTCTGGTTCCTAGCTGGACGAGGTACGGTGGTACGATAGGTGGGTGGCCGGTTTCCTCTCACTACAACAAAAAATGCAACATGGTTAAAATACATTTTATTACAGGAACCAATTGAGTACTTTAACTTCTCAATCGTGTCCAATCTGAAGTTCTGTTGTTAACAGCAGTCAGTAACATGTACTGATTCTTGAATCTTCTCCATGTCCATATTGATGGCTTGTGGTGCCTCCTGTCCTGTTTAGTACAATTTTCCTAAATTTGTTTCAGTAAATTTTCGTTTGTTATCTGAACTACAAATTTAATCTTCTGCATTCTTCTGTGGCACCACATTTTAAATGCTTCTATTGTCTTCTTGTCTAATCTGTTTATTGTCTGTTTTTCATTTCCTTATAAGGTAACACTCCAGACAAATACCTTTTTGAATGTGTGACTATAAAATAATGGGTCTAATGCTGTGACAGAATAAGTACGCATGCACCAAATCTGCACTAAAAGGAACAAGATTTCAGTTTGTTGAGGCAATGAAATAAAGAGCAGCATGTGTCATAAAGAAGCTCACTGAGGAAGACTTCCAGTGCTGTTCCCATCAATGGAAAATTCACATGGAGCATTTTAGGTATAGAGCTGGGGAGAGTATATTGAAGGTGACAACAAATATTATTGGTCTCGTGAGCAACGGCAGTTTAGTTTAGGCTCGTTGTGCACACCTACGTCACACATTCTCTGAAAGCAAATGAGCATTGAGTAGTGTTCTGAGCACTCTGCTGTGAATGTTACAGATAGTGTGAGGACTGAACAGGATCGTAGTGATTAATTTGGTGAACATTTGTGGCATTTTTTGTGTGTTGTCATCACTGATTGTGGTGGTTAATGGCAAATTCTACATAATAAGCAAGCACGAGACATAATTTTGTGGAGACATGCTTTCTTCGTGTGCAGAGCCCGTGTATGCACATACCGCAGGTATTGCTTGCAATGGACAACACTGCAATCCCCATTCTTTTCTAGACCTGCTGAAACCACCATTGTTCATTAATTCGACTATAGACATGTACATTTTTTAATAAAATGTTTTACAGCAATAGTTCTGTTATCCTATAGCTACACCTCATATATCGTCTTTGCTGCATCGTCAGTTATTTTGTAGACCAAAGGCCAAATTGATCTGCTAATTTCAATGCTCCATTTCCTAATAAAGCTCCATCAGCATCAGGTGCATTCCATTACCATTGTTTTACTTTTGTTAGTGTTCATCTTATAACCTGTTTTAAAGACAGTATCCATTCCATTTGAAATACCAGCATAAGCAGAAAAATTTCAGGAAGAAGCTGAAGCAATCCATTCAAATGATCTTCCAGGTCCTTTAGTGTCTCAGACAGAATTACTGTGTCATTGATGAACCTCAAAGATTTTATTTCTTCTACCTTAATTTTGATTCACATTCCAAATTCGTCAACAGTTTCCTTTTTTGATTGATCAGTTGCAGGTGGAACGACACTGGATATAGGCTGCTAGAGATCAGAAACAGAGCTATTATGAGTCTGATGTTCAGGTTGCATACTTCATAAATTAAAGCACCACTGTTACATCAATGGGCTG
The DNA here is from genome assembly GCF_021461385.2 of Schistocerca piceifrons. NCBI lineage: Eukaryota > Metazoa > Arthropoda > Insecta > Orthoptera > Acrididae > Schistocerca > Schistocerca piceifrons. Next base: position 17,022,938 of record NC_060138.1, read on the forward strand.
CCTTGGTTGCCACGTCATTCCCACAAGTATGAGTCTGAGAACTGTGGCACTGCTGTCACTTCATATTTGTCAACTCGTTCTCTCTTGCCGATTCACGCAGGAGTATAACACTGGCTGTGACTTATTATTCGTGTTTTTAGTACAGATAAGTACACAGTGTTATTGCTGTAAAGTAGCACTGACAAGCAAAATGACAGAATCAGATGCCCTCTAACAAAGCTATATTTTATAAGAGTGTGAAGGATGTAAGATTGATTTATAGAAAACAATTGCACTTGAAATGTTGTATTCTTGTTTATCCTATCTCCACTATGGGAAAACATATTGGCTGAATCAAATGAAAACTGGGCACAGAGCAATGCCACTGTGACAAAAAAGAGTGTTGTTTCTATATTCATTTAGTCATGGCAACCTGCAGTCAATTGTGTACTTTATTATTCATTTCCATGAAAGTAATAAATTTTTGAAAATGTAAGTAATTGGATATTAAAAAAATCTAGTCACCAAGCAACAGCAGGAGAACACACATAGAAAAAGGTATTGCAGTTTCCAAGTTATTGGAGCCAGTAGCTCCTTCTGGCAGAAGGGTTGAAGGGGAAGGAAGAGGAGTGAGGGAAACACACTGGTGAGGTTTAGGAGAAGGAGTGGAGATCAGAAAAGTCGTCCAGAACCTTGCATCAGGGAAGACTTACCAGACGGGATGAGGAGATACTATGAGTATTGGGGACCTGCACCAAACAAGATTTGAAAATGTGAGAGCTTAAAGATGGAAGATAGGGTAGTATAAAAGACAGAGATTACTGTTAAAAATTGTGCATGAGTTAATAAGAGCAAAAAGCCCAGTGCATTGCATGTGGTAGAGTTGGTAGGGGGTGGCAAAAAATAGACAGAACAGAAAAATGAAAGATGTAGAAAACTAAAAGAGAGTGAAGAAAAGAATAGTTACTGTGAAAAAATGCTGAGACAGAAGAAATTAAGGCCAGGTTAGTGACAAGAACTGAGGACATGTTGCAGCAACAGCTCCCACCTGTAGATTTCTGAGAAACTGGTGTCTGAGGGAAGGATCCAGAAGGCACTTGTGGTGAAGCAGGCATCGAGGGCATGACTGTCGGGTTGTAGAGCATGCTCTGCAACCAGGATATTGTGTGTTTCCAGCATACACCTTCTACCTATGCCCATTCACCCGAACTGATAACTTGGTGGTAGTCATGCCAATGTACAAGGTCAAACAGTGTTTACATAAATCTGGTACATAACATGTCATTTCACAGTTGATAGTATATGTTTTGCAAATTACAGTGTTCTGGTATAGGTGGTGGTAGGAGGGTGCATAGGGCAAGTCTTCCAGTGGGGACAGTCACGGGAGTAGTAGCCGTAAGGTAGGGAGATGGTTACAAAAGAAGTACAGGGTATGACAATGATATTGCAAAGATTGAGAGGGCGTCAAAAATGTACTCTTGGTGTGGTGGGAAAAATCTTTGACAGAACAGACCTCATTTCAGGGCATGATTTTAGGAAGTCATAGCTTGCCAAAATAGCTGATTAATACATGCAAGACCGGGATAAAACTGAGTGACAAGTGCTGTGCTCCAAAGTTGTTTTGTGGAGGGATCATCAGTACCAGGATTGAATGTGATGGTCTGGGAAATCTGACTTTGAACTAGGCTGCTGGGCCAATTACGTCCAATGGAGGCTGAAGTGTGTGGCTTTGCCTCGAATGCTAAGGCTGTATTCGAGGGAATGTTTGACATGAAAAGGATGGCAACTGCCAAAATGTAAGTATTGTTGTTTTTTAGTAGGTTTAATGTTGAAAGAAGTGTGTAGCTGACCTTTTGTGAGGATGAGATCAGTTTCAAGGAAAATGTTGTGGGATTTGAAATAGGACCATGTGAAATTTAATTGGGGGAAGGTATTTAGAGATTCCAGGAATTTTAACAGCTCAGCTTTGCCATGACTCCATATGCCAAAGATGTCACCAATATACCTAAAGCAAACCAGGGGCCGAAGGCTTATGGATCCCAGGAAGGCCCCTTTCAAGTGACCCATAAAAATGTTGACATAGGAAGGAGCCATTCTGGTTCCGATGGCTGTAGCCCTGATCTGTTTTTGTATCTGCACTTCAGAAGTGAACTAGTTGTTGCTAACTATGAAGTTGATTAAGGTGAGCAGGAAAGATGTCATAAGTTTGGAATCAGGAGGGTGCAGACTGAGGAAATGTTCGGCAGCAGACAGACCGTGTACATGGGGGATGTTGGTATACAGGGAAATGACTGTTGCTGGCTTCAAAGCACCCACCAAACGTATATCCGCCTTAGTTGATCGACACCTGCAACCTGAAATACAAAGCCTTCCCTCCTGTGTTAAAGACACCAACCAATCCCTGGATCGTCTGAAATCTATGCCTGTCCCACTCCCACAGCATAACTCGCTCATCACCATTGATGCCATCTCAGGTGACGAGTGGGCTGTGGCGGAGACTCGAGAGTCAAGTCTACAGGCACACGGGGATGAAGGACTGGCTGGCTAATTTAATGCAAATATATGGCATACATTTCTGATCTCTGAGGTACAATCCTGCCCCACTCCCCTCTCAGTTACTTCTTGCTTTTCCTGTCCTTGGACATTTTTTACTGCATCTAGTTTGTGTAAATGTCATAGTTAACCTTTTGCTTCCAGTATTTTATCCCTGCTAAGTATTTTATCCCTGCTACCTTAAGAATTTCAAAAAGTGTATTCAAGTCAACATTGTCAAACGCTTTCTCTAAATCTGCAAGTGCTATAATGTAGGTTTTGCTTTCTGTAAGCTGTCTTCTGAGATACGTCAAAGGGTCAGTATCGGTTCACGATTTCCTATATGTCTGCTGAGTCCAATTGATCTTCCACGAGGTCGGCTTCTACCAGTTTTTTTAATTGTTCTGTAAATAAATCGTGTCCGTATTTTGTGGCAAGGCTTATTAAACTAATGGTTTAGTAATACTCATGCATATCAGTGCTTGCCTTCTTTGGAATTATTATATTCTTCTTGAAAACCAAGGGTATTTTACCAGACTCACATATGCTGGCGACAAAAAGAGTGAAGCACCTAAAAGACACTGTCGGATATCAATGTAACTTTGTACACACATATACCACTGACAGATGTGTAAATGATTAGGGTTGCCTTGAATGAAAAACAGCCCACTGTTGCACTAAATTCTGTTTATTTTAAACCTTGACCATGGTTTCTGCTATAATAATATAGCCTTCTTCAGAAGTCCTAAAAATGATCAAAATAACATCTAGGTAAGTGATAACATATTACTTACATACACACTAATAAATGAAAAATGTCTTAGCCCAGCAGCTGTGTCAAGACCAATAAAATAACTTCAACAGACATAAGCCTCTTTCGAACATAAATAAATTACATATGGCAACAATTGTCCTCCACCACTACCTCTGTTACACTGGGCGCACGGTCGTCAAATGTGCTGCAGCCCGCTCACCGTAGCTGTCGCTCACCACAGTGAGCTATGTTGCACCATTTATCAGGCAACTAATCAATATGTATGACAATAAATTAATAGCAAGCCTACATGTGTAAATGAGGAACCATATACTATTAATATGAATGTCCAACAGATGAAATACTGTTGCATATGATCAGTAGAGTGGTAGAACATTAACAATTTCATATAACAAAGTTTGTCGTATCACTATTTGATGCAAGAAACGAGACTATCATATGCAAATATAACTTCAGTTTACATTATACACTCTAATAGCTTAGAGGGCTAATTCTACCAGCCGACTATAGTCGTTCTACATAGCCACACTACCAATGACTGACATTATTTCTATGACTAGTACCGTAGTGCATGAGTGCAGTAACATGGTACAAGGTGACAAAGGACACATTAACATATCTGTCTCAACATAAACCACTGTTAACATAAAAGCAGCTCATGACTCTTTATGACAAATTCCTACGGGAGCACTGTCCTAAAACATTAGTTTATCTCAAAAGATAATCATACAATCGTATGGCACAATCGAGTAACTAATAGTGCCTATCTGCTATGCCCAATACGGGCTGAAAACCTTCAAGGAAGCTGGAACTTTTCAAATAACACTGATCATTCAGTAAATTCCTACTGTCAAACTTTTTGTGCTTGTATATCTGCACCTCCTCCAATAAATCTAATTTCATGCCCTTTTCTTCTTTACACAATAGTTCAGTGTCGTTAACAGGTTGGGGCGTATGTCCTTCTACAATGATCTGTTCAGCAAACGTTGACCCATTCTTATTCATACCCATCCTCGACAGCATATGGTCCTTATAACTTATGGCTATAGACCTACCTGTTTGCCCTATGTTATATGCTGGGCAATCATTTCATTTCAATTGATAAACTCCTGATTGCAATAGCTTATTATAAATGTTATTGCTGAAACAAACAAAATTCCATTTGAAGCTATTGTTGGTGGAAAATGTTACATTACAGTCGTATTCATGGAGCACGCATTGCATTTTGTAAGATATGTTTCCTAGAAACAGAATAGCTATAAATCTCTTATGTTCATCCCTTTTGTTCCTGGACCTCATCAACGTGGAAACTGTCTTTTTCGTTTTGCGCTCATTTATATTGTCGATTATGTTGGGGCTATAACCATTATTGCCATCAATCTCTTTTAGGGTATACACTTCTTTTTGAAAGTTAGCCAGCGTAAGATGTAAATTTATTGCCCCGTGTACACTCAAATTGAAAAAAGCCATTTTCTGCGCCCACATATGCAAGGACCTGCAGCTAACGATGGGATAGAGTTTAATATTTATCGAAAGCCCACATTTATGGATTGCGTCATTCCCAACAGGTTTAATATTTATCAAAGGCCTACGTTTACAGATTGTGTCATTCCCAGGTTTGAGATAAGCATAAATATCAATGTTGTCAAATAATCATTCACCTACAAGGTGATCCACAATGTCCTCGATATGTGAAAGTTGAAAGAGTCGATACCTGTCTAAGCATAAAGCGTAGTTTTAGAGACTACTCAAAGTCTGTCTGATTTTACCATTCCATTTTCTAGTTAAGACTAGAGGAGATGCCCATTGGTTTGCAGAAAAGGATTTGAAAACACCCAGTTTGTTCCAGTCTTCATCCCAAATAGTGCGAGGCACTGGATGTGTGTAGTAAAACTTTGGTCGAGCAATGTCCTCAAGCATAATGCCCTTTAGAAAATTCTTTGGGTGTCTCAATATGTCATTGAACAAACGTCTGTATTTTTCACACCGTTGCCAAATGCTGGCCTCGGAAACTTGATTATTGATAGAATGCACATTACCTTAAATATCTAAACCGTACAAATTAAATGCACCCATGCCAAAAATATTGGGACTAGATTATGCTCCAATTAACTTGAATGGTGTTAATGTAATCATATTTTTATATTTTGCTTGCAAAGTATATGTCAGAAGAACAAAGATACTTTCATCATTGTAGGCTGTGAGGTGCAGACATGATACCTGTAGCTTAGGGTGTCCCAACTGCTTATATGTGCACTTATTAATTAGTGTGACTAAAGCACTGGTGTCTAACTACAACAGTACAATGCAATTGCAAATCTCTGTAGAGATGCACAGATGCAGTAATTCCTCTGCACGTGATTGTCATTTCCGACTTTTGGAAGACTGGCTTCATACGATTTGTGAATTACGGAGCATTTTGCTGGTCATCAACTTGAGGAGAGCTAATCTGGATGAGCAAAATTTTGCACTGTGCACATAGGTCTGCAATTCTTTAGCTTGCATCTGTGGTTCCTGTGAGTTTTGCCATGAGGAGTGGAGAGTGTGAGATGATATTGATTTTCATTTTCTGAAATCTAGAGTTATGTGAAACAGAATTTATTTTTATGCTTCTTTTGCTACCACACTTGCTGTGTGTATCCTGACTTGTGGCGGTGTTGGCATTCAGCTTGGTGGGAAAAGCAGTGTATATAGTCATGTGTTACACAGACATCAGAGTGTGTGAAACTGCAAGAAAACTTCATTTACAGTTCATGCCCCAGCTTGCAGCTATTGCCAACAGGTGCCAAACAGATTTGGGGCGCTTAGAGACTAAGACTGTTACGCTTTAAAATTTCAGCCCGTATCCTGTTGTGAGCAGTGCTCCGAATAATTGTATTGCGAAGCATTTTGTCTTCAAATGGAAATCCGAGGGCATAGTTAAATTTACCATTACTAGTCACGTCCTCGAGTTCATCGATCCATTCCTTGTCGTACTGATTATTGTGACAGCAGATACGGAAGAACACGAAATGTGCTGCATCTACACAGATCTGTGACTAAAAAATATCATCGATTGTCCTAGTGACGTCGTCACAGGTTAGGTTTGGGGCTCTACTTGGAGAAACAGCTTCCTACACAAGAAAAATCGCCGCACTCCTACCTGTGAAAAAAAGAAAGAACATTGTGGTCCACCTGACATTTTGTAGGCTGAAAACTGCTTCTCCAGTTGAATTTTGTGCTCTATGTAGTTGACGTGTTTTGCATTGAAAGAATGAAAGAGAGGGGCCCACACTTGGCTTTAAAATGCAAGAAAAAAATTTTCAGTTATTTTCCAAACTGTTGAAATAGAAAAAAAGTGTTTATTAAGGTAATGCCATTTGAAGTCAGTGATATTTAATCATATCCCACGGATCCAATCCACAACGATCTCATCCTAATCACCAGAAATGTTTGTTGTGTCCTTAGTGTGTATGAGGTTGGTCGGGCAAACCTCGAACACTTCAAACATTTAATAAGTGACTGAAACATCAACACATTTACTTACAATATGTTCAGTGAAGTAAAATTATACAAATCTTTAGTATCGCTAGGAGCCTGTTCGACTCACTCTAGGAAGTATTAACAATGTCGTGCAGTGTTCGTAGTTGTTGTCACACTGCAAGCCTTTCAAGACGTGGGCAGAGCTCGATGGATGGACCCATTTGCACGCAGTGTGCGTAAACGAAGATGGCGTAATCTGCTTTTGTCTGTAGTGCCGTCGATAGGAGCGTGTCGAGCCCTGTAGACAGCAGTTGCTGAGGCATCTGTTGGAGTTACGTGTGACGTCTTCTTCTAAGATGTGGCGCACTGTGTCTGATCATCGTAGACATCAACATCTAACTTCAGCCTATCCATTTCCATTTGTAAATTACCTGAACTACATACCCCATTAAGAGTTCTAATATTCCATACCGTGGCCTGTAGAATGCCAGTTTTGTTTCTCCTAATGGTGGTAGTCCCCACTAGGAGATTCGAACGTGGGACTGCCTTGCCTCCAGAATATTTTACCCGAGAGGATGCCGTCGTCACTTAACCTTGCAGTAGAGCTGCATACCCATGGGAAATATAATGACTGTAGTTTCCCCCTGCTGTTAGCCATTCACTGTTGCAGTTAGCAAGATAATATTGGTTAAATTTTACAAATACAGATCAGTCAATCATCTAGACAGTTGCCTCTGCAACTACTGAAAAGACTCCTGTCTTTCATCAGGAACCACGTGTTTGTCTTGCTATTCCACAGATACTCCACCAATGCAATTGCTCCTACAGTACGACCGACTGTATCGTCGAGGCCTGCGAGCCGTCTCGGCGTGGCGAGGTCTGTGGCTATCCGTCACGAATAAGGTATTTTGATATCGAAGTAATTTGTCCATTTTGAGTGCAGCAGCCATGTTATCACTGTGTAAGAGGGGCTCACAGGCCTTGAAGACCACAATGCAAAGTTTTTGACAACAGTGTTGTGGCTTAAATAGAAAAAAAAAATCAGTTTTTTGGTAATTAATCCAATTTTTATTTCACTCTCTATATTCAGCAGCAGTTTCTAAATATTTCGTGTTTACTTTTTTCTAAAAGTTATTGTATAACTAAAATTATGATTAAACAATGGAAAACCCAGGATGGAATGTAACAATATTAGGAGAAGGAAAGTTGCCCTCACTATATTGCGGAGTTGCCGAGTCACAGGTAGACACGACGAAAAGATTTTCACACTTACAGCTTTTGGCCAATGGCCTTTGTCAACAATAAACACACATATTCACACACACACACACACACACACACACACACTCACGCAAACGCAACTCACACACACGACTGCAGTCTCGGGCAACTGAAATTACACTGCGAGCAGCAGCACCAGTGCATGATGGGAGTGGTGATTGGGTGGGGGAAAGGAGGAGGTTGGGGTGGGGATGGGGAGGGATAGTATGACAGGTGGACAGTGAAGTGCTGCAGGATGGGCAGTGGGCAGCGGAAAGGTGGGGATTGGGGGGAGAGGGGGTGGGGAGTACCTGAAAAGGAGAGAAATAAATAAAAAATAAAATAAATAAATAAAAAAGACTTGGTGTGGTGGTGGAATGGTGGCTGTGTAGTGCTGGAGTGAAAGCAGGGAAGAGGGTGGATGGGTGAGGACAGCGACTAATGAAGGTTGAGGCCAGGAGGCTTACATGGACGTAGGATGTATTGCAGGGAAAGTTCCCATCTGTGCAGTTCAGAAAAGCTGGTGTCGGTGGGAAGGATCCGTATGGCACAGTCTGTGAAGCAGTCACTGAAATGGAGGATATCACGTTTGGCAGCATGTTCAGCAACAGGGTGGTCCACTCGTTTCTCGGCCACAGTTTGTCGGTTGCCATTCGTGCGGACAGACAGCTTGTCAGTTGTCGTGCCTACGTAGAATACAGTGCAGTCGTTGCAGCTTAGCTTGTAGACCACGTGACTGGTTTCACAGGTAGCCCTGCGTTTGATGGGATAGGTGATGTTTGTGATTGGACTGGAGTAGGTGATGGTGTGAGGATCTGTGGGACAGGTCTTGCATCTAGTAGGTCTGTTACAGGGGTATGAGCCCTGGGAGCAGGGGTTGTGTAAGGATGGACGAGTATATTGTGTAGGTTCGGTGGACGGCGGAATACCACTGTGGGGGGGGGGGGGGGGGGGGGGGTTGGAAGGATAGTGGGCAGGGCATTTCTCATTTCAGGGTACAACAAGAGTTAATCGAAACCCTGGCGAAGAATGCAATTCAGTTGCTCCAGTCCTGGGTGTTACTTAGGTACAGGGAGAATACTCCTCTGTGGCCGGACAGTGAGTCTTTGGGAGGTAATGGGAGACAGGAAACGTAAGGCACAGGAGATTTGTTTTTGTACAAGGTTGAGAGGATACTTATGGTCAGTGGAGGCTTCAATCAGACCCTCAGTATATTTCAAGAGGGTCTGCTCATCACTGCAGATGCGACAACGACAGGTGGCTATACTGTACAGAAGGGACTTCCTAGTATGGAATGGGTGGCAGCTGTCAAAGTGGAGGTATTGCTTTTAGGAAGGTGGCTTTTTGGGTTGAGTAGGACCAGGTCCTGTGTCCCCACTGACAGAATCTCTGCTCTCATGGAACAACACGTTCAACCTATTACCAGGAACCTATTCTCCTATATAAAAGATACCAACCATTTCCTCCACCGACTCTCCACACTTCCTGTCCCTTTACCACACGGTGCCCTGCTCATCACTATTGATGCGACCTCCTTGTACACTAACATTCCTAATGCCTGTGGCCTTACCACTATTGAACACCACCTTTCCCAATGCTCAATGGATTCCAAACCAACAACCTCCTTCGTAGATGCCATGACCATCTATATCCTCACCCACAATTACTTCTCCTTTGAAGGCATTACCTACAAACAAATCAGAGGTACGGTTACGGGCACCCGCATGGCATCATCCTATGCCAATCTATTTGTGGGCTATCTAGAGGAATCCTCCCTAAACACCCAGAATCCTATACTCGTCACCTGGTTCAGATTCAATTATGACATCTTTGCTATCTGGATCGAAGGTGAGGTCACCCTACCCACATACCTCTAGAACCTCAACAACTATCCTCCCATTTGCTTCACCTGGTCCTCCTCAATCCGACAAGCCACCTACCTAGATGTTGACCTCCACTCCAAAGATGGCATCATCAGTACTCCATCCATATCAAACCTAATAACCATCAGCAAATCCTCCACTTTGACAGCTGCCACCCATTCCATACCGAGAAGTCCCTTCCGTACAGTGTTAGCCACTCGTGGTCATCGCATCTGCAGTGACGAGCAGTCCCTCTCGAAATATACCGAGGGTCTTATGGAAGCCTTCACTGACCATAATTATCCTCACAACCTTGTACAAAAACAAATCTCCTGTGCTTTACCTTTCCAGTCTTCCACCACCTCCCAAAGTTCGACAGTCCAGCCACAGAGGAGCAGTCCCCTCGTAACTCAGTATGATGCGGAACTGGAGCAACTGAATTGCATTCTCCGCCAGGGTTTCAATTACCTCTCGTTGTGCCCTGAAATGAGATGTGTCCTGCCCACTATACTTCCCACCCCTCGCACAGTGGTATTCTGCCATCTACCAAACCTACACAATATACTCGTCCATCCTTACACAACCCTTGCTAGCATTCCCTTACCTCATGGCTCATACCCCCGTAATAGACCTAGATGCAAGACCTGTCCCATACATCCTCCCACCACCACCACCACCTACTCCAGTCCAGTCACCTATCCCATCAAAGGTGGCACTACCTGTGAAACCAGTCATGTGATCTACAAGCTAAGCTGCAACCATTGTGCTTCATTCTATGTGGGAATGACAACCAACAAGCTGTCTGTGAGCACGAATGGCCACCGTTAAACTGTGGCCAAGAAACAAGTGGACCACCCTGTTGTTGACAAACTGCCAAACATGATATCCTTAATTCAATTACTGCTTCACAGCATGTGCCATATGGATTCTTCCCACCAACGCCAGCTTTTCTGAACTGCGCAGATGGGAACTTTCCTTGCAATACATCCTATGTTCCTGTAACCCTCCTGGCCTCAACCCTCATTAGTCACTGTCCTCACCCGTCCAGCCCCTTTCCTGATCCCATTCCAGCACTACACAGCCACCATTCCACCACCACACCTTGTCTTTTTTTTATTTATTGTATTTTATTTTATTTATTTCTCTCTACTTCTCTCCTTTTATGCTATGTTGTCACATTTCATTGCTAATATTTACAAATATCTTAAAATGTGTAATACGTTAATTGGTTTTAAGAATACTATATTTTCTTAGTGATTTATAGCTACATTGCAGACCATGTATGTGAATGACTTACATCTACACTTGCAACTAACATAATTTTAGGAGTAGTGTCCAATTTGGATGATGTCAGGTTCTATGGCAGAAAATATCGATTCAAAAACACACATACACTGGGCAAATTTAATATGATTTTATACTTAACTCGGTCTGTCCTGATGTAAATCCAAATAGAAGTGTCGAGTAGGTACAGGCGTTGCAACTATCAAGAAGTTCTACTTGATCTTTAATAATTATCTGATGACGAGCAGAGGCCAGAGTCTGTTACACCTGTACTTGTGACTCTATATCATCTGAGCTGACTTTGAACATAGAATGAAAACCGAAGACTCTGGGGACTCGAACACCGGAGACTGACTCTGAAACCAAAACACTGGAGATTGAAGGCTCTTTACAGCTGCTTTTATCAGTGTGCTGCATACCACTGGCAGCAGCGATCTGACAGGAAGTGCCCTTCAGGGTACTGGCAGTTGAAGAAAGCTATCACTCGTGGCTGCCTCTCGCACTAACCTGCGTAACTGCTATTGCCGACCTCTTGTAGCAGAATGATGCACTGTGTGTGGTATCGGTTACTGGCAGATATATTATCTGAAGTGCACTACATGAGATATTTCTCATAAGGCTAATAATCACTGGTGTGTGCAGTTTTTTATAAGAATCTGACAAGAGTGACGATATAGGTGAGGGGCTTAGGAAGGAACCAAGAAGTGTGTAGCTTGAGTTCTGCAGTTAAGTGTAATTCTGCAGGTAGAATATGTAGTAAACAACTTCAGTGTACATGAGTAGTTTTATAACTTTTAAGACAGTACTATGTGTCTATAGAACACAGTATGTAAGAATTGTTTTAAACATCGTAATTAAACTAACAGACTTATTTTTGTTTACAGATTCAATTACAGTCACTCAAGAGTGAAGGGGATCACTTGCGGAAATTGGTGAATATTGCAAAGCCGGCCAGCTTGCCCGAACTCGTCCCTAGTGAAGAGCTATCAAAACTGCAGACTAGCAACAGAGCTGCATTAGTTGCCGCAGTCAAAAGAAAAGTAAAGGAAGAACAGATGAGCAAAGTAACTAAACCATATTCACTCACTTTGAAATTAAATACTTCTTCGTTAGGTTTTCTTTTTCATGTCCACATTTATCTTCTGATGTTGTTCCTATAAAAATGTAACTAAGCGTACCTTACGTCGTTATATGTGTAAGATGAAGTCAGACAAAAAATGACAGATGGAAAAAGTAATTAAACTGTTTATTATTGCCAAATTAATCTCCTGAGCCAAGGTGGTCAATGACTTCATACAAAAACGCTTGAAGATGCCTACAGGATCATGATTACACCCTGAAGGAAGAGATTCGTGGCAGTCTGTATGCTTTGGATGAAGACATGCGCACATGAGTTCAATCGTAAGTCTGTAGGCAGCCACAAACAATTTTCTATTAAAAGTATTGACTGTGGAACAAATGTGTTAACAATTGTGCTGATTTCTTTTGAAGTAATAAACAGTTTGCTTACTTTTTTTCCATCTGTCTCATTTTCTTTTGACTATGGAAAGTATCTAGATAATATTAACTGAGATAGACCAAAAAAGTGGCACATGAAACACTGAAATTGCATTTTGGAGGGATTGAATTCACAGCATGTATTGGTTTAGTTTGCTTCCCCTCTAGTTGTTTAGTGAACTATTGCAATGTCTCAGTAGTATCGCTCTTGACCAGATATAAAAGGTTTTATTTTCTTGAAAGAAAGATAGGTTGAGAGGAAGAAAACAGAAAGTTTGCTGTGTCTAACAGCACACTAGTTCTCTTCATATAGTGCAGAAAGATTTGACATATCAGTCAATTATAGAATGAAATTTAAATGATATAAAATCCAGGATGGAATGAAACAATGTTATGAAAAGGATAGTTGCTACTTACCATATAGTGGAGATGCTGAGTCGCAGATAGGTACAACAAAAAGACTGTCACAAAACGAGCTTTTGCCCAGCAAGACCTTTCTCGAAAATAGAACACACACACACACACACACACACACACACACACACACACACACACACACACGACCAAAGTGTCTGGCACCTGAAGCCAGAATCTGGTCAGAGACCGTGGTCATGTGTGTGTGTGTGTGTGTGTGTGTGTGTGTGTGTGTGTGTGTGTGTGTGTGTCTGTCTGTTGTCTACTTTTGATGAAGGCCTTGTTGGCAAAAAAGCTCATTTTGTGACAGTCTTTGTGTTGTGTCTATCTGTGACTCAGCATCACTGTTATTGGTGAGTAGCAACTATCCTTTTCATAATATTGATAGAATGAAACTTCTCGGATGACAGGGAGTCTGTACTCTTTGTAGTGTTGGCAGGTGACTTAAACATGACAGACAAATAACTGTACGAAGTAAAAAGGTCGACAGGTTATGAACAGTTAACTTGGATGATAACTATTTAGATATTTAATTTATGTATTTCTACAGCATAGTTAAAAGTTAAATACACACATTAGCAATTAATAGACATGAATAATAAACACAAGCCTTTCTTTTTTGTGTTTAGAAGTGTATCCAAGCAGAATTTGCAATTCAGTGTGCTCTTTTCACACACCTATAACTGGACCATATTTTTGATAAGCACAGTGTTGAAAACCATTCATTCATGTGTGATGAAGTAGGCTGAACAATGCTATTTTAACTTCTAGATGTCCCATAAAATAATACCAGATGTTGATTCAAAGTTGGAAGGTGTAGAAGAACAGGAAGAGGAAGAGGATGAAGAGGAAGAGGAAGAACAGGAAGAAGCAGACAAAGAAGAACAAAATAATGGAAAGAGAAATGAAGATACAGGTGGAAATCATGACCAAAGAACAGTAAAACAATCTGAACAGGAAGCTGTGTCATTAAATAGTCGTGGGGAGAAAAGAGAACAGCTTCACACAGAAAAGGAACCGTGTACTCTACATGACAACAGTGTTATTGGTAATGGTAATGTAGTTCATTTCCCGTACTATAGTGTAAAGTTGTAAAATGAAAGACTGTAAGAAGAAATAGAATCTTTATAGTGACTGAAATACATGATTATTTTTCAGTTGTTCGTCCAAAGGTAATTGGTCCCTCGTTGCCACCCAGTGTGAACTTAAATGAGGGAAAAGATGTAGTTGTAAATAAAAATAAGAAGAGATCGAGGCAGAAAGAGCCTAAGAATGTGAAGGTAAATACATTTTCTTATATTTTTGAGTTATTCAGCAGAAATGTAGCACAAAAATATGGTCTTCGCACAACAGCTAATAAGTAAAATAAAGGGAAATTGAGTGGCCAATGAGCACATAAAAGAGACTGAAAATGCTCCTGTGGTTTCAGGTGATATTCTTTCTCAGAGCTAACTAATAACAGTCATTTACATTGTACTAGCTGCAGAGCGTATTTGAGGAAGCACAAGCCCAGACTAAAGTCTTCCTCTTGTTGACTCTTCTGGCCTGGTGCACCTCTCTGACAACATATTGCCTCATATATAACTTTGTTGCTTTCCTCCATTTTATACTTTTGATGCAGCAGATTATTATTATTTCTTTCCTTTCTCAGACGTTATGTCTGGTTAAAAATGGAAAGTGACGTGGATCTTGATCAAGCGTGACTTCCTTTTAACTGTACGGTATATGTTACATTGCGTTTAGGAACTTTCGGGTAATTGAACATGTATCAATAATTACAGATTTCTGTAGTTGTATATATACGTTTGGATGTAGCTGTATTGCATTGATGTACTAGTGGATATTGTGTGGTATGACTCCTGTAGTTGATAGTATAATTGGTATAATGTCAACTTTATCCTGATGCCACATGTCCTTGACTTCCTCAGCCAGTTGGGTGTATTTTTCAATTTTTCTCCTGTTTTCTTCTGTATATTTGTTGTACTGGGTATGGATATTTCGATTAGTTGTGTTAATTTCTTCTTTTTATTGGTGAGTATGATGTCAGGTTTGTTATGTGGTGTTGTTTTATCTGTTATAATGGTTCTGTTCCAGTACAATTTGTATTCATCATTCTCCAGTAGGCCTACATTTTGTGGTGCATACTTGTACGTGGGAACGTGCTGTTTCATTAGTTTATGTTGTATGGCAAGTTGTTGATGTATTATTTTTGCTACATTGTCATGTCTTATGGGGTATTCTGTATTTGCTAGTATTGTACATCCGCTTCTGATGTGATCTATGTTTCTATTTGTTGTTTGCAGAGTCTGCGTTTATCTGTTGTGGTATTGGGATCTTTAATAATATGCTTGCTGCAATATCTGGTGTTTATTGTTTGATCCTGTATTGCAATCATGAATCCTTCCGTCTCACTGTATATATTGCCTTTTCTTAGCCATGTGTTGGTTGCGTCTTGATCAATGTGTGGCTGTGTTAGATGATACGGGTGCTTGCCATGTAGTGTTTTCTTTTTCCAATTTACTTTCTTCGTATCTGTTGATGTTATGTGATCTAAAGGGTTGTAGAAGTGGGTATGAAATTGCAGTGGTGTAGCCAATGTATTTATATGAGTGATTGCTTTGTGTATTTTGCTAGTTTCTGCTCGTTCTATAAAGAATTTTCTTAAATTGTCTACCTGTCCATAATGTAGGTTTCTTATGTCGATAAATCCCCTTCCTCCTTCCTTTCTGCTTAATGTGAATCTTTCAGTTGCTGAATGTATGTGATGTATTCTATATTTGTGGCATTGTGATCGTGTAAGTGTATTGAGTGCTTCTAGGTCTGTGTCACTCCATTTCACTATACTCCAAATGAGTAGGTCAATATTGGTATAGCATAAGTATTTATAGCTTTTGTCTTGTTTCTTGATTTCAATTCTGTTTTCAGTATTTTTGTTAGTCTTTGTCTATATTTTTCTTTTAGTTCTTCCTTAATATTTGTACTATCTATTCCTATATTTTGTCTGTATCCTAGATATTTATAGGCATCTGTTTTTTCCATCGCTTCTATGCAGTTGCTGTGGTTATCCAATATGTAATCTTCTTGTTTAGTGTTTTTTCCCTTGACTATGCTATTTTTCTTACATTTGTCTGTTCCAAAAGCCATATTTATATCATTGCTGAATACTTCTGTTATCTTTAGTAATTGGTTGAGTTGTTGATTGGTTGCTGCCAGTAGTTTTAGATCATCCATGTATAGCAGATGTGTGATTTTGTGTTGGTATGTTCCAGTAATATTGTATCCATAATTCGTATTATTTAGCATGTTGGATAGTGGGTTCAGAGCAAGGCAGAACCAGAAAGGGATTAATGAGTCTCCTTGGTATATTCCACACTTAATCTGTATTGGCTGTGATGTGATATTATTTGAATTTGTTTGGATATTATGTGTGGTTTTCCAATTTTTCATTGCTATGTTTAGGAACTGTATCAATTTAGGATCTACTTTGTATATTTCCAGTATTTATAGTAACCATGAGTGGGGTACACTATCAAAAGCTTTTTGGTAATCAATGTATGCATAGTGTAGCGACCTTTGTTTAGTTTTAGCTTGATATGTCACCTCTGCATCTATTATCAGTTGCTCTTTACATCCTCGTGCTCCTTTGCAACAGCCTTTGTGTTCTTCATTTATAATTTTGTTCTGTGTTGTATGTGTCATTAATTTCTGTGTAATGACTGAAGTTAATATTTTGTATATTGTTGGTAGGCATGTTATGGGGCGATATTTAGCTGGGTTTGCTGTGTCTGCTTGATCTTTAGGTTTCAGATAAGTTATTCCATGTGTAAGTGTATCAGGGAATGTGTATGGGTCTGCAATGTAATTGTTAAATAATTTAGTTAAATGTGAATGTGTTGAGGTGAATTTCTTTAGCCAGAAATTTGCTATTTTATCTTTTCCAGGGGCTTTCCAATTGTGAGTAGAATTAATTGCTTGGGTGACTTCATGTTGCAAAATTATCACTTCAGGCATTTATGGTATCATCTTGTATGTATCTGTTTCTGCTTGTATCCACCGTGCATGTCTGTTATGTTGTACCGGGTTTGACCATATGTTGCTCCAGAAGTGTTCCATGTCTGTTATGTTTGGTGGATTGTCTATTTTAATGTGTGTGTTATCTATTGTCTGGTAAAATTTCTTTTGGTTTGTGTTAAATGTTTGGTTTTGTTTCCTTCTATTTTCACTTTTTTTGTATCTTCTAAGTCGTTTGGCCAATGATTGTAATTTCTGCTTCTTTTCATCTAATTGCTCTATCACTTCTTGTTGTGAGATTTTACCTAACCTTTTTCGTTTTTTTCTGACATTTCATTTCTTATAAATTGTGTTAGTTGTCCGATGTCTTTTCTCAGTTTTTCTATTCTGATCTGTAGCCTGTGTTGCCATGCTGGTTTTGTGGGTTTCTTCTGTGTGTTGGTTGGTTCTGATCTCTGTCTAGTGTGTATATTTAGTGTAGTGAGTGCTCCTATTTAAACCAGTAGTTGTAACTCTTCCATAGTTGTGTTGTCATTTATTTTGTTGTGTATGATTGTGTTGATAGTTTTTATTGTTGTTTCAACTTTTGGGTTATTTGGCGGTCTATGCAAGAATGGTCTAATGTCTGTATTTGTGTCTTTGTATTCTATATATGTCAGCTGAAATTTTTCTTCTATATCTAACATGTGTGTCACTTCATGTTCTATTTGTGCTTGTTCTGGTGGCTGTCTTAAGATTTCGTTTCCCTCTGACTGTTTAATTGATGCGTGTTGTTCTTTGTTTGTTTGCTCTGGGATGTTTGAGTCCATTACTGTATTTTCTTCTTCTTCTGATTGCACATTATTTTGTTCCAGTATTTGTTGTACTTGCTGTTTGATGTTTTCTAATTCTGACTGGGGTATCCTGTTATTTTTTATTATTACACGGATCTGATCAGCTAGTCGTTGTTCTGTTAAAAATTTTGATTCTGGGTATCTGGTAATAAATGTTGTGTATACGTGTGATCTGTATCCAGTTGTGTTGGTTCCTAGGTTTGTTGCTTGGTAATAACAGAACATGAGGTGTCGATTAACTTCATCTGACCATCTCATCCTCTGTCTTTGTTTTCCTTCTAGGGTGGTTGCAGGAAGCATATCCTGCAAAACACCTCTATTTGAATTTGAATCATTTTCCAGTTGGCTAGCAGTGCCGTTACCATTATTATTATTATTTCAACAGATATTACTCACATCACCTAATTTAATATTCTGTTATTATTATTATTATTATTATTATTATTATTATTATTATTATTATTATTATTTCAACAGATATTACTCACATCACCTAATTTAATGTTCTGTTGTCCACCAAACGCACAGAATATCCTTGTCTATCCCTGTTTCAGACTTGCTTCCAATCCTGCTCTCAGTCCTGTACTGCATGGGTCATTTCCTTCAGTCGAACCAGTTGCGAGACCTGTCCCATACAACCATCCATTCCCTCTTATTGCAGTCCAGCCATGGTCATTCCCTGCACTATAAAAGGTGGGGTTATGAGTTAAAGCGTGCACAACACGTAACCAAGTATCGACTCGCAAGAATGGCATCCTCCAAATTGTGTCAAACCACAAACTTTTTACCATCCAGTTGCTGAATATGCTGTAACCTCCATCATAAATGACTTCAACTTCCAGCATTACTCTCCCTGAAATATGCGAGTTTGAATGGTCTCTCCAGTACCCGCACTCTCACAGTCCCCCCGGCATAAACCTCTGTTACCCGTTGCATCCCTTTTTTCCTTCTTTCTTCTGTCCACTCTTCCTTCCCTGTCCAGATATTGTACTATCTTCTGCCTCTCCTCCACCTCTAACCATGTGAGACCCCCCCCCCCCCTCTCTCTCTCTCTCTCTCTCTCTCTCTCTCTCTCTCTCTCTCTCTCTCTCTCTCTCTCCCTCCCTCTCCCTATCCCTCCCTTTCCGTATCCCTCCCCCTCCCACCCGTGCTCACCCCACCCCAGCCTCCTCTCCCCACTGCTCATTTCCCCTCCTCTACTCCCCTCCCCAACACCAGCCCCCACGCCCCTCTCTCCCCACTACCTCCACCCCTTCCCCCTCACTCCTCTCTCTCCCCTCCCTCCCACCCCCTCTCCCTCACCCCATCTCTCTGCCCTCTCACTCACCTCCCTCCCACTCTCAATCCCCTTTCCACCCTTCCTACTCACCCCTCTTCCTCTCCCACCCTCCCTACTCACCCCTCCCCCTCTCCATCCCCCTCCCTCTACTGGCTCACCCTCCCCTCCCTCCCCTCATACCCCCACCCCTCCCTCCAGTCCCTATCGCTCTTTTCCTCTCTCGTCTACTCCCAACTCCCCTCCCCTCTCTTTCTCGTCCCCTCCTGTGCCCTCTCATCTCACCACTCTACCCTTCCCTCTCCCCTCCCTTTCCCCCTGTCCCTCCCTCTCCACTCCCTCCCTCCCTCCCTCCCTCCCTCCCACCCCCCTCCCTCTCCTCTCCCTTTCACCCTCTCCCTCCCCTCCCTTTCACCCTCTCCATCAATCCTTCTCCACCCCTCTCCCACCCACAATTCCTCACCCTCCCTCAATTCCTCTCCCTCCCACCATACCTCACCCTCCCTCCATCACTCCCCCTCCTCTCGCCACCACTCATTTACCCTCACCACCACAACTTCCCTCCCGGCCAATCCTTTCTCCTCCCCACCAATCCTTTCTCCTCCCCACCAATTCTTTCTCCTCCCCACCAATTCTTTCTCCTCCCCACCAATCCTTTCACCTCCCCGCCAATCCTTTCACCTCACCGCTAATCCTTTCACCTCGCCGCCAATCCTTTCACCTCGCCGCCAATCCTTTCACCTCGCCGCCAATCCTTTCACCTCGCCGCCAATCCTTTCACCTCGCCGCCAATCCTTTCACCTCGCCGCCAATCCTTTCACCTCGCCGCCAATCCTTTCCCTCCCCTGCCAATCTTTTCCCTCCCTGCCACTCGTTTCCCCTCCCCGCCACTCATTTCCCATCCCCGCCACTCGTCTCCCCTCCCCGCCACTCGTCTCCCCTCCCCGCCACTCGTCTCCCCTCCCCGCCACTCGTCTCCCCTCCCCGCCACTCGTCTCCCCTCCCCGCCACTCGTCTCCCCTCCCCGCCACTCGTCTCCCCTCCCCGCCATTCGTCTCCCCTCCCTGCCACTCATTCCCCCTCCCGCCACTCGTTTGCTCTCTCATTCCCCCTCCCGCCACTCGTTTCCTCCCTCCCTCCCCCCTCCATCTCTCTCCCCTTCCCTCCCTCCCTCTCTCTCCCCCTCCCTCCATCCCTCCCCCTCCCTCCCTCCCCCTCCCTCCTCCCTCCCTTGCCCCTCCCTCTGTCCCTCTCCCCCCCAATTATTTACTTTTCTCCTTATCCCGCTTCCCTTCCTGTCTTCCTTTTCATCACCACATTCTTCTCCTTTCCTCCTCTCCCTCCTCCACTATTCTATCCCTCTACCTCTTATTTGTTGATCTTGTTTTGTTGTTGTAGAGCCACTGACTCTTCTCCCCTCCTATCACTCCTTTCCCCTCTCTTTCCCCATCCCCCTCTTTCACCCCCTCTCCCTTTCCCTTCCATCTCTTTCCCCTTTCTCCTCCCCTACCCTATCCCCTTCCCCTCTCCCTCCTCCTCCCCTCCATTTCCCTCCCCCTCCCCTCTCCCTCCCTCCCCTTCCCCCACCCTCATCCCCTTTCTCTCCCCTCCACTCCCTCCCCCTCCTCTCTCCCTACCCCTCCTCTCTCCCTACCCACTCCTCTCTCCCTCCCCCCTCCTCTCTCCCTCCCCCCTCCTCTCACTTCCCTCTCCTTCCCATAACCTCCCCTCCCCTCTCCCTCTCTCTTCATGCTCCCCCTCCCTCTTCATGCTCTCATCTCTCTCTCTCACACTCACTCACTCCCCCCTCCTCTCTCTCCCCCCCCCCCCTCTCTCTCTCTCTCTCTCTCTCTCTCTCTCTCCCCCTCTCCCCCCTCCCCCCCCTTCCCTCTCCCCCTCCCCTCTCCCCCCACCCTTTCACTACTCTCTCCCCCCCCATTTCTTACTTCTCTCCTTATCTCACTTCCCTTCCTCTCTTCCTCTTCATCACCACATTCTCCTCCGTTCTTCCTCTCCCTCCTCCACTATTCCCTCTTTCTACCTCTTATTTGCTGTACCCTATGATCTTGTTTTGTCTTGTTGTACAGCCAGTGACTCATCTGTTGAAAGACCTCTTTCACACTGCTCTGGTATTCCCTCCTTGCCTTGTGCAACTTTTCCTACCCCGCCCCACCTCCTTACGACAGAGAACTACTCTCAATAATCTACAGTCAATCCACTGCAGGTTTGTATGTTTGGGTTCCTGTGTGGTTGTGTTTGCATGAACTTGTACACTTCTGTTGGAGAAAGAGAAAAAGCTCAAGAGCTAGTGCAAATAATCTCTTCTGTCACTTGTTTCTATGTGCCGCATTTCAGTCAGCTGCAATTCAGTAGATGCCAATGCAACTGACCGTGTTTTTTTGCTTGACTGAAATTAATGTTGCTCTTAAACCTGAATATGGTCGTTTGTTTGACCAGAATTAGTAGTGTTTTTCTGTGAAGAAGGGACATACAGCTATTGTGTCAAATGCTGACTATGCATTTTACTTGCAGAGTGTTTCTATTACCTCAACTGGGTCTTTTCCTCCTTTGCTTGATATTGTATCAGAAGCTTCCTTGTTTGTAATCCTGTGGGACCACAGTATTAGTCACAACTTAAAGCTCATCTAGCTAAAAGCTGGATTTTTTCTTTTATCAGTTTTCTACTTCTCCATGCGGAAACCAAAATTTTTCTGGGTTTGTTTAATCTGACAGTTTTAATATACGATTCTTAGTTCTTCTCTTGATATTATAATATTTGCTGTGATCATTTTCTTACACTTCTCTATATTTGTAGGAAATATGCAGTATTTATACAGCAACATGCTGTTGAGCATAAATCTTCCCATATCTTCCACGTATAAGCTGACTGAATTTTGATCCAATCTTTTTACTTCAATAAAGTTTACATTGTGTTGCCATTTGGCATCATATCATTAATTTGAATATAATGCTACGAAAACTACCTGTGCACATGTGTCATGGCCAGTTGGCGGCATGCAGTTAGTATGTGTTTAGTGTTGTTATGCTGGAAACAGTCAGAAATCTATTGTATTTTCTAAAGGTCGACTGTGTAAATGCCCATGGAAGCAGCTGTAGGAGTGAATTATTTCTGTTATTTAGATCAAATCTAAAGAGATTGTCTTTTTAATTTTCTAGAAGTGGACAATCAGTATTATCATTTGTTGCCATAAGGCAACACTTTGAACTTGGAGCTTTGAACGTAACTATTTCAGACATGGGCAAATCGGTGCAATGCTGTTCACTACTTTTACTTTGTAGACATGGTGTCACTTCCAGCTTTGTGCTGCTGTGGTGAACGATGTTCTGTCCTAGTTAGAAATATTCGTGAAAAAGTTGTAGTCTGGAAACGGATGACACAGTGAAAAATTATTTGTGGATGAGCCAGGGGAAGAGGAGGAGGAGGAGGAGGAGCAAAACGAAAACAGTGTGTTGCATTGAAATGACATTGTAGTCACATATGAAACAAGTGCTCCACGGCCAAGTGAAAGATTTAAACTTGCAGGCAATTGAAAGAAATGTTGGAAAGGATTATATTTTTCAAAATGGACTGGTACACTTGACATACTATCTCACATTGTAGTACAAATAAATATTTTCATATGTTTCTTGGAAATGAAATTTTCGACATTATTGTTTAAAAGTCAAGCAGCTTTTATGTTTAAAAAAAGAAACATGCAAAATACTTAAACCTGATGGATACGAATTAGAAATTTATATAGTAATGGTATTTCGTATATCTGTAATTTCACTGTCTTCTGCTAGAGATAACTGGTGTGCCAATAGTTAAACGTAAGCACCCTACCAAAATTTCAGTTGCTGATTGTAGCGTCAGTACAGAAGTACAACCGAGGGTGTCTGACATTCATTCATAGCATCCATTTTATTTAAAAACACTCATGTAAAGAGAATTTATTCATTTTGAAACAAATATCCCTCCAAAATTTACATACTTCCATAAATGCTTCAAAATTTGAAACCTATTACTCAAGAAATGTCAAGCCAAGAAGATCTTAACATCAGTGTACCAGAACTTATAACAACACAATTCACAGATACGGCCAATATCGTTAACAACGAATATCTTACAGAAACTCGGAAAACTCCTACAGTGCCTCAACAACTTTTAAACAATTTCCCCAAATGTTAATTACAGTAGAATCCCAAAACAAGTTTTGAAGTTTCCTAAAACATGCATACTTTAGACACAGGCTAACAGTAGGTCATACACAAAGAAGAAGACTGAAGGTGGTGCTTGCTGTGTGACAGAAACTTTTTCAAATGTTACACAGAAAACAGTAGAGGAATGTTTCCCTACATAACTTATGAAATAAAGCACAGTAGGCACTGCACAAAGAACAGTGTACACTGTTGGTTAAAAAACAACACATTTCTTTAAGGACCAAACTACTGCAGGAAAACATGAAATAGTCTCGAGATTTATTGATACTGTAGTAAGTCATTTCTACATCTACATCTACATCCATACTCCCCAAGCCACCTGACGGTGTGTGGCAGAGGGTACCCTGAGTACCTCTATCGGTTATCCCTTCTATTCCAGTCTCGTATTGTTCGTGGAAAGGAAGATTGTCGGTATGCGTCTGTGTGGGCTCTAATCTCTCTGATTGTATCTGCATGGTCTCTTCGCGAGATATATGTAGGAGGGAGCAAAATACTGCTTGACTCTTCGGTGAAGGTATGTTCTCGAAACTTCAACAAAAGCCCGTACCGAGCTACTGAGCGTCTCTCCTGCAGAGTCTTCCACAGGAGTTTATCTATCATCTCCGTAACGCTTCCGCGATTACTAAATGATCCTGTAACGAAGCGCGCTGCTCTCCGTTCGATCTTCTCTATCTCTTCTATCAACTCTATCTCTTACGGATCCCACACTGCTGAGCAGTATTCAAGCAGTGGGCAAACAAGCGTACTGTAACCTACTTCCTTTGTTTTTGGATTGCATTTCCTTAGGATTCTTCCAATGAATCTCAGTCTGGCATCTGCTTTACCGACAATCATTCCATTTTAAATCACTCCTAATGCCTACTCCCAGATAATTTATGGAATTAACTGCTTCCTGTTGCTGACTTGCTATATTGTAGCTAAATGATAAAGGATCTGTCTTTCTATGTATTCGCAGCACATTGAGATTCAATTGCCATTCCCTGCACCATGCGTCAATTCGTTGCAGATCCTCCTGCATTTCAGTACAATTTTCCATTGTTACAACCTCTCGATACACCACAGCATCATCTGCAAAAAGCCTCAGTGAACTTCCGATGCCATCCACAAGGTCATTTGTGTATATTGTGAATAGCAACGGTCCTACGACACTCCCCTGCGGCACACCTGAAATCACTCTTACTTCGGAAGACTTCTCTCCGTTGAGAATGACATGCTGCGTTCTGTTATCTAGGAACTCTTCAATCCAATCACACAATTGGTCTGATAGTCCATATGCTCTTACCTTGTTCATTAAACGACTGTGGGGAACTGTATCGAACGCCTTGCGGAAGTAAAGAAACACGGCATCTACCTGAGAATCCGTGTCTATGGCCCTCTGAGTCTCATGGACGAATAGCGCGAGCTGGGTTTCACATGATCGTCTTTTTTGAAACCCATGCTGATTCCTACAGAGTAGATTTCTAGTCTCCAGAAAAGTCATTATACTCGAACATAATACGTATTACAAAATTCTACAACTGCTCGATGTTAGAGATATAGGTCTATCTGCACATCTGTTCAACGTCCCTTCTTGAAAACGGGGATGACATGTGCCCTTTTCCAATCCTTTGGAACCCTACGCTCTTGTAGAGACCTACGGTACACCGCTGCAAGAAGGGGGGCAAGTTCCTTCGCGTACTCTGTGTAAAATCGAACTGGTATCCCACCAGGTCCAGCGGCCTTTCCTCTTTTGAGCGATTTTAATTGTTTCTCTATCCCTCTGTCGTCTATTTCGATATCTACCATTTTGTCATCTGTGCGACAATCTAGAGAAGGAACTACAGTGCAGTCTTCCTCTGTGAAACAGCTTTGGAAAAAGACATGTAGTATTTCGGCCTTTAGTCTGTCATCATCTGTTTCAGTACCATTTTGGTCACAGAGTGTCTGGACATTCTGTTTTGATCCACCTACCACTTTGACATAAGACCAAAATTTCTTAGGATTTTCTGCCAAGTCAGTACATAGAACTTTACTTTCGAATTCATTGAACGCCTCTCGCATAGCCCTCCTCACACTACATTTCGCTTCGCGTAATTTTTGTTTTTTCTGCAAGGCTTTGGCTATGTTTATGTTTGCTGTGAAGTTCCCTTTGCTTCCGCAGCAGTTTTCTAACTTGGTTGTTGTACCACGATGGCTCTTTTCCATCTCTTACGATCTTGCTTGGCACATACTCATTTAACACATATTGTACGATGGTTTTGAACTTTGTCCACTGATCCTCAACACTATCTGTACTTGAGACAAAACTTTTGTGTTGAGCCGTCAGGTACTCTGTAATCTCCTTTTTGTCACTTTTGCTAAACAGAAAAATCTTCCTACCTTTTTTAATATTTCTATTTACTGCTGAAATGATCAATGCAGTAACCGCTTTATGATCACTGATTCCCTGTTCTGCGTTAACTGTTTCAAATAGTTCGGGTCTGTTTGTCACCAGAAGGTCTAATATGTTATCGCCCCGAGTCGGTTCTCTGTTTAACTGCTCAAGGTAGTTTTCAGATAAAGCACTTTAAAAAATTTCACTGGATTCTTTGCCCCTGCCACCCCTTATGAATGTTTGAGTCTCCCAGTCTATATCCGGCAAATTAAAATCTCCACCCAGAACTATAACATGGTGGGGAAATCTACTCGAAATATTTTCCAAATTATCCTTGAGGTGCTCAGCCACAGCAGCTGCTGAGCCAGGGGGCCTATAGAGACATCCAATTACCATGTCTGAGCCTGCTTTAACCGTGACCTTCACCCAAATTATTTCACATTTCCGGATCTCCGTCAATTTCCTTCGATACTATCGCACTTCTTATTGCTATAAACACGCCTCCCCCTTCACTGTCCAGCCTGTCTCTGCGGTATACATTCCAATCTGAGTTTAGGATTTCATTACTGTTTACATCTGGTTTCAGCCAATTTTTTGTCCCTAGTACTATGTGGGCATTGTGACTGTTTATTAATGAGAGCAGTTCTGGGGCCTTTCTATAGACGCTCCTGCACTGTACTATTAGCACATTAATATTGTTATTCCCTGTTGCATTTTGCCTACTCCTACCTTGCCGCGTCTCAGGAGGCGTCTTGTCGGGCCTAGGGAGGGAATTCTCTAACCTAAAAAACCCCCATGTGCATTCCACACGTACTCTGCTACCCTTGTAGCCGCTTCCGGTGTAGTGCACACCTGACCTATTCAGGGGGACCCTACATTTCTCCACCCGATAGCGGAGGTCGAGAAATTTGCACCCCAGATCTCCGCAGAATCGTCTGAGGCTCTGGTTTAAGCCTTCCACTCGGCTCCAAACCAGAGGACCACGATCGGTTCTGGGAACGACACTACAAATAGTTAGCTCCGATTCCACCCCGCGAGCGAGGCTTTCCGCCTTCACCAACTCCGCCAACTGGCTGTACGAACTGAGGATGACCTCTGAACCCAGACGGCAGGTGTCATTGGTGCCGACATGAGCAACAATTTGCAGTCGGGTGCACCTAGTGCTCTCTATCGCCGCCGGCAGGGCCTCCTCCATATCTCGGATGAGACCCCCCGGCAAGCAGACAGAGTGAACACTGGCCTTCTTCCCCGACCTTTCCGCCATTTCCCTAAGGGGCTCCATCACCCGCCTAACGTTGGAGCTCCCAATAGCTAATAAACCCCTCCCCCCATGGGGTGGCACTAGACAGAGAAGCTGTGTGGTAGGAATTGTAGACAACGAACAGAGTCACAACCTCGTCTCCGAGTATCGTCAACAGGACACTGATACTTTTTGATGTGAGGCACAGAATAACCATCTCTGGTGGAAGATGTGGCACACCTGGTCATGTAACAGGTGTTGAGATGTTGCGGTGCGAGTGTGTACGAAAACTTCACAATAAGCGTCTCAGTACGAGGAAATGTTACTACGTGGCACATCCGTCGCAGCACGGTCGTGGAGCAGAGGCCAATGTTAATGCCATTTGGAGAAGGCGAAGAATGAGAGTGAGGCTGTGTTGACAGAAACCTAGGTAGGAACAGAGCTGTTGTCCTGTACTGGTTGCCAGGAATCGTAGTAGGCAGGTATCCGGTCGCACAGTAGGATCGACAGCTCGGGATGCGAGTAAATGCGTGAAGGAAGAAATTTGGTGCCTTAGGAGACAGCTGTAGCAAGCTAGGGATGTACGGAACTGCTATGACACGTGTGTGAAAGGCTGCCAGAGGGCCATTGACATCCACTTTCGTTAAAGCGTGAACCAGATTCGTAGTAAACATTTGAACGTATTGGCTATTCCTTAATGCAGGCCATTTCCTGAAACATGCATCCCGTACACTCATTAACGGTAGATCGTGTGCAGAGAAAGAGACTGAAAGTAGTGTTTACTGCACAATGGTAACTTTTCAAATCTCGCCCAAAAACAGAGTGAAAATATCAATACTTTAATGTGACGGGCAGTAGTTCCGATAAATATATATAAGGTCCAGGGAGACATGCAAAACGCTTCTAATGTTTCCTAAGATAATATAGTGAAATATCGGTCTTACCACAAGCCCTACATATACTGGACAAGTTTTACATTTGCCACGACACTGCAAATCGTGACCCGCAACTTTATTTGGTGCCCCAGATAGATTAAGAATCACTAATAACTAACTAAGTTAACTAAGACAAAGCACTGTAATTATTGTATGTCTTGAAACAATCAGAAATAATTATGACTCAGATTAAAGTTGGAGCAGCAGTGTTAATCTTCCAGACTAAGTTGCACAAGTACAAAGATGCACAGTATATTTCGGTGATGCACGACCAGGGCCACGTTGTCACATCATCCAATTAATAGGTGACACAATAAGCTTCACATTCACTATTGCTCCATTGCGGCACTGCTTGTCGAATGTGGCCGCTATTTCCTTGTGCGCGCACACACACACCCCCCTGCGGGTTTGGGGGTTAGAATAGGCCCGCGGTATTCCTGCCTGTCGTAAGAGGCGACTAAAAGGAGTCTCAAATGTTCTGGCCTTATGTGATGGTCCCCTCTCGGGTTTGACCTCCATCTTTCTAAATTGTTCCGAAGAGCGAGTCAATTGGGGAAGGGCGCCTTACATGGTGCACTGTATCTGTCGTGCATTGAGACCTTTAGCCGGCTTTCTCGTCGTTGCAATGGTGTCCAGCTCGTTTTCTATCTCTTGGGCAAGGATACGTCCATGGGTGCGATTTCCACGCTGCACTGTGCAGTGTTGCTTTTCGCTGCGACGACGACCTCATACATTTTTGCACCTAAGATCCAGCACGGTAGCCAATCCGTTGTGGTGGGGCCGCCATGTACCCTGTTGGTTGTAGCCCCCTGACAACACAGGGATCGCTCTACTGATGCCTGCGCCGTTCACTCCCCACGTATGCCAAGGAGTAGATGCCCATCTTCCTGGGGCATCGGGACTCCCGGCAATGGCCATCCTGCCAGGTGGCCCTTGCTGAGGCTGGGTGGCGCCCATGGGGAGGGCCCTTGGTCGAGTAGGTGGCATCAGGGTGGATGACACGCAATGAAGCGTGGCACATCATCTCTTGCTGGTGGCCAGCCACCAGCAGTCTCTAAGCGTTTGAGGCCTCATTTTAAAGGTAACGTTTATGACCCCAAATCGTTCCCACCCCTGGCCACACCATGGGAGGAACGAAAGGCAATGAATGACAGTGACACGTATTCGCCCCGGTATCTCGTCTGTACCAGAGCTGATGGGGAATCCTTTGTCTCCGTGAAGCCTCAGTTCTTTGTAGAGCATTTAGAGGACAAGTTTGGGGAGGTGGAGGGCTTGTCCAAAATGCGCTCTGGGTCAGTTTTGATAAAAACGGCATCCTCCGCCCAGTCACACAGGTTACTTGCTAGTGACAAGTTGGGGGATGTTAACGTTACCATTACACCACATAAGAGTTTAAATATGGTCCAGGGTGTTATTTTACATTTTCCATTATTTTCCACTTTTGCAGTCTGATGACCAGCTGCGCGCCAACTTAAAGCGTAGAGGTGTTCATTTCATCCGGCGCGTTCATCGGGGTCCGAGGGACAATCAGGTATCTACCGGTGCCTTCATCTTGGCCTTCGAGGGTGATACATTACCGGAGAAGGTCAAGGTGATGGTCTACCGTTGTGATGTCAAGCCCTATATCCCTTCACCGATACGATGCTTTAAGTGCTGGAAGTTCAGCCATATGTCTTCCCGCTGCACTTCCAGCCTCACATGTCGAGATTGCGGACACCCATCTCATCCCGATACTCCATGTGCTCCGCCTCCCATCTGTGTCAACTGTGGAGAGCCTCATTCACCTTGCTTGCCAGACTGCAGGATCTTACAGAAAGAACGCAAAATCATGGAATATGAGACCCTGGACCGACTGACTTACACTGAGGCTAAGCGGAAATTTGAACGGCTACATCCCGTGCGCATGATGGCATCTTATGCCTCAACTGTCACTCCTGCTCCAGCTTCTTTAGCTGCACCACAGTCCCCACTTCTAAGCCGGAGAAGCGTAAGTCTTCTTCGGCTTCTCTCGCTCGGAAGGGATCCGTTGGGTCACTCCCTTCCCAGGTTCCTACCAACGGCACAGGAGACACCAACCAGTGGCTGAAGAAGCCACAGGTTGCTGGTCGTCGAGCTTCGCGATCATCTTCGGTCCCAGAGACTGACTCCAATAAGCCCTCTCAACAATGACAACCAAAGGAACAGCGAGAGAAAACGACATTGAAGACCCGTAAGACCAAGGCACCTGCAGTGGCACCTACTCCACCGCTACCTACAAGCTCTGCTCCATCGGAGGCAGCAGGTGACCCAGAGGCGTAATCTGCCTTCCCAGTCCCGTCACGCCTTTCTCAGCCAAGGACAATTCCATCCTTCAGTGGAACTGCAGCGGTTTCTTCCACCATCTAGCTGAGCTCCGTCAACTTATCAGCCTTCACCCTTTCTTCTGCATTGCTCTTCAGGAAACTTGGTTTCCAGCAATGCGAACCCCCGCCCACCGTGGCTATCGGGGTTATTATAAGAACCGGGCAGCTTATGAAAGGGTGTCTGGTGATGTCTGCATATATGTCCTTAACTCTCTTCACAGCAAGTCTATCCCTCTACAAACAGCTTTAGAAGCTGTCGCTGTTCGGGTGTGGATGCCACAGGCTGTTACCATCTGCAGCCTTTACCTTCCACCGGATGGTCATGTCTCGCAGCATGTCCTGGCTGCACTGATAGCCCAATTGCCGCCACCTTTCTTCTTACTGGGCGACTTCAACGCCGATAACCCTCTGTGGGGTGGGTCAGTGGCGACAGGTCGAGGCACCACCATTGAGCGTTTATTGGCACAGCTCGATCTTTCGCTGTTAAATGATGGTTCCTTCACACACTTCAGTGTGGCGCATGGCACGTACTCCGCCATTGACCTTTCGATATGCAGCCCTAGCCTCTTACCATCTGTCCAATGGAGAATGCATGACGACCTATGTGGTAGTGACCACTCTCCGATCTTTCTGTCACTGCCACAGTGTCAGTCTTCTGGGCGCCCTTGCAGGTGGGCAATGAATAAGGCTGACTGGGACTTGTTTTCCTCAATTGCCGCTATTGAGCCTCTGTCTAATGATGGCATTGATGCAGTGGTTCAATCGGTCACCACGGGCATTGTTACTGCCGCCGAATCTTCCATTCCCAGTTCTTCTGGATCCCCTCGGCGGCGGACTGTGCCTTGGTGGTCGCCTGAGATCGCTGAAGCGATTAAAGATCGCTGGCGGGCGCTCCAACATCACAAGCGTCATCCCTGCATTGAACACCTCATTACCTTCAAACGGCTGCGTGCGTGGGCCCGCCGCCTTATCCGCCAAAGCAAGCAGGAGTACTGGGAGCGGTATGTGTCCACCATTGGCCTCCATGTCTCTCCATCGCAGGTGTGGGCCAAAATCCTATGCCTCTGGCTATCGGACCCCTGTCAGCGTCCCTGCGGCCTCACTGAATGGAGCAGTTTGTACTGACTCCAACGAAATTGCCAACCACTTGGCAAAGCATTTTGCTCTGAGTTCCCCTTCTTCCAATTACCCCCTGGCCTTCCGCTCCATTAAAGAGCGGATGGAACATCGGAGCCTTCCTTTTCGAACCCACCATCCGGAATCCTACAATGTTCCATTCAGTGAGTGAGAATTTCACAGTGCCCTCGCCGCTTGTCCTGATACCGCTCCTGGGCCAGATGGCATCCACTGTCAGATGCTGAAACACCTTTCAGTGGACTGCAAGCGACGCCTCCTCGACTTTTACAACCGTCTCTGGGTCGAGGGTGAGTTTCCGTCGCTATGGCGGGAAAGCATTGTCATCCCTGTTTTGAAACCGGGCAAGACCCCTTTGGAGATGGACAGCTACCGCCCCATTAGCCTCACCAATGTTCTTTGCAAGCTTCTTGAACGGATGGTGAGCTGGCGCTTGAATTGGGTACTGGAGTCTCGGGGCCTTCTGGCTCCGTCTCAGGGTGGGTTCCGTGAAGGCCTCTCCGCCACCGACAATCTGGTGAGTCTGGAGTCGGCCATCCGTACTGCCTTTGCCCGCCGTCAGCACCTGGTCGCTGTCTTTTTCGACATGCGGGAGGCGTACGATACGACATGGCGTCATCACATACTTTCTACGCTTCATGGATGGGGCCTACGGGGCCCTCTGCCAATTTTTATCCGAAATTTTCTGTCGTATCGTACCTTCCGCGTGCAAGTCGCGGCCTCCCATAGTTCCTCCCGAGTCCAGGGGAACGGGGTACCACAGGATCTGTCCTCAGTGTCTGCCTGTTTTTAATCGCAATAAACAGGCTCGCTGTGGCGGTGGGAAATTCTGTCTCCGCTTCCCTGTATGCTGACGACTTCTGCCTTTACTACTGCTCTACTGGCATTGCAGCTGTTGAACGTCAGCTACAGGGCGCTATCCGCAAGGCGCAGTCTTGGGCTGTAGCGCATGGTTTTCAGTTTTCGGCTGCCAAGACCCGCGTTATGCATTTCTGCCGGCTCCGAACAGTCTATCCTGAGCCGCGGTTTTATCTTGCCGACGAACTCCTTGCTGTGGTGGAGACCCACAGGTTTTTGGGTGTAGTTTTTGATGCCCGGTTGACTTGGCTGCCTCATATTCGGCAGCTTAAACAGGCGTGTTGGCGGCATCTAAATGCTCTGAGATGCTCGAGCCACACCCGCTGGGGCGCCGACCAATCTACCCTGTTACGGCTCTACCAGGCGTTAATCCAGTCTCATCTGGATTATGGGAGCCCCATCTGCGCTGCGGGTACTGGACCCAATCCTACACAGCGGAAACGCCTTGCCACTGTTGCTTTCCGGACCAGCCCAGTGGACAGCATACTTGCGGAGGCAGGTGTCCCTCCATTGCGGTTCAG
Source organism: Schistocerca piceifrons (assembly GCF_021461385.2). NCBI lineage: Eukaryota > Metazoa > Arthropoda > Insecta > Orthoptera > Acrididae > Schistocerca > Schistocerca piceifrons. The sequence goes on from NC_060138.1 coordinate 17,055,727, forward strand.
GTGCCGAAATTTACTGGCCGCTTATGCTGCCCATTTTTTTAGCTTGTCCAGGCATCCAAACTATCGTCTCCTGTTCCCGCGATCGGTCATCCATCTGCCAGAACGTCGGCCCCGGTCAGGTTTTATGATTGCGGTCCGCGTCAAAGAGCTTCTCTCCGGGCTTAGGGTTTTCACTGTTCCACCTCCTTTCCAGGCCACTTTGTGTACAGCCCCATGGTGTGTTCCTCGCCCTTGCCTTCGGCTCGACTTGGCACAGGGCCCGAAGGACTCAGTCCCTCCAGAGGCCTTCTGCCGCTGCTTTTATTCCATCCTGGCCACGTATCAGGGCTCTGACGTTGTTTACACCGACGGTTCGATGGTTGCTGGTTGTGTTGGTTATGCGCTAACTCTAGGGGCCATTCCGAACAACGTTCCTTGCCGGCTGGCTGCAGTGTTTACACTGCTGAGTTGGTCGCCATCTTTCGAGGCCTAGAGTATATCCACTCCTGCTCAGGTGAGTTCTTCGTGATCCGTAGCGATTCCCTGAGCGGTTTACGAGCTCTCGACCAGTATTTCCCTCTTTCTCGTCTGGCGATGGCTATCCAGGAGTCCCTGCATACTCTTGCCCGTTGCGGCCGCTCTGTGGTCTTTGTGTGGACCCCCGGTCATGTCGGTATCCCGGGCAATGAACATGTTGACCGCCTGGTGAAAGAGGCCACCAGGCAACCATCTCTGGATGTTGGCCTCCCAGAGACTGATTTGCGAGCGGTCCTCAGCCGAAAAGTTTTTGCGCTTTGGGACACTGAATGGCGCGATCGGATCACGCCCAATAAACTCCGTGCCATTAAGGAGACGACGACTGTATGGCGGTCATCCATGCGAGCCAACCGCAGGGACTCAGTCGTCCTTTGTCGGCTCCGCATTGGCCACTCCCGACTGACACACAGTTACTTACTGCGTTGGGAGGACCCTCCTCTGTGTCGCTGCGGGGCGGCTTTGACAGTGGCCCACATTTTGTTGGCCTGCCCCCTTTTAGCTGTGGTCAGGCGGACATTTGTGCTGCCTGATACGCTCCCTGCCCTTTTAACTGATGACCCTGCTATGGCTGGCTTAGTTTTACGTTTTATTCGGGCAGGGGGTTTTTATCATTTAATATGAGTGTTTATGTTTTATTTTATTGTTTTGTGTTGATTCTGGCCTTTGGCCTACGGTTTTAAACTGAGTTCTTAGTGTGTTCTCAGTGGTTGGCTTTTCCTTTTTTTATTCTATGGTTGGCCAACCACTGCCACACTCCGTGTGATTTTAATTTGTTATGTCTGTTCTTTGTCTGAGTTTTTCTTGCCCTGTGTTGTCTGTTGTCTCTTGTCTCTATTATCCGTTTTTTACTCTGTGTAGTAGTTTTTAAGTTTTGGAACAAGGGACCGATGACCGTTGCAGTCTGGTCCCTTTAATCCCACAAATCAACCAACCAACCAGCACACACACAAACAGGTACACTCTGACGTGTACCGTAATGTGTACCTGGGAAGAACTGCTCCGACCTGGGTAGCCCTCAAATTTCACTGTGACACCAGTAAATATTAATAGGGAGCCCGTTACCACAGCACAGATAAACACGGTATTGTTTGAGTGTGCAGAAACGTGTGCCATTCCTCGAGAGCTGACAGCCTGCTGTCGGTGCCATTTGCGTGTGAGCGACCTGGAACGTTATTCTGTTGCCCGATTGAAATGTCTACTTCCATTTACTGCCCGTCTGTTCCTCCACACCCCTCAGATCGTGTGCCGAAAAGGTCACTCGACCCCGCGATACCGTCAGGTGGCCGCGGTCGACTACAGTAGTGCCGACCACTGGCATATACTCCTCCCTTTATTCCCGGCAATTCCCTTCGATCGTATCTGATCTTCCCGACAGCGACTAGGCTCGATTTGGGATAGGTGAGCTCTTATAACATTTCCCTTCTTGGGATCCACTAACAATACTCACTATACTGTGGCAGGAGCTTTCTATCTTGTCAAGCGTTTTGCTTGAGACCTGGAAGTTCTTGACAGAGACCTGGAAGTTCTTGACAGAGACCTGGTCTCCCACAAAATATGGCTCTGGGCACTGTCTGCTGTTGTAGCACTGCCTGAAGACGATGCACCTTAAGAAGGTTCTGTTTTGCTCTCTTCCAGTGGACCACAAGTTGCCTTGGCCTGGTCGGTTCCAGCAGCAGGTTGACTGAAGGTACTTTGTGGACTAGAAATCTTGAAACACAGTAGCAGTTCACCTGGTGTCAACTGCAGCTTCCTCTCTATGTCACGTTTAATGGAATCACCACTCGTGGGAGTGTAGGGTCCCAGTTCTCCCGGTCTTTGCTACGGTACGTGATTAGGGCCGCCCCCAGGTTCAGTTAAACTCTCAGCATTTGAAGGGTTGGGGTAATAGGTGTGGTGGCATGTGTAATACCAATACCACACAAAAGTCCCTAAAACCACCCAACATAAAGCATGTCACGTTGTCATATGTAATATATTGTGGTGGACGAGAAACACTATAGATGTTCTTTAAGTTCTGTACCATTGCTTCAGTAATAGCTGCCCCTGTGGGAGGCAGGTGCAATGGACCTGCAAAATCAATAACCATTTTTTTGAAGGGGACAGTTCACTGTAGCAGATACTAACCAACCCACCTTCATATACTGAACAGGCTTGACCCCAATGCATACCTGACATATACTCACTCTGTTTTTTATATCACTATCAGTTCTCTTCCATGTAAAATCCTGACATATTACGGCATTTGTGAAAATGCCCAAATGCCCACCTGTAGAGCACTCATGGAAATACTCGAACAGGAAAGGCACAAATTGCTGACGCACCACTATCTTGTTGTCCTTGTCGTACCTAGCCCCATCTGGTTTAACAACCTGCCCCTCCCCAATTTTCTTTCTGATTGGCACTTCTTCCTCATCCTTCTCCTGATGTTCTTCAATATTTCAAAAATGCGGATTGTCACAACTTTTTTGTTGGTCTGTCCTGTTCATCACTCTGTTTTCCTGGTTCCATCTCCTGGCCCAAAATTTGAGCACTAAAATCATCGTTGCCCACCTGGCAATCTAACCTGTCTTTTCTGGCCGGCTGAGGAACCAGCTTAACGCCTAGATGTCAGTTTCTAGCGTAAACTGCATATGCTCGTGGTAATGCCTGAATTTTTCTACTCTAAGTAGCACTTCTAGAGTCTGTAACTCATAAACTGAGTAAGTCTTCTCTAGGTGGTTTTAGGTCGGGGATGCAAATACTATTGAAATTATCCCTTCTTCATTCTCGTGAAATAGGACTGCTCCCATCTTACATTCGAGGTGTCCATCTACAAGATGAAGCGTGTGCTAGAATCGTGAAGAGGCAGGACCGTATCTGACATCAAACTTCATTTCAGCATCACCTGTGGTGCTTCTCGTGAGGCTGACCCCTCAGATATATGTCTCTTTTCTCCTAAATCACATAATTTCCCCATCTTCTGTGAGCTCCAGGATAAATTTGCAAAAAAATTTCGCCTTGCGTAAGAATTTCATCACGTCTTTGACATTCCTAAGTGCTGACAGATGTCGATCGACGCTCATCCTGTCTGGGACAACCGTGTGCCTTAAGAAATGCATTAATTCACAGGTGAACTTGACCTCGGCCAGAGGAACAGTCGATCCTGCTTTTCTCAGTCTACCGAGTACTTCTCATAAATGTTGAAAATGTTCCTCCATGGAATTACTATAAACTACCAGATCGCCTGGTTCGGATCTAATGTCGTAAACAGTTTTGCCGTGTGAAATCAGCCGAAACAAGAATGACGATCTGAGAGTGATTGTGATCACAATTTCACCTGTTTGTTCAGATCCCTATAATCCACCACTGGGTGATAGCTTCCATCTCATTTGGGAACAAAAAACATGGAAGCCACATACTGTGATTTGGACAGCCAAATAATCCCCTGTTCTAACATTTCCTTCAACAGCTTCATCGTGGGAGCGCCAAATATATACAGAGCTTTCTTTATCACAATGTTATCCTGTAGCTTGATATGATATTCTACTAATGGAGTAACACTCAACTTTGCCATCAAAACATCCAGGAATGCAGGATAGATTTGAATGCTTTGAGAAAATAAGCCAACCAGTTGCAGGTGTGATTTCATAGTTTCAGCAGTTGTAAAATTGTCTTCTTCAAAAGTACAAGAAGTGTCGAATAAGAAATAAATCACTTTTTTCAGTTGAACAGATGCAGAATTTGTAGAGGAACATCGCGAAATATTTCCGCATTGGCCCCTATAGTTTCGTGAAATTTCGATAGGTGGCTGTGCTCTACAGAGCCTTCAAAATGGTGTCTGTAACAGAAGTGCATTCTGTGTGGAGAGTTGTCACTGAGTTTCTTTTCGTGGAAAACCAGAGCATCACAAACATTCGTAGGCACTTGCAGAAAGTCTACGGAGACCTGGCAGTGAACAGAAGCACTGTGAGATGTTGGGTGAGAGGTCTGTCATTTTCGGAATAGGGTCGTGCAGACCTGTGCGATCTCGCGTGTGCCAGTTGGCACGCTCGTAGCTGTGACTGCTGCATTCCAGGTGATTGACAGATCTCAATTGAGCAGCTCACTGCTCAACTGGACTTCTCCGTTGGCAGTGCTGACACTCTTCTTCACCAGTTTGGGTCCTCAAAGGTATATGCCCTCTGTGTTCCTTGCCGCCCAATGGAAGACCGTCAAGAGCAATGAATCTGTGCAAATTCTTTACGCATTACAAGGCCGATCGTGACAATATTTTGTCAACCAGTAGAGTGATACTGTGTAACCATACAGGCCCTCCCAGTAAGGTAGCGTAAGGCTATTGCACTGAACGGAGATGGTGTTGAAAAATAGGGTTTTCTAGCCAAAGGAGTGGGGAATAACATGGTTTATTGGAATCCTGAATAAAACAACCTGCATTCATGGGAGAAAAGAATATATTGCATTATATACTGAACGCCCCTCATACATGCACCTGTCCAGGAAATTTTTCACATCACAGTTAAAAAGAAGTAACATAGTGTAAAGGATGTACAAAAACCACTGGATAAAAATATAAACAAAAACTAAATAGACGCATATTAACATACTGGAGATGACAAATTTCAGAGCAGAAAAGCTCGTGATCATCAGTAAAACCAAATAAAATCAATTAAACAACATTCCCATTAGAGCTGGGCTATGTGTAAAAGTCTTCACATTAAAATATATGAGGAATTAAAAGGCAGTGAAATGGCTCATATGTGGCTGGTGCCGTGCTGCAACTGACAAAGTTGTCGCAGTGCACAAAATAAGAAATATCGGTAGGTGGTGTACCTGTGCGAAAACGTATGCGCGTAACGAACAGATAAACTGTAAACTACCAGTTGGCACGGTACATCGAAAAGGGACTGAGAAAAATTTTAGATAGAAAAATGGGGGAAGATGAGAGATAGGGAGGAGGAGGGGAAACTTTATATCAAAAATATCCAGACACCTGGCTGAAAATGACTTGCAAGTTCGTGGCACCCTCCATCGGTAATGCTGCAATTCGATATGGTATTGGCCCATCCTTAGCCTTGATGGCAGCTTCCACTTTCACAGGCATACGTTCAATCAGGTGCTGGAAGGTTTCTTGGGGAATAGCAGCCCATTCTTCACGGAGTGCTGCACTGAGGAGAGGTATCAATGTCAGTCGGTGAGGCCTGGCATTAAGTCGGTGTTCCAAAACATCCCAAAGGTGTTCTATGGGATACAGGTCAGGACTCTGTGCAGGCCAGTCCATTATAGGGATTTTATTGTCGTGTAACCAATCACAGGCCGTGCATTACAAACAGTTGCTCGATTGTGTTGAAAGATGCAGTTGCCATTCCCAAATTGCTCTTCAACAGTGAGAAGCAAGAAAGTGCTTAAAACGTCAATGTAGGCCTGTGTCGTGATAGTGCCGTGCAAAACAACAAGGGGTGCAAGCCCCCTCCATGAAAAACATGACCACACCATAACACCACTGCCTCTGAATTTTGCTGGTGGCACTAAACACCCTGGCAGATGAAGTTCACTGGGCATTCCCCATACCCACACCCTGCCATCAGATTGCCACCTTGTGTACTGTGATTTGTCAGTCCACACAATTTTTTCCACTGTTAAATCGTCCAATGTTTACGCTCTTTACAGCAAGCAAGTTGTCGTGTGGCATTTACTGGTGTGATGTGTGGCTTACGAGCAGTCGGTCGACCATGAAATCCAAGTTTTCTCACCTCCCGCCTAAATGTCATAGTACTTGCAGTGGATCCTGATGCGGTTTGGAATTCCTGTGTGATGGTCTGGATAGATCTCTGCTTGTTACACATTACGACCCTCTTCAACTGTTGGTGGTCTCTGTCAGTCAACAGACGAGGTTGGCCTGTATGCTTTTGTGCTGTACGTGTCCCTTCACATTTCCACTTCACTATCACATTGGAAACAGTGGACCTAGGGCTGTTTAGGAATGTGGAAATCTTGCGTACTGACATATGTCACAAGTGATACCCGGTCACCTGACCACATTTGAAGTCCATGATTTCCACCGAGCGCCCTATTCTGTTCTCTCACCATGTCTAATGACTACTGAGGTCCCTGATATGGAGTACCAGGCAATGGGTGGCAGCACAGTGCACCTAATGTGAAAATGTATGTTTTTGGGGGTGTCCGGATACTTTTGATCACATAGTGTAACTGAGGTTCGTGGATTAGGGCCACATCCACATCCTGTCTTCCCAAAAGATGGCTCGAGACAGTACTTACTTCACTTACTATGTTGCAGGTTTATCTGGAACACTTTCATTCACCAGCTTGTTACCATTGTTGCTTTCGATGTCCTTAATTACCTGAAAGTAACCTACAAGAACCATAAATACAGTTTCAAGTCCAGTTCTTGCATTGCTTTAGGGGATTCCTCACTGACTTCCACCACAACGGCTTGGCAGTCAGATTCAACCTTCCAGTCATCTGTCAAGAGCTCCTTGTTCTGCACTTATACTTTCCCGAAAAGAGTTACTTGGGGAAGAGCCTTAAGAAGTTGCGGTACCCAAATTGATATCTTCAGGGTTTTCAAGAGTTCCTTTGCCGACTTGACTAGCAGCTTCACCTCCTGCCACAGCGATATCTTGGGCACCATATCTTTAAGCCAGTCTATTGTTCCCAACCCTTAGGAGATGAAGATAAAAGGACCTTTGTCCAGATAGACACTCTGACATTGGAGCATAGACTTGTGTCTTCCCCAATTTTTTCAAAGATTGAACTAGCTGCTCGGGTTTCAATGTTATATTGATCAGCAGATATCCTGTTGAATGACTGCTATCCCAAAAACCACGACTTGAAAACTGAATAAAAATTTGCTGCTTAAATAATTAAAAGAAAATTTTGAAAGAATGATTGAAAAAAATTTTTGAAGGTACCCATATCCTGAGTGAACTTTAACTGGCACTAATATAAACAGACCTTCAATATTCAATACATTTATTCAGATTTAAATTTACATGCTTCTTTTTCTTGTTACCGCTATTGTGCATAGAGCTTGGTATGACAATACTGGTTCCAGATCGCCCCTCTTCTGCTCACGCAAATTATTCCTGCCTGCTTCAATCCTCTCGATGCAGGATTCTCGGCGTGTCGCGGAGAGATGAACAGACGTCGCCGTGAATGTATAAATAAACTTTGCTATCTTGATAACTTTCTTTAATACAAACTAAAGCACAATTGGAATACACACTTCTGAAGAATAAAAATGCGGTGGAACTTGTCACACTTCCACCCGCTACCACTTACAGAGACAGACAGACGAATCTAAAGCAATTAAAAAATTGAAGAACATCTCTCTACCTCTATTGTTTCAATGCCAATGTTATCAATGGTACAAAATTTTATATATGTAGACACACATATCTTATATGTATAAGAAGAAAAGAAAGAAAATAATAATAATAATATTATTATTATGTTACATTATAGACTGAAAAAATATCTGTCTCTTCTCCTGATTTGTGTCTTGGCTTTTTCTGGATCTGGTTACCTTGAGAAGTGGGAGTATCTGGACTCCTCTCTTGTTTTGGTAGTGGAAGCAACCTGTTTACCCCCTTTACTCTGGGACAGTCAGTCAGTCTCTCTCTCTCTCTCTCTCTCTCGTCCTCTTTTTTTTAATGGTTCAAGGCCTTTTAATGCCCTCCATCTATTCTTCGTTTGCCTCGCCTTTTTCTCTTTTCCCCCTCTGAGCCCCACACAAGAATTTGATCTTGATCTGGTCCAACTTCCCAGTGATGTCTGCCACTACTTGGGCTGGTCAGCCACGTGATTCATTTGCAGAAATGACTTCCATCAGTTCTAAATCCAATGTTTGGGTATTTGCGGTATCATCAAGTCCCTCAGTTTTTATGTGTTATCTGTGTTCTCCATTTTAGTCCCACGAGAATTAGGGATATGTCAGTTACCAGTGGGGCCACACACAAGTGTAAGGCTAAGTACTGATGGAGGTCACCCAGAATCCCTGAGGTTCATTTATCCCCTTAGCATGGATCAAGTCTCATCTTGGCTTGGATACCTAGGGAGTTGGAAATGGCTGTGTGAAGCACACAGCGTCAGGTTCATCTACATCTACGTCTACCTGGGCTAAGTGTCTGGCTTGGGAGACCATGTCAGTAGTTACACTATCGCCAGCATAGTCCTCAGCTTCACACGAACATGTGAACATCTCAACCACAAGTTCAGTGTTACGATAAGGCAGTGGAGAGGAACCTTATTGATTGCAGTGTTTCTTACATTTAAAGTGCTTCCAGAGCTAGAAAAAAAATCAGTCTCAACGAATAGATTATGACATTCTAATGGTGTTATTCTTTGAAAGACTAAAATAAAAATAAAAACGATTGTACTATCTTGTGTGAAATGCTCAGTACAACTGTGAATTGCGCACTGGCAGAAGCGTCCAAAGGAAACATATTGCTGACATAGGAGCCATTGATAATTGTATGCTAAGTCTCACTAGTGTAATACCACAATACAAAATTTGTAAAATAGTTTTACATCTGACCCTATAGTTTAGATTTACAAATGGAACTAGCAGAATGAGGAATTTACAGCTTAGTCATTGCTCAGTCTAAGCGACCAAAGGCGGTGATTCTGGCAGTGACAAGAAAATGAAGAGTGCTACAGATAGAAGACAATGTTCGGTGAGAAATACAAAGTACTCTTCTGTACAATGCCGACAACAGATTTGTGTCATTGCACCCAGTGTGACATGCCCCAGGGCAGTAGGCAAATAAATTTGTCACTGGAGGTGTATGGATTCAGTTATAAACTTGTACAGGCTCCATAAACTTTCCAAAAAAATTGTGCCGCATTATATTTTTGCAGTATATGATCTAATTGTTGTGAGTTCTTGCTTTCTTTAGGAAAGAAATGCACTGTAAAGTGGAATGCATTGGAAAAGTACACTCTCCTCAGCTGAGCGCGTAAAGTCAATTGCTAGAGGTTTGCTATTCCAAGAAAAAAGTGAGACAAGGAAAATATAGAAGTACATCTATTGACAGCTCCCATACAGCAAAGAAGTGGAAGAATGAACCACCTACTGCAAACCCTATGATGTGCATATTGTGGATATGAAAAGAAGATGCAAGGTTCCATCATATAATGGAATAATCAGAGAGAGGTGTGTAAAATGAAAAGACACATAGATTTCACTGCAAATAAGAAATGTTTCTTGAAATTCTACACTGAATGGTAATAATAATAATAATAATAATAATAGAAGCTAGTCAGGAGTACAAAAAACATGTTTTTTAATTGGACGGATAAAAAACTACTCACCAGGTGATGACAGGAGAATACACACATAAAAGAAGCTGATATTTACACAAGCTTTTGGAGCCACTGCTCCTCCTTCCAGCAGAAGGGTTGAAGGGGAAAGAAGAGGGGTGAAAGAAAAGGACTGGAGAGGTTTAGGAAAAAAGGTAGCTTTTGGAAAAGTCACCCAGAGCTGCGGGTCAGGTTGAGAATGAAAGACTGTTTGTGGGGGACTGCACCAGACAAGATTTGAAAGCCTGAGAATGAAAAGTGCAAGACAGGGTAAAATGCAAAACAGAGATTACTGCAAAAACATTGTGCATGTGTTAATAAGAGTGGAAAGCTAAGTTCATTGTACGTAACAGAGACGGGAGGGGGACAGCGATAAATAGACAGGTCACAAAATGAAAGATGTAGAAAATTAAAACTGAGTGAAGAAATGAGTATTCACTGTGAAGAAATGCTGAGACGGAAGAAATTAACGTAAATTAAAGCCATGTGTGTAGCGAGAACCGAGGACATATTGTAACGCTATTTCTCGCCTAGAGAGTTTTGAGAAACTGGTGTCTGGAGGAAGAATCCCGATGGTACGTGTGGTGAAATAGGCACTGAGGTCACAACTGTCATGTTCTAGAGCGTGCTGTGCAGCAGGATATTGTGTGTCGCTGGTGTACACCTTCTGCCTATATCCCTTCATCCTAACTGATAACTTGGTGGTAGTCATGCCAAACAGGACTTTCGTAACAGCTGGTAGATGACGTGTCGTTCCGCAGATCTGTCCTATTCACACCGTACACCTTGCTTGTCACCATTGGTGCCACCTACCTCTATATCAATGTCCCCCCATGTACATGGCGTGTCTGCTGCTGAACATTTCCTCAGTCAGTGCCTGCCTGATTCCAAACCTGTGATATACATTCTGCTCACCTTAATCAACTTTATACTTACCAACAACTACTTCACCTTTGCGGGGCAGACAAACAAACAGATGTAAGGTATTGTCGTAGGAACCAGGATGGTTCCTTCCTATGCCAACCTTTTCATGGGTTGTTTGGAGTACATCCATAAGCCTTCAGCCCCTGGTTTAGTTTAGATACATTGATGAATCATTGCCATACAGACCCATGGTGACACTGAACTGTTAAACCCCTGGAACCTTTAAATACCTCCCCCAATTAAATTTCACACGGTGCTATTCCAAACCCCGTGCAACTTTCCTCAATGTCGATCTCTCCCTCACCGGAGACCACCTACGTGCATCCGTCCGTATTAAACCTAGTAATAAGCAACAGTACTTACATTTTGACAGTTGCCGTCCTTTCCGTGTCAAACATTCACTTCCATGCAGACTCTTTACGGCAATACACCATTACCCCTAGAATAGGCCCGAGACATTCCTGCCTGTCGTAACAGGCAGCTAAAAGGAGTCTCCCACTTTCTGGCCTTATACATTATGGCCCCCTTTCAGGGTTTGACATCCGCACAATCCAAATTTTCTTAAGTGCGGGCCATTTGGAGAAGGGCGCCTTAAGTGGTGCATCTTATATCCCACATGCATTAAGATCTTCTGCACCCATTATTGTCATGTCGCTGCAACTCCACAAATATTTCAGCTATCTGGGCAAGGACACATCACACGGTGCATAATCTCCATCTGTTGTTCACTGTACTCTTTTGCCGCACAACAGTACTGGATTTCTACACGCCCAGTATCCGGCACAGTAGACAGTCCGTTGTGGAGGTGTCGTCACATACCCTCTCGGTCGTAGCCTTCTGACTGTGCAGGGATCGTATTACTGATGCCCGAGCTGCAACCTCCCTACATATGCCACGGAGTAGATGTCCATCATCTCGGAACACTCAGAGTCCCAGCAATGGCCATCGCACCAGGTGGCCTTTGCTGGGGCTGAGTGGCACCTGTGGGGAGAGCCCCTACTCACAGTGGCTGGCATCAGGGTGGATGACCCACAGTGAAGCGGACAAAGTCAGCTTTCGCTGGGGACCGAATGGTCCCAGCATTCGCTAAGAAAGGGAATGTTGAATACAATGCTGCGACATATGACACCCCAAGTCACTCCCCTCCGTAGCTACACTGTGGGAAAACATTGGGCTACGGAAAGAAGAGAGCCGTATTTGCCTTGTTACTTATTGTGCAGCAGAACGATGGGGACTTGTTTCTGGTTAAGAAGCCTCTATTTTTTTGTTGAGCACCTGAAAGATAAGTTTGGGGAAGTGACAGCTCTATTCACAACGTACAGTGGAGCAGTCATGATTCAGACGGCATTCCTAGCCCATTTCAAGAAATTATGTCTCAAACCATGTGTTTTTGAGCATACATTCGTCTTATGTTCACTCCATCTGCAGATGTTTACATTTATTTACGCATCATTAACATTGTTTCTTTACTTAGAATGTGTTAAAATAGCTGAAAAATTCTGCAGTGCCTAGCTCTCACTCCTGTCAATTTCTTCTGCAGGCTGGATTGAAACAAACTGTTAACAGAATAATTGCATTTAAAAAGTGGGACAAAATTATCCAGACAATTTCCTACATTTAAACTGGAATGGGATGTTCATCCTACTTCCTTTTTGTTCTGCCTATCTGCAACTCAAAGTGTCATCTTTATGGTGAGAAGCAATCTATCCTTTTCATAATAATTTTTATCTGTTACAACTGTGCAGCTTGAATTCAGAAGGAATTACGGAAAATAACCGCTATGTAAACAGAACATTGTGTGTTGGTATTGATAATGTGAGAATACTGGTTGAGCTGTGAGCAGAAAAATACCAGTCAATCAAGTATGCCAGATGCAAATGGGGAGAGAACAAGGTAAATTTCATATGGAGTCCAAAACAATCAATGGCCCACAGAAGCCACAAACTGCAGAATGCTGCAGCAAACTGTGTGGAAGGTTTTGTGATGATGGTTGCATTTCAAACAGTACTTTTTCCATCTTGTGCAACAATTAAAACCAGAAGATTATGGCCATCACCAATTTTGCATCACAGTGCAGGATGTAGTGAGTCGAGAATTTCCACGTAAATTCTGGAACCACTCAACCTTCTGCCGCCTTGAACCCCGATGTTTTAAAGATAATTGTGAGAAAGCCTATTTACTGCACAACACATGTCTGTGTGTGCAGGATTGACGTTTGTCGTGGGAGGACAGGACCTGCGTCAGACGAGCAGCACCGACAAGTGTTTGCCGTTCATGCCTTGGGAGCTGCATTCGAAGGTCAAGAAGTGTTTGTGTAATATTCCGTGGTTTATGGTACTGTGACAATTGTTAAAGAATAGAGACATTTACTTACTTCATGTATGGGACTCACTAGAGGCAAGACATGTTAAAAATTTCTGGTGGTTATTAAACCAACCATGATATAAGTGTATATTAATAGAGTCTAATGTTTGATGACTGAGTTGGCTTAACAGATGTTAAATTTTTATACAAGAAATGGTAAAGTGGTTTCTTGTCGAAGTGAAAATATACCATGATTGAACTGAAAGTTTTCTACGATTACCCAATTATTTCAAAAGTAGAGTCTTTTAAATTCCTATAACCAGCGATAGCCTTCGGAGAAGAAGCTTTTGGGAGATCGACATGGTTGATTATCCAGAGAAGAGTATCAGCTAGACCTGTGATGTAAGTCAACTGATGAGAGAGGGGTGTGAATTGTGAATGCAATCCAGTTTTGCACTGCTCCTCGAATCGTCAAAATGTTAGAAGGAATCACTTAAGGATGAAAATTTCACCTCCAACCTGATATCCAGCAACAAAGCAACCTTCCTTGTAACTGAAAATGTTAATCACCATAGCGAGAAATTGTGGTACACAAATGAGATACACCAAAACGTAACGTTTTCTGTGCAGTGGCACAGATGAAACTGTATAGCCTGCTATTCTTCTGTGAGAAGACTGATGGGCAGTTCTGACTTTTACATGTAGCAGTATGGTAGTTTCCTAGAATTTTATCTTCCAACAAGATTGGACACTCCATTATTAGAGCATCATTGTTCATCACTACCTAAATGACAAACTTCTGCATCAATGTGTTGGGGTAATCAGTAAGATGAAGGCACTTGTGGAACATTTCTTGAGTGCAAAATGCAAATTTGATGAGTTTACTGTTATGTTCATGCATCAGTCATACTTGTACATGTAATACGTTGGAAAATATAGAGCTCTGAAAATGAGTAAATGATTTATAGTAGCCCTGTATTTTTACACTGATAGAGAAATGTTTTTCTCGCTGTCAGGAAACCCTTTAGTTTAATGAGATCATTGTTAGTTCAGAATGTGAAATACTGTAAGGAGAGCCATCTTTGTGTGAATATTTCTGCAGTGCAATTAACGTTTTAAATGTAAAGTCTTGTAACATTTTGTGAAAGCTTCTTGTTGTGCTCTACAAGCAGGAATAGATTATTTTTGTTCACGGCCAGTGGGTGGGAATAATTGTTTATACATTGAAGATGAATAGTCTGTGAAAGTTTTACTATAAATAAGTGAAATAGGTTGCTCTGCTATCTTTTAACAACCAACAGATGCACCATTCAGAGTACAGATAATTCAGGAATGAGCATCAGTATTGAAGGTCCACTAAGTTAAAATTTTTAACCTTCAGCACAGTGATCTTGATTATAAAACTTCCTGTATTCTGTCTCAATGTATCAGGGAATTTCAGACTATACTCAGCTGCAGAGTGGTGTTCTATTCTAATTTCCTTATTGTTTTGTTCAGCTGCTTTCTCTTTCGAGTTGCTTACAATCTTCTTTCTTTTTTTTTCCAGGGAAAAATGGCACAGAAAATGGACTATGATTACGATGAATCCAACCCAGATTATTCAGTTTGGGTTCCCCCAGAAGGCCAGACAGGTGATGGTCGTACAAAGCTCAATGAAAAGTATGGGTACTAGATTGATTCCTGCCATGAGTGAAAAGTTATCAAAACATGCACAGTTTTCCTCCCTATGTATATGCACTTCAAAGTACGCTGCAATAGTGCATGTGTTACCTGTTGACATACCTTGTTTGTGGTCCTGGAGCAGTTCTTCTCCCTTTCACAGATAGATAATAATTTGGCAGTCTTTCTTTACTTGTAATGAAGAAATAAATAAAGCAAGGGAAAGGTAAACAGCACTTCTGAGTGAGATGAATTTATTGTTTGTAACTTGTGATGCTAAATTGGTACTAACATTTTTGAAATGACAGACTTCACATTGACTTTGTTTCATTGGAATTATAAACATTGGGGGAATGATCATGCATGAAAATTTTTGTTGCTTTTCTTTATTTGTAAGAGTATTCATCACTGAGATGAATAAACAAATAAGTGGTTAAAGCGGATAAACATTTGTAATTTAATTAGTTTCTCTGCATTTTGAGTTGTTGGTGCCTTGAATACTAAAATCTTTGTACATGACATGAGACTAAAGTGTTTGCAGTAAGAGCAGAAGGTTGTAAAAGAACTGAAATCATAGCTTTAATCATAGCTTTAGTAGCTTACAGCACCATCAGTGACAGTGTTTTGTTGGGACTGATGTGAATTGTGTTTTATTCATCTCATGGTGTACATTTGCAGTCCGTTTGGTCTGCATACGGGAGGCGTGTATGAATTCATCCTCTGAGTAATAGCACTTCAGTGTCAGTACCTCATATAGCGTTCTTTTAAATGAACCTAAATTCCTCGGCATCAACTTGTTCCCTTTTAATTTATTAAAAATTTACATTCCCATGTATTGAGATCCCTGGGCATACAGTCTGAGGTGGTGGGTGGGGAGCATAAAATTTTCTTTGTTTCTAGTATCATGTGAATGGATAAAATGGTTTCCTTCAAATAATTCATGTCTGGTGTACAAAAATGTAATAATCTCATGTACGTATAAGGATGGCAGAGTTAATATTTTAAGTTTTCTAAATAATGGTCAACATGATTCTTTGTGATTTGCAGTGCACATATTTTGAATGAGTCTGTATTTTTAGTATCCGCACTATGTTTGTCGAGTTACCACAAAAAACAATACCATACCTAATAATGGATTCGAAGTAGCTTGTATATGCTACTTTTCGTATGTCCATGTCAGTTTCAGTTGCCAATATTTGCATTGCAGATGCAAAGCTGCTCGGTTTGTTTGCTAGGCATTCAATGTGTGCCTGCTAGCTCAATTTTTTATTTACATTTAAACCTAAGAATTTGAGTCATCTTCTCCTATACCTTGGTTGTTGTGTACAATCTTAATCTGCTCACATTTTGACTGTTTGGTATACGAATGATTTATAAAGTTCTAAAACCCTGAAGTAGAAAGCAAAGTTAAATCTCTGCAGTAGAAATTGTAGCTGAATAAGCTCTTCTCTTAAACAGTCTGTCATAGATGCCCGAGCAAAAAACTGTGCCCAGTAGTTGGAAGGAAACACAGGTCACATGTACAAGAATGATCCTCAAATCAGCTGCCAGTTTAAATGACATCTTATGTTGTAGAATCCTAGAACATTTTCTGAGCTTAAATGCAGTGTGATATGTCAAACAGAATGACACCTCCATACCAACCAGCTGAGACTCCAAATACGTCAGTCAAAACCTAACTCGCACTTTTCACACATGACATTCTAAAAGCCAAAATGGTAAAACGTTTCTTTTGACTACCAAAAGAGATTTATCATCACCTGACATGTTTTGGGAAAATCCCATCATCAGTCCGGCAGCATGAAATATCCGCATATATTATAAATGTGAAGGTTTGTCTGTGAGTATGTTTGTTATTCCTTCATGCTGAAACAGCTCAATGGATCTGGAAGAAATTTGGGACTGATTTACCTTATGTCCTGAATTAACACAAAGGTTACTGTTAAAACTGAGTAGCACAAGATGTTTATTGATTTGAAGAATATAACTGGAAATATGGAAGGATAATTATGCTTGGAGAACCCTATTTACTCTTTGCTTTTGAACTGTATCATATTTGTGAAAATGCTTTTGTTGTTTAATATATCCTACATAACACAGTTTAAAATAATGCTTATACAGTTCTCAGGGTATTTAATCCACAACTCCATACAAGCCATTTCATTGTAGCTGCTGAGCGTCATGTGTATCTTACAGCTCCTCGGACGCTTGAAGACCTGCAACAATGGTTTCATTTTGATGCCATTGACAGAGAGGCATTGAGGCTGGATTTAATTAAAATATGCGAGTGTATCTGCTTGTAACAGGTGTACATGTGAGAACACGACATTGTTGCACATACAAATATTACAAATATCTGCTGTGCCGAACTACAAATTGGTTATTTTCTTTCTTCATCAAGTTAGTACATTTGCTATTTCTTTGTGCTGAAGCAACTGGATGAATTTGGATAACTTTGGAAGGGAGATAGCCAATGCCGTGAAGCAACACATATGCTACCTTTATTCTGAAAAAAATAACTGCTCCCACGGGATGGTCGATGTGACTCCTGTTCCTGTGGGATGGGTAATAGGATTAAAAAGCTGTCCATGAAAGTTAGCTGCCAAATGAGTTGTATTAATTTTATTTGAGAAACGAAATAATATATACATAAATCTGTAGTGACTTGGCAAGACAGCCAAGCCACTCGGAGGTAGCCGAAAGGCACGCGTTTAGCTCACGCAGACTGGCGTGAGGTCTGGAACAGGACAATGTCTTGAGAATTGCAAATAAAGTACGAAGATCTTGGAATACTTAACTTTAATCCATAATTGGTGTACATCGCTCTTGATGATACATAAAACAATCTCAATATAAACTGGTAATGGCGCCTTGCTAGGTCGTAGCAAATGACGTAGCTGAAGGCTATGCTAACTATCGTCTCGGCAAATGAGAGCGTATTTGTCAGTGAACCTTTCCTAGCAAAGTCGGCTGTACAACTGGGGCGAGTGCTAGGAAGTCTCTCTAGACCTGCCGTGTGGCGGCGCTCTGTCTGCAATCACTGACAGTGGCGACACGCGGGTCCAACGTATACTAACGGACCGCGGCCGATTTAAAGGCTACCACCTAGCAAGTGTGGTGTCTGGCGGTGACACCACAAAATCTAGGACAGCAGAAATATTCCTGTAGGATATAATCAAACAATGGAAAATCATTGTTCATATGATCAGTTTTGATAAGCCTGTGCTTATGTAGTCTAAAGTTGGATCACAGTTTAAAACACTTCAAAAAAATCCCCATGTATTCATTGCAAGTATGTGCTGACATTCAGGTTGTCATTGAGTAATAGCGAGTTGGCACACGTCTGCCTCTCTGACTATTTCAGAGGCAAGCACGGACGATATGTGTTCACCTGATGCCAAGGAGCTACATCTTCAGCTGTCTCAGAAGTATACTCAAAGGCCATACATTCTACTTACTGTTGTCAAGTACGCGAATGCTCTGGTGTCTCAAATGCACACCGAGATGCGAAGCGTTCAGTGTTCTTTCAGTATGAAGCATCAGCCTGTGCCGAGGTTTCAGCCGCTGTGTCATTTGCCTGGCACTCTACCTGCTCAATTCTCCACTTGTTGCTGTCTAGCTATCTTCACAGCTCAAACTCATTTTGAGCTCTGTGATACAGTAATGCCTAAACTGAGGAACTGATGAAGTGAGATATCTGACTTAAACAACCTAACCTAATAGTTAAACAATGGAAAATCCAGCATGGAATAATGTCAGTATTATGAAACGGGAAGATTGCTACTCACCATATAGCGAAGATGTTGAGTCACAGATAGGCACAACAAAAAGACTGATAAACAAATAAGCTTTCCGCCAAAAGGCCTTTTTCCAAATTAGATGACATACAAATGCACATTCACACTAAACTCACACGCATGTGACCACTGTTGTTTCATAATATTATTATTAACCTAATAATTAACTACTCTAACCAACATTACAACCAAATGGATGACACAATTGGTAATTCAAAACAAATGCCAGTTAAAAGAAGGAATGAAACAACAAAATTACTAAAGAAACTATGAATCCCTCAAATCTAACTAGAAAAGTCACATCAATGTCCAAAAAGCAAACTTTTGATATGCCAGAAACAATATGAGTGACCGAAGAAACTGTGACTCATTGAAATCCGAGGAGAAAAACTAAGAGTAAGTAAGTGTTTAAGAATCATGATATCATCACAGTCCTGTACACCTCCACAATCCAAGTTTTCAACATTAATTCTTTTGAACTATCGAGACCCTAGAAGCACTCGAAATCTACAAAAAAACTATGTTGTTGTTGTTGTGGTCTTCAGTCCTGAGACTGGTTTGATGCAGCTCTCCATGCTACTCTATCCTGTGCAAGCTTTTTCATCTCCCAGTACCTACTGCAACCTACATCCTTCTGAATCTGCTTAGTGTATTCATCTCTTGGTCTCCCTCTACGATTTTTACCCTCCACGCTGCCCTCCAATACTAAATTGGTGATCCCTTGATGCCTCAGAACATGTCCTACCAACCGATCCCTTCTTCTGGTCAAGTTGTGCCACAAACTTCTCTTCTCCCCAATCCTATTCAATACTTCCTCATTAGTTATGTGATCTACCCATCTAATCTTCAGCATTCTTCTGTAGCACCACATTTCGAAAGCTTCTATTCTCTTCTTGTCCAAACTATTTATCGTCCATGTTTCACTTCCATACATGGCTACACTCCATACGAATACTTTCAGAAATGACTTCCTGACACTTAAATCTATACTGGATGTTAACAAATTTCTCTTCTTCAGAAACGCTTTCCTTGCCATTGCCAGCCTACATTTTATATCCTCTCTACTTCGACCATCATCAGTTATTTTGCTCCCCAAATAGCAAAACTCCTTTACTTTTTGCCTGTTTCACTTACTGCATTTTTATATTTTCTCCTTTCATCAATTAAATTCAATATTTCTTCTGTTACCCAAGGATTTCTACTAGCCCTCGTCTTTTTACCTACTTGATCCTCTGCTGCCTTCACTACTTCATCCCTCAAAGCTACCCATTCTTCTTCTACTGTATTTATTTCCCCCATTCCTGTCAATTGCTCCCTTATGCTCTCCCTGAATCTCAGTACAACCTCTGGTTCTTTTAGTTTATCCAGGTCCCATCTCCTTAAATTCCCACCTTTTTGCAGTTTCTTCAGTTTTAATCTACAGGTCATAACCAATAGATTGTGGTCAGAGTCCACATCTGCCCCTGGAAATGTCTTACAATTTAAAACCTGGTTCCTAAATCTCTGTGTTACCATTATATAATCTATTTGATACCTTTTAGTATCTCCAGGGTTCTTCCATGTATACAACCTTCTTTCATGATTCTTAAACCAAGTGTTAGTTATGATTATGTTGTGCTCTGTGCAAAATTCGACCAGGCGGCTTCCTCTTTCATTTCTGTCCCCCAATCCATATTCACCTACTATGTTTCCTTCTCTCCCTTTTCCTACACTCGAATTCCAGTCACCCATGACTATTAAATTTTCGTCTCCCTTCACAATCTGAATAATTTCTTTTATTTCATCATACATTTCTTCAATTTCTTCGTCATCTGCAGAGCTAGTTGGCATATAAACTTGTACTACTGTAGTAGGCGTGGGCTTCGTATCTATCTTGGCCACAATAATGCGTTCACTATGCTGTTTGTAGTAGCTTACCCGCATTCCTATTTTCCTATTCATTATTAAACCTACTCCTGCATTACCCCTATTTGATTTTGTGTTTATAACCCTGTAGTCACCTGACCAGAAGTCTTGTTCCTCCTGCCACCGAACTTCACTAATTCCCACTATATCTAACTTCAACCTATCCATTTCCCTTTTTAAATTTTCTAACCTACCTGCCCGATTAAGGGATCTGACATTCCACGCTCCGATCCGTAGAACGCCAATTTTCTTTCTCCTGATAATGACATCCTCTTGAGCAGTCCCCGCCCGGAGATCCGAATGGGGGACTATTTTCCCTCCAGAATATTTTACCCAAGAGGACGCCATCATCATGTAATCATACAGTAAAGCTGCATGCCCTCGGGAAAAATTACGGCTGTAGTTTCCCCTTGCTTTCAGCCGTTCGCAGTACCAGCACAGCAAGGCCGTTTTGGTTATTGTTACAAGGCCAGATCAGTCAATCATCCAGACTGTTGCCCTTGCAACTACTGAAAAGGCTGCTGCCCCTCTTCAGGAACCACACGTTTGTCTGGCCTCTCAACAGATACCCCTCCGTTGTGGTTGCACCTACGGTACGGCTATCTGTATCGCTGAGGCACGCAAGCCTCCCCACCAACGGCAAGGTCCATGGTTCATTGGGGGGGACTATAAATCATTCAAATCCAAACAGAAAAGCCAAGTCAGTGCTTATGAATCCTGATTACATCACAAGACAATACATTTCTAAAACATTCTATGTACTGCAAAATATTTTCACGTGCATACATTACATTGTTATGGAGTTTAGTGATGATTTTATCCTACAGGAATGTAACAATACAATGAAAAGGGTAGTTGTTGCCATAAAGCGGAGATGCTGAGTCACACAAAAGCACAACAAAAACACTGTCGTAAAGTTAGCATTTGGCCAACAAGGCGTTTGTCAAAAACAGACAACATACACACAAGCCACACACACTTTCACACAAATGCAACTCACACACATGACCGCAGTCTCTGGCAGCCCTCTCCACCCCAGCTTCCTCCTTACCCCCAACCAGTTGTCTCTCCCAAAATGCCCTGCTGCTCACAGTCTGGCTCCAGCTGCCAGAGACTGCTGTCATGTGTGTGTGAGTTGCATTAGTGTGAATGCGCGCGTGTATGTCATCTTATTCAGGAGAAGGCCTTTTGGCCCAAAGCTTGTTTATCAAACTTTTTGTTGTGCCTATCTGTGACTCAGCATCTTCACTATATGGTGAGTAGCAATCTTCCCGTTTCATAATACTGACATTATTCCATGCTGGATTTTCCATTGTTTAACTATTAGGCTAGATTGTTTAGGTCAGATATCTCACAACATCAGTTCCTCAGTTTAGCTATTACTGTTTAAATTTGGAATGACTGGCAAACACAGTCAAATCTTCCACAGATCTCACAGTGAGCTCAAGCTGTGAAGATAGCTAGACAGCAACAATCGCTAGTTCTTGCTGAACAGTGCACAATTGAGCAGGTAGAGTGTCAAGCGGCTGGAACCCTGGCACAGGCTGATGCTTCAGATCGGCAGAGCACTGAATGCGTTCCGTCTCAGTGTATAGTTGAGACACCAGAGCATTCATATACTCAACAACAGTAAGTATAATGCATTGCCTTTGAAAGTGCTTCTGAGACAGCCGAAAAGGTAGCTTTTTAGCATCAGGCAAACTCATACCCTCTGTGCACGCATCTGGAACAGTCAAATAGGCAGGTGTGTGCCATCTCACAATTACTTGATGGCAATCTGAATGTCAGAAAATATTTGCAATGAATACATGAGGTTTTAAAAAAAAGTACTTTCAACTGTGATCCATCATTAGAGTACACCTACCACAAGTTTATCAAAATTGACCATATGAACAAGGCATGCAACTTTTGTGGGGCAACATATTGGAAGAAGGAGACGGTGGAAATGTGTTGCTTTTGGGGCAGGTTATCCGTTCCCACATTAGATGACCCTTTAAAGGAATTACTTTCTGGAAGCACTGATGAGTCACAGTGGTTCCTAAACCGTATAAAAAAAATATATGTCATGTTTTCTTATGACCTCCTTTGGGACAGACAGAGCTGCTTAATCATTTCCAGCAACAACGCAACCTCCGGGCACTCCAGGACAGGTACATCACAATACATACATTACATTAAAATGGCTGATTGCCGACCAGTTTTGTGCGAACCTAGGCAATTAGCTCCTGACCATCTAGTTATAGAAAAAGTAGGATTCAAGTCTATCCTCAAAGAAGATATTACTCACCCTTCTGGTATTCCATAGTCATCACCCCTCCATATAGTACCCTAGAAGTATTCTTGGTGCTCATGTGGTGGGTGCTTGGTCCTCATGTGACGATTATTGTGCTCTTAATGCAAGGACAGTACCAGACAGAACAGATATCCAGTACCCCTGTTAAGAGATTATAACTACTTTTCATGCTTTCCCGACGGATCTGTTGCAAATACGCTTTTCGGGTTTGCCACCGGATCGTATTGTGTTAATCACACAATATTTCTCCGATGCAACTGCTCGACATCATCAGGTGGTGGTAGCTGCTGCTGTCACTGCTGCGAGGCGTGACTGATGATAATCGTGCGGCGGCGGCGGAATTTATCATGACGGGAGCAGGCAACACGTGTGCGCTGGAAGACACTCGTAGTTGGAGGAAAGCGGCGCTCCTGGTGCCCCCTGCTGGGAGCCACAGAAAGGCCATCCGCGCGTGCACTATGGGCAATGACTGTGCTGCTGGACGCTCCTGCAGTAACTAAATCTCAACTACGCATTGCGTCACTTGAGGAAACGGAAGTTCTTGTTTTCCCTGTTTTTGATTTAATGCCAGCCAGTGCTGGATTCCAGGTGGCGCTCAGTTGAAAACCTGCATCCCTGTTGATAAGATTGTCCGCCGTGCGGATATGTGTGGCCTCCTTAATAACACAGATCCAGAAAGCTGGTGCTGGGGATAAAATTTCTGTCTGTTCGTAAAGCATACGATGTGCCGTGTCCAGGCAATGCTCCGCTACCACTGATTTATCAGGTTGCCCCAGGCGTGTATGACGAAGATGTTCGACGCAACGTTCTTGCACGGTTCGGCATGTCTGTCCAATATAAGATTTTCCACATTGGCGTGGGATTTTATACGCGCCACGTCTCCTGAGGCAAAGGTCGTCTTTGACCGAGAACAATAAATTCCTCAGTTCTGCTGGTGGCTGAAAAACACACTTGACGTCGTGCTTTTTGAGGATTCTTTCTATTCCCGAAGACATGCCGCCAAAATAGGGCAAGAACACTGTTGCAGTGGGTGCCTCCGTATCTTCATTTACATCCCGGCTTTGAGTTTGCTCGGAACAGAATGCATGGCGTATCTGCCTATCGGAATAGACATTCTGTTGGAATACCGTTCTCAGGTGTTGTAGCCAGCAAGTAGACTGTCAGCATCAGAGACTACATGTGCTCTGTGCACCAAAGAGCACAGGACACTACCGCGTTGCGCAGGATGATGGCCACTTGTGGCCTGCAAAAATAGCTCTCTGTATGAGTTGATTTGCGATAGACGCTGTGACCCAGTGTACCATCAGCTCTTCTTCTAAGACGTCCAGGAATGGTAAGATGCCATCCTTTTCCAGTTCCATAGTGAACTGTATATTGGGATGGAGCGAGTTCAGATGTTGGAGAAATGTAATGTCTCTACTCTAATCTGTGGGGCCACACCACAAAAGTATCGTCTACATACTGCCAAAAATAAGAAGGTTTGAGACTTGCCGACTGCAGTGCTTTTTCCTCAAAGTCTTCCATAAAATAGTTGGCCACCGTGGGGGACAGAAGACTTCACGTCCACTTGTTCAAAACTCTGGTCATTAAATAAGAAATAAGTTGAGGTAAGCACATGTTTAAATAATGCCACAATGTCTCTCTCAAACTGGCTGCTGATAAGCTCTAACGAATCCTGCAGAGGTACTTTCATAAACAAAAATATAACGTCAAAACTAACTAAAATATCCGACACTTGTCTTGTGTCTTCAGGCGTCCTACGAAGTCTTCCAAACTCCGGATATGGTGATCACACTTGCCTGTGAGAGGTTCCAACAGTGTAGTAAGATATTTGGCCAGAAAATAAGTAGGAGCTCCAATGTTGCTCACTATTGGGTGAAGAGGTGTCCCATCCTTGTTAATCTTGAGTAGGCCGTACAGTCTTGGGGGAACTGCAGCCTGTTGGCGTAGGCTTTTGGTCACTTTAGAAGGAATAGAACTCTTCTTGAGAAGATCTAATGTTTTCCTCTGTATTTTGCCAGTCTTAGCTCTCTTAGCTTGTGATAGGCAGGATCATATTCGACTCGTGAGAGAAGGACAGTCGGCAGGTAAAATGACGAGTTCTTTGTCCGGTCGCAAGTCTCGCAGGGCCTTCCTTTCCGCTGAGTCGATGTTGTACTTGCTCGGCGGGGATCGTGTTAAAATTTGGCAGGTGTCTCTCCTGATCTCTTCTGCAACGTCACTGGGAAGCTTCAAAATTGCCTGTTCTATGCCAGCTATGACATCTTACCATTCCTGGACGTCTTAGTCAGAAGAAGAGCTGATGGTACACTGGGTCACAGCGTCTATCGCAAATCAACTCGTACAGAGAGCTATATTTGCAGGCCACAAGTAGGCCATCATCCTGCGCAACGCGGTAGTGTCCTGTGCTCTTTGGTGCACAGAGCACATGTAGTCTCAG
Organism: Schistocerca piceifrons; assembly: GCF_021461385.2. Lineage (NCBI taxonomy): Eukaryota > Metazoa > Arthropoda > Insecta > Orthoptera > Acrididae > Schistocerca > Schistocerca piceifrons. Next base: position 17,080,862 of record NC_060138.1, read on the forward strand.
ACGCCAACAGTCTACCTGCTGAGCTACAACACCTGAGAACGGTATTCCAACAGAATGTCTATTCCGATAGGCAGATACGCCGTGCATTCTGTTCCGAGCAAACTCAAAGCAGGGATGTAAATGAAGATACGGAGGCACCCACTGCAACAGTGTTCTTGCCCGTATGTCTTCGAGAATAGAAAGAATCCTCAAAAAGCATGACGTCAAGTGTGTTTTTCAGCCACCAGCAGAACTGAGGAATTTATTGTTCTCGGTCAAAGACGACCTTTGCCTCAGGAAACGTGGCGCGTATAAAATCCCACGCCAATGTGGAAAATCTTATATTGGACAGACATGCCGAACCATGCAAGAACGTTGCGTCGAACATCATCGTCATACGCACCTGGGGCAACCTGAGAAATCAGCGGTAGCGGAGCATTGCCTGGACACGGGACATCGTATGCTTTACGAACAGACGGAAATTTTATCACCAGCGTCACCGTTCGGGGACTGTGTTATTAAGGAGGCCACACATATCCGCACGGCGGACAATCTTATCATCAGGGATGAAAGTTCCGTTTCCTCAAGTGACGCAACGCGTAGTTGAGATTTAGTTCAGGCTTTAACCGCAGGAGCACCCGGCAGCACAGTCATTGCCCATAGTGCACGCGTGGATGGCCTTTCTGTGGCTCCCAACAGGGGGCACCAGAAGCGCCACTTTCCTCCAACTACGAGCGTCTTCCCGCGCACGCGTATTGCCTGCTCCCGTCCTGATAAATTCCGACGACGACGCACGATTATCATCAATCGCACCTCCCAGCAGTGACAACAGCAGCTACCACCACCTGATGATGTCGAGCAGTTGCATCGGAGAAATATTGTGCGGTTTACACAGTACGATCCGGCAGCAAACCCGAGAAGCGTATTTACAATTATAACTATGGTTTGCATGGTGCGACTGGCTTTCATTCAAATTCCTCTCACGAATGTGGACATCCCAAAAACCCATCGTCACACCATTTGGCTTGTTGGAGAGTCTCTTAGTGACATTCGGTCTACGCAGTGTTGCACGGTCTTGTTGAAGGTTTATTGATTCCGTGGTGCAAGGAGTGTCATAATGTTTTACGTACCTAGATGAAATCCTTATCTTTTTGACCACTGCAGATAAGCATCAGACACACTTGGTGAAAATCTTTAAACATTTAGAGTAATACAGTGTGGTACTGAGTACTGCTAAGAGTGTGCTTTGCCAACCACAGATTACCTTCTTGGGCCATTGGATTTCGTCAGCAGGGTCTCTACTGTTTGCTTAGAAATTAGAGGTCATAAAGAAGATTTCACAGTTCAAAACTGACAGGAAACTTGGTCGTTTCCTAGGAATGCTTAATTTTTACCAGTGTCATCTGCCTCGCTTAGCCGCGTTGCGAGAACCACTCACTGCAATACTTTGTGTAAGGGAATTCTCAGACCCAATGGATGGACGTGATGAGGCATGCCTTTGAAGGAGCAAAGCTAACTTCTGGCACACCCCAAATTTGACACACCTCTCACATTGATGGAAGATGCTAGCTAGACTGCTTGATGTTGCTTGGCACTCCCCTTCTTTTCACACAAGTTGTCACCTTTGCAACAAAAATAGAGCACTTACGATTATGAGCTGCTTGCTGTTTCAGATGGTCAAGTACTTTCACTCCCAATTGCGATCCCAAGAGCTCACGGCTTTACGGGTCACAAGACCATAAAAAATCTAAAGTTATGCAGAATGAATCAAGTTTCACCATATGGGGGACACTTGGTCCCTTTTATGGGGAGACTAGATCCACCACTTTATTGTGGTAAATAAAATAATCAATTCATTATTCAAACCAAATTTTATTTTGACTATTAGATTTAAAAGAGGGAATTGAGGTTTATTAACGAAAGAAATTAACATAAGAACCTTAAACAACAAATTTATCCATGATCTCTAGGTGCATTGATTAAGTTGCAATCTGTAGCCTACAAAAAGTGTTATAGGATCTTCAAAAAGTCACTAAGTTATCAAATATATATTTTAAATAATTGAAATGACTGACAATAACACTAGAATAGCATGTTTAGTGTATCAAAGGTGATTTATAAGGTAAGTACATTCATACAAAGAAAAAAGTATACTTCTTTAGATTACCAGTAATGGTTGCCTGTGTTTGAAATATTTAACATGACAAAATTATAGACAAACATACTAATTACTCAATATTAAAGCCCTCGAATTTGACACTGTTAAAACTGAAACTGGTAACTCTGTCATTCTTTGAAGAAAATGTTGGTCATGAAATCACTCATAGAATTTGGTTTCTTTCAATGTCACGTATGTCTTCAGCTTCTGGTCAATTGAACCATTGGTCATCTATCTTTCTGGCATGTTTTACAGTGAAATTCTCTTCAGGAACATTGATAATCTCTCCCACATCATGTTTTTCAGTTTTCTTTGTTTGGAAAGTTGCAATGATCCATTTACCAATACGTGGTCCATCATGCAAAATTTCAACAGAAACACTCCTACTCAAACCCTCCAAATCATTATCAGACTCACATGAAGACAGTTCTTCACTTTGAGAAGTTTCAACTTTAGGCGTATTCTTTTGTTTCTTGTTTTCAAAAATTGGTCTCTTAGGTATTCCCACAGGTTTCAGTCTTTGTGCATTTCTGAGTTCTTCCTCAAGTTTATGTTTTACTGGAGTGTTCATTAGGATCGCAGTAGATGCTCATTTCCTTCCTTGTGTATTTGTAGTGCAAGCTGCTATCTTGGGTGCCATCTGATATCTTCATAGGATCTGTATGCAGTAGGTCTGATTCCAGAAGGTAAAGGTGTTGATACTGAAACAGATTTATTTAGAGAATCAAACTCTTCCACAGATTCTAAGCGCCCTGTCGTATATGCCGACGAAAATTCATCATTTATAAATACATTAGAGTGAAAGGGTCATATGTCTGAATCCAAAAACCACTGATCACACTGCTGGGCGTAAAAGTTTTAGGGAAAACTGTACCAAAAATCTCAGGGATATCATAGGTAGTGATAGTTTTTCCTGGAAGTGCTGCAGTCCAGTCTCCTGCTGCAGAATTATAATATGCCTTCCATGGACCATACACTGACATACCAAGGGGTTGCATTTTATGGGATGTATGGGGAGGAACTGTCAAAAGAGTAAAACCATTTTTTTTTTTTCGCAAAAGTAAAGATTCCAAACTAATATGACTATCATGATTGTCCTTAATGATAAGCACTTTGTGTTCGGCACTGCACTTATTTCCGAAAATGATTTGTAACTAGAACTGGTGGAATGAATGGGACCACTGATTCCAAGAGGAGCTCCATGGAGCATCCTATGCTGCCAGTTCACACGTGGAAAGATCATTAATGATGGTATGTGGGCTCCAATAGCATTTATTGCACAACGTGCTGTCGCAAGTTCACCTCTCTTGGCAGAAGTCATTTTTTCTACGTGTTTCCCTCTTCGTACAGCCACTATTTTTCCTGGATTGTGGACTGTAGTGGGACCCAGTTTCATCTATGTTCCATACAGATTCTGGTCCAAGAACTGCCCCAGTGATAATCTGGTGAAAATTATCAAAAAAACTATCTAACATTGTGTTTATTAAAGCTGTTTCTTCTGCTTCTACTGGTTGCATCTGGTGTTCGAAGAGAGAGTTCAGGACACCTTCTCATGAAACCTCTATACCAGTCACTTCCAGCTTGGCCCTCTCTCTTCCAATTTTCCGGAATTTTCTTTTTATTTTCAGAAGAAAATTCATTTGCAAGTACATGCACCACTTTTGCACTTAGGTTATGGTGTAACTTGCTTGCTGTTTTCAAATATTTACATAAAGAATATTCTTCCTCAGTTGAAAATGCTTGAGACATATTATGCAATGCACAGAAATACAAATTGCTACCTATCATAAAGAAGAGATTTATTCTTAAGATGAACAGATTACAGAGTCAATTTTTTTCGTAGATTTGGCTCCCTCTTTCCTTTTATATAACACCCATATTTCTGCAATATAAAGAAAAATTATGATACCTTTTGTTTCAGTTTACTAGGCCTCTCATTTCATATAATTTAAAGCATTGAATTACAATAAAATGTCTATATAGTATGATTTTTTGGGTATTGTATGTACATTTTACAATAATGTGATGCCAGGAAAATAATCAAATCTTTGGGAAACATTTGACCGCTTACTGTGTTGAGTTTGTGAGAAGAGTTTATGTGTGGAGGTTTTCTTCAGATTTTGGTAAAGAATTTTTTCTAACGTTCTGCAGCTGCATTAAATAAAGCGGAAAATAATAACCTAACTGAGGTGAATTATGGCATTCCTGGAGTCCAATAATTAAATTCTCTGTCCCAGTGTCTCGTCGTACGTGAGGATTATTTAGAATACATCATCAAAATGGAAGCAGAATTCCAAGTGAATTTAGCGAAACAATTCAGGACCACATGTGGAAGTAAATGCACTGTCACAGGGTTGCCAAATAATTGCAACAATGCTACCAACTCTTAGCTGTGCTAGGGACCTATATATAGCAATATGTTTCTCATGTTCATCTTACCATGGGTGCCCATAGGAGGAGTGCAAGCACGTTTGGTATGAAGTGTCATCTCCTAACGTCGCGTATTCTGTATGGGAAAACATCAAACACTACAGTCTTACAGATTCACAGGTCATGCGCATCAGTACCAAACAGCGGTAGGAATGCGAGTGAATGAATAACAGTAACAGTAGTAACAATAACAAACTTATAATGAATTATGTTTATTGCATTACAAAATAATGTTAACAGTTAAAAATAAAAATAGGCTCATGTTCTGATGGGCAATGCATTTAGCATTTTGTTACTGAATTCTGTTCTGGCTATTTCCATGGGGGGGGTAAACTGAAATGGTACACATCGATAGTTCAACGAGATCTGAACCAGCACCTGGCCTTGCCAGGCAGCAAACGTGACACTGCTTCATTTAGCTCTCTGCTATTACTCTGGTGGCTGTTAATGCAAACAGTTCAAGACTTGACATACAAAACCATTTGAAATTTAAGTGTGGAATGACATTCCTATGGTCAAAAAAATTAATCTCAGTATCACGTAAACGCTATGACTGTTCAGATTGCTTCACCAGTATGAAAAGAGAATATTACTAGAATTCAGCAGGATCACTCAGCAGCAAAGCTGAAAGAGAGTGAACGATGACAAGGCGCCAAAATATCACCAGCAGATCTCTGTGAGGCAGCGCTACCAGGCACTGACGTAAGAGACAGCTTCAAACTGAATGTAGATTACACTATTGAAAAATGTGAATGAGTTACATTCTTACCCTGTTCAGCTTGTGGTGAAAATTTATTTTATCAACACTAGAAATGTGTGCAAAATAACCTTGTCCAAAATGTCAATAAATGGTAAAGATACTGTGCACTGTCGACCTTGCATAGATTGCATCTACGTCCAGCCTAGTGTCATACACAATTAGAATATCAGGAACCCATTCAAAATGTGGAGATATTGTGGATAATAGAGTAATACATCGATGCCACAGAGTAATAAATCAAATTGGGGATCAACAGAGATAAGTTGAACTTGTGACTGCTGAAGCAAATGTACAGTTGTACACCTTCATTCATTTTTTACCTCCATATCTACCATATATAAAGGATATTAACGAGGTTGTTCATTGCTTCCCTCAATGATCCCATCTTGTTTCAAGCTGAGATAATGAACAAAATACAGATTCGTGGTACAAGCAGTAGTACTGTGGCAAGGGGGGTTCTGACTCCCAGGGTGCCCCAAAAGTTCTTCCATGGTGACATCATCCAAGATTGTGGCAATTACGTCACCTGATGAAGCAAGTGCCATTGTCCAAGATGGCAGGAAACAGTGTGTTCACCAAGAGGTATGGGTCTAGTACACAGTACCACCACCAGAGGGCGCTGTTGTCCGCTCCGTGACTTAATCCAAGATGGCGGTCTGGTGGTGGAGAAGTAGGGTCTCATAACAGGAAATTCAAGGGTATATTGTTTACTTATATTTAAAAATTCAGTTTGTTGGGGTTGGATTTCTCTTGCTCATCATTCTCTGCTGTTTGGAAACATGTAGGTCTTGTAAGAAGTAATTACATGGAGCAAACATGTTGCATAACCTAATGTTTGGCACTACTCCAGTGTCTTAACCTAATGTTTGGCCCTTTGTCGGCACTTAACCTATCATTCTGTTAAGTGGTTTTCCATGGCACCCGCATTTCCTTAAACTATTCTACTGTCTTTGATACCAAATTAAGTAATTAGTTATGTCCTCCCACCATTTTCTGGTACACTTTTCGAATTTCACATGTTTTCGAACACCATTTCTGGTGCATTCTTCTTTGGCACTCACCACCTTAAATGATTGCACTGCGTTTTACATAAAAATTATGCAAATTAATTAAATCAATATTTTTCACATGTATGGGGTAGTTTTTTTTTAATTCGCAGCACCCTATGGGTTGTTGGAATCTATGGAATACAGTTTAAGCAAAAGATCACTAATAAAAAACAGATCCCACCACTCGACGCTGACACTGCCCTCCCTCAGGCTAGCGGGTTAGGCTGCAGCAACCAGGCTCCTCCACCGTCATATCCTCGCTGATCACGTGTGGTACAGCACATACCTCCTTCAACTTCTCCACAGAACTCCAAGACGCGCTCACACCGATCCCATACGCGAAACACCTCTGGGCAGCACATGTGTTTACTGTTGCTGACACTATACCTGTGGATACTGTTTCAGTGCTATCCATCCCCTGAAGGTGTTGTCCCTCCTCCAAAACTCTTCCTCCAACTCAAACAAGCGATGTCAATCATTATGCGGTAACCAACAGCATACTGGTGAATGGATGGGATGGAAAAGACGCCCCCAATGTACAGAACTGATGAGCATTACAGTTGATTGTGTGAACAATTTTACCAATTTTACAGTAATTTCAACACTGACCAATGATGTGACAGCAAATTTCTCAATTTCAGTATCGTAGCTAAACCACCCCCTTCTCCACTTTGCAAGTATCATTGCGAATGTGGATAGATAACTGTGCAGTACATCCATGCATTGTTAATTCTCAAACACATCCATCATCAAAGTATAACAGACAGTGCTCTACATATTTCTAACACTTCGAGCATAGTGCTTAATTTATGATCTATCTCTATGATGATGGGAGTAACAGAGCATTTTCGCAGTCGTGGGGTAAAATTAGAGACTGAAAGAGCCCCCAACACTGTCATTGACCAACCCGCCCTGCAGCACCATGACCGATTTAATCTGCAGTCGACCAGAAGTAGGCCGTTACTTCCCACGTCTCTTGAATGAATGGAGCTTGCGAGTCGTTGCCCATCCAAGTGTGCAAGATTTCTCGAGATGCGTCCATGTCGAGGAGGTTAGCACTCCTTATCGATGTATAGTAACAGATTTGAAAATGTTGTGATGTAATAGCAAACAGTTAAGAAGAACAAGAAACGGGTGATTTTTATGCGTGATGGAGCTTGAGATGAATGGAGACGAAGCATTTTCATGTAAATCAACCAAGCTATCAAGTTTAAATTATTATTCCAGAGTCTAGAATCAGTACCTGGAAGTTATTGGTAAGAGAGAACAGAAACATATGCACTCCTATGGCTACAAAGTTTCAAACTTAAAACGGGCTGTATGTTACATCGCTCGATTTACTGACCTATCAGTCGTGTGGAATGCAGCGCTGTTAATATCCCAATGTAAGAATTATATTTCAGGCGCATGGCATATACCCTTCTTCCTGGTTTCTCTACGACAAACTATGTTATCGAACCATAAAACGAAAAAACTACTGCCTTAAAACATCGGCTCTGTGTGATACGAGCACGATATAGCTGCTTAGCCTGCAGCAATGCCAGTGACCTGTGTGGGGTGTGATTCACGTTTCCCATTAATGGTAGGAGCTGTCAGAATGGAGAAGGCTGTTGGAGTGTAGGAATGTAGATGAATTAACCGTGTTGTCCTCTAGACGACCGAATAGCTAATTAATACTTAGTATGTGTTGGATAGCTTTTGTGGTCACGTGCAAATTGGAGAAGATTGAATATGGAGGTTCATTTGCGCTGGACAGTTATTCCCAGCATGTAAATTGTTCGGTTGACCGCTTCTGCACATTTCACGCCTTTATTTAGTTGAGAGAAGTTCGATTGTGGTGTGTGCATCTAGCATGTGTAAGACAAGTTTGCTGGTTCTCTAGACATGAGAAACACCTTAGTTGACCTTGTAAATTATAGGGTGATTTGGAATCTGCTACATCACCAACATCAATATTCGCAAGTGGAAATATCAGTTTTCTATTTTTTTTTCCTTCAAGTTTCCGAGTAAATGTCTTTGCTTCTAGTTAGTCAGTAGTTTACAGCACGCCCCCACCTAGCTAAAGTTTCGGGTTTCTAGAGAAATAATTTTCAGTCTATATCTTCGGAATTATATCGAGCAAGTGGTACTGCTATGCAAGCGATATTGATATGTTTTTGATATTGAGGTGCACCGCGAAAATGGTATGATATTCTAGCAAGCCATGTGAAATTAGATATGTTCTTGTAACCCCCGAGTCTGGAAATGCGTGTAGACATGTGAGGAAGCAAGCAAGCTGGTCCAGACCGGAAACAGTAATGCGTTTGTGCCAAGGGGGGAAACGAGGCTGAATTTGTAGAACAGTTCTGAGAGTGACATCGATCCACTGTGGGCGCTCTGGTCATGCATTGTGGGTGGATGCCCATCCGACCTTGAGGTAAATATCTAGTGTACTGTGTTGTCTGTCTTCACAGTATATGTACGAATGATGTAAAAGGGCTGACTTTGTACGGAGCAGGATACAAATTGCATGTTTACTAGATCTATACGGTATGCGGTGATATATTGATGGGTCAGAGATTGGTTTCACATTCTAATATTCAAGCTCCCGCCCTCGGTGCGAGAGCAGTGTAATTGAGTAAGAGTCTTTCTGTATTTGAAGATTTGTAGGGTTTAATTGCCGGTGCAATATGGCGATCTGTGTAAAATAACTGCTGAGAGTTGGGGGGGGGGGGGGGGGGGAGGATGGATGGATGGATGATGCTTCCACACCAGCGGCTTCAGTTATTCGGAGGGTAAATTCAATAAGAGAGGATCATAATCCTCCATTCATTCACACAACATCCTTTGTGCTGGGATATAGGAGTCTCTACACAGTGGTGAGAACATTTGTGTATGTTGTAAGCAGGAGGGGTAACATGTGGAGAGGGTGCCATGTTAGGACCCGGAGGAAGAATGCATTCGAGGTTATTCTGAGCTATTTTCGTAAACAGGTTCTGTTAGGACAAGAATTTCCATGCGGAGAAGGTGAGACATCATAAAAGATCCTACAAAAGTGACAATTAACTATTTCTGGGACACTATACAATTTCGGAGTTGTCGACACAGTTCTTATTTACATAGCCATGTGACGACAGTATAACATTGAGAACCTTTTAGATGGTGAGTAGCCAAGCGGGCATTTCGTGGCGAGGTGTTAGTCATGCTGGAGCAGGTAATCATGGCTGGATGCAGTTTATATGACCCATTAGGATCGTTAGGGATACAGCAGCCTGTATTATTCTGGAACAGATTTCTATAGTGGGGTCTGTCACATCAGTATGCACAGGTATAGTGCTGCACAGAGGCATTTCGCATATGGGATGGGTGTGAGCACACCTTGGAGTTCTATACCGGGGTGGACAGGGGTGTGTGCTGTACCTCACGTGATTGGCGAGGAAGTGATGGCGGAGGAGGAGACGCTCTGGAATCGGGCCGCTGCGAGCAGCCTTGTTGCTACATCCCTAACCCGCTAGCCTGTGGGAGGGTGGCCCGTGGACGTCAGGGTGATGCTGTGGCGGCAACGTTCGGGGTGGGGTCGAGGCCAGGGGTAGCGGCGGCACTGGGCGCTGAATTGTGTTTTTTATTTGCGATCTTCTGTTTAGACTGTATTCCAACGATTTCGCCAGCCAGTAGGATGCTGCAAATTAAAAAAAGCTACCCCATACGTGTGAAAAATATTGATTTAATTAATTTGCATAAATTTTTTATATCAATGTGGTGTTATCGGTACAGTAGTTAAGGGGAGGGTGTGAGTGAGTGACATGGAGCAGAATAGCAGGTTAAGTGCCGAACACTAGATTAATTTGCATAATTTTTATGTTAAATACAATGGAGTAATTTAAGGGGGTGGGTGACAGAGAAGAATGCGCCAGAAATGGCGTTCAAAAGCATATGAAATTCGAAAAGTGTTGCAGAAACTTGGTGGTGGGACATAACTAATTACTTAATTTGGTATCAAAGGTGATAAAATACTTTAAGGAAATGGGGGTGACATGGAAAACCACTTAACAGAACAATAGGTTAAGCACTGACAAAGAGCCAAACATTAGGTTAAGACACCCAGAGTACAGTGCCCAAACACTTAGGTTATGCAACATGTTTGCTCCATGTAATTACTTCTTACAAGACCTACATGTTTCCAAACTGCAGAGAATGATGAGCAAGAGAAATCCAACCCCCACAAATTGATTTTTTTATAAATAAACAATATACCCTCGAATTTCCTGTTATGAGACCCTTCCTCTCCATCACCCAGACCGCCATCTTGGATTAAGTCACGGAGCGGACGACAGCACCCTCTGGTGGTGGTACTGTGTACTAGGCCCATACCTTGTGGTGAACACAGTTTCCCGCCATCTCGGTAAAGGGACTTGCGTCTTTGGATGACATCATGACCGCCATCTTGGATTACATCATGGATCAGACGACAGCAATCTTTGGTGGTGGTACTGTCTACTAGGCCCAGACCTCGTGGTGAACACACTGTTTCCTGCCATCTTGGATAACGGTACGTGCTTCATCAGATGATGTCATGGCAGCCATATTGGATTATGTCATGTTGTCGGAAGTTTTGGTGCACCCTGTGGGCAGAACCCCCCCTTGTCCCAATACTAGCATTTGCTTTGAATTTGTTCAGAGACTTTCTCTTGTTTTGTTTGTGATGTAACGTATTCGCAATTCAGACGATTTTGGGTACTGCTGTGTGGTTGCCAGGAGACATACGACACTGAGTGTTAAGAGTCAAACACTTAACTTCTGACAGTTAGCACCACAATTAAAGTAGTATCGAAAGGAACCTTTTGCAATTGGAAATGATTTCTAAAGCAGCTATTGTTTTACGAGAAAAACTGTAAAGCTATGCAGATAAGGCATTTCTGCAGTGAACGCACTCTCTTTGTCATAATCGTAGCGAAGATAGCTAGCTCACAATGTGAAAAATGAGAGGAGGGGCAGCTTAGGCTACGGCCACACTTGCGTTTTTTGAAGCTGGACGCTGAGCGTCAAAAGACGCCACAGTTGTAGGCAGACTGGAGAAGGCCGGTAGTGGCCACACACAGCGTCTTTTTCTGCCAACGTCCGACAGGAAGGCGCATCCTCGAGGTCAGACGCTAGTCGGATGGGCCGGGCCCCATTTCCTGTGTCAAAAGACGCTTCTCACATTGCGTTCCCGCATGAACCCAGCAGTAACTTTGTAGTGTGTCAACACAAACCCCGTGCGGTCAAGTGTTTCATTACAGTTTTTTCAGTGTGTGGGATGGAAAAAATTGAACTTGATAGCGAATGTATTATTTTAGAAGTTCAAGCTCGACCTTTTTTATCCGACATTCAAAATGCGGATTATATAAACAGACAAAAAAGAAGAGACGGTTGGCTAGCTGTGACATGTAATGTTGTTGGTGAAGGTTGGGACAACATGGAAAAAGAAGCCTTAGGTAAGTGTAGTAAAAACATTTAATTTGGGTAGTATAAAAGATAAAAATACAATAAAATAATTTATGAAAGACATCTGATGAATTACATTTGTTAAATTAAGTAGGTACAAGAAGTCACAATATATGCGCTTTATTGTAGAATATTAGAGGTGTCTTGTTATGCCAGCAGTCTTTTTCACTCAGCATTTGTTGCGTATCGCTTTTGCCAGGGCACAGAACCTGCGGTAGAACAGAAATATTCAACAAAGTGGTCTCTTGTGTGTGTGTTCCTTTCATGGTCTCTCTTGTCCCCTGGGCCGGAATGCTGTCCAAAGGACACGATAACGTGTCTTCATTAAGTTGTACCCATCGTTTTCCCTCACAAAGTTGTGCAGTACACAAATACGCCATTTATTGGCTAAAATACCTAATGCACGTTCCACATACCGCCTGGCACTCGACAAACGGTAGTTAAAAATTCTTTTAATGTTAGTCAAGTCCTTACTGGGGTATGGTCTCGGAAGGTTTTCACACAGGGCAAAGGCTTCATCTGCTACAAACACATACGGCAGTAATCGACCAGATGTAACGTTTGGTTAGGAGAATGGTGGTGGTAATGGTAAGTTGTTGGAATAGAGTTTCTTGCCAAAATTAGTACTTTTCAGGATGTTTGAACCTCCCTCGTGTCGAAAGGCCGCAACATCTAAAACTATTGTTAAATACTTCTTGCAGTTAAAGTATGCACTACTCGATTCCCATGGATTAATCACTCTAATATGCTTACTATCAATACGTTCCACGCAGTGTGGAAAATTGGCGGTTTTTTTCCCCTCAAGCTGTGAACTAATATTCAACCAATATTCAGCAGTTGTTTCATATATTGGCCTTGGATTGTTTCCCAGATTCCTGAGCAATGCCTCTCGAATAATCTTTGAAATTGTAGAACGTCCAAGTAGAAACTGGAAGTGTAGATATCTGATGGAATTGCCAGTTGCGAGATACCTACATGATAATGGGTTAAAAGTAGAACTAATATTCATATTAAGTGGTTTTTTTAGGGAAGGATGTGCAAAAAAAGTAGAAGAACATTAAGGATTGCTACTACAAAAATGTGAAAATGTACGATGGCTAAAGTGGAGTTTCATCAAAACCCAGGAAACATTACATTTATCACAAACAGTTGTCATTTCTCCAATTTTATGTGTAGAAAGAGAGTGAGTATTTCATATTTATAATGTTCGTGCATTTTTAGGTTCCAGGCTGAGCCATGCACGACCACAAATTATAAAATTTTACTGTGGACAATTAAAGTCTCTTTTTACCACAGCACATCTGGGAATATAGCCGTCGATCTAAACAGAAAGCACGCAAGACGCTGACAGCAACACTGCACAACAAGAAGCAAACACGACACCTGACATACAACATACTACATCCGAAGCCTCTCCCCCTGCTCGCACAGCGCAAAGGGAGAAAGAAAGTCAATTTCCGAAGAAACGAAAACAGGACGAGTTTGAAAAAAGTTGTTGGGTGTTTTGGAAACGAGTTTGCAACACTCGCATACAAAGAGACCTAGACTAATGATGCAGATGAAATTTTCTTACTTTCGCAAGTGCCCCTTATTATGAACTTTAGCCCAGCTGACAAGATGGATTTTCAATTGAAATATTTACAATTGGTTCAGTCCTACACAGAGGTCCTACACAGAGGCACAGCTGTCCAGAATCACATCTGAAAGTGACCAATGATTATCTCAGTCCACCAGCAGCACACCTACAATCATCTTCATCTTCGAGGAAAAATAAGAAGATTCAATCCTGTCCTTTTATGCATTGTAAACAAATAATACAGTAAGCAATAAAACTTCACTTACCTCAGAGTAATTGACAGTTTTTCTTCAACCCTTATACAATCACGTAGTCGAGTGTTTCTTCCAGTAATAGCATCGACACAGTAGACAACAGAGTTTCGTATGACTTAATAGACATCCTGTAGTACTCAAATTTTCAGGGTTTTCTTTAAGTTTGTTGTGTAGCAGATTGAATGTTCCCCTCTCTGATCTGTCCTCAATTATTGGATGAGTCCAAAAACGTCTTTTTTGTCTCCGTAGAATCAGTAACAATACAGCAGAAAATCTCATAACTGGAATTGATCCCCTTTTTTGCACCGCTAAATGCTATTAACATTATGGGCGAAAACATTCGTTTTAATATTATACACTTGAAAACATTTTTCCATAAACAAAACTGTCATTTATTCGATAAAAACCAGAGAGACGATATCTACATCATACTCCGCAAGCCACCTTACGGAGTGTGCCAGAGGGTACCCTTTACCGCTACTAGTCATCTCCTTTCCAGTTCCACTCGCAAACAGGGCGAGGGAAAAACGAATATCTATATGCTTCCGTATGAGCCCTAATTTCTCGTATCTTATCTTTGCGGTCCTCATGCGCAATGTATGTTGGCGGCAGTAGAATCGTTTGGCGGTCAGCTTCAAATGCCGGTTCTCTAAATCTTCTCGATAGTGTTTCTCGAAAAGAATGTCGCCTTCCCTCCAGGAATTCTCACTTGAGTTCCTGAACTGCGACTGTAACACTTGCGTATTGTTCAAACCTACCGGTAACAAATGTAGCAGACCGCTTCTGAGTTGCCTCGGAAGTCTTCCTTCTATCAAGCACTCGTGCAGTACTCAAGAATAGGTCGCACCAGCGTCCCTTATGCAGTCTCTTTTACGGGTGAACCACTCTTTCCTAAAATTCACCCAATAAACCCCAGTCGACTATTCGCCTTGTGTACCACAGAACTCACATGCTCGTTACATTTTATATCGCTCTGCAACCTTACCCCCAGATATTTAAACTACTTGACAGGACACTAGTAATACTGTATCCGATTATTACAGCTTTTTCCTCCTCCTTATCTTCATTAACTTACATTTCTCCATATTTAGAGCTATATTTTGTCTAAGACATCCTGTATTTTGTTTAAGATGTTTTGCATCTTCCTACAGTCACTCAACTTGGACTTCTCAACATCCACCACAGCATCATCAGCAAACAGCCGCCGATTGCTGCCTACCCTGCCCGTATACAAGGGAACAACAGCGATCCTATTAAACTTCCCTGGGGCGCTCCTGACTTTACCCTTGCTTCTGCTGAACACTCGCTGTCGAGGACATCATACTGGGTTCTATTACTTAAGAAGCCTTCGAATCACTCACATATCTGTGAACTTTTACCGTATGCTCGTACCTTCGTTAACAGCCTGCAATGGGGCACCATGTCAAATGCTTTCCGGAAATCTAGAAATATGGACTCTGCCTGTTGTCCTCGATCCTTTCTACAACCGTGCTGATTCGTAGACGTAAGCTTCTTAGTCTCAAGAAAGTTTAATATTTTGGAATTGAGAATATGTTAAAGGATTCTGCAGTGAACCGAATTTAGGGATATTGGTCTGTAATTTTGCAGGTCCGTTCTTATACTCTTCTTATATACTGGAGTCACCTGCGCTTTTTTCCAGTCACTTGGGATTTTGCGTTGGGCGAGAGATTCACGACAGGGGCCAATGCCGTAGATCCAGACCTGGTTATTTATTTGCTTTCAAATCTTTAAGTTCTTTCTCCACACCAGGGATGCTCATTAATGTCGTCCTTACGGGAGTGGATCCAGTGTTTAAATGATGGTATGTTTGCACGAATCTCCTGTGTAAACGATTTCTTGAACGTGAAATTTAAAACTTAGGCTTTTTTTTTTCTTTACCAAACTGGGCAGCAAGGGACTTTGACCCGCTTAGCGATTTTACATAGTACCAGAATTTTCTCGGATTCTCTGCCAGATCATTTGCGGTGACGGTGGTAGCTGTTGTACGCTTCGCTCGTAGATCTTTTAGCAGATGCACGAATCTCTACTGACCTTCGCTTGTCGTCATTTGTGCGTTCTCTTCTGAACCGAGAGTGGAACAACCAGTCCAGCCTATTTGTAGCTGCCGAGCAAGCTGCTCGAGACAGTTGTCAGAAAACGTGTTCCAAAGTATTTTGCATGACTCACTCACTGACTGTACTCCCTGTAATGAAGCCATAGACATCCCACTCGGCAGGTCAAAGTCACTTCCAACTAGTATCGCGTGATCTGGGTATTTATGCGCGACTGACCATAGACTTTCTTTGAATGACTCTAGAACTGTCACAGGGGAATCAGGTGGCCAGTAAAAACATCCAACAATTAACTTAGTTTCGCCTACAACTGTTATATGCTTCCAGATAACTTCATTGTCACATTCAACTTCGACCTTAGTAGAGACAGTATTTTTGTCAACTGCGACGGGCAATCCACTCCCTATGGCCTCTAATCTGTCTTTTCGGAATACGTTCCATGACTAGCTAAATCTCTCAGAGCTTTGCACCTCAGGTTTGAGCCAACTCTGGGTCCCAAGAGTAATTTGAGCGCGAGAACTTTTCTGGGAAATTTATCACAAATACTTCGACACTTTACTAATAAAATTTTGACAGTCGAAGTGTCTTTATTCTGAACGCCATGTGACTTTCCTTGCTGCGTATTGACTGCAGTATTTTCATTAGATCACCTCAAACTACCGTCTATCTTTAAAAAAAACACTCGTGTGCTTTCCACAAGTAATCTGCTATCCTTGTACCTGCTTCCTTTGTGAAGTGCATCCCTGACCTATCGAGGGGAATCCTACAAATCTCCACTCGATAACGCCGGTCTAGAAATATGCAGCCGAGACTGTCACAGAGTCGACGAATCCTTCGGTTAAGACTATTGAGTCAGCTCCAAACCGAAGGACCCCGATCAACTCTGGGAACAGTGCTGCAAATTGTGAGCTCTGCTTGCACCCCACACTCGATGCCAGCAGTCTTCACCATCTCTGGCAGCTGCCTGTACGACGGCCGCAGAACCCGTGCGACAGGCGTCACCGATGCCGACACGAGCCATGACTCGCAGACGACTGCACCCCGCGTGCTCGATAGCCGCAGGTGAGGCCCCTGGCAGCCGTACTGAGTGCACGTTGGCTCGATGGATCCTGTCTGTGTAAGGAGCTCGTAACACGCCTAACACTGGAGCTCCCAATAACCAGTAAGCCCCTCTCCCCTTGTGCCTGCTCGGACCCTGCTGAAGGAGCAGCCACTTGTCCGGTCACAGGGTGAATGGGCGAGGCCAGGGGCCCTGTTCTGTATGACTCGTACCGATCGGTGCAGTAGGTCAGCCTCGGTAGTGACGCCATTTTCGGTTCTTTATCCGAAGTTGCTATTCTGTAAGCTGCTTAGATCTGTTACCGATCGGTCCTCCTGCCGATTTTTCGACAACTATACCGAGAGGTTTTAGGTTTCGGTATTGCCCACACGTTCAGTTTGTGCTTTTACCAGGGGGGGGGGGGGGATGTCCTAGGGGGTTAGTATAACTATATATGTTACTAGCTTGGACCGTGGCGTTACCCATGGTTAAACAGTTATTTATAAATAGATGTTAATGCCGAAACTCACTATTCTCGCGTATGCACTATCAGAAAAACCATCCCTTGTTATATCTTTAAAAGTACATTATAGGTAAAGCTTATTTACAAAATCATCTACATACGGGTATACGAGGGGAATTCAAAAAGTAAAGGTACATTTGTGAAAAGTTGTACTTATTCTGATGATAGAAAGCTGAAACATGCGTTATGTTTCAACGTAACATCCCTCGACTTCAATGCAGTTTTCCCGACGTTTTACGAGTTGTTTTTTTTTTTCTATTTCATCAGAAAATACGTTTATCGGATGCATCTGTAACCAATTTTGCACCGCAGCAATGACGTCTTCATCACTTTCAAATCTTCTTCCCTGTAGTGCTTCCGTTAAGGGTCCAAACATGTGAAAATCGCTTGGAGCCAAGTTTGGACTGTATGGTGGATGTTCCAGCATTTCGAATCTCAACTCCTTTATTGCGTCGGCTGTCCGTTTGGCAGAATGTGGTCGATCGTTATCTTGTTGCAGGATGACACCTCTTCACAGTTTTCCACGACGTTTGGATCTGATTGCAGGTTTTAGTTTCGTACGCAACACATCACATCCACCATACAATACAGACCTGGCTCTAAAGCCTCGTTTACGCTGGGGCGACGTCTTGCAACATTGTGGCATGCTACGGAAATGTGGCGTGCGTCGTCTTGTCATTTAGTTCTAAATGTTTTGAAATGCTTACCTACTACATAACACTTCTTCAAAATTAATAAGCAAACATATTAATAGTATTAATAGTAAGACTGTATTAAAAACTTTCAGTGTTCGGCTCCACAAATTTAAATTATATGTAAAGTTTTACTCCAGTGCGTGGGAAATAAACATCCCAGGTTGGGATGCATAAACTAAAACCAGAGGAGGGGATGGTCTGATGCTGAATGGGGGGGGGGGGGGGGGGGGGGGAAATCCCCCCCTACAAATCGCACACTGCTGTGTTCCTGGAGACAGGTGAGGATGTATCTGGGTGAAAAGTGAGTTCATAATAGGGTTTTCCTTTGTTAGAAATATGGTTTGTATTGTTGTAACTGTGAATGATTATAACGCTAAAAAAAACAGTTTTAGTCCATATTCTCGCAAAATACGTAGTTAAGAGTTTAAAAAATCATTAAATTTCAAAAGGTCGGCTCTGCTTACAGATACCACATAAGTTTTAGTTGAAATTTTATTTTTAAGAACCATATCGTTGATGTATCATATAGGGAAGTAGGCTACTTCACCATCGGATCTCTAGGAGAGAGTTACAACCACATTTTACGCATCTTCTTACTCTTTGCAAATCTCTTAAACAATTTTTCGGGTTTATGGAGGTATGCTCCGTCTATTCAACTAACTGAAGGCAGTTTCTTCACAAATAAAAGAAGCGAAAGGCGTATGGCAATAAACAAACTGCCTTCAATTAGTTGCATAGACTGTATGTACCCCCATGAATTTTGAAGCAATTAAGGGACGACGGAAAACAGAAAAGATGACGAATTTCTCGGGTGTTTTTATAGATGTATTTGTACAATGTGGTACTACACTCCATTCCTAACTCATATTCCAAAACGGAAAAAAACTCGATGTGAGTGAGAATAAAATGACATAATGTGACACTTATGATAGTTTCTAGAACACAGTTAATATCCTATCGTTATCATGCATTCGTGGAAGCACGTGGTCAGCGAAATTTAAACAGTATTACGTACTCTAAACACACTTTTCGCAACTGTGAAGAATGAGGCAGATTGATTTTGATCGGTCGGCGCTAGGAGAACTGACAACAGCGTCTCGGTTCGCTAGAACTGTTCAGCATCGCTTCCGAAATGCTTACAGAATAATGTTGGGGCCCTCGCATCAAAAACAACGCCGATCGGAGCACTCGCCTACCGATCCGATCGTCAGAGCTGTCGAAAGACACAAAGTAGCGCCCCAGGCGGCCGGTCTGCCTCGAGCGAGATACCACCCGCCACTCACCCTGCGGATCCACTGCGTCGTGTCCAGTAGGAGCTGCCTGGGAAGCGGAGCCCACGGGCAAAACAAGTGACGCCCGAGTTGTCCTGAGGCGCCCCCGCTACACCCCGAGCCAGCAGCCTGTGGGTGACTGACCGTAGCCAAAACCGTATTCGGCTCTTCGCGAACTGCGGTTAGCTGCTCCTGCATTCGCACACAGCATACAGTCGTTCTAACCATCCTAGCAAGCCCAACTGAAGGAATAACTATAAAAGCAGATAGAATCCTAGATATGAAACTTGCTACCCACCTGATGTGTCCCAATGGACGCTGATGCGTTAATGAACTACGTAGCAGGCTATGCAGTGAGCAACTACTCCACTACATGGTGAATGAATTTACACTTACAAAAACAAGAGATTAAGCATCTTAAAGCCAAAAGCACACACGGAATTTAATAAAAATAGTAAAAAGAAAACAGAAAAAGATAAAAAACAAACTTGCCGATCTGTAGAGAATTGGAGTCTGAACTATTGCAGTAAAAATGCTTGTGATGCTTTCTCAATAACAGCGAAAAGCGCTTGATAAATAAGCTTTTCAATTGTCGGAGAGCTTAAGACAGAGAGGGAGTAAAGTAACAAGATGATGTTACCCTAGATGAGTGTAGAACGGAATCTCTCATTTTCAGTATCTCGCAGTTGGCACATTCTACACGTAGTTTATTTCACGGTTGTTTCACATTAATACCCCTCTACGCTATAACAACGTTCGTATGTCTGTTATCGAGGTGTAGTTGTTAAAAACAGGCGGCTATTTTCAGCATTACGGCACTTGTGGCCAGATCTGACTCAGTGGACAATGCTAATTGTAATTTCATCTTGGAGACTGTTGGAAAGGCATAGTAACGCTTTCGAGATACTTACTGTGCACATCACCCTGCCTCCTGTGACAACTGCTTAGCTAAAAAGTGGAGTGCCACATAAATAGCGTAAGAACATAGAGACAAATAGGCATGGAGACTATGAAATATTTATGTTACTAAGTGTAGAAAGAAAGAAACGGCTTTCCTCACAAAGATTAATATTATAAGGAAATAAAATAAATTTTTTTCTATTGTTTTTAAATTTGGATTGAACACTCCTTGCTGTATTATAATTGGCGTCCAATAAGGATTACCTTTTCAAAGTTTTTATTTTCTCTGGAGATGGTATAGTTTGCCGCTCTAATAATGATTTTATGCCGCGTGTATTTATTGTCGAAGGCAATGGCTCTTTTTAACTGTGCTTTCATCTGTTCTGTTGCTCGCTAATATTTGCTTGCTGGTTTTTAAATAACTCAGAGAGAGAATATTTCAAATGTTCTTGAAGTATATTTCAATAAAACATACAAATTTTGTTATACATTATTCAGACAAGCACTGCTTAATGTGCAGCTCATGCGAGAACACAGAACAGATACAGAAGATAGAAGATTGAAAATACTCGTTTTAATTAAGACTCGTTTGACCTCTTCAGCGATATTATATCTTGACTTTCCTGAACGTCTTTACAAAACGTAATGACACACTGTCAATAAAAATTTGTTTTCGTCATAGTCCTTGTGCCATTACTTATTAAACATTACCCCACTGTTTACTGGAAGCAAAAACCTCAGTACTTGTTAATGATAGCAGACAGTAGTCGTCTAGCTCATTGAACAAATAAAATTACAAATTTTGCATGTACAATCACATCGCCATAAAACATTGACATAGATTTCAAGTTTATATCTGCATGGCACGATTTTCACTTTCTTAATCCTGGAATACCGTTGGATTAGGATCATAGTCTGGGGATATAATTCCTTTATTATTGGACAAAGGACTGGTATGGGAGTGTTAGGAATCGTTTTATACCTTTCCGTTGTTATGCTCCGATGCCTACACATAATGTAACCAAAAACCTAAATTCTACAGAAAAACAAGACTTACAAGCAACTGTCATAAAAATATTTAAGACTAAATACTTGAGACTAACTACTAAATACTTGAGAATATGCAATTGTTTATGAATAGTGTCTTGCTTAATGCTTTATAGGAGAGCTTTACCTACAAAAAATGTGTTTTAGTATTTCTTAGGAGCAACTTCATAGATTTTCGTGTCACATAAATGCTCATTGTACATCCAGCATTACAGTTGCACTGTTTTGGACCGAACACTGGAAAGCACAGTGGTGTCGGTACTTGAGGTCACGTGAGTGAGCAGGAGAGTGGAGCTAGGCCGGCGCCAGTGCATTTTGTTAATGCGGTTTGCCTACATAAGGAGCAGGTGTGCACTCAGGGCAAACCTATTGTACTCCTTTCATTGGTAGGTACTTAACCTATTGTTCTCCTTTACTTGATAGGTACTTAACCTGTTGTTCTGTTAATTGGTTTTCCACGTCATGCCCACTTGCTTTTGATTGACAGGCATTTATCCTATTGTCCCCCCCGCCCCCTCCCCACCCCCCAACACCCCTCGCTGCTACAGGTACACTTTCAGGTCTGAGTTATTGGAATAGCTCCTCTCACTCTTATCAATTTGATTGAGCACGTAATTAAATTGATCAATTAATTAGCCTCTCACCCACTGGTAAATCCTCTCTCCATTCCTCCCCCAGATAATGGTGGGAAGTTCAAATTCCATCAGGATAATGCAACCTCTACTTACCTAATAAAATGGTGGGAAAATAGGTAATTTGGGCTACCTCCATTAACCTAAGTCATGCCACCTCTTCCTAGGATTTGGCAGAAAGTTTGAATATTGGCGGTAAAGAAAGGTCACTTGGGCTATTTCTACTAACCTAAGAAAATGGTGGGAAAGAAAGGACACTTGGGCTACCTCCACTAACCTATGTCACCCAACAGTCAGCTCATCCTATGACCTGGTGGGAAGTTTGAATTTTGGCCAGAAGATAGATCAATTCACGTATCTCTACTAATCTAAGAAAATGGAGGGAAACAAAGGGCACTAAGTCATCCGACCGCCACTTTGTCCTATGAACTGGCAGGAAGTTTGAATTTTGGTGGGAAAATAGGTCAATTGGGGTATCTCCACTAACCTAAGGAATGGCGGGAAAGAAAGGACGCTTGGGCTACCTCCACTAACCAGTCACCTGACCACCACCACGTCCTAGGAAATGGTGGGAAGAAGACTCAACCTGTGGTGGACATGTCTTTATTATTTTGCATGCACCATTTAGTTAAACACTTATAGGCACTACGACCATCCAGTGTAGCCACCATGTAGTCTGGACCTCAATTGATCTAGTTAGTACACAGTATTGCCATCAGAAAGTGCTTTCATCCATGACGTAATCCAAGGTAGCCGCCATGATGTCAGATGATGATGCAAGAACCATTATCCAAGATGCCGGGAAACTGTGTTCACCACGAGGTCTGGACCTAGTAGACAGTACCATCACCAGAGAGTGCTGTCGTCCATTTCGTGACGTAACCCAAGATGGCAGTCGGGGGTGGGGGAAAATGCTGGGAAAACGACTCTGCCTGTGCTGGACATAAGTCTTTATTTTACAGGCAGTGTCTCCACTACGACATCTAGACTCCAACTGACCTAGTACACAGTAAAGCCAGTGGAGGGTGCTTTCATCCCTCCTGTGATGTAATCCAAGATGGTGGTGTGGAGGGGGAAAATGGCGCGAAAATGACTCAACTTACGCCAGGTTGCTGGCGACAGTAAAGATGGAGTGTACCTTATTTATTTAGGAATGGATTATGGGGAATAGTATATTTATCTCACTGATACAAAACACACTTTCTCACATGCCTGTGGTCAAGCCACACAGCTCACAGATCTGCAAACTACTCCTAAATAACACTCTGCAGACACGCAAAACACTCCTAAATTACCGAAATATTTCAGTACAGATTTGCAAACTCCTCCTAAATCATGCAGTACACTGACATGCAGACACAAAATCAACTTGTAAACTCTCCAAATAACGCATAGCGAAGCCCACAGACCCGCTCGCAAAATAATACAACAGACACACAAACAACGTATGCCCCCTGTTCCTCTCGAAATACGTGTTCACCTAGGCACTGTTGCAGACGCGACCGGACGGGAGCCAAGACCTATTTGCAGAGTGGGCCAATGCCGCCACAAGCCACCGTCGGATGCAAGCCAGCGTGAGCCTTCACTCTCACTCCGCTTCTGCCTGCAGCGAGCAGGTAAAATTGCTTGTGTTTTCAGGTGTACAGTTCGAGTTCTTCGAGTGCTATACTGACGCCACAGAACTCCAAAGCGACCTCACACAGGTCCCATATGCGACACACCTCTGGGCAGCACGTGCTGATGCAATACGTGGGGATACTGACGTCACCAAATAGCACAGGGTGCATTGTTCCTAGTGTGACATGCGAGACACCCCTAACCGTGCTTAACAGCACAGCATGACTGATGCGACACCGCTAAGTGTGCGCGCATAGCTACAAACCATCGCAAGCGCATCTAACAAGGTTCTCAACCTTATTCTGATATAACATGGATATGTAAAAATAAGAACCAAGTCGAAAGCTAGGAAATTGTATAGTATCCCAGAAATAGTGAACGCTTGCTTTTGTAAGAGCTATCGTGATGTCTCAGCTTGTATGGAAATTCTTGCCCATACAGAACCTATTTACGAAAATAGCGCAGAATTACGTCGAATGCATTCTTCCTCGCGGTCCTCAAGTGGCACCCCGTCCATCACATGTTCCCCTTCCTGCTTTCAACATACGCAAACGTTCTCACCATTATGTAGGGACTCCCACATCCCAGCACAAAGGATGAATCGAGCATTATGATTGGCTCTTATCGAATGTACCCTCCGAATTTGATGCCGCCGGTGTGGAAGCACCGTCTGCCTTATCTTTCCTTCTGCAGACGAGACTTTCAGCGGTTATTTTACACAGATCGCCATACTACACCAGAAATTAAACCGTACGAAGTGCCCCTACATATCGTCAAAAACGGAAGGACTCCTACTCAAATACACTGCTCTCCAACTGAGTACAGGAGCTTGAATATTACAGCACTAAACCACTCTCCAACCCAGCAATATATCACTGTGTAGCGTGTAGATGTAGTAAACATACAAAATCGCCCTTTTTACATCATCCGTACATATACCGCGAAGACAGCCTGACTCCTCGCAGAACTAGATATTTGCCTGTGAGGTTGGCTGTCATCCACCCCCAATGGGTGACCAGAGCGCCCTCTGGATTGAAGTGATTCTCAGAACTGTTCTACAAAATCGGGCTCGTTTCCCATCGGCACAAATGCGTTACTATTTCCGGTTCAGACCTGATTGCTTGCCTGCTTGCTGTTTTTCTACACACACATCCAGACTCCGGGATTGCAAGAACACATGTATTTTCGCACGGTTTGCACACAGCAGTAGCCTACCGATCGCTCGCGCACCATAATCCTGAAGATATAGACTGGAAATAATTTCTCTACAAACCCCAAACTTTAGCGCTTATCCCGTCTGCGACGACCTTTACTTGAGAACTCGAAACAAATAGAGGAAAATGATATTTTCTCTCACGAATACCGATGTCGGTGATGTAAAAGCTTCAAAGTCATCCCTATAATTTACAAAGTCAGCTCTTTCACCTGCTAGAAGCGCACACTACAATCGATGTTCACTCAGCTAAATAAAGGCGCGAAATGTGCAGAAGCAGTCAACTGAACAATTTACATGGGAGGGGATAACGGTCCATCGTAAACACACCTCCATATTCAATCTTCTCAAATTTACACGTGATCACGGAAGCTGCCCAACACATACTAAGTATTAGTTCACTATTCTGCCGTCTAGAGGACGACAATTTTAACTCATCTACATTTCTGCATTTCAACAGGTCTTTGCATTCGAACGGCTGCTGCCGATAACGGGAAAGGTGAATCATTCCGCTGCAGGCCTAGCGCGCCTAGACAGAATGATCCTGCGAAATTGTTCACGTATATATATATATATATATATATATATATATATATATATATATATATATATATATATATATCCCTGTACTTACAATTAAATGTTACCATTGCGGTCTCAGTTGGACACTCGACAATGAGCGAAGTACCCTAAATACTCCCTGTTAACAGCTGTGGCTGTTGAAATAGAAATATCAGTACCATTCCAATGGCTTGACATACACTTCCCTTTGCTATCACAATTCTCCTCGTCAAATCCATACTTCCTTACGACCGGACATAGTCATTTCCTTTGCACATGTCGGAACACAAACACATACTTTATAAGGCTGATGCTCAAATGCGACCCTTCACACACCCTGTAATACTAAGTATAATACTTCGTAAATAACTGATCGTTGTTGATAAGAAATAAAACTGAGAGAGAATCGACCATGGGTGGACATGTCTCATAAGTTTTTCTTGCAAGTGCTACAACAGTGTCTTAGAAACAGAGGTTTAACTGTCTTACGAACCGCCAGATATTGAAAAAGCCGATCCTAACTACTACTTTATGTTACTATCACAAACAGTTCACGCAAGTATCCATGTTCAAAGTCATACCCGCTTTCCAAATCTGAATGAGGTGGTTTTTTGTCCGACCAACAGCGCACTTACACGTCGCCGATGGTGCAACCTCGTAATAAAATTACCTAATTTAGAAAGTGATTCAGCTAAGGAATGTGGTATGAAACCGGTATTTGCGGATCCCTCACGCCACCGCAGCTAGATATTTCTACAGTATATGTAGCACATTCTGTCACGATCCCCTGTCCGATGTTCGGTGATATATCCACGGGGATATAGGCGATGGTTGATAGAGAAGGATCACAAACAGTAGACAGTGTGCCGATGGAATCAAGTCTTCCCATTCAACCACATACATGCGTTCGACCCTATGGAGAAGTCATTTAATAATTACAGCCAAAAGTGAATCATATTTCTGGCACCCTCATATCGCAAAACTAATCACTTTTCTCGAACTCGGCACCCTCATACCTCGAAACGAGTCACCTTTCTCGAACCTGTCTGCTACAGTAAAATTCCAAAGTGGTTTTAGTCAGTCCGTATGCATCCTGCGTCTGCTACCATTTCCACAGCTTTGCCCATGTGATCGTTCCAATTTAAGTCGAACTGGGTACAAGTCGGAGAAAGCCATATTCACCATCTCATGCAACCCTTGTAGAAACAGAGCGACCAGAATTAGTGCAACAGGACCATGTTTTGACCATTCACTGGAAATGGGCGCATGGTCGTGAGTCCCCAAACTAGATACAGATACTACAAAAAAATGGTTCAAATAGCTCTGAGCACTATGCGACTTAACTTCTGAGGTCATCAGTCGCCTAAAACTTAGAACTAATTAAACCTAACTAACCTAAGGACATCACACACATCCATGCCCGAGGCAGGATTCGAACCTGCGACCGTAGCGGTCGCTCGGCTCCAGACTAGCGCACAGATACATGTCCATTCACATGTACCTCCCCAACATGCTATTTTCGTTATTCTGCACCATCCATCAGAGAAAAAGTATGCACTATAAAAGCTCAACTAATTTCATCCAATAAAGAACTAGATAAGATTTTTAACGCATCTCTCTCCTCCCATAAATCAAAAACAAATACCGCATGTGTGCAGGTATCGTGCATATGAGACAATCCCATTAAATATACAGATATTGATCAACTGCATGCAACCGTTTAAAGTTCCATCACCTGTACTCTAGGAGTATGATCGTATCCTGCGGACTATACTGTAACTCGCGAGAGACACCCCCCCCCCCCCCCCCCCTGTGGCCCTGTCTCGTTGTTTGAAACATATTTTCTTAACACGCTTTGTACACTGCCAAACATTTTATTTTACGCCACGACTCTGAGGTCTGTGTCAGGTTCTAAACTGACAGTAAGACATTCTGATCCACGGCCTCTCGTAGACAACACCCCAAAGTCCAGTTACCCAAGACGTTCCATTGTGATGCAATTGACGTCATTCAAGATGGCCTCTCAACTGGACTATCTCTACATTTAAACTTATCTGTCACTGACGGAATAGCTGATGGCTCTGCATTCCCTTTTGACTGATTCCTCATATTGCACTCATATATACGATTAGTGCTTCGGTGCTAGCAACCCCCCGGATGGTGTCATCCATCCACAAAACTCTTTCCCCAACTCAAACAAGCAATGTCAGTCAATCATTATGTGGTAACCAACAGCCTGTCAGTGGATGGATGGGGTGGAAAAGACGCCGCTGATGTACTATAATAAGAAGCATCACAGTTGATAGCATGAACAATTTTAGCAATTTTACAGTAATTTCAACACCAGCCAATGATGTGACAGCACGTTTTCCCAATTTCAGTATCATAGCTAAACCACCCCTTCTCTACTTTTCCTGTATCATTACGAATGTAGATGGACGACTGTGCAGTACGTCCATTCATTGTTAATTCTCGAACACATAAATCATCAAATTATACCAGACAGCACTTTACATATTACTAACACCTCCCACATAATGCATAACTTACGATATATCTCCATGCGGATGGGAGTCATGCGGATGGGAGTCATAGAGCATTCTCGCAGTCTTAGGATAAAATTTGAGACTGAAATGCCTCCCCACACTGTCTTTGACCAGCCCACCCTGCAGCACCGTTACCGATTTAATCTGCAGCTGACCAGAAATAGACCGCTACAATCCATGTCTTGTGAATGAAGGAGCTTGCCGAGTCCTCACCCATCCTAGTGCACAAGATTTCCCCAGATGCACCTATGTTGAGGTGGTTAGCATCCCATACTGGTGTATACTAACAGATTTGAAAGTGTTGTGGTGAATGAGTACAGGGTTAAGAAGAACAAGAAATGGGTGATTTTTATGCATGATGGAGCCCCAGACGGATGGAGTTCGAAGCATTTTACATAAATTAACTACGCTATCAAATCTAAAGTATGGTTCTAGAGTCCAGGATCAGTACCTGGAAGGTATTGGTAAGAGAAAACGTAAACACCCGCCCTCCTAAGGCGCTTAAAACAGGCTATAATGTTTGATCGCTTGAGTTTCCAACCTGTCATGTGGAATGCAGCGCTGTTAATATTCCAATGTAAGAAATATATTTCCAGCGCATGACATACATCGTTCTTGCAGGTTTCTCTACGATAAACTATGGTAGCAAACTGTAACACACTGACTGGACAATATAGCTCTCCAGAGATGCATACAGTCCGCTGTCCACATCCGATCACGGTTCAGAAATTATGCTATGTCCACATCATTTCTATATAAAATGATCGTTAATAACTGAGAATACCTCATACAAGGAAACAGATAAATCCATAGCAGCAGTGTCCGACATATCTTGCCGCCACTTACTCTATAAACAGCACATCTGTCAAGCAGAAGTATACACGGGGATTACAGTGTCTCACAAACATCTATCGCTAACTGAAGTATCGATTTTACACTTAACATGCGACAGGGGAATGCAGCACATCGCATAAATTTTCGTTCGTTTAGAGGAATTTGCTAAGGTATCCGATAAAGCGCACATGCGTGATTTGTTGACCAATGAGGAAGAACCCAATTTGTATGAAGAGGATGGTCTAGTGAAAGATAGTTTACAGGCTATAGTAGGAAAAATACCCACTCATATCCTTGTGGATACTGGTGCAAAAATTAGCGTGATGTCGAAAGCATTGTTTAAAGAGACTGACAGCCACACAGCTTCGCCGACCTATCCAGTGCAGAACTGCAGGGTATTAGGAGCCATAGGTGGAAAATCTACTAATTAAGTTACAAACCATGGTCGAAATACAAATTGAAGATATCGTTTTTCAGCCAGTTTTTCTAGTAGTGGATGGGCTGACGGAACGGTGTATTTTCGACATGGATTTCTTAAGGGAAAAATGTGCAAAAATTGACCTAGAAACAGGGAAGTGTCACCTCTTTATTAATGGGAAGAACCGTACTGTAAAGTCAACAGTAGGAACGGCAAGCCTTGTCAAGCTATACACATCCAGACCTTAAAAGTCAATACATTTCGATGTCCTGCCTCGAACTAACTGTGGAGCAAAACGAATTTGAAAATAAAATATCGGAATGCGCAGAAATCTCTCAGCAACAAAAGAACGAACTTAGAAGTGTATTGTTACGTTATGTAAGCGTGTTCGATAAGAAATCTGGAGTTATTAGAACGTATCAATATCGCATAGATGTCCGCCCCACGACACGTTCTGTAAAAACGCTCGTACCGTAACATGGTCACAAAGAGAGGCGGTGGCCCAGGAGATAAAAAGGAATATTATCGCCATGTTGCAGTAAAGAAAGCAGATGATTCGGTGAGACTTGTTCTCGATGCCAGGGAGATCAATAAATTATTGTCCCAGTAAACAACCCGACCTGAAAACCTAGAACAGCGGTTTCATGGTGTACAATACTGAACTTGTTGACGACTTGCGTAGTTCATATCGCAGATTGCTTTACCACCTGAAAGTAGGAAATGTACAGCATTCATATTTGCACGTAGGTCTTACCAGTACTGAGATTTGCCTTTCGCGTTAAACGTGAGTGCTGGTGTTTTCATTACAGCACTCGACACTGTGTTAGGGCCTGACCTATACAAACTCACAGCACATATAGACGACATCTTAATAGCAACCCCTACTTGAAATGAACATCTAGAGCTTTTAGATAGGCGATAAAGAATTTTCCCGCTCCTTGCACAAAACTACAGCTAAAGGCATTCGTAAGATTGTGTTCTTTTTTCCGTCGGTTCGTGCCGAACCAATAACTTAAGAGCATTGCATTATTAGGTCTATTAGACAGACAGTGGATCTGAACGCAACAGTGCCAAGCTGATTTTGATGCCCTGGTAAATTCCAATATTTTAGGACATCGTGACATGAGCAAAGATTTTTGTATAGTGGCAGATGCTTCATGTTCGGGACTAGGAGCCTGTCTGTTTCAGCTGGACGAAGGCGGGGGCACCGACAATGTTAAAGTAATTAGTTTTGCAAGCCGCACACTATCAGAATGCGAACGCAGGTATTCCACAAAAGAGTTAGAATCCCTTTCTATTGTGTGGACATTTAAGAAAACTAATTATTATCTATTTGGGAGGCATGGACGAGTCTACAGTGAGCACTCACTTGTAAGCTGTTAGCCTACAAAATCGCCCTGCACGGAGGACTTTACTTTTGCAGTTGTATGATTTTGAAGTTATACATGTGAACGGCAAAGACAGGGTAATCACCGATGCACTGTCAGCCTGCTTGCACATTACACGATTTCGCCCGTACGGGAAGAAACCGTACGGGTTCAAATCGTAGCCGGTTGATTTTCACATTGAACGATTTTTAAACGTTAAACAAGAACATCATTTCCCTTCAAAGTGTGACATGATACAGTTCCTATTATAGATCGTGGACAAGTCATTGCGTTATGAACACTGTATTGACGTCGGAGAAGACGAAGGCGCAATCGCCTTCACTGGCTTCATCCAGTTAATCTGAGACGTGAAGAAGTTGGGGTTTTCTACACATTACTTGCAGATCTGAGAAACGACGACCGAAAAGTTTTTTAACTACTTTCGTATGTCAGTTGGCTCCCTTGGTGAATTGCACGGGAAAATGAAGAATGTTCTGCAACGCCAAAACACGCAATTCAGACACTGTATACAGCCTATTGAAATGCTGGCTATGACTTTAAAGTAAGCTTTTAAATACATCTACATGTACATTCATACTCCGCAAGCCGCCCGACGGTGTGTGGCGGAGAGTACCTTGATTACCTCTATTGGTTCTCCCTTCTGTTCCAGTCTCGTATTGTTCGTGGAAAGAAAGATTGTCGGTATGCCTCTGTGTGGGCTCTCTGATTTTATCCTCATCATCTCTTCGCGAGATATACGTAGGAGGGAGCAATATACTGCTTGACCCCTCGGTGAAGGTATGTTCGCGAAACTTCAACAAAAGCCCGTACTGAGCATCTCTCCTGCAGAGTCTTCCACAGGAGTTTATCTATCATCTCCGTAACGCTTTCGCGATTACTAAATGATCCTGTAACGAAGCGCGCTGCTCTCCGTTGGATCTTCTCTGTCTCTTTTATCAACCCTATCTGGTACGGATCCCACACTGCTGAGCAATATTCAAGCAGTGGGCGAACAAGTGTACTGTAACCTACTTCCTTTGTTTCCGGATTGCATTTCCTTAGGATTCTTCCAATGAATCTCAGTCTGGCATCTGCTTTACCGACAATCAACTTTATATGATCATTCTATTTTAAATCACTCCTAATGCGTACTCCCAGATAATTTATGGAATTAACTGCTTCCAGTTGCTGACCTGCTATATTGTAGCTAAATGATTGGGATCTTTCTTTCTATGTATTCGCAGCACGTTACACTTGTCTACATTGAGATTCAATTGCTGTTCCCTGCACCATGCGTCAATTCGCTGCAGATCCTCCTGCATTTCAGTACAATTTTCCATTGTTACAACCTCTCGATATGCCACAGCATCATCCGCAAAAAGCCTCAGTGAACTTCTGATGTCATCCACAAGGTCAATTATGTATATTGTGAACAGCAACGGTCCTACGACACTCCCCTGCGGCACACCTGAAATCACTCTTACTTCGGAAGACTTCTCTCCATTTAGAATGACATGCTGCGCTCTGTTATCTAGGAGCTCTTCAATCCAATCACACAATTGGTCTGATAGTCCATATGCTCTTACTTTGTTCATTAAACGTCTGTGAAGAACTGTATCGAGCGCCTTGCGGAAGTCAAGAAACACGGCATCTACCTGGGAACCCGTGTCTATGGCCCTCTGAGTCTCGTGGACGGATAGCGCGAGCTGGGTTTCACACGATCGTCTTTTTCCAAACCCATGCTCAGCTTTGTTATTACTGGTGTTTGAACAAATATGCCATTTAAGCTAAATAAGACATGTATAAACTCTTATTGCTGTATTTTTTCAAATTCTATGTATAAAATTCTTTTATTATATTTCTATTTACCAAAGTACCATACAAACAGAAAAGATGGTTATGCAGTAAGATGATATTGTAGTAGTAGGCAAAACAATAAAACACATGTAAAATAATCAATTTATTTGCTAGGCTAGATTTGAGATTATGCTATCAATAAAAATGCAATTATGAACAAATATGAAATTCGCAAAATACAAACATTGTAGGTTTCTGATCAAATTATAGATTTCATTGGATTTATTGTTTTGGTAGATTATTTGTGATGTTCCTAAAACAAATTGAAGATATCAAATGAAGTAATCGGAATATGAGGAATTACCTGAAGGAGAAATAGACGGACTTGTAACATTTTCTCTTTGTGGAGAGTCACTGTGAACAATTTCGTGCAGGTCATGTGATGTTGTCTGTGTTTCTGGTTTGGATTGTGTACTTTTTTGAGAGGCGTTGAATGGTGTGCTTCTTTTGAATGATTTTGCACTCCACATATAGGCCTATGCTGATACAAGGAATGTTCTTCTACGCTAGTTGTAATCTGACTGGAAAACCTAGGCCCTGCATTCTTGAGGTGGAAGTGGAGGTTGTTGAATGTTTAAAAATAGTTGCGGTTGGATAACTGCAGATGGCTGAGACATACACTGAGGGAATAGCGGATAAGATGGCATGGCATCTGGTTGAGGATGAGAAACTGTTTACTTTTAATTATCTTTATGTTATCAATTACATTTAATACTCCCATTTGAAATTGAAGGAATTCACTGACAGAATAGTTCGTCATGTGAGGCATTAAACTCTGAAGGAATGACATCTTACTGCAGGGAATTTTAGGTTCCAGAGCTCTGAGTGTTTTCATCTCAGCCTCGTCTGGTTTCTTATCTTTTCTTCCTCCTGTAAGACTGTATGGCGGGTTTACGTTAGTAGAAATCGGAGTTGTAGCACTGGCTCCTTCAGGCTCCCTGTCTTCGTCAAGTGTTCCTGGCACAATTTCTGGGTCCAGGCTGTCTACCGTATCCTTTTCGGTGTCGATCTTGTTTAAAAATTGAAGTTGGTCTGAAAACAGGTATTTCTTACGTTTTGGCCCCAGATCCACTTCGTAGATTTCAAAGGCTAGAAAAATTGTTGAAGAAGTATGTGCAGCGATTTGGTCAGTAATGCGAGAAGAGTGTATTCCAACACCAACTTGTGATATGTGGATGTCAATCGCTTCTGACTTTGAAAGTGTCGCTAATTTCCCGCAGTCTTGGCGCTGTCGACGGTAAGCATATAAGACTGACTTGTCCGTTTGACTCGGGATCAATGTATTACAATTACAAAGATTACTTTTCTATTATGCTTATGGCTGTAGCAGACGCAGAGTACAGATTTGTTTATTTAGGGGAGCTATGGTAAAGAATGTCACTCATTAATATTTAAGAGGTCCAAATTGTGGAGATCAGTAGATAGCGGTTCTCAATAATTAGCTGTGGAACAACCTATTTCAGGACGGAGAGTCCTAAAATGCCATACTTCTTTGTTGGAGACGAAGCGTTTGGCTTACACAAACACCTATCGAGACCCTTTGGAGGAAAACACTTAACAGTTGAGAAAAGAATATTTAACTGTCGATTTTGCAGAGCACGAAGATATGTGGAATGTGTTATTAGATGTATGTTGAATGAATACTTTCTGTCTGTTGGGAAACCTCAGGCGATCTCATCAGATAATAGAACCAATTTTTCATGCCATGCTTGGAGACAATTCCTAAATGACCAACAGGCAAACAAATTTTTATATCCAAATATAGCCCACAATCCAACCCAATAGCAAGAATGTTTCGTGAATTGAATAGGTTTATGCGGTCGTATGTAGCCAACAAACAGTCTAAATGGATTGAATACTTAAACGTATTTGAACAGGTGGTAAATAATCTTCCGATTTAGGATACAACAGTTATACCGTAGAATTCAATACACAATAGGAAAGAAAACAATGAATGGGTGAACCCCATACTATCTGTTCCAAGACAACCTGTAGATTGAAATGATAAGATAAGACATATATTGATCTCTCTTACAGAACAAGCTCAACGCCGTAAGAAACACTTTTACAAACAGCTACACGGTGTTATCAGATTTCTGGTTAGAGAAAAAGTATTACTTAAGACCCATGTGAAATCTTCTCTGTTCTCCAATAAAAACGCTAAATGGCAAATAAGGTATACCGGTCCGCAGATTATTGTACATACTACGCATCACGGATGTTATTTGCTTGCGTATCCTCACAATGGTAAAATCACAGGACTCTTGGCACACAGAGGCTTGAGGAAATTCTACCATGTTTTAAGTATCACACTTCACAGCTGTCTATGCATAAGAGTGAAATAAGTAACCTATGGTAAAAAGAAGGAATACGATTAGGGTTTTGTTCACCTACAGCTTATCTCCGTCTGCTGAAGAGATACAGCTAGTAGTCAAGCAATAAGTTTTTATTTACTCAAGCTCGAACGCCAATCAACTGAAGAACGTAAGTAAATACAAAGAATACTCATAAAAATCAAATAGCAATGCAGATTGTCCGTGCGCTCGTTACCACGGAATAATGCTGCGTTTCACAGATGTTCTTCTGGAGACACCCACAGGGTAAAGCAAGTATATTTTATGCAGCTATATGAATCAGGCATTTCACCACCAAGCTAGGGGATTGATGACTAGCAAAGTTAGCATAGGGTGTACTTGGAAAGTCTGACTAAATAGTTTATGATCACAGTGGTATTTTAGTATTAAGTTTATGTACGAAGGATTCTTGAGCGAACAATTAGCACAGACCTCGGAACAAACAAGCTTAAGTTTTCTTTTATGCCACTTGTGCATCGAGGTTGTGAGGTATAGGGTAAGTTACAGAAAATCATAGACTCCCTAAGGTACTGCATAAGTATATGGTCACGCAATTACATGTCATGTTGCAGAGAGAA
Organism: Schistocerca piceifrons; assembly: GCF_021461385.2. Classification (NCBI taxonomy): domain Eukaryota; kingdom Metazoa; phylum Arthropoda; class Insecta; order Orthoptera; family Acrididae; genus Schistocerca; species Schistocerca piceifrons. The sequence goes on from NC_060138.1 coordinate 17,116,055, forward strand.
TTTTTTTTCTGGTATATCCACACCATTAGGCATTATACGAGGTGTGGCTAGAAAAAAACCGGACTAGTACTGGTGAAACAATAAAACGAATGCAATAAGGCTGAAAGTCGCATGGCCTGTCACGTAATTCTCACTCCGCCTACTGCTCGAGTTTCATCTGCCTCCTGCACTCAGTCTGCCCGTGGCGTCTGTTTTAAGTAGTTGACGTTTTGTCTGTGCGTCGGAAAATGTTGAGTGTACAGAAAGAACAGCGTGTTAACATCAAATTTTGTTTCAAACTAGGAAAATTTGCAAGTGAAACGTTTGTAATGTTACAACAAGTGTACGGCGATGATTGTTTATCGCGAACACAAGTGTTTGAGTGGTTTAAACGATTTGAAGATGGCCGCGAAGACACCAGTGATGACACTCGCACTGGCAGACCATTGTCAGCAAAAACTGATGCAAACATTGAAAAAATCGGTAAACTTGTTCGACAAGATCGCCGTTTAACAATCAGAGCAGTGTCTGAGTTAACAGGAGTTGACAAGGAAAGTGTTAGGCAGATTCTTCATGAAAGTTTCAACATGAACAAAGTGTGTTCAAAAATGGTTCCAAAGTGTCTCACAATTGAACAGAAGGAACGCCGAAGAATGATTTGTTCTGACATCCTGGAAAACATTGAAAGTGATCCCACCTTCTTACAAAATGTTATTACTTGCGATGAATCGCGGTTTTTTACTTACGATCCCGAAACTAAACGCTAATCGATGCATTGGAAAACTCCTGGTTCTCCACGACAAAAAAAAGCACGAATGTCAAAATCGAAATTCAAGGCAATGATGATTGTTTTTTTTGACATCAAAGGGATTGTGCACATTGATTGGGTACCAGAGGGACAAACAGTGAATCAGCATTACTACATTAGCGTCCTGGCTACCCTACGTGAGCAAGTACGGAGAAAACGGAACGATTTGTGGAGAAAAAAGTCATGGATCCTTCACCAAGACAATGCCCCAGCTCACAGTGCGTTGTCAGTGAAGACGTTTTTGGCAAAACACAACATTCCCATCTTAGATCATCCACCCTACTCACCTGATTTGGCCCCCTGTGACTTTTTTCTTTTCCCTAAAGTCAAGTCAGCTTTGAAAGGAACTAGATTTGAGACTGTTGAAACAGTAAAAGAAAAAGCGACGGAAGTAATGTATGGACTTACCGAAAATGATCTGCAGCATTGCTATGAACAGTGGAAAATTCGTATGGAGCGGTGTAGAGACCGAGGAGGAGAGTACATTGAAGGAGATAACATGAAATTGTAAATAATTGTAAATAAATGTTTTTCCAGCATCAGTCCGGTTTTTTTCTAGCCACACCTCGTATACGAATGTATTGAGCAAAACGGTATTCATTTTTGGTGTGGTGCAATGATGAAATGATACCATACGCATGACAACCTAATCTAAGTAAAGTGCATCTAAAGATATAACCTATGAATAAAAACTAGTGTGATCTTACTGAAATAAAAATAATTTTTCGACTTCATACACACGTTAAAGTGCAAATACACTGTTGAGGTACGATTCGTAAACGTTATCTGAGGCAAACTTAATACTGTCTCTTATAATAATAATAATAATAATAATAATAATAATATGTACAACGTAAGTTACAGGAAACTGACCGGCAGAGAAATTAAGTAATGCCAAAACAAACATAATTCTTTACAGGTGGCGTTCATCGAGATGCTGCGAGACTTCAACTGGCGATGAGATGCAGCTAAGTTACACTATGTCACTGCGATTTACGATCGACTTCATAAAATATTACCAAGATCACTGAGAAGTACACCAGAGAGTTTTAATAATTTGTCTTTTCTTCGGCATGAAAGTACTAAGAATCTATGTTGACTTTAGAGGAATACATACACAAATTTTCTCTTACGTTCATAATATTTTATCCAATCTGAGTTGAAGTATTTTGTGGAAGATGTAAAGTACGGAGTGACGAAGGTCAAATGGTTCAAATGGCTCTGAGCACTATGGGACTTAACTTCTGAGGTCATGAGTCCCCTAGAACTTAGAACTACTTAAACCTAACTAACCTAAAGACATCACACACATCCATGCCCGAGGCAGGATTCGAACCTGCGACCCTAGCGGTCGCGCGGTTTCAGACTGTAGCGCCTAGAACCGCTCGGCCACCACGGCCGGCTGACGAAGGTCACGCTCAATATAAAAAATAAAATAAAATTGTGCACATACCAGTGATACAATATGAACACACGGACACGAAAACATGTACAAACACAGACACAGAGACTTAGGAAGCAGTATTGCGTACAGCAGCCAAGCTTCATTACCAGTCTGTTGTTCGTATTACCTAGCATTTTAATTTTCTATTTGTGTGTGAATTTAAGTTGGTCATTTGTTTATTTATGTGTTTTTATTTCATTCTACTTGTTTTTGATGTGTGTACCATGCGTTGTTACAATGTTGGGTTGACGTAAAGATGAAATGCCCCCCACAGTAACTCGCGGGTAGTTAATGCACAGATTTCGCCTCATTGGGAGACAGTTTCTATAACCACTTTGGTGCATTCATTTTTTGTACAATCGTTTCGGTGTATAAGTGCATTTGTAGCACTATCTTAAGTTAGGGAAGCGCTGTTTTTCTCGAAAACGCGTTGTCTTATGCAATGTGAGATGTAAGATAGTATCGCAACCGCGAGCTGTAGTGCTAGAGGCACGTATTTTCTGCGAACACATTCAACTTCCAACTTGTGTAATGAAATATTTTGAGCACTATGTAGGCAGATAAAGTTTTGAAAGAGGATACAGGAGCAAATAACGAACGTGGACACAAACTACTAAACACTAGCCAGTGGTCTCACGAACTACAAATATTCGAACGGTAAAAATAGTTACACAATGGCAGTGAGTTATTCAGGGACAGTGATTTATTCAGTGACATGTTGGTTATACACCTAGAGGCAAGTGAGAATAAGTTTTACACCACGAGCCTTCTACTTCGAAATAAATGAGACCTGGTGAATGGAGGAAGCCTGCCTGCTACGGCACGGGTGTTCGTGCCCCACGATAGCACGACAGTGCGCCGTTGGCCAGATAAACAATAACGTGCAGTGGACGTAGGAGGTGCCCTGTGGTCCCTTCTCACGGTCAAGGTCTACGACGAGTCGAAGCAGGTGCAACAGTTTCGTAAAGGCTGCGAACGCTGCAAAAAACACTTCATAAAGACGTATTGAGCGGCTCGCCTGGCATCGTGGGAGCACTCAGCACAGTGCAAAGAGATGTAGACACACGATTTCCTGACCCACTAAATAAAGTCTCGCCACTACAGCTCATGATTTACGTAGCACGTTACGAAATAAAAACGACACCCATGTTCATTGAACTTAAGGCAGATCAGCACCTACGTTTATGTATATTTAGTGTTAAGTCAGACTAAGTACTAATCTCTGTGAATTTTATTTGTTACATGTTTATCTTGCCCATGATGAGACAACTACGAAACCCACAAGGAGGTATACTGGGACGTTATCAAATAGATCCTGGTATAAAGAGGGAGCCAGTGGAAACCATAAGCAACTATAAGGAAGAATTTATCGCACTTACCACTCCAGATACCCTTCAGCCTGGATCGGACACCGAAATATACGACTTCTTGTGAAACTTTTTTATTTTCAGGAAAAATGTAATTGTAGAGTCTTTTGTTGTCACCGTGCTATTGAAAATGTTATTTGTTCACAGGAACAATGATGCTGCAAACCATCATAAAGAATTGAACTCTGCACTTGTATAAAGTGTAATGTAATATTTATGTATTTGATTGCAAAGGACGATGCAGTAATTTTTGTGCTTAGTATGTAAGTTAATGTATATTTTGTGTAGTCTAGTTTATATGTTTTGTTTTCATTGCTAAGTGCCAGGGCCGGCACCAGAATTATATAAGCAAAGTGGTGATGAGAAATCCCTAAAGAGACGAACAGTGCAATTCAAGTACGTGTGTCAAGTGGCTGGGCTCATTACCCGAAATTTGACATTTCTTCGGACAATTCGCCCAAGGTGGGGATATAAAGGAACTTAATAATTTTTTCTTATGTACTGATAAATGTATAGATAATTATTCGGCTCTCACACCAAAGATCCACTTGAAAAGTATTTAACACTGACTGATAAAAGAAGCTTTACGCTCTTCGTTTATTACTTTTAGTATTAGTGACCTTTCGTTCTTCTCATGTCCTGGTGATAAATTCAAATGGCTCTGAGCACTATGGGACTTAACATCTGAGGTCATCAGTCCTCCATAACTTAGAACTACTTAAACCTAACTAACCTAAGGACATCACACACATCCATTCCCGATTCAGGATTCGAATCTGCGTTCGTAGCGGTCGCGCGGTTCCAGACTGAAGCGCCTAGAACCACTCGGTCATACGGCCGGCCCTGGTGATAAGACGCGCTGTGTAGTTACTAGTGAAATTGTGCTAAATAATGAAAGCAAAATTCCGAAACAAAACGACTTCCTCAGCTCCTGTGACTCTGGAAGATTATTATTATTTTAATTTTGTATGGAGAATTTTGATGGAGGCGACGATCTTCACGACGGCGCTTCTCAACAATAGAGGTACGTGAACGTGTTCATCTCTTTCCAATCGTGGCCACCAATGTCAATTTCATTCAAAACCTGCACTCTTTTTTTTCATTTAATTACGAAGTCCGACTCTTTTCTTTTTCAGGTGAATAAATGCATTTTAACCACAATTCTTTTTACCCAGGCCACATGGAATGATAGTACTTAGAATGCACGTGCCTCTATCCCGGTCGTACATTTGCATACAAATGTGTGTTCCGACGTAACTATATACTTATGACCGTTTCCTTTACAGTATAAATTGACTCACTCACGAATGTACGAGGGGCGTTTGAAAAGTCCGTGTAAAGTCCGAGAGATGGCACCACCGGCGCATATCGAGGTCATGTTTAGTTAGGAGCATCTTTGGAAAGAGTGCACACCAAGCAGTGATCTCTTTAGTATAGAGATCACTGACACCAAGTTTCAGCCATATTGGTCTATTTCTTTGTTTGGCATTCGTGTGAATCAAGGAAGTCGAGTGATGGTCAAAAAATGGACGAAAAAGGATTTCGTGTGGTGATTAAACATTACTTTATGAAAGATAAAACGCCTCAGGAGACTAAAGAGAAGTTTGATAAATGTTACAGTGCCTCTGTACCTACGATTAGAATAGTTTATAAGTGGTTTCAAAATTTTCGGAGTGGCCATATGGGCAAAAGTGATGCTGAACGTTCTGGACGCCCTGTAGAGGTTACGACTCCAGAAATCAGTGATAAAATCCATGATATGGTGATGGATGACAGAAGAGCTAAGGTGGGTGAGATTGCTAGTGCTGTGGGCATCTCGAATGAATGGGTACATAATATTTTGCATAAACATTTGGACAATGAGAAAGCTATCTGCAAGATGGGTTCCGTGATTGCTCACGCTTGGCCAAAAACGGAATCGTGTGAAGTGTTGCAAGGATTGTTTGCAGCTGTTCAGGAAGAATCTGCAGGACTTTAAGCGTCGTTTTATCACCGTGGATGAGACACGGATACATTACTATACTCCTGAGACCAAACAACAATGTAAACAATGGGTTACCAAGAGAGAATCTGCACCAAAAAAGGCGAAGACCATTCCTTCGCCCGAAAAGGTTATGGCGACTGTCTTTTGGGATCCGCAAGGGATAATCCTCATCGACTATCTGAAAAAAGATAAAAATATTACAGGTGCAAATTATTCATCGTTATTGGACCGTTTGAAAACCGAGCTGCAAGAAAAACGCCGGACCGCAAAAAAGTCCTTTTCCATCAAGACAATGCACCAGCACACACCTCAGCAGTTGTGATTGCAAAAATAATGGAAATACGATTTCAACTCGTTTCACATCCCCCTATTCTCCAGACTTTGCTCCCTCAGACTACTATTTGTTCCCCAATTTCAAGAAATGGCTGGTGGGACAAAGATTTTATTCAAATGAGGAGGTGATTGCAGCAACTAATAGCTATTTTGCAGACTTGGACAATTCCTATTATTTGGAAGGGATCAACAAATGTGGATAGCGTTGGACGAAGTGTATAAGTCTAAATGGAGACTATGTTGAAAAATTAAAAGTTTTTACCCCAAACACGTAAGTAGTTCTTATTTTTGCACGAACTTTTCAAACTCCCCTCGTACGTGACCTCTTATTTTGTGTATCAGGCGGGTGTATTCCTTGACAACATTACTTTTAGTATTCAGTGGCTTAGTTTCCACAATTGACCTCTGCCTGTGTCTCAACGGCCCTTCATGCAAAATATTTATTACGTGACGTTCATACTAACTCTCATTTCAAACTTACGACACTGGTTGAGTAACTTTCTAACAATTTTAACAGGGCAGTTACAGGTCCCCTGGGGCACACCCTTAGTTACTTCTACATCTAACGATGGCTCCACATTCAAAGTAACATTCTGCATCCTCCCTACCAAAAAGTCCTTTATCCTGTCACAAATTTCACTTGATACCTCATATGATCATGCTTTTGACAATAAGTGTAGCTGTTGTGCTGAGTCAAATGCTTTTCAGAAATCAAGAAATAATGCATCTAGCTGACTGACTTGATCCAAAGCTTTCAGTAAGTCATGTGAGAAAAGTCCAAGTTGGGTTTCACATGCTGGTTTGCATGGAGGAGGTCATTTTGTTTGAAATACCTCATGTTTGAGCTCAGAGTATGTTCTAAGATTCTACAACAAATTAGTATCAAGGATGTTTCCAGAATGAGATTTTCACTCTGCAGTGGAGTGTGCGCTGATATGAAACTTCCTGGCAGATTAAAACTGTGTGCCGGACCGAGACTCGAACTTGGGACCTTTGCCTTTTGCGGGCAAGTGCTCTACCAACTGAGCTACCCAAGCACGACTCACGCCCCGTCCTCACAGCTTTACTTCTGCCAGCACCTTGTCTCCTACCTTCCAAACTTAACAGAAGCTCTCCTGCAAACCATGCAGAACTAGCACTCCAGAAAGAAATGATATTGCGGAGACATGGCTTAGCCAGAGCCTGGGGGATGTTTCCAGAATGAAATTTTCAGTCTGCACTCTGCTGCAGGTGCTGGATATGGCTTTCTCCAACTTCTGCTCAGTTCCGACTTAAATTGGAACGATCACATGCTGTAGAAATGGGGGCAGTTGCAGGATGCACAGGGACTGACTAAAACCACCTTGGAAATTTACTGCAGCAGATAGATTCAAGAATGGTGACTCGTTTTGAGATATGAGAGTGCTAGAAATATGATTCACTTGTGACTGTGATCCAACACAGGTATGTGGTTGAATGGAAGGACTTGATTCCAAATCACAGTGTATAGTGTAACACTAGAGATCTGAAAAGCTAGTGTACATTTCTTATTACCTCAATTAGCACATCATCTACTGCTACTGTTTGTGATCCTTCTCAATCAGTCATCGGCTATAACTCAGTGGATATATTGCAGAACCTCTGACATGGTATCGAGGCAGAATAAGTTGCAAGTACTATAGAAATATCTAGCTAGGGCAGTGTGAGGGAGTTGCAAATACCGCTTACATACCACGTTCCTTAGTCAAATCACCCTCAAAATTCCGCGATTTTACAAGGAGGTTGTATCATGGGCTATGCATAACTGAAGTGCTGGTCTGATAATACACATTCCTATGATAGGGTGTCCATTTCACTTTAATTGAAGAAGGGGACATTTGAAATAAAGTAGAGAAAAACCTGGGACAATGAAGAAAAACAAACGGGACATAAATATTGTATTGACTAAATTTAATAAACATCAAGTTTACCTTTACAACATGCACTCAGATGATCCCAAATCACTTTTTACAATTATTCTTCCACACTATCACCGTACTTTTCATTTTTATGTACTTTATCAAGAAGTCCATTTTCGTTTGAAATTGTATCAGAACAGTCAGTACACGATACACCATTAAAGTGCGTTTTGACAATGAGCAAGGCCCTCACTGTTTCAACTTTCATTCTGTTTTTTTCATCTGACCACAAAGAGATCGCTAACGAAAACACACGTTCCACAGTAGCATTTGACCCAGGAATTGCTAAACAAAACTCCTCCAAATGAATCATGTTTTTCATGTTAAATGTTTTTACTTTTGAAATAAGCAAATATTTTACACCACGTGGCACTAACACTTTCTTTGTCTCCTCCTTCACTTTTTATGAAGTTCTGTGCGCATGAAAATTCATTTGTCTTCATCAACAGGAAAATTTGGTACAATACTTTTAACAAAAACACAACAGTCCTGAATATCCTTCTACTGTAGCTGCTCCTTTTCAGTATTAACCCAGCCAAATGCTTTAAACGGTGTGAGAAATGGTAAACACCATTCTTTAATATACCCAATGCAAGAGTCATAGAAGATGTCAACATAAATATGAAATTGTTCTACAGTAATTTCACCCTCTTCTTCCGGCTTCCATAGAGTCACATGTAAAAAGGATGTGAGAAATCTTTCAGATTTTCTACATTGTAATTTGCCCAATAATTTGTTTATTTCTTGATAAACTTCCACTATTGTGATCTCTTGTTTCTCAATACATTTAATTGTTGTGGAGAATCATTTTAGCTGGCTAACAAAAAAAATTTAGAAGAACAATAGACACAGGGTTATCAAAGAATTGGTTAAGGATAACAGGACACTTATCAAGGGAAATGAAATATGATTTCTAAGCAGGAAACATCTCTAGAATTCTTTCCAATGCTGGTAGCAGAGAGAGCCACCTTGTCTTGCTGTGCCCAAGTACAGTTTTGTCAGTAAACTTACAGAATGACTTCAGAGATTAAACTCTTACTGTATATACGTGGAAATGCTGGTAGATTTTGTTTACTATTAATTGGCAGTCGATGGGTAGGCAATCTAAGCCAGCTTGTAAGGAATTGAGCACCATATTTGCTGGACAGCCAACACCTACTATATTATTCACTGTGTTCTGTTGCAGTTTATAGATCAAATTGTTTTTTTTTTTCCTTTCCTCTGCTTACCACCAAAATTGCTGTTAGTGTTGTCTGCAGAAACTGCAATCACCTTTCCCTCAAGATCATATTTCTTTAAAATCTCCAGCACATAATTCTGAATTAAATCTGAAGTTTCTTCAGCTAAATTAACCAATTCGAGCACTTTCACTGTGATGTCATTTTTAGGGTGAAAATACCTGATAAGGAGAGGAACCAACTTCAAATCCAGATGATTCGATGTATCAATCATTACAGAAATGAATCGAGCACTTTTCAGTTCATTTAAAACCTGCTGAGCTGCATACGGTGCAATAACATTTGTAATGACTGCATTACATCTTGTGTGTCCACATGTGAATTTAGGATTGAAAAGTTGTTTTTAACAACTGCTGTAGCACAGTTCATTGACTTAAAGCTATGGTTATGCATTGCACTGTGGTATGCAAACGTAGTTTCTTGTGCTACCAACTGCCTATCCATTTCTGTTACTGATTTTAAGTTTACATAGTAGTCACTCACGCATTTGTTTGCTCTTTTCGTTTGATCACTCATGCGATGTTTCTTCATCTTAATGTGGTTCACAATGTCAGACCTTCCACCATGACCAATAGCTTATTTTGATCTGCACAACGTACACTCTACAGGTTCTCCACTACCAGTGATAAAAGGAAACTCGCTGTTAATATTGCTGTTAAATTTACACTTTCGTTTTGGCATAATGAAACAGTGATTGCACAGTGCAAAACATTAACAGTGTGGAGACGAAAGCCAGAGAGCAAGTATCAGTGGTGTAGAGTATCTGTGGACCGAAAGGACGGATTCAGTGGGTCGATTTAGAAGAGAAGAATGTTAGTTGTTATTCGTAAATTACTTGCGAATTTTGACGGTTCGGTACATGTTTGGGGTATGCTGAAAGTCATCACAAGCTTCCTAGCGTAAATAATTGCGCAGTTAATAGCAAGTCAAACAACCAGTAGCGTAAAATACTCTAGCCAAGCGGAATCATAAAAAAATGAGACATTTGAGCGTTCCCAAAAAAGCTTTCGGGACAGCGGGACATTTTGGTAAAAAATGGGACTGCCCGGGGAAAACGGGACGAATGGACACCCTATCCTATGATCACCGCCTCGGTATTTGTTCGGAAAAACCACCTCATTCAGAAGTAATGTCGTACCTCGATTTATAAAGCCAGTATAGCTTTTAACATGGATACTTCTGTGCACCTGTAGAACCAAGAGTGCTTGTGCCAGTAATATACAGTAGTTGTAGCGATCGGGTTTTTTTAACATCTGGCCGATTACGTCTCTCTTTCTAAGACACAGTCGAGCACTCGCAAGAAAAACATAAGAGACATGCCCACCAATGGTTGATTTTCTCTCAGTATTATTTCGTATCGCCAGCGATCAGTTATTGACGAAGTACTACACTTAGTAGTAGTAGGGGATGCATGATAGGTTCACCTTGAGCATCAGGCTTATAAAGTATGTGTTTGTATTCCGACATGTGCAAAGGAGATGACTGTGGAATACTGTGATAGCATGGGAAGAGTATGTCTAGTCATAAGAATAGGTACCAGTATTTCTATTTCGAGAGCCACAGCCGTCAGCAGGGTGTATTTCTGATACTTCGCTCATTGATGAATGTCGTTCAACTAAGACAGCAATGGTAACATTTATTGTAAGTACAGAGATAAAACATCTATATCTGAACGAATTCGTGGGATCGTTCTGCATGGGCGTGCTTGGCCTGCAGCAGTGTGCGATTTGCAGTGGGGGAATTTCCCCCCCCCCCCCCCCCTCTGCATCAGACCTTCCCCCCCTCTGGTTTTATTTTATGCATCTCAACCTGGGATGTTTATTTCCCACACACTGGAGTAAAACTTTACATACAATTTAAATTTGTGGAGCCGAACACTGAAAGTTTTTAATAAGTCTTAGTATTAATACTTAATATGTTTCAGTTTTCTATCATCAGAATAAGTACAACTTTTCACAAATGGGCCTCTACTTTTTGAATTCCCGTCGTATATCTGTACCTGTATGTACATGATTTTGTAAATAAGCTTTAGCTATAATGTACTTGTAAAGATATAACAAGGGATGGCTTTTCTGATAGTGCATACGCGTCAATAGTGAGTTTCAGGATTAACATCTATTTATAAATAGCTGTTTAACCATGCGTAACGCCACGGTCCAAGCTAGTAACACATATAATTCCACTAACCCCCTAAGACATCCCCCCCACTGGTAAAAGCACAGACTGCAGCGCCAGTGACCTGTGCGGGAATTATTCACGTTCCCCGTTAATGACAGCAGCTGTCCGGATGCAGAGGCCTGCCTGTTGGAATGCAGGAATGTATCTGAGTTAACTTTGCCGTCCTCTACAGGGCAGAATAGTGAACTAATACTTAGTATGTGTTGGGCAGCTTTCGTCTCCCCGTGAAAATTTGAGAAGATTGAATATGGAGGAGTGTTTGGCTCTGAGCACTATGCGACTTAACTTCTGCGGTCATCAGTCGCCTAGAAATTAGAACTAATTAAACCTAACTAACCTAAGGACACCACGCACATCCATGCCCGAGGCAGGATTCGAACCTGCGACCGTAGCGGTCGCTCGGCTCCAGACTGTAGTGCCTAGAACCGCACGGCCACTCCAGCCGGCAGAGGAGTGTTTGCGCTGGACCGTTATTCCCTTCCATGTAAACTGTTCAGTTGACTGCTTCTGCACATTTCGCGCCTTTATTTAGTTGAGGGAACATCGATAGTGGTGTGTTCATCTAGCAGGTGAAACGGATGTTTGCTTGTTCTCTAAACATGACTTTTTAAATTATAGATATGGTTTGGAATCTGTTACATCACTGACATCGGTATTCGCGAGTGGAAATATCATTTTCCTCTATTTGTTTCGAGTTCTCACCTAAAGGTCGGCGCGGACGGGATAAGTGCTAAAGTTTCGGCTGTGTAGAGAAATAATTGCCAGTCTATATCTTGAGCGATCGGTAGGCTACTGCTGTCTGCTTGATATCAAGAAGTACCGCGAAAATGGTATAATATTTTGGCAAACCACACAAAAATACTTGTGTTCTTGTAATCCCAGAGTCTGGAGATGGCTGTAGAAAAGCAAGCAAGCATCAGGTCCGGACCAGAAACAGTAACACGTTTTTGCTGAGGGGAAGCGAGCCCGAATTTGTAGAACAGCTCTGAGAGTGACTTCGGTCCACTGAGGGCGCTGTGGCCACCCGTTGGGCGTGGATGCCCCAGTGCCAAAAGTATACTCGCAGTATATGTACAAATGATGTACAAGGGCGATTTTTTATGTTTACTACATCGCCACAGTATGCGGTAATATATTGCTGAGTTGGAGTTCGTTTTGACGCTCTAATATTCGAGCTCCTGACCTCAGTGGGAGAGCAGTGTAATTGAGTAGGAGTCTTTCCGTATTTGACGATATGTAGGGGCACTTTACACGGTTTAATTGTCGGTGCAACATGCCTATCTGTGTGTGTTTTTTCCCACTGAAAGTCTCGTCTGCAGAAAGAAAGAAAAGGCGGACGGTGCTTCCACACGAGTCGCATCAGTAATTCGGAGGGTAAATTCGATAAGAGCCAATCGTAATGCCACATTCATTCACAAGACATCCATTGTGCTAGGTTAGAGGAATCACTACACAGCGGAGGGTATGTTTGTGTATGTTGAAGCAGGAAGGGTAACACGCGATGGACGAGGTATCACGTTAGGACCGCTAGGAAGACTGCATCCGATGTTATTCTGCGCTATTTTCGTAAACAGGTTCTGTTAGGGCAAGAATTTCCGTGCATACAAGCTGACACATCAAGAAACCGAGCGTTAACTATTTCTGGGACACTATACAATTTCCGAGAGGTCGACTGGGTTCTGATTTTGCATAGCCATGTGACATCAGCACAAGATTGAGAACCTCGTTAGATGTACTTGCAACGGTTTGTAGCTATGCGCACGCACTTCTTGGCATTGCGTCAGTCACGCTGGGCAGCTAAAAGCACAGTTAGACGCAGCTCGCATGTCCAGCTAGGAACAATGCTCACTGTGCTACTCTGACGGTAAACAGGTGTCTCGCATATGGGAGTGGCGTGAGCGCGCCTTAGAGATCTGTAACGTCAGTATAATGCTGACTGTATACTCGAAAATAGAAGCAACTTTCACCTACAGCAGTGTGAGAGCAATGGGTCACACTGGCTCGCAAGCTGCGGTAGCTCACGGCTGCGTCGGTGCGTGCAGCCCTGGAGTGCCTACGTTCCCGTCCGGTCACATCAGCAACAGTGCCTGGGTGAACACGTATGTTGAATGGAATTTCTCAGGTAGCAACTATCAAAGAGATGTCGCCACCTCATGCTCGAGGGCACCTGTGCGTGGTTCGACAGCCGACGGCCGCGTCACTTCGCAGGACTGCAGGTAGCGTCCTGTGCGGACTGCTGGACAGGAGGTGGCCGACAATGCTTGCGAGCATTGATTGCGTTTCTGTTGTTTTATTTTGCGAGCAGGTCTGTAGGCTGTGCTACGCGTTATTTGGACAGTTTATGAGTACTGAGTGTGTCTACACATCACTGTGCTGCATTATTTAGGAGCAGTTTGCAGGACTGTACTGAAATTATTTCAGTAAGTTACGAGCTATTTGCGTGTCTGCAGAGCGTTATTTAGTAGTTTACAGGTCTGTGGGCTGTGTGGCGTGACCCCAAGCATGTGTTTTGTATCAGTGTAATAAATATACTCCATCTCTAAATAAATTGTTCCAAGAAAGTAAAGTACACTCCTTCCTTACTCTCTCTAGCATCCCACCATAGGCTGACTCATTTTCGTGCCATTTCGCCCCCTCCAGACAACCATCTTGGATTACATCGCAGGAGGGATGACAGCACCCTCTGGTGGCAGTATTGTGTACTGGGTCAGATGGAGTCTAGATCTTGTGGTGGAGACACTGCCTGCAAAATAAAAACTTATATCCAGCACAGGCAGAGTCGTTTTCCCAACATTTTCCCCCACCCCGAGCCACCATCTTAGTTTGCGTCAAGGAATCGATGAGAGCACCCTCTGGTGGCAGTACTGTGTACTAGGTTAGTTGGACTCTGGACCCCATAGCAACCACACTGTTTCCCATCATTTGCCCCCACCATCTTGGATTATGTCACGGACGACAGCAACCTCTGGTTGTGGCACTGTGTACTAGGTCACTTGGGCTCTGGACCTCATGGCGAACACACTGGATGGCGGTGATGGCTCAAATTGTTAAATTTCGACAGTTGATGATTAGTAGGCACGTTTGCAGAGTCTTTTAGTGGTCTGCATGTCTGTAGGCTGTGTGGCGTGACCCCAAGCATGTCAGAGCATGTGATTTGTATCAGTGTCATAGACATACTCTGTTCCAAAGTAAATTGTTCCAAAATAAATAAAGTACACTCCTTCCTCTCTCCAGCAGGCCAGCACAGGCTGAGTCCATTCCCAGGCAATTCCTAGAAAGAGGTGGCAGTCGAATGAATTAGGTTAGTGGAGGTAGCCCAAGTGACCTATTTCCCCACGATTTTCTTGTGTTACTAGAGATAACCATGGTGTGATGCATTATCCTTTTGGAATTTGAACTTCCCGCCATTTTTCTGGGGGGAGGGGAGGAGAGGGGGGGTTAGGTTAGTGGAGGTAGCCCAATTGTCCTATCTTCCTAAAAAACCGCCATCTTGGATGAAGTCACGGCTGCCATTTTGGATACGTCATGGCTGCCTTCTTGGATGATGTCATCTTCGCCATCTTGGTACTTTGGTCCAGAACATAGGTTGCCCCAATACTAACATGGGGAACAGACCCAACCACAAAGCCGCCCATAATGGGTTCAGAAGCATCTGTGTTTGCTACCATTAGCTTTTATATTAACACTTTCGCTGCGGCATCGGTGCAGGCGTGCAACTCTCCAGTGCGACCCGGCAACGTGCGAGTGCGGGCCGGTAACACTCCGAAACGGCAAGTACCGCTCGTAACCGACGCTCCTAAGCACACCTGAGCTACAAGCTGACGTCAAGACCTTGTAAGATCTGTAGGATCATGTTCTATACCGGCTCAATGATGACACCTTAGATGCATTACTTCAAATAAGCTTCGACTGTATTACGGTCATGTTTTAAAGTCTGTTTGCTGTCTGACACCTATAGGGGTCTCACAGGCGTCATTCAAATGTTCATTAGCCTCCATTGCAAACAATATACGTTCGATAACTGACCACACAAAATAAAAGTTTACACGCTGTGATGCTAGCTTAGACACTGCAACTAGAGTGAGTAATCCGACAGTGAGCGCGGACGCTTATAAGCGTCAGCCGCACTGGCTCATGGCTTGTTGTGACGCTTATAAGCGTCAGCCGCAGCGAAAGTGTTAACTGTATATATATATATATAATGTGTGTGTGTGTGTGTGTGTGTGTGTGTATGTGTGTGAGAGAGAGAGAGAGAGAGAGAGAGAGAGAGAGAGAGAGAGAGAGAGAGAGAGAGAGTGTTTGATTTCGAAAAAACATGACTCTTTTCCTTCATGTTACATATGAAAAGCATATTTCAGTTTAAAACAAACAAACTGACCATAAATTATGCAGGTATGAGCTATCACATATGTGGAAAACGGAAGAAGGCCTAACTTTTAGCAATCTTTTTTTTCTGAGATTCGCCACTGTAAAAAGAAAAAAGCAATTTTTTGAGCTAGAAGGTTCTTGCCTTTATGTGTACAAATACCCAAAAATAACTGCTGTAGATGACCAGAGACTTTGCGTAACAGTCCTGCACATAATAACAGATTTGAAACATTTGTTCCGGCGACCAAGGATTGTAGGCATAAAGTAGAAATGTCACTGGAGTGAGAATTGCACTACCTTTAAATTTTACATTCACATGATACCCTTATCCCTGGAAGTCTACATCCACTAGTATCTTCACCGAACAATGTATCTATTTTAATACGTGTCTATTTTAATACGTCAACACATCGGCCTTCCCATTTTTTCTTGTGCAACTGTCTATCTGTTTTTGTATATTATAGAGGGAAACATTCCACGTGGGAAAAATATATCTAAAAACAAAGATGATGTAACTTACCAAACGAAAGCGCTGGCATGTTGATAGACACACAAACATACACACAAAATTCAAGCTTTCGCAACCAACAGTTGCTTCATCAGGAAAGAGGGAAGGAGAGGGAAAGACGAAAGGATGTGCATTTTAAGGGAGAGGGTAAGGAGTCATTCCAATCCCGGGAGCGGAAAGACTTACCTTAGGGGAAAAATGACAGGTATATACTCGCACACACACACACACACACGCACACACACACACACACACACACACACACACACAAGCTGACATTTGTAAAGGCAAAGAGTTTGGGCAGAGATGTCAGTCGAGGCGGAAGTACAGAGGCAAAGATGTTGTTGAATGACAGGTGCGGTATGAGCGGCGGCAACTTGAAATTAGCAGAGGTTGAGGCCTGGTGGGTAATGGGAAGAGAGGATATACTGAAGGGCAAGTTCCCATCTCCGGAGTTCTGACAGGTTGGTGTTAGTGGGAAGTATCCAGATAACCCGGACAGTGTAACACTGTGCCAAGATGTGCCGGCCGTGCAGCAAGGCATGTTTAGCCACAGGGTGATCCTCATTACCAACAAACACTGTCTGCCTGTGTCCATTCATGCAAATGGACAGTTTGTTGCTGGTCATTCGCATGAATGCACACAGGCAGACAGTGTTTGTTGGTAATGAGGATCACCCTGTGGCTAAACATGCCTTGGTGCACGGCCAGCACATCTTGGCACAGTGTTACACCGTCCGGGTTATCTGGATACTTCCCACTAACACCAACCTGTCAGAACTCCGGAGATGGGAACTTGCCCTTCAGTATATCCTCTCTTCCCGTTATCCACCAGGCCTCAACCTCTGCTAATTTCAAGTTGCCGCCGCTCATACCGCACCTGTCATTCAACATCTTTGCCTCTGTACTTCTGCCTCGACTGACATCTCTTCCCAAACTCTTTGCCTTTACAAATGTCAGCTTGTGTCTGTGTCTGTGCGGATGTATGTATGTGTGTGTGTGTGTGTGTGTGTGTGTGTGTGTGTGTGTGTGTGTGTGTGTGTGTGTGTGTGTGTGAGAGAGAGAGAGAGAGAGAGAGAGAGAGAGAGAGAGAGAGAGAGATTGGAATGACTCCTTACCCTCTCCCTTAAAACCCACATCCTTTCGTCTTTCTCTCTTCTTCCTTCTTCCCTGATGAAGCAACTGTTGGTTGCGAAAGCTTGAATTTTGTGTGTATGTTTGTGTGTCTATCAACATGCCAGCGCTTTCGTTTGGTAAGTTACATCATCTTTGTTTTAAGATATGTTTTTGTATATTTATGTATGCCATGCATGTTCCATTCTTCTGGGTCTAATTTTAATTAATCAATAAATCAACCTTTTATATTTTAACTTATGTAACTGACAATCTGTCTTTTTACTGTTCAAAAATTTTTTTTTTTTTTTTTTTTTTTTTGTCATCTGCCATGCACGGCTTTTATATCATGTTTTTAAAATTTTTACTCTCATGTGGCTGAAGAACAGCAAATTTTATCCACTGGCAGCCCAACCCTCTGCTCATATGCGTTAACACCGAGGACTGTAGAAAAATAGCTAACATGACCGAATACAATGTGGTCGAGAATTTGATGACATAGCTCCAGGAAAAGTTTAAAAAAAGAAAAGTTTGTCGACTATCTATTTCAGTTTTATATCTGATACTATAGGAAATAAAACAAAAATAAATGAAAAGTAAGCAACTGAAAATCTCTTGTTCATAACATATATGTGCATCATTGTGGGAAGTATTACAGAAATCCAGCTGATGCCCCCGCATTCTGCTATCAAGAATATTTTTCCAATTATAACAGTTGCTAAATCTTTCATTTCTTACTTGTTAGTTTCTATATTTATTACGTGATGTGCACCATAATCATTTGTAGTCTTTTTAATTCTGATCTAAAATATGTTTACATTTCTTAAAGTTACAAGCGATATCTTTTATGCTACATAGTCATACTGTAATCGTTGGTGGAGGCTGTAATCATTCAATGATTAATTCAGAAAATTACATTACATAAATTATGTAGCTTTTTAACGTCACAGGAAAGAACTCACATAGTCGTCTTGGGACTACACTGAAAGCGAGCGACAATTTTTGTCATTTTTCAAACTGCATTTCCCGATGTTAAAGGGTGGCAGGTATGTAGTACCACAAGGGTCATGTCATTATATATTTGGACATTTGATTGTTATCAAGGTGCCGGTACATCCGTATCACACTCCCTGTCGTCTGGCGAGATAACTGGGCATAATAAAAACGCTCGCTTGAGGCTCGATAAGATCACACTGACTGGTGAAGCTTGCAGATGACATTGATTTGTTGACCTCCCAGCGCCACCTCCACCACTGCCACTAATGCTGCATTGTCTAACAGTCATATTTCAAAGTACCTGACTCAGGATGGTGGTACAACATTGGAAATATTATGGACTTGCAAGTTGTTGAAAATCACATGTCAGACCGCTTTGTTTGCGCCTCCGGTCATGTTCTCTAACGATAATGTAGCTAGTAACATACAGTTTGGGTGGACCAAAACATCGTACAGTATTGTTCACAGGTAAGCTTCGCACTTTAGCAAAACTGTTCTCAAGGATCTTGAAGGGAACGTTCCTTTTGTAATCGTATATGACGAGAGCCAAATAACGCAGCTGAGTTGCAACAAATGGATATTGCTCTCAGATATTGGCAAAAAATTAACAAACAAGTTGAAACGCACCATTTTTCATCTGTGTTTTTAGGCCATGCCACTGCTGCCGATATGTTGGGTGATTTTAAGATAGAAACATGTGATCTGAATATTACCAACATGCTTCAGGTACCAGTGGATGTCAATTGGGCATTGTTGAAGGGCTTGCATCTTGATCTGAGAGTATTCATGGGGACGGTGCGTCAGCTTCTGTTCATATGGTATCTTGTGGTCTTCATACAATTCATCAGAGTTTCAAGAATGCAGTTTAAAGACTAACTGGGGCATTGTACCTATTCTGAGATTGATTTATACTGTGTTGGAGAATGAAAGTGTAAGAACAGCTGATTATAAATGATTTAGTAAACCCGAAAACCCACCATCCCCAAAAAAAAAAAAAAAAATTGCTCTGTGCGTTGGCTGGAAAACGAGGATGCAGCTGACTGAGGTGTAAGAAATCATCTCCTTTCTAAAGACTTAATGCGAACAAAGTAAAGGAGCACAAGATTAAAATCGATACTTAGAGCTGGTGAACGATGTTGAAGTAGCTCAAAGATCCTCTGCTGACGGCTTATTTTACCTTCGTTTCAGGGCAGGTCATCATGCCCTTGCGGGCGTGACCTGCCCCGAAACAACGTGCCCCCATGGCACATTTCCTTTACAGTATTTTGTCATCTCTACTTGCTGTCCTTGGTTGTTAAGGTTGAAGCATTCACTGCCATGAAATCAGTGTGTGATATAAAACTTGATAATAAAGCCTAGTCTTATTCCTGACATAAACTTAGGTCACGCCGTACAGTCTGAGCTCTGAAAAATAAAAGTGCCTGCCATAGATATTTTACCTTTCGGGTCTGAGTGCAGGTTAATTCAGTTGTGATAAATAGCAGGCCAACAACTAGCAAGGCTAGAATCTTGAATCCCTAGCAGAATTTCTCTTCACAGATTTGGATAAGTGTTAAGGACCATGATAACATTGAGAAAGAATTCTTGCAACTTCTTGGTGAGGAGGTATTTTTGGATATCTGTGCAAAGTACAGGACTGAGACGAGAATTGATCACTTCTGGAGAAACTTATTGGATGGTGATACCACCTGTCAGTATTCATATAGATTTCCTCAAAGGGTTCTCATTCTGAGCCATGGTCAAGCCTTTGTAGAGCAGGGTTTTTCCATCAGTAAAGAGTGTATGATAGCCAAGAAGCCAAGGCATTGGTAGGTATGTGTCAAGTATATGATGGCCTGAAATCAGCTGGCGGTGTATTCCAGACCGACGTTAAGAAGAGAACAGTTCTGGAACATCGCAATGCTCGAGATCGGTATGGTGAGGCTTGAAAGCAGAAGCAACGTGAAGAAGATGGAAGAGATCCATCGTACAGCAAGTTAAAGAACTGCAGGCCAAAAAGTCATGGATACTGGCTAAAAGGGCCACTGTAGTGAGTGGAATTGATGAAGAGATCACTTCTCTCACAAAGGAGTTTGACTGGTCTTGATTGATTGATTTCAACTGTTTGTTTGGCAAAATACAGAGAAAAGTCACTAAATGTACCCCAGTGCTGTGCTCATTTTTTAATCTTTAATGTTATATTATACAACATATTTCTTTTATGTCTGTCTAGTCTGGTGCATTAACTTGGCTGGAAAGTTCATAAATCCTATATGGTAGGATGGTGTTACCAAAGTATGAAACCCCATGAAAATTGTGACTGAAAAGACATTTTGATGTTCAATTTGCCAGGCTAATTGGGATATGAATATATGTTTTATACATTCTAATTTGTGTCCATTTTTTTTCAAACACCCTTGTAACATATAGTTCCAGAATCTTGACCGTAGCAAACATCGCATAACAATTTAGGGAAATGATGCCCAGGTGGCTTATGTGCCACATGTAGACTGCACACAAAGAAAAGAAAATTCATAAAGAAATTAATTACAAATGTATGACACAAACAGATGCCAAAAAGAATTTCAAGCCATGTCTCTTAAAACAATTGTTAACCATTTCCATCAGTTGTGAAGGAGCCTCAAAGCCATTTTATGGATGAACCTCTTACTTCACAGCCTTCTCAGGCAAGCGTCGTTACCCACATCACTGCTTCAGTCTGTCAATACCTACACTATGTGATCAAAAGTACCTGGACTCCCCCAAAAACATACTTTTTCATATTAGGTGCATTGTGTTGTCACTTACTGCCAGGTACTCCGTATCAGCGACCTCAGTCGTCATTAGACATTGTGAGAGAGCAAAACTTGCAGACTCCAAATGTGGTCAGATGATTGGGTGTCACTTGGGTCATACGTATGTATGTGAGATTTCCACACTCCTAAACTTCCCCAGGTCCTCTGTTTCCGATGTGATAGTGAAGTGGAACCGTGGAGGGACACGTACAGCACAAAAGTGTACAGGCCGACCTGGTCCGCTGACTGACAGGGACCGTCAACAGTTGAAGAGGGTCGTAATGTGTAATAGGAAGACATCTATCCAGACCATCACACAGGAATTCCAAACTGCATCAGGATCCACTGCAAGTACTACGACAGTTAGGCAGGAGGTGAGAAAACTTGGGTTTCATGGTCGAGCGGCTGTTCATAAGCCACACATCACACAGGTAAATGCCAAACACCCCTATTTCGTGGAAGGACAACTGAACAGTGAAAAAACGTGTGGAGTGGCGAGTCACGGTACACAATGTGGCAATCCAATGGCAGGGTGTGGGTACGGGGAAAGCCCAGTCAACATCATCTGCCAGCGTGTGTAGTGCCAGCAGCAAAATTCAGAGGTGGTGGTGTTAGGATGTGGTCGTGTTTTAATGGAGGGGGCTTGCACCCCTTTATCACAGCACAGGCCTACATTAATGTTTTAAGCACCTTCTTGCTTCCCACTGTTGAAGAGCAATTCAGAGATGGCTATCGCATGTGTCAACACGATCGAGCACCTGTGACGGAGTGGTTGCACAACAACAACATCCCTGTAATGTACTGGACTGCACAGAGTCCTGACCTGAATCCTAAAGAACACCTTTGGGATGTTTTGGAACGCTGACTTCGTGCCAGGACTCACTGACCAACATCAATACCTCTCCTTAGTGCGGCATTGCATGAAGAATGGGTTGCCATTCCCCAAGAAACTTTCCAGCAGCTGATTGGATGTATGCCTGCTAGAGTGGAAGCTGTCATCAAGGCTAATGGTTGGCCAATACCATATTGAATCCCAGTATTACTGATGGAGGGTGCCACGAACTTTTAAGTCATTTTCAGCCAGGTGTCCGGATACTTTTGATCACATAGGGTATCTCAACTTTCCAAATTCAATTTGAGTTCTATGAAAGAGTGTAGGTTTGTGTCCTAACACAGCAGACACTTCTAATCTGTCAGGAGGGTGTGTGACAACTGATAATCCTCTGTGGAAAGAAAAATGTATCCTGAAGAATAGGTTTTGATGTCATCTCTGTTGCAATAACTGTCCCCAGCCCATCATTTGAGAAATGGCTTGTATGATTTGAGACTAAACTTAAAAACGAGATGGTAGTAAATCAGTATTATTAGTGCACATGTGAATTGCCATTTCCAGCAGTGTGTTACAAGGATGTGTACTATATGTTATGATTTGAACTGTTGTTAAAAATTCTTACTTTCTTAACAATTTTTCAGATACATTGTGTGTGATGTTGGGCAGGTAAACATTCAGTATTTGCTGAAAGTTAACTTTAGTTAGAAATTTTAAATACAGTATGCCTGCACCCAATAAAATATATGATAACCCTTGTATACAAAGGATGAAGAAGTGTAGTGCTATGATTTTTATATGCATGTCTCATTATATTACTTTAACACTTGTATATAGTTGTTCCATTTGCTTAGTCCTCCAGTCCCAAATGGTTATTATTGGAACTGCTGGTCCTTGTTGTGACTGAAGCTATGTAAAAATACACATTCAAGCCTAAATATAATGCCTGAATCCTTTGAATGCTCATTTTATAAATGCAGTGTGTTTTCTCACAGCTTAAAATTCATTTGAATTTCACATGAAAGGACTGAAAACTATTGAATTTTCACAAACTGTAACAGCCTATGAAAATGTGAAACTTCTGTTTGGTTGTCATTTAATCATAAGATTGTTGGGACTTTAGAGATAAAAGCAGTTTTGGCAAACTTCAAAACCATTATTGATTTTAACCTAATGAACAGTTCTACATCTACATCTACATCTACATTGATACTCCGCAAGCCACCCAACGGTGTGTGGCGGAGGGCACTTTACGTGCCACTGTCATTACCTCCCTTTCCTGTTCCAGTCGCGTATGGTTCGCGGGAAAAACGACTGTCTGAAAGCCTCCGTGCGTGCTCTAATCTCTCTAATTTTACATTCGTGATCTCCTCGGGAGGTATAAGTAGGGGGAAGCAATATATTCGATACCTCATCCAGAAACGCACCCTTTCGAAACCTGGCGAGCAAGCTACACCGCGATGCAGAGCGCCTCTCTTGCAGAGTCTGCCACTTGAGTTTATTAAACATCTCCGTAACGCTATCACGGTTACCAAATAACCCTGTGACGAAACGCGCCGCTCTTCTTTGGATCTTCTCTATCTCCTCCGTCAGACCGATCTGGTACGGATCCCACACTGATGAGCAATACTCAAGTATAGGTCGAACTAGTGTTTTGTAAGCCACCTCCTTTGTTGATGGACTACATTTTCTAAGCACTCTCCCAATGAATCTCAACCTGGTACCCGCCTTACCAACAATTAATTTTATATGATCATTCCACTTCAAATCGTTCCGCACGCATACTCCCAGATATTTTACAGAAGTAACTGCTACCAGTGTTTGTTCCGCTATCATATAATCATACAATAAAGGAGCCTTCTTTCTATGTATTCGCAATACATTACATTTGTCTATGTTAAGGGTCAGTTGCCACTCCCTGCACCAAGTGCCTATCCGCTGCAGATCTTCCTGCATTTCGCTACAATTTTCTAATGCTGCAACTTCTCTGTATACTACAGCATCATCCGCGAAAAGCCGCATGGAACTTCCGACACTATCTACTAAGTCATTTACATATATTGTGAAAAGCAATGGTCCCATAACACTCCCCTGTGGCACGCCAGAGGTTACTTTAACGTCTGTAGACGTCTCTCCATTGATAACAACATGCTGTGTTCTGTTTGCTAAAAACTCTTCAATCCAGCCACACAGCTGGTCTGATATTCCATAGGCTCTTACTTTGTTTATCAGGCGACAGTGCGGAACTGTATCGAACGCCTTCCGGAAGTCAAGAAAAATAGCATCTACCTGGGAGCCTGTATTTAATATTTTCTGGGTCTCATGAACAAATAAGGCGAGTTGGGTCTCACACGATCGCTGTTTCCGGAATCCATGTTGATTCCTACATAGTAGATTCTGGGTTTCCAGAAATGACATGATACGCGAGCAAAAAACATGTTCTAAAATTCTACAAGAGATCGATGTAAGAGATATAAGTCTATAGTTTTGCGCATTCATATTAAATTCTTGCACTGCAATTCAAACGATTTGTATAATGATATGATATGCCATTACGTATGTTCAAAATGTTTGATTCCATAGAAAATATGTTTTATCTTTAATAGCATTGATGGAAACTAACACATGGTCTTAATATAAAAACCTTAAGATCATCATATTCAGTATTATGTATGAGATTTTGGGATGATAAACGGTAATTAAATAGTGGGTTCTTGCCATAAAAAATTCTTGTAAATTATTATTTCATAATATATCACCGTCACAGTTATTAGATGAAAAACAATTTAAGTTAAGTAAAATTTTCAGCACATACTTCAAATCTTTGCCCTGATAAACCTGTGCTTTTAAGGCTACATCATAGACATACAGATGTGTGTCAGTACTTGTTCTGAATTTGAAGAGGACTGATATTTTTCCAGCTTTTTTACCTGAGTGTTTCACGATGTAATCTCCTAAGCACCAAAGGAAACTAAATATGTGTGCACAAGCTTGGGGCAGGTGGGGGGGGGGGGGGGGGGGGGGGTACAAATGTTCCAAATTGGTAAAATTTTCACAGTCCAGTGGGTATTATGAATTAAAAGAACTCTACAAGCTGTACGGGAAACCTTGGAGTTTATATTTCCATTCTGAAATAGCTGAGAATGATATTACAAGAGACCAGAAAAAATAGCCAAATATTCTGGTTTACGGAAAAATTTAGAAAGTACTGAGTTGTAGAAAATTTAGTAATAATGTTGGCTGCATTGATAGAATTAGATCTTTCATGGGATTTTCAAAAGAGGGAAGTGACACTGCCATCAGCAGATAAACTGTAAAAAAGAACTATTAGGCTATTTCAGTCACTGCAGCAAAATCCTGGTCATTATGTGAAAGTAGCTAAAACGATGACTAAATTAAGTAAATTCAAATCTGTGCCTGTCTCAAGAGCCACTCAATATAAATCATTCATGCATGACAGTTTTACAATAGTTTTCCTGGCAATTTAGAATTAAGATAGTTAATTACTCAGTCTTCTTAATGTGGAATGGCACACAATTTGCAAAATAGTAGTAGCTATAATGATATCCTCTGTAATCTAGCAGTGTTAAGTCCTTCTGAATGGGCCAAGAAGACATATATAATTATGTGGATGAAAGTGTAGTTCATCTCTGCAAATAATTTAGAATCTCAGATAACAGGAAAATTGCAAGAGCTTTCAGGGAGTGCAAGGAACACAGAACTACGAAAAGAAAGCCTCATGATCTACAGCCACTGCTTTATGCTTCAGACACTAGTGCTTGTATCAACAGCTGAGTGTGAATGCTCAATTATGTCTGTGAATCATTGTAATCCCTTTTAGAAATGCCCTTTTTTTAACACATCCTTGGCAACTGTGGAGTGGTGGAGCATGACAAGTTAACTTACCCACAGCGGCTAAAGGGTTAAGAGCTATGAGGATTTTTAAATAGAAGAGATGTGTTTCACATTAGCAAAGATGAACAAATGCTCATCCCTCTTAAGATAAGCATTTTAGAGCTCATATTTCTTCTTTGCTTCGAGTGATCATTCCTGTCATGTCCCTGAGTACTGACTGTGCCTCCTGGGGCAGCCTGTATAAAATCATTTATACCACAAATTATGAGACTTTCTTCTTTATTAACATTTAGTGATGACATCTGCATGCAGTTTGGAAGTGGAATATGAAAATCTAGGTATGCTTAGAGGAAAACTTGTGGAAACAGAGGACATTCACTCAGACAAAAACACAGTGGAATCTCGTCTATCTGGCCCTCATTACAGTATATGGTAATCTGTATGTAATAGCAGCAACAATTTACGAGAATCATTAAATCTGAATTTGGCCAACCCCCATATGTAGATCCTGGCAAGTTATTGGTTAACATGTTACCATTGAACTGTACAATATTTTACTGTCCCCTTTTGGTTCGACTGTAAAATGTAATCAAAGAAAAAGGTGATACTGGGCCCACAGACAAAAATTTATATGCATTGGATATGATGGATAAAGAATTATCAAAAATGTTGCTGCTCAAATTGGTACTGAAGCCTTCACAACGATTCCAGGATGCTAAGACATAGGTGTTAGACATATAAATGACGGGCTGTGAAATTACAACGATGCGATTTCTGATGATAAAATTATCAGTTCGTTTGTCTGCACATGATGACAACAGTGTCGATGGATTAGCTGGCAAAACTGGCACAAAATCTGAAGACATTATGGTACGTACAGAGGTAACAACACAATTGGACTAAGTAATGGTTTATTTGGAACGCCAGGGGATACAACACTGGCTGAACTATTGTTGGTGAAATGCTTACTGATCATGTTGCAAATAAATGACATAAGAATCTGGCTCAGAAGAAACTTCAGTGTACGAAACAGTTTTTTTTCTTTTTTTCCACATATCATCAACATTTACATGTAAATGATGTATAACTAGTATCTTTCCCTGCAAATAAACATGCGTGTGTTTCAACATTTAATCGATGTTATTCCATTTTTTTTCTTTCTGGATTATCTGGATAAATGTGTTTCCACAGCACCAATATTAGAAATTTAGAATCTGGGGAGACCCCCAAGTACTGCAGTATAGAGCAAAATAATGAAACAGCTAAAAAAACACAGGGGAAGAAAAATTGTTTCAAGAATACTACAAGAGGGTAAAATTCATATTGAGAACTGAACTCTGCTCCAAGAACAAAATTAAGACAACTGGATTACTGTTAGTTCCTGTGGTTTAACACAAGACATTTTCTATCACCAATGCCTTTTACAGAAAAGTGTGCACAATGAATGGAATAACACACAGGTCATCCCAATCTACAAGAGGGGTAGAAGAAATGTTCCACAAAAGTGTCATCCAATCACCTGCTGTACAAATTTAGAACAATTACTGAGATTAAACATCATGAGCTGTGTCTAATAGAATGGCCTCCTTCATGCCAACCAGTGCATGTGACAAGAGTGTGTTGGTATCTTTGCTGCTCATGTTGTACGTTGATGGTCTCGCAGGCTATATTAAGAGTAACCTTAGACCTATTTGCAGGTGCTGCAGTTACTTATATTGAAATATAAATTCTACTTGAAAAATTACACACAAATATCCAGTCAATGCTATGACAACATCAGTGACTCACAACTGGAATCAGCTGACTCATACAAATGCCTGGATGTAACAATTTGTAGAGATACGAAATGGAAAGATCAAGTAGGTTTAGACATAGTTAAAGCAGGTGGCAGACTACAGTTCACTGATGGAATACTGAAGAACAGCGATAGTCTACACAGGGAATTTCTTGTTAAACACTCGGTGAACCATCCTAGAATACTGCTTCAGTGTATGCGACCCACACTAAATAGGCCTAACAGGAAACACTGAATGTGTACAAAGAAGGACAGGACAAATGGTCACAATTTTTTTGTATCACATGAGGAACAGGAAAATGTTAAAATAACTGAACTGGCAGACTCCTGAAGGTAGGTGCCTGAGGCAGCTGGAAGTAATCTGGAACGCACTAGACTGCTTGCAACAATGCAATAATATGAAAAATAAAGATAACAGTGACATTCAATGTATTTACTTAGTTCACTTTAGTGACTAATTGCATAATGATGATTCTTTGTTACAGTGACACTACAGAATAAAACAATAAACTGTAAACAGTACAGATAAGCCAGTAGTGTAAAAAATAAATGTGGAGTGTAATATGAGTAACAGCACATAACCAGTTGGTGGATTGCAGGTGCAGTTCACACTGTGGTGATAGAATATGCAATACGATGCAGAAGCAATCCTCTTTGACGGAGCACACAGAAACATAACAGAAGTAATTTAACTGGTTCACAGTGGATGACAGCATACATACCTCTAATGTATTGCTCGGTGCAACATGGAGTACTAGTCGCTCCACACAACCTGTGTCATACAGAACACTGGAAGTGAAATTTCATGTTACCCGGTCTGCCTAAAAAATATTTTACGTAGATGAAGCAAAGCTACATCCACCTCTGTAGTTTGTTTATTAGTAATGCTTTTACTATTCACATAAAAAATAAAAACTGCTGTTATTGGGATCTGCGCATGTTCTCCACTATGCAGTCTTTCTCATTTGATTTCAAGGAAACATTTTGATAAAACAATATTTTTTCATGTGTTGACAATGGGCTGGTTTTCTTTTCATTATTTTCCATTGTTATTGTGATACCCCAAAGTAAAATACAGTATGTGGATATTTTGAAACGTTTGCAGTGAAAAATGTGGTCGCTGGCCAGTTTACAGCATTTATTGCTGTGTAAGAAATGCACCTAATGTATCTAAATTGTTTTTAAAATTGAAAGAAAAGCTGTATCTCCTTCCATTCACAAGTAAAAATGTGATGCATTTTTGACATTTGGCTGTGACTAGCTACAACACACCACACTCAATGAAATGACCGCACGTCAAATTATGCAGAGCTGTCTCATGTTGCTGCATGTACAAGCCAAAGCAATCACCCACACATGAGCCCAAAAACGTGTCTTGACCTGTGCATTTCTTTTTGTGCTACATATAGTCAACAAGTCGTTCATACAAGAGGACTATCTTTCATTCAGCTTGTTGAGAAAGGCCCTTGTCTGCGGGATTATACCATGACATGATATTCGAGGGAAGATGTCACCAGCTCGACACGCAGGAAGACAGCAATGGAAATGAAAGAAAAAGGTAACAATTGTGGAAACCGTACCATTGTTTTCTACTCATTACCTTCAAGCTTACAAACTGCACCTTTGGTCGATGGTTGTAAAATGTGTCATATTCTAAAAATTACTTCATACCAAACTGAAAATGGAGCCCCTGTTTAAGGTGCTGGAAATATCAACTGCAGGTATACAAATTGAGCAAGCCCCTGTTCCAGAACATCTCAACATACAGCTTTGAATGAAAATTTTCTACAGTTACTTCGATGAACAGATGGGGCTACAGTTCTAGTTTAATCATTGGATGCTATGACAGAGTAAGAATAAAGTATCACATTACGTGGTCTTTTCATTGTGGCCATTCGTTATGTAATTGACACACTTTCACCAACTGATCTTATTATAATGGGTAGCTTCTCATCACAAGAAATAACAAATCGAAAATGCACCACAAAGTGAAAAGCATCTGGACTCAATCTGTAGAATTTGTGATTGTGCTGAGAGCGCTCAGGAGAAACTACAGCTTAACTGTATTTGATCTCAATAGCACTGCACAAGTGCATCCAGCGCTTCCTCTTGTTTTTCAGTTGCTTGAGCTTCAAAATATTTATTAGCCACAATAATGTCCTCTTCAGAAGAGAACACAATTGCAGCTAAGCCAGAAATGTGATTTGTGCTGTCTTGTCATTTGTCACAAATCAGGCTGCATCGTGTATCACATCAGATACCTTATCACCTCAGTGTGAACTGCACCTTAGGAAGCAGCACGTTTTGGTATCTCGTTTGCCAAGAATCATCTTGGTAGAGGGCTATGGACTATTTTTCTTATATATTTACAATTAAAGATGAGATGAATACCTCAAAAATTAAGTTGTAAGAAAAGTAATTTGTCAGTAATAGTATTTGTCATTAATAAACTAAATACTGGAGAGGATTACGGGTATCGATACAAATTTTTTAAGACACAAGTTGTGACAACTCTCATGGAAACATTCATTTATATTCTGCAATCAGCATTTGATTAAATCCAACACTTCATGTATCCATTTTGTTCTACTGTGCAGTTTTCACTTCATTCCACATAGGCTTACAGGCCTGAGTTACACCAACTTCACAGATCATTGTGAGGTGAGGAATAACTTTTGCTTCCACAAATTCCTTTGTCCCTGTATTCCAATAATGTATTGCCTCAACAGATATACATACTAAAAGAAACAAAATACTTTTTTAAAACATAGTGGATTCACTAGCACTGAATGAGAATGCCAGCATGAATCAACCTCATTGAGGAGAAAGTCACCGAAACAAAGTACGATACTATCTGTTTCAGATGAATATAAAGAGCTTTGAAGTTATGCTGTATTACTACAATCCAGTTCATTGGTACAATGAAACAGTTGTCCAAGTTATCATCAAATATTTAAACCAGAAGTGGAAATGAATCATCAGATTGTTAACTCTGTTAACTTTTGAATTTGTAATGAATGATGGTATATATGGGAATGATACTTTAAAAGCAAATGTTCATTTAAGTTATTCATAATTACTCTGTCTGGTAGTTTAATTGAATATATGTACAAGGGAGAAAGAAAATAATTCTCAGATTTTACCCAAATTTCCCGGTTAAAAATATACTTTTTCCCTGGTGAAAATACACGTTTCCCATGTTAAGTGACAGTATATTCTCCCTTGGAACAGTAAAAGTTATCAATCCTTTCCACGGTAAAGGTTTTATACACCAGAGTAGAACTTCCTGACACTTTAGGAAGCAAAACCCGTCAATGAAACAATGCGCTTTGAAAACATCTTTGGTGCTCAGCAACATGTACATTGCATATTTTCGTATTACAAAAGTATAAATACAAATTACACCAAACACACTTCAGCTTCCAAAGCATTTAAATGGAGATTATGATTTATATTTGTCAGCCAATCACGGCTCGTGTACATGATCTCACCAGCCAAAGACAGCAGATATTCAGAGCATAAGACATGTGATGTGGTCAGCCAATAGCAACATCACTGTCAAGGAGTGCAATCACACAAGTAGGAAACTTTAATGGTTTACATTAATATACATTGACTATAGCTACAACAGAAGATAAGCTTTCATATACAATATCAGTCTTTTTTGCTTATGTTGCCCTTTAAGATATATCAAACACAAATACGCCAGTAAAATTTTAAATAATGACATAAATGTCTAGTCTTTTTGGCCCAAAATTTTTTGAAGTGGCTCATCCTCAAAGTGTTAAGTCTTAAGTGAGAATCAAATGCTCTGCGATTTAAAAAATTCATCGCACATTCTCACCTGTAACATAATTAATCTTGTGTGAAAGGAAATTTACTTTGAAAGTAAAGCTTCTCACACCACCATTCACAGTATTTTCTCATGAACTGTTAGGTTCACTTGAGCATTTGCCAGAGAGCACAAGGAAACAAGCGTTACTGCGCATGTGCAGCTATGACGAAGTGGGAGGTCCATGCTTTGTGTTTGCTCTGCTCATGCGCCTTTCGTCACATTTCTGTTTGGACCGTGTGTTGTTCTGAGAGGACATGTGGAATTATTGTTCTTAGGGCAATTGTTTTACCATATCCTATACAGATAAGAAATGCAAAATAAGAAAGCAGTCCTTGCCACAACATTTACTTCAAAACTAGACTCTACAGATCAAAGCACCCTAATCTTTTGCTATGTGGTGATTTTAACAAAACATTTTTTTTTATTATTTGTACTCAGCAATACTTTTTAGCAGCCTTTCCAGTCACATTTACATCCACAGAGCACTGCACAAAGCTTGTAAGAAGGAAAACAAATATCTTGCAAAAATAAAATAAAAACTTTTTTTTTTAGATACACAAGAACTCAAAACAACCCGTCAGTCATTACTTTTTCACACTGTATGAGAAATTAACAAGGTTATTTGTGAAGCCAAGAACTGTATAACTGGCAATTTATGTTCTACTTCAAAGTAAATATAAAGCCATATGAGGAGTAACAATGATAAAAACACAGCATGCTGCCAGTCGACAATATGCCAGATAATGGCGTTCCGTAAATGTAAGACATAAAAACACAAATTAAAAAATAATGTCATGCCGAGAGGAGGTATCAGACAAATCTTGAAACATGTCTTGTTATCAAACAAATATTGTGTTTCACAAAAGGCAGATATGTAAAATTCTGCTAGAACTGTCAATATATTTGAAACAAAACACTATATTCAATACTACTAACCAAATTTGCCTGCTTATTCATCTTCAGGTGAAGGTTTACATATGTTTGTATATATATAGCATTAAGAGATTGTACATTACGTCATAAAATAAGTAGGACATCACAGAGTACTTCAAGAGCATCAGAATTCTGTAAGCCATACCAAAATACATAATTCTCCTTAAAGTGCACTTTCATATGTCCAGATTCACACTGAAGACAGGCTCTACCTGGTATTAAAGCATTACAATGTGGTTTTCACAATGCCAATTTTCTTGGAGTACCAGTATTGTATTATCTCAGGCTTGGTTCTTTATTACAGCATAATGCTACATGTGCCAGAAGGTGAAAATGTGCAATTAAAATTCAGTAAACAGTTGAAACTAGTCAACATGTGGAATGAAACACTTCATTTCACTTAAATTAAATGTCTCTGTGGAAAAGATTAATAAAGCCAAATTTCTTTAGCAGGCCGACAAACATAACTCCATTGTTCTGCAATGCTCAATCGCCAATAACGTGGAGGAAAAATCAGAAAACTGATACTAACAACATATTTTAGTCTTCAGTCCTTATGTGAATTCACTCGATAGCTCCCAGCCACATAAATCCACTTCATTTTCAATTGACATGAGAGCTGTAAACAAAAATAGCAGAATCATGAAATGTAATAATGGTTCACAGGGAGACTACCAACACCCATTACAACTCAGATTGTTCTGTGCATGCACAAACCTGGCAGCTTAGGTGTGCCAGAAAAATTTTTCTGAGTAGCATCCAGTTGCTTGCTGCTGCTGCTTATATGACTAACAGCAACGCTTCAACTGGCCAGTAGTGGGAGAAGGCACTGCTCAAACACGACTTCATCTCTGCGCTTGTGCACGAGCCTCCTGGCAACTGCTCAAACAAACCTGCGACACACTTTACTGTCTGCAGATGCTTGCATGCGCACTGTGTTTTGTTGTTGTAAATGTCTCATTTATGTTTTATTGCTGCAGTATTATTCTGCAGTAGCAGGCTAAAGTAAAATTCTTAGTAAGAGTATCAGATCTTACCAGTCAAAAATTACAAAAATTTAACTAAAAAAATTCCTGAATTCTAAAAAAGTCCTCAATCTTTCCCATTTGTCTCCCGGATGAAAAAATTCTCAGGTTTTTCCCCAGATTTCTGAGTTGTCCCAGGGTGTAATAGACTGAATATTTACATAAGTAGAAAAGTTTAACAAATTGAGACCCAGTGAAAAAATCTATTTTGTTCCTAATGCCTGTGAACGATAAAAGCATGGAGGAAATGAACAAAAATTAACTGACAGTCTATAACGGAACTTTAAACTGGAATTTTCACTCTAGACGAACTGGATGTCTGCATTCAGTTTCAAGTAAACGCGCCATGTTCCACACTGAGTCTAATCAGATGCAGGAGATTTAATAATGATCAGAAAAACAAATGTATACACAAAGACAAAAGTGTTTATTTTCTTTTTATATTTTCTCCCTACTTGGCAGTAAACACTGAAATTTTCTTGTGCTTTTTCTGAAAGATTACACAGAATTAATGAGGTATAACAAAGACACCAGTCTTTTAATCTACTAAGTCTTATTTAAATATTTAAGCCCACACACGTCACAACTCATTATGAAACACAGACTACATGTGTCAGCACAACGCAATCAGAGCTTCTGGTGTTTTATTATTGGTTTATATTTTACACAGTCAGATCCTTATGGAGGGTAAAACATATCAGTTGGTCAGTTGATAAATCAGACAGAGACATATGAACAGCACGACAGCATTCATAAAACACTTCTGGATTTGACAATAATGTTGGACGGTATTTCTTTTTAATTAGTATAACTAGCAGCAGAAAAAACAGCTCTTTTATGACTACCAATCAAGCAGCCATTTCAAACTGATCAGCATCTAAAAACCAGCCACAGAGAACAAGCACATCACATCTTTACAAAAAATACCTTTAAAAAATATGACATTAAATTTTTTTTTACCAAATCTTGAAGAAGAACATGGCAAATTACTTGCTCTTTGTGATGATTATTTTCAAATTTTTACTTTCAAGGCACGTGCAATATTCATTTAGCTACAAGACAAACGAAAAAGTGATGACCAGCATCTAGTACCATGTACAAATGACAAATTTAATTAAAATGGTGGAATTACACTATGTAAAACAGCTAAACAAACAATGATCACAGCTAAAACTGAACAACGAAACTGAAATTACATTGGTGAGAACATCAGCTTGCAGTACATTTTTGATTTGCCAGGCAGTACACAGTTACCATGTGTTCTGGTTTGTTTTGTGAAAACTACACACACACACAATCCTTACTAAAATAATGTACCTTATCCCTCCAGACCAGTGGCCAGCTGTACAGCAATATCCACTACTGTTTCTCCTACTTAACATGTAACTGGTTTACTGCTTTGTGTGTGTGTGTGTGTGTGTGTGTGTGTGTCAGAGAGAGAGAGAGAGAGAGCCTGTGCGTGTGTGCGGATGAGCATGTAGTTTAAAATTAATTCTGGAATAACAAAGTTAATGACTGTCAGTGTCTCTGCCGATTTACACCATGAGTGCAAAAACAAACAATTCGTACAACTACAATTGTACATGCTGCAGCTTGAAATGCATACAGAGTGCAAGTAAACCTGCATATATGATTTTCTTTAATTTTACACAAATATTGTCAGCAAAACAGTTAATACTAGCCATTATAGAAAACTATGTTGCTCTTCAGTCAAACTAGTGTCTCAAAATTGTGTTCCCTCCTTACAAGTGATGAACTGGGAGCTTTGATACAATACTACATTCACTTTACTGCACCTCTCGAACAAAGAATACTCTATTTATCTTAGTTCTAACATTGTAAATAAACAGGAATGACTGAAGATGGTGTCTTTATTTATGTATGTGTCAGTAAGTCTAATATGCTGAATCACTTCTCCTGTTTTTGTTCACTGTGAACCATAACTATTCACATTAAGACTATATCTACTTTAAAGAATCTAAATCCCTTACAGTATAATACAGGGAAATTATGAAAATATTGCGCAAATTTTTCTTAAATAAATTTTTAACGTAATTCCTAGTCAAATCTCCTTTCAATAATAAGTAAATACAGGTTACTGTAAACTGCATTCCACACACTAAGTACGTGTCAAAGTATCATCTTTATCCCTTTTCTAAGTTATTTATATCGTTTCAGAAGAATTTCTTGAACTCCTGAAAACAACAATTATTTTATTTTCAGTTTACATAAATATGTCTTCAGTTTCCACAATATTTCCCATTCACACAGCATATATTTTATTACATGCCCACAGACCCCCAATGCCTACAGTGAGGACACATTATCCTACGAGGACAGTTATTTGACAGATATTCACAATTACCTTTCAAGTTTACTTTCAAACCTTCTGTCTACTAAACTCTTGAGCATAATTGAGAACTCTCACTGTAGATAATGGCATGATAACCCACATAATCTACTTCCTATCACTTTGTAGTCCTCACAAAATATACTTGATGCAGCACAAATCTAACACATCTTATTTTAACAGACTATGATTACAGGTTCATATGGTAGGAGAAGGTTCCAAA
This sequence comes from Schistocerca piceifrons, assembly GCF_021461385.2. NCBI lineage: Eukaryota > Metazoa > Arthropoda > Insecta > Orthoptera > Acrididae > Schistocerca > Schistocerca piceifrons. Next base: position 17,151,927 of record NC_060138.1, read on the forward strand.
AGATATTCAAGTTCCATCCCGTAAATAATGCTTAAGGTATTACACATCTAGTCATTCTCTGTCATAATTAAATTAGTGACCAATAAATGTTTCTCCAATGAATATCACAACACTGTAAATAGGTTTATCAAATATGTATTTCCATTAAACGGAATTTTCATGTTACAAAAATTTTCCATATGTGCATCCTGGCACAGGTTTGTTAATTGTAAACATACAGATATTTTTACAGGATTCAGCAAAGCTTCCAGATTGTCACTTGTTGCATACGACTGGAGGGCTGTGTTCTCCTAGTACTTTGTCAGCTGTCAATAAATTACATTTATCAGTTTGCAGGCAAAGCTAATGAAATAACTGGCCTTTCAAATTCAAGTCACTACCAAAACTCAGCAACTTCTTTTACTACAGCAATGGTAGCCATATATTAGAGTCAATCTAAAGTATTAAAAAAATATGTCTGTAAGAACCATCCCATGAACACAGAATAAATAGAGTACAACATTACTTAAGTGAGATGATTCTTATAGAGCAAAGTTGCAAAAACCTTCACCCTACACACATAACATATAATGACAATGTATTTTACAATATTTACATTAAGGAAGAGACTGGTGCTGTCCACTACATAACCACTCCTGATATACAATTGGTGAAATGTGACAATTACAGAGATGAGCAAAAGTATTACACCACAAAAACTACAATCGTCAACATTTCAGTAATGACATGAGCAACTTCCCTGACATAACTGTCTTATAATATGGCTACTTAAACACTGAGAATTGTTAGTTAAAATAAACTCATCTACCTTACTTATTCTTTCCTGATTTTCATCCCTACTATAATGATTTAAAATTTTTATTTTTTTTAAATCTATAGTATTATGTACATTTTATTTCACGATATTTGTCACTATGTCAAACCGACACATACTGATGTAAAAATGGACATACAGGAAAGCAAGTGTTTTATATAAGGCTCCTTTTTTAAACTTTTCGGGGTGTTATTTCAAGCTACAATTATGGAACAGTGAATCTACATTCTTTTGCAGTTTATCTACTCAACTTTACTTATAAAATTCTCCTCATTAATGAAATAGTGCACCGTACAATAATTGTCATTAACACTGCACTCATAATAAGTAAAACTTCTCCAGTGTACTTTAACTGTAATGATATAATGCAATGTGCATATGATGCACAGTTGTTAAATGAGAAGCAGAGAAATGCTGTGAGCTATTAAAGATTGATCCCAAGCCACACAGCAACAGAAATTGCTGGAAAACCTCCATTAAAGTTTCGCTTATATGCTAATTATATTGTATATAAGGAATGATTCATTCCCTCCATACAGGAACAACTCTGTTCCAGCAATTGGAAATATGACCCATAGACCAGATACAAATGGCAGTGACTGGTGGAAAATTAAAGTAAATACAACATTTGCACATACCTACATCCATGAAGGGGGGAAAAAAGGGCAAAGTTCCATACACCTTCTAAAATACATAAAGAAGATAAGCTGAATATTTTCTTACTCACACTTTGGCGATAATAATAAACACCCAGATGAAAAGTCTTTCTTCTTCACTCCAGACATTGAGTAATTGTGACATATACACACAGGAAAGCACACAAGTTCATTTGTTACCTACTGTATATACTATACTGACAGTATTTGGTAAGGCCTCAGTTTGTGGGATTAACATAAATCTCAACATTTGATGCACTGTAAGATTTTACTGAGAATATTAATATGAGCTCTAAAACAACTCAGAGCTACACACATACATTTTCTGTACCAATGTAGCAATAGTGAACATTTTTTAACCTAATGCAATTACAATGCCTTCACTGTAACATGTTTCCTAAAACTATATTTTTCTGCATGAGCAAAGAAAAGGAAATGACTCATTATGTAAGCAACTTTTTCTATACAAGCTAATTCAGTAATTTGTGGAAGACAGGATGTAAAATAATTAAAAAATGTTCACAAAGCTTTGTATCTTAATACAACACACAAATACATACATTTCCTATTTTTAAAATTCTTCTTTACCTTTTCAAATTACAATTTATGTGTGTATATAGTGATTTTCCTCATCAAAAGTCTGCTATTCTGAAGTAATCCTTATAGACATATTGTAATGCAGTACATCAGTTACAAATGTTATTTTTTTTTTTCAAATTTGGTGGTCAGCTGCTACCATAAAATGTAGGTAATACATTAAATGCACACAAGTCAGTTCACTAGGGAAACATTTTATCGCCTAGTTTAAGAAGTCATTTTCAATAAATCTGAAAGTAATACAAAGCTCTCACACTCAAGCCTCACAATGCTCACACTTTAAAATATTGACCAGAGGAACACAAAATCAATCCTCTCGTACCCTAATAACTAAAATAATAGGAAACATTCATTAAGAGAGTTCAAATACATCAACTAAGCAACAATGCTCTAAGAAATAAACTGATAAAAATCTGACTAATTGGTGTTATGAGATCGGTGGATACAATTGCAAACAAAATGTTCCGCAGTGTATTGCATTAAGAGCTTTAAAATAGGGCATAGCAGGATGTATTACAGCTAAACATTAATAATAACAAAACAAGTCAGTCACAATGACTGGCTCTCCTTATCTTATGTACAAGCAAGAACGCAAGAGTAATAATGACAACACACAACCTGAAGGCAAGCGGTGATCTACAGAGGCCTGCAAATTTTATACCGTTTGAGACACAAGTCTACAACAAAACACACACACACACACACACACACACACACACACACACACACAGAGAGAGAGAGAGAGAGAGAGAGAGAGAGAGAGAGAGAGAGAGAGAGAAATCTTACTACGTAACACATTATTTCTAATGCTGTTGAAAATATTAAATGCAAACATAAATGTAAGCCCAACACAAAACACAAGTTAACAGAGCCATGAGATTTTTTTATTCTGCTTCATAGCTAAAAATAATAATTAAAAACATAACATACTGTTAATAGCTACTATACATCTTCACATCGCAATGTCCTCACACAACAGATGAAACACACAAAAATTACAATTAGCAAACCTCTTTCCTATATTAAAAAATAATGATGTGTCACTACTTTATGAACATCAGTATCAGATATTTCCCCATCAGTTAACTTAGTCTCCTACACTAACAGTTACTATGCATCTTGCTATGCCCACAACTTAAGCAGCACTTAAATTTATGCTACAACTATAATGAAGGTGAAATAAGACAAGGAAACGTGTTAGCCAACTGGAACTACAGACATATCAAGAAAGTGTTTTATGAGTTAGGACACAGATAAGGAAGAAGCAATGCAGTAACTGAAAGAAACCAATTTCAGATCTCACTATTTAAACACCAGAAAATTTGAATGCACTGCAGTCTCAGATATATATGATAACTCACCACTAAATATTTTTACAATACATAAATAAAGATAGATGCCTTATTAAGTAGATAAATTAACAGTCAAATTTTGTATCAAATGCACTGATTTACCATGAAACTGCCTTCCAGATACTAGGCAGATACCATTATTTTGTGTACAAATCCACTGGCGCACATGTGCGCACGCACGCGCGCCCACACACACACACACACACACACACACACACACAGTTTGAATACAGTGTTCAATCAGTACTAATGAACACACACTTCTTTTGCCACTTGACACGGTTACTCTCTGAACAGGCCTGTCAGAGTTAATACCACATTTTCAAGCAAATCAAATATCAAATGACTGTCACACACATTTTCACTTGTTCATTAACACTGCACTGATTGCATGTAATGGCATCATTAATACAATCACATCTCGGTATATACAGAGGCACAGTTCACTATTTACACTTCCCAATTTGTTTATTAGTATTTACCAACAATACGAAATCTTTTATTTTTGACGGTTGCCATCATGACGTGTCCTTACTCTCCCGACAGCCACACTCCTACACACTTCACCACCACGTTTAGAAACGTTAGTTTGTGAAGATTAGTCTGGAATCAAAATTCAGGTATGTTAAGTTATTAATTTGCATTAGGTGCAAACCATACCCCACTCGGCTGCCACATGTGGAAGAGAAGCAACCCAACAACCGGGCGAGAACGAGAATATTCTAGACATTTTCACAATTGGATGCTAGGATGAGGATAGCGTCACTCCCATTGATGGGGCGAGGGAGGTAGTTCAGACGGGTGGGCAACTGTAGAGCTAAAAAAGAGAGAGAGAAACCAAAATGTTAAATTTTTACAACCACACACCATTTAGGTTAATGAACATTCCATTTCATGACTAAGCTCACAAAATGTTCTAGTCTTTCTAACATATTAATCTATAGTTCATTTTATAAGCACATGCTGCATTATCTGCAGTTTACAACATATCTCTTAACACAAACTTACAGCTCAGCCAACCCTCGATTCAACTTTCAGAAAGGAACACAGAATAAACTTTTTTCTCTTTGCCCTAGCAGTAAACTTTCAAACAAAGAAGAAGACAAGAAGGATTCTGCCAAACCGAGGACAAATACTCGTGAGCGAGTGTCATCGGGAGCTGATCGAGCATTGCCTGCACGTGAATAACGTATAGTAAGTACAGGAAGGTGTGGACTGTACCCTCTCAGCATGTCCGGAGTACGACATAGAGCTTTATCGATCATTATCGGGGAAGGGATGAAGTAGGAGAAGAGAAGGCCCTCCAGATGTTTGCCTCTTGTGGCTGTGGTTGCAGCCTTACCTGGCAAAACTCTTGAAAGCTGCAGATTGAGGATTAATGCACAACGGGACTCTACTGGTATTCAGTTGTTCTGCAATAAACTTGTGCATTTCCTCTGTAAATAAAAAAGGAAAAAAAGGTATTAATTGACAATAATTAAATATAACCTGAAAGACAAGTAAATCATATATATTTTCAACACTTAGCTACAGAAATAATGCATACACTAATACCACATAAAAGAAAAAGCTCACAGCAAGCCTACATTTCCTTCCGATAAACAGCATCTGTTACAGCAAGGTTACAGAACAATATAATACGACTATAAAAAAATAACGGAATAAGATGCTGAGAACTGGGTCGAGAGCTATATTAGGATGGAGCAATCTGAGGTGAACGAGGATGTGGGGACCAGAAGGGAGGGTGTTGCGAGGGCTCTAAGAGGGAGGGGGAGAGGAACACGGTGCCAAAGACAGATTGTCACGATGTAGGCAGCAGCAAATTGTGATACGGGGGAGGAAACATCACAGCGTGAAATACAAACAGAATGAAATTGTCATGACGAAGACGACGACAGAGGACTCGAAATGGGATGGAAGTAGGTGAGTGCAGATCTGGAAATACCTGCAGCCACAATTTTCACTAACCTCAGCCCTACACTCACTTCATTCCAGAGACCCGACCCACCACCCACCACCTACGAAACCCTCGTCTGCACTGGCCTCCTAACACCCACCGGTACAACAAAATGCAACCAGCTCCCCTAAAAGACTGAAAATTAATATCCGTCACCAACGATAAGGATGTGGTTCCACACCACAAAATTTCCCCATCACCTCCAGAAAATAGGAATTTTTGACTGCCCAACTTATTTTTCGTACAATCGTACCTCAAAAGTTATTTAAATAACGTGAAAGATATGGCTAACTGCAAATAAGTTTACACGAGAGTAAAGAAATACAATGTAAAAACTTTAGCTGTTAGGACACACTGTACGATTTTTTATGTTTAAAACTGACAATGGCCACGTGGCTCGAGAAATGTACACCCCTACTACAGCTTTATGACACATTTTTATACAATAATGTCAATGGTAAGTATCACGGGATTATTGTTTTTGCAGCCTTAGGAACTTTTGCAGCTTTAGGAACCTCAAGGCAAATTAGGTCCAAAAATTAAAGAAAAAAGGACTGTTTAGCTGTGAGAATCTTGCAACCACTATCAAAATCTGGAAAAATTGGAAAGAATGATTTCTAACATTATATTCAAAATGTCTTCCTACAAGTTGCAGAATATAATTCATTGCCTTTGGGGGATTCTCGGTCTGGACATGATGACACCTCGGTCTTTGAGGACGATGAAAACACTGTCGATATACTTCGGGTTTCACCTGGAACTACTAATGTGATTCAATCTCTTGATTTTTTTGTCAGTAGAAAGCATTTTTCAGAAAACTACCAGACAATATAATTTCCTATAAGCCTCTACCATTCCAGGTTTTATCAGTGGGATATTATCCTTAAACCTCAATCGTTTATGAATTATCAGTTGCATCACTACATTTCGCAAACTGTGTCGAGTATACCTCGTACACAGCACGACAGCTGGGACAGTTCCTTATTCCGTCCCAGTTCTGTCTAAATCAAACAAGTACTGTGAAGTGCTTGAAAGCACCAATTGTTGTTCTATCAGGTATGCCCGATGTAAAATGTTTGTTTCCATCCTTCAACAGACATTTGACATTTTTCGGATGACTACAGGGAACAAACAAGGAATTGTTACACACGTTACTGAAACATATTATTCGAAAATTATCATGAGGACTATGCTACAGCAATTCTTATAAAATTATCTACGTGCAAGAAATATTTCATTTCAACAAATTAAGGTACCAACCGACAGGTTTTATTTGTAATGTTAACATCAAATACCGTCTTCATTTTTTTCTCTCTGCTGGTCATCTTCGTAAGAATTACATCCGCAACAGTTTAGCTGTCGACATGAACAGCACGTTGTTCAAAAATTAATTAGACGTGATGTTTTTGCTATGATATAGCTATCAAAATTCACATATGTGTAACCTGGGATTTTTGTGGCATGCGGTGCTACACTCTCATGCCACAGATGCTGATATGCAGCTAGGCTGGAAAGGCTGTGAAAACTGCAGTTATAAGCAGCAAAAACAAGCAACGTCGACATTTTTCGACCATACATTTCTTTTGGTGTAATCTCCCAGGGTAATTTTCAACGTGTTGGATTCGACCACCCCTTGTGAGGTCCCTAACGGTGTCCTACAATTCAGCAGTGTCAGTGAAATACCCAATATGACATGCACACAGACCCTATCTTACTGTGAACTAATGAAGAAAAGAATCAAGGCTTTGTGGCATAGTGGTATGTTTGTAGGCCAAGGGAATCAACCCAGACAGAAAATACTCTGACGCATTAGCCTTACAAGAACAGCTAAAGAATAACTATTTGTATTGCTTTCAACCACAGAGTGAGCCTCAGATATAAAAAGAACCCAACTTCTTGTGCCGGGAAAGAATAATAAACCTCTCGAGTCTGATAGATATCCGGGAATTGCGAGAACTACAAGAAACACCACTCGGTATGAACATAAAAATAATGTGACAATCTTTGCAGATAGACAGAAGAGATTGGATTTGACAAGGAGGAGGAAGATTCGTACATTTAGGTCCACTGAAACAAAGTGAAAATATTCTAGTACAAATTTGTTGAGGGCTACTTTAAGTTCTACTAGTACGGCCAAAGAAAGGAGGCTCAAAATGGAGTAGGCGTGGTACTCCACACGAATATCGCTACTGTCACTGATGTTACTTCTATAAGTGCCAAAATAATCAAGTCTACAATAACAATTGGGAACACCAACTTCACAGTAATTCAAATATATGCATCTCAACAAGGCTGGAACGATGAGACAAAGCTACAACAGGAGGATGTCATGATGATGTACCAATTTGAATGCAGAAGATGGAACAAACAGGTCTGGTGGTGAGATAGTGATGGGGAGCCTATGGAACTAGGAATACTGAAGCAGCAAGTTTCCTACATTTTTGTGTCAGAAATATTTTTGTGATCCACTTGTAGCTCTCCTTGCAGTCCTGTCATTCTTTGTTTTCTCATAGTAGTTTCCTACTCTTATACTATTTACCATCTGGTATTTTCTGCGTCCTATTCTTTTTCTTCCACTCACAATTCTTTCTACAGCATCCATCGGTAAACAATCTCTTCTCATCCAATGTCCAAGCCAACTGCATTATCTTCTTCTGATTATCTTTAAAATTTCTCTCTCTTCTCCCTTTCTTCCCAATACCTCCTCATTTCTCCACTCATTTTATCCCTCCCATCCTCCTCCATATCCACATCTCAAACGTTTCTATTCTTCTTTCTTCTTCTTTTCTCAGTGTCCATGCCCCTGCACCATATAGTGACACGTTACATGAAGCACCTCTCATGTCTTGTTCTCATGTCCCTGTCTATGTACCCTCTCCCTAATAAATGCCTTCTTGGCAACTGCTATACGGGTTCCCACCTTATTACGTCTCGCGTCATCCCTAATAATGCTTACCAGACATTTGAAAGCACTAACTTGTTCTTTATCTTCCTGTCCCAACTTTATAGTTGTTCTTACTTTTCTTGCACTTATTGCAATACATTTTGTCCTTTTCTTATAAATTCTCATTCTGAATTCCTCAAAGGCCTTATTTAAATTTTTTAACATTCCAGTCACAGTTTTTTCGTTCTCTGCCAATACCACCACATCATCCACAAATCGAATACATTCTGTCCTCCTACCAACAGCCTACATTCCTCAAACATTTCTGAATGATATGCTCCAAATATATGTTTAACAGTACTGTAGAGAGGCAACAGCCTTGCCCGACTCCCCTTCCAACTGCGCTTTTTGCTGCCATCTCATTCCCAATTTGTACTCACAAGATCACTAGATGTAACTGTGATCCAAAACTTAAAACACTTTTTGACTATGAACTAAAAATGATGAAGAATGCCTAGGATAAAGAAAAAGAAGCTGAAAGAAGATGAGAATAAGGAGAGCCATTTAAAATTTGGTAAGACAAAATGTTCCAAGAATGGTCCTGGAAATGTTGAAGAATGGAATTTATTCAAAACATCGATAGTCAATTATGTCATCAAAGCATTTAGCCACACAGATATAAAGAAACAAAGAGATAAGAAATTCCAAGTAAAAGGAGTTGTGGGAGAAAAACAGAAAAGTTGTGGTACCATCAGCCAGGAATTTGAAATATGCACTAGAAGAAATCAGAAAATAGTTACAACACACTGAAAAGTATGAAATCAGAAAGTGAGGAGATAAAGGCAATCTAAACAGAGAAAGGAATCATTGTCATCACAGGCAAACGATGAGCATTCAAGTTACAACACCTCCAATTTTGTTTCTCAGAATGGTAAACAGACAGAAAAATGCAGTTTGTTTTAAAATACACTTGCATTCACTGCGAATGTGTGACAGAGACAGCTACACTGTAAGACACACAAAATTCTAGTGTCAGTGGCAAGAGGGAGGACTGGTTTTGATACTTAGAATGGCGACATTTTCATTGCGAGAACAGGATATATAAACATTTGTTTCTCAATTTGTGTGATACAACATAGACTTTCAGTTCTTTCCAATGATGAAGGACACTATGTGGTTGTTGCTTTGGCACTGTGAAAAATGTGTATACTGCAGGGAGATTACACTGGAAGTGACAAGTTCCACAGTTTATGTGTGTTTAGTTCATGGGGGGAGGGGGGGGGGGGGGGGTACTGCAGCTGTTATAACTTGAATGCACACCGTAGAAGGAATAACAGAAGAGAAGAAGATTTATTTGAAAAAGTTACTGAATGTGGAGAATGAGAAACGCCATGCAACAAGTGCTATCAATTACCTGGACAGAAGCAGAAAATGCCCTGAAATAAATGAAAGGAAGGAAGTCTCCTGGAGATGATCAGGTAACTGCAAAAGCAATAAAAGCAGCAGCAGGGACCTATGGAGCACACTAAATACAGCTTAGAATCCTAGGAGTGATGTGAAGAGAAAACTAGGAATGAGAATTAAATACTACTATTTAAAGAAGGAAATAGGTAAAAGGATCAAGTGTACCGATTATATGGGGGTTAACTTTATTACCACGATAATAAGCAGTTCACTTTATTACACTCTACCTAAATATCTTTGAAATATTTCTGGAAAAAGAGGTTTGGAGTTATTGCAGAATCACAGGAAAAAAAGAAAAACAAAAAGGAGAAACAACTGATCTTATTTTGCACTTGGGCAAATAATGTAAAAATATTGGAAGACTCAAGACTGGTGTTCCTATATTTGGAGAAGGCATAAGACAGCATGCTGCAGTATAAATTATGAGACTGCTTCGAGAAATGGGAAATCCCAAACCCTAAATACAAATATTCGGCATTCTCTGTTAGAGTCTGTTATATCAGTCGATTTCCCCATTTGCAGCCCAGGTATCATCACTTGGACTCTCTGTTTATGTACATTCCTTAGCACGCGACGTGGCTGCGACTCTACCGACCAGCATTCGATATCGCGGTGTGCAGTGATCATAATATTTCAGCTCGTCAGTATATTTTTGTTACGGTTATGTAACTGTTGAAGGTTGTTAACAACAAATGAAAGGCAAATTATTACTATTCACTGAAGGAATAAATTTGGGTTCTCTTAATAGTTTGATACTGATGCAATTAACAAATGAATGGAATAGCAGACAATATTGTTCTTGTAGGAGCAGTTTAGGCTTCACTGACTGTTATTACAAATGCAAATTAATTGAGAAATAGGAAATTCTGTTCATGTAAAGCAGATTCAAGACCCACCCATCCAGATTTTGGTTTTCACTAATCATTCCAAGTGAACACTGGAGTAGTTTCCATTAATAATTCACGGAGACACTTCTCTCTTTATTCGCATATAAACACTGTAGAGCTTTCTACATCGGTGTGACTACTAACCAGTTGTCCGACAGCACAAATGACCACTGCCAACTGTTGTCAAGAACAAAGTTGACCACCCAGAGGCACAACATGCAACTGAGCATAATGTGCTTTAATTTCAGTGGCTGCTTAACAACACAGGCCATTTGGATCCTTCCCTTCACCAGCAGCTTCTCTGGTAACCCAATGTTCCCACAACCTCGACCCAACAATTTCCCCTTCCTCCATCTCATCACTCCTACCTATTCACTTCCCCACATTAGCCCACAGTGTGCCCCCACTGCTTCGGTTCCAACACCAGTAAATCACTTACCATCCCTCCTTCCCACTTTCCTAGCTGGCAAACGAGCTGCCTCTCTCTGAGCTGCTAGCCACCCATCTCTACCCCTCTTTCTGCCTCCCAACTAGCTCTCGCTCTACCCCCACTAGACACAAACCCCACCCCAACCTTGTCCACATACCGAACTGGAGCACTGGCATTTTGAGTCCAGCGGGCACCATCTAAGGGCATAGGCACGTGTGTGTGTGTGTGTGTGTGTGTGTGTGTGTGTGTGTGTCAGTCCAAGTTTGTACTATGTCTTTAATGAGCTTTCCTTTCTATGAGGCACGAAACTGGCTATAAATATCGTGGTGGAACCATTTTGGCATTTGGATGCTTATCTAAGGAAACCTTAAGAAAAGTTAAATCTAGATGGCCGAACAGATTCAATACTCTTTATTAAGAGTATTTCTCTCTTAAATTAGTTGTATTGTACCACAATACAATGCCATTCATATCACACTGATAACCAGGTCTATGCAAGAATTGAATACATTCAGATTGTAGCAGTTGCAGAGCAAACCACCATTTGGTAAGTGGGCTAGTGCTAATGTCCTTAGTGAGAGCAGTGTATCTTACAGTCTACAGCAGAAAGTACACCACATAATGACAGTTTTCAAAAGAAAACTGTAAATGATGCTTTGATGTGGATTATTACCTTGGTAAAAATGTTTGTTTACTCCTATCTCTAAAAAACGCGGTACACTCAACTGCATGTGACTGACTGAGTGATCAAGCTGAGAAACAGCAAACAAACACAGTTGCATAATGTGAAGTATGCGACATGTTCTACTTGTGTTCGGTAAAAAATCTGAAATATATTCTTGAAGAAATTATGTTCAATAACTTCTACAGTACAAATAAAAGCCAGTTTTTAACTTCTAACATTGGAAATGCCATTCCTTCATGACCTGTCCATCTCTCCAACAAGATAAAATACCACACTGGTCACAAAAATACTTAACAAGTGCATCAGAGCAGTTACTCGGTTATTGTAACTGGTGATGTTAATGCCCGCAGATAAGGTGAACTATTCTTCACAATTTTGTGTACTTTTACAGAAATTATAATAAATTTGTTAGTAGTTACTTATGTCATGAACATAAGTATTGCAAAATTCAATCAATGACAATATATTTATATTTTAATTTACTAACCTTTGACCTGCTGAACAGAAGTCAGCTTCTTCTCCCACAGATCATCAAAGCTGTGGGGTGCAACAGGCTCGAAGTCCGGTGTGTACTGCCTGAGGCCTCCCGGAGTCGTGTAGCAACACTTGCACATGCAGGAGTGGTATCTTAAGCGGCCCTCGTCCAAGTATGGGTGAGCCAGAGCATCACCAACTGTTATTCGTTTGTCCTGGCAACAAAAAACAACAAAATAATGGATTACTGCCATGACAGAATCAATATCTGATTTGTCAGCTACTTTCCACATTTCAGTAACAAGAAAGGTACAATCAGCAGAGTGCCTAAAACCAGTCCAGCTGATACAAATTTGTTTATCTTCCACACTTTATTACCACAACTGGAAGCAACCCCACAAAATTTTTTCGACATCCAGGTAACACGTTCCCTTCAAGACAGGTTTAATTTAGGTTTGCTCAGCAAAAAACTTAGTGTTCAGATTTGCAAAGTGCACAGCCACAGAGGAGCAGTCCCCTCGTAACCCAGTATGATCCAGGACTGGACCAACTGAATTACATTCTCTGCCAGAGTTTCGATTACCTCTCGTCGTGCCCTGAAATGAGAAAGGTCCTGCCCACTATACTTCCCACCTCTCCTACAGTGGTATTCCGCCATCCACCGAACCTACACAATATACTCGTCCATCCTTACACAACCCCTGCTCCCAATCCGTTAACTCATGGCTCATACTCCTGTAATAGACCCAGATGCAAGACCTGTTCCATACATGCTCCCACCACCACCTAAATCCAGTCTGGTCACTAACATCACCTATCCCATCAAAGGCAGGGCTATCTGTGAAACCAGTCATGTGATTTACAAGCTAAGCTGCAACCACTGTGCTTCATTCTATGTAAGCATGACAACCAACAAGCTGTCTGTCCGCATGAATGGCCACCGACAAACTGTGGCCAAAAAACAAGTGGACCACCCTGCTGCTGAACACGCTGCCAAACATGATACTCCTCATCTTAATCCTTTCCACCAACACCAGCTTTTCTGAATTGCGCAGGTGGGGACTTTCCCTGCAATACATCCTATGTGGCCTCAACCTTCGTTAGTCACTGTTCTCACCCATACAGCCCCCTCCCTGTTCCCATTCCAGCACTACATAGCCGTCATTTCACCACCACACCCAATCTTTTAATTCCTTTTTATTTCTCTCCTTTCGTTACTTACCCCCCGCCTCTCCCCTCGCCACCTACTCTCCTGCCCTCTGTCTAAACTTCAGCACTTCACTGTCTGCTACCCCCACCATACTATCACTCCCCCTCCCCAACCCAACCTCCTCCATACTCCCACACAGTTGACATTCCAATCATGCACTGGTGCTGCTGCTCGCAGTGTGGTTTCAGTTGTCTGAGACTGCAGACGTGTGTGCAAGTTGTGTGTGTGTGTGTGTGTGTGTGTGTGTGTGTGTGTGTGTGTGTTGCTGACAAAGGCCTCAATGGCTGAAATCTATAACTGTGTGAATCTTTCAGTTGTGCCTATCACTCAGCATCTCTGCTATATGGTGAGTAACAACTTTCCTTTTCTAATATTATTATCGAGTAAAAGTGACAGATGTTTCTGAAAGTGATATTTCTGATAATGAAGACAAGTAATGTAAATGACACTAGTGTTGACAGTGACACAAATGAAACAGAGAGTGACAGATTTTGCAGCAACTGGTACAAGTGTTTTCTAAAAAACAGAAGGTAAAATCATGGAAACTGGGAATAAATCACGATAAATCTTCCAAAATTTCATTTTCTGGTTCTAGTGGCATCAGTCCTGGGGTTAAAAGACATCTCTCTCAACAACTAATGCCCTTAGATACGTGCAGAAAAATGGTTCATGTGTCTTTTTGTGGGGATGTAACTGTAGAAACAAACAGATGGGCAACATCTTTAAATGAAATCATTATCGCTTTTGGCTGTTAGAATATTATTTATTGCGACTGCAATTTTGACATATTGTCATCTTCAAGCACTGTGGGATGTTGTGAACCAATCACTAATATAAATCTGTGCTATGCTGTGTAACAGCAGATGCATGGGGTGTTCCGTATATCATACATGTCATAGATACAGCTGGTGAAATAATGATGTAAACACTGAAGTCTAAATTTCATTTAGTAGGCATGGTAACTGGATCACAAAAGCGGTACAGATGTAAACATGTTCACATATCATGAAATTCAGCGTATTTTGCTTCATGTATTTGTATGGCCCAGGTGAAGAAGCCAACACTTCAATCATATTGGTCAATAAAAAATCATTTCACACTTCTTTCTTTTCTGACGTCACACAATATAGAATATTCTTATATATTTCTAGGTTCCTTCATTTTGTTAATAACAAAAATCTCTGAACAAGTTGCAATCTATTTTGACCATCCCAAACAAAATTTCCAATGTGTTTATTATCCTGAAGAAGATATTGCAACTAATCAAAGCCTCATGAAATTCAGAGGTACACTCTGCTACATTCAATTCAATACCCAAAAAAGGGCAAATATTAGATAAAGTTCTTCAAAATATGTAAGTCAAGTAATGCCACTGTTCAGGATTTGATATTTATACAGAGAAAAATCCTGAGCCAAGCAATAAAGAAAATCCCGATTAGTGAAGTTGTTGTTATGGACCTCACGCAATCGTATTTGGACAATGGTCATATAGTATATGTTGACATCTGGTATGTTTTCCAGTCATTGTTTGTAAGGCTCACTGAAAGGGGCACGAATGCTGTAAAGACAGTTGATGCACAAGGCGAAGCATGCCAGACTAGATACAAAAATATAAATTAAAAAATGTAACAATGGAAAATCCTAGATGGAATGTAACAATATTATGAAAAGGAAAGTTGCCACACTATATAACAGAGGTGCTGTGTCCCAGACAGGTACAAAAGACTCTCACAAATAAAGCTTTCTGCCCGTGAGACCTTCGTCAAAAATAGACGACACACACACACACACACACACACACACACACACACGACTGCAAATGTTAAAGACTTGTATGAACGTGAATCAGATAAATCATCAGTGAGAGATGATTGGTGTGAACCTTTGGGAGGAGACTTGGAGTGGGGGTGAGGGTGGGGGACACTTTAAAAATGTTTCAGCTAAGATGACTCCTTTAACTATCCAATGAAAACAAAAATGGATTGGGAGGTGTCTTTCTGCCATTTTCCATGTTTATCAAACTGCGGTTTCAGTGCAGTGGAGCTGAAAACACTCCTCATCTGGATCCCTGCTTCTTAAAAGATATAAAATCATATGAAAGAATAGATTCCAAAATTTTAAGAATGGCTGTAAGGAAATTTAGTCATCATTTGCGGTACTTATTGTAACAGTTCTCTGTCTTATCACTCTTTGATGTACATGTAAAAACCCAAATCAAAAATGGTTGGAAATTTGGACAGAGAGGATCTACAAATGGAAAAAGAGTTATATTCCTTTTCACGTGTAAGTGGATGGGTCATTCCACAGTACATTTAATATTATTCTGATTACCATTTATTACTAGTTTTAATTCGTTAATTTACATATTCTAATTCAAGCTCAAGCAATGTAAAGTCCAGTTTTGAATACCATGAGGCGTGTGTAGGCAAGGAAAAAAATCCTGCAATTTTTCTGAATTTCTCGTCTAAAATTCACTTTTTTTCAGCTGAAAATACTATTTTTCCAGGGTGAAAATACTCTGTATCCCAGGTGAAAGTACAGTTTTTCCATATTAAGTGACAATACTCTTTCCCTCAGAGTTGTATAACTTATCAATCTTTTGAAAGGTGATGGTTTTTATACACTAGCATAAAACTTCCCAGAACTTTAGGAAACTAAACCGAGCAGAAAACAATAGGTTTTGAAAAGATCTTTGATCTGCATATTTTCATACTCCCTAAGTATGGACACGAGTTCCACCAAATCCAGCATAGCACCTTCCGAAGCACTGAAATTGAGAGTGCACAGCATGATTTGGTTTGTCAGCCAGTCAAAGCTAATGTCACGCGACCTCACTGGCCTATCTATAATGGCAGATATTCAGAGCACAGTACACGATCTATTCAGCCAGTAGCAACATCATTGCTTGTGCAAACACACAAACAGGTAAACTTAATGGTAAAGGAATCCAAAGTAGCCAACCAGTTGCAGCAAAAGGTGGTTTTATTCAAGTTTTGGCCATGGTTGACAGTGTAAACCCATCTTCTTCAGAAATACATGGAACCTGTTTTGACTATTTTCAATTCTATGTCCATGAATTTACAAGCAACCTCTTGTTGCAATCGGTTGGCTTCTCTGGATTAATTTACAGATCTCTAACCATCGCTGAAGTGCAGCCATGTTCAAAATGTTGAAGTTTTTGCCTGCCACGGTATCTATGGCTGCTTCTGAAGATATAGACATCAAATAGAAAGTAGTCAAAAAGAGTTACATGTAGTTGTAAAGAAGATGGGTTCAAATTCAGCAATATCATGGTCAAAGGATGAATAAAACCACCTTTTGGTGCACCAGGTTGGCTACTTTGGACTCGTTTACTGATCTCTGATCATTGCTCAATTCCAACCATGTTAAAATAGTGAAGTTTTTTATTGTGAAGGTATCCAGGGCTGCTTCCAAAGATGTGGGCATCAAAAAGAAAATAGTCAAAACAGATTACATATATTTCTAAAGAAGATGGGTACATCTGTTGGAACTATGGTCAAAGGTTGAATAAAACCACCTTCTGTTGCAAATGGTTGCTGAATTGCACCCATCTTCAAAATACAAGAAAAGGCAAGCTTTTACATATAATATTGGCTGTCAATGCTCCTCCCTCCCCCCCCCCCCCCCCCAAATATTTCGTGTGTTATCTAGCTGGATACATGTTCCATCCAGTACTTTGACTTTCCCAGAGAAAAGCCAATTATGTGTGAAATTGCTCAAGAACTCACTTCGTACTTTTTTTAAAAATACAATTATACTTTTTGCCATTATTACTGCATAATTAATAATCTATAAAAGAACATTAAAATAAATCTGAAGAATTAACATTGAAGTTTGGATTTTTTTAGTGTGTGTTATGCTTTCAGAGACATCAAACACAAATGTGCCAGCAAAATTTTGAATAATGGCATAAATGGCTGGTCTTCTGGGACTGAATTTTTTCTAAGTGATACATCCTTGAAGTGCTAAATTTTGAATGGGAGTCTAACACTCAATGATTTAAGAAATTCATCACACATCCTCACACATAATACAATACAAGGAAATTTGCATAAAAGGAAATTTATTTTGAAAGTAATACGCCTCAAACCACCAATTACAATATTTTCTATGACCTGGCAGAAATGTAAACAATTGGGACATCACACACATCAAAAGCAGTTTGTTGTTATCAAGTATTGCATTGTCTTCGACCTAAAACATCTGACACGTTTTGCTGTTGGAAGATGCTTGTGTACACACCATGTTTTGTTGGTATTAATAGCACATTTTATTTGAAAGAAAAGTTTTTTTTACCACTGAAAACAATTGCAAAGGCCAACGAATTTTATTTATTTATTGATTTGAGGGCTGATCTTTATAGATTTTATGAACTGAATCCAAATCTAGCCTTAGTTTTTTTGTTATCACCAATGGTTTCCCGAGCAATAAGCTTTTTATCATATAGTATAAAAATCCTATGCTATACAGTAAACAGGGAAATTAATGAAACGCTTTGTTACAACATAAGCATGTTTGTATTAAGAGTAAACTACTTAAAACAATGATATGTGTTAATAGATGATTCACTTGTCAGCCGGAATTGTTTTGTATTCTTTCTCTTTTTTCTTTGAAGCTTCTTGTATAGCTTTTTCTACAATGAGTTGCTTGCTGAACTTCTCAGTGAAGTGACCAACAGTAGCCCCCCATCATGTTGGTGTTCCAGCAGCCTTGGTAGCTTTTTTCCATCACTTTAATGTCCTGGCACAAACACTCTCCTTGCTCCTCACTAACATCTCCCATATTGTCTGGGAATTAATCAAGGTGACTGTTCAAAAAATGAACTTTCAGGCTCATTAAACATCCTAAAGGTTTAAACTTCTTTAACATTGTAGCTATAATAGAAACATATTCTGGGTCTTTTTCATGTCCTAAGAACTTTGTAACGACTTGCTTGAATGATACCCATGCTTCTTTCTCATTTAAGGTCATTGTAGATTCAAAGTTAACATCAAACATCAATTATCTAATGTCAGGTCCGACTAAGACACCTTCTTTAGTATAGCTTCTGAAAGGTGTGGAAACTTTTTGCAGAGATACTTAAAACATGGTCCATCTTTAGGCAAAGCCTTTACAAACTGTTTCATCAGGCCTAACTTTATACATAGAGGTGGTAGGAGTATGTGTTTTTGGATCTACAAGGTTTTTGCATAGAATGTTCTCCTCACCAGGTTTTAAGGACTCCCTCACAGGCCAGTTCCTTCTGCACCAGTGTTGATCCCTAGCCCTTATGTCCCAGTCACAATAGAAACATGGAAATTTGGTAAAGCCACCTTGCTGACCATGGAGCGTGCGTGTTACTTTTAGATCGCCACATATCATCCAACCATGAGCAGAATAGCCTATTTTATTTAGCACTATTTCTAGATTTTCATAGCTTTATTTCATATGTACAGAATGTCCAACAGGTATAGATGCATACATGTTATCATCGTGTAATAAAACAGCCTTTAAACTAATTTTGGATGAATCAATAAACAGCCTCCAGTCTTCCTTTTTCATCAGACTGGGAATGTCTGAGCAGTACACTAAATCCCCTTGTCGAAAAAACTTGGAAAATTGCTGCTCTCTCTTTTTATACATGTATATGCTGGTTCCAACTGCCAATAAGTTCTTTTCTTTTACTCTAGAGCCAAGCAATTCAGCATTTCCTTTTGTTAAGCCCAGATCCCTGACCAAATCGTTAAGCTCAGTCTGAGTAAACAATTTGGGCTCTAGACTTTCTGTATTACAGTGGAATTAATCATCATCTGGTTCATGTAAATCCGATTGTACATCAGAAAATATACCTGTTGGAATAGAATTTAAATCATCTGGTGGTTCAGGAACCAGCAAATCTACTCCATGCCCTACTGGTTGGATGGTAGACGGTAGGTTAGGGTAGCTTACTATCTTCTTGCTTTTCGAATGATTTCTTGGCTCCCTCCATATCATAGGAACAGCAAATCTAAGGGCTTTTTTTTTCTCCTTTTTCGACCATTTTCTCAGATCTTCAACACACACATAATATATCTTATGTGGTGACAAACCTTTTTCACAAAGTCTCTAATGTTTCTTCGGTGTTTTTTAATCACAAATTCACTACTTATATAACAAAAACTGTCAGCAGAGTTTTTACAACCACGATTAGACATTGTAGTGAGCACATGTACAGGAAACGGGAAAGTGAGGTTAGGTTGACAGTAAACAAAACACCATCTGTTAATGCAAAACTAGAATCGACCTTTTTTGCCAGCAAATGTTTTTCAGCAGTGCTGCCAGCGTCATCTACATTCATTACACCTTCTTTTTAAATTATTTTAAGTACCATATTGGGATTTCCCACAAAAAAAAAAAAAAAAAAAAAAAAAAAAAAAAAAAAAAAAAAAAAAAAGATTACATATTTTCAGCAAAAAAGTTTTTCCATAGTTGGCCTGAGTTATTGACAAAATTATTTAATTGGATACATAAAAAAAAATCTACTCACCAAGCAGCAGCAGAACACACTTAAAAAAACTGTTGTAATAAGCTTCCAGAGCCAGTGGTCCCTTCTTCAGGTAGAAGGGTTGAAGGGGAAGGAAGAAGGGTGTAGGAGAAAGACTTGAGAGTTCTAGAAAAAGGGGTAGATTTCGGGAAAGTCACCCAGAACCACGGGGCAGGGGAAACTTACTGTACGGGATGAGAAGGAAAGACTGAGTGTTGGTGACTGCATCGGACAAGATTTGAAAACGTGAGAGCTTAAAGGTGGAAGACGGGGTAATATGCAAGACAGAAATTACTACTAAAACATTGTGCACGAGTTAATAGGAGTGAAAAGCTACGTGCATTGTACGTAACAGAGGTGGGCGATGAAAAATAGACGGGAAACAAAATGAAGGATGTAGAAAACTAAAATGGAGTGAAGCAAAGAGTAGTTAACGGTGAAGAAATGATGAGATAGAAGACATTAACATAACTTAAGGCCAAGTGGATGGCGAGAACCAAGGATATGTTGTAGTGCTAGTTCCCACCTGCAGAGTTCTGAGGAACAGGTGTCTGGGAAAAGGATCCAGGTGGCACACGTGGTGACACGGGCACCGAGGTCACGAATGACGTGTTGTAGAGGACACTGCGAGTTGCCGATATACATCCTCTGCCTGTGCTCATTCATCGTAATTGATAATTTGGTGGTAGTCATGCCATCGTAGAAGTCCGAACAGTGTCTACATAATAGCTGGCATATGACGTGTCATTTTGTTTCACAGGTGACTCTTCCTTTGACAGTATATGTTTTGCCAGTTACAGGGCTATTATAGGTGGTGGTAGGAGGGTGCATAGTCTTGCAGCGGGGACGGTCACAGGGATAGGAACCGTAGGGTAGGGAGATGGGTGCAGAAGGAGCGTAGGGTCTGACAAGAATGTTGCGGAGATTGGGAGGGTGACAGAAAGTTCTTCTAGGTGTGGTGGGCAAAATTTCAGACAGAATGGATCCCACTTCAGGGCACAATTTTAGGAAGTCAGGGCCCTGTCAAAGTAACTGATTAACACATTCCAGACCAGGATAATACTGAGTCACAAATGGTGTGCTCTGAACCCGAATGGTGTGCTCTGAACCCTTTTTTGTGGAAGGGTCAGCAGTACCAGAATTGGACACAATAGCCCAGGAAATCTGCATTTTAACTAGGCTGGTGGGGTAATTACGTGCAGTGAAGCCATCCTTTCCATGTCAAATGTTCCTCCCATACAGCCTTGGCATTTGTTTGGATGCAGACTCTTTACAGCAATACGCCACCAATCTCGCCTCAGCCTTCACTGCACAGAATCGGGTCGAATCAGTCTTTCCTTCTCATCCCGTACGGTAAAGTCTCCCCTGATCCATGGTTCTGGGTGACTTTCCCGAAATCTATCCCTTTTCCTAGACCTCTCCAGTCCTTTTCCTTCATCCTTCTTCCTTCCTCTTCAATCCTTCTGCCTGAAGAAGGAGCCACTGGCTCTGAAAGCTTATTACAACAGTCTTTTAAGTGTGTGTTCTGCTGCCGCTTGGTGAGTATATTTTTTATCTATCCAATTAAAAAAGTTTTATTTTGGTATTAATCTACTGTTTATGTTTATTGCTATAGTATTATTCTGCAGTAGCGGGCTAAATAAAAATTATTTGTTAGTGTATCAGTTCTTACCAGTCAAAACTGCAAAAATAATAACTGAAAACTAAAACAATGAAAAACTTCCAGAAGTCTACAAAATCCCCACGTTTTACCTAGACAAAAAATTCTCACATTTTACCTGGATTTCCCAGCTGTCCAGGGGCATATACACACTGGATATCAACAATATTACGGAAAGGATAGATTGGTACTCACGTAAAGATTACATCCTGTGTCGCAGACAGGCACAACAGAAGTCTGTTACACATTGAGCCTTCAGCCAAAGGCTTCTTCAGGAAGGAGAACACACACACACACACATTCACACGAGCAATCAAATCTCTTCGATATGTGACTGCTATCCACTGCAGATAGAACATACGTGTTGCACAAATGACAGCAGTGATAGGGAATGGAGCAGGAAATGGGGAGGGATAGCAGGGTATGGGGTGGGGAAGAGTGCAGGGCCAAGATGGCAGCAGAACAAGGCTGCCAGGTGCAATGTCAGGAGAGGTAAGGCACGGGGAGCAGAAAAGGAGAGAAGCAGAGAAGGGGGAAAAGATCGGCGAGTGCACTGACAGACAGCAGTGCACCACGAGTGTGGGGGAACGTGAACAGGAAAGACGGTGATGGAACGGGGGGTGAGGGAAGAAAAACTGTCAGTTGGAGGGTGTGTAGATTGAGGCTGGGATAAGTTCGAGAGTGGAGAATGTGTTGTAAGAATAACTTTCATCTCCGCAGTTCAGAAAAGCTGGTGGTGGAGGGAAGGATCCAGATGAACTGGGTTGTAAAGCACACAGTGAAAACAAACATCAGCTGCGTGTTGTGCCATAGGGTGGTCCACTTCGCTCTAGGCCACAGTTTGACACTGGGCATTCATCCTGGTCGGTATTCGTACCAGTATAAAAAGTTGTGCACTGACTGCAGCAGAGATGATATATGATACGGCTTTTTTACAGATAATCTGGCCTCTGATGGGGTGGCGTAATACGTAGTGCTGAGTGGGTGGACTGGGCAGGTCTTTCACCCGGGTCTTCCACAGGGATACGATTTCTGTGTCAATGGGTTGGGATTGTGAGTGGCATAATAATGATGTTACGGAGGTCAGGTGGGTGACGGAACACAATTTTATGAAGTGTGGGAAGTATCTCGGTTAGGATGTCCTCTATATCAGGGCACAATAATAGATAACCGAAGCCCGGGCGAAGGATGCGGTTCGGTTGTTCCAGTTCAGGCCGATACTGGGTGAAGAAGGGGATGCTCACTCCTGTGTAGCTGATCCTCGGGGATGGTGGGTGGTCGGAGGTGTGTGGGATATGCGTGGGAAATTTGTTTGCAGGCTCTGGGGGATAGTGTCAGTCTGTGAACAGCTTTGTGATACCTTCAGCATACTGAGCAAGGGAGCTCCCGTCACTACAGATACGTCATCCCCTGTGGCTAGGCTGTACGAGAGGGATTTTTTGGAACGGAAGGGACGGCTGCTGTCGAAACACGGGTACTGTTGATGATGGGTGGGTTTAATGGGGACATAGGTGTAGATGGAGCTATCAGAGAAGAGGTCAACATCCGACAGACAGTGGCGTGCTGGGGTTGAAGAGGATAAGGGGTGCTGATGGGAGAGGAGGTGTTGAGGTTGTGAAGGAATGAGAATAGGGTGTCAGGGCCCTGAGCCCAGATAGCAGTTATCCTTACAACACATTCTTTGATCCTGAACTTACTCTGGCCTCAATCTACGGTATCCTCTACTATCCCCACAACTTCCATCCAACCGTTTCCATTTCCTCTGTCCTATCGCCTCATCCCTATTTGGGTCCACTCACCCTCATTTGTGCACTGCCAACACACCCACTGATCCCTTCCCCTTCTCTGCTCCTCTCCTTTTCTGCTCCCCATTCCCCCCCCCCCCCCCTCCTCTCCTGACAGCCCTGCCTGGACACCATCTAATTCATGCACGCTCTGCCAGACAGCAGCCTTGCCTTTCCCCACTCCTCCTTCCCCAGCCCCACCCCCAGCTGTCGCTTTCGTCCAACGTGAGAGAGAGCTGCACTCAGAGGCCAGAGGTGGCAGTCACGGGTGCACGGAGTGCGCCCACTCGTGCGAATGTGAGCGCATTTTATTTTCCGAAGAAGGCTTCGTTCGATAGCTCATCTATAAAAGCCTTTTCACTGTGCTTGTCTGCAACTCAAAGTAAGTCTCATTTAATCTCATCTTCATATCAAAGAAAACATTAGTCAGCTTGAAATCGGGCAAGAGCACGGGTCTATTCTCTTGCCTGAAGATTGTGGAGATGAGTTTTGTTCGAGAAAGCCCTGTGACATCGGCGCATGGCACTTCGAATTTAGTTGCTAAATGGGCAGTTAAGGGGTTAAAATCTGTTGATGACTCTGCAGTAAGGTGTGTTAAATCAAAGCACGATTTTCGTGGCTTGTTGACCATTGCTGTACTTATAATTGTTCCGAGTTGTGTTCGAGAACATCTTAGACTGCAACCAGATTGCAAGAAACAATGTTCTCAAGAATACTAAATGCATGCCGAAAAACAAAAAGTATTTAAGCTTATCCACTTCAGATGTTTATGAACCTGTGACCGTTTATGCAATATAAATAAAGAAAACTGCAACCAGTCATTTTTCTGAAATAACATTTTCTTCATTAACTAATTTTCGAATCTTTTCAAGCTCATCTTCAGATTGCGCACAGGAGGTTCCACGACTATTACAAAGCATACTGTTGGGTTTGGCTTTGTGATAAGATGGAACACGCTTTAACGCACCACTGTGAGTACTGCTTATATGGTGATTTGGATGCAAAAATTAGTTTTGTATTTACGGTGACAGAATGGATGGCTTTGTTGTTAATATTGTATCCATCTACCAGCTTCCATTGCGATTGACAATATGTAACACATATGGTGAAAAAGATGAGTTTTCAGTCGCATGCTTCAGCCGCTGTCGATCCGTGATACATTTTCACTGTGTTGGATCTGTCAATTAACTGTTAATAAATCTTGCTGATGAACAGTCACCTTTAGAAATTGTTCTGGTGGTCCAGCTACTCAGTTCCACACCATGTACAACTTCTTTTTCTTCTGTACTTCAATCCTTGCTGGGTGATACCGAAATGTTAGATCACAAAGACTACTTCAAGCTACTAAATAAACTCCAAACTCTCATTTGCACTTCTCCCTTCAAGTCTCACAATGACAGATCTCAATGATTGTAATTCAAAATAGTTTTAACCCAACATTACCATATTCTGACTTACTCCGAGCTGTCCATGACACCACACACTTAGAGGGCTAACGAGAGAGAGAGAGAGAGAGAGAGAGAGAGAGAGAGAGAGAGAATGTGAAACACACACACACACACACACACACACACACACACACACACACGCACACACAAGGTCTGGAAAAAAATTGCACTTTGCGATAAATGCGAAACAGATATGAATTCTGCCTCAAAATGTAAAAACGCGATATTACCTAATAAACACTGCCAATATTTCATAGGGAATTGTACTCAGATGCACTATTTTATCAGAGACAGTTTGAAATAACTTTATTTTCTGGATATAAATAACGAAAATTTAACCAATTTTCATTTACTGATATTGCACATCATTTGGCAAAGCCCAATTTGGAAAAAATGTACACAAGAAGGAGGACATTAAGTTTATTCCATCAACATCTAGTTTGACATCAT
Source organism: Schistocerca piceifrons (assembly GCF_021461385.2). Lineage (NCBI taxonomy): Eukaryota > Metazoa > Arthropoda > Insecta > Orthoptera > Acrididae > Schistocerca > Schistocerca piceifrons. The sequence continues at coordinate 17,177,202 of NC_060138.1, forward strand.
TAACAAGCATGCACGTTGTATCAAAGCCGACAGAAGCCACACATCACCTTTTGTAATTATCTGAGCTGCTAAACTGCAGTAGCCATTTTGCAAACAACTAAAAGGAGCAACTCATTATTTCTTCAGTTGGTATATTCACTGCAGTTTTGGAAGCTACTGACGTCTATTTTCTTTGGAGGTGTGAGCTTTTGGACATAATGACTTCAGGATACAATGTGTAAATGATAAAACTGGTGATTTGGGCAGCAACACCACAGTGGCCCAGTAAGGCATTTTTATTATCATTTTTGTGGAAAAACAAATGTCAGTCAAACACTGTAAAATGATGACAGCGGTCCTTTGTCTGAAACTTCTGACTTCCTAATATTTCTTTATGTAAACACTGCTGCCGCCTAGCAGAATGATACAATGCCAATGTTAAACTGGATGCTAGTAGAGAATTACCTTCAGAAATGAAAAGCTGTCAAAATTAAAGACTGAAATGATTAACACCAAAGCATATTTTGACACATATTGTCTGTACTGTTAACCAATTACACGTATCATTGAAGAACTGTATCAGTGTGTCTGAAATTGTTCTAGTACCAGTAGTTTATTAGTCAGGATTATCGAATCTGATCTTCAAACACACTTTTGAGATTATCAAGCTCACCAGGGAGAAAAAAATTGTAGCAGTCTGATTTATTTGCTATGAGATATCAGGGAAGTCATTAATTACCTGAAAATACTAAAGTTAGCTTTTTTTGTTTCTGTGTATGTGATGGTTACACCATTTTTTGTTTTTTCTCGAATACCAGTTTCAGGTGTACTGAGCTGACAATATTGCAAATGGTTCTTTACATCTGTAAAATACAAAGTATTGTGAACATTACTCATCTGACATTTTCAACAAATTTTAAATGTTGCACAGTACATTCACTGCAGTGGCTAAATAGTGATGAACACTGGATTGAAGAATTTTCTATTATGTACATTGCCTTTAGTTGTGCCCTAAGTTTTTGGGATAGTGATGAGCAAACAATACAGTCATTTGAAAGTTAAATTTAGCATTAAATGTCACCAATGACTTCCCTGATGTCTCAATGCAAATAAGGCTGACTGGCATCTGTCCCTCTCCGTGATGAGATAGAAAATCTCGATAGTGTATCTGAAGGTCAGACTCAATAATCCTTACTTTTTGTATCCCGCCTGGAAGGTGGCGCGTGGGTCTTCTCCTGCAAACTGAAGGGTAGGCCGAATGTAGGAACTGAGTAGGAGCAGGAAAAGGTGAAAATCTCTCAGTACTGCTCTTAGAAATGGTTTTACTATATCACAATATTAACTGAATACATAACTTTGCACTGAGGTGCACCCGTCGTGTAAATAGTACATAGTCTGAACAGCAAGCCAACACCCTTGGAAGTTAAAATGATGTTTCCAGGCCATCTGCTTGATCAAATGGTCAAAATATGGAGCGGAGCTCGCAGCGCTCTCCCGCTCCAGCTAGAGTGCGCTGTCGTCGGTGTCTGTCGTAGTGCCAACCTAGCAGAACGCACCTACGTTGTGGCATTGTAGCTATCGATACCACATTACTAATAACCTACTAAAACAAATTCAGACACACTGATGCAGCTTTTCTAAGATGTGTGTAACCGGTTGATAATGAGGAGCATATTTGTCAGAATATGCTTTGGTGTTACATATTTCAGTCTTTAATTTTAACAACTGAATCATTTCTGAAGGTAATTACCTACTTGCGTCAAGCTTAAACACCGGCTCTAAACCATGCTCCTACATAGTGGAGATTTTCACATTAAAAAAATATTAGACTGTCAGTAACTTTGAACACAGTATCCGTCACCGTATAACAGCAGCTGACTTGACTGAGCCACAGAGGCATTGCTACATCAATTGCTAGTTTTAACATTTACACATCGTATTGTGGGCTCATTTTGTCCAAAAGTTTGCAGGTTCACATTTACAAGGAAAATAAAGAAAACAAGAGCTTCCAAAATTGCAGTGAATACACCAAATGAAGATATAATAAGCAGGAATGAGATTTCCACTCTGCAGCAGAGTGTGCACAGATACGAAACTTACTGTCAGATTAAAACTGTGTGCCTGACCAAGACTCGAACTCGGAACCTTTACCTTTTGCAGGCACTTGCTCTACCGACTGAGCTACTCGAGCATGACTCACACCCCGTCCTCTTCACAGCTTCTCTACTGCAGGTACCTCATCTCCTACACAGGAGCTCTTCTGCGAACCTCGTGGAACTAGCACTCCGGGAAGTTTCGTATCGGCACACACCCCAACTGGGTCAATCCAAATGAAGTGGTCCAATAAAAATTAAGTTGGTTGCTTGACCATTTTTAGATATTTTAATTTTATTATATGTGATTACCCTATAACTGAGAAGTTCAAAACAGGTTTTAAAAAAAAATTACCTTTCACCTTTACTGGATGGCGGCCATTTTTGTTTGAAAGCGCACGATAATGTTTCAGGTTAGAAATGTTACCAAAAGTATGAATATCTATGCAGTGGATTAAGTTACAACATTGCAATTGTGTTTTTAGAAAAGTGTCCTCTACAACATTGTCTATTACACAAAATACCCTAAATTCAAAAATAACCAGTCAAAATTACCTCCAAAGTTTGGTATCTAAATTTTCAAAAATCCACTTTTTAGGCCTAAAAATAAATAGGGAATGATTCATGAGAGTCTATTTTTTCCTATTGTTAGATATCATACACTACTAGCCTCATATAGAGCAAGAACACTTACAAATGTTTCCTTAATTTTTTATGAATTTTTGAAATTTGAAAATTTTCATTTTTTGTAAAGTTTGGGGTTAGTTTTCTCAGCTGGGTCTGAATATAGAAATATGATTTTTGCACAGTTTGTACACCTATATGATAGCTACGTAATGTAAAAATTCCAACACTGATATGAATTTTTGAAAATGAGGAGATAATTCACATTAACCTACAACAGATCTTATGGCTCTTGCCTGCTCATGTGTGATATTGGCAGGATATAATCAATTATTACTGAAGTAAGGTACTGAATTATATACAAAAGGTGGAAACATCACTGAAATTAACATTTATATTATTTTGACATACTTAAAATAAATATTTTCAATTAACATCCTTCAAGATGCAACTGTTCCTAAACCTGGTGGTGAATGTTAAGAACACTTATTTCTTGAGTCAGCTTCTGTGGTATAGAATAAGACCTTCCAGTTGTTGTGGTAAGTTCAAGAACTGAAAGTTTCCTTAAAACATTTTTCATTGGTATCCACACTTTGTCACTAGTCAATTTCTTGAACGATGTTCTTGGGCCAGCAGGGTGGTAAAAATGCACAAAAACATCATTTCTTCAGTTGAAACTTCCAGGCTGAGAGGCCGTGGTCGATGTATAAAATTTCCCCCTAACGTTTCATCTCCATCTGCGGGAGACATCGTCTGAGGTCGTCTGGCTACTGCCACTGAGGCTCCAGGTACGCTCACATTTATAGAGCGCATAGAGGGCACCACCATTCGCCACGTGATGCCGACGGTATGCCTATCTTTGGAAGGTGTCATCATTCTCGATGAAGAGTAATCAACTGTCATTCTGCTGGCACAACGTCAACATCCATATTTTGTCTAACTTCAAAACTTCCTCTTTTCTATTAAAATCATTGTTTACCAAACTTATTCTTTCAACCTCTGCAAGCCACCACTGTCCATCATACACACGTGCCACTATGTCATTCAACGTCAAAAACAGAGATGTAATTTTACTGACAATAATTCCCATACATTTCGGTTTCTGATGTTACATAGCATCGAACTATGTTTTCTGGAATGCCAAGGAATTTGTGGAAATTCCTTGTTCCTTTTATTGCTAGCCTATACAGTTTTCAAATCTCGTTTGAAGTGTTGTTTTCATATGCAGAACCACTTCTTCTTTCTTGATCAGAAAATCGGTAATGCCTTTAATACTATCCTTGCAAAAGACATGCACATATCCAGTACTGTGATAATTTGGCCTGTGGTTGGTCTTTGTAGGCTGGCTTTACTTACTTCATGTTTTGTTGTACCTCCTACTCCATCACATGCGTTTTTACCATGGCAATATGCAAAAAAAGGGCCATTCAGCCTCCAACCCAAAGTCTACTTTGTGGTTGCACAGATTTGAAAAATTCTTTCTGTTCTTATACCGACTACCACTTCCATCTGAAAAGTATATCAGCTTCTCAACCTTGGGAAAATTTTCGTTTATGTAATTTATTACATACTTTTGAAACACATGTACAGCCAAAGTGTTGTGCCCCACGTAGCCACTTAGAATGCAACTTGAAGAACTGCAAACTTCATCTTTCTTATTTTTAAAGTAGAGAATTGCAACCTGAATCACAAATGTAAAATTTTCTGCAAAATCAGCAAGCATTATGCATTCAGTTTCATTAAGTTGTGCTTTTTTGTCCTTCAAAAACTTACTTTGGATTTTAGAAATATAGTGGTGACTTTTGAGTTTTTGTAAGTTATCAATTACAGATTCCAAGTACTCTTCCTGATATTTCACCACTGTTTTCATTTCTGCACTGTCAGTTGTGACCCACTGTTTGAAGGTAATACTATCTGGCATTCCCTCATCACATTCATGAAACAATTCAATAACAGTTTCCTTACCAGGGCATTTATTACACGAACTCATCATGCAATCATAACTGTTAGTGTCACAGACCATTAAATCTAGTAACTCTTTGTAGTTAAGATCACTGAGTTTTGCACCCGCAATAATCAGCCTGTGTCCCTGAGGACCCATCCGAAACACACCACTTAGGGCACAGCTCACAAAATTTTGACCTTCCAATTTTGCATTCAGTACGAGCATTTTTGAAAGCTGCATAAAGTTCACTTAAATCTGACAGCACTAGTCGTTTCTGCTTTGTTACTTTTTTAACTCAATTCATAACAACTCCTTTGCTATCTTTGCAACCTGGGCACATTCTGCTGTTTTCATCACCTCCAAAAAACTTCTGGATCTTTTTAGTTGTTTCTTCACTTATGCCTACTCCTTTCTTCTTTCCTAAAACTGGAAGAATGCCTTGCTCTTTAACTAATTTTCAGGTTAGTTGAACCAAATGATGAGAAAAGTTGAATTCATTAACAATTTTTTCTCTTGACCGTGAGTTCGGGCCCAAAATTAAAATTTTAACTTTTTCCTCTATAGAAGTCACTAAAAATTTCATTTTTAATTTCTCTATTAAGCTCAAATATTTAGTGTCTGATGATGCTGGTGGTAGGTTTTCTTCTTCTTTAGAAATAATGTTGGTATGATGATGATGATGACGACGATGATCTGTATTATTAAAGCATGATTCCACGTCTTCTAATTTTGTCTGAAATTTGTTGTACTTTATTTTCAATAGCTGCTTTTCTTTTTCTGCTACTTAATTTTATTATTTTCGAAGCAGGAGATACGTCTAGCTTACAACAAGCAAAATCCAGTATCCTAACAACTTTCCTCATTAGGAATATAAATGTCATTATCAAAGTTACACGATTCTGGTTCTGGATTCACAACAAATATTTTTGAGTTACAATTTGGGCACAGGGAATTTCCAGGAATCACATTACGTTTCACTTGGGGAGCTGTTTCACTCTCACATAACAAGGACAAATGTTCAAGTTTTATTTCCCTCAAACCTTTAGTAATAGGCTTCTTATGAAGTGGGTCACAGCACTTTCTTCCAAAAATGTGATTGTACTTCACAATATATTTCTTCTCATGATACTCATGCACCGATGTTACAGAAGAACTTACTCGAAATTTAAACAAAGGTTGTCTAACTTCATCAAAGTCATTGACATTTTCCAACTTTTTTGAAACAGAACCGTAAAATGTTTTGCGACACACTCCACTTTCTATCTGTCCAACAGAGCACTGTTCATCCACGTTATTGCATTCCAGTTAATCTCACAAAATCAATTACGAATTACACACAGAACAAAAGACATAACAAATTCTATACTCTCGATGAAGTATGTACATCCAATCTAACAGAGGTTTCAGAACAGACTGACTGCAACAATGCCACACCCAGCAATAATGTACTTCTTTATTGACAATAAACCTAAACATAAATGGGCATTTTTATTACCACAGAACAAAAGGGAAAGCTCCTATTGTTTAATACTGCATTGTTAAAAATAAATAAACTAAATGAATATTGGGTGATAGTGTTAACTAAATACATGTCATAATTAAATTTTATTAGAATGAAACAATAAACCATTTAAATAGGCAACAGCCATAAGATCACGAAACTTCCTGGCGGATTAAAACTGTGTGCCGGACCGAGACTCGAACTCGGGGCCTTTGCATTTCGCGGGCAAGTGCTCTACCAACTGAGCTACCCAAGCACAACTCACAGCTTTACTTCTGCCAGTACCTCGTCTCCTACCTTCCAAACTTTACAGAAGCTCTCCTGCGAACTTTGCAGAACTAGCACTCCCGAAAGAAAGGGATACTGCGGAGACACGGCAGGGCCACAGCCTGGGGGATGTTTCCAGAATGAGATTTTCACTCTGCAGCAGAGTGTGCACTGATACGAAACAAAAATGGTCAAGCAACCATCACTGGGCAACTTCACACGGATTGACCTCGCTTCAGATTGAAAATTTCATTTTGGAAACCTCCCCGAGCTGTGGCCAAGTCACGTCTCCGCAATATCCTTTCTTCCGGGATGACGACTATTCCACCTGGCGGCAGCGGCACCCGGAACGGAACGAATACACTGCAGGAGCCGGAAGGGGCACAGACTGCTACACGAGTGTCAAAGCGGACGGTGGAAGCAGCAGACGGGGCACAGGCCTATCCCGTGCACGGTCAGGCACGTGTGGGCAGAGCTGGTCGTAGTCGCACGATACTGAGCCGTCGGAGGTGCACATGATGCGACGGCAGCCGACTCGGCAGCAACGGAGAACTGCTGGTGTCCACTTAGGGTGCCAGCCGAGCCCTCAGGCCCAGCCGGCAGAGAACGGACGCAGTTGGTGCGAGTCGCGACAGAGAGCAGGTCACGGGGAAAGAAGCCCGTGATGCCTGTGGTGGCTAGGCATCGGTCAGAGCAGATGGAGCAGTACATGGGGCTGGTGGCAACTCCACCAGGGTACGATTACCGACTGGAATGAGCCTATAAGAACTCGAGAACCTATCGATTGTGACCTAGGGAAAGGACTGAATGTACAGACTGGGCACTCCACCTCTCCGTCGGGCTGTGGATGAAAGGGAATAGCCTTAACATGCCGGATGTCACTCATTTTACAAAAGTTTTCTCAATATAAACAGTGAGTCATTGTGCGTCACGAATGCGTATGGCAATACTTCTGTGGAAAAAAATCTTTGAGTAAGCCGTGACTGTAGCCGCTGTGGATGTGGACGAGCACATAAGGGAATTTCGAGAAAGCGTCAACTACTACGAGCAAAAAAACAGTTAAGGAATGGACCTTCAAAATTGATACGAATACTCTTCGAGGGGCAATGGAGGGCAGGCCACAGGGAAAGAGAGGCCTGTGGTGCCACTTGACATGCGCCGCACTAGGACCGGCTTTCACAACACATGTAATCTCAATTATTTTCAGCCATAAAGGCTATGTTTGTGGACTGTAACTGTGTGGGATAATTATTTATTTCAAGTTTCTGCTACCAGTCACTTTTTATTTTATTTTATGCTTAATCTAACATAATGCAACGCGTTTCGAACATGTTCTGTTCATTTTCAAGCGTTAATACATATATACATACACACATACATAGAGAAATAAACAGTCTTAAACTAGATTAGTCTAGAACACTTTGTCCATTGTTTTTTTAATATAGCTGCTGGTGTGGCATTTGGGGAGAAGGAGGGAGGCAGTGTATATCTAGAAATCTAAATCAGTGATGTCTTCTGCCGGTTTTCTTCTTTGTTGTTGTTGACTATGTATATTACAGCCTATATCGGATGTAGATAGATTTGCTTCAGTTATGTGTTATGAAAATAGTTTGAAATGTTTTTATATGACAGTTGATCACTTACAATTTCATCATCTTGCTGCTTCACTAGCATCACTGGTGTAATGGCAGAGCTGTTGATTGACATTACACTATTGCACATTATACACTCCTGGAAATTGAAAAAAGAACACATTGACACCAGTGTGTCAGACCCACCATACTTGCTCCGGACACTGCGAGAGGGCTGTACAAGCAATGATCACACGCACGGCACAGCGGACACACCAGGAACCGCGGTGTTGGCCGTCGAATGGCGCTAGCTGCGCAGCATTTGTGCACCGCCGCCATCAGTGTCAGCCAGTTTGCCGTGGCATACGGAGCTCCATCGCAGTCTTTAACACTGGTAGCATGCCGCGACAGCGTGGACGTGAACCGTATGTGCAGTTGACGGACTTTGAGCGAGGGCGTATAGTGGGCATGCGGGAGGCCGGGTGGACGTACCGCCGAATTGCTCAACACGTGGGGCGTGAGGTCTCCACAGTACATCGATGTTGTCGCCAGTGGTCGGCGGAAGATGCACGTGCCTGTCGACCTGGGACCGGACCGCAGCGACGCACGGATGCACGCCAAGACCGTAGGATCCTACGCAGTGCCGTAGGGGACCGCACCGCCACTTCCCAGCAAATTAGGGACACTGTTGCTCCTGGGGTATCGGCGAGGACCATTCGCAACCGTCTCCATGAAGCTGGGCTACGGTCCCGCACACCGTTAGGCCGTCTTCCGCTCACGCCCCAACATCGTGCAGCCCGCCTCCAGTGGCGTCGCGACAGGCATGAATGGAGGGACGAATGGAGACGTGTCGTCTTCAGCGATGAGAGTCGCTTCTGCCTTGGTGCCAATGATGGTCGTATGCGTGTTTGGCGCCGTGCAGGTGAGCGCCACAATCAGGACTGCATACGACCGAGGCACACAGGGCCAACACCCAGCATCATGGTGTGGGGAGCGATCTCCTACACTGGCCGTACACCACTGGTGATCATTGAGGGGACACTGAATAGTGCACGGTACATCCAAACCGTCATCGAACCCATCGTTCTACCATTCCTAGACCGGCAAGGGAACTTGCTGTTCCAACAGGACAATGCACGTCCGCATGTATCCCGTGCCACCCAACGTGCTCTAGAAGGTGTAAGTCAACTACCCTGGCCAGCAAGATCTCCGGATCTGTCCCCCATTGAGCATGTTTGGGACTGGATGAAGCATCGTCTCACGCGGTCTGCACGTCCAGCACGAACGCTGGTCCAACTGAGGCGCCAGGTGGAAATGGCATGGCAAGCCGTTCCACAGGACTACATCCAGCATCTCTACGATCGTCTCCATGGGAGAATAGCAGCCTGCATTGCTGCGAAAGGTGGATATACACTGTACTAGTGCCGACATTGTGCATGCTCTGTTGCCTGTGTCTATGTGCCTGTGGTTCTGTCAGTGTGATCATGTGATGTATCTGACCCCAGGAATGTGTCAATAAAGTTTCCCCTTCCTGGGACAATGAATTCACGGTGTTCTTATTTCAATTTCCAGGAGTGTATTTTGTCACTGATTGCCACTGCACAAATTGCTTCGATGTTATACACACATCACAAGATGGTGGACTATAGCATGCGAGTCTGTACCTTTTATCGAGGTTTTGTATCGATATTCTTGGTTCTAGTCAATTATTTACATTGACATTTGTTGAATCTATTGAGTTGGAACTGGCTTAAGACTGTTGAAGAATTTTGAGTTTTTGAATACGGTTATTTCATTAAGAATGTTATCTCCATGCTTTGTGTTATGTATGAAAATTTCCATTTCTTCCATGATATGCATTCTTTTACTTTTTCCTATTTTGTGTAAGATTTTGAGGTTGTCTTTGATTTTCAAAGGGTGGCCTGTGTCTTTAATGTGAGTTGATCAACTGTCATATAAAAACCTTTCACACTATTTTCGTAACACCAGCAGAAGACATAACTGATTTCGATTTCTACATATACACTGCCCCCTCCTTCCCCCCAAATGGCACACCAGCAGCTGCATTAAAAATTAAAAAACAATGGACAAAGTGTTCTGGACTAATCTGGTTTAAGACTGTTTATTTTTAAGTAACATTTCTCTATGTATGTATTAACGCTTGAAAATGAACAGAACATGTTCGAAACGTGTTGCATTATGTTAGATTACGCATAAAATAAAATAAAAAGTGACTGGTAGCAGAAACTTGAAATAAATAATTATCCCACACAGTCCACAAACAAGCTGCCTATCGATAAATACGTAAATAAGAATAGTAATCCCCACAAATTTTTCCCAAGAGTTGTAAATTCAACCAATATTGAATTCAGTCAGACAGAAATGTCACTACTAAATAAGGGTTTGAAGCATAATATAAATCCAAGCATCAATCACAAAAACATAAAAGACACCATATGCTCACTAAAGATAGCCAGTGACTTTGCAAAACTTAATGACATTGAACAAATTGAAATAGGCCACAAGGCTAATAAAATTATACAGAAACACATAACCACAAAAGCAACAAAAACAAACAACTTTGAAATAAATGTACTCCAATCTATCAATAAGAAACTACAAAACCATAATCCTCTGGCAGTAAAATTTGATACAGGTTCCACAACAGTTATTATGTTTAAGGATGATTATATACACAAAACACTCTAATTCTTTGCAAACAACCACATACTGGAAGTCCAAGTTGACCCCACAACAAAGTTTCAAGCTAAAATAAGAAAATGCCTCAACAACAGTAATGAAGTACAAGACCTTATTGTGATGAACCCAACAGCCCCCAAACTCAGAGCACAACCAAAAGTCCATAAAACCAACACACCTATCAGGCCTATTGTGAACTCAATTAATAGCCCAGCCTACAAATTAATGAGAGAACTAAATGACATACTTTTAGAAAATACACATTTGAAAAATCATATTCCTTAAAGAACAGCTATGAACTTTTTAACAGTTTGAAAGATTTGACAGTACCACCTCAAGCCAAGCTTCTATCCCTAAATATTGTTAACCTTTACAGCAGTATACGCGTAGATGAAACAGGTGAGATAATAAGAATGAACCTATTGAGAAACAAGACAATGAGCAAACCAGATATCATAGAACTTGTAGATGTACTTAATCTAGTGCTCTCACATAATTACTTCTCTTTTAACAATAAAATTTACAAGCAGGACCAAGGACTAGCAATGGGAACCCCCCCTCAGTGGCCTATTAGCTGAAATATTTATCAACCATATAGAAAATAAAATTCTAACACTAAATGATAACATCACAAGCAAAGTTAAATTCTATAAGAAATATGTAGATGACACCCTCATTCTATTTGATGGCACAGAAGATGAAGTGACAAACCTCTTTAACAAATTCAATAGTCTACATAAAAATATTCAATTCACCTTTGAACAGGAAGAAGACACCCTACCTTTTCTTGACATAAAAATATCAAAACAGAACCAAAAGGTAGCTTTCAATGTTCACAGAAAACCTACTGGCACTGACACCACTATACCAAGCTCCTCAACATACCCCTCCTCCTCCCCTCACAAAAAAAGCTGCCGGCCGATTCCACCTAGACCGGCTTCCCCTCACAGGTCGGCCCCAGTCAGTCGCAGACTTTGAAAGCGCGTATAAAAGTAATTGCACATAGGAGGCACAGGAAGCACAGAGCCACCTTGTAACGAGAAGTTAATTTATGGTATTTTTTCCTTTTTACAAATTAACAGTTCTATTAATCTGTAAGTGCACAAACAGATCACTCTGGACTTCTGCCGCCGGGTATCACAACTTCTCCCCTTCCTCGTTTGTGTCTGTGCCAACTCCCAGAGTGACCGTGCAACACCCGCATCAAAAGAGAGACCAGCAGGTTCCTGAAGTGGAGCTAGCTAACATAAAAGGTGATAGACACAAGGAAAAATCCACGGCACAAAGAAAGCATTACACACGTCGAGGTCGGCGACTCCAAAAGCTTGAAAATGTTGCCAAAAGTGTGGTATGGCAGAAATGTGTCAATGGCAGAGAACCGTGGCACATCGACATGGAGTTTAATGCCAACAATTTAGTGGCTCAGACTGTCTGCTGCCGGTTGGTGAGAGTTCACTTCTGTTCCACGAAAGATTGAAGAATTTTATCTGTGACACACTGGCTACAACAAACAGAGAAATTAAATACACAGAGTAGAATACCACAGTTGTCGCAGCTACATTGTAATGCCATACAAAAACAATATCGTAAGTCCCACGAAGTTTCATCCTGCTTTCACGTGAAGGGATACACCAAATGAAGTACAAAACAATACAACATTTCTCAACTGTACGGCACATTAAAACACAGTCTAACATATGAGCATACAATTGTCATATAAACGTTAGTCTAGGCGAGGGCTTGGCATGCCAGCTTATCTGACGCTGCTTTGCACACAGCACAGCACTCACTGCACTGTCTGTGCTGTCGAGAGGCAACATCTTTACACTGGCTGCGGAGGCACGTGTCATTTGACGACACGTGTTCACACTATAGGGTTATAACAGTTTCTTTTTATTGCAGCTAAAGGTACTACGTGTGTAAGTAATCATTTATTTTTAGAGTAGAAGGCTCAGACATTTAGTACAGGCTGCTGGTAAACCTTTCGGGATGTGAGGTCCTAGTCCAAGAAACTCTTCTGTTTCTGACATTTCGTCCAGAACTGCGCTGCACATCCTCACAGGCGCTCCTCCGATGAGTCTAGCCGACTGACCGGTCGGACGTCTGAGAGCTACATATATACTGTAGGAAAGGAGTTGTGGTCGACGTAACGTGTGACGAGCAGAGACAATCCTTGTCAGAGATAAAACTTAACTATTGATTGTTGTCTTGTCAAAGACAAAATTGTCTAGCAATTCTGCAGAGCTACTGTCCATATGCCACTAAGTTTCATTGCCTCCTCTTTTCCATTAAAATTATCCTGATGCTTATAAATTTTAATGACTTCTCTACATAGTTGTGGATAATAATTTGACATTGTAGATAAAATTTCTGTTTCAGAAAGCTTTACTTTGTCATTTCCTGACTGAAGAGCATGCTCTGCTACAGATGATTTCTCTATTTTTCCTAGTCTGCAAAGAATTTTGTGCTCTTTTAGCTGTGTACCTACGCTCTCCTTGGTAGTTTCATTATAAACTTCACCACACGTAAACGGAATTTTGTATAAACCACATGTCGACAGAGGAGGGCGTTTATCCTTCACAGACTGGAGTACTTGACTTATTTTCACGAATATAGAAGCACGTATGCGAAATCTGCTCATCACGTGTTACTCTGACCGTGCCCCCTTTCCTACAGTATATATGTAGCTCTCGGGCGTCCGACTGGTCAGTAGGGTAGCCTCATCGGAGGATGTCCAGTGCAGTCCTGGACAAAACGCCAGGAACAGAAGAGTTTCTTGGACCACGACCTCACATCCCGAAAGGTTTACCAGCACCTATGTCATCTGGTCGTGAAAGCCTTCATCCTATGATTTAGTACAGGATTTGTTCTGTGGTAGGATATTTACATTGACATCAATATAATAAGGATGTAAAGAGAGGGATAGAGGGGAAGGGGGGGGGGGAGGCACTGGGGGGATTCGTCGACTGATTAACTGTTTTGAATTACTAAGGTTTTGAAACCAGTGGCTGTCTTTGTGTTGATAAAGATTTTGAATTTTTCAAGAAGGTCAAGAATACAGAAATATGCTTCAGCAGTAATGAATTAAAACTGTTAAACAAAGGCCTTAAGCACAATATTGTCCCCACACTACTAAGTAAAACGGTATTAAAACTGTAATAGTGAGCACAAAAATTGCATTAACAACTGCTAAACTAAAGTACAATCAACAAAATGCTGTAGTCCACAAGGCAAATGACATTATTATGAGAAAAACAGATCAGAACAAAAAGTGCATGATACAGCAACAAATTTTCAACTGAAAATGTCCTTGTTGTCAGAGCAGACAAGAGCAACACAGTTGTTGTCATATACGAATCTGATTGTATTAACAAAATTCATGAATTTTTCAGAAATAATAACATAAAAAAATAACATATGACCATAACCTCAAATTCCAAGAAACAATTAAAGACTAACTCAAAAACTGCAACTTCTATTGACACCAATATAAGCAAAGCATTGTGCAGTGATGAACCTATCAGCACCAAAATCAAGATCATGACCTAAGATCTATGAACTAGATTGTATAATACACCCCATTATGAATTCTATCAATAGTCCAAGCTATAAAATCAGCAGGAAACTTAATGGATCTACCTGTGAGGCATATGTATTTGAATATCATTTCTCTGTCCAAAACAGTTATGAGATCATCAGTAGCACATAAGATACCCTACCGCAGCCACAGCTAGATTTGCATTCTTGACACAGTCTACTAATATACAGACATACCTGTCAAGCAAACAATCAGTACAATATGAAATAACATACTCAAACACGGAACAATGAGCAGAGCTGAAATCCACGAACTCAGAGATCTCGGAACTTGTATTATCACACAACTACTACCAGTTCAACAAGTTTCACATTCAGGAAGATGGATTGGCAATGAGTAGTTGTCTTACAGACTTGCTAGCAAACATATATATTAATTATGTTGAAAACAACTATTTTAGAACTTTACTACAAATGCTATGTTGATGACACTCTCATTCTGATCTATGGAACAACAAAAGAAATAGAAAATCTACCCAAATAACTTAATAAATTACACCATAAGATTCAGTTCTCTGTAGAACATTAAACCAAAAGGCATTATCTCAAATAAAATTTAAAAGCATAACTTACAAATTTTCAGGAAGCTAACTACCACCAATACTACCATATACAACTTTTTTTGCCATCCACGTCAACAACAAAAAACATCTGTCAGGGCAACGGTTAATCGCATGCTCAAAATCGCAACGGACACAAGTGAAAGACGTAAAGAAAAAGAAATTAGTGAATCAATTGCTTTCGGCAATGGTAGAATCCTGCTATAATAGAGAAACCAATCCTTACAATGAAATTAAACGCACCAATTACTGTACAACCACCCACAAACAAGGAGACCACATTTGTAAGTCTGCCTCTTCTAGGGAGGATTTTTCACCGTACTGCTAAATGTAGTGACCTGCGTAACATTCCACACTGGACATCTGCACGTGCAGCTGTACAGCGTGCCACAGAAAGTGCAAGACGATAGCACCAGCAGAGGCCTCCACTGTCGGATGCGTGCGCCACTTCACCTTAGTGTACTCTACCGGCCGACCGACATCTCGTGGAGTCGGGCCCGGTCAGCCTCGCTGACATTCAGCCTGTGTGTCCCAGAACTCCGTGGCAAGTGTTTTCCCGTACCAGTATTCTTGAAATAATAAAATGTCGTGTTTGTTATTATCGATCTGTTATTGTAGCCAGAACACCGTACTCTTCGAGACATACAACACAGAACAAGCTTCCAAACTGGACAACCTGGTAGAAACTTCACAACGAGATTTAAAGAGCACACGGATGTGATAATAACCTGAACAAATCCAGCTTTGCCGCGCATCTAGCCCGACACAATAATTCTGCAAACAGCACAGAACAGAACCTCCAAGTACGTCATCTTGACAACAAAGGCACGATACTTTACCATCCTGAAGAAATCAGAATCTGTATCGACACAAATACAGCATCTGACTACCTAATCCATGACCAGACTGAACTGGGGAACAAATTTTTCCTTCAGAGTTTCAAAGACTAACTAGTTCAAAACAGCTAATCAGTCAGCCAAACTCCCCCCCCCCCCCCCCAAGCCCCCCTCTATCCCTCACTTTATATTCTAACTACCACTAACTGTCCTTTATGTCCAATGCTTCTATTGTTAAAAATAAATCAATACTTATATACATATTACCTTTACCTGCAATGAACAGCTGCCTTTACAAATGCTCCACATCACATTAATGTAAGAACAGAAATAAGTCATCAGTTCATCTAAAGTTTTGTTCTCCTTGCCTTCAAACATAAAAGTTCGTGCTCATACCAACAGTTGCAATTCTCTGCAAATACTATAACTTTATATTATAGTATTTCTGGGCATTTGTGTTAATGCCAGTTTTGATTAAGGATTTTGTATATCGTCTTTATTATATGCAAACAAAAACAAATAATGAGCAAAGTAGGCTTCTGCATTATATCTTCATATGAAGATCTTTGTAACAAGTAACTTGTACAGCACATGCTGGTTGCTGGCAAAGCTTAGTAACTATTGTGTGTATACATGCAAATGATGTGAAAAGTGAGTGACGGTTACAAAATGTCCATCACAATGGAAGCTGATAGATGGATATTAACAACAAAGCCATCCATACTGTTGCAATAAGTACAACATTCATTTCTGTATCCAAATTGCCATATATATTACTCACGGTGATGCTTCAGTGCACGTTCAATCTTCCAGTCACAGAATGAAACCCCCTGTGCACCACGTGAAGATAAGCCCAAAAACGTTTGAAAACCGGTTTATGGAATTAATAATTAATCCACAATATTGACTGATAACAGTTTTCTGTACATTCCACTGGCTAAAAACTATAAAACCTTAAAGCATCACTACAAAAATTTGTCACTCTAGCTGGCACGGCTTAATGTCATTTATTGAGACAAAACTTTTTTCTAGAGTACATCTAACCAAATATAAAACATTTATAGTGTTAGTGTAACAATTTTTGAAGGGAAAAAAGTTGGGGCAAAACGAGGAAGACCCAAGCGTGAGCCCAGAAAGACACACACAAAAAATGGGGTAGTGAGATTGTGTCGAGCGGTTGTGTGTCGGACGGGGTGTGAAAAAAGATACGGGAGGGGGGGGGGGGGGGGGGGGGGGGGGGGGGCGGAGCGGAGGACGACGGCAATAGGCACGTAGGTGTAGGAATTCAGGAGGAAGAGACAGCACTTGTACGTACGAAAGGATGCGACACACGTGCAACTGACGAATTTGTGCAGTTCACAATGACACGACACAGAGAATTCGATTGAGAGCCTACGCAGGAGAAGGGGAGACTGTTCGGTAGACGGTACGGGTGCAACGGGTTAGTTGGGATTGCGTCCACGAGACTTATGGGAGCAAATGATATGTTGTGAAGATATCTCCCATCTACGTAGTTCAGCAAAGCTGGTGCCAGATTAGGATCCAGATGGTGCTTGTCACGTAGCAGCCACTTAACTCGAGCACACCGTGCTCAGCAGCACATTTTGCCACTACGTGACCGTTTGCCATAAGGGGAAATTCAGTTGTAGTTGTGCCCAAATAAAATGCTGTGCATAAATTGCAGTAGGGCCAGTACATGACGTGGCTGCTCTCATAGGGGGTTCTGCCTCTGGTGGCACAGGATAAGTCTGTGACACAACTAGAGTAGGACGAGCCCGGTGGGCGAATAAAGCACATTTCGCACCCGAGTCTCCCGCTGGTATACGACCCCTACGATGAGGGGTCGAGAGTGGAGTAGGGACGGACCGGGATGTCGTGTAGATCAGACTGATGGCAGAACACGACTTTAGGAAGCGTGTGAAGGATTGTGAGTAAGATGTCCCCCATTTCCGGGCACACCGATAGACAGTCGAAACCCTCGTGAAAGATACGGTTCGGTTGCTCCAGCAGGGAGAAGACGATACCGTATGGTGAGAGGAATGCTGCTCTGCAGTCGGTTCTCGGAGGTGGAAGGAGGGTCGGGGTCGTGCGAGGATACGGCACAGGAGATCTGCTTACGAGCTGGGTTTGGAGCTTAACCGGCCTGTAAGACCTTCAGCATACTGAGGGAAGAGAAGTACTGTTGAGCTGCCCACACAACCTACACAAAATCCTGGTCTATCCTTAGGCCACTCGTATTCCCACTCCTAACTCCTCGTCGCAGGGGTCACCCCCTCGTGGAAGATACGAGTGCACTATTTGCCCGAGTACCGAATCCGGTCAGAGGAGAGCCACCCGGGAAAGAAGTCACGTCACATACCAGCACTGTTGCAAACTCTAGATACCACTTTATTTGAGCATCTGCTGTCCACGAGAACGAACGGATGTCACCGAACTGGGGCAGCGAGCGGAGCTGACCGGCAGTGGCAGAACACACGACGTGCTAAAGTTCGGTGACCGCTTCACGGCACACGTCATCCGGGTCCGTCTCGCCAGCACCCGCTTTTTCTGTGCCGTCGTCATCGGGAACTGTAGCGATCTGTCAGTTATACGTGTGCCTCATTTCTGTGCTCTGAGCTTGCTACCTTTGCCTGGCACACACCTCCTGCTTCCCTCTGAGCTGTCAGCCAGCCCTCTACAATCCTCCCTCCAACCTCCTTCCTCTCTCTGTCCACCACCCGTGACACGACCGGCAAAGTTTTCATTCTTTTTTTTGTGCCTGTAGCTGACTCGAGACTTCTACTATCGAGTGAGCTACGGAACTCACTTCAAATATGTAAGATATTGGTAAAAACAGTGATGAAGATGGTAAGGTGGTGGGATGAGATGATATACAACCAGGATTTGAATTCACTCTGCAATTACACACATAGAAGAGAATACTTTCAGGTAAAGCAAAATACACAAGAATATAGTGATTTAACTGTTTTTTTTTTTTTTTAATTCATATATTTACGCCCGATAACAGAAAAAAACTATTTTTGTACCTGTGAAATAGCTGCAAACCAAGTGAACTCGCATTGTATCATCCCCTGACTCTGAGTGGTTTAATTAAAGGACACCTACTCACGGAGTCCAATGCGGACCATAATTATCGGTGACAGTGAAACTTGGTAGATATGCTATTGTGTTGATGCAGAACCTATTTACACTGCAAAACAAATTAGTTCCACTTTTCGCCCCCATGTACAAATCTGGCACTACACGCCGTCCGTACGACGATATGCGGTTCACACTGTCATTCGACAAACCGTAACGTGAGCTAACAGTACCACTATCGAGAAGAGTGTCCGAGTGCTGCTAGTGAACAGCAGCAATCACAGTGCTGTATTGATAAAATATCACCGACTTGAAAGATCTGATGAGAAGCCCAATGTCATTAAATGGTTTAAAGGTGATAATGAAATTTGAAAGCATGTGATCTCGTTGTGGCACCTGGAAGAGGAAGTCGTCGTACCCAACTGGAAGTTAGTGACGAGTTGCTGTTGCTGTTGCTGTTGCTGCTGCTGCTGCTGCTGTAGATGAGTCTGCAACACACACCCTGAGTAGGGCCAGTGCTCGTGCAGCGTCACGAGAATTGATAATCCTGCGGTCAAGGTACAGAAAGTTTTGCAGTCTCTTTTACACCGATACCTGTACAAAACACAGATGTTGCAGCACACAACACTTCACGATTCACTGCTACGTTCTGAAACTGCTCTTAGGTTTCTTGCACAGATTGAAATTAGTAGTATGTGGCTGTGCAATATTCTATGGAGTGATGAGGCATATTTTATCCTACACTGTATAGTGAGTACGGAACTGGGAAATTTGGGGTACTGTTAAACCACGTGTTGTGCACGAAGAGCCACTGCACACCTCATACGTGAATGTGTGGTGTGTATTTACGAGCGCCTCTCTTCTCGGTCAATTCTCCTTTGAAGAGAAAGCACCCAGAAGGCCTATCGTGTGCACCGTGTACGTCTGCGTGTTATCGACATCTCCTCGTACGAGGTGTGATTTCTGCCTCGGAAGAGTGTGACTCTGTGAAAATGACTCTTTTCTTGCAAGTCGGGGCAACATCTTACGTCACTCACCCAGTGAAACACCTCCGTAATGCGACCTTCCACGAATGTGTTATCTCCGGAGGTTTTCCGGGTGCGCGGCCTACGAGATCACCCGATTTGAGTCCGTGACAGTTTTGGCTCTGGGAATATGTGAAAGAACAGGTTTATACGGGACACATTTGATCTCTAACTGATGCGAAGGCCAATACGCAGGAACACATTGCGCAATTCCACCACAACTACCTCAACCGACTGTCGATCGTACAGTTTTACAGATACGGCAACTCACTGACAGTTCGTAATAAAAATCGATATTATTCCTTTCTCACTCGTTTGACCTTTTCTGTCCACATTCCATTCGTAGTCCATTACAAACGGAAACATTTCTTTACGTCTTTCTTGCATTCACAGCACTAGATTTGCAGCTGGTGGCCAAAATTTGAATTTTTTTCCAGCGTAAATTAGTTTTTGCGTTAACAAATTAGCTAATCTACCGAGTTTTGCCGTGCTACTAACTGTATTCACAATAAATTTTGCAGGCAGTATCCACATACGCCACTGAATGTACCTACAAAATAATATCACTGTATGATGTTTGTTTGGTTTGTGGAATATCACTGTATGAAACACACATCAGGAGGTACAATGTCATAAAGCATTGAGATATATGAAAAAATGTTGCATTATGTATGAAGTTTTATTATGTTTCTTCTTTACTACTGGACCTTCCCACAATCGAGTCAATTTAAGGAAATCCCTAACACCTGGCAGCACTATTGACACCTTACAACTGGGAAGCACAAACAACATTAGGCGAAAACAATGTGTGTTGACGGAGCTGTTTCACAATTTCAAAGGTGTTCTCACTAATACGTGGAAATGAAGCTTTTTCAATACTAATAGTTCACTACAAACACAGTTCACTTTTTATTTTCGTTCTTAACAGAAAATTGGCAAAACGTATACCCGTGAATGCCAGGTTTGTCAGGTAGTATGCCAAAAACCAACAGAACTTCATGGACCCAATCTCGTTATTCTAAAAAAAAGAAATACACTGTCTCAGTTGAGTTTGCTTCTATAGCTTTGAACTACCAACGAAACATTTTCGACGATGTGGAAATCGATACATGCCCGAGTCAATTTCTGCTCAAATGAAATGTTTCATGCATAAACAAGTTATTACTTAACAGTCTTCAAATACAAACACATTGATTGACAGAGCTGTATTAACCTGAAATGGCTCAAAGGAGAAAATTCAGCTTCATATAGTGTTTTCCCATCTAATATGTTTCCCTGAACAATGTCAATAATATCGTTCAAGGTATTGCCTAAAGAACTCAGAGGTCACTCACTGTGTAGAATTTTCCACCGTTCAGCTGTGTACTCTGCCACTTTTCTGGTGTGCCGGGGGTGAGAGCTGACGGCTGCATGTGGTTAGGTGAATGAGATTGCTTAGATTGCCTTTTGTTTGAAGGGAGGCCCACAGTCATGAAATTTCACTCCACTGAAATATGATGCCTCACAATGCCACTGACCAATATGAATCCTATCAAGCCACAGATTCCATTTGTTGAGATTTTGTCGCAATGGGGACACTAGTGTGAAACATCAGCAACTCCTGAAATTCAAAAACTTGGGCAATGTTTCATTTATCAGTTGTGTATTTAATTCTGCACATATATATATATATAATGGAAGGAAACATTCCACGTGGGAAAAATTATATATAAATACAAAGATGAGGTGACTTACCGAACAAAAACGCTGGCAGGTCGATAGACACACAAACAAACACAAACATACACACAAAATTCAAGCTTTCGCAACAAATTGTTGCCTCATCAGGAAAGAGGGAAGGAGAGGGGAAGACGAAAGGAAGTGGGTTTTAAAGGAGAGGGTAAGGAGTCATTCCAATCCCGGGAGCGGAAAGACTTACCTTAGGGGGAAAAAAGGACAGGTATACACTCGCACACACGCACATATCCATCCACACATACAGACCACTGTCTGTATGTGTGGATGGATATGTGCGTGTGTGCGAGTGTATACCTGTCCTTTTTTCCCCCTAAGGTAAGTCTTTCCGCTCCCGGGATTGGAATGACTCCTTACCCTCTCCTTTAAAACCCACTTCCTTTCGTCTTCCCCTCTCCTTCCCTCTTTCCTGATGAGGCAACAATTTGTTGCGAAAGCTTGAATTTTGTGTGTATGTTTGTGTTTGTTTGTGTGTCTATCGACCTGCCAGCATATATATATATATATATATATATATATATATATATAGCCCAGAAATATCTTCTTCCTGTATGAACATAACAGATTTACCCCATGCTGTCGCAACAAAACATTCCTCTCCACCCCCCCCCCCCCCCCCCAAGAATAGTCCACAATATCTCAAACAATAAAATACTTTTTTTGAGAAACCTAGAAGAAAATATAATAAAATCATGTAATTAGTTATTCTCTTAAAAACTTTAAATAAATGTTTTAATCAGTTCTTCCAATATTTTTTCACAGATGATGGAACAGTATATTAGCTTTCTCAAAGGACTTACAACCCAAGTTGAAAACTATACTTTATTCAGTAATTTAAGCAATGACTTTACGTAATTTAAATGTTTCCTTCTTCTCCTTAACTTCTTCAATTTTGTACTAGGCAACTGCCTTCTGAGGTCATATCTGATCTCACAATACAGTTTTATTGTGGACTTGCTACTATGGCAGATCCATTAGCTCTGTCTATTTTTGCTTGTCTTTCACTTTCATATTGTTAGAGGCTGTTATAATCCACTACATGAGCTCCATTTAGTCATCAGCCACATTCGGTCAGTTTCTGAACCTTTCTTTAAAAAAATGTTTAGAGATGGGGCAAGGAGACTAGTGTATTGGATTTTATTATGTTTTGTGAAAAACTGAGTCCTCCTGGTGATACCTCAATACTCCTTTTCACAAGCAACAGCTCAATATGGTTCAGTTATTACGGTAAAAATTACTCAAAATGTATTAGTAGAGAAGATTTAAACTTTTGCTTTGTATTTACGTAAATTATCAGTCTGGATCTGTACCAGAAGTACAACATAGGTACATGCAAAATTAATTAGGAATGATAGGTGGAACAGCTCCATATTATCCATATTATTTAAGCTCTAATAAGGCAATGCATACCAATTTGTTCAGAAGAAATCTCTACTTTTCAACGCTGGTAGAAATTAAAAACAATTTCATGTCGCTAGACGTAGTAGTTTGACGTTATTTACACAGATTCCAAGCTCTCCATAAGTGAAACTATGATGCTTCTCTGCAAGCAGTGGGTATCAAAATAATTTTTTTATAGATTTTTCACGTGGTAGCTTGGTACATATTTTTCATGTGGATAAACAGGAATATTGCACTTAGTAAAAATTTTATTATGAACAGGCATTCATAAAAAATTGGCAAAGAATCTGCTCTTCCATTTTCAACAATTGCAGATGAATAAATTTCTCAGGTCTCATATTAGATTCCATTTCTGTACAGTTTTGCATGTGTTTTATACAAGATGACTGCCAGATAATATGAGTAATACAGATTTACATACAACTCTCAGTGAAGCCACACTCCAGTTGTCTCATCTAAAATTAATCCCCACCAACATTTTACAAATGCTACCACCACCATCACCACTATTATTACTATTATTATTATTACTATTATTATTATTATTATTACTATTATTATTATTATTATTATTACTATTACTATTACTATTATTATTACTATTATTACTATTATTATTAATAATAATAATAATAATAATAATAATAATTCCCGTGGAGGCCCGCGAAAAGAATAGGCCCCCGGTATGTTCTGCCAGTCGTAAAAGGCGACGAAAAGAACAAACCACAAATAGGGCTAACCCCCATTTTAGTGTGATTACTTGGTTCAGGACAGAACTAAAGAAGCCTCGGACAAGCGCCGTCACGGTCGGGGATGACGCTTGAACCATATGCGCGCCCACAATGGTAACGACACTGCTAGCCAACTGGAAAATGATTTAAATCCAAATAGAGGTGTTTTGCAGGATATGCTTCATGCAACCACCCTAGAAGGAAAACAGACAGAGGATGAGATGGTCAGATGAAGTTAATTGACACCTCATGTTCTGTTATTACCAGGCAACAAACCTAGGAACCAACACAACTGGATACAGATCACAAGCATACACAACATTTATTACCAGATACAGAACAACGACTAGCTGATCAGATCTGTGTAATAATCAAAAATAACAGGATACCCCAGTCAGAATTAGAAAACATCAAACAACAAGTACAACAAATACTAGAACAAAATAATGTGCAATCAGAAGAAGAAGAAAATACAGTAATGGACTCAAACATCCCAGAGCAAACAAACAAAGAACAACACGCATCAATTAAGCAGTCAGAGGAAAACGAAATCTTAAGACAGCCACCAGAACAAGCACAAATAGAACACGAAGTGACACACATGTTAGATATAGAAGAAAAATTTCAGCTGACATATATAGAATACAAAGACACAAATACAGACATTAGATCATTCTTGCATAGACCGCCAAATAACCCACAAGTCGAAACAACAATAAAAACTATCAACACAATCATACACAACAAAATAAATGACAACACAACTATGGAAGAGTTACAACTACTGGTTTATATAGGAGCACTCACTACACTAAATATACACACTAGGCAGAGATCAGAACCAACCAACACACAGAAGAAACCCACAAAACCAGCATGGCAACACAGGCTACAGATCAGAATAGAAAAACTGAGAAGAGACATCGGACAACTAACACAATTTATAAGAAATGAAATGTCAGAAAAAAACGAAAAAGGTTAGGTAAAATCTCACAACAAGAAGTGATAGAGCAATTAGACGAAAAGAAGCAGAAATTACAATCATTGGCCAAACGACTTAGAAGATACAAAAAAAGTGAAAATAGAAGGAAACAAAACCAAACATTCAACACAAACCAAAAGAAATTTTACCACACAATAGATAACACACACGTTAAAATAGACAATCCACCAAACATAACAGACATGGAACACTTCTGGAGCAACATATGGTCAAACCCGGTACAACATAACAGACATGCACGGTGGATACAAGCAGAAACAGATACATACAAGATGATACCACAAATGCCTGAAGTGATAATTTTGCAACATGAAGTCACCCAAGCAATTAATTCTACTCACAATTGGAAAGCCCCTGGAAAAGATAAAATAGCAAATTTCTGGCTAAAGAAATTCACCTCAACACATTCACATCTAACTAAATTATTTAACAGTTACATTGCAGACCCATACACATTCCCTGATACACTTACACATGGAATAACTTATCTGAAACCTAAAGATCAAGCAGACCCAGCAAACCCAGCTAAATATCGCCCCATAACATGCCTACCAACAATATACAAAATATTAACTTCAGTCACTACACAGAAATTAATGACACATACAACACAGAACAAAATTATAAATGAAGAACAAAAAGGCTGTTGCAAAGGAGCACGAGGATGTAAAGAGCAACTGATAATAGATGCAGAGGTGACATATCAAGCTAAAACTAAACAAAGGTCGCTACACTACGCATACATTGATTACCAAAAAGCTTTTGATAGTGTACCCCACCCATGGTTACTACTAATATTGGAAATATACAAAGTAGATCCTAAATTGATACAGTTCGTAAACATAGTAATGAAAAATTGGAAAACCATACTTAATATCCAAACAAATTCAAAAAATATCACATCACAGCCAATACAGATTAAGTGTGGAATATACCAAGGAGACTCATTAATCCCTTTCTGGTTCTGACTTGCTCTGAACCCACTATCCAACCTGCTAAATAATACAAATTATGGATACAATATTAGAGGAACATACCCACACAAAATCACACATTTCCTATACATGGATGATCTAAAACTACTGGCAGCAACAAATCAACAACTCAACCAATTACTAAAGATAACAGAAGTATTCAGCAATGATATAAATATGGCTTTTAGAACAGAAAAATGTAAGAAAAATAGCATTGTCAAGGGAAAACACACTAAACAGGAAGATTACATATTGGATAACCACAGCGACTGCATAGAAGCGATGGAAAAAACAGGTGCCTATAAATATCTAGGATACAGACAAAAAATAGGAATAGATAATACAAATATTAAAGAAGAACTAAAAGAAAAATATAGACAAAGACTAACAAAAATACTGAAAACAGAATTGACAGCAAGAAACAAGACAAAAGCTATAAATACTTATGCTATACCAATATTGACCTACTCATTTGGAGTAGTGAAATGGAGTAACACAGACCTAGAAGCACTCAATACACTTACACGATCACAATGCCACAAATATAGAATACATCACATACATTCAGCAACAGAAAGATCCACATTAAGCAGAAAGGAAGGAGGAAGGCGATTTATCGATATAAAAAACCTACATTATGGACAGGTAGACAATTTAAGAAAATTCTTTATAGAACGAGCAGAAACTAGCAAAATACACAAAGCAATCACTCATATAAATACATCGGCTACACCACTGCAATTTCATAACCACTTCTACAATCCTTTAGATCACATAACATCAACTGATACGAAGAAAGTAAATTGGAAAAAGAAAACACTACATGGCAAGCACCCGTATCATCTAACACAGCCACATATCGAACAAGACGCAACCAACACATGGCTAAGAAAAGGCAATATATACAGTGAGACGGAAGGATTCATGATTGCAGTACAGGATCAAACAGTAAACACCAGATATTACAGCAAGCATATTATTAAAGATCCCAATACCACAACAGATAAATGCATACTTTGCAAACAACAAATAGAAACAGTAGATCACATCACAAGTGGATGTACAATACTAGCAAATACAGAATACACCAGAACACATGACAATGTAGCAAAAATAATACATCAACAGCTTGCCTTACAACATAAACTTATAAAACAACACGTTCCCACATACAAGTATGTACCACAAAATGTACCGGAGGAATACAAATTATACTGGAACAGAACCATTATAACAGATAAAACAACACCACATAACAAACCTGACATCATACTCACCAATAAAAAGAAGAAATTAACACAACTAATCGAAATATCCATACCCAGTACAACAAATATACAGAAGAAAACAGGAGAAAAATTGAAAAATACACCCAACTGGCTGAGGAAGTCAAGGACATGTGGCATCAGGATAAAGTTGACATTATACCAATTATACTATCAACTACAGGAGTCATACCACACAATATCCACCAGTACATCAATGCAATACAGCTACATCCAAACTCATATATACAACTACAGAAATCTGTAATTATTGACACTTGTTCAATTACCCGAAAGTTCCTAAATGCAATGTAACATATAGGTCAAGTGTGTAGAAATGTTGGTTGGCCTTCTTCTGTTTCCCTATTTCTATCATTCTTTTGTTATGAGCTTTTTTGCTTGTTCAGACCAAGTGCCAGTGAAAAATTTTCAAAATCAGTTACATTGTTCTGTTTTTGCTTTACTCCTGGTTTCATAAAATTCAAGATTTTCTCTTTTAACTCTTTCAAGAGTGGTGGTTATCAATGTCAACCGCTTATTTGACAACACATTTTGGCTGAACTGGGCAAGTTAGTCGAGCGTGTTCTCCCTAGATGGCAATGAACTGGGCACTATACACTTTGCTATCCTATTGTCACTGCCTTACAATCTGTTTATTGGTTTGCAGAAGTTTTGCTTGGTTTAGCTGGTGTAGATTTTGAAGATCACATTTGCCACATATACACAACTTTTATTTTCAAGTAAGAATTTCCATACATAATTTTAGTTCACACTAACGAACTTAAGTGACAGGTACGTGAAACAAGTTTATTCATTTCATATTTATGTTACTTTAATGTAGGTTAGCACTGCTGACTACCATGCAACTGACATGCAACTTTCAACTAGTATGGCTAGGAGGTGTCTTAGTTACGATCAAATTTGAAAACTTCTTTTTGACGACTTTCCATCAGGCTCAGATAGTGATATAAGTTTCTTTGAACACTTTGCTAGTGACCCTACATATGAACTACTCGTAAACAGTGATAACATAATATTATCATGCTTCAAAGAAAATGGCAAAGAATCAAATGATAACGTAATGAAATGTAATCATCACTTGTAGCTCGATGAATCAGTATGTGAGGGACAAGCCTGTGAAAAGAGGCTATAAAACGTAGATGATGTGTGATGAATCTGCACATAACTTGAAGTTCGTAATTTATACTGGAAAAATAAGTAGAGGGAAGTCTGAAATGGGACTGGGTGCATCAGTAGTTACAAGTTTATGTGTAGAACTTTATGGTAAAAATCATATTGTTTTCATGGATTAAATTATTCACTTTTTATAATCTCTTGATCCTACTAAAATCCCAGAAATTGTTTGCAGTTGGAGCTGTGAGCACTACAAGTAAATTCCTCCCAAAACTAAAAGAAGATAAAAGGATGAAATGAGCATTATCACACAATAGTCAGCAATCATGGGGTATCAATTTACAAGTGGACGGATAAACTAGCTGTGAACCTGATCTACACTATGCATGAGCCAAGTGATACCACAAGAGTAAATAGGAAGCAAAAAGATGGGTCAGGTACTGTGGTGGCATCCCCCTTCAACTGACCAACTGTAACGGGAGTATGAATTTTGATCATCTAAAAGGAGACTATCGTTGTGATTGCAAAAGTAAGAAATGGTGGTACAGGTTCTTTTTTTCTTCTCTTTTTTTTTACTTGAATAATGTGTGTCTAATGAATCCATTTATCATCCACAAAGAAACTGAGATGGGGCAGTTCACAATAAAGACGTCTGAAGGAAACTGTATGAAGGACTGTTTGGCAAAGCTACTGTGCACAGCAGTGATGCAAGTCAAAAATGGAAGAGCGTAACTCTCAAAAAACGTAAACCACATGTGAACAAATAAATTAGATTGGAAGTTAATGCCAAATCAGACCATATCTAAAAGGTAGGCAGTATGCAGCACACATTCTGTTCCTGTTAGACCACTGTGGGTGTGTTCAACATGTAACGTGCCTCTTTGTCTAAGAAAAGGTAAAACTTGCCTTCAGACACTCGATTCTCAATGTTACTGCACTTGTGAGCTCGTTGTGTAAACAATTTCTTAAGAAATCTGCTCGATTTTACCTCATAAAATCTGTTAACATATAATGGGTACATCTATATCCATTCACTGTAAAACACCATGAAGTGAGTATTATGGGCAAAGGTTAACAGATGTAAGCACAATTTAATTGACTGTAATTTAAAAAGTAAGCTAAATATGAAATGACACAATTTCAGAGACTTTACTGGTCTCACACAGACTAGTGAAGTCTCTGAAATTGTTTCATTTCATTTGTATCTGTACCTGCACCTGCATTTCAGGCCAGATGCCTCATTTACATTCGATGCTGAGGTGCTATTCCAGAATATTGAGGGCCTCAGCAATTCTGTTTGTAAGTAATGGGGAATTTAAAGAAGACTGGAGTGGCAGTGAGAATATGGATCAAGCAAGGATGTTTGCCGGGTACTCAGTGCAGTTGTGTGAATTGCTACGCCGAGGTGGCTTAGTGGCTAACGCAGTTGCCTATTAAGTAGGCGAACCAGGTTCGATTCCCAGCCTGAGTACAAATTTTCATTCACTGCTTCAGTCTATATACATAAGCAAAATATTGTAAAATTGTATTAAAATGAATTGTTTTGTTTGTTATGTTTTATAATTTTGACAAATCACATGGTTTCATTTTCTCAGTGTATCTGTAAATTTTAATCCAAGTTTCCTAACGTTTGTGTTTTGTCACAACTGATTAACCTACGAAATTTGTTCCGAGGATGTTTCTTTGGCCTCACTGTTTTCAATATCTGCTTTCCTGTTCAAATTAGTTTCCGAAGCAGACACATTCTGGTTTAATGGTGAATTATTACTGCTCTTACTATAACAACAACAATAATAATATAATGACAAGTTCTTTCAACCACCATTTCTTGGATAGCAGCTGATGGAACAATTACCATAACTGCTGAGAATTATATAATGTATGGTTCAGCAAAAAGTTTTCCACCAAATCTTACTACTACTAGGTAAGTCAACGGAACCGTACTTTGGTTGGATTTCAGCTTGGTTTGTCATATTACTTTGACAGAAATAGTTTATAATGCAGAGTATGTGTGGCAATTTAGAATCATAAAGAGATAATAATTGCTACAATGAAATGTCCCTTTTCTAATTTCCATTAATAGACTTTTTCATAATGTGTGGTTACTTACGGGGTCAAAAACCAGCATCTGGCACAGCAGGTGCACTGCCTCATGCGTGGCCTGTGAGGAGAGGGTGTACAGGGCAGCCATGGACGGCGGCTTGGGCGCACGGCGCAGCATGTGGGTTCGTGCCCCGTCACAAGCGTACCGCATGTCTTCCAGTGACGGTGTGCCAAGTAGTTCCGTTATTAACTCCAGCTGAAAGACAGAAATAATCATGTTTTAATTATCTGATCTGATCTAATCTGCACTGTAACAAAATCCGAGCACACAATCAGAAATAGGTGATTAACAAAGAAAGTTCTTGCTTAGGGATCCATTTCATACTGCATTTCACAAAAACCAACTTCAAATTTTTCTACTCTCTCATGTCACATAGGAAATTCCAGTTAAATGACTATGTTCGACATGCAATGTCCTTCAGAAAAAAAAAGTGCAGGAACAAGTAAAAATCATATTCAGTTTCTCACGTGCTAGACTGGGGGCAAAGTCTACATTTTTATCAGTTGTTTCTTAAAAATTTGTAAATACACTTTCATAGAATTTCAAAATGCACACCTGACTCAAAAATTGTGTTTCATTGTCTTTAAAATCACTGTAATGTTTGCTGTAGTTAAAAAGCTACATCTAAGTACAAAGCCTCCATTTCACGACAGCTTTTAGCCTCCACAGGCCTTGAGATAATCATTCAAAATGGTACCAGCCAAAATGGTTTATTCTTGATTATCCAAATAGCTTTTTCATTTTCTTTTTTGTCAGATGTTTAGAATCTATTCTCTTGAATGTAAGTTTATTGTACTTCCACAACTGCACTGGTGTTCAAAGAAGTATGTACTATTTCTGAAAAAAGTTGGGGATTCCCAACAAACCGTAACATTGTTTTGCATCATTCTATGCATGCAGAAGGTGCATTAGTGCTAGAGAAACTACAAGACGTCAAAGTAATCATTGCTGTGACACAGGACAGAGCCGAGTAAATACAGCTGCTGTGTAGTGTACTGGTACTTTTTCGCTCACAGCACACAATTCTATTTACAAAGACAAACTATCAAAACACAGAGATGCCATTGGTATGAATGAAATTTTACTTATGTTGTAGTAGTGCATGTTGTACAATTATACAAGTCAGTTGTCAACTTAATCTGTGGAATTGTTTTGTTTGTACAGCTTTTTAAAGTAGTCTTGCTCTGTGTGTTTAATTCAATGAATAAACTAGAACACTACACACTCAAAATAATTAGTTTCGACGTTTGTCATCGACAGAAAGCCATACGGAATTGGTGATTTTCTTTAGGAATCTGATACTTTCCTTTCAACAGATAATCAAATGGGTAGCTGAATTCAAATGTGGTTGAACTTCTGTTGACCATTATTTGAAAGGGATTTGAAACCCTGTTTAACACCCACTCTATGAAGCAAATTCTGGAGTCCACCAAGGGACCATCTTCCGGCGGGCGGAATCTGAAGAAGAAGGGATTGCAGAAACAGCTGCTGAAAGGATGGAGCCAGTCAAGGTCTGAGTAGATTCATCAACACTGACGTGTGGCAATACAGGGGGGATGGGAGCAGAGGAGAAGGCACCCCAATCAGCATTAGATAGGGCCCACCTGAAGGGGGGGGGGGGACGGGTGATGGAGTGAGAGACACTGAAGGAAGGTCAAAACAATTGGGTAATGGCCGCTGTCACATAAGTCATCATGGACACCCCACTCAATGGAGGGAAGAAGGCTGGGACTGCAGATGGAGAGGTCAATGGTTGAGAAAGTTCCGTGTGCCACACTAAAGTGCGTGGGAGCGCCTGTGTTTAGTAAACAGAAGTCAAGCTCTGCCAGAACAGCTTCAACTGTCCTGGCCAGGGCAGTAGTCGTATGACTACCCCAAAGAGGGTTGTGGGCATTAAAGTCCCCTAATAACAGGAAGGGAGAAGGGAGTTGTTGAAGAAGGGTGGTGAGGGCATGGGATGTGGGCAGCCTGTCAGGTGGGAGGTAAAGATTACAGATTGTGAAGGGAGTGGCCAGATGGACCCTGACAGCAACGGCTTCCAGAGTGGTAAGGAGGGGAACCCATTTACTAACAATGTCCTTGCGGACCAAGGTGCAAACACCACCAGAAGCCCGCAAGGGGCCAGTTCGGTTCCGACAAAAAGAGTGGAACCCACGAAGGGTCAGTGAGTAAGAACTGACAAAATGGGTGTCCTGGAGCACAATATAAGTGGCAGAGTAGAAGGAAAGAAGGGGCTGCAATGCTGGAAGGTGACACAAATATCCGTTACAATTCCACTGGCAGATTCTCAAGCCGGAGTCCAAAGTGGAAGTGATTGGACCAGAGTCGGTCACGCCACCGAGTCGCTATCCGTCACCGATAAGGATGGGGTAATACGCATATAGGTGAGTTCAGACTGTCGGTTCATTGACTGCAGGAGAGGAAGGCCGCACCTCAGCGAGTACCAGAGGGGCTTTGCCCTCGTTCCTGCGTTTCTGCTTCTTCTCTTGGGAAGGAAGAGAAAGGCAGACTTCAGCGAGGGCAGGCACGGAATTACAACGGGCAATCTTGGCGCTCACTGGCCGCGATTCACGCTGCCGATGTGGAGCAGTAGATCGCCTTTCAGGGGGGTGCCAGGAAGAGGAGTCCTAGGAGGGAGCTCCAGTACCGGCTGCTGCCGAAGGAGGGGGAGGGGGAGCACCCGAAGGTATGGGTACTGAGGGGGAGGAGAAGGCTGAAGGCATGGGGCGAACGGGTTGGGGCTGGGAAGAGGAGGGGGTAGGAGGGGGAATGGACGTAATTGAAGCAAAAGTAGAGGTCATAGACACAGGACGGAGCTGGTCATATTTTTGACGAGCCTCAGTGTAGGTGAACCGATCGAAGGTTTTGTACTCTTAATTCCTTCTTTCTTTCTTTCACAAACACCAGGCATGTAGGTGAGTGTGGAGAATGCTGCCCATTACAATTTACACACATTGGCGGGGCAGCACAGGCACGCCCCTCATGGAGGGGGTGCCAACAGTCACCACAGAGGGGATCAGTGGTGCAGTGGGAAGACCGTGTGTCCAAACCTTAAGCATTTAAAACATCTCACCTGTGGTGGAATGCAAAGTTTTGCATCACACCGATACACCATTACCTCGACCTTCTCAGGGAGGACATCCCCCTCGAAGGCCAGGATAAAGGTGCCCGTAGTGATGCGATTGTTTGGAGGGCCTCGCTGCACACGGTGGATAAAACGAACCCCCTGCCATTCGAGGTTAGCACGGAGCTCCTCGTCAGTTTGCAGAAGAAGATCTCGGTGGAAAATAATGCCCTATACTGAGTTCAAAGATTGGTGGGGCGTGACGGAGACTGGGACGTCACCGAGATGGTCACAAGCACGCAGGGCGTCAGATTGGGCAGCAGAAGATGTCTTGATGAGCAAAGCAACGGACCACATTTTACTCATCAATTCAATTCGCCATAGTTATCTTCAATCGTCTCCACGAAAAACAAAGGCTCGGTTGCAGCAAAACTACTGCCATCCGTCCTGGTACAAACCAGGTACCGAGGGAAAGGTTTCAACCTAAGCCGGCGAGTTTGTCCCTCCTCCCAGGGGGTGGCCAAGGAGGGGAAGGCTGAAGGATCAGAAGAAGGAGTGTCACGTCTGCTACCACTCTTAGAGACAGCCACAGAATGGCCAGGACGATGAAGCTTTTGTCGCTTCATGCGCAAGGCGTCCGCCCTAGTACCACCCACTCCGATCAGGGGCTCGTCCTGTGGGCGCCACCCAGCCACAGCAAGGGCCATCTGGCACGGCGGCCATTGCCGGGAGTTCTAGTGCCCCAAAACGATGAGCAATGACTCCTGGGCATACATGAGGCATTAACAGCTCAGGTACTAGCAGTGTGATCCTTGTGGTTTCAGGGAGTTCAGCCAAGTGGGTACTTAACAGCCCTACCACACAGACTGGCTACTGTGCTGGTGACCTAACAGGAGGGGGGCCAGGGTGCAAAGGGAAAGGGGAGGGGAGGGGGAGAGGAACCTGCACCATGGAAGCTAGGTAGGGAGTTCATCCCCAAATGGCTCACACTGAATGGAAAATTTTTGTAAATGGAGGTCATACCCCAAGGGGACTAAAAACGCCGAACAGGAGATGGAAACAACAAACTAAACAATAGCACAGGCCAAAACAAAGCCAGGAGGATAGCCAAGTCGACATGAAGTCCACTAAGAGGGAAAAGAGGGGGCAGGGACAAAGGAGTAAGGAGAGGGAGGAAGAGGAACAGGGATGGTAATGCAGCCTTCAAAGGAAAGGAAAGGAAAGGAAAGGAGATTGCAGTAGCTCGGGGCCCTGTGGGCACCACACACATACCCACGAAAGGACTGTGGGCCCCCTGGGGGGAATGTAATCTAGAGCCATTCAATTTGGAGTTAGCTGCTCGACACAACTCGTCTGTGTCATCGAGTGAGAAGTGCACATTGCAGACCACTAGTGGTTTACCTGTTGGACTGGGCTCTGCGCTTGAAAGAGGATGCGTCGCCCAAGAAGTTCCCCGAAGATGCAGCCGACGCTCCAGACGTCTACGGCAGCGGAGTAGTGTCGCGCGCCCATCAGTATTTCAGGCGCCCGGTAGTACTGTGTCACCACCTCCTGAGTCATGTGCTTCGACTGGTCTGGCTCCTCTACGCGTGCCAACCCGAAGTCGCAGATCTGTCAAACGGTGACACGTCAATAAACTGCGACACCAGAAAAGTGGAACTGAACATAAATTGGAAAGTAGTAGGATCGTACCTTGAGGACACAATTGCTGTTGACAAGTAGGTTCCCCGGTTTTATATCACGGTGCAAGATGCGTGCAGAATGCAGGTATTTCAGACCTTCGAACAAAACCGAAGAAAGTATGAGTGCACAGTTTTAAAACAAGATTGTACTTTAATTTTGTATTAAAGTATAATTAACTGTTCATTCAGTTACTTGTAAACAAGACATTTCATCAGACCTATTTCGACTTAAGTTATTGTTCCCCTGCTGAAAACTAGTGTGAAAGAAAAGATAAAGCTACATACTTGGCACACTCAGTTTACACAAGTACTAGTTGGCTGTAACAATTGGCAAATGCACTAGGGCAATCACAGCTAGAACCTAACTAAAGCAGATCTCAATTAGTATGCTAAACCTCTGTGTGCGCCATTTTAAATGTATAATATGGATGTTCAGTGTAGAACTGATGGAGTACACAACAAAGGGTACTTAGTACAGTACCGTGCATCATGGTGTCTTCTTGTTCCAACCACAAATGGAGTGCAGGAAGGCTGATATTTAAATGCATGCTGTAATTACTATAATCTTTTCTCCAGAATCCCTATGCCATGGTATTTAAATGGCAGAAGAATCTCTCTAAATTCTTGAAATTCTGCAAATATGCTTTTCCGTCTGTCTTCGAATATGTGCCAGTTAAGATTTTCTAGCATTTCAGTGACAGTATCCTGTGAATCACACAAATTGTGACTGTGCATGCTGCCCTTCTTTGTACACATTCCATGTCCCTGTTAGTTGTACACAGTTCAGCAATATGCTAAAACAGGATGCACAAGTGATTTGTAACCAACAGCATTTGTGTACTGACTACATTTTCTGAGTATTCTGCCAATGAACTTTAAGTCTGCCACCTGCTGTACTTATGGATCATTCCATTTTGTATCCCTGCAAAATGTTACACTCAGGTATTTGCATGAAGTGACTGACTTTAACTGTGAATGATTATAATGTAGCCAATATACTACATTCCTGCCTTTTGAGAAATGCATAATTTTACATTTCTGCACATTTAATGCAAGTTGTCAGTCTTTTGGTAACTTTGAAATCTTATCAAGAATTGGCTTGATATTCCTGCAATTTTTATCACAATGCTTCATTATAGATAGCTTCATCATCTGCAAAAAGTCTGAGGTTGCTATTGATAGTCTCTGCCCACTCACCAACATACAACATGATCAACAAAGCCCCCACCAAACTTCCTTGAAGTTAGTTTTCCATCTCTCACTGGTTCTCTGTCCAAGATAACATGCTGAAAAATCTTCAACCCAGCTCCAAATTTTATTTGATACCACATGTAATTGTAGTTTTGATAATAAAAATGGGCAGTGTACTGAATCAAATGCTTTTGAGAAACCATCTTCCTAATTGCTTTGAGCCATAGCTTCCAGGTGTTCAGTGGGAAAGCACAAACTGAGTTTCACACGATTTGCGTCCTCGGAATCTGTGGTGGTCAGTATGGAGAAGGTCGCTCTGTTTGATATACTTCATTATGTTCTAGTTCAGACTACATTCTAGGACTCCACAACAGAGGAATGTCAATGAGATTAGACAGTAGGTTCGTGGATAACTTCTGTTAACCTTCTCACTGATCAATATGGCCTTTGCTTTTTTTCCAATCACTGTGCTCTGTTCTTTGTTCAAGGGACCTATTGTGTATTATAATTACAATGGAAGCTAACTCAGCTACAAATTCTGTACAGAATCTAACAGGTATTCTGTGAGGTCATGGAGCTTGTTAAGTTTCAGAAACTGTAGGTATTTGTTCACACTACTGACAGTAACATCGATATCATTCATCTTTGCAGTGGTGAAAGAATTATGCTATGGCAGTACATCTGCTTCTTTCTTTGTTCAGTATTTCTTCTTTTGCTTTACTGCCCTCAGTTTCAACTTCAGCATCATCCTCGGGTGTCTGGGCACTAACTCTGGTGCCACCAACAGCTTTTACATATGACCAGAATTTCTGCTATACTAGTCCTTGCAGGCTCCACACATTGTCGTCTTGGTACCCAATTTTGTTTCATTCAGCACGTCCCTATCTGCAGTCCCATGTCCCCCCCCCCCCCCCCTCTCCAGAAGTTTCTTTGCAGCGACATTACACTATGGAGGATTCCACACATCATGAATGGTTCTAAGTGCATATTTATCAAGTACATTCTCCAATATTAGAGAAGGAAAGTTGCAACTCACCATATAGCGGATATGCTGAGTCACAGATAGGCACAACAGAAAGATTCTCACAATTATAGATTTTGGCCATTATGGCCTTTGTTAACAAGACACACACACACACACACACACACACACACACACACACACTTTCTCTCTCTCGTACACACAACTTGTGTGTTGTGGTTTCAGTTGCCTCAGACTGCAGTCGTGTGTGTGTGTGTGTGTGTGTGTGTGTGTGTGTGTGTGCGTGTGTGTGTGTGTGAATCCGAGTTTGTACAATGTCTTTAATGAGCTCTATGAGGCACCAGCTTAAATGGATATTGATGAGGTAGGGAAACTGGCTACAAATACCGTGGTGGAACCATGTTGGTATTTGGATGCTTATCTAAGGAAACCTTAAGAAAAGTTAAATCTAGATGGCCATTATGTTGTCACAGTTGTTTTCATGGTTGGTAGATCTGCCTTACGGTCACTGATGATGTCATCAGTGGAAATGGTAGGTGCATCACTGTTATATTTGGTGGAATTTAATGGTACACAAACCAAGTGAAAGGCAGCCATCCGCCTATAGCAGACCAACCGGAGGTACACAGAAAAACATAGCAAAAAACAATATTCACATTAGGCTTTTGAGATCTCAGCTCGGTCGTTTTCCAGTAAAAGCACACCGCACATACACCTTAATGTGCTCCTCCACTTTGGTGGGTGGGCACGTTTGGGTGTTTGTATAGTTGCATGTGAATGCGTGCACCTTTCAGAAAAAGCCCGAGAGTTCAAAGCTTAATGTTTTCTATACGAAGTCTTCACGGGTTGTCAGCCGAGTAGCATCGTTGCCCGAAGATGACAGAGACGCATTCCATCGAAACGTTGCTACGAGACGACGGTGTTACTCTGGTGACAACCCGTGAAGACTTCATATATGAAATTCGCCGAGAAAGCCTGCACTCGCTAATGTTTCCTGTTACGTGTTTCTGTGCACCACGTATTGGTCCACTATAGGTGATTGGTTGCCTTTCCTTTATTTAACATTATCTTCCCATCACGATGTGTTTATCTTAGTTTTGCAGCTCGAGTACAATGTGTGTACTGCATGCTTATGTATTGTCTACACTTTTTTTTAAAAAAAGAATGAGGAGTTTAGCATTACACACTTTTCAGTTACTCAAAGAGTACAGAGAGTTAATTTGGCTACGTCTAACAGCAGAATGTGTGGTTCTATAAATATCAAGATAACAAAAGAACAAATTTTTGCGATATGTCAAGTTTAGAGAAAATAGCGCAATTTAAATTAGGGCAAATACTGTGTCGGTGGACCTGTCATTCTACACACTAGTTCTACCTGTTACCTACGACCTTACGAAACTTCTCCGAGAGAGAGTGTGCTTCCATTGTGACAACGGAAATGAGTAAAGATACACAAATTATTCCACAGTTTGTAACTTACACGGGAGAGAGAATTTTAAAAATCATTTTGTATACATTACGCCTTCAGTTTTAGTATGAGAATCAAGTTAATTCTGTCACGTAGTTGTTAGTTTCTGAACCTGGTGACGAGTTCTGGCACGTGTAAAGCGTTAAGTCATCAATGACGTGACCAGTCTCTTAAGGAGGTGTTACCTCTCTCGACACAACGTGGTTCGAACGGAGGAATTAATTACACGAACGAAACTCTCCTCACAATGTCGGTCACCGACTACGGCAACGTACGACACTTACTGATCTCGACGAGTAGAGATGGTATCGCCGTTCGAAGATTTTACAGTACGAGTGTCACGAGTCGCCTTAAATATTGCGAGAAATAAAACAAAATCTTTGTCTGAAGAAATCGGGCAGTGGAGAGAAGGAAAGAGAAATCGCAAAATGCATTGCTAGGAGCACTCAGTGATGAGACTTTTCGAGCCAATCGATGTGGAGCAGTCAGCTGTTGGGCTATTTTCCCTCTCATCTTGACAAAAGATTTTACAGTTAACGGTAGCAGAGCTCTACAGGCGCGATCCATAAGACAGACACACCGGTGCGGGTAAAGTTATGGAAGACGTTCCGAGTGATGGGCAGATGCACCCACAACTGGCCACACGGGGGAACGGGCGCACCACACTCCTCAACGGCAAAGCAGAGTCCGAGTGCCGAATTCGTTCACCGTGCTCTAGGAGTAGCGTATTTGACTGTCAAACAAAGGCCCCTGGGTTCCAGTATACATTCAATACACTGCTTGGATTACGAGTAATATTTATCAGCAACTGCGCCGAAAGAATATCAGTACGAGGAGTCACCGTCGTTCTGCCGATAGCTTTTCAAACAAAGCAGAGCAGGGGATGCCGTCACGGCACCGTCTTGCCCTCGAGGTGGGAAACTGACTCACAGAGGAAGAATAGCCAACGATTGATGACACTAGGATACACAAGGCAAAAGGAAACAACTGCACGAAAGAGAGATACTGTATAACCGTAGGTTATCTCTCCATTGGCAAAAATTCCACATTCGTTTCCCACTCGTGTCTCGGGAGGGCACAGCCAAAGAGGAGGTGATCGTGAGAAAACGATTTGTCAACTGACAAAAGCGTAACATTCTAAGAATTGGAGCGTGGAATGTATGAATTCTAAATATGGTGGGAAAGCCAGAAAATCTGAAAAGGGAAATGCAAACAGTCGTCTTTTATGTGGCGGGCGGGCAGTGATGTGAAAGGGAAAGAATTCTGGCCATTTAATATAGATAAAACCGACAGCGACAGAAAATGGTGTGATGGGGTAGAATTCACCGCGAATCGGAAGGTAGGTCAGAGAGCGAGCTGCTGTGATCTTCAGTCGTAGGTTTATCTTCATCCGATTCGACGACAGAGCAACGCCAGGTGTACGTGGCAACGTCACAAGCAGAGGTCGAACAGAGAAAGTATACGAGAATGTGGAACGTGTAACTCGGTAAGGGACGATTAACCTCGGCGAACTCAGCGTCGTCTTCGATTTGAGCATATAATGGAGATGAGGGCATTCCACGCACTTATCGGAGGGGATTGGGGGAGTCGAGTAACGAACGCTGCGCCATATAGGCCCCTCTCTGGCCCGTTCGAACGCGATTATAGTTTGCCCGGCCCTGTGTTTCCATTTCGTGGTTATCAGAAGCTCGTTTCAAAACACTGTGCTGCTGATACCGACTTCTCGTGTGTGTATCGTAGACCTTCAACTGCATTGTATTCAACTCGCTCGTTTTCTGCTTAATTTTTGCTCCCATATTGGGTGGGGTAAACTATTCCATATTTTATTTTATCTCATACAAAACAGAGCTGGCTTTGTCATGTGGTGCTACGTGGACTTTCGTGTATTTGTTACTACTTACTAATCTCTCTGTGAACTGCTCGATTCAAATGCATGTTACGTATATTGCTTTCGTTCTATTTTATTTTTGTTTGCATCTGTTCTCCGTAGTTTCTCGCATTTAATGGTGAACTCTGTGTTCGCAGGTTCTAACAGTATTGATATTCAAGTTTATTACACCTCGGAACGAAATGAATATGTAATTCTACCCTGGACGGTACTGCATCTTGCCACTGACATCGACTCGCAGACTATGGGTGTGGATGAGTACGGTTTGTAATCGTGTCGACTAGATCATTCTGCCTTGCGAATGTACAAATGCGACAGTAGCCACTTAAAAGTTTTCATAGGAAGTTAACAGGTACTACAAACAGCACATTTTAGTACAAGTCAATGAAAATTTCGGTGGACTGCATTAAATGCGAGAGTAAGAAAGCGGATAGAAACAAACGTAAAATGCGAGCAAAATAGTTACAATGCATTTAAGTGGAGCAGTTCACACGGACTGACAAGCAGCAACAGAAGAGTCCACATAGTACCACCCGACGAAACCACATTCTGTTTCATACAAAACAAAAACAGAAATGGCAACATTTATTCCACCCAATATTACGCATGAGAGCAAAAACTGAGCTGAATAAGAGCAACTTATTTACAATGCAATTCAAAGAGTGCAATACACACGAGAAGATCGTAATCAGGAACATAATTTCCACTCGATAACAGCCATACGGTCGAAATTGAAATATTGGGTTTTACAAACAAATATACTTTACCCAGATACCAAACCCGCCGTAAAGTATAAATGAAAAATATTATCATCTAGTATTTTAATTTCGTAAAGCAAGAATATGAACTATTGTGTCATATTTTCTCGACTGGAAAAGTTCACGGCCACGCGATTCGGAGAGCTACGCTTGATTTCCGTTTCCTTATCGCTATGTGGGCCTTGCACTACCGCGGGTGATTACCCCCTGAAAGGTAGAATCAAATTTTCTGACGGATAACAGAAAGGTGGGATTGTGTTTTCTGGTTCTGAACGGGGGTGCAGGACGTGCCGCTAGGGGGAGGAGTGGTACAAAGGACGCAAGTGCTTACCCTCAATGAGGCTACTGCACTTTCTTTTCTGAGAACAAGTTTTAGGTAGCAATCGCGATGCACTGAGAACTGCTTCGCCATTCTATGAAAGAGGTTGTTAGGCGTAACCAGTACTAGGCGTTTCATTGACTCATTGGCTCCTGTTTTAATAAAAAAAAACTACAAACACTAAGTATCATTGGTGTGGCGACATTGCAAAAATAAAAATGTTCACAGAAAATCCTTCTCGATCGAGGAAGCAAAAACACCCATTGCAAAACACTACGATAGTGTTCTAGTCAACAAAATATTGTGATATTGAAAGGTTGTACAATAAGCATATAAAACGGCAACTGACTTTCATGCAACAGCTATGACAAACAACAAATAAATAAAAGTACGACTGATGCACTAATATCCCGCCCGTTATTATTTTATGCATAAGGGGTTGGCAGAGTATGGCAAGGGTGTTCCGCGTACACTTGATCTCAAACTGATATACAAATTAATTCCCCCAGATGACGTCACGTATTCTTACCCAGCTGGCACGCGGGTCTCCACCCCCTGCCCCTCTCCCCACCCAATCCTACCGTATGGCGGGAAATTAAAAAAATTGCGGGAAATTCAAAAATGGCGAGACAAGTCGGCTGGAGGACGATGTATTGAATCGAGACGCAACTTGTGTGTTCCATCGTCATTAAGAGGGTCGTATCGTTACAATTGTCAGTTTTGCGTCGGATTCAAAACGCTAGACTCACAAAAAAACGACCACAAGGTGACCGAGGCAGTAATAGACCCTTGGAGACAAGTCGGCTGGAGGACGAAGTACTGAATCGCGACTCAATTTGTGTGTTCCACCATCATTAAGAGGGTGGGAACGTTAGAATTAACTGTCAGTTTTGCGTCGGCTTCGAAAAACTAGACTCACAGGAGAACGACCATAAGGTGACCGTGGCAGCATTAGATTAGACCATTGGAGCCAAGTCGGTTGGAGGACGATGTATTCAATCGCGACGCAATTTGTGTGTTCCATCGTCATTAAGAGGGTCGTAACGTCACAATTAACTGTCAGTTTTGAGTCGGATTCGAAAAACTAGACTCACAAGAGAACGACCATCGGGTGACCGAGGCAGCAGTAGCCCCGTGGAGACAAGTCGGCTGGTGGACGATGTATTGAATCGCGATGCAATTTGAGTGTTCCATCGTCATTAAGAGCGTCGGAACGTTACAATTAACTGTCAGTTTTGCGTCGGATTCAAGAAACTGGACTCACAGGAGAACCACCATGTGGTGACTCTGGCAGCAATAGACCTTTGGAGACAAGTCGGCTGGAGGACGAAGTATTGAATCGCGACTCAATTTGTGTGTTCCACCATCATTAAGAGGGTGGGAACGTTAGAATTAACTGTCAGTTTTGCGTCGGATTCGAAAAACTAGACTCACAAGAGAACGACCATCGGGTGCCCGAGGCAGCAGTAGACCCGTTGAGACAAGTCGGCTGGAGGACGATGTATTGAATAGCGATGCAATTCGAATGGGAAAATCACCACTTCATCACTACCTCGGAGATGCTGTGTCCCATCACTCTTATGCTGAGTATAACACACTACATTCAGACTCACTTAAATCTTGATAATTTGCCTTGTAGCAGCAGTAACGAATCAAGGAACTGTGCCAGTCTCATACAGGCGGTGCAATATTCTGTCTCTTTACATTGCATTTGAACACGCATGCCTATACTAGTTTCTCTGGTGCTTCAGTATACATGTATAGCTCCATTGGAGCGGGTAACCAGTGATCGAAGTCACTTGCACAGAACGGTGTAAAATTTTGTCGCCTGTACTGGAGGAAGACCATAGCCCGCACACTAGTAATCGCGAGAGTGTGTTCCTGTTTTGCTCTTTTGTAAGCAGATTAATACAATGTTTCCCAGCTGTAACACATCCAAGCACTGTATGACTACAGCTTTGTACACCGCCATACGTTACGCTTTCCTACCATGACTCTGAGGTCTGTGTCCAGTGCTAAACTGACATTAACACGTTTCAATCCATTGGCCCTCACAGAAAACTTAACATCGCATGGTGTAAACTATGCTGCTCCTTCTACACAAAGGATGATAGAAATGAGACACACAGGCAATGTCCCTCATTGACAAAAATGTGGAAGACATCTCAACACATGGAAAGGGGAAGTGTTTGGGGCATTGTGGAGCACTTACAGGTAATCTCAGCTTCCACAGATGGCTCGGTGTTCCATTTGAAAGACCATTCTTTTGTCATTTTGCAGCCATGTACATGGTCACCGTTCGAGCGCGGACAATCGCCAGAAGCAGCTGTTCACAACATGGCCAGGATAGTAGGAATAAAAAGAGGGACTGTTCTCTCATTGGCGAGAGGGCGTCACAGCATACGGAAGTAGGGCGAGTCTGCATCCAAACAACCGCCTGAAGTTGATGACCTCTACGTTCATTCACCTGCTCCACAGTGACAAGAAGCAGATCCCCAGTGTTCCACCAATGCTGTCTCCATCCGTCAATCATTATGTGGTAATCAATAGCATACCAATGGATGGATGGGATCGAAAAGATACCTTCGATACGGGACAATTTTGCACTGCAGTTGACAGTGCGGTCAATTTTAGCAATTTTACCAGTTGTTCCATACTTTCAGCACCAGTTAATGACACAGCAGAATGCGTCCCAATTCATGTATCATCGTTAAACCACTCCTCCACTACTTAGCAAGCACCACATAGTAGACTGCGAATGCAGATAGATGGTTGTGCAGTACGTCCATTCGGTCATATGCACCAAAGTATACCAGTCAGCATC
Organism: Schistocerca piceifrons; assembly: GCF_021461385.2. Classification (NCBI taxonomy): domain Eukaryota; kingdom Metazoa; phylum Arthropoda; class Insecta; order Orthoptera; family Acrididae; genus Schistocerca; species Schistocerca piceifrons. The sequence goes on from NC_060138.1 coordinate 17,221,500, forward strand.
CTGTACCGATGCAATTTGATTAGCTACATATTTCTAGCGCATCGATCGTGGTGCAGAACTTACGATTACAACTGGCCATCTTTCCCTGTGTGAATGGGAGTCGCAGAGTATTCACACATTCATAGGATAAAGTTGGAAATTGACAGATCCCCAACAAACAAAGTAACTGCTTTTCAGTGAATATTGTTCCGCACCAACCTTTCCCACGCACCCATCCAAGTGCACAAGATCTCTCCAGACACGTGCATGTTGACGAGGCTAGCACCCTTTCTCAAATGTTTAGTAGACACGAGACTGTTTTGGTGATGTAACACACAGTTAAGAAGAAATGCATGGTTTATATGTGATTGAGCTTCAGATGGATTGAGTTTGAAACATTTTATGTAAATCAACTGTGCTATAATTCTGTAGTATTATTCCAGTGTCTGGAGTCAGTACCAAGAAGGTACCAACTCGAGAGAAATGATCGCATGGCATAAACACACATTCCTATGGCTACACTGTTCTGCATTTAAAAATTCTATATTGTTATAGGCATACGGTTTCCAGAGTATTAGTCGTGTAGAATGCAACGCTCTTAATACTCTGATGCAGGATATATATGTCCAACATGTAACATACAACCACCCTGCAAGTTCTTACGTTAATCACTATGGCGAAAAACTTTAAAATAATTATACTACTTCCTTCTACACTATTCTGGTGTCCTAGGAACTGACTGAGCTGTTTGTCACTATGAAGTCATTGCCTATGTATAGCCGCCACTTAAACTACTTATAAACCGAGAAGAACGAAGTTACGAGACTGATTTTCTGTCTCTTAGGAAATTGGTGGTTTTTTATGTGCCTTTTTAAGTCGGAAACATACATACCCTCAATCACACTTCCCGTATCAATCATGCTTACTATATTAGTAGCGGTTTTGATGGATGCAGCTATGCCTCACTAGGAAGTAGAGTGAGGAAGAAACAACACGAATATTTTCGATAGTTGATACACTGAATTACCACCCACACTCTGCTGTATCAAAATGCACACACACAGCAGCAGCAACTTCTTACGAGGGAGTAGGCACCACGATCAGTAGTCAAAGGAGATGTAACACACATGCACATGTATTTCGGACTGGGAAAGTCTGTAGTTGGGTGACCTTGAAAAGTAGTTGGAACTGTGCAGTTGGAAGTATAGTAGCTGCTTTTTTACTTATATGAGGAGGGTGTGATCTACAGATATGGTATTGGGACAAAATTGCTATATTATCCTGCACACGAGCGAAACTACCTAACGTCAGGATATGGCTTCTGTAGACAACAGGAATGCCACCAGGGCCGTGGTGATGCTACTGTAAACAGCAACAAGACTGTTGCTACTTTGGCTACTGATCGTGGTGCTTACTCCCTCGTAATAAGTTTCTGCTTCTTCATGTGCATTTTTGTGCAGCAGGGCATGAGTGACAACTCAATGTATCAATTATCGAAAATATACATGTCGCTTTTACCACACTGCATTGCCTAGTGAGGCACAGTGTCATCCGTCAAAACCGCTACTACTACTAATAATAAGCGTGACTGAGGGTAGGTACGTTTCTGAATCAAAAAGGTGTATAAAATCCATCCATTTCCTATGAGACAGAACAGCAGTCTCCTGACTCCTTTCTAGTCGGCTTCTACGCAGCTCGTGTAGCAGATATATGCGGAAAATATTTTTGTAGTGAGGAACAACTCCGACACCAGAATAGTATAGAAGGAAGGAGTACAATCATTTTAAAGTTTGTCACCGTAGTGATTGAGATAGATAGCTTGCAGGGTGGTTGTATGTCAGATGATGGACATATATATCCTGCATTAGAGAATTAAGAGCGTTGAATTCTGCAAGACTAATACACACATCAAAAAAGGTTTTGCGTCACCTCGGTTCCGAGAGTTCCGGAACCTGTACAGAAAATTGGAATAGAGATACACACAATCATCATTTCCGCCCTCTTTATTGCTCATGAAAACCACACATTGCATGATGCATCACCATAGAGCGAGACCTTCAGAGGTGGCGGTCCAGATTGCTGTACACACCGGTACCTCCAATACACAGTAGCACGTCTTCTTTCATTGATGCATGCCTGTATAGGTCGTGGCATACTATCCACAAGTTCATCAAGGCACTGTTGGTCCAGACTGTCCCACTCCTCAACAGCGATTCGGCATAGATCCCTCAGAGTGGTTGTGGGTCACGTTGTCCATAAACAGCCCTTTTCAATCCATCCCAGGCATGTTCGATACGGTTCACATCTGGAGAACACGCTGACCACTCTAGTCGAGAGATGACCTGAAGGAAGTCTTTCACAAGGCGTACACGATGGGGAAGCGAATTGTCGTCCACGAAGACCAGTTTCTCCACAATATGCTGCCGATACGGTTGCACTATCGGTCGGAGGGTGGCTTTCATGTATTGTACGGCCATTACGGCGCCTTCCACGACCACCAGCGGCGTACGTCGGCTCCACATAATGCCACCCCAAAATAACAGGGAACCTCCAACCTGCTGCACTCGCTGGACAGTGTGTCTAAGGAGTTCAGCCTGACCGGGTTTCCTCCAAACACGTCTCCGACAACTGTCTGCTTGAAGTTGCGACATTCGTCGGTGAAGAGAACGTGATGCCAATCCTGAGCGGTCCATTCGGCATGTTGTCGGGCCCATCTGTAGCGCACTGCACGGTGTCGTGGTTGCAAAGGTGGACCTCGCCGTGTACGCCGGGAGTGGGACTGTGTCTGTGGTGCAATATCCACAGTCAATGTGTCTGTCTTCAGTTCTGGGAACCGGGGTAATGCAAAACTTTTTTTATGTGTGTACTTTGGAAACCATATGGCATAACAATATAGCATTTTTAGATGCAGAGCCGTGTAGCCATAGGAGTGGTGTTCATGCTCTACGATCATTTCTCTAGAGCTGGTACCTTCTCGGCACTGACTCGGATGAGTGCCAAGGGACAGATTGGCGCGAAACTGTCTTCGCTGAACAGGAGTTACACACACAGCTCACTTTGTTCGTTAATGAAACGTGAAATGTAGTGGGTACAGTACCCACCTACTTCTGGTCACTGTGTTTCAGGGACGGTTGACCAAGGACAATGTGGGGGGGGGGGGGGGGATCTGTCAATGTGAGAATACTGTGCCACTCCCATTCACACAGGGAAAGATGGCCAGTTGGAATCGTAAATTCTGCACTACGATCAATGTGCTAGAAATAGGAAGCTAAACGAACTGCATCTATATAGGATGCTGACTGGTATACTTTGGTGCATATGACCGAATGGACGTACTGCACAACCATCTATCTGCATTCGCAATCTAGTATATGGTACTTGCTAAGTAGTGAAGGGGTGGTTTAGCGATGATAGAGAAATTGGGAAGCGTTCTACTGTGTCACTGGCTGGTGCTGAAAGTATGGAACAGCTGGTGAAATTGCTAAAATTGATCGCACTGTCAATTGCGGTGCTTACTACAGTACATCGTCCCGTATCGAAGTTGTCTTTTCCGTCCCATTCATGCAGTGATAAGCTATTGATTATCACATAATGATTGACTGACACCACTTGTTTGAGATGTAGAAAGCATTGGTGGAACCTGCCACTTGTCACTGTGGAGCACAATGAGAGAACAGTACCTCTCTTTATTGCTACTATCCTGGGCATGTTGTGAACAGCTCTTCCTGGCGAGAGTCAGCACCGGAACTGCACAATGAGAAAAGAATGGCCTTCAAAATGGAACAATGAAGCATGTGTTACTGTGGAAGATGAGATTACTTGTATAGACCATCACCTTCAGACAGCTGTTTGGAAACGCTTCACAATGCCGCAGACTCTTCCAGTTTCTGCATGTAGCGATGTCTTCCACTTTTTTGTTATTGAGAAACATCGCCTGTGTGTTTTATTTCTACCATCCCTTGTGTTGTGAGAGCAGCATAGTTTACGCCATGTGATGTTCTGCTTTCTGTGAGAGCCAATGGATCAAAGCATGTTAATGTCAGTTTAGCCCTTGACACACACCTTGTAAGTCATGGTAGAAAAACAAACTGTATGGTGGTGTAAAAAGCTGTAGTCATACACTGCTCGAATGTCTTACAGCTGTAAAATAATGTATTAATCTGCTTACGAAAAAACAAAACAGGAAACCAGTCTTGCGATTAATAGTTTGTGGGATCTGGTCTTTCTCCAGTGCAGGTGACAAAACTTTACATAGATCTGTGAAGCAGACTTGGATCACTGGACTTCTGCTCCAATGGAGCAATACATGTATATGTAATATGCTCAATGTCAACACGCAGGTGGGATTTGCTTTTCGATATAGCGGTAGAAAAGGCACGATAAAATTTTACAGGAGATTCTATTACAGAGAGTGGTATGACTGGTTAAACTCTGGATGTATTAGTTCATAGTTTTTTTACCTACTCTCGATGTTACAAAATAATGATGAGGAGTGTTCTCAAACATAGTAAATGACTGTATAGATGCTCATCTGTATCAGTATTTCATACACCTGCAATGAATGTAATGCCCTCGTGCACAACCAGTTCTAATTTGAACACACGAGATGCTCTGAAACAGAACTGATTTTGCTCATAAAACGAGCAGAAAACAACTGCGGAATCATGACTTTTTATTATTATTTTTTATTTATTATTATCGCCACGACTGTGTGATTAAAAATACCGCAATACTGAGGTACTGCAAGTCCTGTGTTATTTCATACTACATAACTGCTAAGCTTTGTGGAACCTAGAGAGGGTAGAGTTGTACCCAACGTGTGTGTAGATGGCACTAAGCAGGCTGTCGTGTGACGATCAAAGTGCTTACAAACCTAGTATGCAAGAAGCTGCTGCTATTGCAAATGATATTCTGCTGGATTTAGACTACTTCTTCAAGTACGAATGGCAGAAAGCTCACACGCAGGTAGGCAGAGGGGAGCAATGGGGCAAGAATGTAAAATGTCAGCATGCAGATGGTATTTATTTTCAATGTATCTGAGTAATTTTATAGGGTTCTCTATCAGGTGACGTTATGTGGTTCTGTTACAAGAGACGATCTCATACATTTCACAAACGTCAGTGTGTTAAGCAGTACATTGGTAAAATGGGACTGTCCATAGTGTACAAAACAACAAAATTCTTTTGAATAATAGCTTTATTGTTTTTTGTGACATGTGAGCAAATGATATTACACATGGCTGAAATGTTTGTAGTATACATGTCCATGACAAGTTATTTATGGACACTGATTTGAATGCGAGGGAGGGTCTGAAACCATGTAATTTTGTCCATCAAATAAATGGTTCAAATGGCTGTGAGCACTATGGGATTAACATCTGAGGTCATCAGTGCCCCACAACTTAGAACTACTTAAACCTAACTAACCTAAGGACATCACATCCATGTCCGAGGCAAGATTCGAACCTGCGACTGTAGCGGTCGCGCGGTTCCAGACTGTAGAGTCTAGAACCGCTCGGTCACTCCGGCCGGCTTTTGTCCATCAAACCGAAAGAAATCAATCACTTAACATAGATTTTTTTTCCTTCAGAGTTTAAATTCTCTCTTTATCTTTATTCTGATCAAAGTTTCGAAATAATGAGGACATTCTGCCGTGATTGGCAGTTTTCGCAGCAAAATAGTGGAAGTTTTAGTTTCGATTTTACGCAGGGGGACATGTCGATGAGATTAATAATACTTCATATCAGCAATATAGCACCGACATCAGCAGTTTTGTCATCTGTAATCGATGACTGTGCTACAGGTTTTTTTTTCTGCACTTCGTTGGATGTCGTAAAATAAAGGAAGTGGAAGGGGGGGGGGGGGAGGAGAAAGAGAGAGAGAGAGAGATATGGTAATTATATCCTAGAGTCAAACGTGAAACCTATACCGATTTTGCTTACAGAACTAAAGGAAATGAACTGCGCCTATTTTCATGGAAACGAGACATTGATTATTGTCGCTATTGTGTATTTTTTTTTTAAATAGACATTCGCTTATAAGAGGTGCGTTGACATTAAATACAAACGTTCTCCATCGCAGAACGGCACGTGCTTCTGGGCGGAGCTGCTGGAGGCATACGGGTGGAGTGGGTCATAGTGCGGCACACTAACCTAACCGTTCCCTCCTGCATGTGGACTGTTTCCGTGTACTGGAAGGTGGACTTGGGTTTCCCGTTCAGAAGGCCCGGCATTCTACTCCCAGAAAGGCCAACCGCCATTTTGAATTTCCCACCAATTGCCGGGTGGAGTGTGGGGTGGGACGTCAGCACATCCGTGGACAAAGGAATTGCTGCCATTTTGGAAGTTCCCGGCAAAACTGGAAATTCCTGGCAATACGGCGGTAGGCGAGGGGGAGAGGTGGGGATGGTGACGAGACGAGGCTGGGGAAAACACCTGGCGTCATCTGGGGGTGGGGGTGGAGGTGGGGGGAACTGATTGATCAGTTCAATTATTTTGTACAGCAATTTTATATCAGAATTGTCCTCGGAATCCCCTTATCCTACTACTCGGAAGAACTCCGTGAGTGTTTATGAAACATGTGACGCAGCAAGGACAGCAACTGTCAGTTAGTGACGACTGTATGTTTCTGAGCTGGTTTGTGCTGCATTGCTTCGAGTGGACGCCTAACGTTTAGCGTGCAGTGTAGTTAAATTTCTTTAAGCGCGTGTCTGAAAGTTTTTCATTTCACCCTGCAAACATACTCGTACCATCCCCAACAGCTGCACAATTTCTAAAGTTGCAGCGAACGTGCAAAAACGGTGTAGACGGGGTGCACATGGCAAAAATCACTGTCAGAAAGTGACTTCTTGCTGTATTTACTGCGTCACCACTCAGACATTGAATTAATTTTACGACCTACAATTTTTTTTCCAATTTAATTCACAACAAAAGAACTTACAGCTAATGTGAGGAAAAATACGTCGATTATTTCTTACCTCTGAGGATCTGGTAGAGGAAGACTTTGATGTGGTCGGCGGACAGGTGCTGGGGAGATACTATTATTTTGTGTAGATCACTCTGCAGGAGCTCCGTGATGACATAGCTGTGAAATGGTGGTCAAGGATTCGTACGACATCGACGTGAGTGCAAACAGATAAACAAACCCATACATCCGCCACGTCCGTTGCGGCTGTCAACAAAAATGTAAGTTACAACACACGTCAGCTGAGCTGACAGGTATCCCGTGCATGTGACAGGCAGACTGGGGATGCAGGAAGGTAGTAGTAGGGTGCACCGCAGAAGCCGACATCCTAATGCAACGTGCCACGGTCAGAGTAGCTGTATTGACGTTCGGAGCTTCACTTTCTCCACCAGCTGCCGCCGAAGACCCGAGGACTGTGTCACAGTTAGGTAGGACGAACTCTAACAGAGAGCAAACCGACCATTTTGTGGCTCATTAAGTCTCCAAAACTAGAGATGGTTGGTGATTACGCCTCGCCTTGTTCTAAAAATATGCCGTCATTTGTAAATTATACCGGAATTTTGGACAGCAACACATAACGTTGTTCTATCATTGAAATGACGTTGCGTAGGAAAATATCGACTCGATAACGCTTTATAATGATTACGTCAGTTTCTTTTAGTAACATTACGTATTTAGCTATAGCGTCAGTTTCAGTGGAAACAACGTGAAAATTGCGAGCACTGGAACATGCGACACACACAGTCTGGAATTTCGATGGAATAGGAGTAAAAAAAATATTTCAGAGACCGTAATCAAAAGATGACCAGTCGAAACTGACATTCTTTTTCACTTACTGAGTAGATGGGATGGTACGTTTCAGTTCAATGATTGGATGGATCATACCGGCAAGCACATTTCGAGTACGGCAATTACTCGACAATATAAAAGCTCGTAAGTACCAGAAGCGCACAAAGAATGCCATCGCCGTTGTTCACAGTTCAGTTCCGTTCGTGCGACAGTACCACAAAAATGTTGTAACAACTTGTTTCTGAGGCTGCACGGAAGGTGCGGCGTACAGTGTGTTTAATTGAAGACCCTACAGGAGTGCTGGCACTACAAATTGCGTGTCATGCTTACACGAAAGCAGACGAAAGGCTCGGAAGTAAAACTCGCTTTAAATGTTGTTCGTAAACAAAACTGAAATTGTCATGTACATATATATATATATATATATATATATATATATATATATATATACATATATATATATATACTATGCGCTCACAAACCATTCATCCGATTGCGATGAAATTTTGGTGATTTGTTCTCCGTACGCCCACGAAGGTTCCTAGCCGAAAAAAAGGACACATTCTTGAGTAGATATGACGTCATAAACAATGAGATGTCACCGCGGGAAAATGGCCAGATTTATGCATCCACTATTTGAGAATGAGAGCACTTAGCGACTAGCAACAAACCCTCGCTGACACCCCCCACAAAATAATGAAACAAAAAAAGGTTGTCGCTTACTACATTTTCTCAGTACATACCGTGAATCTGCCGCAGTAGGCATGACGTTTTAATGTATTACTTCGTTACTATTAACTCTAATCGCAACATACAGTATCCACATATATCAGTAAACGCGCCGGCAAATTTATGTCTCTTTACGACATGTAATTCAGGAGATATGACGTGGTAAACATCGAGATGCTTGAAAAAGTGTCGCGTCAGGCATGATGTTCTGTTCTATTATTTCTTCACTACTAACACTATTCGCAACACGTTTCGCAAAGGTGTTAAAGTATATAAAACCACGGGGGTATTCCTAAAAAACGCTGTGCCAAAATTTTAAATCAATCGATCAACAACTTTCCGAGATTTCTTTTTAGCACAACTGCACAACATAAACACGCAGAACAATAGAGCGCGAAACAATAAGGAAGCAGACGACAAGGGCTACCTTGTGCAACACAGTCAGCTACGTTAATGTTGGCAGCAGTCTAAACTGCGTGCCTACCGAAGCCTCCCGACGTTCACCGACTTGTACCGATTCAGGACTAGGGAGAGGTGTTTACACGCTGTTCCCGTGACGCCGCCTCCTGTGACACGTGGCCGGCGCGGAGCGGGCACGTGGGCTGACGCCCCCAGCTGGCGAGTCGCGCGCCACCTGAAGTGTCGATTACAGAGCGGGACGTCGTCACCCTCCGCCATGGACGCGCTTTCCAAATACGAGGACACTGAAAGACTCCGAAGTGCGTTCCCGTGCGCGGACGCACAATTCTCATTTGACCTCGTCCGGTTTTCTAAGCGACTGGGTGTATGCCAGTGCTCTACGGCGAGCGGCATCTCGTATCAGGGCTGGCTGGCTGGCTGGCTGGAAGGAGTGTTCACCGAAAGAAGAGGACCCGGATTTTACTTGCGACAGTTGAAAGGGTCAGCATTTAGACTACCGGCACAAATCCGCAGGAGCCAGCTGGGCGGCTCTAGTGGTCCCATCTCTGGAAGTTGCTAGACTGCAACGGTGCATTTAACCATCGAAATAGGTGTAGTTAAATCCTTGTTTACTATGGCGCCTCTTACGTCCACGACTGTACAGCTACTGCAGCAAGTAACTGTACAGAGCAGCGTCCGCAGCGGAGAGTGCGACTTCATCCACGCCGCGGAAGCTGTGTGACAAAGACTAGGACTAGCGCAGCTGTACGGGCGGGAGCAGAGTTCACAGTATCGATATTCATCCTATTACGCAATTTTGATTTCACAATGCTCATTTGACTGAAAACCCTCTTCGTATCTCTATTTGAATGGGGGACCCTTAACACTGTTAATTCCGACACACCGTAACTCTTGAAAGAAATTCATGCCTGTGGAATCTTTCCAAGCACCTACTTTAGCCGAAAAATCCACTGTAAAACTACTGTTCGCCATTTTATGAAACTGATATTCCGTCACTAACTAATGACTCATTCAATTACGTCGGGCTTAGTACAACCAAATATTTCATTCAATTCAGTAATCGGTTCTTTATAAGAGACTCGAGAACCTCGTTTGCTGAAAATATGCTAATTTTCTTCGGGGTGTGAATGCCATTAGGAAGCCCATTTCTTAGTTCTTCGGTTGAGTGCTATTGTGAAATCTATGCACCGATTACGAAGGAGGTTTCCAGTTTCACGACTGAGTTTAATTTTTCTCAAATTCATACCGTATTGTACGATTTAGCATCTTCATAAGAATCAATATAACCAGTCTGGATATTATTTTCGCTGCAGGTACTGTAATTCTCCGAATCACTGACTGGATGACGTTTTTCAAATCCTGGAGTAATTTTGTAGGGTCAATCTTCTCACTTTCAAAAACCTCGGTTATCTTTTGCGTTTCCTGAACGATTGGTTCTAAGTAACACACATATAACTTATCACAGGCTTCAGCTGTGCCAGATTCGAATTCCAGCAAACCCACGAACGTACACACTAATTTTTGCACTGAGACGCTGAAACAGCGTATACAAACGACGAGTAGTTTTGTAACGGATATATGTTGATTCATCTAAAATTAAGCTCAATACATTTTCACCAATATCGTGACGCAATATTTCCGAAAAGTGTGCAACTAACACATTTCTCTGCACTCAGTTCTGTGGAACTGGATTTCTCTCACACATTTCCCCCCGAAAATTACTTTTTCTTTTTTTTTACACAATTCTGACATGTGGTCACACGAAAGAATTTAACTGTTTTCAGCAACGAACATGTAGATTCCTGCTTCCGATAATGTATTCGCATTTGTTTTAGTCTCTCTTAAAAGAAAGCTTCTGTTGCCGAAAACTTTCCGAAGGATCCGAAAATTCGCTGTGTTTCTGTGTTTTATTAGCTTTTTAATGTCTGTTAACTATGCATTAATTTCGCACTTTCAGCAATTACACCCTTTACACTGAGGACTTTTCTGTAACGTTGTTCGAGCAATAGGTCCCATCGCGAAACACAACCGAAATGCACAATTTTGCACACGGACACACTTGGAATCAAACACTGAAATGAACGTAACCTGAGTACACTGCATTCTGCCTGACTCACTGTTGTAACTTGTTTTGTTCATTAGATTAGAACGAGGGAATTCACAGAGAAAGATGAGTGTTAGGGCCAGGAATGCGCTGAAATAAGGCTGAAGAGGGGCAGCAGCCTTTTCAGTAGTTGCATGGGCAACAGTCTGGATGACTCACTGACCTGGCCTTGTAACATTAGCCTAAAACGGCCTTGCTGTGCTGGTACTGCGAAAATTTGAAAGCAAGGGGAAACTACAGCCGTAATTTTTCCAGAGGGCATGCAGCTTTACTGTACAGTTAAACGATGATGGCGTCCTCTTGGGTAAAATATTCTGGAGGTAAAATAGTCCCCCATTCGGATCTCTAGACAGGGACTACTAAGGAGGACGTCGTTATCAAGATAAACAAAACTGGCGTTCTGCAGATCGGAGTGGAATGTCAGATCGCTTAATCGGGCAGGTAGGTGAGAAAATTTAAAAAAGGAAATGGATAGGTTGAAGTTAGATATAGTGGGAATTAGTGAAGTTCGGTGGCAGGTGGAACAGGACTTCTGTTAGGTGAATACACGGTTATAAATACAAAATCAAATAAGGGTAACGCAGAAGTAGGTTTAATAATGAATAAAAGAATAGGAGGGCGTATGAGCTACTACGACCAGCATAGTGAACGCATTATTGTAGCCAAGATAGACACGAAGCGCACGCCTACTACAGTAGTACAAGTTTATATTCAAGTAGCTGACGAAGAAACTGAAGAAATGTATGATGAGATGAAAGAAATTATTCATATAGTTAATGGAGACGAAAATTTAACAGCAATGGGGGACTGGAATTCGATAGCAGGAAAAGGAAGGGAAGGAAAAGTAGTAAGTGAATATGGACGGGGGGGGGGGGGGGGGGGTAAGGAATGAAAGAGGAAGCCGCCTGGTAGAATTTTGCACAGAGCGTAACTTAATCATAGCTAAAACTTGGTTTAAGAAGCATAAAAGAAAGCTGTATACGTGGAAAAGGCCTGGAGACAGTGGAAGGTTTCAGATAGATTATATAATGATAGGACATAGATTAGGAACCCGATTTTAAATTGTGAGACATTTCCAGGGGCAAATGTGGACTATGCAGATTAAAAATGAAGAAACTGCAAAAGGTGGGAATTTAACGAGATGGGACCTGCATAAACTGAAATAACCAGAGATAGTAGAGTGTTTCAGAGAGAGCATTAGGGAACGACTGACAAGAACAGGGGAAATAAATACAGTAGAAGAAGAATGTGTAGCTTTGAGACATGAAATAGTGAAGGCAGCAGAGGATCAAGTAGGTAAAAAGACGAGGGCTAGTAGAAATCCTTGGATAACAGATGGGATATTACATTTAATTGATGAAAAGAGAAAATATAAAAATGCAGTAAATGAAGCAGGCAAAAAGGAATACAAACATCTCAAAAATCATATCGACAGGAAGTGCAAAATTGCTAAGCAGGGATGGCTAGAGGAAAAATGTAAGGATGTAGAGGCATATATCACTAGGGGTAAGATAGATACTGTATACAGGAAAACTAAAGGGACATTTGGAGAAAAGACAACCACCTGTATGAATATCAAGGGCTCGGGTGGAAAACCAGTCCTAAGCAAAGAAGGGAAAGCAGAAAGGTGGAAAGAGTATATAGAGGGTCTATACAAGGGCGATGTTCTTGAGGACAATATTATGGAGGACGTAGATGAAGATCAAATGGGAAATATGATTCTGCGTGAAGAATTTAACAGAGTACTGAACACCTAAGTCGAAACAAGGTCCCAGGAGTAGACAACATTCCATTAGAACTACTGATAGCCTTGGGAGAGCCAGCCTTGACAAAAGTCTACCATCTGATGAGCAAGATGTATGAGACAGGCGAAATTGCATCAGACTTCGAGAAGAATATAGTAATTCCAGTCTCAAAGAACGCAGGTGTTGACAGGTGTGAAAATTACCAACCTATCAGTTTAATAAGTCATGGCTGCAAAATTCTAACACGAATTCTTTACAGACGAATGGAAAAACTGGTAGAAGATCCGGTTGGATTCCGTAGAAATTTAGTAATACACAAGGCAATACTGATCCTTCGAATTGTCTTGGAAGACAGGTTTAGGAACGACAAACCTACGTTTGTAGCATTTGTAGACTTAGAGAAAGCTTTTGACAATGTCGACTGGAATACTCTCCAAATTCTGGAGGTGGCAGGTGCAAAATACAGCGAGCTTAAGACTATTTACAATTTGTACAGAATACAGATGGAGTTATAAGAGTGAAGGGACACGAAAGAGAAGCAGTGGTTGAGAAAGAAGTGAGACAGGGTTGTTGCCTATACCCGATGTTGTTCAATGCGATGACCACAACAGCAATAATTTTGAAATTCGTAAAAAGTTACAAATTTTCATAATTTATTTTCCCAAAAAATGAGAAAAAAGTCTCAGAAGTGTATTTATCGAGTCTCATAGTATTGGGAACAAAGTATTCATTGAAAATAAATTTAAATCTCTATCAGTTTTGGTTTCTTTATTACAATATTTTCAATTTTCGCTTTCATTACGACGTTTTCGCATATACTCTCATTAAGAGAGGTGTGTAGCATTAAAATAAATCACCAGAAAAACAAAATATTGTAGTTTTGGAGAGGTATCACGTGCAACTTCAACATATATTTTTTTCAGCAAACTTTGAAATAGTGATGTGCCACATTCAGTCTAGACCTGTGTGACTTGTTATGAAATGCCCTGTCAGATGTTGGGGTAAGACTGCTGCGGTATGACTGCCACACTACTTCCCTCGCAAGCTCGCAAGTAAACGGATGACGCACCTTGACGAAAGCAACAATGGCAACATGAGAATGACGATCTAGTTCTAAATGTTTTGAAATTCTTAACTACTAAATAACACTTTTTCAAAATTAATAGTATTAAAAGTAAGACTGTATTAAAAACTTTCAGTGTTCGGCTCCACAAATTTAAATTATATGTAAAGTTTTACTCCAGTGCATGGGAAATAAACATCCCAGGTTGGGATGCATAAACTAAAGCCAGAGGAGGGGATGGTCTGATGCAGAGGGCGGGAAATCCCCCCCCCATCCCCCCCTGCAAATCGCACACTGCTTACACCACAATTTACTTCCTAATAGAGTCTACTGCTGATCGACGTGGTATAATCATTTCATATATGTTCTTCACCTACTTCATTTAAGGATGCATGGTACTTATAAATAGTGGAGAAATCACAATTTTTTATGACTTTGTTAAACTCTATAGTTTTCCCTGATTACATTGATGTATACATCATAGGGTTTCAAATGAAAAATGACCTATATATACCAAATTTTAAAGTTATGGTCATGCATGCCGCCACGCCCCCTTTATTCCTGTTACAGAAACCAGTATTATTTCGAAAAGAACTGTGAACTTTCTGTTTCCAGCTATTATACGTATGATACATTGTATATATTGGTAACAGAGCAGGTTTCTAGTGTCTGTAAATGATTATCTAGTATTTACTTTTGTTTAGATGAAGCGGTTTGTTCACGTATTACTTAATGTTTGTTGCCCAAGTACTACATATATTTGTCGAAGTATGTAACCGTTAGTGTGGAGCAAATACTAACTATGCCACGCATCAAGAAATTCAATAAAAGGAAATTCCGCGGTAACAAGTTCAGAAACAAACTGTTGAAACACACTATTGAAAGTAACCCATGTATAAGTTCTTCACGGAAGAAACTCCCACATGGCACGATTCCCACTGATTCAAATTTTTGTGTTAACAATGACGCTGTTTGGAATGGATTTTTTGTTGTTGATGTGCGCATCTTACCTTCTTTGATAAAGGAAGCGCTAAAATGTAAACAATGTTGTGGCGTAGGCTGTCTGGAAGTAACTGAACACCAAAGCATCAGGAAGGGTTTAGCGTCAAAATTAGTTGTTCCGTGTAAATCCTGCAATAAAACTATCACGAAAATGACTTCGAACATTGTGCATAATTCATATGATGTGAATTTGAAGTTAGTGTATGCAATGCATGCAATAGGAAAAGGAAAAACGGCTGCTCAAAAGTTTTGTGGTTTGATGGACCTTCATCCTCCCCCTGTATGTTCAGCAAGTGCATAAAAATACTTTAGGTGCCTTGACGGTTGTGTATAAAGCATCTATGAAACGTGCAATAGAAGCAACTGTAAATATTACGACATTGCTGATCCACTTGATTGGTCATGGCAACATCGAGGACATCGCTCCTTGCATGGTGGTGTAAGTGCAACTTCTCTGGAGAATGGAAAAGTTGTCGATGTTTATGAGTGCTTATGTAAGTACTGCCACACCTGCCATGGTAACACTGAACATCAGTGTTCTAAGAATTATGATGGTTACAGTGGAAATATGGAGTATAATGGAGCTCTAAAAATATTTCAGAGGTCGGTGCGCGTTTATAACGTTAGATATACGAAGTACCTAAGTGATGGGGACTCTTAAAGCTTACAATAAAATTAATGAGTTCAGCGTTTATAGTGATACCTTGGTAACAAAGCTGAAGTGTTGTGGACATGTGCAAAAGAGGAAGCTACGAAGAGAAATGAAAGGGAAGTTGCTATCTGATGGAAAATTTCTGTCTGCCCGAGGCAGACTGACAGAAACTGAAATAGACCTACTTCAGAGCTATTATGGACTGGCCATTAGCCGAACTGCACCTCTGAATGATGTTACAGCAATGATAAAAGCTGTATGGGCCACCTACTTTCGTTAAGTTGTCCACAGATGACCACCCTGCTCACGGACTTTGCCCTAAAGGAGCATATTCTTGGTGTGGTTACCAAAAAGCAAAAGAATGTGGACAAATATACCACCATAAGCATTCTCTTCCTGCCCTGAAATAAAACCAATTTCTAGCGACCTGAGTGACCCTGTTGTGCTTAGTAAATGTCTTCATGGGGGCACTCAGAATACAAATGAAAGTTTCAGCCAATGCATATGGGAAAGATTACCCAAGAACGTTTTTGTAGGACTAAATACATTAAAAGTTGGTGTACTAGATGCAGGGATATGTTTAAATGATGGAGTGATAGGAAAGTTGGAAATCTTGAGAAATTTAGGCATAAAATGTGGCTCTAATATGGAAGATCACTTGCTTGCGTGTGACAGACAACGGGTGCATGAAGTTACCAAAGAATCAAGAAGTACTAAAAGGAATGCCAAGAGGACGCTCGAAAATAAAGAAATGCTGCAGCATGAAGGCTATGCTTCAGGAATGTTCTGAGGCACAGTTTAATTGGACTAATATCTTGATTCGCAATTTCCCCCAAGTTGTATTTTTCAGAATTCAGGTACAAATATTTCCTAAAGTTTATAAAGCATTGCTCTAATTTTTTTTCTGAAACTTGCAATAGTCCATACTTACGTAGTAGACCTAAACTTTATTGTAGGATCAACTAAATTAAAGAAAAAAATAACATTTTTACTAGGAAAAAATTTTAAAAATTAAAATGTAAGATGTGATATTTTTTATCCTTGTGATATACGTAATAGGTGTAATTAAATGGGTGTAGTACCTGAGCCATCATGTCACGCATTTCTGGTAAAAATTTGGTCTCCATCAAATGTATAACATTGAATTAAATGATACCTCAATTTGAGGAAGCATTTTGGAAATAAAAAAATGCATCCATTTCTTTGTAATTTTTAATAACCCTAAGCAGGTTCAAAAATATTCAAAATACTTCTAATTTGTTTTGAAAGTGTGCTGCATTACCTGATTACAAAAAAATCTGTAACACATACACATTATAAACAGTGCCTGAAAGAAATACTGTTGACTTTTACGTAATATTGAGCCGGAATGCTTAACTATAAACAGTAATTTTATAGGAGTGAAACACTACATTTAATTATACGTATATCTCTGTCGTTTCGGAGATGTCCAAAAGAACAGACACTACACAAAATCCGCAGCTATGATACATATTATGTAAATTGAGGGTGGCGCGGGGAGAAAGGAAAGAAAAGAAACTAATGATATCAGCTGCACTGGAACTTTATGCGGAATCGGCGGCGGCGAGTGAAAATGAGTGCCTGAATGGGACTCGAACCCAGGCTCTCCTGCTCACGAGGCAGTTGCGTTAACGACTGCGCCTGCCGGACACAGTGTCTGTCGCAAATGCTGGGAGTATCTCGTCACGTCACGCTACCTGCCCCACTCCAGCCTAGCGCCACCGCCCGTGCCCTCCGCTTTCGCCAATTGTAGACTGCGCACATGTGGCACCCGTACCGAAGGTTGTGTGTGTATCCTGCAGTAGTATAAGGCCTGCGTCGTGTGGAACAAGTGCGGCAGTGGACGATGGACGGAGTGGGGTGAAGGACCGTGACACTGGACTGGCGAGACAAAGGCGGCAGGGGGCCGTCCTTGGCGGCGCCCCACCACGCCGTGCCTACATCGTCACCTGCCACATCCTTAGCCACGCAATTGAGTAACGACAGCATTCGTTGTGTCGGGCTTGCTTTCGCCTCGATTCATGAGGGCATCAGCAGCAGCCTGAAATACATGTACATTTCCAGCTTACATATTCTGCTACGTGCTGCCGCTGCCGCATCGCGTCGCGTCGGCCGCTCTGCCTCGAAACACAGACTCGCCACCGCTGTGAGCGCCTGCAGCCGCAGTTTATTTATTTTTTCTTTATTTGCCTCGTTCTCACACCGAGGCCTTTAACTAGCCAGCGGCAGCAGGAGGCAGATCTGTCATATCGGCGGGCGGGCGGGCGTGAAGTGGACTCTGCGGAAACCGCGCAAACAGAAAAACATATTGAACAGGTGCGATACAGGCGATGCCGATTACGAGAGCATTTCGAAGAAGGCCGAAGCGTGCACTGACGTCGGTGCTTAACTGGTTCAAAATGGTAACTAATTCTGAAAAAATTTTAATTTTCATACGGGCAATATGTTGTACCAAATGAATTACAGTATAGTATTAAGAACTGGAAATTAGTTACTGTTAATTACGTATACCACATCTTAATGTATCTGGAAGCTATTACACCAACTATGTAAGCAACCGTGTTATCAAACAGAAAACAACGAGTAGAAAATCGAACTTCATTCACGCCTCTTTGTGTCTCAATCAAACGAAAATTGTCTCGACTCACCTGGTGTGTCTGATGTCGACGAATTATTTCCGTGCTTGTTTCTAACGCTAACAACATACTTCTTTTATAATACAATTTAGATCAATACCTCCTATCTTTTGAGAAATTGTATGCTTAACACATGAAGTCAGTAAAGAGTTTACTCGTTAAAACTGACGTCATCCCCACCAAATTCTATACTGCGCCTGAGTCAGACCCTCAGTTAACTAGAAAGTGTCGTACATCCCTCGAACAAAAACTATGCCCAGAAGTTGGAAGAAAACAGGTCACATCAATCTACAAGAAGGGTATCAGAAGTGATCCACAAAACTACCGTCCAATATCCTTCACGTATATTTGTTGTAGTCTTTTCGAATACATTCTCTGTTCAGACAGAAAGAGGTATTTCGAAGAGAATGACCTCCTCTATGTTAACCAGCACCGATTTCGAAAACATCGATCGTGTGGAAACACACGGATTTCGAAAACATCGATCGTGTGGAAACACTTTTCTCACACCAAGTATTGAAGGCAGACAGGTAGAGTACTGTTCCTCGATTTCCAAAAGCCTTATGTCCAGTACCATGCCTATCCTTATGATCAAAAGTACGATCGTGAAATTTGTGACCGCAGTTATTGATTGAGAGCCACCAACAGATGTTGACGGAACCTCGGGTGTGCCCCAGGAACCGTGTTGACACCCTTGCTATTCATATTGTGTATTTACGACATTACAGACAATATTAATAGCCATCCACTACGAGTTCAGATGGCTCAGGGCACTACGGGACTTAACATCTGACGTCATCAGTCCTCTAGAACTTAAACCTAACTAACCTAAGGACATCACACACATCCTGCCCGAGGCAGGATTCGAACCTGCAACCGTAGCGGTCGCGCGGTTCCAGACAGAAGCGTGTAGAACCGCTGGGCCACCGCGGCCGGCCCACTACGAATTCACTGTGGTCCACACATTGGTAACTTGCTACAACTGTTCAGAAATGTCTAACTATGACTTCACAAAACGAAAAATGTATCTTATGACTGCAATACCAATGAGCCACAGTTGGAATCGGCCAATTCTTACAAACACCTCGGTGTAACAGATGCAGGCGTTCGAAATGGAATGATAGCATTGGCCCAGGGTAAAGCAGGTGGTAGACTGGTTTATCGGTAGAATACTGGGGAGGGGCAGTCAGTCTACAAACGAGATCATTTAGAAATCTTACGTGCAATCCACTCTAGAATACTGTGGGACTCGCACTAAATAGGACTAACAGGAGATATTGAACGTATACAGAGAAGGCAAGCACGAATAGTCACAGGTTTATTTGATCCGTGGGAGAGTGATGCTAGAGAAACTAAACTGGCAGACTCTTTCTCGGAATAGTTTACAAGTCTACCAACAATGTCTGAAGAACCGGCTTTAAATGGTGGCTCTAGGAATACACTACAGCCCTCTACATATCGCTCCCATGTGGATCGTGTGGACGAGGTTGGACTTATTACTGTACGCACGGAGGATCCATTATCCAACAGTTGGAGTAGAATGTCTGCTTCATAATTTTTTTCCAGCAGTAGGTACAACGATAATTCGGGCCACGTTTGAAAATGGTGCGTCTACTTCCGCGAAATGCAGGCCAGCGCGCACAAATAAAGCACTCCACCTTCATCTGGTTTGTCCGCAGCTCTTGGTCGTGTGGTAGCGTTCTCGCTTCCCGCACCCAGGTTCGATTCCCGGCGGGGTCAGGGATTTTCTCTGCCTCGTGATGACTGGGTGTTGTGTGATGTCCTTAGGTTAGTTAGGTTTAAGTAGTTCTAAGTTCTACGGGACTGATGACCATCGATGTTAAGTCCTATAGTGCTCAGAGCCATCTGAGCCTTTTTTTTTCATCTGGTTTCTCCACGATGTGATGAAATACGGTTTTCGCTTCAACTTTAAAAACAATACCGACATATTGGCTGCCCTTAGTTCACAGCAACGTATCGCCCAAAACAAAGGAAACAGCCAGCGGCCACATTTTTTACTGCAAACCTTGCACAGTACTTGGAAAATAGGTACCACAGTAATTATGACCAATATAGACAAAACAGACACTTCACCATCATACGGTAATGTGAATCTATAAAAAACGCAAAAATCAACTTTTTGTACCACTTTAGTATCCTCAGAATCCAGTGAGAAGTATTTTACAGTGCAGAAAACGCACAAAATCAACAGAAGTTGTTTTTAATTTTTTAAAAGAAGAGAATCTCTATGGAAAAGCTATCTCCAGGAGATGACGTAGCTTTGCTTCACGTACGTACAGTACTTTTTACAGCAAGAAATTCGGAGAACTCATTTTGCTGGTGTACCGCTACCAGCGGCTGTGTGGCAACCGCTTCCTGTGTGCCGTTAAAAACCGCTGCGTCGTGAACCGCACCGCCACACCGCTATCTGTCCGGCCGGGCCTTTAGGTTACAGCTGTCTCAACCAGGCACTTTCTCTGTTCAGCGCGCGTGTGCGAAAAGTCATAAATAGACCTCGGATTTCAGGTAAAAACCCATTTTGTTCCTCAATAAACAAGGCAAGAAAAGTTGTACATACACGAATTACGCCAATTTACGATCAAAAACGTTAGTTTTGTAGCACCTAAAAATACCTAATTTCAGGTCAGGACCTGATGTACCAAAATTTTAAAAGTACAATTAAATAAAAATTTTTATGACTAACATTCTCTCGTGCTTTTCCCAGCTAAGAATTGCGCAAATATTTTATCAAAAAATGGTTCAAATGGCTCTGAGCACTATGGTACTCAACTGCTGAGGTCATTAGTCCCCTAGAACTTAGAACTAGTTGAACCTAACTAACCTAAGGACATCACAAACATCCATGCTCGAGGCAGGATTCGAACCTGCGACCGTAGCGGTCTTGCGGTTCCAGACTGCAGCGCCTTTAACCGCACGGCCACTTCGGCCGGCTATTTTATCGAAAACTGTAATTTTCTAGTACGTAAAATACCTAATTTCATGTTAGAACCTGACTACCTCATTTTTAAAAATCCTAAAAATAGCTAATTTCATGTTAGAATCTGACTATATCAAATTTTTAAAAAATTTTGTATGGCTAAAACTACTCTTCTGGTCATCCCGTCTACTTAGAAAACAGTAAATGATATCTGGTTTGTCTGCATGCGTGAACGACGGCAACATAGGCCAGCAGGCTGTTCCAGCAGAGCGTTGTCGCTGTGAAGCGTCAAATGGGCCGGCAGCGCACGTGCTGTAGGAGCCTCGTGGCCAACAAGCCCTGTTTAAAACACCTGCAATGTCTTGATTAAGTCGGTCAGCGTGCTGCTTGGACGTGGTGAAATATTTCACAGCGACAATGTATCTGTGGAAAGTCAAGCATGCCGAAAGTGTAATCTCTTATTCGTCAGTGCTTACAAGAATTTACTGATATCTCTACAAAACAGAAGAATTATTCACTGCAATGTGTGAAACAACGACTTAAGTAAAATGTTTACCTTTTATCTGCTGCGCGCACTCAGAGAACAGTGATGCCATTGCTTTACCCGAGTTAACTTGGGCCAGACACATGCGAAAGCAAAAATATTGTTTCTAAACCCACAATGTAGGTTAATTTTGCCTAGTAAATCTTGTAAGTAAATTCTTCCACAACGTCATTTCTTTTTGGTTTTAAGTACGTTCTGAACAGATGTCGCATTTCAGTCAAGTTTTCTAGAGAAATACTGTCACCGCAGCATCCCATCAGAATCCACACTGAGAAAGGACTATTTAGATACTTTATATGAAAATACATTGAGCAGGATAAGTGAAGATATAGGCGATTCATACATGTGGATCTCCGTCCATGAGACAACTGACAGACGAGGTCGGTATGACGCTAGTTTGATTGTTGGGAAGTCAGATCCTGACACTCGCTCTGTACCTCATTTGATATGCAGCAAGAAGATCAAAAAGACTAACCAGGAAACAACTGCTCACTTTGTTAATGAAGGCCTCAAATTACTTTTCCCCAACAGTCTACATGCAAATAAAGTACTTGTATTCTACACTGATGCAGCCGCATACGTGATTGGTGCTGTTAAATTGTTGGAAGAATTTTATCCAGCCTCGCTCCATATCATATGTCTTGCCCACGCCATTAATCGTGTAGCTTGGACGATATGTCTCGAATTTCCAAATGTAATGAAGCTAGTTTCAACCATCAGAAAGGTTTTTATTGATGCACCCACAATAATCCAGTTATTCCGAGACGAACTTCCAGAACGTACCACTTCCACCAGAACCCTCAGTTACTCGCAGGGGAACGTGGCTAGAGGCCGTGGAATGTTACAGCGAGCATTTGGAAGACATTAAGAACATTGCTCTTAAACTACGGGAGGAGCTACTGAGCATTACTTCGGCTAAAGATCTTCTAAAGAACCCAACAATATCCAACGACAGTGCATACATGAAATCTCGTTATGCATTTTTGGTCCCTATTATTAAAGCTCTAGAGTGTACAGGGAAACCAGTCTACACGCAACTGCGATTGATGGAAGGGGTGACAAAAAACTCAACTTGGTCCGAGGTTCTATTGGAATGAAAGTTAATGAGAAACTGAAGGCCGTGCTATAATAAAAAATAAATAAATTAATTAAAAGAAAAAACACGACTGCACAGTGGCTGACACCTTATCGGGTAAATCAACAGAACATGAGTGTGCGGTCCCATTGGCCTAATGCCGTCATTTAAATATGCTGCGGTTACAGCTGTTGACGTGGAACGGTCATTCTCAGCATATAAGATGCTATTAACACACGAGAGATGCAGTTGCTCAAAGGAAAGTCTGGAGAAAGTGTTAGTTATTTACGGTGACTTTAACTACGGACATGGACAATAATATAAAGTGGATTTTTGTCGATCTATTTTTCTTCTTTTCAGACAGTAAAATGTCAGATTTTGGTCACCTATTTTCTAATTCTTATAATCTATTTTTGTAAGTAATAGAACCTATTTTGGGTACCTAATTTAAAATTTTTAGTACCTAAAAGTCCGAGGTCTAGCCATAAAACAGATTCGGCGGTACATACGTCACACAACTGCTTGTGACTTACATGCACAACAGCGGAAACTGTAAGTCCAAAAGCTTTAACAAATTAAGGCGAAAAACGCCAGGTAAACAGACGTTGCTCTCATTCCGCTGCACACAGACTGTACCAACCTGAAAATCATTACTGCAACGGCGTGATTATACAGAATGCGTGTAGAGATCGACGGTTGTTGGGCACAACAGGTTCTGGGAGTGACAACGGGAGTCGGCTGGGCTTCTCTCGCTTGTTCGCGGAGGTGTGTGGAGACGGTAGTGCTGCAGCAGCTGAGTGCGGTCGCAGACGCAGCTAGGGCACGGCGCCACCGTACCGCCTGCCGTTTTCCACATCAGCGAGATGCGACAGATGCACTCGGCGGCATAAGGAATCGCAGCACACAGTGAGGTTCCAGCACTGTACTTCTGGATTTCCACTGCGCTCTTACAGAGTGAGTCACGAAAAGGAGGGAACAAATCACTCCAACCGCCTTAGACCGGTCAGACAGATACTGAGGGGAAGTAAAAACGTGTAGTGCGAAGGAGCCGCGACAGAATTGGGTCGCCGTCGACGGCTACGGCTACGCTACACGACACGACACGAGCGTGCCTCGCAGGGCAGTGTGTCGCCAGCTGTACAGCTGTAGAGCAATACCTGAGGTACTCGGATGTTCTGCTCAGGCCTAGCGACGAAGCTGTTGTGTGCCCGCCTCCAGAGAGCGAGCAGCCAGCCAGCTATGCAGCACAGCGCCGCCGCGACCACTTGCACACCGTTTCGTTTCGCTTGAGTCCCACTCAGCCCCTTCCTTCCCCCGGAGCCCAGCAGCGCCCTCTCAGGTGCTCTCCACGCTCGCTTCGTACGTCGGCACGGTGTACGTGGGGTTACCATTTATTTCGGGACGTTTCTGAAATGCTGTGCTGAAAATCCGGGACAAGTGAGCACAAATCACGATGCGGATAATTTTAAAAAAAAAAAAAAAAACCGAGTGGTAATAATTTATTCCGAGAAAGTGGGCAAATATTAATATTACTGCGCAAAGAACTCCGATATTAACGCAATATTACGAGTTTCGAACATAACTGGCGGAGTAGCTTTGCAAAAAACAAGTACAACATGGTTATCCGGATAAACGAATAAAAGAATCGGCTAGATACGAGTGTCACTGGAACAATGGACGACTACTTAAATAAATTACGTTTCTTCAATATAACTGAGTAACCAGCAAATGGCGCAGTAAAATTCGTCACGAATTACTATGTCTGAATTTCAGAACTTTTCGTCTCGAAACGTATCGGTAATACAGTCCAGCTAGCCGAGCCACTTGCTCTACGTCACAGTGTCGTATGCGAATGTAGCTGTTTCATGATCCTCAATATCCATTACGGTATTTTTCTATACGCACTCACCAATTTCGAGTCACGGCGATTTACTCAGGACACAGACTTTTTTTCCTGTCTTAGTTACTACACGATTTCTAACGTCGGCTCAATTTCACAAATATTACAATTAATATTCTCACCGTGTCATTCGCAAACGGTCGGTTGGTTAATTACACGTACC
The DNA here is from genome assembly GCF_021461385.2 of Schistocerca piceifrons. Lineage (NCBI taxonomy): Eukaryota > Metazoa > Arthropoda > Insecta > Orthoptera > Acrididae > Schistocerca > Schistocerca piceifrons. The sequence continues at coordinate 17,246,222 of NC_060138.1, forward strand.
ACTGACAATTTGAACGATCCTTTTATCGAAATGGTGTGTAACGAGTCAGTTTACAGGATACGTATACATGATTAGCGTTAACAGTAATGAACACGTTATCACTTGATTCGTACTCGTGGAACTACATTTAAAAACAAGTTTTTATTTTTATTTTTTACTTGCTATCAGTGGAGTAGAATGACTTGTCCAGGAGAAAGGATTTTAACTTAGATTCAAAACTTGCTTCGCTACCTGTCAATATATTTTATGATATTGGGCAAAGGATCAAATATTACTGCTTATCGAACTCCTCTCTGACCCACTGACAGCTTTAACAATGGGTAGTAAAGGTCATTTCCCCCCTAGTGTTGAAGGGAGGAATTAATTACAACGAATTTCAACAGCGAAAATACGTACTGCGACGACGCAGTTGAAATGCTGACGCCTCACTGCAACCAATACTTTCTAAGCAGCGAGTTACGCCAGAAAATTATGCCGTACGACGTTAGTGAGTGGAAATATGCAAATTCTCAGGAGAATGTTACGTCTGTTTCCAAGATTTGCAGTAATACGAAGACCAAAAGTAGCTACTCTTAACTGTTTCAGAAGCTCGGAATACGCTTCTTTCAGTTTAACTTTTCATCAATATGTACACCCAAATATTTGGAGCGTTCTACCCTACTCACTGACTCTGCTCACGTGCTATGTAAATTGTTGGCATGACTAGTTGTCGTGCAGAACTGAATGTATTTTTTTTTTAATTTAGGGAATCTCCACTCTCTGAGAACTACTTATTACTACGAAGGTAATCCCAAAGGTAAGGTCTCCTATTTTTTTTTTATAAGTACAGAACTCTGTTTGTGTGGCAGTTGGTCACACTGTTACGAAGAGTGCTTCACGCGCTATATGTAAACATGCGCAAGCCACGCTGAGGCGCTGAGTCTTGGCTTGGCAGCCGTTGAGAATGGAGCTCCCGTTGGATGTTACCGCCAAGTCCGAATTGCGTGCAGTTATTCGATTTTTGAACGCAAAGGGCAATGCGCCGATTGAAATCCATGGCCAATTGACGGAAGTGAATGGTGTGTCGTGTATGGATGTCAAAAATTTTCGTAAGTGGTGTAGTGTTTGCAGTTGGTCGGAACGAAATTCACGACGAACAAAGGAGCGGGAGACCGCGAATTTCTGAGGAGACAGTGTTGAAGGTTGAGCAAAGCATGCGTGAACATCGGCGGATCACCCTGGGTGATCTCTGCACGTTGGTTCCCGAGGTTTCCCGAAGCACCGCTCACAGAATTTTAACGGAAACATTGGACTACCGGAAAGTGTGCGCAAGATGGGTGCCACGCATGCTGACTTGAGGACCACATGAGGCAACGAGTTGATGCTTCCCGCGCATTTCTTCACAGACTTGCAGCCGAACAGGACTGCTTTCTGGATTCAATTGTCACGGGTTACGAAACCTGGGCATACCACTTTACACGTGAGACCAAGCAACAATCGCGCTAGTGGCGGCGAGCTGGTATGACATGGGCATACACAAATTGCCACAGCGTCTACAAAAATGCATCGACTGAAATGGTGATTATGTCAAAAAATAGCTAACTGATGAAAACCATTGTAGAGATAAACAGGCCTAAATAAGAAATACGAGACGTTACTTTTGAGATTACCCTCGTAACTCTCCTGTTGTTTTCTCTTTAATGGGATTTATTATAATACCCGTATCGTTTGCAACAAGTACAAGTTTTCCATGTTGAATGTGAAGTGGAAGGTCATTCGCATACATAAGGAATAGGAGTGGACCCAAAATTGGAACCCTGTAGGACACATTTCCTGATTTTTATCTCAGCCACTAAAATTTTCTACGTTTTTCGACATTGTCTGAATTATGCAAAACAACCGTTTACGCGCAATTTGTCAAGTATGATTCAAACTATCTATGTGTAAAGCCATCAATTCCACAAAATTTGAGTTTTTCTGCGACAGTATCACGACACAATCGAAAGCCTCGGAGAGATCACAAAAAATATCAACTGGAGGTATATTGTTACTTTAGGCTTGTACTATTTGATGAGTGAATGTATAAATAGCATTCTTCTACGTCGATTGAGCTCAGCTGTGGCCCTAAAAATGGCTTGTATATTTATCACTAACAGCATTAGTCAAGAGTGTATAAAGTCTGTCTGTTCCCCAATATTAAATATACAACATAGACCTCAAAAAACCCATTTCGGTGGAGGTTTAACTTTAGAAAGGCTGGCTGGTCAAGGTTTGCAGATTTACTTGATGCCGAAGTGTCTTCTACAGACCCGACGCCAGAACAGTACGACACCTCGTGGCTGTCCAACATCTACATCCCTGGCCAGCCTTATTTACAGATAGCACCTTATTTATGAAATACCTCTCAGTGAAACACCTATAGAAACAGGAAACAAACTCATTTCTTCCATAAGAGAGTCAAAGAGCGAAAAGAGGATTGAAATAGAAAATCTGGATCTGAAAAGAGGGAGCCATAACGCCTGGAGACTTCTGCGAAACTGTGCAACTGAGACCGTGACACACCAACATATCACCGCCGACCAAACAGCACACGAACTACTGCTAAATGGGAAGCCCGGCCATAAATCCAAAACCCAAAACTACAAAGAAATGGGCAAGAGGAGAATAAAAACTTTTCACTCTCATTCACGATGGATGAGTTACAGAAGGCTATCAAACAGAATAAAACTGGTAAATCAGATGGCTCGGATGTACGGGCTGAGCAAATGAAGCACTTTGGATTAGCAACTAAGAAATGGAATCTCCAAATCTTCAATAAACGTGATTAGAGAAGTCAAATTCCAAAGCTATGGCGGACGAGCCGAGTAACTGGTAGACTGAAACCTGGTAAAAAAGGAAACGGTCCAAAGAATTTTTGACCAATCGCACTACTGTGTAACCTCTACAAACTGCTAGAGAGAGTGATTTTAAACCGTCTCTCAAAGGTTATTGATCCCTTGCTTGCACCTCAGTGAGCTGGATTCCGCCTCGGTAAAAGCTACACAGGGCAACTGCTCTGTGTCTTACGCAGTTCATAGAAGATGGCTTTGAAGCCCGTTCGGTGACAGGAGTGGTATTCGTGCACTTGACGGCAGCGTACATCGCCGACGGTCACCAACTGCTATTAACACCTCACCGTGCTCATCGCCAGTCTTCTGCAGTACCGAAGATTGCGCGTTGATCTCCAAGGACAGGGCGGCCGATGGAGGCCACGGATGAGTGTTGGCTACAGTTCTGTTCAATACATATATACTTATGACCAACCCAGGAGCTTCTTGTACGCTGATGATCTAGCTCTGGTAAACCAAAACACACACTTCCATTCAATGGAAATCACCCTAAAGTGCGCTCTTTAAGATCTGTGAAAACGCTACAGACTAAACCAGCTTAAACCAAACCCATCGAAGATACAAGTGTGTGCTTTCCATCTGAGAAATAGGGAAGCTCCCCGCAGGTAAAATACAGAATGGTCATGGGTTAAATTTGAACACTGTGACACTCCAAAATGCCTAGGAATTACACTAGACATATCTGTAACGTTCAAAAAACACCGCCTGTATTTCAAATCTAAATTCTCCGCAAGGAACAACCTACGGAGAAAACTGGCCCGATCACAGTGGGGCAGCCAAGCTGAAACCACCCGAAATTCTGCAATGGCATTATGCTACTCCACTGCAAAATGCCTATCCTATTGGACACAAGTCAACACATACGAAACAGGTGGATATTGCCCTAAACGACGCATGCAGAGTAATAGGCTGCTTGAAGTCAACTACAGTCGATTGGCTCTACCACCTTGCAGGAATTGCTCCACCTCCTCTTCGAAGAGAAATAGCAGTAAACAGGGAAAGTACGAAAATGGAGTAGGAAAAAATGCATCCCTTGATGGGCAACAACCCTACACACATTGACTAAGGTTAAGGAAAGGTTTCCTCAGAACATTGGAGAACCCAACAACCACTGATTACATAGACAGCCTGGAACGACGGAGGGGTGAAACATCCGACCCTCCAGGTTGGAAAAGATTTACGGAATCTTTACCCCTGGTCATGATGACAATGGGCCAATCTGGACGTCACTGAATAGGTTGAGGTCAGGAGTGGACAGGTCACGGGTTAACCTGGCAAAATACGAATACAGCTAAGAAAACAAAACGCAGTTGAGTGTGGGGAAAAGCATCAAAACCGATTCAAGGATTAGTGAACACAGGGTTGTCGTAGCGAGATTGAATATTGTAATCCCCAAAGCCTCGAAAAGCAAGCGAAAAATTTAGCTATTCAAAAATGCAGAAATTGAGAGATTTATACCAAATAAATCAACAAAAGACGGAGCTGATCCTCCTTGGTACACAAAACGGGTTAGAACACTGTTGCAGAAACAACGAAACGAACATGCCAAATTTAAATAGACGCAAAATCCCCGAGGTTGGCGATCTTTTACAGAAGCTCGAAATTTAGCGCGGACCAGTGCGAGATTGCTACAACAGTTTCCACAACGAAACTTTTGTCTCCAAACCTGGCAGAAAATCCAAAGAGATTCTGGACGTATGTGAAGTATGTTAGCGGCAAGAAACAATCAATGCCTTCTCTGCGCGATAGCAATGGAGATAGTATCGAAGACAGTGCTGCCAAATCAGAGTTATTAAACACAGTCTTCTGAAATGCCTTCACAAAAAAGGACGATATAAATATTCCAGAATTCGAATCGAGAACAGCTGCCAACATGAGTAAATATCCTCGGAGTAGTGAGGCAACTTAAATCACTTAATAAAAGTAAGTCTTCTGGTCCAGACTGAATACCAATTAGGTTCCTTTCGGAGTATGCTGATGCATTAACTCGATGCTTAACAATCATATACAACCGTTCGCTCGACGAAAGATCCGTAACAAAAGACTGGAAAGTTGCACAGGTCACACCAATATTCAAGAAAGGAAGTAAGTAGGAGTAATCCACTAAATTACAGGCCCATATCGTTAACGTCGATATGCAGCAGGATTTTCGAACATATATTGTGTTCGAACATTATGAATTACCTCGAAGAAAACGGTCTGTTGACACACAGTCAACATGGGTTTAGAAAACATCGTTCCTGTGAAACACAACTAGCTCTTTATTCACATGAAGTGTTGAGTGCTACTGACAAGAGATTTCAGATCTATTCCGTATTACTGGATTTCCGGAAGGCTTTAGACACTGTACCACACAAGCGGCTCGTAGTGAAATTAAGTGCTTATGGAATATCGTCTCAGTTATGTGACTGGATTTGTGATTTCCTGTCAGAGGGGTCACAGTTCGTAGTAATTGACGGAAAGTCGTCGAGTAAAACAGAAATGATTTCTGGCGTTCCCCAAGGTAATGTTATAGGCCCTTTGCTGTTCCTTATCTATGTAAACGATTTGGGAGACAATCTGAGCAGCCGTCTTAGGTTGTTTGCTGGTGACGCTGCCGTTTATTGACTAATAAAGTCATCAGAAGATCAAAAACAAACTGCAAACCTATTTAGAAAAGATATCTGAATGGTGCGAAAAGTGGCAGTTTGACCCTAAGTAACGAAAAGTGTGAGGTGATCCAAATGAGTGCTAAAAGGAACTCGTTAAACTTGGGTTACACGATAAATCAGTCTAATGTAAAAGCTGTAAATTCAACTTAATACTTAGGTATTACAATTACGAACAATTTAAATTGGAAGGAGCACACAGAGAATGTTGTGGGGAAGGCTAACCAAAGACTGCGTTTTATTGGCAGGACACTTGGAAAATGTAACAGACCTACTAAGCAGACTGCCTACACTACGCTTGTTCGTCATCTTTTAGAATACTGCTGCGCGGTGTGGGATTCTTACCAGAGACATCATTAAAAGAAAGGCGTTTTTCGTTGCAACGGAATCTTCTCACGAAATTCGAATCACCAACTTTCTCCTCCGAATGCGAAAATATTTTGTTGACACCGACCTACATAGGGAGAAACGATGGCCACGATGAAATAATGGAAATCAGAGCTCGTACGGGAAGAAATAGGTGTTCGTGCTTTCCGGGCGCTATACGAGATTGGAATAATCGAGAATTGTGAAGGTGGTTCGATCAACCCTGTTCCAGGCACTTAAATGTGGTTTGCAGAGTATCCATGTAGGTATAGATGTAGATATCATTTTTCAACCCTCTACTGTTCTGATGAAACAAATTAATTTTATTTTTCTGGAAACTGTTACATGTATTATGGTCTTGTACTGCTCTAATTTCATTCAATACTCTGTCTGTAACCTAAAAAAAAGTGGCCACTATTTTACTGATTACTTTGCACTCGCACTTCCCGACCACGACGAACACAGGGGAACTTGCTAGTACCGGAACCACGTACTCGCACTAAACAGTACCATGCGGCACAGCACGCGCGAAAAACAACAACACGTGACGAATCGGACGCGACTGCAGCGTCCACGTACTGGACTGGACTGGTGCGCCGCTTGACATGAGCCGACGAAACACGCTGCTGCACGTCCTCCAGTGCGCGCTGCGGCCCTCTGCTGCAGTCTTCTGACGCAACGCATTCTACGAGGTGGGGTAATGGCACGCTGCTGGCGTACAAAGAATACGCGGCAGATTCCACCCCCCCCCCCCCCCCCCCCCACTCACCAAGTTCCCACACGGATGCACGACCGGCGGCCAGGCGCCACACGTCGAGTCGTCTGCTGCCTGCATCTCTCAAATAATTGTTTTGCGTAGAAAGAACGAAGGTATACCCGTTAAATAAAACTTTTACTTTTGGCGTAAACAATGAAAAAAAACTGTTTACGAATTTGCGTGTGTTCTGCTCTACGCAATGATTGTCATTAGACTGTAAGGAAACTATTACATACAATAAATTTATTTTTTCCCACCTGACAATCTCGATAATGAACTGGCTCTCTTTTCGTTACTGCCCATCATTATTGCGGTACGTCCACGGAAAGTAAAACACAGCGCTTATTTTGAAATGTTTGCAGTACAAAATATCGTCGCTGGCCATTTTACTTTCAGAGCATTTTGGAACACACAGTCCAGCGTAGCAAATGCAGCTGTCTTTAACGCTCTTCCAGTACCGAATAAACCACAGACTACGCCCCAGCCAACTGCCGACCGCTGGCCGTGTGCAGTGCAGCAGTATAGCTCGTCTCTGTTCGGAATGTGGTCAGCTTACACTCACTCTTCCACTCAATATTGTAGTAAGGGCTACTTTTATTTTACAACTAGAAATAAACATTTGCAGAGCCGCGTTGCGTATCAAACTTGCGCAAAGTGGGCACCGAGGAACTGGAAAGCTATTTATCTTCGTCTGCTGGAGAAGGAGAAGGGCTTGAAAATCTATGCAGAAATTTGTGTCGCTTAGCTTCGAGGTCAGGTTTCCTACTTCTGGCTGTTATGTACCTTTGTAGAACCGATGACCGTACTAGAGTCCGCTCAGGCGTTGAAGCTTCACTGTCGGTGTCGGCTTCTGCCAGAGGGAATTCTAAAAGCCGTACCACGATTTTATTCCGTGTCTCTGTTAACTTGAGACTCAATCTCAAGTACCCCAGTTACTCAACAAACACGTACTTCAATTTTTCACTGCTTCTGAACCACGTATCTTCACCTTCTTTGTCTATTTGCGACGACAGTCCCTAATGTTTCGCTACTTTTGTTGAGCCTTCTGGTCTACATCAATATTAACATCAACTTCGAAATCATTCGTCATTAAATAATGACTAATAATTATATATGTATCTCCTTTGTTTTAGGTATTTCTCTACGTGCTGTTACTTACAAGGGAACCTCCCCATCGCACCCCCCTCTGATTTAGTTCCGGTTCACACACGGTGTAGTAAAAATGTACGGCAGAAACTGCACGACGCATTCGTCACATGTAGACGAAGATATTACGTTACATGGCTCTGGAAAATTGTTTCCCCCAACTATTTACCACGGGAAACAAACAAGAGCACAAGGTTAGAACCGTGGCGACGTCTCGTTACGTTGCGCACCGTCACTGTTTTGTTTTACATGTCCCTACGTACGTCACTGCTCCGGCCATCAGCGCACGGGTCACGACGTAGAGTTAACCAGAGGCTTGGCTCGTGTGGTGGCAGTGGACACAAATACAGAGGTGGGAGATGCCCATTTGACGGCAATGGCACTCGCGTTCAGCGTTTGTACCGGCAGCCATTTCCGGGGCGAACGTGCCCCCGGCAGGAAAACTTTTGAAACCACAGATCGCCGTCACACGGGGCATTTGGGCCTGACACTCGAAGCCAGGGGAGGGGGGATGTGGGCACCGCAACGGGGGGCGGCAGTTGGCGGCGACCCTGGTGTCACCACAAGACACGCACCTGCGACGCACGGCTGTCTGCCGAGGACTGGGTGTGTCCGTTATCATTTACGGCGAGTGCAGGCACTACGAGCAGCTGATTTTCCTCCACGGCTACTCTTCTACGAATGATGTATTCGACCTTAATTTTGGTATAACAGTGCTGTTCACAGATGAGGCGTCGTTTCGACGAGATCAGATTGTGTATTTTCACAACCGGCATGTGTGGGCACACTTAAACTCTCACAACTGCTGAAGCAGGTCATCAACAAGGATTTTCTGCCATTTTTTGGTGACTGGTAGTGCCTCACTTTCTTCCACCCGGAACGGAGAAAGCTGTCGTGTAATTTCGTAGAGAATGTTCTACCCGTTCCGTTAACACGTGCGCCCTTAGCTGAGCGACAAAACATGTATTTCACGGGCAGTGGAGCTCCTCTTCATGTTAGTGTCAATGTCCGTAGGTTTCTGAATAACAGATTCGGTGACACATGGCTAGGTACAGATGGACACAGCTGCACGGCCTCCACGGTCTCGAGACCTAAATCCACTCGGGTCTTATTTGTGGGGGCACTTGAAAGGTCTCGTATACGGAATCCAAGTACAAGATGTTCACGGCCTCCGTGCACATATTACGGAAGGCTGCGAAACCGTACGCAGTACTGCAGGGATACGTCAGTCAGCGCATCCGAGATACACTACGAGGCCCGCGGAGGGCGTTCTGAACGTCTCCCGTGAGAAAGAATTACACACGGTATGCTGCGGCGGTCTGTGCCCGCGATAAACGACTCGGTGAAAATGAGCTGTAACACGGAAACTTGAAGCGTTTCGACACCCCCGTTCGCGTAACACCAGTTTCTTCGTCTGCGTGTGAGGAACGTGTCCTGCAATTTGTGCCGTACATTTTTGTTACACCCCGTATAGTTCAAAATACGAGGCCTCTTCCAGTCCTCCATTATCATGATTTGAGTGTCGACTTTCTCAGTACGTGCAGGACACATTGTGGAAGACACTTTGCTGCCCCCCACACACACACACACACACACACACACACACACGCCACAGAGAATACGACCAGCTGGCCACACCGCTCCGAATGCTGGTCGTCGCGGCCGATGCGGGCGGCAAGTGGCGCAATTCCAGAGCCGCAAACGTGTGGAGCGGAGCGCCTGCCCCGTGCAGTCCGCGCGCCACCACCGTGCTGCGCCAAGTACTGAGCTCGCGTGACACCCGCTCCAGGAGCGCGATTTGCTGGCGTCGGCGGAATAGGTGAGGGTATGAGGGGGGGAGGGGAGGGCAGGGTAGGTGACGTGAGCGGGAGCGGTGAGGGCGGGGGGGGGGGGGGCAAGGGAGGGGAGGGGACGGGGCAGTGCAGCGCAGCGCAGCGCAGCGCAGGCAGCGGCCGGGGGCAACGCACGCGGCTCTTCCCTGTCCTCGCTCCTCGCTATTCTGGGCGTCCGGTGCCCCACCGACAGCAAGGCCGCCGGGCCGCAGACTGCGCGGCTGCGCTGCGCTGCCGTCCACAGTACCAGTCTCTCTCTCTCTCTCTCTCTCTCTCTCTCTCTCTCTGACGTGCAGCCGGAAAGTGTTAAAGCGGTCCACGTGCAGCAGCTGCCCACTGCACCTGTGCTTTGCACACCGCTCACTTGTGCGCCGTGCTAGATACCTTCGTATTGCACCTTTACGCTACTGAGCCATCCCTACGGGGCCGAACAACAGTCCTAGTCTTCGTCCCGCCTGACAGTGGAGGTTTTTGAAATTATCCCATCAGCAAACCGGCTTGTGACGACTGGCACTCATTTCTCTCTTCACACCCCATCTCCTCCGTCTCTGAAATACGCTTGAGCAACTCCAAGGTCCGAGTCAGAGGCAAATAAACTGCGGTTGTAATATTCCTGGCTTTACAGCTAGCACATTTAGTGACAAGGGGCTTTTCTTAAAGCAGCGGTGGGAAAATTTAATGTGGTGTGAGGCACCGGTGACAGGTGGTTTGTTCGGTACGTACATCGAGAGGAATACCGCCTAAATCGTGGTCCTTCTCCACGATTGGCCGCTGTGTTCGGACGCAGCGCGCCAAAACTACACGCTTATGTTATTAATATCGGAAAAAGTAAACAGTGAATTTACGTGCATTTCGTATAAAAGCATCCCCCAATAGCAGGTCATGACTCCATAATTTTAAATGTCTTCATTTCCAGCAGGATAACAGACAACTGCTAGACGCACTTCGGAAATCTCCGGATGACGCGGATGGCGCACGACTCGGGTGAATGGCGAGCTGCTTCGCCTATTACACCGTAGCTCTGAGGACACACACGCCGTCCGCCGCGCTCTCTCGAATTGTTGACACGTAATTCACAACTACTCTGATAGCAACCAGGCAAAAATTTGCAGTTCATTATTTCCTTATTATCTGAAAGACTGAAGAACAGAAATTATTTGTGACAGTGGATAACAACTGGTGACTTTCTCGTATTCTGCTACCCAGACAATGAGTGTTCTCCGAACTTTGACCCACACAGCGCATATTATTTCTGACGAAAGCAGTCTGCAAGATGAACTTTCCCACGTACAAAGAGTGTTTGAAGACAATGGGTACTCTCCACAACAAATACAGAGGGTACTGAAAATGAAACCGAAAGAGGCCACAAAGAAAGCAGAAGAAGAAACCTTTAAATCGATGGCCTTCCTGCCATATGTGGGTAGCCTCTCATCAAAAATAGGACGGATTCTCGGCAGACACAAAGTAAAAGTGATTTTTCCTTCTCCACCCAAAACAGCTGCATACGTGGGCTACGTCAAAGATGATTTGCTGCTCCGAAAATCTGGATTTTACAAAATTCCATGTGAATGTGGCCTTTCTTACTTCGGACAAATAACTCGTACTGTCCAAGAAAGATGTACAGAACACCGGGGGTACACACGACTTTTACAACATAACAAGTCGGCAGCAGCAGAGCACTGTATTGATAATGGTCACAATATGTTGTATGACAACGTCGAAATTTTGGCAACTACACTCCTGGAAATTGAAATAAGAACACCGTGAATTCATTGTCCCACGAAGGGGAAACTTTATTGACACATTCCTGGGGTCAGATACATCACATGATCACACTGACAGAACCACAGGCACATAGACACAGGCAACAGAGCATGCACAATGTCGGCACTAGTACAGTGTATATCCACCTTTCGCAGCAATGCAGGCTGCTATTCTCCTATGGAGACGATCGTAGAGATGCTGGATGTAGTCCTGTGGAACGGCTTGCCATGCCATTTCCACCTGGCGCCTCAGTTGGACCAGCGTTCGTGCTGGACGTGCAGACCGCGTGAGACGACGCTTCATCCAGTCCCAAACATGCTCAATGGGGGACAGATCCGGAGATCTTGCTGGCCAGGGTAGTTGACTTACACCTTCTAGAGCACGTTGGGTGGCACGGGATACATGCGGACGTGCATTGTCCTGTTGGAACAGCAAGTTCCCTTGCCGGTCTAGGAATGGTAGAACGATGGGTTCGATGACGGTTTGGATGTACCGTGCACTATTCAGTGTCCCCTCGACGATCACCAGTGGTGTACGGCCAGTGTAGGAGATCGCTCCCCACACCATGATGCTGGGTGTTGGCCCTGTGTGCCTCGGTCGTATGCAGTCCTGATTGTGGCGCTCACCTGCACGGCGCCAAACATGCATACGACCACCATTGGCACCAAGGCAGAAGCGACTCTCATCGCTGAAGACGACACGTCTCCATTCGTCCCTCCATTCACGCCTGTCGCGACACCACTGGAGGCGGGCTGCACGATGTTGGGGCGTGAGCGGAAGACGGCCTAACGGTGTGCGGGACCGTAGCCCAGCTTCATGGAGACGGTTGCGAATGGTCCTCGCCGATACCCCAGGAGCAACAGTGTCCCTAATTTGCTGGGAAGTGGCGGTGCGGTCCCCTGCGGCACTGCGTAGGATCCTACGGTCTTGGCGTGCATCCGTGCGTCGCTGCGCTCCGGTCCCAGGTCGACGGGCACGTGCACCTTCCGCCGACCACTGGCGACAACATCGATGTACTGTGGAGACCTCACGCCCCCACGTGTTGAGCAATTCGGCGGTACGTCCACCCGGCCTCCCGCATGCCCACTATACGCCCTCGCTCAAAGTCCGTCAGCTGCACATACGGTTCACGTCCACGCTGTCGCGGCATGCTACCAGTGTTAAAGACTGCGATGGAGCTCCGTATGCCACGGCAAACTGGCTGACACTGACGGCGGCGGTGCACAAATGCTGCGCAGCTAGCGCCATTCGACGGCCAACACCGCGGTTCCTGGTGTGTCCGCAGTGCCGTGGGTGTGATCATTGCTTGTACAGCCCTCTCGCAGTGTCCGGAGCAAGTATGGTGGGTCTGACACACCGGTGTCAATGTGTTCTTTTTTCCATTTCCAGGAGTGTACATCATCCTTTTGGGACGCGATAGTGAAGGAGGCAATTGAAATTCGCTTGACGACGAATTTAATTAATAGAGATAGTGGTTTCAATCTTGATAAATCATGGAATCCGGCACTTGCTGTAATAAACTCACAAAGACGTCGTCACAGTGCAGCTCACAATGATATATCGATATGCCAACATAGATGGACTGCGGAGTCATAGATTCAACTCGCGCATAATGCACGTCTCTGCCGCCGACCAACGTCTCTGGCACATTTGCATCTGTGGCCACATGCGCAGTATAATGGGACGAAGCGAGCACTGGAGCGGCAGTCTTGCGACTCACTCTGAAGATGGCTGGACGGTATACAGCCGAAATATTAGAAGGAGATTTCTTGCGGCTGCACACCCGAAACTTAATGGAACCATCTTAACTACTGTTTGGCCAACCTTACAGAATTTTATATAAGATTGCATCTCATGGGCTTTTATTTAAATGATCATTTTAGTATATAAAGTTGCCACCCTTTCACCGTAAGACTTTTCTTAGAAGTTAAAATCAAGTTGTACATGCGGTGGCAAGGTTAATATTTTAATTGTTAGTGTTTTTGAACCATTTCCATCCCTCCTACGGGGGGTGCATAGTTTGTGTGCTTGTATAAATTGTTAAAACTCTTAGCTTAAAGTTATCTGGTGTGTTGCAGATTTGCTACCAGTGTAATCTTTCAGAAGTTGTTGTGAGCGGTCGTAACTACGTGTCAAAAGGGAGCGGCAAGGTTCTCTGCCCGAAAGCTCATACAGTCAAAACTTGTTTCTTTCTGCCTCTGAATAAATTGTAACTTCGATATTTAGAGGGTGCTTTCTGATTATAATTTTAAATCTGTTTCCTTAAAAAAAACTTTTAAGCACTATTAAAGTGAATAAAATTCCCATTTGTTAAAAGGAATTTGGTTATGATTTCATCAGTTACTCCCTGGCAACTACTTCCATGCTTACATAGTGTGATTAAATATGTTAATGTTCTTGATGAATCGCTAGTAAATAAAATAGATTCTTAAGAATATTCTTTGAAAATAAATCACGGTTCACAAGTCTCTGAAGAACGTTTCACTGTACTTTTTGCTACAACAAGGGGCGCGGAAGCGTCCAGCTGACGCGAAGCACTCTGGATTATGAAGGCAATGGGAGACAATCTTCGAGCAACACGAAACATCAAAACGTGTACGTGGGCGAAACTGTAGGTCAACGTGACATAACATCGGAAAATATCCGCGAGTGAGCTATTTGCGTTAGGAACGGCGGTTATCGCTGAGACAACAATTTTTGTGTTATATTGGTTTCTTTCCGCGCCTGTTTAGCCCGATCGTTGAAACCGCTGAAAATAGCCGGTTTCTGAAATAACTGATTTTCGGTTTTTTGTTCCTATCATTTTCTGTAATAAGTGTACAAATGGAACAAAGACTGAAAAATTTCGACTCTCTTAGTTTCGAGATACATAGAATCAAAATATTAAATAGACATATACAAGAAAACTTGGTCCGTCCGCCATTCGCTGCTATTCTCGGAAAGTGGTAAGAGGTTGAATACAAAAAAAAAATCACCAGTATTCTGGAACTGATTTTAATTTTTTGATACGCTGCTAAAAGTCATGTTGTAATCAGGAAGCCCGGGAATCTGTCCAAAATTCCAAACGCATCAAGAACAGAAGCCAGATGAGGCACTGCAAGTGAACTGAAAAATTGCCGTGGCAGCTTGGCAACGGCGAACAGTCCGGTCGAGACTGAGCGCTCTGGCGGGAGGGAAACAGCCATCCACTGAGCAGTTTCGCTCGATGCTTACAGTACCAGGCCGCGGGTCTCTAGGAAGCTGCCGGCCTATGTACGGTTGTCCAGTGATCCGTTTCTACGTGTCGCGAAAGGTGCGACACGTGAGTGTTTCCTGCAGCAGAACGGGCGGGAATGGAGGGTGGGGGGCGGAGAAGGAGGCTACTGCTTGCGTGGCCCAACCCACCATTCTCGCACTTACGCAGTTTCTAGAAACTCGTCGTCTGCTTGTGACACGACATTACAGTGCTTAATTGATGTTGCAGAAGCAAAAATCACTGGCGAAGAGGCTGTTATTGCTCCTCGTAAAAAAAAAAAAAAAAAAAAAAAAAAAAAAAAAAAAAAAAAAAAAAAAAAAAAAAGAGAGCACTACTTTATCAGAAGGCGAAGGAACTACCAGTACGAGCAAAGCTGCGGGCTAGCACCCAGAAATAAATGTAAACAAATTGCTTCGCCTTACGCTAAAGAATGGACGTAAGGAATATGTAGTGATGGGAGTCGCAAACGATTACCTTACATTACATTACATGAAAATCTCACTGCAGCCGCGTACTCTCTTCCATGCGTCATATACCGACATATGCTTTCGAAAAGACCAACTACGTGGCTTAAGCAGATTAAACATCGCGGTCAATCGTAAATGAAAAGCGCGAAATGTGTTGTACAGTAATACTGTAGCACCAACGCACGAAATTTTGCAATTAAAAGTTGTTATGCCTAGAAGCGATGGAAAAGTCAGTATTAAGATTAAAATAGCCATGTATGGCCATGTAACATTACATGGGATATACACTATGTGATCAAAAGTATCCGGACACCTGGCTGAAAATGCAAGTTCTTGGCGCCCTCCATCGGTAATGCTGGAATTCAATATGCTGTAGGCCCAACCTTAGCCTTGGGGAATTGCAGCCCATTCTTCACGGAGTGTTGCACTGGGGAGAGGTATCGATGTCGGTCGGTGAGGCCTGGTACGAAGTCGGCGTTCCAAAACACCCCAGTGGTGTTCTCTAGGATTCACGTCAGGACTCTGTTCAGGCCAGTCCGTTACAGGGATGTTATTGCCGTGTAACCACTCCGCCACAGGCCGTGCATTACAAACAGGTGCACGATCGTGCTGAAAGATGCAATCGTCATCCCCGAATTGGTGCTTAAAACATCAATGTTGGCCTTTGCTGTGATAGTGCCACGCAAAACAACAAGGAGTGCAAGCCCCCTCCATGAAATACACGACCGCACCATAACACCACCGCCTTCGAATTTTACTGTTGGCACTACACACGCTGGCAGACGACGTTCACCGGGTTTTCGCCATACCCACACCCTGCCGTCGGATCGCCACATTGTGGACCGTGATTCGTCACTCCACAGAACGTTTTTCCACTGTGCAATCGTCCAATGTTTGCGCTCCTTACACCAAGCGAGGGGTTCAAAAATGGTTCAAATGGCTCTGAGCACTATGCGACTTAAATTTTGAGGTCATTAGTCGCCTAGAACTTAGAGCTAATGAAACCTAACTAACCTAAGGACATCACACACGTCCATGCCCGAAGCAGTATTCGAACCTGCGACCGTAGCGGTCGCTCGGCTCCAGACTGTAGCGCCTAGAACCGCCCGGCCACTCCGGCCGGCAAGCGAGGAGTCGTTTGGCATTTACCGGTGTGGTTCAAATGGCTCTGAGCACTATGGGACTCAACTGCTGAGGTCATTAGTCCCCTAGAACTTAGAACTAGTTAAACCTAACTAACCTAAGAACATCACAAACATCCATGCCCGAGGCAGGATTCGAACCTGCGACCGTAGCGGTCTTGCGGTTCCAGACTGCAGCGCCTTTAACCGCACGGCCACTTCGGCCGGCTTTACCGGTGTGATGTATGGCTTATGAGCAGCCGCTCGACCATGAAATCCAAGTTTTCTCTCCTCCCGCCTAACCATCATAGTACTTGCAGTGGATCCTGATGCAGTTTGGAATTCCTGTGTGATGGTCTGAATAGATGTCTGCGTATTACACATTACAACCCACTTCAACTGTTGGTAGTCTGTCAGTCAACAGACGAGGTCGGCCTGTACGCTTTTGTGCTGTACGTGTCCCTTCACGTTTCCACTTCACTATCACATCGGAAACAGTGGAGCTATGGATGTTTAGGACTGTGAAAATCTCGCGTACAGACGAATGACACAAATGACACCCAATCACCTGACCACGTTCGAAGTTCGTAAGTTCCGCGGAGCGCCCCATTCTGCTCTGTAACGATGTCTAATGACTACTGAGGTCGCTCATATTGAGCACCTGGCAGTAGGTGGCAATACAATGCACCTAATATGAAAAACGTATTTTGGGGGGAGGGGGGGGCGGGGAGTCCGGATACTTTTGATCAAATAGTGTAGAAGACTGATAGGGTATGGAAATGCAAGTTCCCAAATTGTCAACAAAAACAGACGGACGTCTCGGCTGTCTGTTCATTCTGCTGTAAGCCCGTGAAGCTCGGAGGTTCCCTCGCCCATTTACAGCTCCAGGAAAGCTCTGCACCAGTTGTATCCACAACTCAAGCTGCGGGTAGTGGTTTCGAACCCCGGAGGGGACAGGGGAGAGTACGACTGCGAGCCTGGTTTGAACTTGATAAACCTGGCCGTGGAGTCGCGGAGACAGGGGACTGTGCGAGGCAGGCAGTGGAAGTGAATTTAAATTTCATAATTTTTTTAATGCTTTTCGTGTGAATTGGGCTCTCTGGATGTAATACAGTGCTGGTAAAATTTATTTCCATGCATTTTTACAGAACTAAGCCTTTACAGTGCTTCAAACTTATTTTTACTTCTTCGTGCTGCCCAACAGTCACCGGCGCACGACTTCGGTTCCTCTGTTTTCCTCTCTTCTTTTCCAGAACCCTGCTCTTACTACTACAGTACTACCTCACGTCTCCATTTTCTTTCTTCTCTGTTAGTGTGATTACTCTTGCCTCGGTATATTTAATTGGTGGATTTTACTTCTATCGAGTTTCTAGCTGTTGTTTTTTATTACTTTCTCTTTATGTACATTAATCTACACATATCCGTATATGAATGATATGAGAAAGTCCGTCAACCAGTTGCAGGTATAAAGGTTTATTAAAAACCCTTGACTTGGTTTCAACAACTGTGAAACTGTCTTCTTGAGAACATGGAACTGCACACTCCGAGAATTTGTTTTACTTTATACCTGCAAATGGTTGGCTGATTTTCTCAATTCATTCATTTACTTTCACCTTTGCTGAACAGCTACGTTCAGAATACTAATATATATTATATGAGAGTAACGTGACCGACTTTGACACTTCACTCCCCACTACCAAAAGCAGGGGCCGCATGCAAGCTCCAAGTTCTCGTACAGTTGGGCGTGTGCAAGTCATCCGGTGACAGAATGCGAACCGTGCACAGCCAGCGGGAGACAGGGAGAGCACAACAGCATATACCAGTAATATGTACAGGGTGACAGATATTCCTCATCACTTCTGCACGGTTTGCGTTAGGAGGTTCAAACTGCGGGGCCTAATAGGAATTGTTCGGTTTGGTTTAGAGACGAAGCCCACTTTCACCTGGATCGTTCCGTCAATAAGCAAAATTGGAGCATTTTGGAGACTCAGAATTCGCATTTCGCGATCGAAAAGTCTCTTCACCCTCAACTGTGTGGTGTGCAATGTCCAGCCACGGAACAATCGGTGCGATATTCCTTGACGGCACGGTGACTACCGAAAGGTACGTGAAGGTTTTGGAGGATGATTTCATTCCGTTTATCGAAAGTGACCTCGATTTCGACAAGATGTGGTTAATGCACTATGGAATCGATCTCATCGAAGCAGGAGAATGTCTGACGTCCTGGAGGAGCACTTTGGGGACCGCATTCTGGCTCTGGCATACACAGAGGCCGCTGGCATGGGCCTCGATTGGCCGCCCTATTCTCCGGATCTGAATACGCGCAACTCCTTTTTGTGGGGCTATATGAAAGACAAGGTGCACAGCAATAACCCCAAAACCATTGCTGAGCTGAAAACAGCCATTCAGGAGCTCACAGACAGCATCGATGTTCCGGCACGTCAACGGATCATGCAGAATTACGCTATTCGTCTGCGCCACATCATCGCCAATGACGGTAGGCGTATTGAACATGCCATAACCTAAATCTGAATAACTGTAGCGACGTTTACATGTCGAATAAAGGGTGTGCACGCCGTAGTTTGTAATTTACATTTTTTTCGTATGTTGACTACTGCGCGTATAACGGTCACTGGAAATCAGCGTTGCTTCAGAGAAATATTTTATTTGTACGGATCAGCCCCAAACTGTATTTATTTTTTATGATCCCTTTGCGGTACTACAGTGTTCTGCCCTCATTGCTGGCTCAGCTCTGGAAGCGATACGTGCTCACAGAGGCAGAAAGTGGTACGTACAGATTTCAGGACAGACACGCGTCTAGGTCACGACTAGCTTGTGATGACAATTCATACAATTCTGGTTTACAGGCACGGTGGATCGGTGGCCGGATATGACGCGCTTCACGGAAGAGCGAGACGCCTGGGGATAAGATCACGACGATAGAAGCTTCGCCACCGGTCCGAAGCTTCGTTTTACTGCGGAGCACAGCGTCAGGGCTGCACGACACGCGTGCCTTAACCTGCTGACATGCTCAAGAGGTGCGGAAGCTGACGTCTGGAGTCGTGAAACTGGTTTGGTGGAGCTGTCTCGTCCCTAGACGGCTGCAATCCAGGGAAATACCTCCAGAAAAGACTTCGTAACTCTTAAATTTATATTCAACATTAACTTTTTTTTTCAAAATGCCAGTCTGCCGTCTACTTCGGCCATCAGTTATTTTGCTGCCCAAGCTTTAGCTGTCCTAGCTTGAGCGTTTCATTTTCTCAACATCGCCTGACTTAATTCGACTACATTCCTTTACCCTCGTTTTACTTTCGAAGACGCTATCCATTCCGTTCGACCGCTCTTGCAGATCCTTTGCCGCACGCGTGAGAATCACAATCCATCCGCTAACGTCGAAGTTTATATCGACTCTCCCTGAACTTTATTTCCCTTCACAAATTTCTCGTCGATCTCGCTCACAACTTGCCAAATGTACACGCCGAACAACACAGGGGCCCGTCTCACTCCCTTCTCAGCCACTGCCTTCTCTCGGTGTCCTCCGACGCGCCCAACTGCAGTTTGGTTTCTGTGTAAGTTCTAGACAACGTTTCACTCCCTGAATTTTATTCCTGCTACCTTCAAAACTCGTAGCGTCCCCCAGTTAAAAGCATCGAAGGCGTTCTCTTAATGTACACATGTTACGACTGACATAGGTCGCCGTGGCGGTATTAGCTGACGTAATGCTTCACTTCTGTGGACCCGAAATTCGTCTTCCACCACGCTGACCGGTACTAATCGCTCAGTTCTCCTCTTTCAGTTCTAATTTGTGTTTTGCAACCGTAGGCGCCCCCTGAAGAAAGGGAAAGTTTGTTTCGGCGAGTGCTGTCAGAAGGCACAGCGGCGGGTATGGGGGAGGGACACCTGGGTAAATAGCAGTATCTGGGGCGGCTGCGATAGCGGGCCCCGCACGCTCGCAGAGGCAGAGGCGGCGGCAGCAGCCGGCGACGTCGCCACCTCTCGCCTGCTAAAAGGACCAACAGTACAGCCGCACAGCCACGCCGTTGCACGGCTGCGTCTCTCTCTCTCTCTCTCTCTCTCTCTCTCTCTCTCTCTCTCTGCGCTCGCGTGAGTGCTTTTATGCGGTCCTCACTTCTTTACAACAAGTGTTCGTGAGAAACGAACTCTGTCCTAGCAAGATATGCTCAATAACTGGCGAAAACCGGCTAGTTACGGTACTATACACTTGCTCGTACACGTAGTCTGGATAAACCCGCATCTGCAGAACAAATGAGCCACGTATCCGTGACCCGGACGCTGTCTAAATACGATGAAACAGCAGCACGGGAACACAAATATCAAATGAAATAGAAAATGAGGGATGATACGCACGTCAAGTACCACACTAGCAGCGACTCGCAAGGAGTGCGAGGGATAGTGGGCGTCAAATCCCACGCGATTGGGAATCTTCACTGCGCAGATTTTAATTGCAAGTCGTGAGTACATACCTTAATAATTCGGTTCAGCGCGCAAATCACTCGAGCAGAGGGAAAGCCAAGGTTTCTCGTATCTGCCGAGGAAGAAACGTTCAGATTTCGACAGTAATCGATCGGGGCCGCAAAAGTAATTCGGGGCGCAACTTTCGACTAACAGTGGCTGTTTTGGTGGTGAGGTGTCGACGTTTAGCGCCACTTGTTAAAGACTATCGTAGACCTGATGTTTCGGAGCGAATATTTTTTCCATACCCCGTCCTCAGAGTGGTAACCTCAGGACGTGGATACGAGGCGACAATTTGAAAGAGCCTACTCGGCTCGTACACAGAGGGAATTTGGGGGAAACAAACGATTCGACTATGCCGAAGTGGAACACCGCCGGGACAGCAGGTACCAACTTATAGCCGTGGCATTCGTTCTGTGATCGCCGTGTAGCACCACGCCGACCACGGCGTCGTTTGCACGTGTGCAGCACCGGCAGCCGCGAGGAGGGAGAGTGACGTCAGAGCCTGTCTTCTCTTTCACACTCGTTTTCCGGCCGACAACGAACGAGTTGCGCCGTGCGACGCCAAACACGTGGACGCGGCGCGCAGGGCGTCGGTACTGGTGCGAGATCGATGGGTGGCGGCGACTTGGGCGAAGCGCGCTGGCCTGCTGGCGCCGGCGCCGGCCTCTCCACGGCGCCCCCACACCAGGGGGGCACCCTCCAGCATCTCGCGTCCAGCAGCGCAGCTAGTCGGCACGAAATGTCGACGAGGAATTTAAGTCTGCCTATAAGAAAAAGATTAACATCTGCGGTGCTACACGGTAGAGGACCCGAACACGTACAGGATAATGGAATGTAGTGGAACTAAATCAGCTAATGTTGAGGAAACTAGATTACGGAATGAAACTCACGTGAGTTTTGCTAAGCGTAATTTGGGTAGAAAAATAAACGACGATGGTGACAAGTAGGATGGATGTTAAAATCAGACTGGCCGTAGGAAGAAAAGTGTTCGGAAAAAGAGAAATTTGTTAAAATGGCTCTGAGCACAATGAGACTTAACTTCTGAGGTCATCAGTCCCCTAGAACTTACTACTTAAACGTAACTAACCTGAGGCAGGATTCGAACCTGTGACCGTAGCGGTCGCGCGGTTCCAGACTGTAGCGCCTAGAGCCGCTCGGCCACTCCGGCCGGCCCAGAAATTTGTCAACATGTAAGATGAATATCTCGGACAACGTCATGTTAAGTCCCACAATATTTCTGTTCAACAGCTTTACGTGGTTCCGAGTTACTGCGCAAGACGCAGCAACTACCATACTCACCTGAAGATGACGAACAGCTTCTTCGACGACATAGAGTGCGATTTATATGACGTTTGCCCTCGCGTAAGCCAGTGAGCTATATTTTTATAAATTCAAAAATTAAAAAGTCTTTCTTTTCCTGGAGTCTAGTCCTCCACGGAACTTAACACTGCACGGGTAGATGCGATAAACTAATGAACCGTTACTGAATCCAGTCCGTGTGTCGAATTACGTTCCGAGGCTAGCAGCCGTCCAGTGCCACGCCGTCGACTGCAGAGCCGTTTACCGGTCGCTAGTCCCTTCACCGAAATGTGTTCACTAAATTATTTGTCATATCCACGATATCTGTGCCATATTAGTGCTACGAACTGTAGCTGCGTTTTGTAACACGGTCCCACGACGTTCACACAATCACGCGACGACCGTTAACAAACAGTAAAAAAACTACGGTAGGAATCGAAGAAATAAGCCAGCTGACTTTCCGGAAGTGGTCGTCCACGACTCCGATTCCCACTGCCACCAGCACCGAGGTCCACAAGTGCCCTCAGGACCACGTCACAACAGCAATGGCACCAGCGTACTCGTCCGGCAAGACATACGGCACTGCGAAACCGTTTCGCCGCAGGCAGACAAGCCGCAGCTGTGAAGACACAATCATCTCACCAAGACGTAACGTGTACCAGCCACCGCCTGATATCAATAGTGTCTCTGGCGGCCCTACTCAACCCCAAATAATAGCGGCTGATGTCAATTTTAAACACCCGACGTGGTATTCTAAGACCTTCAACAACAACGAGAATATATTATTTACCTCCAGTCTAACACCAAATGAACCAACTTATTACTCAACGAATACTGCGATCTTGCCACACGTTCAGGGCGCCGCTCTCTATAAAAATGTACCGACTTTTGTAACATGTGATACTCTTTCTATCCAAAATATTAACCGTAACCG